>NC_140589.1:753454933-754704933 GCF_964204655.1 Triturus cristatus
TTCCAATGCAAGAACCAAAATGCCGAAAATGCCAAAAAATTGCAGAAATACCTCGCGCAAAATTAGCGAGAAGCAACATTGCGAATCCTTAACAGCGACACATACCACAGCAACCATAAATAGCGATTAGCAAATAAAGAATCACAATGCAATGCATGAAAAATCGCAATTAGTGAATATCATGAAAATCGCTATTTAGCAAGTGCAGAATAAGGGGAATCACAATCAGGTGGTAAAGTAAAAAAAAAAACATTCGCACAGGTGCCACTATTCTGAAACCCTTTAAAACTGACTCAGGAGACCCGTGAAGTCTTTCACAATGGCAGCCCTCTACGTGATGGCAAGGAGGATGGGGATCAATGCAACAGCCCAGTGCAGAAGGAGAATACAGGAGAGGATTTTCCGAGTGCTCATAACATTGCTGGGCTAAACAGAAGATGAAATCTACGATAAGTACAGGCTGAACCGTGCAATGATCATGCACCTAGTTGCAGAATTGGAACCCCCTATTGCAGCACCAGACCCGTAGGACCCATGCTATCCCTGCACATGTACAGGTCCTATGTTGCCTGCACCTACTAACATCAGGCAGTTTCCAGTAGTAGCCGTAGCCAGAGGGGTATCACAAAGCTTACTCTCGCGCTTCTTCAAAAACTTCCTTGACGCCATGATGACAAGGATCCACACCCACATCACCTTTCCCACAATCCCACAGGAGTTGAATAAGACAAAACTTGACTTTTACCAGTTAGCACAATTCTCTCATGTGATCGGATGCATAGACTGTACGCATGTCCCTATCTGTCCCCCAGCAGCTAATGAATGCATCTTCAGGAACAGGAAATCCTATCACTCAATTAATGTGCAAGTAGTGTGCAATGTAAAGCATATCATAATGGACATTGTGGCACAATTTTCAGGAAGCACCCATGACTCCTATATATTTCGGCACAGTGGCATCTAAAGGCGTCTGCTCAGGGGTGAATTTGGTGAAGGACATCCAATTGGTACACACATATACCTATTTGCTACATCAATCAAACAAATGTAATTGCAGAACTGTGGCTAACCCTTTGCTTTCCACCCTGTAGGTGACAGTGCATACGCCGTGCGGGACTACATCTTGACACCATACCTCAACCCAGCCACACCACATGAGCAGAGGTACAATGCTGCACACATCAGCACACGGAATGTGATAGAACGCACCTTTGGAATACTGAAAAGTTGTCTTCGCCTTCTTCACAAAACTGTTTATTTTTTAATTTGTTTTAATTTTTTATTGAGCAGAGCAAGAAGGTACCAAAATACACGTTTTCAATCAAAACATTTAGATCACAACAACTGGAGAAACCATTGATATAAGTATGTTGGCAGACTACTTGCTAAACAGCATACAGGGTATTATGTATTCTTGTGTTTTATATACTATATCATACCATTCCGTTGTATATTAACAAACTGATGAATAATGTGTAAATGCAAAATGAGACTACGAGATCACATGTGTCTCAGATATAATATAAAATTCATCTTAAATCACTTAAGAGGCGAATTAAGTTCTTGATTTAAAGTGCAAATGCAATAGCAGCCGGTAATTTACTTTAGCAAAATAAAGTACTATTAACATCAAATCTACATTTTCATGATTGAACCCCAGAAACAAACTGATGAATAAAGTGCAAATGCAAAATGAGGCTACGAAATCGCATGTGTCTCAAATGTGATATAAAATTCATCTTGAGTCACTTAAGACACAAATTAAGTTCTTGATTAAAGTGCAAATGCAATAGCAGCCGATAATTTACTTTAGCAAAATACAGTACTATTAACATCAAATACAAGTATTATCACCATATAAAGTGCAAATATGATAGCAGCAGAACTTCACTTAGAAGACAACCACAGTATTTCAATCATAAAATACAGCATATAAGGTTAACAAGATAAAGTGCAAATACAAATAGCAGCCAATAAATAGGATACTAAAAAACACCTTAAACATAAATCAACATTTTCATGATTGAGCCCCAGAAATTGTACGTTGCTAATCATATAAAATTTGTATAAGTAGAAAATCATTGCCCCAATCCAGTTGGGGATCAGTAGTGATTTATGATGTAAACTGCCACATTAAACACCAATAGAAAAAAAAATATATAATACTCTTCGAAAATTAAAAAAAGCCTGCGACAAGTCTACGACCTATCCTTGAGTAGGAGTAATTCTTCAAATCTTTTCTAATTTTTCTCATATTTCCTTATGCCGCCTACTCCCTTGGCATATGCCTCTTCACATTTCCAAATCCTTTTCATTTTATTAAACCAATTTAAATGATTTGGAATCTCCTTAGATTTCCAATTTTGAAGTATCAAGGAACGGGCCACCATACAAGATATAGCTAAAAAAAACTTATCAGAGCCAGATAAGTTGGCCTCGTCCCTTGAATACCCTAATAATGCGTTTTCCGCCTGGGGAGAAATACTTATGCCTATAACTACTCCCATATCGTTAAAAATCTCCCCCCAGAACTGCTCCAATTGCGGACAGGAAAAAAAATATGTAGCCAACCTCCTTCCTCCTCCTGATGGCAACGAAAACACTTATTAAGATGATCGGGATATCGTTTCTGAATCATAGCCGGGGTCCAATAAGCGAGCCATCTTGAAAGAAAGGACATTCTTTTAAAATTAGCAGCGCGTAGGGATCTGTGACCTAAAAGACATATTTTTTCCCATTCCTTAGGAGTAAATCTACATCCAGTATCCCTAGCTATTTTTTCAATGTGGCAGACTGTCCCTTTTGCCTGTTCATCCTTCCGCAATACAGAATACCATTTCCCAAGTCCCGAAAGCTTGGAATCATAAAGGTCTACCATGGTATTATTTGGAGTATTCAAAATGCCCTCAATACTGGAAATAAAATGAGCTATCCGCATATATTCGAGGAATGTGGGCTTTCTACAACCTTCTGCCCTAACCATAATTTCTTGCCAAGATACTATTTTATTATGGATAATAAAACATTTAAGTTGAGAGGACCCACACTCTCTCCATATCTCAATATGTCTTAGTTGCAGGTGAAGGCCAAGGCTGTTACACTCACCCAGACCCAAATATTGAAGGCCTGAGGAGCTATTTTTTTTAAAAAACTGCTTGAAGCCTAAACTGAACTTCTCGTAGAGACTTGTAGCGGGTTTTCTTTGGTAATTTAGCTGTTTTTAAAAAAGCGGGCGTTTGCGTTCCCCCTTCTACTACCATTTTATAAAAAAAAAAACTATCATAGATGCACTTATAAGATATTAGGTCCACGACTAAATTCAATAAAGCTGCCTGATAATATGTCCGTACTTGCGGGAATGCTGGACCCCCTTGATTTATGGGCAACTGAACTGTAGCTAATTTTACTCTGGGAACCTTTTTTGCCCAAATAAATTCCCTAAACAGTATATCTAACTCATTAAAATAAGATTGATTAAGACGAATAGGGACATTTAAGAATAGGAAAATCAGTAGGGGAAGAATGGACATCTTAACCAAAGAAACTCTCCCTATAATGGTAAGGGGGAGTGCAGACCATTGTTCAAGGGAGCTTTTTATCTTCTGCTTAGTTCTAAGATAATTTAGTTCAAATAATTTCTGATACTGGTTAGTAACATAAATACCCAAATATCTTATCGGGTCAGTTTTCATGGCCTGGACCCTCAAATTGTTAGGAAAGACGTTGGGATCAATATTAAGAGCCAGTATCTCGGTCTTTTTTTCATTTATTTTGTATCCACCAATTTGTTGAAACAGAAAAAACTCTTTAAAGGCTAGCTCTAAATTCTCTTTCGTCGGGGTTAAATATAAAATGATGTCGTCAGCGAACAACTTAACTTTTGACATCCCTGGTATAGGAGAAAAAATAGCAGCATTATTACGAATTTTTAAAACCAAGGGTTCAATAAAAAAGTTAAAAAGTAGCGGGGAAAGCGGGCAACCCTGCCTGGTTCCCCGTTTTATTGTAATTTCCCCCATTTGTTCCTGATTAATAACCACCTTTGCGCTAGCACTATGATAAATATTCTTTAGCATATTAATAATCTGTTGTGGAAGACCAATACGACTTAAAGTTAAAAACAATGTTTGCCAGTTCACAAGATCAAAGGCTTTTTCAGCGTCAACCATAATTATTGCGGCAGGAATTTGGTTGGTATTAAAAAAATCTAAGGCATGAATTAAAAATTGGGTATTAGTAGCCATAGATCAACCTGCTATAAAACCTGTCTGATCCTTATGGATTATTTCTTGAGCAGCAGGAAGGAAGCGCTGAGCCCAGACTTTCATCAAAATCTTGTAATCGGAATTAAGTAGACTGATTGGCCTAAAAGAGTTAACATCTAATGGATTCTTATCTTTTTTCACAAAGGATATTATTATAGACTCCTTAAATTCAGTTGATACAGTTCCACCCGTTCTAATATCATTAAAAAGTTTCTTTAAGGGAGATACCAGTTCTTTAATAAAAACCTTATAAAATTCGATGGGTAATCCATCCTGTCCACATGCCTTACCCCCTGCCATAGAATTAATTGCACTTTTAATTTCCTCTTCCATTATTTCATCGTCTAATTCTTTAATTCTGGCCTCTGAAAGTCTGGGAAGATCAACATCCATCAAGTACTTCCGAATTTGTTAGTTGTTAACTGGATACTCTGTTGAATAGAGTTGTCCGTAGTGATGGAGGAAAACCCGTGAGACGTTATCCCTATCTGATACAACTAGTTCTTTGACTGGGTCCCTGATGGAGGTGATTAGGGAGGATTCCATTTTCTTCCTGGTAGAATTGGCTAGCAGCTTCCCCATTAACTGACTCTCTTCATACATTTTTTGCTGGTAAATTTTAGAATTGCATACTTCCTCAAGGATGAAAAAATCTCTTAGTTCCCTACTAGCTCTATTGAAGGAGTTGGGGGAATGTTGTAGCATTAAGGCGTATTATTGCTCCACCTTATTCTGAAGGTTCTCAATTTGCAGCCTCCGGGTTTTGGACTACCCGGCCATGATAGCTATTATTTGGGCCCGGGCCGCAGCCTTAAAACCTCCCCAGACAGCGAAGGGGGTGGCGGTATTATTGTTAACCTCAAAATATTGTACAATCCACTCCCTAAATCCAGTAATCCAATCTGCATTTTGGAGGAGGAGGCGATCCATCTGCCACCTTGATCGTTCCTTATCTCTCCCCCCCAATAGCAAGGAAACCCCAACAAGCGCATGGTCAGAAAAGGGGTTACTACTAATCCATGCATTTGTCACCTGTATAGACCTTGATGTTAATAGATAATCTAGTCGAGAGGCCGAAGAAAAACGGTGGGAGTAGAACGTAAAGGATTCCATTTCTTGATGGAGATCCCGCCAAGAATCTACAAGCCCAAACTGTTCCATAATTGCCACCATCATTTTTTTGGTATTAGGCTTCGACTGTCTTTTGTTTTTATTAGTGGAATCCTTTCTAATATCCATAATATAGTTAAAATTCCCCCCCTAGAACAATTTGCCCAGGAGAACTAATCAGCTTTTCGTGGATCTGGGTCAGAGGTAAGACATCATCAGATATAGGGCCATAATAGTTGATAAAATTTATTATCCGACCCCTAATTTTTGTTGTTACCCAGATCCATCTCCCTAAAATATCTCTATATACTTGAAGAAACTCCCAATCCATTCTATTAGAGAAAAAGATTGCTACCCCCCTCATTGCTGTCCCTGTAGAGGCGAAAAAAGCCTTTCAGAATTTTTTAGGAATAAACAAATTGGGGGAATTAGATTTAAGATGGGTTTCCTGAAGAAAGAGAACGTGGGGGTCCAAAAAAGCGGCCCATCTTATAAGTGCACCATATTTCTTTTTATTTAATATCCCATTGGTGTTTAACGACAGAATCTTACAACTACCAGTTGCCATACTTCTGTACTCTATAAATCAATCCTGGCCTTCTTACTACTGCTCTTTTTCCTGCTAACACCCAACTACCCACCACCCTGAAAAACCCACCCCCAGAAATGTGGAAAAGCCCCCCCTGCACCACGCAGGCCACATCTCCCACCTCCCACAATTGTTCCTGGGTGTCATGTTGTTACACCCTATTGGGCGATCGTGGTCGCGCTCCCCCTACCCCCCCCTCCTGTCCCCTGATTAGAACAAACCAAGCATTACGAGATAGAAAAAAAGAGAAAGAAAAAGATAGAAAAAAGAAAAAGGAAGAATTTTTTTTTAGAATACATTTCTTATCAGGGAAAAACCAACACCAGCTTGAATAAATCTAGGATCACGCTTCATACGAGGGACCAGATATCCCCTTTAAACAAATCTGGGCCTCCTCAATATCCGAAAACATAAAAAATCTCCCCTTCACCAACACCTTTAATTTAGATTGCTGAACGATAGAGGCCTGGGCCCCATGAGCTTTAAAGAGATGTAGCATCTTTTTTTTTTTGAAATATTTTTATTGGGTTTATCAACAAAACAGAAAAACAAACACCACTCGTATAGTGCAAGGCATGGCATACAGGGGTTACAAGGTACCGGAGCAATGACAGTACCGGTGTCACAGAGAGAAATAAACAGCCCAATGACAACACACCATCGCTCCCTTCCCCGCCCATCTCCAGCAGTGGAGCCATTAATCCTGGTCACTGAGATCCGAGTCCGCTGCATCCGGTGGGGGCTCACAGATATTTCCCCGGTATACATTCCATCCACCCCAGACCTGGGACCACTTCTTGGGGCACCCTCTATGGACATACACAGTTTTTTCGGTCACCATTACAAGGTCCATATCTCGGATCCACTGCGTCAGGGTAGGCCCCAGCCCCGATCCCCATTTCTGGGCTATATTACGCTTTGCGAGCATGAGCCCCAAAGTCACCCAAAGCTGGGTCACCTTCTTGAGAGATGTAGCATCTTGATGAACTCTTTTCTTCTTCGAGCTGCAACAGCTGACATATCAGAAAAGATTCTACATTTCTGTGTCTCGTTAATGGGAAATTGACGCTGTTGGATAGCTTTTGCCAACACCTACTCTTTAATTCTATAGTCAGCAAAGTTGAGAAGAATTGTTCTCGGGTAAGGAGAATTTGGAAAAGGTTGGGCTGGAATACGATGTGCCCTAGTGATAGACAGATCTCCTTCATAGTCTGGCAACATTTTCTGCTTGATAAACGTGTTTACCCAGAGGAGAGTCTGGGATCCCTCAATCCCTTCAGGCACCCCCACTAGGCGCATATTAGATCTCCTAGAATGACTTTCCAGTTCCTCAACCTTATTCTCAAGATATTTTTTCTTCTTGTCCGCTTCCTTTGAGTCAGCCATCACCGTCACCAGTTGATCTTCAATGGTGGAGATTCTGGCCTCTGCTTCAGAGACTCTAGAGGAGAGACCCGTAATAGCCTCTTCAATTTTATCTAGCCTCTGATTAAGGGTGTTGATCTCGATTTGCTGAAGCTTTTTCATTTCCCTTATCTCCTCTAAAATTAAATTCAGCATATCTCGGATATCAATTTGAAAATTTTCGGATTTCTCCGTGCCAAATTTCGCAAACGGTAAAGTATCAACGCTAGATGCTGGTAGAGTTAAGAATGATTCTTGTGATTTCGGAAAGCGATCCAATAATAGCGGCGCAGAAGCCAGTGGGTTATCCGGAGTTCGTCCCAATTCTGGGGGATCTGGCGGATCCGGTAAGTCATTAATCGGCATTGGAGTATCTACCTGTCCACCTGACCCAATCCTCCCTATGGGACAAGGTTCAAAACTTTTTGATTTTGACGAATTTGGGAGCTCAAGGCCAGATGTGACTACCCCCCTGTCATTGGAATCCACTCCGGCCGCTGGAGAGGGCACGCCGGAATCAATAGATTGTTGAAGTGTAGGGGAGTGAGACGGTAGTAAAGTCTGTTTTTTGGTAAATAAAGGAAATTTTTTCACCTCCTTTAACACTTTCCCCCCAGTGCAGAGGTCTTGGTTACTCTGACCCGGCAAGATACCCCCTTCCAGGCTAATATTCAATTGTTCCGCTTGCGTCTCCTGTTGCAAGGTTTGACTATCGACAGCCGCGGTAAAGGATATATCCTCATCTGAGGTGACAGGCGAACTGCAGCTGTCCGGTGAAGAAGGCACAGCTCCCCTGTCGCTTTTTCTGACTGCTTGGCGCGCAATCTTGGTGAGAGCGCGACGGGTTTTCTTCACTTTCTGTGCTTCAGATCTGGCCGCTTTGAAACTTGCCGCACCCTCCCTCTGAGGTCTCAACATTTTCCTCTATAAGCCAAGGTGGCTAACTCCCTCCCCCCCCCGGCAAGATCTCTAAACCGAGGAAACTGAAAACACACCCCTGTGTAAATGTAAATGTTTATCTGCCAGTACAGTCCAGCTCTCTAGCCAGCAACCCCCTTTTATTCCTCTCCTTACATCTCAAACGACGGGGCCTGAGCGCGCTCAGGGTATGCTCAGCTGCTCACCTATACAGAGTCTATCCAGGCCCCTGGCAGCTGAGAGTTCCAACGCGGTCAAGAGGAGGTCCAAAAAGGCAGCAGGTGCATATTCCTGCCAAGCAGCGTCCTCCCCGGTTCATTTCATCAATTCGTCCGTTCTTTTTCTTCCCTTAATCCTCCCTAGGCGACAGAAGCAAGAAAACGCCAATCTCCCGCTCACATCGTCACATCAACTCGACTCAACGCGTTCTCGGCAGGCAGCAGGCATCCGCCATCGGCATCCAGCGAGGGGGAGAGGGAGGGACCACGAATGCAGCTTAGCAGCGTGGAGGCGTGGCTCCGCCTTCTTCACAAAACTGGTGGAGCATTGCAGTACAGCCCAGAGACCTGCTGCAGGATTGTGGCTGCATGTGCCATGTTGCACAACATTGCCACCAGAAGAGGCATACACATCAAGATGTCCGACAGTGAGTCTGATGGGGACGACCAACCACCCGCACATCACCGACAAGCGTATGTGGCGAACTCAGCAGAAGGGCAAAGGAGACGTGCACACATAACACAACATTATTTCTGAGGTTGGTAATGATGAGCCACAACAACTAATTGGTGAACGCAAAATGATTTATTAACATGAGCCCATGTCTAGCCCAAAAGATATAAGTGCAAAATGTAACTGTGATTGCATTGAGGTATAAAGTCAAATGAACAGTTCCACGCACTGGATTGCAATCACTAGGTTGTAATTGATCATGGTTACCCCGCTGCTACATCACCCTGATGTGGGACTGAAGATGTGGTGCTGCGTGAACTGCGCCTCCTGGCAGTGGTCACTAGCACCGACAGGCTACTAGGGCTCGATGCCTCCTCACTCCCCTCCTCCCCTGTCAAGTTGATGCCACCCACAGTTCCGGCCTGGATATGATCCACAGCAGTGGTCACTTGTCCTAGGGCCCTGGCAACATCCCCACAGAAATGTCCATGATCAATTTGCATTGCCACGGAGCGCCGTGCCAGCAGCGCATTGGTGTTGCAGAGCTTGTTGGTGGCCCTTGTATTGGCTGAAATGTGGATCCTGGTGTAGCGATTCCTTCTCCGCTTAGTGCTTTGTCCTGCAAGCAGCGCCCAGGTTAGCTCCTGTAGGCTCGAGTTGGTCTGCCTATTACCCTCAGCATCCACTGTTCTCAGCTCACGCACACTGTCTGTCAATGTGCTGATGTTCTTTGCCAGCTTTGATATTTGGAGATCAATTGAGCCCATGTGTCTTCCGTGCAGGCGCTGCGCGCGTTACATCTGGGACTCTAAGCCTCCGTACACATTCAGAGCCTGCACTTCACGTGCAGCAATACGGGCCCTGGACCTGCGCCGTCGTCCCGGTTGGACCTGTGCTTGTGGTGTAGGTGGTGTTGCAACACGAGGCTGGCTAGACCCTGTAGTGGGTGCAGGAGTCAGCTCGGCTTCCATTGGCTGCAGTGTGGGGACATGTGCCCTGCATTTTGGTGGTGGGGTTTGTGTGCATGCTGTGGCAACTGGAGTCTCAACATCAGTCTCAGCAGGTGTCCCTGAGATGTGGAGGCGGTCACTATCTTCTGAGTCTGCCTCAGCTGCATCAGTGATGTGAAACAGTGCAATGTTAATTTTGGTTAATCCTACATTTGCTTTACATTTGGCATACTTTGCTCACATTAAATCACTGACTGGAAACACTGGCTGCCATGCAGTGTTGGTTGTGTGTTTTGCTTGCCATTGTTGCTTTGGAATGCCCACTTGGCTGACATGCCTACAACTCCCATGATGCATTTGGTGTATGAGGGAAAACGTGGACTGGAGTTTGATCTGTACACTGTGATTTGCCTGGGTGTATGTGCACGATTATACATTACGCAAAGGATTATGCTTGCATGCATTCTTACCTTGTGGGGTAGTTGCTGAGCCGAATGTGTCCAGCTGTGTGACTCCAACAATTGCCTCAGGCTGGATTGTCGCCTCCACAAGGTCCTCCAGGGCTGTGTTGTTAGGTGCAGTCGATGGTCCCCTTCCTGTGGCACCTGCATCCTTCAGCCTTTTGGCGATGCGTTCTTTGGCACGTATCCTCAGGTCGTACCACCTTTTTTTTAAGTCATCGATGCTGCGGTGTGTGACACCCACAGCATTCACTTTTGTCTTGATGCGCAGACATATCTTTCTTTTCTCTGCCTCTGGCACTTTCAGGGATAATTTGCCAAAGAGCTTGTCATGGCTTCTGCTGACCTCATCAATGAGGTATTCTAGGTACCTCTCACTGAACTTCATCTTCCTCTTCCTGGGCGTGGCACTCTCCCCTGATGCTGTTTTGTCCATCCTGTGTCAGACAAAGTTACTGGATGCAGATTTGGAAGTCTTTAAGCTCAGCTCTGAACTCCTCTGGGCACTGAATGAAGCATGGACTGGATGACTTCCTGGTTGTGATGTCATCAGCCTGCTTCCAATGCAACACGCTTTTAGCGGTTTTCGCTAACAGCGATATCGCAATTTGGGTTTTTCTGGTTTTGCGTCTCGCATTTGTGTCCTCGCTAATGGTTTTTGCGATTATTTGCGAATCGGTATTTATTCGCGATTGGCATCATGCTTACCGGATAGCGATTTTTTAATTGCGATTCCTTATTTTTTGCTATTGAGAAATCGCTATTTTGGATTTTGATGCAATGTGCCTATAAGTGCTTGCTGTGTATTTTTTCAAACTATCAGCAGTTTCTCTGCTGCTCGGTGTGGGAAATAAGAGAGATTCCTGCAGCTGGACCTTCTCAGCTTGAATTATTAGCCAGGGAAACATGCAGGCAACTCAGCTTATCGGGCAGGTGAAGGGCTGTTGCCCTCAGCTTCCAAAGTGTTGTGGTGTCAGTGTAATACAAAATGCAGCTACTCTGCGGACTACTGTTGAGGGGAAGTACATGGCAATGTTATGAATTGTAAATAACCACCGATTCGTGCATTTGCACATGATGGATAATGACTATTGAAGTTGTGAGATGCACATTCATCTTTTCATAAAAACAAGTCTGGAATTAATGATGCGGCACACACAGTGTATGCATGATGATGCTGGTTTTGCACGTACGCTCTTAGCTATTTCTCTTATGCTTTATTTCTTTTGAACATCACCTCCTTCATATGCAAAGGACTGCCAAGTGCATTTTTAGACTACGTCACGCAAATCAGCACCACACTCAAAGAGGCTGCGCTGCTTGACAGGGAGAGAGCAGGAAAGCACCATATTCACAGAGAAATAGCACTCTCCTCCCCTCTCCGTAGCGCCAGTGCTGATTTTGGCTGCCATGCACCAGGCGCACACCTTTGCACTATAGTGCAAGGGTGAGTGCTGAGTCTACCAAAGATTTTCTACAGGAAGGGTACCCTTCCTTTAAAAAATACTATGGCTAGACAAGTTTAAAAGCTTTTCCTTCCTACTTGTAAGTGCACTGTACAGTACAGCACACATGTGAAGTCAGAAAAGCAAGGAGAAATGAAAACATTTTTTCAGCTGCGTTAATTTTTGGTGCTAAACCCTGTCTACTAATGTTAGTAGGTAGGGTTGTGCGTAAAAAAGCATGGGTGGTTACACAGGAACGCTCATGTGCCATCCATGGAATTGCCCCTTGACACAAAGTTTTGCGCTGCTTTGCTTTACTTTTGATACAATCCAATGCAAATACCAATGGTTTGTTATTCCCCAAACAGGTTTAGCGTCAGGTGTGCATTAAAAAAGTAACGCTAACCTGACGCTAAACCTCTGTGATTCTGGGTCTGCATGTTTTACTAACATGGTTTCAAAAAAGCTGACAAGTGAAGTTAAAGTAAATATGCTTCCATCATGGAACATGGGGGCATATCAACAAGGGCTTTATCTCTGCTTTTTTGGCTTTAAAAGCCAGAAAAGGAGAGATAAAACTAGTGCCCTATCAACAACAGGGTGCTAACATGCAAATTTGCATGTTAGAACCTTTTTTCTCTACGCTTCCCCTTGCATCTCTAATTTTCCAGAGTAAAATAATAGGAGAAATGTCGCTAAGCGACATTTCTCCTATTATCAAGAATGTCGCTAACCCTGTTAGAGACAAAAAAAGCAGCGCTAACCGCGGTTAACGCTGCTTTTTTACGTCTGGTATTTTTCATCCTTAGCCATGATATCCTATGGAAGGAGGATATCATGGCTAAGTTTGCCTGTCCCTATCAACAAGGTAACGTGAGATTATCGCTGGGTTTCCAGCGATAATCTCACGTTAGCCTGTTAGCGTGAGGATTTTTATCGCGATTGAGATAAGCGTTGCTAATAGCACGCTATCTCGGCGATAAAAATTCACGCTAGCCGGCGATAATTATCCTAGCGCTAAGTGCGCTTAGAGATAATTATCGCCGGTTGTTGTTGATATGCCCCATGGTTTGCCACTTGTCCTTATCTAATTGTACAGATAGACCTAATTAAGTGCTGGCCAATTTGCATTAATTGCGTCAGTGGTTTGCTTACAACGCATTCGGTTGTGCTGCTGCTGCCAAGACATTGCTTCTTTGCAACTTTGAATAAATATATACTTGAAATAGGAAATAATAACATGGGTGATTGGTGAATTTCACTTTGTAGTTTGCACAATATAGATGATCATTATTATTATCCTGCATATCTTACTAAATTGATCGAGGTCTGGCAGAGTCCAGTTACTTAATAAAAATATTATTGAAAGTGCCTTATTGGCAAGTTGCTGAAAAGAACATCATAACTTGCATTCACCAAGTGAGAAACACTAATGAGCATAACATTTACCAACTTTGCCATTTTCATGTTTTTTTGTTTTTTTTTAAGTGGAGCGGGGTGAAGCATTAAAAACAAAGGCTGAGGTGTTGCTGGGGGATTTATAAAATGAAACGCCGGTTGTTCTCAGTAAGTTTCTGGAAATATGATATGCGTTGGCAGTAATAATGGCTAACTAAATTCATTTAAAATGCAGACATACTTTAATGCATCGGCAACATTGAAGAAGCAACCCGTGAATAAAGCCTAGAGAATGAGTATTTCGGCGGAAGAACATTTCCAAAACCGACTCATAAGTCAAAACATTTAAGAAAGATGCAAACCAGCCCTTTCTTCTTTTATTGGAAAATGTTATTGTGTTTGCATTTTTCATTCTTGATTTTAGTTCTGCTTCCCTTCCCTGTTCCCCCGCAATAAAATGGTACACCAAATGTGTATAATGACTCTTTACATGCCAAATGCAGCACTGTTTTCACATTTAATTGTTGATTTTTTATTTTTACTGTGTTCTGTTTTTTTTTCCCTAAATTGCATTGCATTTTTGATTATGCTTTGCGCCTTGGAGCTCTTTATAGTATTTGCCAAGCACTCTACAGACAATAACAATCAAATACATGACCATAACCAGCTGCAGTCTGTGCAGGTAACATCGGTGGGGCCAGGTATAGGGGGATTGTGAGGGACGAATGGGAAAATGAATTATTTATTAAATGTTCCCTCGCATCGTCCCTCAAAATCCCCCTTTATCCAGCCCCACGCCCCACCGCTGTTACCTGCACGGACTTTTGCCAGTTATGATCTAGTATTGACGCTCTCTGCATACCGGGTCTCCCTCGAGACTACATTTCCCAGGCGCCCCAGCGCCCGCCTGACGCCATCCACGCGCCCGGAGGCGCACTAAAAGCCCGCTGCTTCCTCGGGGGAGCGGGAAACTTTGAAACTCGGCAACGGAGACCTGCGAACTTGGCAGCTGGGTCCCTGCTGGCGCTCTTACTTACCTGCCCTGCTGCAGCTACTCCCGGGCTCCTGCGCTCTCTGCATACCGGGTCTCCCTCGAGACTACATTTCCCAGGCGCCCCAGCGCCCGCCTGACGCCATCCACGCGCCCGGAGGCGCACTAAAAGCCCGCTGCTTCCTCCGCGTCGCGGGACGCGCGCGGGCGGCGCCGGGCTGAGCCCGGGCAGAGGGCGGGCCGTCTGTGGCCGTCAGGGGCCAAAGGAGGCCAGGCTGGGCCACAGGTCTGTCGTTGTGGACATTCAAGGTAGTGAAACCTGGACTTTTGATTATTTGGGTACCGGCTAACTCATTGAGGATCTTTTTTTCAGTTAGTTGGTGTCACTGTTGTTATTACCATGTCTAAGCTGAGGTCCTCCAAAACGGTCACTACCAAGGACCCTAGGACATTGGACAATTATCTTGTCAAGGTAGTTAGCAAAATTAATAATGACAGGAGATTATCATTAAGTAGGGTCAGTCCAGAAACATCACCAATAAGGCAATGTCTCTCCCCCTCACCAATGATACATAGTGCCCCGACCACATCTAATATTGAGAAGGATCTAAGTATTGATGTGCCTGTGACAGAGCAGGCTTGTTGTCCCGAATCTAGTCAAGTACAAGAGCGGACACCATCACCAAGGTCCTCTCCAACTCAATCTCCTAATAGGAGAGCAGTGCGTACATGTAGGAAGGGGCCTGTTAAGAAAGTGGGGGGTTGGAAGCCTAAAAAACTACCCAAGCCACAAATAGGGGTAATATTACTGAGCCTATTAATAGTATAGAGGGTACGAGCTTACACTCAAGTCAAATTGATATTTTGGTTAAAATGCTTGAGTCAAAATTGGAACTATTGATTAGTCCCCTGGTGGCTAAGGTTGAATCGGTGCTCCTTAGAGTCACTAGCCTTGAAGGCCTTGTAGAATCCTGTCTGTCTCGGTCCACTGTCTTTTCGGGCCCTCAGCAAGTCTCAACAGGCCCTATGGCTAATTGCCTAGCGGACCCAGCCATACCCCCCAGGGTCAGTAACAGGGTAGAGAGCACGGGGCCTATTGCTCAGGCTCCATTAACCATACCTGTGCCGAATGTCCCAGCTGTGCTCATATCACCAGCAGGTGCTGAAAATACATCTAGTCTACCACAATTAACACAAAGGAGCACTTGGGATACTACAAGAGGGGCACTCTCTGTTGGAAGAGGCAATCCCAAGAGTCATAACTTTATCAATCTTCCGCCAGAGTGCGCACCATATACTGTGGTTCTAACAAATGTCCCAGAGGATGACCCTTGTATGAATAGCCCAGGGGTAGAAACATACCATGCTCTTAAAAACAAGACACTTGCGTGGTTGAACAAGAATTGTGGATTCCCATGCGCCTTTGCTAACGACATCCTATTTACCCGTAGAGTTAGATGGGTTGGAAATGGCCCTAAAAATCTAGGAGGTGACTGTATCATTATAAACTTTAGACATCCGCAACACGTGGCAACAGTTCTCCTCAGAGCTGCTAACTTGCCAGCCACAGTAAATGCGGTTTGTGCTAGACCTCTCGGCTTTTTTTATAATCAGGTGGTTAATACCCAACGTCGTCCGCTAAATGTGCAAGGGCATCCTTTATATGAGAAGGTTGCTCGTACCCAGAATATCCCTGTGAATATGTCCCGGTCCCAAGTCAGTGGGGATTTTAATCGTGCTCAGCTGATCAACGGGGAGTTCATTAACACCATCCCCCTTCAAAATCGGTATGCTGCCCTATCTACTCTGGAGGAAAATGATTGACTGCCCATTGATTTGGAGAGTTCTTCTCAGTCTCCAGCACAGTCCCTTAAGATTGCCTCATGGAACATCGCTGGCCTAAAGAGTAAGACTGGGATAGCCGAATGGGAAAGGACACTAAAATCCTTTGATGTTATTGCCTTACAAGAGACCTGGGACTTAAAGAACAGCTTTTCGTTGGATGGCTATTGTCATTTTTGTATCCCAGCCACCAATAGTATGGCAGGAAGACCTAAGGGGGGCCTATTAAGTCTTTTCAAATTGGATATTAAAGGCACCTTCACTCAGTGCCCCTCGGGCTCAGCAAACTGTCTAATTGTTGAGTTTTCTTCTTATGACAAGGTCAAGATCCTTTTTATAAATTTTTATAATTCCCATGCTAGCGAATGTACTAGTTTAAATCTGGATGTCTTGGACACCTTCTTGTCAGTCTATGGTAGAAATGTAAATAGTTTTGAAATAATGTTACTAGGGGACTTTAACATACACCCATGTACCTTACCATGCATTAGGGGGGATGATGAAGGCCCCCCCCCTCTCCTCAACTATTCACCCAGAACATACGAGGCAGGGTGATAGTCTTGAGTTTTTTCTTGCAAAATGGAATTTATACGAGTCAGGTTGTGGTGATGGGTATAATAGGCCCCCTACGTTTAAAGGCAAAGAAAAGGGTACTATTATAGATTATATTTTTTTGTCTTCTTTTTTGTTAAACTATGTGTTAAATTATTGTACTGAGGTGTCAGTTTTTAGTGATCACAACCCTGTTGTTCTTGTTTTTAAGAATACTGAATTAATTTCTCTCAAATCGTTAATAATAAGTGGTGGCTTGAACCTTAAAGTGAAAGACCAGAATCGAAGACTGAAGTGGACTAAAATAGTCCCTGAAACATTTCATAAAGAGGTCCTAGCTAAAGTGGAGGATGAAGTCTCTATATGCTTATCGGAAAGCCCTGATCCAAAGGAGGTCATACGGGCATTTGACCAGATTTGCATAGAAATTAATCGTAGTCTCCAGGTTAAATCTAGCCAGAAGGCACCAGAGGGCAATAGATGGTTTGACAAAAAATGCTCTAAAGCGCACGGGGTACTATTAAATGCTTTAAAAACTACCCCTAAAGACCGTGCAGTTATTGCAAATGCTAGGAAAGTGTATAAAAAAACTATCCTAGAAAGGAAAAAGATCTTGAAAGATAACGCCCTGAGTCAACTTCTAGATCCTGAAACCTTAAAAAACAGTGGTTTATTCTGGAAAGTAATAAATCAACCCTTTTTCTCTGGAGAAACTAACACTCCTTTGGAGGCAAATATCCCAGATGAGGGCTGGACTAAACATTTTAGCCAGATATACTCGATTGTTGGCCCCGATGACAGAATTATAGAAGACGAAGGCCGAGAACCCCGCCCTATCAAGGATGTAGTGATATTTGAAGATAGAGAAGTAGAAATGGCTATAGATCAGACCATTAAAAACAAAGCACCGGGCCCAGATGGGGTACCAGGGGACGTTTTTAAAAGTTTTCCTAAATTTTGGTCTAAGGTATTATGTAAGGTTTTTAACACTCTCGCATCTGATAAAATCCCGTCTTCCTGGAAGAAATCTATTATTATTCCAGTGTTCAAAAAAGGTAATAGGCAAGACCCCTCCTGTTATAGGCCGATCTCATTGATCGATTCATCTGTGAAAATTTTGGGTCGTGTTATTCTAACTAAACTAAATGACTGGCTCACAGAGAAAGGGGTCCTTGCAGATGTACAATATGGTTTTAGACAGAAAAGAGGCACTATAGATCAAGGCCTAAACTTGTATTTATTAATAGAGAAATACACGAAGGCGAAGGAGGGGTCCATGTATTTGGGGTTCATGGACCTCTCGTCAGCCTTTGACCTTGTCAATCGATCTAAACTGTGGAAAATTTTACTTGACTTGGGTTTGGATAAGGCTCTAGTTAACCTCTTAGCTGATCTACATACTGACCTAATAGCTGCAGTTAGAGTTACCTCTGCGGGGCGATGCACTAGCCATTTTAACTCAGAAAGGGGAGTTAGGCAGGGATGCATCCTGGCTCCCCTTCTTTTTACTATTTACATAAATGCCCTGGAATCTACATTAAAAGATGCTACTCAGGACATCCCACGGATAGGAAAGCTTGGCATCCCGGTTCTCCTATACGCTGATGATGCGGTCCTGCTCTCTCGTACTGGGGTTGGCCTCCAACGATTGCTGGACGCCTTTGAGATCTTTATGACCTCTTTGGATTTAAAGATCAATGCTAAAAAATCCCAGGTTATGACCATGGGTAAGGGTAACAACAATAAACCCCCCAAAACTTTTACCTGTGGGAAGCAAGAATTGCTTAGAGTAACAACATTTCCATACCTAGGGATTACCTTCGATGAGAAAGGCACCTGGGGCCCCCAGATAAAAAACAGAAATATTGCACTAGTAAAGTCATCCTCTGCTGTTCGGGGTTTTATGAACAAACTGGGTGCTAGGCCAATTGTTACTCTGTTAAAAATTTATGAAGCAAAATGCCTTACAGTGGCAACGTACGGAAGTGCGTTATGGGGCCATTGCTCTGTGGAGAGTATACAGATTACGGAAAACAAATTTTTAAGATCGGTTCTCTCTCTCCCTCAGTCTACTTCCACACATATCGTTCATACTGAACTGGGTGTGGGTTACATTTCAGACTTGATTAAACTGGCCCCTGTTCTAGCCTGGCTTAAGACTTGGTTGAACCAAGAAATTCCGCTCAACCATTCCATTCTAAAAGATTGCCTGCAGCTGGACAAAGTAAATAAAATAGCATGGCTAGTCTATGTCAAAAACTGTTTTGATAGAGTGGGGAGACTGGATCTGTTTTATTCCCCGGAATCAATTACAGTCAAAGATATTGGCCTGATCAAAAGTATGTTGAAAGATCTGTTATGTTTAGAAAGAGAACAAGTAGAATACAAGAAACCCTCGGTGCGGGCCAGTATTATTTTGAGCACCCATGTGGGGCCGGAATTATATTTGTCTATTGTTAATCAACCCTTTCACCGGTTTCTACTTACACGTTTTCGGTTCAACCTGATTCATCTTACTCTTGGTCACTTCCAAACTTGGTGTCCCCCAGAAAATGGAACGCCGTGTAACTGTGATGATTTTTCGGTCCAGAACACAATGCACTTTCTGATGTTCTGCGATCATTACACGGCCTTAAGAAAGAAATATTTGTTCCCAATTTTAAAGGAGGCGGGGTTCATACAAGTCAAACCGGCCCTTTTGTATCTACAGTTACTGCAGACCCCCAGGATTATGTTTCATGTTGCCAGTTTTTTAGTGGGCGCTGTCAGGGCTAAGAATACGAAGTTTGCTATTAATCAGATCTTTTAAATATAATGTATCGGTCTAATATTTAATTGTCTATATGAAATTTAACATTGGTGTATTTGGGAGAACTTTAATGTTTTATGTTAAATGATGCTTTTATGATGTTCTTATCTTACTGACCCCTCTCTTAAACATTTTAGATAATATGAATTTTAGAGTTTATGTATTATCGATTGTACTGTTTCTATGCCTTTTTATGATATTTATTTATCGAAATAAAGTACTTTGACTGACTGACTGACTGACTAGCGTCGGCAGCCAGGACATTCTATGAACTTTTTTCTGTTGTAAGAGTCCTTTCTGTCGGTATTTATAAGACTCTAGAAGAGAATGCAGAAGCATCATATGTGGGGATTGATAGGAGTGGAAGCTGTCTTCTGGGCTCAGTGTACCTGTATCATCATAACTACAAATTTACCAATAAAATGAATCATTGATTTACAACATCTTGCCTACGTGCTTATTTTAAAACATATTTGGCAATGAGGAGACTGAGCCCAGGAGATCAACTTGCGTCAACTACGTGCGTACTTGGGGGCAGATTTATGAGCCCCTTGCGCCACTTTTGCGTCACTTTTCCCATGTTAAAAGTGACGCAAAAGTGGCGCAAGGGGCTCATAAATCTGCCCCTTGGTGTTTCGAAGGAGCAAGTCACCATTGTGCTTGTGCTGGTGTCACAGACATTTGGAGCAAGTTGTTTAGCCTATGGTAACTTTTTTTCACCATGTAAAATTAATTTTGAGCTAGGTGCACCTCTCAATACAGTTTACAGTTATTCCCCGTGTGTCGCTCCAGCTCGATCATACATTTGGTAGTGATCTCAAACCACCGAACATTTAAGGCCGCAGCGCAAGCCGCATACTCTGTGCATCTACAAGCACTCTCAGAAAGGGGTAGGAAAAACGTCAGAAAGCGATAGGACCAAAGCGAGAAGGGATGTTAGCATGGATACATTTTCCAAACTAATGAAAGTCAGAATTTTGTGGGACTCACAAGTTTCTGGATATAGTTTTGTACCCTGCAGTTAAGCTTAAGAGTGGATCAATAGCATGTTAGTGTGAGTGGAGAAATAATCACCCCCAATTGCATGAGATGACCCTGTGGAGAAAAGTATGGGCCGAAGCAGTACAAGCATTCCCCATGTAACCTGAAAGATGAAGATTTTTGTTTGTGAAAAAAAAACACACGGCACAGAGTTAGTGCTCCAAGACAATACTACTGCAAATCTATGTCCAACATAAATGTCTATGACTCGGTGATGACCTGGGACTGGAAAAATATATGCTAGGCAATCAAGTTGTGAAAGTACCACCAATGTTAAAGAGGGTTTGGATAATAAGTCACAATGGAAGCAGATATGTACCCCAATATTCAGAGCACCCAACATTTTAATTACCCCAAAATATACCTCAGATGGGTCTCCCACGGGTTGATCTTGCACAAAAGGCATTCTTCCTAACCTCAATTTAGAAGAGCAGCAAAATAAATGATTGGGACCACTCAACAATTCAGTTCTAGATCAGAGGAGTGTTAGGGTTTCATTAAAAAAGAAGACGAAAATCAAGTGGTACAGAATAAAAGCAATGAAGGCTCAAATTCAAAGTGATGTAGAGTAGTCAGAAATCAGAAATAATTCTAATTTCCAAATGAGCAGTACAATCAGAAAATAATTGAGCAGCATCCATAGAAGGAAATCCCAAAAAGTCTGTCTGACCCCCAACATCAAGCAGTTCTTTTACATAATTCTTTCATAACAAATTAGCCAAACGGTAGAATTATTGTAGCATGATCACAAGTAACAACTATTTAGGCAAATCAGAATAAAACGCTGCCTAAGTATATAACCATTATTCCATTTTCAGAAAGCATCCAGCATCTTCCATGCTACCTACATCCGGAGATATCATACTAATATGAAACATTTAAACAATGATGTTTCACATAATTGAATAAGTCTTGGCCCAGCAACAAAAACTACAGCCAAAACTTTGGAAACTGCAACAGTTAGGAGCACTAGAAAGTCCATTCAAAACACAACAGTAAAAATCCAGTACTTCAGCTTGTTTTCATTCTGCAGAGCTTGTGAGGAGAGAAAATGCACACTGAGACAGGACGGGAGAGTGAATACAGGAGTGAATGGCAAAGCAGCATTAAAGCACATCCATTTTATCCAAGATAGCGTTAGCATATAAATGTGGCACAACTACATTACATTAATAAACACACTTCTATATATCATATTAAACTCATTTCAACTCCTCCTCCATCCTTAACCTAGGATGTATATTCAGCCTTCTAAATTATTTCTCATCCTTTACATGTTCCATTATAACTTTTCCTTCTCTCCAACCTATCACTACTTTCACTAATCTCTCTTTATATTCACTGATAAACCCATTTTATTACTCACTCAGACCACAGACATACTCCCATTTAGTAGTTTTAGTTTCATGCTTAATTTGTGTAAATATCCTTTAAAATTTACAATAATTAACACCTTGGTTATCTTCTTTCATGAGAAGATTTTTCAATGACACATTGAAATCAGTCAAATAAGAAGAAATAAATGCATCATTAATCAGTATAGTACCATACACATTACAAGACAATGAATAAGACAATGGAAGTTGCATGCATGTCGAGTGTTCACCAGCAGAAGTAGGAAGACAAGTACACACAAAATACTATTTCATCGTTATGATGTTTACATATTCCTGTATCATTCTAGTATAGGTAATATCCTGAAATCCACTATCTACATTCTTTCTTTGCTCTAACATGTCATTTTTCAATTTATTCCTAACAGTAGTTCATTCAGCATTCTACGAGGCATGTCCTACCAGAGAAAGTAAACACACTAACAGCCCAACTAAAAATAATAATATCAATCACTAAAGCTGCAATTGTACAGCATTTGCACTTCATCTTCTAATTGAGACAAAAAAAATTCATGAAGATCAAAAATTCATAAGTAAGAACCAGTTTCTTTAAAACAACATTAAGTTCTTCTTTTCGTCCTATTTCTTTAAAATAATATTCAAAACAAACATTGAAAAATAATCTTCTTCTTCTTTGACTATTCTTTGACTATTTCATACTTAATTTTAATTCTTTTGATCTTTAAATCTCTTCTCTTCTTCAATATTATCTTTCACTTCACTTTGCCTGAATAGTCTGTTAGTTATTTCAAGATGGTTCTTATTCTGTCTCTGCTCCGCTCTCAGATTCAGTTATAAATTTGTACTGGCAATGCTTCGCTGAATTGTAACTCTACAGCTCTGCTTCTTCTTCTTTGTCTGATACTGTACCTAGATATACCAATTCAGGTTAAGGATATTTTATATTTTGTGATCTCCTTCTTGTTGATCTTTTGGGCATAAGTGATTCACTTTCACTGCTTTCGGAGTCTCATCATCTCTCAGGTTTTCTGGTTTACAGTGCTTTCTTTTGCAAGATGTTTTCTGTGGAATGTCTTCTTCATCTTTTCTTTATTCACCATCAGTCTTTATCAGGTTGCTTGTACTGATTAATTGAATTAGGGCCTTATTATAAGAACAGAGGGCCACAGGACTATGTCACTGGGGTGGTGGTTTGACCACAGCCACCAATGTGGGTCCGCATGCAGTATTTAGAGTGTGGCAGTCGGACTGACGCATCTGCTGGGGATCCAGGATCCCACGGCGGTTGCACAGCAGAAGGAGGTAGCAATAGGCTGGAGGCACAGCCATGCATTTTATGAGTTGCCTGCCCAGCGCACATTTCATGGTAGTGAGCCCACCATGAAAACGGTGACAGGGAGGCAACTAAAGGCCACCCCTGGGCATGGGTGTGTATGTTGTGCCCTCCTGGAATTTCACCCCAGTTTCTTCACATTGTTGCATGCATGCCACACCGTGCCGAAATGTGCTGCAGGCACTGTCAGAGCAGCGTCTGCTGTTAAGGCTCACCTATGCGACCAATACAACTGCTGCTGTGAAACTGCCAGAGCACCACCGCCTGCCATTGATTGCAGTTGTAATCCAGTGGGCGGGTGCTCAATGAGCTTTGTGGTTCCCAAGTCGGTGCAGAGGGCTGACAGAAAGGCCACCAAAGTTGTAATAAGACCCTTAGGCCTGAACTTGAACCTTGATCAGCCTTGTGTACATTGCTTACTACAAAATGCTTTCTTCCCCTGGGGATTCTTGTGACTTGAATTTTCAAATTCAATTTCTCATTGATTGAATCACAGATTATGTCTTCTTGCTAATACTTATGTTTTTGACATTTTCACTGTAACAGCCCTTCACTCTGATCCCTGCTTCAAAACTGGACTGTGGGCATTTTCGGTTATTTCGCAGGCCCCTCACTTACCTGAAATTTCACAGAATCATTTTTGTCTTCACCAATTTCAAAATTCTCACCACCCTCTGGATCCCCGCTGCAAACTTGATCATGATTTTGAGTTTCACCATGTGTGTGATTCTGTGACACAATGGCTAATTCTTCCACTTCTTCATCCACAAGTCTTTTTGCCAGAGCAGCATGGATCCACTGCAACACTCAGCCACACTTCACCACAGAGTTCGTTGTCATTATTGCTTGTAGGGTCCACGCCAACTCTCCTCCAGGCAATTCTTTCTGACATGCTTCTAGAGCACTATCCAGTCGCCTGGATTCATTCCATAACAGGTGATGTCCCTTGTCACTTCTGTTGCCACATTCACCTTATGAGAAACAGATTTCAGCATATTATCAATGAATGAATGAATGAAAAACAACCTGTATAGTGAACAGTTACTCCAAGGAGTGCACACCGGTCACCATTACAGCGTGGAAATGACCCATCTATACCAGCTTGAAGAGACATGTTTTGAATTTTTTCTTAAACAATGGGATTGCAACAATGGCTCTAAAAAGGAGAAGGACACTCCCTCAGCTCTGTAAATGTGGATCCTAGGTATTCTGACCAGGAGGGCATTGGCTGATTGCAGGTTTCTCTAGGGGGCGTAGAACTTAATTCTTGTCCTAAGATAGTCTGCATCTGTCTCTTTTTTATTGGGAGCCAATGGAGAGCACGCAGGTACCGAGACACGTCTGTTATCTCAAGAAGACCCAGAAGAGTGCAGGAAATTATATTTTGGACCACTTGTAGTCTATCTATAATTGGGTAGCCCCAAATATAGGGCATTTCCGTATTCCAACCTTGAGTTTATAAGTGCCTGCACAATCAGCTTCCTTGCTGGGAATGAGAGGTAGTGTAAAAACTTCCTTAAAATATGTAATAGTTACTCAAACTAATACAGCTGAAGCAATATTGGCAAGTCGGATTGTTCTTCCCATGATAACCTCATGGGGCGTCAAACCAGACCTTTCTGTCAGGATTACTTCCCATGTTCAGCAAAACAAGATGAAGCAGGATGGGCCACTTTAGACCAGTTGCAGCTCAAACCTTGGCCAATTTATTCTTGAGAGTTCTGTTTGTTCTCTCCACAACACCTGAAGATTGCAGGCAATTACTACAGTGATAAATGTGGTTAATCTGAAATAATACACAGATTATTTGTAAAACCAAATTTTTTAAATCAATACAGCAATCTGTCTCAATAGAACTTGGGATTCCGGATCATGGTCTCAACTCCCTCAACAACAATTTGACAATTGTAAGGCTATGTGGTCACCCATGAGATAGGCCTCCACCCATTTCCAAGACGTATTTCAAACTATTGCAGGCTGGCATCTCTACAAAGTCTGCTTGGAGTATAGTAAATGGACCTTCTGATGTGCCAATGTGATTCATCACGGTTAATGTTTTCTTACCCTGATTGTTTCTTTTACATTTCACACACCTGATTGAAAATGTCCTCAGCAACATTTCTAAATCCTTTGTTTGCCCAATATCTTCTAAATATGCATAGTGTGCTGTCCCTTCCTGCATGAGACTTATTTTGCAGGTATTTAGCCACTTGATGCAACATTCCATCAGGAAGGTTACATTTGCTTTCAGCACTCCTATACAAATCCTGGTAATGTTTCTTATGAGCTAATTCCTGCTATTTATTTTTCTCATCATCTGGTGCTTCTTTCTGGAAATCTCTCAACTCAGCCAAATAAGTTTGAATTGAACTCTAGTGGAAACTTCACATTCTCTGCATTCTGTATTGCGTTTGTTCTAGATTCATTATTCTAATTTTCTTGTACAACTGGCTCATCCTGTAATGCACAATAATTTGCCATTTTGTCTGCATATTTATTTCCAAGTGTGGCTAAATCGTTTCCATCCTTATGGGCAACACACTTGACAATAGCAGTATTGTTTCTCTGCTGTATTGCTTCAGTAAATCCAGTATGTAATCATTATTCTTTATAGGAGCCCCAGAAGATGTCATGAAGCCCCTCTGTGACCACAAGTGATCAAAGTCATGAACCACTTCAAAACCATATTGGCTATTTGTATAAATCAAGGTCATGTTAATGCAACCAATTCTGCCACCTGTGCTGATGTTACAGTTAGCAAAAACCATGCTTCCACAGTCTCTGAAATGGAACATACTGCTTAGACAGCTCTCAATGCTCAATATTGGTCTCTTAAACAAAAACTGTCAACAAATAATGTTAGATCAGACACTTCAAATGGAGTTTTTCTAATTTCTGGTCTTGGTTCGGTACATAACTCTATAACTTCAATGCAACAATGCTCTGGTTCATCATCAGTTTCATCATTTTCATGAATCTTCCAGATTTCAGAACTACTGTCTTATATAGGAAGCAGTATTGCTGGATTCAAAGAATTACATCTCTTAATGGAAAAGTTCTCAGCTGCAAGAATAACTTGCTCAAAATAAGTCAGCCTACTGTTTGTCATGTGCTGAGTTCTCATTCGGGTCAACGGAATCTCTGTGAATGCTGAATAGTATTACCCAGGACTACTTCATCCCTTTTGGTCAATTGCAACACAAACAACTGCAACTGATTTCAAACAACCTGGAAGACTTACAGCTACTGAATCCAGTACTGCTGATAAAGAAGCCACTAGTCACATCAATCCACCATGTCTTTGGGTTTAGAACTGATAATGCACATCCAACTCTTTCATAAAAAAACAGGAAGAAAGTTAGATTATAATTTGGCATTGCAAGTGCCAGTGCATGATAAAGACTCTCTCCCAACTCCTTGAATGCTTCAGAACATTCTTCGTCAAATGGTACCGGATCTGGTACTTCACTGTGGGTCAGCCTTACTAAATGCTTTGCAGTCTACGAAAAGTTCAGAATCCAGTGTAGCTAACAACTCCAAGAAACATCCAAACCTTTCTCAGGGTGGTTGATGGGCTAATTTTCTGGATTTCAGAAGTGTGTTACTTTGAGACTTTTCTCACACTTTTTTCAATATGGCATCCAAGCTATATGACTTCCTTTTTACAGTACTGCATTTTAGTTTGGGAGACCTTATGTCCACAGACTTAATGAGGCAATTATATCAAGTTTGCAGTCCTCTTTTTTCCTTGCTATGACTAACAAATCATCAAAATACTGCACTAAGGCTGAGTTGCAAGTGAATCTCACATATTCTAGATCTTTCTTCAGGATTTGACTAAAGATTGAAGGATTTTTTTATACCCTTATGGGATCCTACACCACACAAGAGCTTTATTCAAACATTGGAACACGAACAGGCATTGACTCTCCACATGAAGTAGAACAGAAAAGGTTGCTTGACGTAAGTCAAATGACTGTATATCATTCTGCCTCTGAAGGAATCTGGAAAAAAATCACTTTTAGATTCAGTACCACATGACGTTATTAATCTTTCTGATGTCCAGAGCAATGTGCCATTTTCAATTTGGTTTCTTTATTCCCATCACAGGAGAGGACTGCCAAGTACCTCATGGAGAATTTGCTGTTCAATCAATCTTTCAATCACTGGCTTTATTTCCTTTTCTGCCTCTTTTATAAATCTGTACTGTTTAGATTTAGGGGATATTATATCTTGTGGTTGCTTTTATTTTAACTGGTGTTGCTCTTTTAACCAATCCAATCTCTTTTCCAGAAAAATCCCATACTTATCTTTGACAGTGCGTCCGAACGAACGTCCGACCGACATCGTTTTAGAATGGAAACGGTCAGACTAGTATGCGAGGTGGGTCGCACACCGCTCGTCATACTAGCAAATAGCCCCATAGGATTCTGGAGGATGTAGTGACAGCGGCGGGTACACCTATGCCACGAGTAAAAAGTTAAAATGCCATCCCTGGACACGTGTTTCAAGGTAATTGCCTCTCATCAGCAGGGAGCAGGTAAGTATGCGGGGTGCCAAGTAGACTGCCCAAAAATTATTATCAGGTATAGTACCTCTCACGGCGCGCGGGTGCGGGATCCGGGCTCGTCAACCCATGGCTCAGGGAGCTTAAATACAAAATGCGAGGTGGGTCGCACACCGCTCGTCATACTAGCAAATAGCCCCATAGGATTCTGGAGGATGTAGTGACAGCGGCGGGTACACCTATGCCACGAGTAAAAAGTTAAAATGCCATCCCTGGACTCGTGTTTCAAGGTAATTGCATCTCATCAGCAGGGAGCAGGTAAGTATGCGGGGTGCCAAGTAGACTGCCCAAAAATTATTATCAGGTATAGTACCTCTCACGGCGCGCGGGTGCGGGATCCGGGCTCGTCAACCCATGGCTCAGGGAGCTTAAATACAAAATGCGAGGTGG
Organism: Triturus cristatus; assembly: GCF_964204655.1. Lineage (NCBI taxonomy): Eukaryota > Metazoa > Chordata > Amphibia > Caudata > Salamandridae > Triturus > Triturus cristatus. Next base: position 753,483,026 of record NC_140589.1, read on the forward strand.
GTCGCACACCGCTCGTCATACTAGCAAATAGCCCCATAGGATTCTGGAGGATGTAGTGACAGCGGCGGGTACACCTATGCCGCGAGTAAAAAGTTAAAATGCCGTCCCTGGACACGTGTTTCGAGGTAATTGCCTCTCATCAGCAGGGAGCAGGTAAGTATGCGGGGTGGCAAGTAGACTGCCCAAAAATTATTATCAGGTATAGTACCTCTCACGGCGCGCGGGTGCGGATTTTTGTTTATATTCAGGCTCCCTTGAGCCAGTGGGGCTGACGAGCCCATGGCTACGCACCTGCGCGCCTTGAGTGGTACTTTACCTGAGAATATTTTTTGGCAGCCTACGCAGCAACCCTACACACACACCTACTCCCTGCTGACGAGAGGCAACTACCTCGAAACACGTGTCCAGGGATGGCTAACGCGACACTCATTTTCATTTTAAACATTTGGCATAGGCGTACCCGCCGACACTACTTCATGAACCACAATTCTTTGGGGTAACACGCTGGTAGGACTAGCAGAGTGCGGCCAATCGGATTTTTGTTTATATTCAGGCTCCCTTGAGCCAGTGGGGCTGACGAGCCCATGGCTACGCACCTGCGCGCCTTGAGTGGTACTTTACCTGAGAATATTTTTTGGCAGCCTACGCAGCAACCCTACACACACACCTACTCCCTGCTGACGAGAGGCAACTACCTCGAAACACGTGTCCAGGGATGGCTAACGCGACACTCATTTTCATTTTAAACTTTTGGCATAGGCGTACCCGCCGACACTACTTCATGAACCACAATTCTTTGGGGTAACACGCTGGTAGGACTAGCAGTGTGCGGCCAATCGGATTTTTGTTTATATTCAGGCTCCCTTGAGCCAGTGGGGCTGACAAGCCCATGGCTACGCACCTACGTGCCTTGAGTGGTACTTTACCTGAGAATATTTTTTGGCAGCCTACGCAGCAACCCTACACACACACCTACTCCCTGCTGACGAGAGGCAACTACCTCGAAACACGTGTCCAGGGATGGCTAACGCGACATTCATTTTCATTTTAAACTTTTGGCATAGGCGTACCCGCCGACACTACTTCATGAACCACAATTCTTTGGGGTAACACGCTGGTAGGACTAGCAGAGTACGGCCAATCGGATTTTTGTTTATATTCAGGCTCCCTTGAGCCAGTGGGGCTGACGAGCCCATGGCTACGCACCTGCGCGCCTTGAGTGGTACTTTACCTGAGAATATTTTTTGGCAGCCTACGCAGCAACCCTACACACACACCTACTCGCTGCTGACGAGAGGCAACTACCTCGAAACACGTGTCCAGGGATGGCTAACGCGACACTCATTTTCATTTTAAACTTTTGGCATAGGCGTACCCGCCGACACTACTTCATGAACCACAATTCTTTGGGGTAACACGCTGGTAGGACTAGCAGAGTGCGGCCAATCGGATTTTTGTTTATATTCAGGCTCCCTTGAGCCAGTGGGGCTGACGAGCCCATGGCTACGCACCTGCGCGCCTTGAGTGGTACTTTACCTGAGAATATTTTTTGGCAGCCTACGCAGCAACCCTACACACACACCTACTCCCTGCTGACGAGAGGCAACTACCTCGAAACACGTGTCCAGGGATGGCTAACGCGACACTCATTTTCATTTTAAACTTTTGGCATAGGCGTACCCGCCGACACTACTTCATGAACTACAATTCTTTGGGGTAACACGCTGGTAGGACTAGCAGAGTGCGGCCAATCGGATTTTTGTTTATATTCAGGCTCCCTTGAGCCAGTGGGGCTGACGAGCCCATGGCTACGCACCTGCGCGCCTTGAGTGGTACTTTACCTGAGAATATTTTTTGGCAGCCTACGCAGCAACCCTACACACACACCTACTCCCTGCTGACGAGAGGCAACTACCTCGAAACACGTGTCCAGGGATGGCTAACGCGACACTCATTTTCATTTTAAACTTTTGGCATAGGCGTACCCGCCGACACTACTTCATGAACCACAATTCTTTGGGGTAACACGCTGGTAGGACTAGCAGAGTGCGGCCAATCGGATTTTTGTTTATATTCAGGCTCCCTTGAGCCAGTGGGGCTGACGAGCCCATGGCTACGCACCTGCGCGCCTTGAGTGGTACTTTACCTGAGAATATTTTTTGGCAGCCTACGCAGCAACCCTACACACACACCTACTCCCTGCTGACGAGAGGCAACTACCTCGAAAGACGTGTCCAGGGAGGGCTAACGCGACACTCATTTTCATTTTAAACTTTTGGCATAGGCGTACCCGCCGACACTACTTCATGAACCACAATTCTTTGGGGTAACACGCTGGTAGGACTAGCAGAGTGCGGCCAATCGGATTTTTGTTTATATTCAGGCTCCCTTGAGCCAGTGGGGCTGACGAGCCCATGGCTACGCACCTGCGCGCCTTGAGTGGTACTTTACCTGAGAATATTTTTTGGCAGCCTACGCAGCAACCCTACACACACACCTACTCCCTGCTGACGAGAGGCAACTACCTCGAAACACGTGTCCAGGGATGGCTAACGCGACACTCATTTTCATTTTAAACTTTTGGCATAGGCGTACCCGCCGACACTACTTCATGAACCACAATTCTTTGGGGTAACACGCTGGTAGGACTAGCAGAGTGCGGCCAATCGGATTTTTGTTTATATTCAGGCTCCCTTGAGCCAGTGGGGCTGACGAGCCCATGGCTACGCACCTGCGCGCCTTGAGTGGTACTTTACCTGAGAATATTTTTTGGCAGCCTACGCAGCAACCCTACACACACACCTACTCCCTGCTGACGAGAGGCAACTACCTCGAAACACGTGTCCAGGGATGGCTAACGCGACACTCATTTTCTTTTTGAACTTTGGGCATAGGCGTTCCCGCCGACACTACTTCATGAACCACAATTCTTTGGGGTAACACGCTGGTAGGACTAGCAGAGTGCGGCCAATCGGATTTTTGTTTATATTCAGGCTCCCTTGAGCCAGTGAGGCTGACGAGCCCATGGCTACGCACCTGCGCGCCTTGAGTGGTACTTTACCTGAGAATATTTTTTGGCAGCCTACGCAGCAACCCTACACACACACCTACTCCCTGCTGACGAGAGGCAACTACCTCGAAACACGTGTCCAGGGATGGCTAACGCGACACTCATTTTCATTTTAAACTTTTGGCATAGGCGTACCCGCCGACACTACTTCATGAACCACAATTCTTTGGGGTAACACGCTGGTAGGACTAGCAGAGTGCGGCCAATCAGATTTTTGTTTATATTCAGGCTCCCTTGAGCCAGTGGGGCTGACGAGCCCATGGCTACGCACGTGCGCGCCTTGAGTGGTACTTTACCTGAGAATATTTTTTGGCAGCCTACGCAGCAACCCTACACACACACCTACTCCCTGCTGACGAGAGGCAACTACCTCAAAACACGTGTCCAGGGATTGCTAACGCGACACTCATTTTCATTTTAAACTTTTGGCATAGGCGTACCCGCCGACACTACTTCATGAACCACAATTCTTTGGGGTAACACGCTGGTAGGACTAGCAGTGTGCGGCCAATCGGATTTTTGTTTATATTCAGGCTCCCTTGAGCCAGTGGGGCTGACAAGCCCATGGCTACGCACCTACGTGCCTTGAGTGGTACTTTACCTGAGAATATTTTTTGGCAGCCTACGCAGCAACCCTACACACACACCTACTCCCTGCTGACGAGAGGCAACTACCTCGAAACACGTGTCCAGGGATGGCTAACGCGACATTCATTTTCATTTTAAACTTTTGGCATAGGCGTACCCGCCGACACTACTTCATGAACCACAATTCTTTGGGGTAACACGCTGGTAGGACTAGCAGAGTACGGCCAATCGGATTTTTGTTTATATTCAGGCTCCCTTGAGCCAGTGGGGCTGACGAGCCCATGGCTACGCACCTGCGCGCCTTGAGTGGTACTTTACCTGAGAATATTTTTTGGCAGCCTACGCAGCAACCCTACACACACACCTACTCGCTGCTGACGAGAGGCAACTACCTCGAAACACGTGTCCAGGGATGGCTAACGCGACACTCATTTTCATTTTAAACTTTTGGCATAGGCGTACCCGCCGACACTACTTCATGAACCACAATTCTTTGGGGTAACACGCTGGTAGGACTAGCAGAGTGCGGCCAATCGGATTTTTGTTTATATTCAGGCTCCCTTGAGCCAGTGGGGCTGACGAGCCCATGGCTACGCACCTGCGCGCCTTGAGTGGTACTTTACCTGAGAATATTTTTTGGCAGCCTACGCAGCAACCCTACACACACACCTACTCCCTGCTGACGAGAGGCAACTACCTCGAAACACGTGTCCAGGGATGGCTAACGCGACACTCATTTTCATTTTAAACTTTTGGCATAGGCGTACCCGCCGACACTACTTCATGAACTACAATTCTTTGGGGTAACACGCTGGTAGGACTAGCAGAGTGCGGCCAATCGGATTTTTGTTTATATTCAGGCTCCCTTGAGCCAGTGGGGCTGACGAGCCCATGGCTACGCACCTGCGTGCCTTGAGTGGTACTTTACCTGAGAATATTTTTTGGCAGCCTACGCAGCAACCCTACACACACACCTACTCCCTGCTGACGAGAGGCAACTACCTCGAAACACGTGTCCAGGGATGGCTAACGCGACACTCATTTTCATTTTAAACTTTTGGCATAGGCGTACCCGCCGACACTACTTCATGAACCACAATTCTTTGGGGTAACACGCTGGTAGGACTAGCAGAGTGCGGCCAATCGGATTTTTGTTTATATTCAGGCTCCCTTGAGCCAGTGGGGCTGACGAGCCCATGGCTACGCACCTGCGCGCCTTGAGTGGTACTTTACCTGAGAATATTTTTTGGCAGCCTACGCAGCAACCCTACACACACACCTACTCCCTGCTGACGAGAGGCAACTACCTCGAAAGACGTGTCCAGGGAGGGCTAACGCGACACTCATTTTCATTTTAAACTTTTGGCATAGGCGTACCCGCCGACACTACTTCATGAACCACAATTCTTTGGGGTAACACGCTGGTAGGACTAGCAGAGTGCGGCCAATCGGATTTTTGTTTATATTCAGGCTCCCTTGAGCCAGTGGGGCTGACGAGCCCATGACTACGCACCTGCGCGCCTTGAGTGGTACTTTACCTGAGAATATTTTTTGGCAGCCTACGCAGCAACCCTACACACACACCTACTCCCTGCTGACGAGAGGCAACTACCTCGAAACACGTGTCCAGGGATGGCTAACGCGACACTCATTTTCATTTTAAACTTTTGGCATAGGCGTACCCGCCGACACTACTTCATGAACCACAATTCTTTGGGGTAACACGCTGGTAGGACTAGCAGAGTGCGGCCAATCGGATTTTTGTTTATATTCAGGCTCCCTTGAGCCAGTGGGGCTGACGAGCCCATGGCTACGCACCTGCGCGCCTTGAGTGGTACTTTACCTGAGAATATTTTTTGGCAGCCTACGCAGCAACCCTACACACACACCTACTCCCTGCTGACGAGAGGCAACTACCTCGAAACACGTGTCCAGGGATGGCTAACGCGACACTCATTTTCTTTTTGAACTTTGGGCATAGGCGTACCCGCCGACACTACTTCATGAACCACAATTCTTTGGGGTAACACGCTGGTAGGACTAGCAGAGTGCGGCCAATCGGATTTTTGTTTATATTCAGGCTCCCTTGAGCCAGTGAGGCTGACGAGCCCATGGCTACGCACCTGCGCGCCTTGAGTGGTACTTTACCTGAGAATATTTTTTGGCAGCCTACGCAGCAACCCTACACACACACCTACTCCCTGCTGACGAGAGGCAACTACCTCGAAACACGTGTCCAGGGATGGCTAACGCGACACTCATTTTCATTTTAAACTTTTGGCATAGGCGTACCCGCCGACACTACTTCATGAACCACAATTCTTTGGGGTAACACGCTGGTAGGACTAGCAGAGTGCGGCCAATCAGATTTTTGTTTATATTCAGGCTCCCTTGAGCCAGTGGGGCTGACGAGCCCATGGCTACGCACGTGCGCGCCTTGAGTGGTACTTTACCTGAGAATATTTTTTGGCAGCCTACGCAGCAACCCTACACACACACCTACTCCCTGCTGACGAGAGGCAACTACCTCAAAACACGTGTCCAGGGATTGCTAACGCGACACTCATTTTCATTTTAAACTTTTGGCATAGGCGTACCCGCCGACACTACTTCATGAACCACAATTCTTTGGGGTAACACGCTGGTAGGACTAGCAGAGTGCGGCCAATCGGATTTTCGGTCAGACTAGTAGTTGGCGGTTCCATCCAACAAATTAGGATGCGACCACCCATGAGGCGGTCGGAAACATCAATTCTTTGCATTGCAGCTTGTTCAGCAGCCAGAAGAGGGCAGCAGCACAAGCAGTATTCGAAAACTGGATGTTTGCAAACATCCATGCACTGTGTGCCAGACACCATATGGTGTCTGACACAAGGGGTATGGATGTGTGGGGGGCCCTACAGGTGCCCACCAGGCCTCATAGTGGAGACCACAGAGGACAGGGGTCCAACTGCCATTGGGAGCTGTATGAAAGGGACATCGTAATCTCTAGGGTGGTGCCTGACCAGTCACCGCCCTATTGTAGGGCATTATATTCTGACCAATGGTTGAACGGGCTCTTCGAGTCCATCGAAAGCGTCAGTCGGTTCCTCCGCCCACTGCCTCCAACTGCCATGCATCATAATGCGCCGGTGAGACTGCAGCACCAGATGCTGTGACCTGATCAACATCATAATGAGGCTATATGTCTCAAATCCAGAGGAAGATCCTCTTTTGTTAAAGCTGGAGAACAAATGAAATCTTGTGTCATGTGAATTTGTTTTCAACACTGAAACTTCATCTTGTGTATCAATTAATGTGTATCAACTAATAAAAAAACAATACTGTGTGCAATAAATCACACAATTAATTTTACAAAGCAAGTCACGACTCACCAGATTAACAGGACTTGAATCACACAGAAAGAACTGATGTTTGTTTTCCATTTGACCAATTTTAACTGGGACATCTGCTGTAACCTGATTAACAATTTGTTTATTGCTCACCCCTACAGCTTGGGCTTCTCTTCTATAGAGGGGTAGGTTTGGTTCTTCTACAGAAGGAACTGTAGAACCGCTAGCCCCCTGTATCAATCAAAAATGAAAAGGGATGAACATTGACTTCTCTGTCAACATATGGGTCACTTTGATCTACCTCTAAGACAACTCCAAGTACGCAATCCTCCTTCCCCTCAGGCACCGTCATTGTGAATTGCTCCATGTTAAATCATCATTCAGAATCAATGGATTCTGCTGGTACCTCGCACTACGTGACATCTTATTTCTGTTATTTTACTGCATCATGTGTGCCTAAGGCATTGACATACACAATGATGTCTGATTCTGCATGCCCTGCTCAGAATTTGGCATAGTTTTAACCATCACCAACCAACAACTTGCCCTTGAATTCTATTTGGATTCTGGTTACGCTCACACTTTCAGAGCCCAATCCTTCCACAGAATTGACAAGCACTGTTCCTTTTCAACATTTACATTCATTCCATCATTATTCATCATTTCTCTTCTTCCATCTTGCACTTGCATTGCTCCATTTCCCATTTCCACACATTGCATTTGATTCATCCCTTTTATTCCAGGCTGAACATAAGTCATATTTGAGCCTATTTGGTTTAGAGATCCTTGCTCAAACTGCTTTGTATGAGCAATCATCAGCTTCTCTTTAATAATTTTCTGCTTTGCATCAACATAGTTACTACTGTATTTTGCCTATTTAAAAATCTCATCTATGCTTTTTGTCTGCCAATGCAGTTCACTCTGCTGTATGTGATTGCTAAGCTTGGGTTTCAAACCCATGATGAAAGCAGAAACAAAACCACTGGCACCATCTTCTAGGGATCATTACATTTGCTGTGTTTCTTGGAAATCTGCATGAGTCTCTCATAAAAAAAGCATACACTGACTGCTTCTGTTTCTATGAAGTTCTCATGTTTTTCACCTAATTTATATCTTTGTCAGTCACTCTGTTTTTCAAATGCTCAGTTACCTGTCTGTACCTATTACCTACTTCCTTGGAAGGAGCATTGTTAGGAGAAACTCTAGCTAGTTCTTCAGTTGGCCATGCAACTATCACTTTACATTCAGCACAAAAGTCATTGTGATCCACAATCTCAAAAGATGAGTTTAAATCAGTCCACAACATCTGTCAATGGTAGTCAGCCTCTGTGCCTCTTTGTATCACTTCCTCTCAAAATATTTTTGGTAAACGCACAAAGATCAGTTTGGGTCCATGGCACATGCCTTATTAGATTTCCTCCAGGCACTTCCCATAAATGAAATTCCCAAACAGTTTTTGTCCCAGTATCAGAATCACATACTGAACCATTTGCCCTAACGTCAGTCCCCTTCACTTTCTTTTTAATTGCCATCCTTTTCTTCCATCTTCACCCATATTTCCCTGTATGTTTTTAAATCACTCAGTTCATTTTTTTCCAATGAAATCTTTAATTACATCATGAGTAAAATCCATTTTACAATTTTGTTTCACATTTATCATCCTACTGATGTCCACTTTGCATTCATTAGCTAACTCTTCTAATTTATCATGTGCCTTGTTAGACCTGTCAGCCTCAGGGTGGTCTTCCCCTAAACCTTTTGCCCTACTCCTCCATATTTTTCTGATATTGTTTTTGTTAACCTTAGTACTCTGCGCACTTTACCACGACTAACCTATGTTAAAGTGCATTTGCTCACTCCATAAACATGGTTACATTGGTTTCTTCACATTTGGCACATTCAATTTACTTGTAAGTCTTTAGTAAAGTGCTACTACATGTGCCCAAGGCTTGTAAAATAAATTTGACTAATGGGTTTGCAACACTGACTGTGCCACCCACTTAAGTCGGCCCTTAAACATGTCTTAGGCTGTTAGAGCCTGTGTGTGCAGATAAACTGCCATGTCGACCTGGAATAATAAACATTTTGCCAGTCTCCAACCTTCCCTTTCTATACATATAAGTCACCCCTGAGGTAGGCCCTGGACAACCCAGTGAGTTATTTTTTGAACTGCAATTTTGACCATATCAATACATTTAAATCCACTCTAGTGTAAGGTCTAAACAGCCCACAGGGCAGGGTGCAATGTATTTAAAACATAGGTTGCATACTTTTAAATTTGACATACCCTGATAGTGAAAAGGTCTTAAATTTGTTGTTCAATATTGCAAACCCTTCCTCTCCCATAGTATAACATTGCAGTTATCTTATTCCAGTTAAAAAGTATAACTTTCAAATGGGAACAGGTGCATAATTTATGTTGTGTCTCTTTGGAATTGTAATGAAAAATCCTCTATTAAGGTAAAGTCAGATTTCAAATTATAATTTTGAAAATGCCACTTTTAGAAAGCATGGCTAAGGCATTTTCATGCCTTAGCCATTCAGTGCCTGCATTTAGTATCTCTGGCCCACATGACTAAAGATAGTTGGTCTATGTGTATTCCTTCCAGACAACCACACACAATAGAGAGTTTAGGTGTGCCTGGGTACTCCATCCCTGGCAGGATGGGGTGGGCAGAACTGGGCACAGCCGCACCTCCACCTGAATAGGCTGTATCCAGCCTACACAAAAAAGATTGGTGTGATCCTGATCGTGAGTGTGCCCAGTGTCTGTTGCTGCTATTTGCTCATTGCACTCCGCATTTTTGCACTTACTCCATTTTAAAATAAAAAATAAATTTTAACGTGTGTTTTTAACCCTCGCATTATCCCTTATTTTATTTGCCTGATTCAGCGGTGTCCCGCTGTTAGAGCGGGCCCGCTGTGCTTTTTGGGTCAGCCTTCTAGTCTTTTTGAATTGCTGGGCCATAAATAGTCACGCTGGTGTGACTGCGTAGCGGACACGCAGCGGGCACGCTGCTGGAGCGCCAATAGTCAAGCCCGTCTGCGCCCATCCACGCACCGGCCACACACAGCACCAGCCATGCTGCTGGTTTGGGGAGGAATCCTGCTGAAAAGTCAGGCCTCCGTTAAACGAGTGAATCACTACGGGCCATAGGTGATCGGTGAGGTGGTCTAGGGGAGGTCAGATTGGCAGATTGGCAGAAACTGCTGGGCTGGAGTCCGACTTTGTTAAGAGGGATACCCTTAGGTGTGGCCTGCTTAATGTCAGGTCTCTACCTAGGCACTATGTGGAGATTCAACTAATGTTAGAGTCACACAACTTAGATGCCTTATTTATGACTGAGACCTGGACGCACCCCAGGTCAGATCTGGAGTTGGGGTACAAAGCTTTTATAAGCCACGTTCCAGTGGCAGAGGTGGCCGGGTCGGGATTATCTTCAACGAGACTTGGGATATTTCTCCTATAGATATTGATGAGGTGGAGGGTACTGAATTACTGGGCTTTTCAGTAAAAGATCAAAAGAGAAACGTGCAGACTAGAATTATTTGTTATCGGACACCTGGGGTAGCTAGTCTCCAACAACAGCAGGATTTAATTGATGTCTTTAGCAATATGGCACTTTCCCATGTTAGACTCCTCATTCTGGGGGATTTTAATATGTGGACCAATGGGAGCTTGGACGGTACAAAAATCTCTTACAACCCTGTGCGAACCTGGATCTGTTACAATGGATTACAGAACCCACACATAGGGGAGGTCATCTATTGGATTTGATCTTCGCTGGCAAAGACTCCTTCGGAGTGGAGAAAATTCTGCCGGTAGAGTGGTCCGACCACCACCTGGTTAAATTTTGTGTGAATAATCCTAGGCAGAGTGGTCCTATCACCAGGGTGGCTAGGAGCTTTTTAAGTAGGGATTGGAATGGTCTTTTGAAGAAGGCAACAGTATCCCCTGTATTCCATTGTGCAGGGTCCTTTGATTCTGGAAAACAGGTGGAGAACTATGCGGCCCTCTGTGGACATATAAATGAAAAACTTGATCAGATTGCCCCTTTAAAAATGGTTAAAAAGTTGGTAAACCTTCCGCCCCATGGTACAGTGAAAAACTGAGAAACCTAAAATTGGGCTGTGAGGAACTTCGATTTTCGATCATGATCGTATCGACGCACCATTTTGTGCTCCGCCGCCATTTTGTGTTGCCCTCAATCAGGCAGCACGACGATCAAAGTCTTTTCTGCTTTTCCTGCAATACTGTGTCGAAATAGCCTTGTGCCTCTATTTACAAAGCTGGTGTTAGGACTGGCCGAGTACACTAATCCCTGTCTGGTTCCTCTAATCCCTGTCTTTACTATCTGTTGGTTCACACTATTCTCTTCTGACTTAATCTTATCGTCTGGCCTTCGCTGTCCTCTGCTCGTATTCTCTCATTTCACAACTGTCCTCCAAAACACACAAACGTATCTCGCCACCTGCGAGTCGGTTACAAACCTGTTAATGAATTAGTTCGTGGGGAGGGGTGACAAACACAGTTGGAGGAGAGGCTTCTTCGAGTTACTCGATACTTTATTTTCAAACCTTTCCTATTGGTTCTGTTCTGTTTTCCAACCTTTCTTATTGGTTCTTTTTATGTGTTTTAGGTGTGTTCTTAGTTAATGTATATGTCACCTATGTACTATATAAGATTGTGCGCCACGGAGTGAAGTGGCAGTCTCCTGAGAACATACCGTGTGTACTTCTAGGACAACTGTACTAGCTGCAGCTAATAAATGCAATCTTTTACGCCGACAGAGTGTTCCCGTGTCTCTGTGTAGCTAAGCAGGAGAACCCAGGAGATTAAGGCGTACCCTGCGCCGCCAGGCCCAAATGGTTCTGGTTCTTCAAATGGCGCCCAACGTAGGGCGGCTTCAATGGTAGTGGTTCTGCCTGAAGGTCGTGAGGAACCCCGCAAGAAAATTCTGGAGGAATCGCGAGCCACATCAAGCGACCCCTGTATGTCGAAAGTGGTCCGAAGGTCTTTTGCAGCGTGGTTACTCCTTCCTGACGGCTACTGACGACTGCTGCCCTGACTGCTGCCCTGCCTTGGCCCTTCCTTTGGTGATGTATGGTAAGGCTAGATGATAGACGGGCCTCTGTTGGCGTAAGAAGACATCCTTAGTTAAGTATTTGGTGGGTCGCTCCCACAATTTTGGTCCTTTGGTTCTTTGTTCCTTTGTTTCTTTGGTCCTTAGATTCGACTATTGCAATAGCCGAAGCCGAGGGGTAAGTGCATTTGTGCTGCGTAAACTGAGTTTTGCCCCCTTGAAGTTTGTGAACAGTCAGGTGAAATCACGAGATGCCTGGTCTGACTAAGTTTGGAAAACTTTGTTGCTTTGGTTGTAATAGGGATTCCCGGCTTGAGGACTCTTGTCCGATTCCTTCGGTTGGAACTCCCACATATGAGCTCTATTCAAAACATGGTGTTGGCTCCATTGCCTTTAACGAGATATGGACCCGATACATGAAGAAAGATGGTGTTTTAAAATGGCCAGAAAATGGTAGTTTCGATTCTGATGTGCTAGATAATTTGGAAGCAGTTTTATTCAAAAGAAAAGCCCGGCCGGCAATGTTTGACTCTTTCCGCCTTTGGCGTAAGGAAGCCAAACAGAGAGAAATTAAACAAACAAAACGAGATAGGAAAGCACAGGGTATGACAATTATACAGGCTGCCCAACAATTCAAAGATGACGAAATTAATAATGCAATGGAAATTTCAGAAAGACAGCATCGTATGGCGATAGATAAATGCTATCCGATGTTGCCTGTTTCCCCTTCCGATAACAAGAAAGATTTAGAAAAAGATCCCTTGATGTCTCACTTATTGAGATTGCCTCCGCCCTATGCACAAGGTGCTAATGCACCCCAGTTGTTACAGCCTGTTCAGCCGCCAGCAGTACCTCCGCCTGCTCCGGCTCGTCTGAATTTGCCCCTTCCAGTATTACCGCCCTTACCAGTTTTGCCTTTAACTTCGACTTCTTTGTCATCATCTCCTGATCTTCGATCTCCTGTGCGTTCTGCCCCTTCTGCAATTACTGGTTCTCCTTCAGTTAGTTCGCCTAATACCTTGTCCCCTATCCTTATGTCCAATTCTCCGTCTGTGCGTAAGCGACTCACGGACACTGTCACTGGTATTCTATCACCTTTCTTTGAAGCTTTAAATGTGTCTCCGGCTTTTGCTCGAAGACAATCTCGTAGTCAATTTCCAGCTGCCGAAGAACGAGAAAGGTTGGACTCTCTCGCACGTAAATAGATTAAGAGGGGTCCACAGTATAGTGTACCCGATATTATGTCTACCTTCTCACAGTGGAATGCGTTTACGCAGAGATATGTTTTTAATATTATGTGTGATACTCTCATTAAAGAATGGGAGGATGTGAATTTGAGTTCGGTTCCACAGGGTCTGTTACATGTTCAGGCTGACTTCGATAAAGGACTTATTGTGGGTTCCAAGATTGAGAAAGCTGTAAGGACACTTATTCACAGTGAAAAGTATATTCCTAGGCAATCACAATTGATACAAATATCAGCCACTAGGTCGATTGATATAGAACTGAAAACATTAGAAAGACTTTTAATAAGAGCCAGTGTACCATATAATAATAAAGTTAAAAAAACATTTTTTTATTGTTGTCAGCATAAAATCGTATTTTATATTTAAATCAACATAAAACTAAAACACAATACAATTTCTAAAAAATATACACATATTTTATAAAAAAACAAAACTTTAACAAAATACAAACTGGAATGCAAATACAATGACATAAAAAGACTATTCAATGAACACAATGTAAAATGATGAGGATAAACCAAAATGTAAGCATTCAAGATATATGAAGTTGCGGCAATAGATTATCTTCGACGCACGTTTCGGCGCACTAGCGCCTTCGTCAGGAAAGCCACACAATTTTTCTCGTAACAACAATAAGAGTAAAAAGGTCGAGAAATATTGAGGTCTAATGCTCGCTGATAAAGTAGTCACTTCTGACTGATTCTTTTATCAGCCGAGATTCTGTGGTAAATGGGATGTATTAAGCGAGCGACTGATGAAGCAACAATTACACCGGTGATTTCCGGTTAAATGCGGAGGCGAGGATAGCAGACAATTTGATATATATTATACTTATTTCATTGATATGTTGAAGTATATATCTTCCTTTTTTTTCCTTCCTTCTTTTTTTCTTTTTGCTCAAGATGGTCTATGGATAAAAGACCCTCGTTGGAGGTAGGACGTGCCTCACTGTCTTCTTCGCTACTCCCGAGAGATTTTGGCCATCGGACACTTATTACCTTTAGAACCTTATTGTCTTCTCAGACTTTCCTTGATTCCGATCCGTCGGTTAGACTGACACTGAAAAATTATCCCATGAGAGAGGTTCCTCCAGTATGGAAGGAAGAAGTTGCGGCTCAAGGTAATAATCCAGCTATTCCTGCTCACTTCCAGCATATATGGGTACATGTCCCCTGGAAGAGATCTGAAGTTTTAGCACTTAAACAGACTCTACCAGATCCTCGTAAAAACCCTGAGGGTTATTATAAAGAATTATCACAGACGGTTGATGCTTGCATCATGAATCTAGCTGATATCGACATGTTGATGGGGAATGTAGTTCCACAAGCTTTATGGGCTAAGATTCGGAGAGAGGATCATGCTCAAGCATTAGGTGGTGATTGGGCTGCTATAATTGCCGCAGATGCAGCTCAAGTGGGTGGTGCCAAACCTGAAGCTTTGATCTCGGAACTCCCTGGTAGGATTATTACATTAATGAAAACGATGATGCCTGCCTTGAGAGTTAACTGGGATAAATTAGCGGCATGTAAACAAAAGAAAGATGAAAGTGTCTCCGATTTCTTTACTCGTTTTGAGGAGACATTCATCGATCACAGTGGTCAAGATATGGCTACAGAGGGTGGACAGCGGTTATTCGTAGACAAATTTGTATTTAATTTGCTTCCCGAGCTGTCACACAAATTGAAAGATTCTGAAAGTTCATGGGCTGTTTCTTCTTCTGCCCAGATATTGGCTACTGCAAAAACAACAATTGATGGACAGAATGCAGAACAATGTCATACATTCACCCCAGTACAGAGATCTGGGCCTAAATCCATCGTTTTTTTGCTCACCATGCCATTCCAGTTTGAACCCAGCCATATGCAAATCAGTCTTGACCCTGTGCCCCATGGGAACAGTCCAGCCCGAACTGCCAAGCCAGGTCCTCCCTGGACTGGAAACAAGCATCCTAGGACCGGTTTTGGGCTTTCAGCCCTCGTCAGCCAGGATAGCTTGATTCCAGTGGCATGGAGAGCAAGGGACTCACGTCTGAGCATACCCTTCTCACTCGGGGTGACAAATGCAAAAACAACAATTGATGGACAGAATGCAGAACAATGTCATACATTCACCCCAGTACAAAGATCTGGGCCTAAATCCATCGTTTTTTTGCTCACCATGCCATTCCAGTTTGAACCCAGCCATATGCAAATCAGTCCTGACCCTGTGCCCCATGGGAACAGTCCAGCCCGAACTGCCAAGCCAGGTCCTCCCTGGACTGGAAACAAGCATCCTAGGACCGTTTTCGGGCTTTCAGCCCTCGTCAGCCAGGATAGCTTGATTCCAGTGGCATGGAGAGCCAGGGACTCACGTCTGAGTATACCCTTCCCACTCGGGGTGACAAATGCAAAAACAACAATTGATGGACAGAATGCAGAACAATGTCATGCATTCACCCCAGTACAGAGATCTGGGCCTAAATCCATCGTTTTTTTGCTCACCATGCCATTCCAGTTTGAACCCAGCCATATGCAAATCAGTCTTGACCCTGTGCCCCATGGGAACAGTCCAGCCCGAACTGCCAAGCCAGGTCCTCCCTGGACTGGAAACAAGCATCCTAGGACCGGTTTCGGGCTTTCAGCCCTCGTCAGCCAGGATAGCTTGATTCCAGTGGCATGGAGAGCAAGGGACTCACGTCTGAGCATACCCTTCCCACTCGGGGTGACAAATGCAAAAACAACAATTGATGGACAGAATGCAGAACAATGTCATACATTCACCCCAGTACAGAGATCTGGGCCTAAATCCATCATTTTTTTGCTCACCATGCCATTCCAGTTTGAACCCAGCCATATGCAAATCAGTCTTGACCCTGTGCCCCATGGGAACAGTCCAGCCCGAACTGCCAAGCCAGGTCCTCCCTGGACTGGAAACAAGCATCCTAGGACCGGTTTCGGGCTTTCAGCCCTCGTCAGCCAGGATAGCTTGATTCCAGTGGCATGGAGAGCAAGGGACTCACGTCTGAGCATACCCTTCCCACTCGGGGTGACAAATGCAAAAACAACAATTGATGGACAGAATGCAGAACAATGTCATACATTCACCCCAGTACAGAGATCTGGGCCTAAATCCATCGTTTTTTTGCTCACCATGCCATTCCAGTTTGAACCCAGCCATATGCAAATCAGTCTTGACCCTGTGCCCCATGGGAACAGTCCAGCCCGAACTGCCAAGCCAGGTCCTCCCTGGACTGGAAACAAGCATCCTAGGACCGTTTTCGGGCTTTCAGCCCTAGTCAGCCAGGATAGCTTGATTCCAGTGGCATGGAGAGCAAGGGACTCACGTCTGAGCATACCCTTCCCACTCGGGGTGACAAATGCAAAAACAACAATTGATGGACAGAATGCAGAACAATGTCATACATTCACCCCTGTACAGAGATCTGGGCCTAAATCCATCGTTTTTTTGCTCACCATGCCATTCCAGTTTGAACCCAGCCATATGCAAATCAGTCTTGACCCTGTGCCCCATGGGAACAGTCCAGCCCGAACTGCCAAGCCAGTTCCTCCCTGGACTGGAAACAAGCATCCTAGGACCGGTTTCGGGCTTTCAGCCCTCGTCAGCCAGGATAGCTTGATTCCAGTGGCATGGAGAGCAAGGGACTCACGTCTGAGCATACCCTTCCCACTCGGGGTGACAAATGCAAAAACAACAATTGATGGACAGAATGCAGAACAATGTCATACATTCACCCCAGTACAGAGATCTGGGCCTAAATCCATCGTTTTTTTGCTCACCATGCCATTCCAGTTTGAACCCAGCCATATGCAAATCAGTCTTGACCCTGTGCCCCATGGGAACAGTCCAGCCCGAACTGCCAAGCCAGGTCCTCCCTGGACTGGAAACAAGCATCCTAGGACCGTTTTCGGGCTTTCAGCCCTAGTCAGCCAGGATAGCTTGATTCCAGTGGCATGGAGAGCAAGGGACTCACGTCTGAGCATACCCTTCCCACTCGGGGTGACAAATGCAAAAACAACAATTGATGGACAGAATGCAGAACAATGTCATACATTCACCCCTGTACAGAGATCTGGGCCTAAATCCATCGTTTTTTTGCTCACCATGCCATTCCAGTTTGAACCCAGCCATATGCAAATCAGTCTTGACCCTGTGCCCCATGGGAACAGTCCAGCCCGAACTGCCAAGCCAGTTCCTCCCTGGACTGGAAACAAGCATCCTAGGACCGGTTTCGGGCTTTCAGCCCTCGTCAGCCAGGATAGCTTGATTCCAGTGGCATGGAGAGCAAGGGACTCACGTCTGAGCATACCCTTCCCACTCGGGGTGACAAATGCAAAAACAACAATTGATGGACAGAATGCAGAACAATGTCATACATTCACCCCAGTACAGAGATCTGGGCCTAAATCCATCGTTTTTTTGCTCACCATGCCATTCCAGTTTGAACCCAGCCATATGCAAATCAGTCTTGACCCTGTGCCCCATGGGAACAGTCCAGCCCGAACTGCCAAGCCAGGTCCTCCCTGGACTGGAAACAAGCATCCTAGGACCGGTTTCGGGCTTTCAGCCCTCATCAGCCAGGATAGCTTGATTCCAGTGGCATGGAGAGCAAGGGACTCACGTCTGAGCATACCCTTCCCACTCGGGGTGACAAATGCAAAAACAACAATTGATGGACAGAATGCAGAACAATGTCATACATTCACCCCAGTACAGAGATCTGGGCCTAAATCCTCATTGCTCACCATGCCATTCCAGTTTGAACCCAGCCATATGCAAATCAGTCTTGACCCTGTGACCCTTTCATTTGTTTGTTGTAACGCTTTTCGCCCTAAGTGGGATGGGTATTCCCAGACGTGGGACCCGTGCTCACTACGCCACTGGAGTCAAGCTATCCTGGCTGATGACGGCTGATAGCCAGAAACTGGTCCTAGGATGCTTGATTCTGGTCCAGGGAAGACATGGCTTGGCAGTTTGGGCTGGACTGTTCCCATGAGGCACAGGATCAAGACTGATTTGCATATGGCCATGTCTAAACTGGGGTGGCGTAGTGGGCAAAAGAACGATGGATTTAACCCAGATCTCTTGACTGGGGGAGAATGTCTGCATTGTCAGCATTCCGTCCATCATTTGTTTGTTGTAACGCTTTTCGCCCTAAGTGGGATGGGTATTCCCAGACGTGGGACCCGTGCTCACTACGCCACTGGAGTCAAGCTATCCTGGCTGATGACGGCTGATAGCCAGAAACCGGTCCTGGGATGCTTGATTCTGGTCCAGGGAAGACATGGCTTGGCAGTTCGGGCTGGACTGTTCCCATGAGGCACAGGGTCAAGACTGATTTGCATATGGCCATGTCTAAACTGGGGTGGCGTAGTGGGCAAAAGAACGATGGATTTAACCCAGATCTCTTGACTGGGGGAGAATGTCTGCATTGTCAGCATTCCGTCCATCATTTGTTTGTTGTAACTCTTTTCGCCCTAAGTGGGATGGGTATTCCCAGACGTGGGACCCGTGCTCACTACGCCACTGGAGTCAAGCTATCCTGGCTGATAGCCAGAAACCGGTCCTAGGATGCGTGATTCTGGTCCAGGGAAGATCTGGCTTGGCAGTTCGTGCTGGACTGCTCCCATGAGGCACAGGGTCAAGACTGATTTGCATATGGCCATGTCTAAACTGGGGTGGCGTAGTGGGCAAAAGAACGATGGATTTAACCCAGATCTCTTGACTGGGGGAGAATGTCTGCATTGTCAGCATTCCGTCCATCATTTGTTTGTTGTAACGCTTTTCGCCCTAAGTGGGATGGGTATTCCCAGACGTGGGACCCGTGCTCACTATGCCTCTGGAGTCAAGCTATCCTGGCTGATGACGGCTGATAGCCAGAAACCGGCCCTAGGATGCTTGATTCTGGTCCAGGGAAGACATGGCTTGGCAGTTCGGGCTGGACTGTTCCCATGAGGCACAGGGTCAAGACTGATTTGCATATGGCCATGTCTAAACTGGGGTGGCGTAGTGGGCAAAAGAACGATGGATTTAACCCAGATCTCTTGACTGGGGGAGAATGTCTGCATTGTCAGCATTCCGTCCATCATTTGTTTGTTGTAACGCTTCTCGCCCTAAGTGGGATGGGTATTCCCAGACGTGGGACCCGTGCTCACTACGCCACTGGAGTCAAGCTATCCTGGCTGATGACGGCTGATAGCAAGAAACCGGTCCTAGGATGCTTGATTCTGGTCCAGGGAAGACATGGCTTGGCAGTTCGGGCTGGACTGTTCCCATGAGGCACAGGGTCAAGACTGATTTGCATATGGCCATGTCTAAACTGGGGTGGCGTAGTGAGCAAAAAAACGATGGATTTAACCCAGATCTCTTGACTGGGGGAGAATGTCTGCATTGTCAGCATTCCGTCCATCGTTTGTTTGTTGTAACGCAGATATTGGCTACTGCACAATATTATGAGAACAGAGATAAAGAAGAAAAAGAAAAGCAAGAGAAAAAGACGAAAGAATTAAAAACGAAGGTTCTCTTGCAACAAGCTTATCCTCCTCGTTATGTTCAGCCTCAGTTTCAACAGCCTCCGCAGTTTCAGAGGTTGTATCAAAAGCCTGAGCCATATATTCCGCGACCTTTGTTAGGTCCTAATCAATGTGCCTATTGTAGAGAGGAAGGTCATTTTAAGAATAGTTGCCCGGTTTTATTGCAGCGCAATGGGACACTATCTGCTCCACGAGGTCGTGCTGGCCTCCAGTCAGCAAACAGAGGTAGAGGTCGAGGTATGTCGACCCAAGAACAGCGTTCCCTTCCTCTTCCTAATTCCGTGAATTACTTTGATCAGCAAAATGTTAGGTCTACACAGTACTACAATGAAGACCATTATGTTGAAGGCGAGAATGAAAGTCTTCATGCTAACTAGGACAGCCATGGACAAAGTAAGGGAGTTGTGTCGATTCCAGTAGATCAGAATGGACCTTATGTTAATGTCACTACAATGGGTGTATCAGAGCCATTTCTCCTAGATACTGGTGCGATTAGAAGTTCTATCATTCATTCTAAACTCCCTGGGGCACCTTTTTCTGGCTTAACAAATGTTTCTGTAGGATTTTCTGGCGCCCCTGTTCGTAATCCGGTTTCTTGCCCTTTGCCTATTTCAATTGGCCCTTATGATTTAGAAGCCCAGCTTCTCTTAACGAATGGTTGCGGTGAGAATCTATTGGGCTTGGATTTATTGAAAAGATTGCATGCCACAATATCTTGTTCTCCTTCTGGCGTATATCTTACTTTAGGACAAAAACTGACTTCTCCAATGTATCTGTCTAAAGACCAATTCCCACCTGAATTGTCTTCTCTTCCTGCAACGCTTTGGGCTCCGGGTCCGAACGATGTTGGTTGTCTTGAGATTCCACCTTATGTTGTCACTCTCATGCCCAATGTTGAATTGCCACGTATTCCGCAATATAGAATTTCTACTGAAGGTGAAAAAGCGCTTTTGGAAATCATTTATGATTTGATTCAGAAGGGTGTGGTTGAAGAAACGAGAGGTAACATATGCAATAGTCCTATTCTTCCTGTTCTTAAACGCACTGATCCTTCTCAGCCTCCTGTATATCGTTTCGTAATTGATCTTCGGGAGGTAAACAAAATTGTTGTACCACAATTTCCTGTTGTCCCAAATATCACTGCTCTGTTGACAATGATACCTTCCACAGCGACTTGGTTTTCTGTTATTGATCTAAAGAATGCTTTCTTTAGTATTCCCATTGCTGAAGAGAGTAGGGATATTTTTGGCTTCTCTCTTGGAGGCTGAAGCTTCTGGTTCAAACGCGCACCTCAGGGCTATTGTGAAAGTCCCTCTATTTACAGTCAAGCTTTAAAATGTCATCTTGATACTTTTCATTTGCCGTCTGGTGCTGCTCTTATACAATACATAGATGACTTGTTAATTGCTGCTGATTCAGAGGATATTTGCAAGAATGTGACTGT
Source organism: Triturus cristatus (assembly GCF_964204655.1). NCBI lineage: Eukaryota > Metazoa > Chordata > Amphibia > Caudata > Salamandridae > Triturus > Triturus cristatus. Next base: position 753,504,321 of record NC_140589.1, read on the forward strand.
TGCATTGTTACGTCATTTGTTTGATCTAAATCACAAGGTTTCACCTTCTAAGCTACAATATGTTCGTCGAGAGGTTACCTATTTGGGTCATCTCCTATCAAAGGAGGGACGGCGATTAACCCCAGAACGAATTCAGGTGATTGCTCAAATGTCTGTGCCATCCACACAAAGGGAGGTACGTGCCTTTCTGGGTATTACTTCTTATTGTAGGCAGTGGATTCCAAACTTTTCTTTGTTGGCCAAACCTCTGTTGGCACTTACTCTGAAAGATACGCCTCAGCCCCTTCCATGGACTGACGAATGTCAGAAGAGTTTCGCTGACTTACGTACTGCTCTGTGTTCTGTTCCTGTATTGGGTACTCCCGATTACAGTAAGCCATTCACGCTCTACGTTCATGAAAGAGAAGGTTGTGCATTGTCAGTTTTAACGCAGCAATTTGGAGATAATTAGCGACCATGTGTATATTTTTCGGCTACGTTAGATCCAGTAGCTAAAGCATTGCCTAGTTGTCTTAAAGCAACAGCAGCAGCAGCAATTTCTATTCGACAGTCTGCTGGAGTGGTGCTAGATAATACTCTCGTTGTTATGGTGCCACATGCAGTGGATACCTTACTAAACCGAACAAAAACACAGCATCTTACGAGTGCTCGTTTGTCTGGATATGAGTTGACACTTTTGGCTAGTCACGTGTACATCAAACGATGTAACACTTTGAATCCAGCTACTTTGTTGCCTCTTCCAGTAGACAAAGATGACCAAGAACAACATGATTGTTTCCTCCGTACTGAGGAAGAGACAAAGGGAAGAATAGACTTGAAAGATACACCGCTGGAAAATCCGGATGGAATTCTATGGGTGGATGGTTCTTGTTTCAAGCTTCCTAATGGAGATACAGTTTCAGCCTATGCTGTTACTACTTTACATACAGTTGTGGATACAGCACGCATTAGACACAATTCAGCTCAAGCAGCAGAACTGATAGCATTGACGAGAGCATGTGTGTTGTCAAAAGGAAAAAGAGTGAATGTGTATACTGACAGTCAGTATGCATTTGGTGTAGCGTTCAATTTTGGACGTTTATGGAAGGAAAGGGGATTCCTTACTTCACATGGCACTAAAATACAACATGGTCAGTTGGTGACTGATCTTCTTGAGTCACTTTCTTTACCTGCCCAAATAGCGATTGTGAAGTGTAGTGCGCACAAGAAGATTACTGATGATGTTGGTCGAGGAAATGCATTTGCAGATGAAGTAGCGAAAAAGACAGCGAGAGATGCTACAAATCGAATGTATGTTGCGGGTCCTGCGAATTGGATTAGAGAGAGAGGAATGTATGAGAATACAGTAGAAAGTGTAAGGTCAATTCAGGAAGAAGCTACAGAGAAAGAATTGAGCAAGTGGAAAGAAAGTACAGGAATGTTGGATGAGATGGGATGTTGGGTGGAATTGTCTGAGCACAAACATTGGCTGTTACCAGATGCCTATGTACTGCCAGTAGTTACTATGGCGCATGGTCCAGCCCACTTAAGTGCGAAAGGTATATGCAAACTTCTGGCTCCAGTGTGGCAGAACGAAGGGATTCCAAAGTGTGCAGACAATGTAGTGAAACATTGCATTGTTTGCATAATGTACAATCCGGGAAAGGGAACCCCAACTCCAGCAGGTCATTTTGCTCCTCCGACATATCCATTTGAGGTGTTGCAAATTGATTACATTCATATGGAAAGATGCAACAACCTCAAATATGTTCTGGTAGTAGTGTGTGCCTTTTCTAGGTGGATAGAAGCATACCCTCTAAAAGACAATACAGCCTTATCCACAGCCAAAATTCTACTAAAAGAATTTTTCCCCAGGTTTGGTTTGCCGCGCATTGTCTGGAGTGACAATGGGAGCGAATTTGTGGGCCAAGTCATACAAAAAGTTTGTGCGGGTCTTGGTATCAAGCAAAAGTTCCATGCGGCAAATCATCCACAGTCAGCGGGTTTAGTAGGATGTTACAACGGTACACTAAAACTCAAACTAGCGAAAGTGCAGGCTAGTACAGGACTTAGCTGGCCCGATGCTTTACCATTAGCTCTTTTGTCCACCAGAACAGCAGTACACTCTCGTTTGGGACTTAGCCCTTACGAAGTGGTTTTTGGACGCCCAGCTAATATATGGGGAGTCCCTCGCCCTAAGAAATACTCAGACTTGCCATATCCAATGTTAATTGATTACTTGCATGACCTTACGACTAAATTGCGTGTTCTCCATCAACAGGTTCAGAGTGCTTTGCCAGAGGTTTCCACAGACCCAGGTCATTCCATCCAGCCAGGTGACTGGGTTTGCATAAAGAATTTCCAAAGGACGAAAAATTTGGAGCCCAGGTGGAAGAAGCCCCGAATGGTCCTCCTTACAACGAGAACAGCGGTGAAAGTCGAAGGAAAGAAGAACTGGATTCACGGTGTGCACTGCAAGAAGGTTCCTTTGCCTTTGCCCTTCGATCAGTGGGTCTGTAGGGGTATTGGAGACTCTGAGAGCGTGAAGGTTCCACGATTTGTACCTTTTAGTGATGCATGCCTGAATGGAACATTGTCTGAGAAAGAGGACGACAACATTCTTCAAGAGGCGATACCACCACATCGTCGCTTGAATACGACAAATCCGCGAACATTGTTCCGAGACCAAACTGCACCTGATAAAGAACGCTATAACCGAAGACCTAGACTAAAGAACACTTATTTTCTCTCTATGTAGTATTCTATCCCGGTTGCTGGGTCACGGTAGGAGTCTTAATTGTGACCTGAGTAGTGGCAATAGGCCTGCAGGACTTGCAGTGTCATAGGACGGCAGATAATCATAAATAAGTGATTGAGGAAGATTGCCGTGAGCATCCGCTTAGAAAGATGGAGACTACATTAGGCGAAAGAGAGAGAAAGGATAAGAAGAAGGAAAAACATTACAAATCAATGTACAGTCGTTGTGGTATAGCTTTATGTGTTATTATATTATTGTGTATTCTTTTGGCGTGTACAAATTGGATTGTTATTGCTCTGCAGCGAAAAGTTGTCTCTCCTTCTACCTCCTCGTCTTCTTCTACTGTCTCTCCACATCTATTTCATACACTTCCTCAACATGAACTCATAAGAAGAACTGAATATTACAATAACTCATTTGTCCAGTTGTTACATCAACACCAGTTAGTGATCAATACAACTGACTGTTGGGTGTGTGGACTTATGCCACATACCACAAAAAAAGGGATGCCGTATTTAGTTCTTCCATTCTCTTATGAGGGTTCTGCTTGGGCTTATTTTGTTATCTTCTCCAATGCCTATCAAAGCAAATTCAGACGATCCGTTAGTTCATATATTGGTGGTCCAGATTTTAGTCACAGTTCATTGATAAAGGGAATGGTAGCTATGGCTAAAATCATGGAAAATAGTAAGATTTCCGTTGACGAAAGGAAAGCGTACACTAACTGGAATGTCACCCATTATGTTGCTAGCCTTAGTGATAAGGTTAAACAAGGAAAATCTCCACCGATCTGGACTATTCCTCATCAGGGAAATTTCTGTCTGCAAATAAATGGTCAGTCTACTGACACCGTACAAAGAAACAGTTGTTCCCACACATACGTCTACTCCTCTCAGAATTCGCCGCCTCTAGTACCATCTCAGGGTATGTATTTTATCTGCCACGATAGGGCTTACACGTGGTTGCCAACTGGTTTTTCTGGTACCTGTTATATAGCTTTCCCTCTTCCCCCTACATACACTGCTTCTGCAAATCATCATCGAAATAGATATGGCAGAGGGATTATTGATTCCAAAGACACAGCAGGACAAGAGGGAGGAGATTTCCTCAAAGGATTTCTTCCTTTTTGGGGTCCTATGGCCAACAGCAGAAATATAAGGCAACTGGTTCGTGTTGTAGAAACCACTATAGACATCACTGTAGGAGCCTTAAGTAATATCACGTTACAACAAACAAATGATGGACGGAATGCTGACAATGCAGACATTCTCCCCCAGTCAAGAGATCTGGGTTAAATCCATCGTTCTTTTGCCCACTACGCCACCCCAGTTCAGACATGGCCATATGCAAATCAGTCTTGACCCTGTGCCTCATGGGAACAGTCCAGCCCGAACTGCCAAGCCATGTCTTCCCTGGACCGGAATCAAGCATCCTAGGACCGGTTTCTGGCTATCAGCCGTCATCAGCCAGGATAGCTTGACTCCAGTGGCGTAGTGAGCACGGGACCCACGTCTGGGCATACCCATCCCACTTAGGGCGAGAAGCGTTACAACAAACAAATGATGGACGGAATGCTGACAATGCAGACATTCTCCCCCAGTCAAGAGATCTGGGTTAAATCCATCGTTCTTTTGCCCACTACGCCACCCCAGTTCAGACATGGCCATATGCAAATCAGTCTTGACCCTGTGCCTCATGGGAACAGTCCAGCCCGAACTGCCAAGCCATGTCTTCCCTGGACCGGAATCAAGCATCCTAGGACCGGTTTCTGGCTATCAGCCGTCATCAGCCAGGATAGCTTGACTCCAGTGGCGTAGTGAGCACGGGACCCACGTCTGGGCATACCCATCCCACTTAGGGCGAGAAGCGTTACAACAAACAAATGATGGACGGAATGCTGACAATGCAGACATTCTCCCCCAGTCAAGAGATCTGGGTTAAATCCATCGTTCTTTTGCCCACTACGCCACCCCAGTTCAGACATGGCCATATGTAAATCAGTCTTGACCCTGTGCCTCATGGGAACAGTCCAGCCCGAACTGCCAAGCCATGTCTTCCCTGGACCGGAATCAAGCATCCTAGGACCGGTTTCTGGCTATCAGCCGTCATCAGCCAGGATAGCTTGACTCCAGTGGCGTAGTGAGCACGGGACCCACGTCTGGGCATACCCATCCCACTTAGGGCGAGAAGCGTTACAACAAACAAATGATGGACGGAATGCTGACAATGCAGACATTCTCCCCCAGTCAAGAGATCTGGGTTAAATCCATCGTTCTTTTGCCCACTACGCCACCCCAGTTCAGACATGGCCATATGCAAATCAGTCTTGACCCTGTGCCTCATGGGAACAGTCCAGCCCGAACTGCCAAGCCATGTCTTCCCTGGACCGGAATCAAGCATCCTAGGACCGGTTTCTGGCTATCAGCCGTCATCAGCCAGGATAGCTTGACTCCAGTGGCGTAGTGAGCACGGGACCCACGTCTGGGCATACCCATCCCACTTAGGGCGAGAAGCGTTACAACAAACAAATGATGGACGGAATGCTGACAATGCAGACATTCTCCCCCAGTCAAGAGATCTGGGTTAAATCCATCGTTCTTTTGCCCACTACGCCACCCCAGTTCAGACATGGCCATATGCAAATCAGTCTTGACCCTGTGCCTCATGGGAACAGTCCAGCCCGAACTGCCAAGCCATGTCTTCCCTGGACCGGAATCAAGCATCCTAGGACCGGTTTCTGGCTATCAGCCGTCATCAGCCAGGATAGCTTGACTCCAGTGGCGTAGTGAGCACGGGACCCACGTCTGGGCATACCCATCCCACTTAGGGCGAGAAGCGTTACAACAAACAAATGATGGACGGAATGCTGACAATGCAGACATTCTCCCCCAGTCAAGAGATCTGGGTTAAATCCATCGTTCTTTTGCCCACTACGCCACCCCAGTTCAGACATGGCCATATGCAAATCAGTCTTGACCCTGTGCCTCATGGGAACAGTCCAGCCCGAACTGCCAAGCCATGTCTTCCCTGGACCGGAATCAAGCATCCTAGGACCGGTTTCTGGCTATCAGCCGTCATCAGCCAGGATAGCTTGACTCCAGTGGCGTAGTGAGCACGGGACCCACGTCTGGGCATACCCATCCCACTTAGGGCGAGAAGGTTTACAACAAACAAATGATGGACGGAATGCTGACAATGCAGACATTCTCCCCCAGTCAAGAGATCTGGGTTAAATCCATCGTTCTTTTGCCCACTACGCCACCCCAGTTCAGACATGGCCATATGCAAATCAGTCTTGACCCTGTGCCTCATGGGAACAGTCCAGCCCGAACTGCCAAGCCATGTCTTCCCTGGACCGGAATCAAGCATCCTAGGACCGGTTTCTGGCTATCAGCCGTCATCTGCCAGGATAGCTTGACTCCAGTGGCGTAGTGAGCACGGGACCCACGTCTGGGCATACCCATCCCACTTAGGGCGAGAAGCGTTACAACAAACAAATGATGGACGGAATGCTGACAATGCAGACATTCTCCCCCAGTCAAGAGATCTGGGTTAAATCCATCGTTCTTTTGCCCACTACGCCACCCCAGTTCAGACATGGCCATATGCAAATCAGTCTTGACCCTGTGCCTCATGGGAACAGTCCAGCCCGAACTGCCAAGCCATGTCTTCCCTGGACCGGAATCAAGCATCCTAGGACCGGTTTCTGGCTATCAGCCGTCATCAGCCAGGATAGCTTGACTCCAGTGGCGTAGTGAGCACGGGACCCACGTCTGGGCATACCCATCCCACTTAGGGCGAGAAGCGTTACAACAAACAAATGATGGACGGAATGCTGACAATGCAGACATTCTCCCCCAGTCAAGAGATCTGGGTTAAATCCATCGTTCTTTTGCCCACTACGCCACCCCAGTTCAGACATGGCCATATGCAAATCAGTCTTGACCCTGTGCCTCATGGGAACAGTCCAGCCCGAACTGCCAAGCCATGTCTTCCCTGGACCGGAATCAAGCATCCTAGGACCGGTTTCTGGCTATCAGCCGTCATCAGCCAGGATAGCTTGACTCCAGTGGCGTAGTGAGCACGGGACCCACGTCTGGGCATACCCATCCCACTTAGGGCGAGAAGCGTTACAACAAACAAATGATGGACGGAATGCTGACAATGCAGACATTCTCTCCCAGTCAAGAGATCTGGGTTAAATCCATCGTTCTTTTGCCCACTACGCCACCCCAGTTCAGACATGGCCATATGCAAATCAGTCTTGACCCTGTGCCTCATGGGAACAGTCCAGCCCGTGCTCACTACGCCACTGGAGTCAAGCTATCCTGGCTGATGACGGCTGATAGCCAGAAACCGGTCCTAGGATGCTTGATTCCGGTCCAGGGAAGACATGGCTTGGCAGTTCGGGCTGGACTGTTCCCATGAGGCACAGGGTCAAGACTGATTTGCATATGGCCATGTCTGAACTGGGGTGGCGTAGTGGGCAAAAGAACGATGGATTTAACCCAGATCTCTTGACTGGGGGAGAATGTCTGCATTGTAAGCATTCCGTCCATCACTTGTTTGTTGTAACGCTTTTCGCCCTAAGTGGGATGGGTATTCCCAGACGTGGGACCCGTGCTCACTACGCCACTGGAGTCAAGCTATCCTGGCTGATGACGGCTGATAGCCAGAAACCGGTCCTAGGATGCTTGATTCCGGTCCAGGGAAGACATGGCTTGGCAGTTCGGGCTGGACTGTTCCCATGAGGCACAGGGTCAAGACTGATTTGCATATGGCCATGTCTGAACTGGGGTGGCGTAGTGGGCAAAAGAACGATGGATTTAACCCAGATCTCTTGACTGGGGGAGAATGTCTGCATTGTAAGCATTCCGTCCATCACTTGTTTGTTGTAACGCGTTAAGTAATATCACGGCAGAACTACAGGCGGATCGTCTTATGACCTTACAAAATCGAGTTGCCTTAGACTTTGTTCTTGCGGACCGTGGTGGAGTGTGTAAATTGATCGGGTCAAGTTGTTGTATTTTCATACCTGATGACGCTCCGACAGTATACCAAGCTATCTCTAAGTTACATATAATCTCTGAGTCGATTCATCAGGACGAAGGAGATTGGTCATTATTGGATTGGTTTTGGGGACTACTGTCCAAAAGGGGTTGGAAGGTATTGACATTCCTTGGAGTAATTTTAGCCATCATTTTCTCTTGTTGCCTTTGTATGCACTGTGGTCCCGCCATCTGCGACCTTTGTGCTACTATGTGCATCCCTAAACCCAAATCACAAAGAACAGAGAATATTAGAATGATGGTACAGCAACAGCTCGATGACCTCATGGCCATCGACATTGACTCAGATTAATGTGAGTCTGTGTATCTTGCCTGAGTTCTGGCAAAAGGAGGGTCTGAGGAACTTCGATTTTCGATCATGATCGTATCGACCCGCCATTTTGTGCTCCGCCGCCATTTTGTGTTGCCCTCACTCAGGCAGCACGATGATCGAAGTCTTTTCTGCTTTTCCTGCAATACTGTGTCGAAATAGCCTTGTGCCTCTATTTACAAAGCTGGTGTTAGGACTGGCCGAGTACACTAATCCCTGTCTGGTTCCTCTAATCCCTGTCTTTACTATCTGTTGGTTCACACTATTCTCTTCTGACTTAATCTTATCGCCTGGCCTTCGCTGTCCTCTGCTCGTATTCTCTCCTTTCACAACTGTCCTCCAAAACACACAAACGTATCTCGCCACCTGCGAGTCGGTTACAAACCTGTTAATGAATTAGTTCGTGGGGAGGGGTGACAAACACAGTTGGAGGAGAGGCTTCTTCGAGTTACTCGATACTTTATTTTCAAACCTTTCCTATTGGTTCTGTTCTGTTTTCCAACCTTTCTTATTGGTTCTTTTTATGTGTTTTAGGTGTGTTCTTAGTTAATGTATATGTCACCTATGTACTATATAAGATTGTGCGCCACGGAGTGAAGTGGCAGTCTCCTGAGAACATACCGTGTGTACTTCTAGGACAACTGTACTAGCTGCAGCTAATAAATCCGATCTTTTACGCCGACAGAGTGTTCCCGTGTCTCTGTGTAGCTAAGCAGGAGAACCCAGGAGATTAAGGCGTACCCTGCGCCGCCAGGCCCAAATGGTTCTGGTTCTTCAGCTGTAAACAGGTAGAACGGAAGTGGAGGAAGGGGTATGCAGATAGGGATACGGGCACCTGAAATGAGAACATTTTAAGTTATAAGAAAGAAATTGCTTCTGCTAAAGCAGAACACTTTGCAGACATCATTCTGAAGGCACCGAACATTAGAAAGAGTATTTTTAAAATTATGAGTGACATTGCTAGTCCTGAATGCACAAAAAATAAGGGTCTTCCCACACAAGAGTTATGTCATAGATTGGCCGATTTGTTTGAGGACAAGATCAGCAAAATTATCGAAGGGCTGGAGGTGGATAGCTCTGTTGGTATGCATAGTAGGCCACGATCAGATATGCAGGAAGGTTGGGCTGGTGTGAACAAGCCATCTGATCAGAGGATTTTTAGATCATTTTGAGACACCGTCCTGGACCCTCTTCCTCATAAGATTTGGAAAGAGCTAAGTTCAGAATTATTTACACTTCTCAGACAATTGTGCAGTCAATCTTTGTGCAGCGGGTCGGTACCGATACATTTGATCCAGCCTGCCTTAAAAGCTATAGGCCCATCTCTCTCCTACCTCACCCAGTGAAGATCACAGAGCGTTTGGTAAGCAAAGCGCTCTCCCAGTTTCTGGAGGCTAACAATAAGCTGGAGGATGTGCAATTCGACTTCCGCCCAGAACATGGGACGGAGACTGCTTAGGTGACTGTTTTGGACGATCTTCGAATGCAAGCGGACAGGGGACAATCAACTATATTGATCTTTCTGGACCTGCCTGCTGCATTCGACACGGTCAACCGCAAGGTCCTACTGGCGAGGCTGGAGGGAGCTGGGGGGGTGGGCGTGGCATTGAAATGGCTTCAATCCTACCTGTCCAATAGACGACAGGCAGTAGCTCTGCCCCCCTATCAATCAAAGTTAGTTTATATGCGACATGGGGTCCCTCAGGGATCTTTTATTAGCCCTATATTATTCAACACGTATATGCGCCCTCTTATCGCCGTTATCAAGTCCCACAATATCGGCCTTGTGAACTATGCTGACGATACACAGCTTATCCTGTCATTGGAGGCAGATCAGTCAACCACACTAGGTAAATTTCATGCCTGTATGCAGGACACGGTACAATTGCTGAAAAATAACTTCCTGCAATTTAATGCTGATAAAACGGAGATCCTATGCTGTGCTGCTGGGAAAGTGCCACTTCCTCTCCCAATTGATTTTTGGCCTATTCCCTCGGATATATCACCTTTACCCTCTGAGATCGTTCGCAACTTGGGAATCTGTTTCAATGACTAGATGAGTTTAGAAACTCAAGTCAATAAGATCGTTGGGAGCAGTTTCTCCCTCATTAGAGTACTCCGAAAGATCCTCCCAATGCTACCAACACAGGCACGGGCATTGGTGGTAAGGAGTGTCATTATGAGCAGGCTGGATTACTGTAATGCTCTGCTGCTGGAGTCCCCCAAGTATTTGATTGGGAGACTACAGAGAATTCAGACTGTGGCGGCCAAGCTTGCTCTGATGAGACCACGACGGGCCTCTGCATTTCAGACCCTTGCGGAGCTCCACTGGCTCCCAATATTGCAGAGGATACAATTTAAATCGCTCTGTATTGTGTTTAAGGCTCTGCATGATATGGGGCCCAAACCGTTGCAGAACAAGTTTGGTTGGTATGCTCCCATTTGTAATCTCCACTCGTCCTCGGCCAATTGGGTGAAAGTACCAAGGACTAGAAGAGCAAAACTAGGGGGACGAGCTTTTAGCGTTGCAGCAGCACGGCTTTGGAATAGCCTTCCCTTGGACCTGAGACAGATGGAAGACCTGTTGCAGTTTAGAAAGAAAATTAAGACCTGGCTCTACCCCAGAGTATAATACCTGTCTTTATTCTGCTCCTAACTGCACCATGGTTTTCTATTCGGTATTCATGTTGGCAGGACACATGTCTCTCAGCTCCAGGATGCCCGTTGGGTCACAGTGCGCTTTATAAGTAGCGATAACATTAACATTAACCCCTGTAGGTAGTCTGGAGCCAGGGGAGGCAGGAAACCTAAGCATTTCAAAGGGAATCCTCTAGAAGTTACTCCCACTTCAAAGAAGGTGCCAGGTATAAATATTGGACCTCAGTCACCAACTTTTCAGTACATGTCTGGAGCGGTGGAAAACTCTGCCATGAAAATGGACTGTTGTGCTACTGCAGCTCTGCTGGACTGCTGGCCTGAAGGACTGCTGCCTTGCTATGCTGCCTTGCTACCCTGCTGTCCTTTTGCCTGGATGAGAAGGACTGGACCTGCAACTTGTACCCAGGGCCACCGGAATGACTCTAAGGAATAGTCTCTTGCAACCAGCACCTGGACTCTGCAACTGTGAGTCTTGCCCTGCACTGTGGTGCCACCAAAGTCCAGGACACTTAGAAGTGGGCCCGAAGGTGTTCTACCAGCCCATCTGTGTATCCAGCAGAACCAATGAATCTCTCTGCTGTGCAACCCCAAGCAGAACTAATGCATTAGCTCTGCTGTGAGGACTCTCCCAGATTAGCTCTGCTGTGAGGACTCTCCCAGCATAAGGAGTTCACATCACCCTGGCAGCTTGCAGTCTCGTTGGAACCACCGCTGCATGCCGCATCACTGACATAGGCCCTCACATCATAAGCTCCTCATTGAAGACAGCCTCGATGATGATGCAGGACTTTGCATTGCAAACCCTGCAGCTTCTTCGAACCCAGCCGGTGCATGGTGTATCCTTGGCGCAGGACTCGCAACACAAGTCCTCCTTATCAGTGGCCTCCTCAACGATGATGCAGGGCATCACAGCCTTGAAGCTCCTCGGAACCGACACTACATGATGCATCTCCATCCTAGAACTCACATTGCCTCGGCTAAGAAATACATCCTTGACCTGAGACTCAGTAATGCTCTGCAACCGGGATTTAAGGTACTCTTGTTCAGCAGGCCTAACTGCATCCCTGTAGCCAGCCCGCGCTCCATCGCAGTCAGCCTGAACTTGTGACTATGTCCCGGTACAAACAAATAACCACCCAGTTGGAGTTTTGTGCTTTTTAGCACTATGTTCACTGAAATCTTTAAACATGAATTTCCCCAGTTCTACTGTGGGATTCCTATTGTGTTCTGTTATGTTACTATTTGAAGTGTTGCACAAATAATTTACACATTGCCTTTGAGTTAAACTTGGCTGCTCTGTGCCAAGCTACCAAAGGGTTGAGCACAGGTTTATTTTGGTTGCAGTTTAAGTAGGTGTTTACCCCCCTCAACCAGTAACCCAATTTCTTACAGGCCTCATTAGCACATCTGGTGGCTTCTCTGATCAAATATCTCATGTCATCAACATTGTATGCCAACAGCCTAGTTATATCAATGTTTCCTTGTAACTTTTCACCACATTCAAATTTTAAAATGGCAATGTACATTTTTCTATGAGGCTCCTTACATGTGGGTTTGTATTGAACATCAATATAAGGCTATATATCCGTGCTAGTGCTAAGCAATGCTGTAATTTCCAACTCAGTTGGTGTACTCGGCACCACAACCATAGGAGCTTGCACTGTAGTGCTATCTCCTGCGGCACCCAAATCAGGTTCAGAACCAGATCATTTGTCCCCATTGCTCCAGCAATATATGGAGGAGGTCTAGAATTATCCTACTTATCAGAATCATTCATCTGTTTCTCTGACGATTTATTTGATTGATTTAGATTTCTTGCAAGATCAAAAATTAAGCTAAAAACATGATTCCATTACTTTTTTATAAAATTCTTCTACAATCATATTATAAAAATCGTATTTAAAACATGTATAAAACAAATTTCATGAATTTGCACAATTTATAACAAACAGATTCATTTGGTGGGGATTTAAAAAAAGCAATCAGGTCGGTAGAGAAGGAGAGGATAGATCTAAAAACCATGGGTTTTATAAAATGATTTCTAGCCTCTACTATCTCCTTATTGGAGCATAAATATAAAACATGTATTAGATCCTTGGTTTCTTTATTGCATTTGCCGCATACCCCTCTATCTTCATGTAGGTCACTCCATCTTCTTGTATGAGCCTTTAAAGGGAGTATACCTAGTCGAAGCATGATGATATAACTCCGGATACTATACTCCAAAATAAATCTCACATACAGGTGGGGGGTATTAAACTCAATTGTAGGGGTGAGAGATTTTTAGTAGAGCCCTTAAAGAGCCTTCTTTAGTGTGCAAGTATAAAAGAACATCTGATTATGTTAGCTAAAGCTATTGAGAATGCACTCACAGTTGCAAGTTCAAAGTGAAGGATCTGTAATGGGATGGCCTGGCTCAACAGCGTTATTTTATGTAATAATTTGCCTTCACTGATATTCAGTATGTTCCATCTATCTATTGGAATATACTTTATGGCATAGGTAATGGTTGGAGGAATTTTTGCCCCATATATTTCTAAAAGAGTGTGAAGTGCCTCTTTCTCAAAGAGTAGAATTTGCCCTAGATAGGTAGAGGTTTTTGCCACCTCGACTGTAGTGCCAGCTAATTTCCATTTATAATGAGTATGATGTTTCCTACCCCTAAATGGGACTACCTTAGTCTTAGAGATGTTCACCTTTAGGTAGTTCTCTTCTGAATATTAATTGAGTGGATCTATATTTCTTTGTAAGCCCAACAGGGTAAGGTCAAAGAGTACCATGACGTCAGCGTACATTAACACATTGATTCTACTTTGGGAGGGAAATTGTTTACATTATAAAAATCCTCTGGCAAATCGCTTTTGTTGCCTCCCATCTGAACTTTATACCATGTTGAAGTGTGAGGAGCTACTATCAGCCTCAAAAGTGAATCCGGCATCCCGATTTTCTTTAGTTTCCTCCAGAGAGTTGGTCTGTCGACCCTATTAAAAGCTGTGGAAAAATCAACAAAAAGACTATATACTACTTGTGATTTAGAGTACAAACATATCGATGATTGACTGTAGAATACCTATATTATTGATCATGGAGTGATTGGGCCAAAAGCCCGCTAGAAGCATCAGGATTATGCCCCTGGAGGAAGCCCAGTCCCTTAGATGGTGGAGGATACTTGCTGCGAATATCTTCTCTGTGGCGTCCAGGAGTTTGATTTGGCCATAATTCCCGGGGATAAGAGAGTGCTCTTTTTTAGCATTGGAATGATGATACTCCCAGTACATGAATAAGGCATTTGGGCAGTGTCATAATAATGAAGAAAAAGGGGCACCAGAAATGTGCTCCACTTTGCAGTAGTTTTATTGGTATCATATCTGGGCCCATGGCTGCAGAGGTTCTAGCCTTCTTCATGTAAAGCCCAATTTGTTTCCCTGAGGGAGAGGATAATGGTTATACAGTCCCATCAAAATATCTCAGATTGAATATTTTCCTGCTCTCGGGATACACTATGTTTGATTTGTAAATATCAAGAAGGTAGCTTTTACACTCGGTCTCAGGTACCAGAATTGCTTGGTGTTTCTTTGAGTGGCTGCCATATGTAGTTCCATCCAGTGTTTATCTGAGGCAGCTCTGATTTTTTCCTTATTGAGTTTTTGCAGGTTATTTTTCAGGCAAGCTATTTCTATTTTCCTTGAACCTGAGAAGGCAATGAGTTGTCGTCTAATTAGTTGGTTTCATTTTTGGGAAATGACCCCCCTCCAGTGGTCTTCTTGAACTTGAGAGATGAGATATGTGGAGAAACCTTCCTTTGTAGCTTGTTAGGTATGGAAGTGAGAGTTTGCACGAAATGGTTGGTTGGGCTGATGGTACTATCTGGCAACCAGAACTGTTGAGAAGATATTACTTCATCGATTTTATTTATACTTGCCGTGTTCTGGATTATTCGGCCATGCTTGAAGTCTAAGACCGTCTCGCCATTCATCGGAGAGAGTATCCATGGAGAGATCAATAGAAGATTTAAGTTGAGATTCAGATGGAGTATTGTGTGGTCGCTCTCAGGGGTAAGTGGGTGTCAAAGTAGTTGCATTTTTGGAATATCGCTGGGTTGCATATTATGTAGTCTAATATAGAGTTACCATGAACGCCTTTTCTTATGTACCTTGTAGGAACATCGCCTTCTAGCCTCTATTCCACTAGCTAGTTCAATTAGGATTTCCCCACGTTTGTCTGCTGTTATGGCTCCAATCACATCAAATCCGTTACTTATAAAGGGTTTCTCACTAATTTAGAAAATTTGCAGGTATCACACCAGACCAAAAATCGACTCGCACTGTGGAGACATCAGCCTTATCTGGAAAGGAAATCAATTTTAGTTCAGAAGATGAGGATGTTTGGAGGTGAGGGAGTGTATGGATGAGGTTAAGTACCCTTTTCCGCTTTAGTGGGTCATTTCCTACGGGAAAGAGGTCGGATAACTCTAAAGTTAGATATATTTGTTGATTCTGGCCTTACCCAGTGGTCATGGCCTTGGATTCAGAAGAAAGGGCAGCCTGCTCTGAGTAAGTAGCTGGTGGTCTGGTGATAGCCTTTAGTTGTAAAATTGGGAACCAGGGGATTCAGTTGACTTGATGGTACTGCCAGTAAAGCTAGAGGAGATGTTCCCTTCAGGTTGTTGTGACCTAACGTGTCCTCAGGGGGACTTGTGCCTTCCGTCTGCTCATCTGGGCCTAGCAGGTCCCTTTGGGAGAACTTTTTTTTGCAATGTTTTTCTTTTGTGATGCTGAGGCTACTCCTTTTCCTTCTACTTTTTGTGCTTTTGGTTTGAATTCTTGCAGTTTTACTTGCTTGTTTTCCAAAAATAGATTTTTGGGGGATACCTCCCTTTTTTTCAAATTTCTCAAGTCGACGGTGAATGTTGTTGGAAAATAAGTTCTGTAGGATGTGTCTGGGACTTTGGGTGGTCTCCTGTGTTGCGTTTACTAGTGAAGATAGGGTAATATTTGGGGGTTGTGGTTTGTATGCTCCTCTCCTTCGGTGCCTCAAATAGCTTTTTTTCAGGAGTAAATTATATCGACTTCATTTCTATTTTTATTTTGGAATTTGTTATTTTTACTATTAGTTTGTGTCCCACTTGATTTTGTGCACAACGATGTGTCATAGTTTGCTTCTGCTTGAGATAGGTTGTTAATTGGTTGATGTGCTTTCTTAGTGTGGTTTTCATTCTCACATGAATATGTTTGGGAATGTTTCTGGTCTAAGAGAAATTGAAGGAGAACCAATTGGGTTTCCAGAATGTGGTCAGAAATTGCTGTAGATTTTCCTAAAAATGCCAATATTGATTCCAGAACAGTTTGCCAAGAACATAGTGATTCTGCGATTGATTCTCTATTTTTTTGGCGATCCGTAGATAATATTAACGGGAAGTCAGGAAAGAGAGATAGATTGTCATCTACATCCAAAGGGTTGCTGGGTGTGCTATTGAACATTTGTAGCATCTCCCTTGGTATTTTTACGGACGGGACAGTGGTTACCCAACTCATATTTATATCTGGGAGGGCGAAATCCATTACAGAAGTGCATATTGTCACAATTGTGGGTGAAGATTGTTTCTGAGGAGCCATTGCATCTGGACCTAGGATTGTATGTCCTTCGCTGCTTACGATCTTATGCTCTGCTGACAAATCTGAGGTATGCTTCATAATTACTGTGAGGTCCCTTTGTTCTTCTTGATTAGATGTTTTGTGAACCTTTTTTGAGGATGGAGAACATAAGGGAAACATAAGGGAAAACACTCTGGTATTGTAAGTGATCCCAGGACCGCCCCAATATGTTGTTGGATATTCTCCTTCTCTCCTTATCTGTTGCCATTTGATCGATTTTATTTAGTGACACCCACTGTGTACTTCTGAGAGTCATCTTTGTGTCATTCATATTTTTTGTTAAGAAATCCAGCTATCTAATGTTAATTGTAACCTCTGAAGGAAACTGTCAATTCTTGTCAGATTAAGTATATTCTTGCCATAAAGAAATACAAGTACATGTATCAAACCCAGGCTCTGGCATCATTTCATATGTAGGTATTGCCTCAGCAGGCAATTTCTGATATTCTGCAGGCACTACAGAAACTTTAGGATTTTTCAATATGTTCCCCATTATTTTCAATTATAAGGATCTAAAAAATTACAACAAACAAACTAGCGAACACCAACCAATCCCAGCATGACTCTGTCTCAAGGCCAACCTACCTATCACAGTGTGACTCTGTCAGAAACCAACCAATGACAGTGCAGGTTTGTGGTGATGTCTCACCAATCCCAACCTGGCTTCCTAACAGACTAACTAATCACAGCATGCATTCTCTGTTAATGCTAACCTTGTGGGCGTGGGATTGCCAAAAACTGAGGAGCATCCCAAAATTCTATCTCATTCTAAATAACCACATTTACTAGATCAGAGACGGCCTCAATTTCATAAGGCAATATGTCACTACATTAAGGCTCCTCTTCATGCATCAAAATCAATAAATACAATATATATTAAGTAAATGGACCCACTCAAAAACTTCTGGATCAATAGAAAATTAAAAGAGTTAATTACAAAATTGAAAGGGTAATCCAATAAAATGCAAAAATTTAAAATGATTCCAAGTCCCAAATGGGCAGCAAAATTAGAAGAATAACAGACAGCATCTATAGTAGAACAGGTAGGGTTTCTGGCTCACCTCCAGAATCAAGGGTTTTATACATTATTTTTGCATATGAAATAATAGAAACTGCAGATTCACTGTGGTTTGAGCACAGTCAAATTTCTTTAGCAAATCATAGCACATGAAAAAAATAAACGTCATATTGTACTAACACCTCTGCACTAACCCACTATATGAATATTTATTCAGCACCCTCCACGGTATTGTCATCTGGAGATGCTAAGAAAAATATATAGATAAACAATAATGTCTTATGTGAATGAATAGGGCACAGTAGAACAGCAAAGGATCCTTGAAACTAAGGTTGTAGTTTGTGACTTAGCCAGGTAAGGTAAATTGGGATCAGCATGAACAATGACACCATATCTCAGCTTGACTGTGTGATGCAGCATTAGTGAGGAGAGACATGGGCAACAGGGGAAGCATGAATGCCAAGGGTGACTTTCATATGGGAAAATATGTCATTTAGGATTAGTTAACAAGTATCAGAAAAACACACTACTACACATCACAGAGAATTTGTTTCAAAAGAAACAATACTATATCAGTGTATGTATGTGTAATCAGGTGTAAAAATGAATTCTGAATTTTTAAACATTAAAATTTCCCCCACCCATTCAAGGGGTACCGTCCCACTGGGAATACAAAAAATAGAATTCTAGTGGTGCTCCTAGGGTGGACTGATTACGGGTAATTACATCAGCACTCCATCGTCCCACCCTCGAGATCCTGGAAGGATGCTATTGTTAAGGAAATTGTGACGAGTAATGGCCAATGCTGAGTTCAGGTTCTCCTCAGAAAACAAAGTTCCTGATTTTCTGTGGCGCTTCTGGATCTCCTTGGTTTAAGAGAATATGGTTGAACTTCCCAGTTAGACTGGAAGCTGTTATTAATGGTGGAAAAGGAGCATGGCCTATGACACAGGCCGCTCATTAGAGGAATTATTTCCTTGATCTCCAGTGGTGGACTCCAGCTTGGGGACCTTCCTTCTGCAGGAATCCTTGAACAGTAATCGATTGAGCAGAGGTACTGTTGGAAACAGGACAGTCTCCCCTTTCCAGTTGTACTGTTTCCATGTAAATCAGTGTTCGTGGGCTGAGCTTTTACCCAAACAACCCCTCTTCTCTTGCCTGCCACTCACTCTGTTCCCACTTACCTGCCACCTCTGAGGACACAGAACAAGCAGTGGACAACTTTAAAAACTGTATGACAGCAAGTGCTGACAAGTCGCAGAGAGGAAACCTACTAACCGTAAGAAATTAACACAACACCCCTACTGGCTCAAGAAGAACTAAAAACCCAGAAACGCAACTGCAGGTAAACTGAAAGAAGATGGCGTGCCAGTAAGATCCGCGAGGATCGAATACACTTCAAAGCTGCCCTCAATTGCTCACGCCATCTCCTGAAAAACACCAAGAAGACCACCCTAGCTACCCGCATCAATGACTGCTTCAACAACTGCAGGGAACTTTTCAACATAGTCAAGAAATTCACCTCCTCTTCAGCAACAGAAAATAACATCACACCCTTGCAGGATCACTGTGATGCCCTGGTGGACTTTTTTCACAACAAATTTAACACCATCCACCAATACTTTGAACCCCAGCCCCCTGCCTCAGACGGCATCAACACGCCAATTGACATCTGCCAAGACCAGCTCACCTTGTGGAACCCTCTCACTTTGAAGGAAAAGGCAAATATCATGAGATCCATCCACTCTGGAGCCCCTGCAGACCCCTCCCCACCAAGCTTTCAACCTCTGCAATCAACTCATCAGCAAAGAACTCACCAAGGTCCTTAACTCCCCAATCACCACCGTCCACTTCCTCCAGAATTGGATACACGCCGACATGAAGCCATTGCTGAAGAAGCCATCTGAAGACCCAAGAGAACTATCACCCCATCTCTTTGCTCCCTTTTCCAGCCAAGATAATCGAGAAGGCAGTCAACATCCAGCTCACCAGACATCTGGACAAACATGATTTGTGAACCCCTCTCAATCTGGCTTCAGAACAAACCACAGCACCGAGACAGCTCTGGTTGCAACCACAGATAATATCACGTCATACCTCACAGATAGAACGCAGGAAATTATCCTCTCTCCCTACTCCTCACTCCCTAAGAACATCATCTGTGGAGTACCTCAAGGCTCATCCCTCAGCCCAACCACCTTCAACACATACATGGCCCCTGTGGCCCACATTGTCAAAAGCCACAGGCTCAACATCATCTCCCATGCTGACAACACCCAACTCATCCTCTTTATGACCAACAATCCAAGAACCATCAAAGACAAGTTCCAAAGATGCATGAGAAACTTTGCAGACTGAATGAACAGCAACTGCCTCAAACGCAACATCAACAAGACAGAAGTACTCATCTTCGGGAAAGGCAAGGACACACACTGGAACAGTAAATGGTGGCACCGGAGCTGGGACCAACCCTGACACTCACCGAACACGCCCATAACCTCAGCATCATCCTCACCAGGCAGCTATCCATGAAGAAGCAAGCCTGCGCCGTCTCCACTGCCTGCTTACTCATGCTCCGTATGCTCAGGAAGGTTTTCAGATGGATCCCAACTAACACCAGAAGAACTGTCACACAGGCTCTCATTACAAGCAGACTTGACTACTGCAACTCCCTCCATGTAGAAATAACAGCTCAAACTCATGAAGAAGCTCCAGCTTATCCAAAACAGAGCAGCCAGGCTCATCCTCAACCTCCCCAGATGAACGCACATAACCCCTTACCTCTGGAAACTCCACTGGCTACCAGTTATGAAGAGATACCAGTACAAGCTACTCACCCATGTATTCAAGACATTACACAATGAAGGACCTGCGTGTCTCAACCAACGAGTGATCTTTTACCAGCCCACCATTAAACTCAGGGTCTAATTATGATGACGGGGTAACCGCTACCGACAAGCTGTTGGTAGCAGTCTCCCCGCCATCTGAGACATGTTTCCCACCCATCATGTTACAATGGCGGGCGGGTTGATGGCGGTTCAAAAGTCAGACCACCGCGCATCCGACGGGCTGCTTGAGGCTGTCGGTACAGTGTAGTCCCTACCATGTTCCCTACCATGTTGGCGGTGAATACAATGTCCCTTGCCACCGGCCTTTTCATTGCGGGTAATCTGCCATGAAAAGGCTGGTGGAAAGGGACTTTGGGAGTCTGTAGTGTGCCCCTCTTCCTCCCTGTCCCTTTTGGTGCCCTCCAACATATCGTCCAACAAATGCCCGCACCATGTGGCAGGCACCGCACGGTGCCTACAACATAGTGCAGAGATATGTTTCCTGTCCATTTTTTGTATTGCGGCAGGTGCTGCAGCATGCAGCACCCGCCGCAATACAATAGATGGACAGTGCAACTTCCTTGGAGGCGGTCGCATTGTAATTTGGTTGACGGGACCCCCAGCAGCATGTCGGCTGGTCTCGCTGTCCAATAGGGTGGCGGGTGAACGTTAGTCAACCCGCCATCCTAATCACCCCCTCAGATCTGGATCCCTTGCCCTAGCTGCCACCTGTTGCATTCGCCTGACAACCAGCGGAGCCCACTCCTTCTCCCATCTGGTGGCCAAGACCCGGAACACCCTTCTCCTGCACCTCAGAGCCTCATTATTGCTACAGCAATTCAGGAAGGACCTCGAGACATGGATGTTCTATGGATAGAACAGGCTGACTTCTATGACAGCACCTTGAGACCCTCACTGATGAAGCAGATGAGCTCTACAAATCCTGATTGATTGATTGATTGATTGACACTAGTAGTTCCTCCTAAATAATGGCAGCACACTGTGTGCTTCTGAAAACATATCTGCAGTTTTGAAAAAATATCTGCAGTTTCTCTTCTGCCAGGTGCAGGAAGTAGAAGTTACTCCTGCAGCTAGACTTGATGTTTCCTGAATTCCTCAGCCTGCATTACTAGCCTGGGAAAGATGAAAGATACATACAACTCATTTGATCGGCAGGAGAAGGCCTGTTGCCCTCAGATTCCAAAGTGATTGGTGCATTTGCACTTAAGGGATAATGACTATTGAAGTTGTGAGACGCACATTCATCTTACCACAAACATAAGCCAGGAATTAATGATGTGGCACAAATTATGCAGCATGATGCTGGTTTTGCGCTTATTCCCTTATCTATCGCTCCCATCCACTCTATTTCTTTTATGCCTTGTTTCTTTTGAAAATCACCTCCTTCACGTGCAAAGGACTGCCAAATGCATTTTCAGAGTATGTGCTTTTCTATCATGATTTCAGCCAAGAAATGACACAAGTGAAGTTAAATTAAACACGCTCGCCTCATGGAACATAGTTTGCCACTTACCTATAACGGAATGCACATTGAGCGTCAAATTTACTGCATGCCAAGTTGCATTTACTGCATCAATGATATGCTGACAATAGCTCAAACGGTTGTGCTGCTGTTGCTGCTACTGTCACATTGCTTCTTTGTGAGGTTGATTAAATTATATATATGAATTAGGAAATAAGATATGGACCATTGATGTATTTCAGTTTGTAGTTTGCACTACATTGATGATCACTCTTATTAGCAATATGAAAACAAGTTATCAGAAAACCTTTATTTTCTGCACGTCGCACAAAATTGATTGAGAACTGTGGGGCATATCAACAACAACCGGCGATAATTATCGCTCAGCGCTCTTAGCGTGAGGATAATTATCGCCGGCTAGCGTGAATTTTTATCGCTGAGATAGCGTGCTATTAGCAACGCTTATCTCAATAGCGATAAAAATCTACACGCTAACAGGCTAACGTGAGATTATCGCTGGAAACCCAGCGATAATCACACGTTACCTTGTTGATAGGGACAGGCAAACTTAGCCATGATATCCTCCTTCCATAGGATATCATGGCTAAGTCTGAAAATTAGCAGACGTAAAAAAGCAGCGTTAACCGCGGTTAGCGCTGCTTTTTTTGTCTCTAACAGGGTTAGCGTCATTCTTGATAATAGGAGAAACGTCGCTTAGCGACATTTCTCCTATTATTTTACTAAGGAACGCCCCCTTTGCATCTCATTAGAGATGCAAGGGGAAGCGTAGAGTAAAAGGGTGCTAACATGCAAATTTGCATGTTAGCACCCTGTTGTTGATAGGGCGCTAGTTTTATCTCTGCTTTTTTGGCTTTTAAAGCCAAAAAAGCAGAGATAAAGCCCTTGTTGATATGCCCCTATGGTAGATCCTCTCCTTTATAAGAATTATGGGGCATATTATCAAGAAACGGCGCTAAAATTATCGCCGCTTTAGCGGCAGAAAACTGCCGCTAAAGTGGCGGGAATGAACTTGATAATATGCCCTTGAGAATTCCTATAGAAGCCCATGTTCTGGTGTCAACATGGGCTTCTATGCGAATTCTCTGCGGCATATTATCAAGCCCATTATCGCCGCTTTAGCGGCAGTATTCTGCCGCTAAAGCGGCGATAATTTTAACGCAGTGCTTCATAATATGCCCCTTTATTACTGCAAGTGTCTTTCTGACCAGTTGCTGAAAAGAAAACAACTTGTATTTACCGAGTGAGATTCAGTAAGGAGCATAACATTTACCAACTTTGCCATGTTTACATTTTGAAATTGCTTTGTTATTTTTATATTGATTAGTGTATCTACCCAAAGGTAATATTGCCAATGCACACATCGAGACATAAAAGCTAAAGGTTGGGATGTTGCCTGGGAATTTAAAAAATAAAGGTTGACTGGTCTCAGTAAATTTCTGGAAATATGATATGATTCGGCAACACTGATGGCTAATTTCAGTCATTTAGAAATGTAGGCGTGGCAAAAAATACTTTGATGCATTTCGGGAAAAAATGAAAAAAGCAATATAAGCTATTAGCTAATAAGCAGGAATTTGTTTCTTTTTTTTAAAGCTAAAAAAAAAATTATTCGATGCCCCATAAAGGTTAGAGAATGGGTATTTCGGCAGAACAAAATTTCGAAAATCGACTCCTATGTGAATACATTTAATAAAGATCCGAACGCGCCTTTATCTCTTTTATTGGAAAATTTTATTATGTTTAATTTTCCATTCTTGGTTTTAGTTCTCATGATTCCTTGTTTCTCCGCCATGAAACGGTATGCTAAATATGCATAATGATGACTCTTTAGATGACAAATTCTGCTATGTTTTCAGTTTTAATTGTTAACTTGTTTAGTTTTACTTTGTTATGTTGTTTTTAATTTGTCTATGTTGTATTCCATTCTTTGGTTTTGCTGTGTGCCTTGGAGCTCTTTTATAGTATTTGCAAGCGCTTTACAGATAATAAAGCAAACAAATACACGAGAGGATGCACCCACACTAAAAAGAACCATCAAATACAGGAGTTTCTCCAGTCTATGATAACAAATGAACTTCATTACGTTGAGGCAGCAATGATTATCATTTAACATAAACTAGAATCCGTGAGGGAACCTGTTAAGAAATAATCGATGGGGGGTGAAATTTATGCCTAACAATTTAACACAAGAGCCTCCATTAAATCACTAGGGGCCTGCAGCTGCGGTGATTATGTAGGCATCCTTTTCAATGTGTACACAGGTTTTACCGCCATTTAATTACCCACTCATGGGACACGTTTCCAAATGGCACCCTAATGTACATCTCGTTACTGATCCCAGTTTGTCAAACATATTGCCCATCCGCTGCTCTGAGTGTTAAGTTTCTATCATTGAGCAATTAGGCCCAGATTCCCTTAGCTCCAACAAATATAATTGCTACACGTTTAAAGTACTACAGGCATATTTTCATACTCCTGCCCCCAGCAGTGTTTAGTGGCCCTGTTTTAGTTCATTATATGATTATGAGAGGGTCAGAGTTTTCTGACACATACAGAAACCCCGGTTTGTGCAGAGGTCAAAGTTCCAAGCTGTGGGGAGTCAGAAGTTATTGGATGCAGTAAATAGCACCTACCCCTCCGGCATACTCATAATGAGGTCCTAGGTGGCAAATATTGGTCCTAAGGCTTGATTCACAAAGGTAAACTTACAGTCTGTGCAAGTGTGCTACTTTTTGGCACTCAGAAACTACGTGCAGTTTTACGATTCCACACTCTCTATACTTATGTCTGCGGAGTTCTCGGCCATGCCAGGTGCAAACTGTTGCTGAAAGGGTGGAACACAGATGCTGCGCAGAAATCGATGGCATTAAGGCTGCCGTTTACAGGTCCGAGACTTTTTTGCAAGTGGCTGGAGGAAGAGTTGCATAAGGTTTTCTAGGAGCAGAAACATTCCTTTTCCTTTAGGAAGCAGCAACAGCAGAAGCAGTCTTTCATCTCTGCAACAATTCCTTTCATCAGCCTTCCCGACGGCAACTGTTTGCCTTCAAGGGTCAGAAGGGCCAGGTTAAGGGTTTTCAAGGACAATTCCAGAGTAAACAGCCTCCGGACTCGAGGAACTCTACTCAGCATTCCTGACTATGCCACCACCGGGGTACAAGTTGGTGTGACGCCAGAGGTTGGTGGGAGACTGCATAATTTTCTGGTGTCTTGGCGTCACATGACATCGGACAAGTGGATGCTGCGTGTCCTGGAACATGGTTACCGGATCAAGTTCCTCACCTTTCCCCCACCCTTCAGGACTTTTCCGAGGGCACTTCCTCAGGATGTTCCCAAGAGAAAGGAATTGGTGGACGGGGTTCATTTGCTGTTGCAGAAGAAGGCGATTGTTCCGTTTCCCATGTCTGAGAGAGGCCGGGGTTATTATTCCACCATGTTCCTCACCCCAAAGGTTGCAGGGGGTTTCCGGATAGTGATCAGCCTCTGGCCCCTCAACAAGTTTGTGCGGAAGAACCCTTTCAAGATGGAAATTCTTCAGCTGATTATTCTGTTGATCCAGGAGGGCTTTGTGATGACAACACTGGACCTCCAGGATGCCTATCTCCATGTTCCTGTGGTAGTGAGGTTCCAGAGGTATCTGAGGTTCTCGCTGAGGGGGTCATCATTGGCAGTTTTGTCTCCTTCCATTCAGCCTGCAATCCTCACCCAATGTCTTCACCATGGTGGTTGCTCCACTGGTCTCTCACCTTCATCTCCAGGGGATCTCAGTGTACCCGTACCTGGATGACTGGCTGCTTCATGCTCCATCGGCTCTGGTGATGCAGCAACATCTTGACTTGACCATGCATACTGTCAGAAGCCACAGTTTCCTCATGAATCTTCTGAAATGCGATCTTCTCCCCACAACCAGGAAGACATCCATTGGGGCAGTGTTCGACAATGTTCTGGGCACGGTGTTCCTTCCTCGCCCTGGTTCCAGCGGCTTCAGGACTTGCTGCGGGCTCTGTTGTCTCAGACCACATCATCTCTGTTTCAGTGTAGGGGCACATGGCAGGCTTTGTTTTCACGTTTCCATTGGCCCGGTTGCACCTCCCTTACCCTTGCTGTGACACCTAGACCAGTTTGTTAATTTCCCAATTCTGGATTTGGCCTTGCTGATCCCTGTGTCTCTGGATGTTGTGTGCAGTCTACAATGGTGGCTAGACTCCTCAAATCTCAACATGGGCATGTGGATGCCTCCATCTCCTCCAACGGTGCTAACTACAGACGCCAGTGCCCTGGGTTGGGGGGTGACCTTGGATCAGTGGTCTGTTCAGGCTCGTTGGACCCGTTTGGCGGCCATGCATTCTTCCAGCAGGAAGGAGCTGTCGGCAGTGGGGAAGGCACTTAGGAACTTCCAGTCTCACCTGTCTGGTTGCAATGTGCTGGTGCGGTCTGACAACACAGTGACTGTGGCTTATGTGAATCAAGTCAGCACTCCCAGTCGGTCATTGAACCAGGTGACTTGTCCTGTGACCAGTTGGGCGGAGCTGCATCTCCAGGACATTTCTACTCAATACATCCAGGATACGAACAAACTTGGTGGCGGATGCCCTGAGCCGCAGGTTTCCATCATCTCAGGATTTGTGTCTGCCTCCCAGGGTGTTCCGCATGATCTGCCAGAGGTTCGGTTGCCCGGAGGTCAATTTGTTTGCCTCCAGGAACAATGCTCTCCTTCTGACCTTTTGCTCCAGGAGGTGGAGGCCTGGGGTGTAGGGCATGGATGCCTTGTTGATCCTGTGGCCTCCGAGGTTCCTGTATGCCTTCCCTCCCTTTCCACTCATTCCAGTTTTTCTTTTGAAGGCTAAGTCTGTCTGTGGGGCCTCCTTAGATCCTGCCTCAGGGACTGTTTCCTCTGCAGTCTCTCCGTCATCACTCACTGGGGCCATCTCACCCTAGCAGTTTGGAGATTGAAGTGTGGTCTCTAGCGTGGCAAGGTTTGCCAGTCCACATAATTTCAGTGGTCCACGGTTCACGTAGGAGTTCTACTCTGTTGTCTTATTCTAAGCATTGGTCTGCTTTTGACACATGGTGTTCTCAACATGATCTCTCTTCTACTTTGTGTCCTATTTCTTCTATCCTTCAAATCGTTTTGGATGGTTTTCATAAGGGTCTTGTCCTGTCGACTTTGAAGCGACAGTGAACTGCTATCCTGGCCTTCCAGGATCCTGGTTCTTTTTCCTCTGCTGCGGGGACTTTGGTTTCCTGGTTGTTTAAAATTTTCCCTCTTACCGCTCCTGCTGTCTGTTCTTCAGTTCCTGAGTGGGATCTTTCTCTGGTACTTTGCGCTCTTCGATCGTCTCCTTTTGAGCCCTTGGCTTCTGTGGATTTGAAATTCTTGTCTTTTAAAGTGGCTTTCCTGGTGGCTGTCACGTCAGCTGGGCCGTTGGGGGAGCTGTCTGGCTAGCATTGTTCCAGTCCGTTTCTTTGGTTCCTGGAGGATGCTGTGGTGTTCAGGTTGGATCCTGGGTTCCTCCCTAAGGTTCATTCTAAGTTTCATGCCTCTCAGGATCTATTGTTACCTTCTCTCTGTCCTGCTCCTTCTTCTCCTGAGGAACAGTTGTTGCACACCCAGGATGTGAAGAGTGCCTTATCTGTTTATGTGGACAGGTCTGCTGCTTTGCGTTTTTCTGACTCTTTGTTTGTGACTTTTGTTCTTGCAGGGAAAGGGAAGGCTGCTTCTAAGACGACTCTGGGGTGTTGTATTAAGGACACCATCTCTTTGGAGTATCAGGGCACTGCCTTGCCGTGTCCTTCCAATGTTCAAGCCAAGTCGACTAGAGGTGTTTCGGCCTTGTGGGCCGCCTTTAAGGGAGTGCCCTTGGATAAGATCTGTCAGGCTGGGACTTGAGCTTCAGGACAGACCTTTGTCAGGCATTACCGTTTGAACTGTGCTCAAACTGACCATTTGAATTTTGGGTGTGGGGTTTGGTAGACTGCGGGGCTGCCTGCTATTGTTTGAGTTGTTCTTTGGTTGTTGCATTAAACTTCACTGTGGTGTGCTTCTATCCGGTGTGGTTCTTTGCTTCAGTTGGTATTTCAAAGGCCTTCTGTTTTATGTTTCAGCTCTGGTATCCCTCATTGGTTATGACTGGTTTGAGGACGAGGGACGTAGAAGTAATGCCCTGATTACTTACCAGTAATTCTTGTTACTCTTAGTCCTATTCGTCCTCGACCCAGTCATTCTTCCCACCCACTCTCCCGGTATCAGGCCTTTCTGTTGCTTGGTATTTCAGGAAGTGCTAAAGTATGGCTATTGAATTATAGCCCTTAGCAAGAGGGTGGGTGGGGTAAGCAAGCGTTTCCTGTCTGTGATTGGATACCACCTCATTAGTTATGACTGGGTCCAGGGCGAGTAGGACTCAGAGTAATGAGGATTACCAGTAAGTAATCAGATCATTCCCACTTATTCTCACTTATTTTTCTTATCAAGCTACAGGAAACCTTTCAAATAAATACCACTTGCATCAGTAAATGTATTTTCTTTTAAGAACAGAGGAGTAAGCCAACTACTGTTGTGTAATTTTTCTCTGACAAAAAGCTCTACTTATTGATATTTCAGTTCATATAGATTGAATGCAATATGCTGGAGAACCATGAAAGGGATGTGCCTATAATCAGTACGCAATTGGACACAACAAATCACTCTCAAAAGATGGCAGATGTAAAAATGGGGAGAAAAAAACTGACTGAAAACAATACAAGCCTTAATTGTAAAAGATACATATGTGCATTGATATGCTGAAATGATGATAGTCAAAGGGATAGGATAAGACACAGAAAGTCTGAGGGGGGAATAAAGATTATCAGATGTTGGCAGAACAATTGCACATTGGTAATTCTGCAGGGCAGGGATGAAATAAGACTACGTTAGTGTCAGGCTGCCTCTCCTGTTTTGTAACACAGCAAATCAAGTAGCAATGGGGATGTCTAATGTCACCATCAACCACTGTACAGCTAGAAAATGAATAAAGCATTCTGTGTTGAGCAGCACAGACATAAATAAACGTGACAGCTCATCTAGATCCTATTTTGGCTTGTTAGCCATCAAAATCATAAAGCGTATGCAGCACCTGCTGCCAGATCCCTTCTGAAGGCTATGACAAACACAATGTGTAAGATGAAGGGACAGGTGCTCGACGTCCATGTGTTTCCTAAGCCACAATCATGTCCTTTTAGAGATGACATGTCTAAGAATTGGGCTACATAGCATCAATTCTGAGCTCAACTACATGGGAATGACTGAGAAGATAACAATGTTCGATTCGACTGCCTGAAAAGTATGTATTTTTTGGTGCAAAGCTGACTGTATTTCAGAAAGAGTAAACATCCTATTGGAAGTTGTAGGCTACATTCTCCCTCAATAACCACTACTGACACTGAGACCAGTGATCAATGTACTGTGGCATGGGACATTTCAGATGTTTTTGCAGAAAAGATAAACACAAGCAGGTCTGTGAAGAAGAGAAACCCCATGAAATGACGTCTTCATCTTGGTTTGTATCATAAATACTTTTTTCTTTTAATAAGTCACTTCATTTGCATTTCTGTGTATAATACAATTCAAGAAAACTGAATTGTCAACACACAGAGAGAGATCATGTCATACAGACTTAAATCAAGTAAGTGGAACAAGCCACTTGCAAGTACAAGAGTCTTAAATTGTGGTGATCATGCTGCGTAGAGTAGGCAAATACAGGTCTCCAATTCAGATGCACCACTGTACTCCATCCATGAGCCCAATTTTCTCATGCTTTCGTGGACAACCACAAACCTCATACTTTGTTTTTCCTAGGATGCTACAGTAGTCAAGAACTGATTTCCATTTATGAAGGCTTGCTGCTTCCTTTGTCCTCCATCCCTTAACAGAGTTTCTTTTGGCTGCCAGGGCCGGCTCTAGGGCGGTGCGATCGGTGCGACCGCACCGGACGTTGACTTGGGGTGGGGGGGCGTCATTTTTGAAAATGTATATTATCATTTTAAAAGCACTTGTTGCCGCGTTCCTGGCCTCCAGTAATTTTCAGAGATCAAATAAAATGTCAAGATAACTCCGGTGATTAATCGTCTTCGTGGAAAGAGACCAAAGGTTTGTGTAGTGGAAGGTTTGACTCATCCTAAGGTAGTGCAGAGGGTTAAAGTGCCTGCTGCTAAGAACGTGTACCATGAGCTAACAAAATGCCTATAATGTAAATAAGTCAGTGGGTCACTGCTTCTGTGGGAGAGCTCAGTTTGTTACTTGTCGTTTATAAGTCAAAATGCTAATATTGAACATTGGGCTATTAACTGTCATCTTGGAGCTGCATGCAAACTGCAAGGTATATGCTAGAGCTATATGTTTTTTTTGCCCAGTCTTTCATCATCATAATCTTGTGAAAAGGGTTTATTTGGGTAGAAAACAATTTTTATTATGAAAGAGGACCCCTAACAATGATGTTACGTTTTAAATTCTAGATATGTGCTTTTCTAGAATAAGGACTCAAACTACATTGCCTACCAGTATCGATGACATCACTCCTACACTACACCTTGTAGTCCTGTCTGATGTAACATTTCCTATACATTGATTTACACACATATGATTGTCTCTGTGCAATGTGTGTGTGTGTGGTGTAAAGTGCTCTGACACCTTACACTGGTATGAGTGGTGCTATAAAACTGAATGCATCTGAGAGACAGTGGTTATGGAGACTTGAGAGGCACTGTTAAAGGGTGCTAGTTCGGGAATCCGTGGCAGAGGTGGTCAATGGGTGGGGCGCCAACAGACATTGTCGCACAGGGCGCCACCAGCGCTAAAGCCGGCCCTGTTGGCTGCAATCAGACATTGAGCAATTAATCCCCCTATAATCCTATTTAGGTTCAGACCATCTAATACATTGAGGAATGCTTAGCATAAATATTTATTTTGATAATACTTTTTAATCAGATACGCTCTTCAAATTTTACATTGAACAGTACATCGGAATTTTGCTGTGAATGGTAACAAAAACCTGTGTTTCGTAGACTGGGTGTTGAGTGAGCCAATACAGAAAGGGTATCGTTTTTTAACGGGGGCCATACATGTCTAGCTCTAGTGACACCCTGTGAGTTTAGTGAGTCATCTCCTTTGTAATTAGGTGCATATTTACTTGCATTTCATGCAACGCAGGGCAGCTAGCAAAGTTGCTGTGCTGCCTTGAGTGAAAGGGAGACAGCAGAAATGTGCCATATCTAAGAAGATATGGCACATTTCTGCTGTCTCAGAGTGCTGGAGAACCGAGTGCTGCCTAGCACCAATGCAGACACCCTTGCACTGTGGTACATGTAGGATTGTTTCTGTGCAGGAAGGGGGTACCTTCCTGCATATTAACAATCCTAGAGATGTATTCCGCATTCTATGTGTGCTGCAGAATGCAGGGTACATAGAAAGAGGAAGTGACAAAGATAAATAAAGATATGCCTGCTTCAGGAAGGTGTTGCTTTTTGAAGCATTCCCAGGTTTACTAGCTGTTGAAAATCTGAGAATGTGCCAAAATCCATGGGTGGATGCATGGGAATGCCCATGCATCCAGCCATGGAATGCCTTCCAAATCCAAAATAATGCAGAAACATCCTCTTAAAAATATTTTGTTAAGGAAATATGGAGACAGGCTACGTATATCTGATTACCAAAATGGATGATGGCCCAACTCAAGAGAGCTGGAAAATACTCTTACTCTTGAATACACAACAAAGCAATCTGTGGTGCATCCACAAATTTGCTAAAGCAGGATCTTAGACCTTCTTAAATCAAAGAATTAATAATGATCACTAATATTCCATGAACCCTAAAACACGTTTCATGATTAGCCATCCCCATTATAGTCATCGTGATCACTTTTTATCCACAATCTACATGCCTGGTTCGCCAACTGTTCCACATTTGTCTGCAAGAAAATATGAATATAAAGCCAAAGAATTCAATGAACAAACGTGCACCCAGGGGCAAATGGGTGAGACATTATTGCAAATTCCACACAAATATTCAAGGTTTGTTTTAACATCTCTCGTACAAAAAACTACAATCTAACTCAAACTAACAGAAGAAAGAATTTGGGGTTCAGTAAACAAAAATGATCAGTTTCCATAGTTTCAGTTTTTTTGTCTCAACATTAGTGATATTCCTTCTAGAATAAATAGTTTTCTGCAGTGCATGCATTGCGCCTACTGGATGCTGATATTTGGATACGATAAAAACCTTTAGGGCCTAATTAATGAAAGGGCCTGGCCCATAAGTTCTGGGTTTGTTCTAGAGTCACAATCCGATTGTTCTTTTTCGCAGCATGAAAGTCAATATTCCTCTTGGACACATAGTAACTACAGACAACTGCCCAAGGTTAATTGATTTATTACAAAGCCAAAAATACCTCAACATAAAGACACCACAGGACATCAGAATTAACATGAAGCCAAATCTGTGTATCCAGTTTAGATGATGCAACATAAGTAATACAATTAGCTCAAGAAGTAAAATTCAAAAAATTCAAAAAATCAGAAAACATGAGTCCAAGTTTCTCTGCATTGAGGGTTGGTGAGTAAAAAGCATTAAATCTACCCCTACACTAACATTAAAGAGACATCCCTACTTAGGCATTCTCAAGACGATGGGTAAAAAGGTGTCAGCATGTGGAGTCTTCCTAAGAA
Source organism: Triturus cristatus (assembly GCF_964204655.1). NCBI lineage: Eukaryota > Metazoa > Chordata > Amphibia > Caudata > Salamandridae > Triturus > Triturus cristatus. The sequence goes on from NC_140589.1 coordinate 753,536,794, forward strand.
GTCTCTCCAAGATCAATGGGTCATGGAACATAAAGCTACTGAGACAGATCTTCTTCTAATATCTTCTCTCTCTGAAGGCAAAAGAGAAGTGGTCTCTCTCCCTGCTCCCAACAACACATTATACGTAGGTCATGTTCCCAAAATCCATTGCGAGTCACGCCATCTGCTCTGGGTATGATCCTGAAGGAGTTTTTCCACTGGACAATTGTGTTGTTCCCTTGATACTCTTTGCCCTTGGTTCCCAGGCCTTCTCCCGTGTGAAGCACAATGACCCTCCTTTATAGACTCAAGCCACACAATTGTAACTTCTTCTCTCCGTGCCTAACTAATAAAGCAAAGACATTATTCTAGCTAACAAAAGCACTTCTTTCACCTGCAGCACAAAGCATGAGAAAGAACAAATTCCACATCACACACGAAATTCAAGTGTTAATTGTTAAGCGTGGGCTTCCAGGGACCTGCATGACAGGCCTAAAAAATTCAGCTAACATAAGAACACATTGTGTGAGCTTTACAAATTTGCAGGCAATATAAGACACTTCCAATTAGTGCATTTACCTACATGTAGAACGCCACAATCGAAAACCACATTTAGTACATTAATAATTGTCAATTGCACAACACATGTTCTTCATGCTGATGTTTTCTGCTAGTTACATTCACTTTCCATGTTGATTCTCCATGTTACTTTCAATTGCCTAAATAAATCACGTTCAGGGTAATATATTTCAAATTCTAACTCTTTAAGTTAATACAGCAAAGGAGTATATGCAGGTGCAATCTACACGAGTGATTATAATGCACCCCTACAAATAAAATGCTTTTTCCGCTACATCCTTAACAAATGTAACTTACAGTTTAGAGTAAGTTTATAATTCTGAGTAAGGTAACTACTTTTCAGTATTCACAAACTGCACCTTTGTAGTAAGTTACACTTTTTTAGTAACTTACATTTTTGTAGCAAGACCAGCACTGCACATGCCAGCCACTGCTACTGCAACACCCTTTTAGAGCACATAATGGAGGTAGGGATGTACTAAAAAGGTGTAAGCATCTACAAAAGTTCAGTTTGTGAAAATGGAAAAGAAGTAAACTTACTCAAAGTGTAAATTACTTCAAAAGTGCACCTTGAGAATAGCACTGTATAGTACATGTTGTAGTGTTACTCTAGTACAACAAAATGTAATACAAATTGCAGTTTGTGAATCTGGCATTTTCAGTGATTCATGCAGTAGGCAAAAAACCTAAAGTCCCTTTGGAAATTAGTGTCTCACTAATTCCACTCTTTTACTCTGGGGCTTAAAGATGTTTGCAACCACTGTGATTTTGCTGAAATGATTCCAATTCACCATGGGATGATTAATACAGTTTTCCTGAGAGGTGAAAATTTACGTTTGAGTGAGATTTATTTTAAGGCAGCCCTGAGATGAAACTCACTGTTGAGAGATTTCTGAAGGCTATTTCTGTAACAGCTTGACAGTAAATTATGAATGTAGAAAAGAGAAGTGCATGAATTATAATTGGTCTAATTTATTGTATTATGTCGTAGTTGACATATGCATATTGTCTAACAAACCTTTCCTTAAAGTAAAAATTCTGATTAAATGGTACCAAGAGCTGCATGCCTTAGCCTTTCATGCAAGGTCAGAGGAATAGGAATGATTACGTTATTTGAGGGTTTTGATGAAGCAACAAGGGATTTGTAGGGAGATGGCACTCTATTATGCAACCTGTTGTATGGTCCCGGTCTGCACTGGCAGATACGGTCATTAGATGTAATAGGTACAGACCGTGACCATGTGCCTGATTAAAACATGCTCTCTCCATTACAGGTGGGAACTTGGAAGGTTGATATATGTACTAAAGACAGATTGCAGCAGCGTGTATGTTATTTCTATAGTGCGAATGTAGCCAAAAGGCAGTGGTTCGCTGCACATGGTCAGAGACAAGCACAAAGTCAGTGAGTTATAGAAGAAGATGCAGTGTTCTCTAAAGAGGAGAGACTTCAACTCTTTTCCAAATTGAAGCAGCATTGTGGCGATCCTGATGTTCATGGGTTTTCAGATCCTGAATGCATAGGTGGGAAAGGCCTGTTGCCTTGTGTTTTTCTTTTGTACACCTCTTAATCTGCAGTTTGATGGTGCCCTGGCTGTGGGTGCACTGAGAACCATCAGAGAGGATGAGCTTGTCTGCGAGAAAAGTGAGTTTACAGGTTGTTATAGCTTTCAAATGATAAAGCTGGTTTAAAGACAGTGTGGGTCAGCAACAGGAGCCAATTGAGTTTCATCAAGATAGGGCTGATGTGATCATATTACTTCAGGCACTGTATGAGATGTCCTGCAGCATGTAGGATGGCAATACATAGTGCCAGTGTAGAGCCTGAGAGACCAAGGAGTAGAGTGTTGCTATCAAAAGAGTGCAGGGGCTTGAACAATAGCTCTAAAGTCACTTACTGGAGAAAAAAAACGGTTTGACATTATATAGGAGAGAGAGCGGGCACCAAGCCATCTTTGTTTATTTGACAATGTGTTCCTTGAGGGATAGGCTTGTTACCATGGAGAAGGATGAATCACTGCAGGCAAACCGAACCACCTTCAACACACCTACAACACAGGGTGGAATGGTCAGTCACTGCAACCCATGGAAAGGGGTTACTGTTGGGTCCATTGGTGCTCCCATGCCTCCAAAAGTTTGCTCTTGGGAGGTGCACTAACTGCATCACTTGTGTGCCAAGTGGAGCAACAGGGAGACCAGACATGACTTCCCCTTTTTCTTTTTCCCTACAAATGTCAACATCATGGATGTCAATTCATCAAAATGCCAGAGGTAGCGGAAATGACAAAATACACCCTTTGACCTTAATGATGTCACATGAAGAGTCATCATATGGCCTTTGACCCTCAATGTTTCAAGAAAGTGATGTCACATTACCATAAACCTGATGACATCACAATAATTAACATTGCGGAAGTTAGATATTAACTGCATGAATATTATAACTTCACAGCGAATATGTCGCATTACATCGCATGCTTTTACAACACAGTCGTTACAATGACTGGGTTGTTAGTACGTGATGCATTTACATAGCCAGTCATTACAATGACTTGCACTAGGGGGCGCGCTGGACTTAGGAATAGTATTAATTACTATTCCTAGTCCTGTTTGCGCAACAGTAGGGAAGGTGTTGGAATTCATTTCCAATACTTCAGCGCCCCCGGTGCAAGTCGTTGCAATGACTTACGATGTAAATGCATTGCGTACTAACAACGCAGTCATTGTAACGACCATGTTGTAATAGTAGTGCGATGTAATGACAGCGTTGTAAACGCTGTTTCCCCTTCACATCACAGACAAATGTATATTTTTACATCATCAAGGAAACATTTATTTCATTTGTAGAATGAGAGCAAAGTGAGTTAGTCTGACATCATTTGAAGGGACAGAGTGGTGGTTTAGAGTTTCTCTCCCTGAGAATATTTTGAAAAGTAATAGTGTATTTTGAAGCACAGTTTTCACATACGTTGAAAAGACACTTATTAAATGTTCAAGTCATTTCATTGTATGCTAAGCTAATTAAACCTAACAGTCCCCATGAGTTGACACCATTTTGATTGCAGTCTTATGGGTACCCTGTACGTCAAAAATGAACTTTATTGCAAGTGCCAGATTTTTTCGTGTGCTCCTTTTGGCCAAACATTACATACAATATTCCAGAATTTTGCCAATACTGCCGTCCATGTACTTGTGTGACCCTTATGACAAAGTTACGTCAATTTTGCTGGGGCCAACATGACAGACAACATTTTATTAATGGATGCCCCCCTGACATATGCTATGGCAGTCCTCCCTTATTCGAGAATTTCCTCCAAAATATGCCAGCACCAGCATTTTCCTGCAGACGCTACCTAAGCACCTATGGCGGGGTAAAGAGATTTTGTTTGTTCACAGGGTCATCTGGAATTATGGAGGTGGTAAACTAACTTGCATGTTCATGTGTTCACTTGGGATTAGGTAAGGGAATAGAAGAATGTGTACATTCATGGGTCTCTTAGGGTTATGTAAAGCGTAGGAGAATTAGTATTACTGTTCATTGAGTCATATGAGGTTAGAGAGGGACTATGAAAAGTGTGTCACTTGAAGTTAGGGTAACAGTAGGGGAAAGGGTATATTTTAGGTATAATGCTAATGGCTTACATCGCTACATAATATTTTTTAAACTACAGGTAGTTACCCACTACCTGTAGTTTAAAACAAATGAGGGACACTAAGGGCAAAGAGGGGATTGGTGCTGCATGGCAGTTGCCCACTTTTTTCCCTTGCTCAGAGTCCCTGTGTCCCTTAGGGATTTTTCAGAGGCTTTTAGGGTGGGGGGAGAGTATTGGGCAAGAAGGTCCCTCTGGGCCTCTAGCATGGCAGTTGGTATCATTTACTACTGGATTCCTGGGGTCCATCCTACTGTGTCACTTCAAACTGGGCTAAGTATACTTTACTCTCAAGGTAGTGAAAACAGTCAGTCAAAGGTTGCTCAGGGAAGTAGTGTAGGAGCGTAGAGACTCAGTACTCAACAATTATACAAAAGGCACAATAAGAGTATTTCTAGCCCAGCACTTTTCTTTTAGCAAAACAGAAGCCACTTAATCACACCAAAATGTGTTATGGTACATTAAGAAGAACTAGCACTACTAGGATGCACTCTGTGTGGTCTAGAGGGTTCACTCCACAGAGAAACAGAAAGTCTTAGATGTAAGTAATGGTAAAAGTGAGCCAGCTTGCCTGTAATATGTGAACCATGTCAGTCCGTAACATTTGAGTAATAAGTTATGGTATGCAGGTTGTAGTTATTCTCTACTGTTAAATATCTGTTTAACCTATTTATAGTCAATATCTTTCAGACAGCGGTGTTGCCTGATTGTTGCACACACTCAGATCATTCAAGAGTGGATGTTCAGCTGTTATCCATATAAAACGAGAAGACACAGTCACTGTCATATGGGATTATCACTTTTGCCCATCTCCTTCTGTCAGGATCCCTAATGCGAGTTTCAAAGTGATGCGCAAGAGGTTAAACTCAAGTGTTGCTACAGGGTTGACCAGGCATCAATGGTCGAGTTGGTGGCATGTCCGCAATTCCAAGATGGCCGCTAAGGCGCTGGGGTCGGCGGTCTAGTTGTTGCAATCCAGAGAGGCTGACGTGACGCGCGCACGCCTGAAGTATTGCGCACTTCACTAAAGACTTTCCCTCAGAGAAGACTGTTTTCCGAGTGTTCCCAGTTTGAAGTGTTTAATCCTAGAGTATGAAGTTTTCAGAGTCTTACCCCTTCAAGATCGATTCCTAGTCAAAGAAACAATACTTACCTGAAGAAATAAGAAGACGCTTGGAGTTCGTGTTGAGAGACTTACCAGAGTAGAGATTGGAGACGCCTTGTCTCTTCCGTTCCGAGAAAAGATTCAGCTACACCTGGCAGCGAGCAAGCAGAAAGCTAAGTGAATTACCGGAAAGGTTTTCAGGCACATAAATAATGTCAAGAAATGTCAAAAGATGCAATATCGTTGAAAGTAAATAAACTTACCGTATCAGCACTAATAAGATTACCGGGTCCTGTAAAAGGAAAAAGAGAAGGGAGTTAGAGTGGTGCAGAACCATAGCCAATTAAAAGCTGTAAACGAGCAGGGAAAAAGGTAGACAGGAGAAAGACTTACCAGAGCAATTCCACCACAGCATTAACCTGAGGAGAAAAAGAGAACAGAGCTAAAAAGGGTTTAAACTCAGGAAGAAATAATCTAAAAGACAAGAGTTAGAGAACTGAAAGAACTGGAAAAGAAAAGACAACGAGATAAAAGAGAAAGCCCCAGTAAAAACCAACTGCTGGTAGGTTATGTATATATTTATATATATATAAGGTATTAGATAAACGCTCAGGAATTAAATAGGATATAATCAAAAGGTGACTATTTTCCAGATAAATTAAGACATCCATAACAAGAAACAAAGAAAAGACAGAGTTGGTCAGGAAGAGAAGCACAGAGTTCAGGATTATGGGTAGGTAGCAAATCACAAGGGAAATGAAGAAAAGAGATAGAATAGTGTAGAGGAAGGGAAAGAATAAAATTGTTGTGTGTTTAGTTTTCCTTAGGAGTCTTCGGTAGGCAGTGCGAAGGCTGAAGAAGATATCCAGATAGAAAACCAGAAGGTCCAGAACCAGTCTCTTCTTATATTTATTATTTTATCCACTTTCCCCCTTCCCCCTCACTAACCAGTTAGCCCCCTAAGTATAACTTGGGGCTGAGTGGTTGGAAGTGGGAGTTGGGAAGCTAGCGACTTCTGTTCCTGTGCAAGACAACAGAGAATCAGCGAGAAGCTGAAGGTGAGCCCTGACAGAGTGAAGTGCCCACGTCCTAATCTTGTACCCGAACAGAAAAGAAATGGTTGAGGTAATTAATTTACAGACCTTAGGGTCGGTACTAGAGGCGATACAAAAGGAACTGGTAGGAGTTGAAGAAGAGAATCAAAGCCTAAGACAGGAGGTAATGAGTTCTAGGAAGGAGACGGCAGAATTAGCACAGAGAATAAGACAACCGTATGCTGCTGGAAGGGAGGGCCCCACCACATCTATGGGAGACACAACACAATTAACAACACAAGTTATACATTCCTTATCTCCAGTGATACCGTTGGCAGCGCCCGAGAGATTTAGTGGGGACCCACAAAAGGCGCAGGTGTTTATTACTCAATGCTCACTTCATTTCATGTGCCGCCCTTCTATTTTTCCTGATGCGCAATCTAAGGTAGCCTTCATTTTGTCATATTTAAGTGGAGATGATGCGGCATGGTCGATGCCGATAGTTTCACGAGATGATCCATTATTGCAGAATTTTGACGAGTTCAAGAAAGAATTTTTGAGAATTTTTGACCGAAGATGGATCTCTCAAGCTGTAGATAACGAACTATTGGAGCTGAAGCAGGGAAACAGAGACTTGGTGGCTTACCTAGCCCAGTTCAACAAGTTAGTAATGGAAACTGATTGGCCGGAGAACAAGAGGACAGCAATATTCTATCGAGGCCTGCGAGATGAACTGAAAGATTGTTTGGCTCAAATACCGAACCGTCCAACTGAAATCTCCGCCCTAATAGATCTGGTTCTAGAATTGGATTTCCGGCAGGGAGAGCGAAGAGGAGAGAGAAGACGAGAATTCAGAAGTACGGTCCCACGTTTCGACAGAGCTAAGACAGAAACAGAAAAGGGCACAGAAAGTGTCTCAGGATCTGAACCTATGCAAATCGGAATAATCCGGAGACCGCTCACTAAAGAAGAAAAGGAAAAGAGGCGAGTCAGCAACTTATGTATGTATTGCGGGTCTACTGGGCATTTTGCGCGAAATTGTCCAAAAAAGCCAAAGGGTTCATTTAAACCGAAGGAAAACTCGCAGCACCACCTGTAGAAGGAGTTGTGCAGGTGGATGCGAGTCCGAAATCAACTCCCCAGGAACATCGATTGGCGAATACATTACAGTCGTCTTCACCCCATTTGATTTTATCTGTGACAATTCGATTTTGTCAAGAAACAATGAAAGGAGTAGCGGTGATGGTGGACTCAGGAGCCACAGGTAATTTCTGCGATCTGAAATTCGCGGCAAAGATTGGGCTGCAAGCAATCGCCAAGGCAAGAGAAGAACCGGTTCGAGCGATCGATGGTACCAACCTATCCTCTGGGCCTATCACGAGTCACACAGAATTGGTAGAGCTGATTCGAGAAGATGGGCATAGAGAAGCTATACACTTTAATTTAATTGATGCCCCGCAATTTCAACTTATATTGGGACTTCCATGGCTCACGGAGCATAATCCCTCAATTAATTGGAGTGACAGAACAATCGAAATGAACTCAGAGTATTGTAGAGAGAACTGTTTTGGAGCTCACAAGGAAACAAGTAAACAAAACCCAGCTCACGCCTTATGTTCGGCCGAAGTCTCTGTGTGCGTAATCAATACACAATCAATACCATCAGAGTATCAGGACTTTGAGGACGTTTTCAACGAACAGGAAGCCGAACAACTGCTGCCTCATGTTTACGACTGCTAGATAGACCTAGAGCCAGGGACGAATTTACCTTGCAGTCGGGTGTATGCCTTGACAGAACAAGAGAATCATCATCTGAGAGAATATATTGACAAATACCTGGCCAATGGATTTATACGTCCTTCCCAATCTCCAGTGTCTTCGCCACTATTTTTTGTGCCTAAGAAGGAGCAGGGCGAGTTGAGAACGTGCATTGATTATAGAGCCATAAATCGAATAACAAAGAAGAACAGGTATCCTCCTCCCCTTATCTCCGTCTTATTGGACCAGATCAAAGGTTAAAAAGTACACCTGATATGCAGAAGAAAGCTGTAACGAGCCCACTTGTTACATGGATACCACTTTGGAGCCAAACTAGTACTTCCAGAATCAACTGATGAGAGAAAAAAACAATTAAGGCGCAAGAGTACAATTTAGGTGCAAACTAAGGTAATGCAGAAAAGCATAACTTGCAAATAGCTTCATTCTATGTTTTCTGAGGTTTATTCACCTTGTTTATACTATTACCTCAGAAGTACTACTTCTAACCCGACACATTGATGTCCGGGTCCCGAAAGTGTCTGAACTCAGCTAAGGACCAGCCATTAAGTGCCCTCCCACCTTCCACCTCCCTGTATGCTAAGCTTCCATGAATATTCATATTTCTGTTGCTGCAGCATATTGGTGAGTAACTACCGTGCTTAGAGGTGATTATGCATTGACTTCTGACATCACCCAGATCTTATGGAGATACACAGTTCTCCTGCAAGATTTGCAGCTTTGAGGTCATGTCCTCTTTCCTCTGAGAGACTGTCTATCAGTAATATCAGTCCTGCATCACAACAACTTTTTGAAGAAAGGGGATGTGATCCACTCTCTGCAGTTAAGGAACTAGTTTAGGGAGATTCCTGTTCCTAGTTTAATCCTCTTTATGTACTACTGACTATTCTTTGTCTAAAGTGATATCTCTCACAACCGGTAGTGATGCTAGCTCCAAGCAGGAGTACTCTCAAAACAAGCGCAATGAGAATGAAGCCCTGCTGCACCTGGCTATCATCAGTCTTCTTGAATGGGCCACTAAGGAGAAGACAAAAGTCCCAGATTATTCCTAGAAAGTTCTCTCTTTCCAACAACTGAGACTGTTGACTCATCCCCATTCCCATACCATCAATCAAATGGCAGGAAGGACAACTCAGCAACCCCTTTCTAGGGGCATCCCTGTTTTATTTGCCTCACACTGCAGTGTTTGGGGGTTACACCCCCTGAACTTAGGAATGCAGGTAATTAACTATCAATATCTGGGAAGACTTTATCCACACCTTCATCTTGTATCATGTAAAATCAGGAGCAATCCAAAAATATACCTCTCAGATATAGCATACATACAATCAGACAAACATGGAATCCAGCTAGCAGGCCCTTTATATTCAACATGTACTCAACACACACTGGGAAGTTAGCGCTAGATCTATGCATAACACATGACCCTTATGCTGTAGAATGGAACAGGAAAAAAGGTCTGCCCGCGTACTAAAAATTCAAAAATGGTATCCTGTTGCCACTGGTCAGGGTACATTTCTTATGGACGAAAGTACTCTTGTGTTGCTCTAGTTGTACACTTTTGGTGCTCCCTACTTAACCTCAGATTCAGGTTCTGGATTGCAGGTCCAATTTTTGGGTCTAGACTTTAGATCACACATGGGATTTCTTGGGTGCTTGGCCAAAAAATGTCAGAATGACATATTCACCTGCAGTTGACTTCTACTTTGCAGAAAATCTTCCTGTCCCAACAGTACTCCAATGCAGCCTGTACATCTCAGTCCTCTAAAATGCCCAAAAACTCTCACTAAGCAATTCCTCACTCAGATGCTTAGAACCATAATTTGTTTCCAGGGAACAACACTTTGATAAATAGCCTGTTGGACTTCAACTTTGCTGATGCACACCCTGCTCCTACACTAACTGTCCTCCTAAAAAACCTAGTGGTCTGCATAGCAGGGCCCAGACATTTCCTTATTCACCATTTAAGAAAAACAAATAAACTATCTTTTGTGCCACAGCTTTAAATACTCTAAATTCAATATTTCTATATGTAATCAAAGCAGTAAAATCAATACTCCAATCAACATCAGATCAGAAACTATTCTGCTCATCACACCATGCCCTCTCGTCCACATGTTTATGTATATCTGTCACTCCATGTGCATTGATGCCTGTCATGCATGCTTGTTGATCTGTATTCAGCAGTGCCTTTATGTTAGATGGACTCTATGAAAATGGGTGTCTCTTTGCTCCAGATTTACTACCGATTTATTCATTTTGTGTTTTCTATAGCGCGAACATGACCCTGCGTAGGGTATCAGAGCGCTTTACAGCTGAATTTCGGTGAAACAGAACAGAATACGTTATAAGTCATTAGATGCCTACCAAGTTTAGAACAGAACATTAGGCAACAAAAGATAATATATACACATATAGTCATCAGTCAACAATTGAATTACCATGAATAGTTTAAAGTAATAGACTACATTTTGAACATGTATATACAAGCCCATATAAGGTTAGTGAGCGGCTAGCGGGTATCACTTTTGTGATGCAAACCCAGCACAAAGTAATATGTGGGCTATAGAATCCAGCACAAATAGTGTTGGATAGTATCCCAAAGTAACATAAAGTTGTGCTTTGTGCATCTTTCCATCAAGGGGTCTTTCTATGGGTGGTGCTTGGGTGTTCCAGTGCATCTATCTATCCAGGTGTTTTGATGCAAATCCCTATCTACAGACATTTGGAGACAGCTATTTGTGCCAAAACCTTATGACTTCTCAAGGCAGGCGTAAAGAGGGGAAATGTTTTCATTTCTCCTCAGTTTTCCATCTTCACTTTGGTGCTCCACTGTAAAGCATGCAAAGTGGGCAACGTTTTAAAGCATAGATTTTGTTCTGTTACAGACCTCTTCTAATACAAACAGTATGCTTCGGAAAAAGCACCAGCAGCCTATCCTGCGCTATGGCAGAGGATTATTGCCCACTGACGGCAGAGACAAATGAAAAATAAAATGATCTGAATGCAGATAATATTAATTTTCATCCTGTGTCCCTGTCTTGGGGGGCAGGCCTAAGCACAGCAGCAGGGGGAGGAGGAGTTGTAGGCACTGTTGTCTGTACACACGATGGTTTGGCCGGCTGTCTTAGGATGACAAAATTGTCATGTGCATTGACATCTCTCCAACCCAGCTGTGTTCCTGGGTGGAGAGGTCAGCAGGTACAGTTCCCAACTCCAGATTGAGCACAAAACAATCCAGCTTCACCCATTCCTCATACTGCTCTCATGGGTATGAGAGCAGTGTCTGTATAGGCCGTAGGGGCGGCTGGGAGCTTCAGCCTGTGCCAGTCTGAGGAGAAGAAGACCGGCGAGCAGAAGACCGGCACTTAAGTTGTTCTTTTTATTGTTTTGTTTGTTACAGCCCCCACTGAACTGGTCCATCCTCCCCCATGCTGGCCCCCTCCCCTGCGCTGCCCCACAACATTTCCTTGACACCAGCCACTACTGGAAAGCATACATCTTTGTACTAAGATGCAAGGCTGTGTGCGTTAGTGCATGGCTGCCGAAACTGCCAGCACTCGGGTAGAGAAAACAATTCACCTTATTTTAGTAGATATGGCACATTTTTTCTCTCTCCTTTGAAGCAAGGCAGCAAGACTACTTTGCATTGTTGCTTTGCATAAAATAATAGCAAATTCTGGACCTAGCTGTGCCAATCTGAGTGTATATTCATCTATAAGTTGTTTGGGTTTTTGTAGCTGCATTATCCAAAGAGTAGGACACGTTACAATGCAAACCTTTACAACGCATGTCTTTACAACACGTTTTTTACGTCGCAACATCCATTACAACGCATGATTTTATACCACATGCCATCACAGCACATTTTCAGATTTTACAACGCATTCCATTACAACGCATACCATTACAATGCATTATACTTTTAGTGCAACAGTAGGGTAAGTGTTGGATAGTGTAGGGGTAAAATTACTATTCCCACTCCAGTGATTGCAACAGTATGGTAAGTGTTGGATAGTGTAGGGGTAAAATTAATATTTCCCATTACTTATCTTATAATGCGTTGTAATGGCATGCGTTGTAGTTGCATAAATTGTAATGGCATGCATTGTAGTGACATGCATTGTAATAGCTGCGTTGTAATGGCATGCGATGTGAAGGATGTTGTGTTGTAATGACTGCGTTGTAAAGGTAGTGCGTTGTAATGACTGCGTTGTAATGGTTGTTTCCCTTATCCAAAAGCAAAACCAATTGACAGACTCAATTCTTGTTTTTAACATGCATTTCTTACCAGCCAAGGTCTCTTGATATTTTCTTTCAGCTTATAGAGTTCAGTGTCCAAAGCCCTGTAAACGAAAGCTGGAAACAATAGAAACCATGTTTAACATGTCACCTGGATTTTTGCCAGCAATCTTAATTCATTCATCATTTTCATTAAAAGGTTTTTGTTTCATCGTCTGCAGCTATCTTAAAATATAACATTGTTTTTTAATCGGACACAGAACTCAGCAAGTGTTTTCGTTATTGTTGATTCAGCCTTAACAGCTCAAATGTCCTTTTCCCTACACTCAGCCCAGCATGTTTTAGTGATCGCACCATATTGCACCCTATGAATCTGTCTGTCTCCTGATGGGTTTGAAGGCTTCCACATGTAGAAAATGATTGTATTAGATGGTGGACAAAAAATGCATTTTCAAACGCAATTTTCCAAATATATTTCCTAAAAAGCCTTATTTTTAAAAGCAGAGAGCTGGAGACTCTCGTGACATTTTCCACGCCCCAGGGACTGGCTCAGCAAGGAGGAGAATTCTTTTATTTCGATAGCACTTGCAAGGGTCAGGAGGGCTTGTGGGCTCCGTTCTGAAGTGCCCTGTAATTTAAAATATATACATACACATTCCTATGTTTATATTCTTTGATAAAATCAAGCAAGATTTCGTAGATTGTGGACTTCTCGCATAGCATGTATTTGGCCTTACATTTTTTTTTAAAAAGGCGAAAATATACCGTAAAAATGTATTTTATCCTAGGCATCTATTTCCCCTTATCTCTATCGTGCACAATACACAGTGCGATGAGTGTTTTCTCGAGGGCAATCGCACGTATAGAGCGACATTTGCTGCAGCTCTTCTATTTATTCGACAAATATTGATTTAACATCATCCCTCTACCATTTAGAAATGATTTATATATAATCTCTTGCAACACTGTCATAATGCTACCTTCTATTCACGCAAAACCTGCCTCCAATCGATACCACAGTAGCAGGTTACATGATCCACGCCTTTTGGCTTTTTTCTCCAGCATGTTTCTGACTTATCTCCTCGTATTTAGCAGTGTTATCTTGTCAAGCAGGTTACCAGGTAATACCACACCGTCCCCTTCCTTGCCTTTTGCTTCGTTTGGCCTTTCGACTAATTCAGAGGTTCTTGCAGTGAAAATGACAGCTTGGCTAGTGCTTCAGTTTCACGGTTTCAATCCTATCCTTAAAGAGAGCTAGGGATCCACCTGCAAGTGAATGCGGCCTGTGGCTTGTCACCTGCCAAGGCCCTGATGCTGACGCAGGAGAAGAATGTTATCACTTGCCACCCACACCATGGTACAGCTGCCATGAACTAGAGTCCAATGGCAAACCACCACAGAATGTGGTGGAGAGGTCTAGGGATGAGGCCATCAGGGAGTAGATCCTGTGGAAAAAGGTGTAACGCACCCCCGTCTGGGTACATGCAAAGGATCACACCACACAAGAAACTTGGTATTACACATATTCATTCCTCAGCGTGTAACCATTAACTGGAACATTCTACGTCACAAATTATATCACCCACACCCAAGCACTTACGGTACTGTTCTAGGGAGTCCATCAGGGACCAAAAGGATACAGTAATCTTTAACTCACAAGACACTACATCTCCCCTTTTGTTAAATAAAAAGTACAAATAATACATACATACATCACAACTCTTCAATAAGTTGTTTTGGTGAGCGAATCAATCACCTAGATCTTGTCATGTGAGGTTGCGGAGATACAGAAGAAATGTCCATGACTGGCATTGGTGACAGATACACTGGTGCAGTCATTAGACTCTCCGTATTCTCAAGTGGATAAGTCTCACTTCTGACATCTGGAGCTGGTGAATGTTGAGGCAGGTGCTTGCAATGTGAAGAATCTCACGTAATGTACTTTCCAAGCCGGTGAGCAGTCACCATTTGTACTTTACTAGTCCAAACCCTCAGCAGGTCAGCATCGAAAGGAGCATCAGACTTGAATTTCTGTTTCTGCCTGACAATGACTTGGTCTCCTATTTTGAACACAGTGCTTTGAGCACATCAGCGTTTATCGCATAGGTCTTCATTTTGCCTTTGTGACACGAATCAGTAGTGCGAAGTTTGTCAATGTCTATAGATCTCTCAGTGGTCCATTGTGGCAATTTGGTTCCAATAGCTCTTCCAAATATTAAGGTGGCAGGGGTGTTCACCCACGGTAGAATGGGGAGTTGACCTATATGGACAAAGCGTAGACAGAAGGACTGAATTGAGTTCAAGCTTTCCCAGCACAGAGCAGTGAACGGTCTCCTTGAGGGTGCTCGTAAATCTCTCAAAAACATAATAAGCCTGTAGCCAGAGAGATGTGCTTTTCTGATGCTTGACATTTCGATGAGTGAGAAAATCTTTAAATTCTTGACTATTGAAAGGCGGGCAATTGTCAGATTTCAAAATCGAAGGAATGCAACATGTTGCAAAAATATTTTCTAATATCTCAATGACTTTGTCATAAGTAGAAAGACAACTGTGTGTGCAGTTCCTCAAGGGGGGTGGGAAAGGGAAAGGACAAGTCTCTTATTGAATGCCCTCACACACCTAGCAAGGTGTCATGCTTCATCATTGGGCTGTGCTACTCGTCGGGCCGGCGCTGCAATGCCCGACGGGCTCCCGCGAAGGGGCTCTTTGCCGGAGATCTTTTAAGAGACAGCCGTTTGGTGCATGAGGGTGAGTGAACTGTGTAGTGAGTGAGTGTGCTGAGTGATCTAAAATAGGTCTAGCACTGCCTTTAGGGATTATTTTTATTCACAAGGAGTGCTCACCTAATTAAAACGTGTGGGCCCTGTCTGGATAGTTAATGATTAACAGGGTCTAGTACATGAGTGTGGTCGACATGTTTCTTGCCTACTGCTCCTAGCGGGTCACTCGGCAATTCTTCAGGACCGTAGTCTCAGAGAGAAAGTGCTCAAAACCTCTTACACTATTACACTGCCAGTGTAATAAAAATTCAGTATATCACCAGCAATGTAAGAGGCGGTCCAAGGACGATGGAGTACCTGGAAAGAAGAGACCCCCAGTTGTGGGGTCGTGGGTAGTCGGGGTTGCCTTGTAAGCGATTTGTTGCTCACCATGAAGGGGGGCGCGCAACTAGTGGTGCTCTTACCCTGGCTCCAGCTCCCGTTTTCCCGTTTTCACAGTTGTCTTTCGTTATCTTTGGAGCATTGTGCAGGACCTCGTATCAAAAGCTCTAGGTTCCTCTCTTGGTTATAAGCATTTGTCATGAGTAGTTCACAACATATCTTCCACAAGGGGAAAATTTGATTTTTTTAGTTTTTTTTTAGAGTTTTATATAGCACAAACTAGACCCGAGACATCGGGTATCAGAGCGCTTTACATGAGCACCAGTTTTGTTGCAGATGGACACATTCATTTTTGGTAGGCACGGGGAGATTACGTGATTTGCCCAAAATTACAGGATGTTGAGCGTGGTTGCTGAGTCTGGAACCCGGTTCCCCAGCTTTGAGGTTGACCGCTCTAGCTGTAAGTCTACATCCTCTCAATTGTAATCTTCTCCCATGCATACTTTGGAAGATCAGACATGGTTAACGGATGTGGGGGTGTTTTGGATGACAAGCAGTTGCACAAATGATGCCCACAACTCCTTTTTAACTTGTTAATCAAGACGAGGGAATCACACTCTGTCCCATAGAGCTCGTTTAGTAGCAAGAACTCCACGCTGGGAACTGAAACCTGCCCTGCCAAACTGCTCGGCCGGCTCTCCCTCCAGGGGGTAGGGGGTGCGGCCAAGCTGTTTTCTAGGGCCGGTTTTGGCCGATTTGGTTACCTGGGCAGATATTACCAGCCCCCGGTGACAATAATGGCCCCCCAGGGGCCCAAAACCGGCCCCCACCCTGGCAGCCCACCGGGGAAATTCCCAGTGCCTGCTACGGCCAGTCCAGCCCTGGCTGTCCCTCATGAGCCACTTCAACAACTTGTTGTCTCAGACTCTCCAGTACGACAATTCTCGACCCTTATAAGATGATGCCTTCTGGGGTAACTGAAAGTTCTTCCTGCACTTTTTTGAATTTCTGGTATTGTCGTGTAGATCCTATTAACCTATATAGGATCTGTGCATTTAGACAACATACACTGCAGGATTAGTGTCCAGACTGGTTCTAGACACCCCCACTGGGTATCTTAGCCTGTATACAAGCTAGCTCACAGTGCCACTAGAAACTCCTCTTACCAAGGAGAGAATAGTTCTTGGCAACTATCGAACATGACAACCCTGATCCCTCAGGATCGTGGAAACAGTATATTACTTTTCGCTCAGACACTCCTGCTCACTTAGTCTCAGAGACATATACAGATTAAACGGTGGGGATGTTTTTCAATAAGCATTTATTGAACCAGCGTCATTCTAACGTAAAATAGGTGTGCTGAAACAACCATTAGACAGAAACATATATAAATTATTAGAAGCACCAACAGAGTAAAAGTATAGTAGATTTCTACCATTCTGCTAAAACAATGAATACAGGGAAGTATATAAAATACATGACAGTAGAATGCGTACTCCTATGATGCAACTCTAACTAGATGTACCTTAGTGTACCTAGCATGTATATGGGTGTAAAGCCAAGAATCCCTCTAGGATAAAGTCAACCCCATTACCTGAAGTGAGAGACTCTGGGAACCGCAAGGGATGTCAGACCACTGCGAGCTGGAGTGTCTGCATGCAGAAACCTCAGCGTCTCACGTCAGTATGTCAGCATGGAAGTCCTTTTCTCCTCTGACTACCTCAGCAAGATATAGTGTTTATATTCCCAAAGTGGTACCCTTAGGGATTCTACTTTGCTGTGTCATGTCGTACCTAGGATGAAGGAAGGATTAACCCTTGTACATAGTTATAATGCAGGAGATGGTAGTCCTGCTGAGTTTCCAAGAATCCTCATGCATATTGGATGAGGCCAGTTTTCACTGAAAACCCCACGTCCTGTATGCAGTACCGTAACAAGGTAAAAGGTCAGTCCCAAGAACTGTTATGTAGTGTAATGGCAGGGGAGAATATAGTTGAAAGGCTTAGTTGCTACATGAACCTATATTTGGGTACCTATATAAAATATAACAGTATTCAAGGTCACCATGAAGAGGTCAAGTAAGTTTTTGCCATGGTTGTTGTTTAATAATGTCTTTGAGTATCTGCAAATCTCTGTCAGTGCTCACGGCAGCAATGATTTGTTCCACAGATATAGTAGCAGGGGTGCTGGATTTCACAATGAAGTTAACATAAGCACCAGCCGCTTTAGAAGGAGTGTCATGATAATGTATATTGGTATGCATGAGAAGTAGTCAGCGGGGTTTTGATCTTTTCTTGGACCATGCACAATCATAAAATCATACTCCTACAATTGCAACCTCCACCTCCCAAAGGAAGGTGGCATTTTGGCTTTAGAATTGGTGAAAATAGTGAGCAATGCTTGGTGGTCGGTGACAACACATGAAAATGCCCACAAGACCACACCACAGTGAGGCTTTCTTTTTCAGGTTTTGAATAGGCACATTCCATCTTAGCCAAACTCCGACTAGCATAAACCACAATTGTTTTTAGAGCATTGGGCTGTCCAGTGTGATGGGCAAGAATGGCACCACCCAACCCCACAGGGCTTGTATCAACAGCTGCCTCCATCTCCAATTTCAGATCAAAGTGTGCTATTTCAGTGGCGTTAGCAATTGCATGCTTAATTTTCTTGACGCTTTGTTCGCATTGGAATGGAACATTTTGTTTTGTTAATTATACCTTGAACAGTGACTGGCCATATCAAGAAAGGATCAGAGCATAATTACATCTTGTTGGGAAGAAGTGGATGTCAAGACTTATACTTTATTTGGCTCCAGATTCATTCCCCCATCAGATAATATATGACCAAAGACCTTGAGTTTGGTTTTACAAAACTCACACTTTGACGCATTTAAAGTGAGACCTGCATCGGCAAGTATACAACACACTTGTGTAAGAGCTCTATCATGCGCCTTTCGTGTGGCTCCAAAAACTAACATGTCATCACTGTAATTGAACGTATTTGCAACTGGCTGTATTATGTGACAAATTACATCTTGAAAGAGTTCTGCTGCTGATGACACTCCAAAACCTAGCCTTTTATACCTAAATTACCAACATGACTCAAAAAGATAGTAATGTACCTGCATTGTTCTTACAGTTTGAGTTGGTGATACCTTTTATTTGAATCAGGGAAGAAAAGACTTTAATTCCATTCAGCTGGTAATCATGTCAACAATGTGCAGACCTGGATGTCATTCTCGTTCATTCGCCATGTTCGCTTGGCACATATCAACGCAGATGTGTACAGTTCCTCCACTATCCATCTTCGGCACTACCACTATCGGTGATACACAGGGTTTCGGACCAGTGGATCATTCAATGATGCTGTGCTTTAACAGTGTCTCAAGTTCTTTCTCAACAGCCTCTTGTAAATGAAACACAATTCAACGATGTCGTTGAGCAACAGTAAGGACATCCTCATTTATGTGAAGTTGAACATTCATTGTCTTAAGTCTTCCTATTTCATTAAACGAGGATGGGAACTGTGACACTATCTCATGATAGGCCTTGACATTGTAGTTTAAAAAAATCAGCCCTTTGTCAGCAGAAGTATTGAAACTGAAAAAACATGCACTGAATGAAGTACCTTGCAGATATGAATAGTTTTTTTTAATGATTTGCAGTTACTATGAATTAACTTTGCATCTGTAGTGGCGCAGAAGCAGCCCATGTATATACTTTGGTTTTCAACTTGGTTAAATGGGGCACTGGCGACTTTTCATTGTACTTTTCTGCTAGCATAATGTTTATCGACGTGCCGAAGTCCATGATAAAAGGTATGGAAGACCCATTGACTTTCAGTGTGATTTTGGGACAGTGTCTAAATTAATTTTGCACTTTACTTGTTGACCCAGCTTCGACCGTCATTCTTCCTTGCAAGTAGCTAATGCAACATGTGCACATCGTCCAGTGGTCAACATTGATATCACACACCCATCTTCCTCACTGATGCTTGACAATGACAAACTTTTAGATGAGGAATTTGACATCAACATCATTCAGTTTCTACTTGCCTCAACTAATGGTGCAGCTTGGCCTTGTGGGCATAGTTGGAATATCTCTGGACCTTTTTGGCATCCATTTTGTTTTATTGATGTGATGCACTTGATCTTTCTTCCATTTTGTTTTCTCAAAGTGACACACTTGATCTTTCCCTTGTTTTGCAAACTGTTACAAAATGGTTCTCTTTCCCACATCCTGTGCAGATTTGTCCAATGGTGGGACATTTACCTTCATGTGGAAAGGAAAATCCACATCAAAAACACAAGTTCTTTTTCTTTAGAGACATTATTTTATGGCCTTGTGTTTCGACTTCCTTTTCACACTCAGTGAATAATAATTTTGGATCATTTCGGCCTCCATGCTAGTGGTTTGTCTGTCGGCTCTTTCTTCTGCTCTGGCAGCCATGAATTCTTGCTCCAAGTTGAGTGTCTCTTTCAGCATTCGTCGTCTAAAGGAATCGAAGACATAACCATCTATTACCCTGAAACACATGGCCTCCTCATCATTGAACTTGTTGAACTTGCAATGCTTCATGAGCGAATCAAGTCTTTCTACAAACACAAGCTTTTTGCCTTTCTTTGCTAAAAATTTACCTTTCATAGTAAACATTTGGCATTGAATTGAACTTGGTGTTTAGCGCCGTATTTATTTGACAGTACATCACTTTAACCCCGTGTGGTACTTTTATTATCACTACTTTTACTCCTTCACCTGCTAAATTCTTTAAAATGTAATGATCTTTTTGTCAATTACTTCTTCCAGCACATCAATGAAATCATTAAAGAATTCGATCCTGGCAGTCCATCTCATGCCAATATTCTGCTTTTTGGCAGCATTGAAGGGAGGTAGTTGCTTTAAGAATGCAGCAGCATCATAACCTGTGGAACTTGCTGCTGTTGGGAGTGGAGCTCACTCTGGCAGCATCTGCAGCCCGCTTGGACCAGAACCGTAATCAAACACTAGCTTCATGCTAACATTTGGATTGACGCGTCCGCTCTCTGGTTGTGAGGAGCTTTCTTCTTCTTCGTTCGCGGTGAGTAGTGGGTTTGTTTCTTGCACAAGTTCTTCATACTTCTCACCTCTTTGCATTTTCCCTGGTTTCTACTGCCTTTAGTGTTTTTTTGCCTCCGTAATGTTTCTGCTTTTGGCGCTTTCTTGCACTCGGCTATCACTGCCTTAACTCTTCTCTGTACCTGGTTGTCACTGCCTTCAGCGTAGACATACTGTATGAATGATGGCTCTGTGTTAGGCTGTGGTGAAGTATTGTCTTGACTTTATAAGTACATTTCTAGCCAACAACAAACAAACATTTAGTAAGGTCTTCAATTTCTTCACAGGCCTTACACTGGCTGGAGTGGCGCTTTGACTCCACATACACCAACAGTCGATTTTCACTTATACACAAGCACACGTGGCGCACACAAGCAGTTTGACGGACCACAGCAAGCTCTCTGGGAAAGCCCTCTTGGTCTTCGAGTTTCTGTATTTACGTAACCCCCAATCATGTCACCAGTTGTAGTGTCCTCCCCAGCCCAGGTACATGCAAAGGATCACACAACACATGGAAGTTGGTATTACACAACTTTATTCCTCATCATGTAACTGTTAACTGACCATTCTACATTATAAATTATATCACCCACACCCAAGTACATACACCACTGTTCTACTGAGTCCGTCACAAACCAAAAGGGTCCCATCATCTCTAACTCACAAGACACTACAATAGGGTTCCATCACTCTGGGCTCTTCTTTGTACATTCAAAAGTGTATAAAGTAACCATTTAAAAAGTCTGCCTTCAGGTGTGTATGCGTTGCTCTGTCAATGAATAGAGAGTAGAGGTGGGGGTACCTTGCACAAATTGTTGTAGCGTTAATATGCAAAATTACAGCAAAATTATGCAAGATGACACAAGGAGTATAACCCAGCATTTAGTGCTCCTTTCTTGCCACAAAATATGCCTTCACGTCCGAAATGAATCTGAGATACATTATGCACACAAGAAATTAGATCTAAGTGCAACAGAGTACAAACAGCAGGAGTAAGCAGCTGCTCACACTTTGTTCCCCTTGCTCATGTGACAAGCCTATTTGCTCCAAATTCCTCAAATTGCTTTCGATGAGCTGAGTGAGCGAAATCAAGTAATTTTCGGTAATTTTGCATCGCAAGAGTAACTTAAAATTTCTAAAATTACTCTGATTACTTCGCCGTGATTAAAAGTTCACCCAGACCTAGTAAAGAGTTCAACTACTGCTCCCCACAATGAGAAAGGGATATGATTTTGATGATACTGAACAATAGGGCAAAACCTTTCAAAATACATATCATCAAAATGCAACACAAAGCTTTTACCTGCCCCTCAAGCCAAAGAATTGTGACTGCTTCTCTTTTAATCAATATTCTCTTGAAGACAAAAAAGTTTCTTACCTATGTCAGCACGACTTAACTTGAATTATGATTCTCAAAAAATCCTCTTAAGTTCCTCTTAAAAGTCTCTTCAGCAAGTGTTCAGACTTACTTTCAGTACTTGACTTGTAGCCAATCAGGTCAAAACTTGCAGCGAAAAAGCACACTGCCCAAGCAATGTTTGCTTCTCCAGAATTACCTCAAAACAAAATTGCAGAATGTACAGAGAGTCCAGTGCCTTTCTTCTTGAACAAATAAGCAACACTTAGTCCCTCATTCTGAAATGGTCAAAATGAAAGTGCTGTTTATCGCACTCACTAAATAATGATAACCAATAGTCATCACGGTCAATAAATATTTAATGCACCTAGTTATTACCGGATGTGGTAAATAGCACCCAACACAGAATTCTGATCCCTGTGCAAACATGGTTTTACGCAGGAAAATTCTGACCGACTCATAAACAGGGCCATAATCTACAGCCTTTCCATAGTGAAGTTCTTGACCAATACTCCACCTCAGAAACACCTTTGCTCTTTACCAGGTACTGCATTGACAAGCAGTTGAAATAAGGGGATAGCCTCCTTTTATAGAGGAACCCCACCCCAAATGCAGGTGAGACCTCTTAGAAACTACCAAATCCAGTGAGATCCAACAAGACTAACAAGCAGCCGCGGTCCGTGCAGGTAAGAGCGGTGGGTTGGGGTATGGAGGATTTTGAGGGATGATGCAGCTGGAAAATTAACAACAACATCAACAACCCCTGATCCTGACGCCATGACTCTTACCGTCGTGACCTCCTGATGAGGTACTGGGTCCCAATCCTGAGAACTGGGGTTCCTGACATCACTTACAGGGTCTAAGGCCCCCTGTTTCTTACTTTAAATGTTGCTTTTTGGGGCAAATCAATATTCACCGAATGCTGGATCACTTACAGTGGCCGATTGCCCCAACAGTCATTTTGGCAATGTGCCTTCATCAGGTTTGCTCCAGTTTGCCCCTAGTAGCGTTGGTTTATGTACCTCATCTGTCATGTTGGATCTCACAGGAGTTGGTGGTTCCAAACAGGCAAAGGAATATCCACATATAGATGGGAGTATACAATACAATACAATACGATTTATAAAGTGCACAGCTGCCTCTGAAGAGGCGATCTGGCGCTAATGTTCAGAGCTGTACTGAAAGAAAGGACCCAAACTGAAGCAAGGTGCCTACTTGTCAAACAGGTGTATTCACTGAACACAGGTTCAGTGAATACGAAGGCGAAGGGCTGAAGACAAACAATTCCATAGCTTAGCGGTTAAGTAGGAAGAGGAGCAGCCCCCTCTTCTTGCCGTACTGATCCTCGGGATACATAAATGTTTTTGTCCATTGGAGGGAAGAGCTCTGACCTGATGATAGGGAAGCAGTCTTTTTCTCAGATAGCCGGGGTCTTTATGCTCGTAAGCTCTGCAGGCAAGTATTAGGGCTTTAAATTTGATGCAGCTAACAATAAGCAGCCAATGAAGTCTGTACAGGGAGACCGTGACAGAACTTCAAGATAAGCCAGGCTGCTGCATTCTGAATAATATGCAGGAGGTAGAGTAGATAGGATGGTAAACCTAAGTTCAGACTGCTTGCATAGTCTAGTTTTGATGCTACCAGGGCACGGATGACAGATTTACGACCCTCCGCCGGGATCAGGTGAATCATCTTCCTAACGCTTTCAATGTATGACAACAGCTGTCAGACACTGATCTGATCTGAGGCTCAAAGGATAAATTGGTGTCAAATTTGACCCCAAGTTTCTTACTGCAGGGAAGGTGAGGGGGAGCTGAGCTCTGAAGGGCCACCAGTTGAGGGTGTCAGGATGATGGTTAGTGCCCAAAGAAAGAATCTTTGTTTTATCAGAGTTTAACTTACGACAACCTGCATTCATCCATTGACCGACAGCCCTCAGGCAACCCTTAAATGCTCTCAAAGCATCCACCGCTTTCTTTAGAATGAGAGCATCAACTGCATATCATCTGTGTGAGAGATTATCCTTATCCTCCATGCCTCCACTAGCAAAGCCTTGGGCTCAGGGCAGAGCCCTGGGATACCCCGCAATCAAGTGGTTTGACAGCAGATGTGAAGGGAAGTAAGAAAACCCTTTGTGAGCGATCCTCCAAATAAGACTTCAGCCAAGTCCAAGCTGAACCTTAAATATCCACATCCCATAATGATGGGGGCATGGGTCAAATGGGGATCCGGCCTTAAGCTGGCCAATAGAGTGACAGAGTTCATGAGCGTAAGGGGATGAAGGTTTTCTAATTGAGGGCCAGAATGGGTACTCTTGTCGGTGATAGAAGGTAAGGGTTCCTGTGGGGGAAACGTAGCATAAATCATTTTGAATTTGTTATAGAAGTAGTCCGAGAGTTCTTTGCACATTGTAGCCGATGGAGTCAAGGTGTTTTGCAAAGCACTAGGTGACAGAAATGAGTTCACCACTTCAAAATGTTCATGAGGTTTATTAGCTGCAGTGGGGTTAGAAGATAAGATGAAATCTTAACGTGCCTTGTAAACCGCACTCCGTAAAGTATTTCGCGTTTTTTTGTAAATGAGTTTTGCATCCAGGTCATAAGATTTCCTCCAGCTATGTTCAAGTAGTTTACAGTATGACCTCTCCTTTTTAAGAGCAGCAGTGAACCAGGAGGCAGACAGAGTTGATCTCTGTTGGAATACCGTTTATTGAGGACCAGTGCAACCCAGGGCAGAAGTTAGCCAGTTATTAACAAAGGTCAGGTCAGGGCATACTTCCCCTGAAAGTTCAAGCAGAGTAGCCTGTAAAGCTTCTTGAAATAAGGGTTTAGATACTTGCTTCCATGGCCTCGTATTATTGTGCACTGGAGGAAGCTGTTTCTTACGGCAAATTCTGACCAATTCAAAAGGTACTAAGATATTATCTGACCAAGTTAAATTAAGAATCGAGTCATCTGCAAATTCAGAGAATGCGGAACAAATATGGTCGAGTGTGTGACCAGCTTTATGGGTCACATACCCACATGCAAATGAGAGATTTGCCACTTTTTAATTCGCTGCCACTAACTTTGCACTTCTATAATAGGTATTGCAGAGCAAATAAAGTGCGCATAGGTATTCAGAGTAACCTAGTAGGGATATGCCAATATAGGCTGTACTAGATAAAAGAAAATGAAATGTTACTTCAGTCTAAAAGACACAGTTGACATAGATTCCCTTAATGGGACAACATCACTATTACAACATTGGAATGTTAAAAGCTGCATTGAAAACAATGGAGTGCTCCGGGCTTATAATGACTGGTATAAGCCCGGAGCTCCAACATTACAATGTTTCTTTGTTCACAGCTCTGGCTGTGAACAAAGGCTTCAGGGAGCATGAGGGAATTTGAATCCCCTTGCGCTCCCTGAAGGCTGTTATGTGTTAGAACATACTGCCCTCTAGTGGCAGAATTTTCTAATAGCCTTATAGCCCTCCATAGCAGGGCTATACCGGCTATTAAAGTCCCCCTGCTATTTTAGGTCTCGCCTGACCCAGCGCATGCGCTGGTCTGGCGAGACGTATTGAGAGGGCTCCAAAAAGTGCTACCAGGCCAGCCTAGAGCTACAGTGCATGTGCGCGGGCGCGACGCGCTTTACCGCAATTACTTTCACTTTCGCGGCCATACGCACGCTTTGATGTTTGATCGTGATCGCAATCGCGTTCACTTTCACTTTCGCGGCCGCACGGCCGCTTTGCATAGCCAATAGGTCTCGCTTTTGGGACCTTATAAGTATTTAGTTATGCAACTGTTGCATGGCTAAACACTTATAAGGGCCCAAAGGCGAGACCTATTGGCTATGCTAATGCTTGTTATTAAAAGTCCCTCGCCTTCGGCTCGTGCCTTAAACACTGCAACGGGCCTTTAATACCCGGTATGGCCAGCTACGGCGGGCTATAAGGCTATATTAAAATCTGCCTTCTAGATATAAATCCGTTTGAATTCAACACTTGAAAGATAGAATAAATGTATCTACACCTGGTAAAATGGTTTCATTTAGATACTAAGCAGTTTTGTCAGTTCAATTGTTTCACATAAAATGAGGCATGTGTTGTTCCGGTGTTTTAGTTTCATTTCGCACAAATGGAATCCCTCTGAAGAGATTGAGAAGCAGGCAAAAATCAATGTGTGCAGTAATAACATTGAGAAATGAACTCTTTGACATAATCGTAAAGGCACATTAAATAGCAAATGCAATTCTGAAATCAGCGGCAAGATTTCCAAAAGGAAAAACCGGCGGTCTGATGGTGCAAACCGAAAATTGCAATCACTGAGATTCCACGCACGGAACCAAAATCCAGAGGAAAGTAAATATGGCATTGAGCAAAGAGAGGATGTTGATAATTACTGAAATGAGAGCATACGTACAGTGAAGGCAGGCATATATGCACGACCATGCCCTCGAAGGGAATGGAAGACTGCAATCGAGGCAAATATCCTGCCTTGCAGACCTACAATTGATTTTCACAATGAAACATGAAGATTTTGGTTCTGTAAGCACCAAAACCCACATATTATACCACTAAAGCTCATAATTGGGAACTATTTATAACCCCCGATAAATTTCGACTCAGGGGAGTAAGATTTTACAGGGTAGAATAAATATCACTCCAATTACCAGACCACTCAAAATGTGGGCTAGAGTTGCAAAAAAGCATATTTTACAAATCCAGTCACCAAAAAAGAATCGTTTAAGTGATTCACAGAAAAAGAAGCAATGAACACAGAGATATATGTTAATAAATGTATTTCGTGGTAAGCAGAGAACAGTATGGCTAGCCTCCAAGTAGCTCCTTACCTCATGTTTACAAACTGAAAACCATCCATTCCACTTGTCCATACACTGACTCTACCCGAGTCTTTTATCTCTTCATCTCAGATTATTCTTATTACTTTTTGTTTTAGTCGATGTTATATTTTCTTATTTGATCTCAATACTGATGTTATCAGATCAAAGCTCGCTGAGGCTCACTCAGTGGCTTGCAGTGCCATCCAAAACATGAAATACAAATGAAAAGCAATAAAATAGGAGAAGAGGGCACTCTAAGCAAGGGAAACACGGTCCCCCGATTTCACCCACAGCACCTAAACTGTAGTTAATTAAGACTTGGGGCCATACATGCCCACATTCATTTATTTGCAGATTCCATGTTGTCGTCAAATCCATCATCCAATGGTTTTATGCAAAGAAATGATACAGATTATGCAACTCGTGAGCACCAGTGATAAGAGATCTATACCATTAGCATGCACCTCCAAATAGTACAAGTGCTAATGCAGGGACTCAGATGAAGAGATTATCGGATAATGACCTTCGTGCAAAATGCAGTAGCCCATCACCACACTCACTGGGAATGTCCACAAAGATTTAGTCTCACCACAGCATCATCAACACCATTCCTCCTAAAACATACTGCTTAATGTAGCTTTTCAGTACATTGCAATTCTCCAGAAGAGTGTCCTTCTAGAGTTAAGTTTTGCGAATCACGACCATCTGTTAACAAGGCAATATTACAAGTCAGAGATGCACTCAAATGCCAAGCCATGCCATGTTACCCCATTGCCACAGAAGATATGGCAAAAACAGAGTGATTTCTAAAACAACTCTTGCTTCTGCCTATGAATAGGTGATCAGTTGCATATAACATACCCCACAAAGCCACAGATGGGTGTGCAGTACAGTGCTGCACTTGACAACGTAATCTGAATGCTGTCCAGATTCAAGGGATGGCACTTCCTTGCTGGATTCCAGTAGACTGATGCTACAAATTTATGAATTGTGTTACCACGTGAGTTGTTCACACAGCCACACACAGCACATAACCTCTGCCCACTCCTCCTCCTTTTATGGACTCACTTGCCAGGAGCGGGTGGTGGCATCTCCAGGAGCATTGTTACTTACAAAAGCATAGGAAAGCAGTACCCATAGCCTATAAATGTCTTACAGAGGCGCAAGGACTATCAGTAACCCTTTGGAGTCTCCTGGTTACTTTCACCGGATGTGTTGCCTGACAGCGCTTCCTCCCATGGGCTCTATACTGCAAGTTCACCTCTATATCAACTTATACTCACTGTAGTCCGCTTAGGAATGTCATGAAGGCCATTTGTATGAAAAAGTAGCACTGTACCGCTTAAATCAACAGAAACAAGAAAACGGCTAGCAGTTTATGAGGCAAACATGTTGTATAAATGAACATATCCATGAAGCTTAGATTCAGCATAATCATTGGGGACAGGAAAGAACCACCAACTGCTGGGCAGTGTTGTTGTGTATGTTTGACTACTACACTTAATACTAAATCAATCTGTATGCAGTTTGAACCTACAGTGCACCCAGTAAATATTGAGGAAGTGATGCTGGAGCCAGAACTGAGAGCAAACATTGAACATCAGAGACAAGGCCACATGCCATATAATACAACTTTAGGACAAATATTATACAAGGATTACATATATAAGGTGACACAAAGTAGCCTGGCATCAGATGTAAATGAGTCATGATTTTAGCGCTAGATATTACAACTGAGAAGGGCTCTAGCTGATGGTCATACAGTGGCGTCTGCATGTGGGTGCAAAATTCTCAAAGCAGAGGAGAAGACTTCCTATATTCGACATACCTACTAAATGTAGGCATATGTTAGCCAATCTCGCCCACAGCTGGAAACTAAGTGCTTTGGAATCTGTATTCAGTTTCTTAAGTTAAAAGTCAATTAGACTTGGTTATGCAGCGGGAGCTCTATGGGGTCTCATTAAACAACTACATAACTTTTTACATTGTGTGTTGCAAATTAAAAAGGCAGGATGGCACATCAGTAACATCAATGAACCAGAAGATGATTTTCAGTCAAAATTTAAACAACAGAAAAATCCAAAGAAACATGCATGTTATACAATGAAGATCTGAAAGATCATTCAAGCATGATTAACATCAGCATTACTGAATCCCACACATACACCAATTAAGGACATGGGCCATATGATACCAAGCAGTGCAAGGCACAATCAATATTGAGGTATATGGTCATTAGTTTTATTTTCTATATAAGTATACTCTTCAATAAAATGCCCTTCCTTTTTAAGGTGTGCCCTTTACACATCTCTTGTGAGAGGAGAAAGTAGAATCATAATATACATTCACACCTTTTAACTGTGGCAAAATTAATATAATATTCAGCACTTGTTTGTGCCATCAGCTAAACCAGCATATCCAAAACACTTGCCTGAGACCGCAGTCCTTTACAAGATTCTTGTTGTTTCATATGTCTTCTTTGCTCTGCAGCTCATCAAGGGCTTTCTCTCTGATGCTCTATTTCCTCTGCCTCATCAGCGGTTTCTTCACTTTTAGTCTCACCCGTTCTCCTTCCTCTCCTCTATCTTATTGATGGTTCTCTTTCCACTGCTCAGTTACCTCCCTCTACCTCTTTGATGGACTCCTCTCTGCACTTCTTCTCTCTTTAATCCACTTCCAATCAGGGTTGTATGACAAAATATTGTTTACCTCTATATTGTAACGCAAGAATATTGTGTGAAAAATATTGTCAACAAAAATATTAAGTTTATATATTATACCTATCATTTAAAACGCATAAATCAATATTGAAACAATTACAAATATTTAAACATATTAACAATAATTAAAAAATTAAGACTAACAAACATACATATATTTAACCCCTTCGCTGCTAGGCCTTTTCCCCTCCTGTGCTAAGCCCTTTTTGGGCTATTTGAGGTAGTGCGCGCTTAGGCCCCTGTAACTTTTTGACCACATTAGGTATCCACGCCAAATTTGCGTCCTTTTCTTCCAACATCTTGGGGATTCTAAAGGTACCCAGGGTTTGTGGATTCTCCTAGAGGGGTCACAGAAATTAGTCAAAATACAGCAATTTTTTTTATTTTTTGTGAAAAATGTGAAAAACGGGCTGCAAATGAAAGCTTCTGGGTTTTTCTCTGCAAATGGTATCAAAAAAGGGTTTGTGGGGCTGAAATCACAATTTCTCCAGCTTTTAGGGAATGACAGACTTTTGTTAGAAAACCAACATTTTTTACACAGTTTTGGCATTTTTCTGGGACATACCCTATTTTTGCTATTTTTTGTGCTTTCAACCTCCTTCCAGTTAACGGTAGAAAAGGGTAACAAAACAATAATGGATCCTGGAAAGCTATACATTTTTGAAAAGTAGACAAAATTCTGAATTCAGCAAGGGGTCATTTGCGTAGATCCATCAAGGTTTCTTTATAGAAATTTACAGGCAAATATAGGAGAAATTAAAAATTTGTTGAAAAAAGCAGCCTCTTGAGTCAACGTTTTTACCTGTAACTTCTTCGAATTATGACATCTCTTTGAAAGCAATGTACCGTTACATCCGGTAGACCTTCCTGGTTGTGGGGACATATAGGACTTGTAGGTTCATCAAGAGCCCAACGAACCCAGAGTAGAAAAATGAGCAGCATTTTGTAATGTTTTTTTTTTTTGGTCCGGGTATATAGCAATTATTGTGGGAAAATGTATACTTGGAAAAATCGGTATGAAAGTCACCTATGTATTTCTGAAATGGGAACAAATTACAGAGTTCAGAAACAGTGCATATTTGCACATTTTCGAAATTGGGAATACTCATATTTGCATGACAATTATTGGTCATTTTTCAAAATGACTTTTTTTTTACACAATGTCTTTCATTTGGAAGGGAGAAATGCATCAAAAATCAACAGGTAATAACAGTTGCTTTACAAATTTGAACTACCCTAAGTCTCCCGAGAAAAATGGTACCTCACTTGTGTGGGTAGGCATAGTGCCCACGACAGGAAGTGGCTCAAAACCTAAGGTGAACACACCACATTTTCACACTGAAAATTTACACTTTTTTTGCAAAGAGTCTAGCTGTAGTTTTTGAACCCTAGCCCTGCCGGCACCTAGGGAAACCTAGCAAACCTATACATTTTTGAAAACTAGACACCCAGGGGAATCCAGGATGGGGTGACTTGACTGCCTCCCACCATGGTCTGTTACCCAGAATCCCTTGCAAACGTAAAAAATTGAAAAAAAAACCACATTTTCCCCACATTTCTGTGATGGAAAGTTCTGGAATCTGCGTGGATCCACAAATTTCCACCCACCCCGCGTTCCCCAAAGTCCTACGAGAAAAATGGTACCTCACTTGTGCGGGTCGGCCTAGTGCCCGCGACAGGAAACGGCGCAAAACGCAACGTGGTTTTGGAGTGAAAAATGACCCTTTTTTTGGCAAAGTGACTAGCTGTAGATTTTGTACCCTAGCCCTGCCGGCACCTAGGGAAACCTAGCAAACCTATACATTTCTGAAAACTAGACACCCAGGGGAATCCAGGATGGGGTGACTTGACTGCCTCCCACCATGGTCTGTTACCCAGAATCCCTAGCAAACGTAAAAAATTGACAAAAAAAACACATTTTCCCCACATTTCTGTGATGGAAAGTTCTGGAATCTGCGTGGATCCACAAATTTCCACCCACCCCGCGTTCCCCAAAGTCCTACGAGAAAAATGGTACCTCACTTGTGCGGGTCGGCCTAGTGCCCGCGACAGGAAACGGCGCAAAACGCAACGTGGTTTTGGAGTGAAAAATGACCCTTTTTTTGGCAAAGTGACTAGCTGTAGATTTTGTACCCTAGCCCTGCCGGCACCTAGGGAAACCTAGCAAACCTATACATTTTTGAAAACTAGACACCCAGGGGAATCCAGGATGGGGTGACTTGACTGCCTCCCACCATGGTCTGTTACCCAGAATCCCTTGCAAACGTAAAAAATTGAAAAAAAACCCACATTTTCCCCACATTTCTGTGATGGAAAGTTCTGGAATCTGCGTGGATCCACAAATTTCCACCCACCCCGCGTTCCCCAAAGTCCTACGAGAAAAATGGTACCTCACTTGTGCGGGTCGGCCTAGTGCCCGCGACAGGAAACGGCGCAAAACGCAACGTGGTTTTGGAGTGAAAAATGACCCTTTTTTTGGCAAAGTGACTAGCTGTAGATTTTGTACCCTAGCCCTGCCGGCACCTAGGGAAACCTAGCAAACCTATACATTTCTGAAAACTAGACACCCAGGGGAATCCAGGATGGGGTGACTTGACTGCCTCCCACCATGGTCTGTTACCCAGAATCCCTTGCAAAAGTAAAAAATTGAAAAAAAAACCACATTTTCCCCACATTTCTGTGATGGAAAGTTCTGGAATCTGCGTGGATCCACAAATTTCCACCCACCCCGCGTTCCCCAAAGTCCTACGAGAAAAATGCTACCTCACTTGTGCGGGTTGGCCTAGTGCCCGCGACAGGAAACGGCGCAAAACGCAACGTGGTTTTGGAGTGAAAAATGACCCTTTTTTTGGCAAAGTGACTAGCTGTAGATTTTGTACCCTAGCCCTGCCGGCACCTAGGGAAACCTAGCAAACCTATACATTTCTGAAAACTAGACACCCAGGGGAATCCAGGATGGGGTGACTTGACTGCCTCCCACCATGGTCTGTTACCCAGAATCCCTTGCAAACGTAAAAAATTGAAAAAAAACCCACATTTTCCCCACATTTCTGTGATGGAAAGTTCTGGAATCTGCGTGGATCCACAAATTTCCACCCACCCCGCGTTCCCCAAAGTCATACGAGAAAAATGGTACCTCACTTGTGCGGGTCGGCCTAGTGCCCGCGACAGGAAACGGCGCAAAACGCAACGTGGTTTTGGAGTGAAAAATGACCCTTTTTTTGGCAAAGTGACTAGCTGTAGATTTTGTACCCTAGCCCTGCCGGCACCTAGGGAAACCTAGCAAACCTATACATTTCTGAAAACTAGACACCCAGGGGAATCCAGGATGGGGTGACTTGACTGCCTCCCACCATGGTCTGTTACCCAGAATCCCTTGCATACGTAAAAAATTGAAAAAAAACCCACATTTTCCCCACATTTCTGTGATGGAAAGTTCTGGAATCTGCGTGTATCCACAAATTTCCACCCACCCCGCGTTCCCCAAAGTCCTACGAGAAAAATGGTACCTCACTTGTGCGGGTCGGCCTAGTGCCCACGACAGGAAACGGCGCAAAACGCAGCGTGGTTTTGGAGTGAAAAATGACCCTTTTTTTGGCAAAGTGACTAGCTGTAGATTTTGTACCCTAGCCCTGCCGGCACCTAGGGAAACCTAGCAAACCTATACATTTCTGAAAACTAGACACCCAGGGGAATCCAGGATGGGGTGACTTGACTGCCTCCCACCATGGTCTGTTACCCAGAATCCCTTGCAAAAGTAAAAAATTGAAAAAAAACCCACATTTTCCCCACATTTCTGTGATGGAAAGTTCTGGAATCTGCGTGGATCCACAAATTTCCACCCACCCCGCGTTCCCCAAAGTCCTACGAGAAAAATGGTACCTCACTTGTGCGGGTCGGCCTAGTGCCCGCAACAAGAAACGGCGCAAAACGCAACGTGGTTTTGGAGTGAAAAATGACCCTTTTTTTGGCAAAGTGACTAGCTGTAGATTTTGTACCCTAGCCCTGCCGGCACCTAGGGAAACCTAGCAAACCTATACATTTCTGAAAACTAGACACCCAGGGGAATCCAGGATGGGGTGACTTGACTGCCTCCCACCATGGTCTGTTACCCAGAATCCCTTGCAAACGTAAAAAATTGACAAAAAAAACACATTTTCCCCACATTTCTGTGATGGAAAGTTCTGGAATCTGCGTGGATCCACAAATTTCCACCCACCCCGCGTTCCCCAAAGTCCTACAAGAAAAATGGTACCTCACTTGTGCGGGTCGGCCTAGTGCCCGCGACAGGAAACGGCGCAAAACGCAACGTGGTTTTGGAGTGAAAAATGACCCTTTTTTTGGCAAAGTGACTAGCTGTAGATTTTGTACCCTAGCCCTGCCGGCACCTAGGGAAACCTAGCAAACCTATACATTTTTGAAAACTAGACACCCAGGGGAATCCAGGATGGGGTGACTTGACTGCCTCCCACCATGGTCTGTTACCCAGAATCCCTTGCAAACGTAAAAAATTGAAAAAAAAAACACATTTTCCCCACATTTCTGTGATGGAAAGTTCTGGAATCTGCGTGGATCCACAAATTTCCACCCACCCCGCGTTCCCCAAAGTCCTACGAGAAAAATGGTACCTCACTTGTGCGGGTCGGCCTAGTGCCCGCGACAGGAAACGGCGCAAAACGCAACGTGGTTTTGGAGTGAAAAATGACCCTTTTTTTGGCAAAGTGACTAGCTGTAGATTTTGTACCCTAGCCCTGCCGGCACCTAGGGAAACCTAGCAAACCTATACATTTCTGAAAACTAGACACCCAGGGGAATCCAGGATGGGGTGACTTGACTGCCTCCCACCATGGTCTGTTACCCAGAATCCCTTGTAAACGTAAAAAATTGACAAAAAAAACACATTTTCCCCACATTTCTGTGATGGAAAGTTCTGGAATCTGCGTGGATCCACAAATTTCCACCCACCCCGCGTTCCCCAAAGTCCTACGAGAAAAATGGTACCTCACTTGTGCGGGTTGGCCTAGTGCCCGCGACAGGAAACGGCGCAAAACGCAACGTGGTTTTGGAGTGAAAAATGACCCTTTTTTTGGCAAAGTGACTAGCTGTAGATTTTGTACCCTAGCCCTGCCGGCACCTAGGGAAACCTAGCAAACCTATACATTTCTGAAAACTAGACACCCAGGGGAATCCAGGATGGGGTGACTTGACTGCCTCCCACCATGGTCTGTTACCCAGAATCCCTTGCAAACGTAAAAAATTGACAAAAAAAACACATTTTCCCCACATTTCTGTGATGGAAAGTTCTGGAATCTGCGTGGATCCACAAATTTCCACCCACCCCGCGTTCCCCAAAGTCCTACGAGAAAAATGGTACCTCACTTGTGCGGGTCGGCCTAGTGCCCGCGACAGGAAACGGCGCAAAACGCAACGTGGTTTTGGAGTGAAAAATGACCCTTTTTTTGGCAAAGTGACTAGCTGTAGATTTTGTACCCTAGCCCTGCCAGCACCTAGGGAAACCTAGCAAACCTATACATTTTTGAAAACTAGACACCCAGGGGAATCCAGGATGGGGTGACTTGACTGCCTCCCACCATGGTCTGTTACCCAGAATCCCTTGCAAACGTAAAAAATTGAAAAAAAAACCACATTTTCCCCACATTTCTGTGATGGAAAGTTCTGGAATCTGCGTGGATCCACAAATTTCCACCCACCCCGCGTTCCCCAAAGTCCTACGAGAAAAATGGTACCTCACTTGTGCGGGTCGGCCTAGTGCCCGCGACAGGAAACGGCGCAAAACGCAACGTGGTTTTGGAGTGAAAAATGACCCTTTTTTTGGCAAAGTGACTAGCTGTAGATTTTGTACCCTAGCCCTGCCGGCACCTAGGGAAACCTAGCAAACCTATACATTTCTGAAAACTAGACACCCAGGGGAATCCAGGATGGGGTGACTTGACTGCCTCCCACCATGGTCTGTTACCCAGAATCCCTTGCAAACGTAAAAAATTGACAAAAAAAACACATTTTCCCCACATTTCTGTGATGGAAAGTTCTGTAATCTGCGTGGATCCACAAATTTCCACCCACCCCGCGTTCCCCAAAGTCCTACGAGAAAAATGGTACCTCACTTGTGCGGGTCGGCCTAGTGCCCGCGACAGGAAACGGCGCAAAACGCAACGTCGTTTTGGAGTGAAAAATGACCCTTTTTTTGGCAAAGTGACTAGCTGTAGATTTTGTACCCTAGCCCTGCCGGCACCTAGGGAAACCTAGCAAACCTATACATTTCTGAAAACTAGACACCCGGCGGTTTCCAGGGAGGTATGGCTTGCGTGGATCCCCCAACGTTTCCTTACCCAGAATCCCCTGCAAACCTCAATTTTTGCCCAAAAAATCACTTTTTTCACACATTTTGGGGTGGGAAAGTAGTGGCATCACCGGGCTCACACAAATTTACCACCACCCAGCATTCCCCCAGGTCTCCCGGTAAAAATGGTGCCTCACTTGTGTGGGAGGCCCAAGTACCCGCGGCAGGCAAGGGCCCCAAAGGTAGTGAGGCCACCTCAAGATGGCCTATCGCCAAACCACCTGGTTTTGCAAGGGGGGTCACTTTGGTTTTTGGCCCGGTGCGCGGCGGCCATCTAGGGAAACCTACCAAACCCAGGCATTTTTGAAAACTAGACACCCGGCGGCTTCCAGGGAGGTATGGCTTGCGTGGATCCCCCAACGTTTCCTTACCCAGAATCCCCTGCAAACCTCAATTTTTGCCCAAAAAATCACTTTTTTCACACATTTTGGGGTGGGAAAGTAGTGGCATCACCGGGCTCACACAAATTTACCACCACCCAGCGTTCCCCCAGGTCTCCCGGTAAAAATGGTGCCTCACTTGTGTGGGAGGCCCAAGTACCCGCGGCAGGCAAGGGCCCCAAAGGTAGTGAGGCCACCTCAAGATGGCCTATCGCCAAACCACCTGGTTTTGCAAGGGGGGTCACTTTGGTTTTTGGCCCGGTGCACGGCGGCCATCTAGGGAAACCTACCAAACCCAGGCATTTTTGAAAACTAGACACCCGGCGGCTTCCAGGGAGGTATGGCTTGCATGGATCCCCCAACGTTTCCTTACCCAGAATCCCCTGCAAACCTCAATTTTTGCTCAAAAAATCACTTTTTTCACACATTTTGGGGTGGGAAAGTAGTGGCATCACCGGGCTCACACAAATTTACCACCACCCAGCGTTCCCCCAGGTCTCCCGGTAAAAATGGTGCCTCACTTGTGTGGGAGGCCCAAGTACCCGCGGCAGGCAAGGGCCCCAAAGGTAGTGAGGCCACCTCAAGATGGCCTATCGCCAAACCACCTGGTTTTGCAAGGGGGGTCACTTTGGTTTTTGGCCCGGTGCGCGGCGGCCATCTAGGGAAACCTACCAAACCCAGGCATTTTTGAAAACTAGACACCCGGCGGCTTCCAGGGAGGTATGGCTTGCGTGGATCCCCCAACGTTTCCTTACCCAGAATCCCCTGCAAACCTCAATTTTTGCCCAAAAAATCACTTTTTTCACACATTTTGGGGTGGGAAAGTAGTGGCATCACCGGGCTCACACAAATTTACCACCACCCAGCGTTCCCCCAGGTCTCCCGGTAAAAATGGTGCCTCACTTGTGTGGGAGGCCCAAGTACCCGCGGCAGGCAAGGGCCCCAAAGGTAGTGAGGCCACCTCAAGATGGCCTATCGCCAAACCACCTGGTTTTGCAAGGGGGGTCACTTTGGTTTTTGGCCCGGTGCGCGGCGGCCATCTAGGGAAACCTACCAAACCCAGGCATTTTTGAAAACTAGACACCCGGCGGCTTCCAGGGAGGTATGGCTTGCGTGGATCCCCCAACGTTTCCTTACCCAGAATCCCCTGCAAACCTCAATTTTTGCTCAAAAAATCACTTTTTTCACACATTTTGGGGTGGGAAAGTAGTGGCATCACCGGGCTCACACAAATTTACCACCACCCAGCGTTCCCCCAGGTCTCCCGGTAAAAATGGTGCCTCACTTGTGTGGGAGGCCCAAGTACCCGCGGCAGGCAAGGGCCCCAAAGGTAGTGAGGCCACCTCAAGATGGCCTATCGCCAAACCACCTGGTTTTGCAAGGGGGGTCACTTTGGTTTTTGGCCCGGTGCGCGGCGGCCATCTAGGGAAACCTACCAAACCCAGGCATTTTTGAAAACTAGACACCCGGCGGCTTCCAGGGAGGTATGGCTTGCGTGGATCCCCCAACGTTTCCTTACCCAGAATCCCCTGCAAACCTCAATTTTTGCTCAAAAAATCACTTTTTTCACACATTTTGGGGTGGGAAAGTAGTGGCATCACCGGGCTCACACAAATTTACCACCACCCAGCGTTCCCCCAGGTCTCCCGGTAAAAATGGTGCCTCACTTGTGTGGGAGGCCCAAGTACCCGCGGCAGGCAAGGGCCCCAAAGGTAGTGAGGCCACCTCAAGATGGCCTATCGCCAAACCACCTGGTTTTGCAAGGGGGGTCACTTTGGTTTTTGGCCCGGTGCGCGGCGGCCATCTAGGGAAACCTACCAAACCCAGGCATTTTTGAAAACTAGACACCCGGCGGCTTCCAGGGAGGTATGGCTTGCGTGGATCCCCCAACGTTTCCTTACCCAGAATCCCCTGCAAACCTCAATTTTTGCTCAAAAAATCACTTTTTTCACACATTTTGGGGTGGGAAAGTAGTGGCATCACCGGGCTCACACAAATTTACCACCACCCAGCGTTCCCCCAGGTCTCCCGGTAAAAATGGTGCCTCACTTGTGTGGGAGGCCCAAGTACCCGCGGCAGGCAAGGGCCCCAAAGGTAGTGAGGCCACCTCAAGATGGCCTATCGCCAAACCACCTGGTTTTGCAAGGGGGGTCACTTTGGTTTTTGGCCCGGTGCGCGGCGGCCATCTAGGGAAACCTACCAAACCCAGGCATTTTTGAAAACTAGACACCCGGCGGCTTCCAGGGAGGTATGGCTTGCGTGGATCCCCCAACGTTTCCTTACCCAGAATCCCCTGCAAACCTCAATTTTTGCCCAAAAAATCACTTTTTTCACACATTTTGGGGTGGGAAAGTAGTGGCATCACCGGGCTCACACAAATTTACCACCACCCAGCGTTCCCCCAGGTCTCCCGGTAAAAATGGTGCCTCACTTGTGTGGGAGGCCCAAGTACCCGCGGCAGGCAAGGGCCCCAAAGGTAGTGAGGCCACCTCAAGATGGCCTATCGCCAAACCACCTGGTTTTGCAAGGGGGGTCACTTTGGTTTTTGGCCCGGTGCGCGGCGGCCATCTAGGGAAACCTACCAAACCCAGGCATTTTTGAAAACTAGACACGCGGCGGCTTCCAGGGAGGTATGGCTTGCGTGGATCCCCCAACGTTTCCTTACCCAGAATCCCCTGCAAACCTCAATTTTTGCCCAAAAAATCACTTTTTTCACACATTTTGGGGTGGGAAAGTAGTGGCATCACCGGGCTCACACAAATTTACCACCACCCAGCGTTCCCCCAGGTCTCCCGGTAAAAATGGTGCCTCACTTGTGTGGGAGGCCCAAGTACCCGCGGCAGGCAAGGGCCCCAAAGGTAGTGAGGCCACCTCAAGATGGCCTATCGCCAAACCACCTGGTTTTGCAAGGGGGGTCACTTTGGTTTTTGGCCCGGTGCGCGGCGGCCATCTAGGGAAACCTACCAAACCCAGGCATTTTTGAAAACTAGACACCCGGCGGCTTCCAGGGAGGTATGGCTTGCGTGGATCCCCCAACGTTTCCTTACCCAGAATCCCCTGCAAACCTCAATTTTTGCTCAAAAAATCACTTTTTTCACACATTTTGGGGTGGGAAAGTAGTGGCATCACCGGGCTCACACAAATTTACCACCACCCAGCGTTCCCCCAGGTCTCCCGGTAAAAATGGTGCCTCACTTGTGTGGGAGGCCCAAGTACCCGCGGCAGGCAAGGGCCCCAAAGGTAGTGAGGCCACCTCAAGATGGCCTATCGCCAAACCACCTGGTTTTGCAAGGGGGGTCACTTTGGTTTTTGGCCCGGTGCGCGGCGGCCATCTAGGGAAACCTACCAAACCCAGGCATTTTTGAAAACTAGACACCCGGCGGCTTCCAGGGAGGTATGGCTTGCGTGGATCCCCCAACGTTTCCTTACCCAGAATCCCCTGCAAACCTCAATTTTTGCTCAAAAAATCACTTTTTTCACACATTTTGGGGTGGGAAAGTAGTGGCATCACCGGGCTCACACAAATTTACCACCACCCAGCGTTCCCCCAGGTCTCCTGGTAAAAATGGTGCCTCACTTGTGTGGGAGGCCCAAGTACCCGCGGCAGGCAAGGGCCCCAAAGGTAGTGAGGCGACATTTGGGATAGGCAATGTTGATGTTGCCTCACTACGTTTGGGGCCCTTGCCTGCCGCGGGTACTTGGGCCTCCCACACAAGTGAGGCACCATTTTTACCGGGAGACCTGGGGGAACGCTGGGTGGTGGTAAATTTGTGTGAGCCCGGTGATGCCACTACTTTCCCACCCCAAAATGTGTGAAAAAAGTGATTTTTTGAGCAAAAAGTGAGGTTTGCAGGGGATTCTGG
The DNA here is from genome assembly GCF_964204655.1 of Triturus cristatus. NCBI lineage: Eukaryota > Metazoa > Chordata > Amphibia > Caudata > Salamandridae > Triturus > Triturus cristatus. The sequence goes on from NC_140589.1 coordinate 753,576,863, forward strand.
GTAAGGAAACGTTGGGGGATCCACGCAAGCCATACCTCCCTGGAAGCCGCCGGGTGTCTAGTTTTCAAAAATGCCTGGGTTTGGTAGGTTTCCCTAGATGGCCGCCGCGCACCGGGCCAAAAACCAAAGTGACCCCCCTTGCAAAACCAGGTGGTTTGGCGATAGGCCATCTTGAGGTGGCCTCACTACCTTTGGGGCCCTTGCCTGCCGCGGGTACTTGGGCCTCCCACACAAGTGAGGCACCATTTTTACCGGGAGACCTGGGGGAACGCTGGGTGGTGGTAAATTTGTGTGAGCCCAGTGATGCCACTACTTTCCCACCCCAAAATGTGTGAAAAAAGTGATTTTTTGGGCAAAAATTGAGGTTTGCAGGGGATTCTGGGTAAGGAAACGTTGGGGGATCCACGCAAGCCATACCTCCCTGGAAGCCGCCGGGTGTCTAGTTTTCAAAAATGCCTGGGTTTGGTAGGTTTCCCTAGATGGCCGCCGCGCACCGGGCCAAAAACCAAAGTGACCCCCCTTGCAAAACCAGGTGGTTTGGCGATAGGCCATCTTGAGGTGGCCTCACTACCTTTGGGGCCCTTGCCTGCCGCGGGTACTTGGGCCTCCCACACAAGTGAGGCACCATTTTTACCGGGAGACCTGGGGGAACGCTGGGTGGTGGTAAATTTGTGTGAGCCCGGTGATGCCACTACTTTCCCACCCCAAAATGTGTGAAAAAAGTGATTTTTTGGGCAAAAATTGAGGTTTGCAGGGGATTCTGGGTAAGGAAACGTTGGGGGATCCACGCAAGCCATACCTCCCTGGAAGCCGCCGGGTGTCTAGTTTTCAAAAATGCCTGGGTTTGGTAGGTTTCCCTAGATGGCCGCCGCGCACCGGGCCAAAAACCAAAGTGACCCCCCTTGCAAAACCAGGTGGTTTGGCGATAGGCCATCTTGAGGTGGCCTCACTACCTTTGGGGCCCTTGCCTGCCGCGGGTACTTGGGCCTCCCACACAAGTGAGGCACCATTTTTACCGGGAGACCTGGGGGAACGCTGGGTGGTGGTAAATTTGTGTGAGCCCGGTGATGCCACTACTTTCCCACCCCAAAATGTGTGAAAAAAGTGATTTTTTGGGCAAAAATTGAGGTTTGCAGGGGATTCTGGGTAAGGAAACGTTGGGGGATCCACGCAAGCCATACCTCCCTGGAAGCCGCCGGGTGTCTAGTTTTCAAAAATGCCTGGGTTTGGTAGGTTTCCCTAGATGGCCGCCGCGCACCGGGCCAAAAACCAAAGTGACCCCCCTTGCAAAACCAGGTGGTTTGGCGATAGGCCATCTTGAGGTGGCCTCACTACCTTTGGGGCCCTTGCCTGCCGCGGGTACTTGGGCCTCCCACACAAGTGAGGCACCATTTTTACCGGGAGACCTGGGGGAACGCTGGGTGGTGGTAAATTTGTGTGAGCCCGGTGATGCCACTACTTTCCCACCCCAAAATGTGTGAAAAAAGTGATTTTTTGGGCAAAAATTGAGGTTTGCAGGGGATTCTGGGTAAGGAAACGTTGGGGGATCCACGCAAGCCATACCTCCCTGGAAGCCGCCGGGTGTCTAGTTTTCAAAAATGCCTGGGTTTGGTAGGTTTCCCTAGATGGCCGCCGCGCACCGGGCCAAAAACCAAAGTGACCCCCCTTGCAAAACCAGGTGGTTTGGCGATAGGCCATCTTGAGGTGGCCTCACTACCTTTGGGGCCCTTGCCTGCCGCGGGTACTTGGGCCTCTCACACAAGTGAGGCACCATTTTTACCGGGAGACCTGGGGGAACGCTGGGTGGTGGTAAATTTGTGTGAGCCCGGTGATGCCACTACTTTCCCACCCCAAAATGTGTGAAAAAAGTGATTTTTTGAGCAAAAATTGAGGTTTGCAGGGGATTCTGGGTAAGGAAACGTTGGGGGATCCACGCAAGCCATACCTCCCTGGAAGCCGCCGGGTGTCTAGTTTTCAAAAATGCCTGGGTTTGGTAGGTTTCCCTAGATGGCCGCCGCGCACCGGGCCAAAAACCAAAGTGACCCCCCTTGCAAAACCAGGTGGTTTGGCGATAGGCCATCTTGAGGTGGCCTCACTACCTTTGGGGCCCTTGCCTGCCGCGGGTACTTGGGCCTCCCACACAAGTGAGGCACCATTTTTACCGGGAGACCTGGGGGAACGCTGGGTGGTGGAAAATTTGTGTGAGCCCGGTGATGCCACTACTTTCCCACCCCAAAATGTGTGAAAAAAGTGATTTTTTGGGCAAAAATTGAGGTTTGCAGGGGATTCTGGGTAAGGAAACGTTGGGGGATCCACGCAAGCCATACCTCCCTGGAAGCCGCCGGGTGTCTAGTTTTCAAAAATGCCTGGGTTTGGTAGGTTTCCCTAGATGGCCGCCGCGCACCGGGCCAAAAACCAAAGTGACCCCCCTTGCAAAACCAGGTGGTTTGGCGATAGGCCATCTTGAGGTGGCCTCACTACCTTTGGGGCCCTTGCCTGCCGCGGGTACTTGGGCCTCCCACACAAGTGAGGCACCATTTTTACCGGGAGACCTGGGGGAACGCTGGGTGGTGGTAAATTTGTGTGAGCCCGGTGATGCCACTACTTTCCCACCCCAAAATGTGTGAAAAAAGTGATTTTTTGGGCAAAAATTGAGGTTTGCAGGGGATTCTGGGTAAGTAAACGTTGGGGTATCCACGCAAGCCATACCTCCCTGGAAGCCGCCGGGTGTCTACTTTTCAGAAATGCGTGGGTTGGAAAGGTTTCCCTAGATGGCCGCCGAGCCCTGGGCAAAAAACAAAAGTAACCCCCCTTGCATAACCAGATTACCTATTGTTACTACAGCGTGAGAATTTAGGAATAATACTGCAAAGAAAATGTGGCAGACAATTTGAGGTTTACAGGACAATGGGGATAAAAAATATTTTTCAAATCACTAGAGAGACATCACCATGAACTCCCAAAGGTTTTCGACAATATCTACAGTTGGTGGGTTATTCTTACATGGAAAGTGTACCTTGGCAGAGAAACAAAAAACAAAGATTCCTGCACAACCATCTATTCCTCAAACACACACACATACTGGTTGGATTTGGCACGAGGGCAAGTCATGGTTCAGTGTATTAAATTTTATTAACAAGAGATTTCACAAATATGAAATGCACTGTCAATAATTAAATTCACAAAAAACCAAACCAATGACTTGCAGCTCGTGAGCTGTAAAGCCACGTCAAGGCACCAACCGCTTTACAGGCCATTCACACACCTTTCATACGTGATACAAACAAGACCATTCGCACCACCAGGTACAAAAGCAACACAGTACAAAAATCACCAAAAAGGGACAAGGTACACCCTGCTTCAAAAAAACAAATATTACTGCACAGTCATCTAACCCGCAAGCACACGCACATACTGGTTGGATTTGGCACGAGGGTGAGTGATGGTTCAGTAGATAAAATTGTATTACCAAGTGATTTCACAAAAAATGAAATGCACTGGTAATAATTGAAAGGGCAAGAAACTGAACCATTGACTCACAGCTCGTGAGCTGTAAAGCCACGACAAGGCACCAACCTCTTTACAGGCCATTCATACACCTTTCATACGTGTGAGACATACAAAACCATTCACACCGCCAGCCGCGGGCCCATCACATAACAAAACTCACACCGGCACACAGCGCCATTCAAGGGCCCATCACTTTCACACGCCCACAATCCAGACACAGCAACTACACAGGCAGAAGGATTGCGTGGAGTGGCACTCAGCTAGCAGTGTGTGTAGTGACCAGCAGAAAGTCACTACTCACACACAGCCAGCCAAGCACCGGTCGACACACACCGCTAGCCAAACGCCAGTCCACGCACACCGCTAGCCAAGCGCCAGTCCAGGCACACCGCCATCCAATCGCCAGTCCAGGCACACCGGCAGCCAATCGCCAATCCACCTACACCGCCAGCCAAGCTCCAGTCCACGGACACCACCAGACAAGCACCATTCCACGCACACCGCCAGCCAAGCTCCAGTCCACACACACCACCAGACAAGCTCCAGTCCACGGACACCACCAGCCAAGCTCCAGTCCACGGACACCACCAGCCAAACACCAGTCCGCACACACCACCAGTCCACACACACTGCCAGCCAAGTACCAGTCCACGCACAGCGCCAGCCAAGCACCATTCCACGCACACCACCAGCCAAGCACCATTCCACGCACACCGCCAGCCAAGCACCATTCCACGCACACCACCAGCCACGCACACCGCCAGCCAAGCACCATTCCACGCACACCACCAGCCACGCACCAGTCCACGCACACCGCCAGTCCATGCACACCGCCAGTCCACGCACACCGTCAGCCAAGCACCATTCCACGCACACCACCAACCAAGTGCCAGTCCACACACACCAACAGCCAAGCGCAAGCCTACACACACCGCCATCACATTTTGGATTTTTTTAGAAAAAAATAAAAACACAAACAAATTGCAAATAGATACAAATCTTCTAACAGAAAATCAGCAACTAAATACATTGCACTAACACCAACATTGAAACAGAATCAAATTATCCAAAGAATACAGACCAGCCAGTTCACTTTACCACTCAAGAATCCTCCCAAAAATTTTTTCGCGTGTGGTACGCTCTAAAACAAGCAGAGAGACACAGTGCAGGATGAGAGGGACAATCGGGGCAGTACATACGACACTCCTTCCGCAAACCTCTTCGCCAACAGACTCTACATCTCCTACTGGGAAAATCTTTTGCGGGTGTGGGAGGAATGTGATCTGGAAAGTGGCGTTCTTTCAATCTAGCAACATCCTCCACCAGTCCAACTCTAGGAACACTTGCCTGTTCCACTACAACAAGGCTGCCTATTACAGACTCCTGAAACTTAACAAAAGTCATCTTTGACTCAGGGCAAGAATCCTGGAACACAACAAAAGCATTAAACATTGCCAAGTGGAAAAGATGGATAGCCAACTTCTTGTACCAAATGTAAGCCTTACGAAGAGCAGTGTAAGGTTCCAACCTCTGATCTACTCTGTCAACACCACCCATGTACCTATTATAGTCTAAAACACATACAGGTTTGCGCGCTTCAGCGACCTGACCCCAAACAGTCACAGGTGCAGTGCTTTCATCATGGATGGAAGTCAGCATGTAGACATCTCTCCTGTCTGTAAACTTCACAGCAAGAAGCTCCTGGCAACGCAACGCACTGCACTGTCCCCGCACAAGCTTTTGACAAACAAGTTCTTTCGGAAAACCTTTACGGTTACAGCGGACTGTGCCACAAGCAAAAGTGTCAACTTTGGCCAATTCCCTGAACAACCGTACACCAGTGTAGAAGTTATCTACATATAAATGGTGGCCTTTGTTAAAAAATCCTCTTCCAAGTTCCCAAACAATTTTCTCAGTCACTCCAAAAGTGGACGGACAAGCAGGGAGGTTAAACCTAGATTCCTTACCGGTGTACACCCTGAAATTAGAGACATATCCAGTCCTACTGTCACACAGCATATACAGCTTTATTCCATAGCGTGCCCTCTTACTAGGAATGTATTGCCTAAAAACCAAGCGGCCCTTGAACAACACCAAAGACTCATCCACTGCAATTTCTCTACCAGGGGCATAAATCTCAGAAAATCGATCAACAAAGTGATCAAGGACAGGCCTAATCTTAAAAAGACGGTCACAATCAGGGTGATCTCGTGGCAACGCTAAACCATTATCTACAAAGTGCATCATCCGAAGCAGAAGCAAATACCTGTCACGACTCATGACTGCCGGAAAAATAGACGTTGCCATCAAGGGACTGCTAGACCAATATGAAGCCAATGATGGCTTCCTTAGCAAGCCCATCAAAAAAGTTAAACCCAAGAACTTCTTCATCTCTTCAACATTTGTGGGAGTCCACCGGGTAGCTCTAGAGTGTGGCTTAAGACTGGCACTGTTGTCCCTCAAAAACTGTTCGGCATACAAATTAGTCTGCTCAACAATCTCTGCCAAAAACACATCGTCCATAAACAACTGAAAAAAATTTACAGGCAAAAAGTTCTCGGTATTCACTCTAGACCCTGGAACACCAGTAAACTCAGGAAATTCCGGCTGCACCATGCCAGGGGCAACCCAGAGGTCATCACTTTCAACGGGAAGACTTGCAGCCCCAGCCTGCAGCCCAGATGTCTCTTGCCGCACTACACCAACGGAAAGGCTTGCAGCCCCAGCCTGCAGCCCAGATGCCTCTTGCCGCACTACACCAACGGGAAGCCTTGCAGTCCCAGCCTGCAGCCCAGATGTCTCTTGCCGCACTACACCAACGGGAAGCCTTGCAGCCGCAGGCTGCAGCCCAGATGCCTCTTGCCGCACTATCGGCACATCAGTCTCCTCCTCTAACACAGGCACTTCATCCGCGCTAAGAGTATCTTCATCATCCGATGACCCCATACGGAGAGAAAACTCACTGCCAGAATCGTCCCCTGCCCCCTCTCCCTCAGAAGCAGAGTCAGTCTCTGACCCAATATCAGAGGAAGACTCAAACAGCAAACCAACAACCTGCTGAGCAGTCATCCTGCGGCTAGCCATTATACCTACTAAGATGGAAGACTGCACAAACAAGTCAACAACAACCAACAATGTGCAAACCAAGTAAGTAAAGAAATGTGTACCTTATATCAATAAGATCAATGTACTCAAAAACTATACAATCCAAAATCAAAAGAGACAGCTACACTCACCAGAAACAAACTCTGCAGTGACACAGCAAAGACCAACGATATCAAACTAGAAAGAAGAAAAAAAAAAAAATTACTCACAAGACAACAAAATACACATCATGCACCAATGCAAAAAGTTTTTGAAACTCAAAAACCAAACATACTGCTATTATTACACCATTTGCAAAAAAAAACAGGCAGAGAAATCAAACACATTTGCATTGTACAAAAAAACAGTCTCTTACCAAACTACACAAACAGCAAAACCACCAGAACCAAAATGTCACCGTGAACAGAAGAAAAGCCTTCACCTAGAACAAAACAGTAAACAAAAAAAACATTACAATTGGAAATCACAAAACATATAACAATAAACATTATAACATGCCATGTCACTACCCAAATGGTCAATCGGTTTGTGTGCCAGGTCAGGCAGAAAACAGCAGGAAAAAAAAGGCTATTCAGTCCCGGGGCAGGTGAGCCAAATACATATAACAAATTGCACCCTGGAAGCGAGGGGTCACTTCTATTTCTAATTGAACTAATTCCCTGGTGTCTAGTGGGCTTTTCTGCCTCCAATGGGAGCAGAAACGGCAAAAAAATAAAACCGATCTGCCCACAGAGGGGGCAGAAAATTCTTCAAAACTTTTAGGGGCCCAAGGAAGCGACCCTTGCCCAAGGGGTCGCTTCCTACAATAATATTTATATCCCTGGTGTCTAGTGGGCTTTTCTGCCCCCCCCCAAAGAGCAGAAACGGACAGAAAGACGACCAATCTGCCCCCAGGGGGGGCAGAAAAGTATTCTAAAAAATTAGGCCGCAAAGGAAGCGACCCTTGCCCAAGGGGTCGCTTCCTACATAAAGAAAAAGACATCCCTGGTGTCTAGTGGGCTTTTCTGCCCCCCCTGGGGGCAGAAACGGGCAGAAAGACGACCGATCTGCCCCCAGGGGGGGCAGAAAAGTCTCCTAATCACTTTACCACCCTAGGAAGCGACCCTTGCCCAAGGGGTCGCTTCCTACATAACGAAATAGACATCCCTGGTGTCTAGTGGGCTTTTCTGCCCCCCTAGGGGGAGAAACGGGCAGAAAGAAGACCGATCTGCCCCCAGGGGGGGCAGAAAAGTCTTCAAATTATTTGGCCCCCCAAGGAAGCGACCCTTGCCTAAGGGGTCGCTTCCTACATAGCATAAACAATATCCCTGTTGTCTAGTGGGCTTTTCTGCCCCCCCCTGGGGCAGAAACGCGCAGAAAGCGGACCGATCTGCCCCCAGGGGGGGCAGAAAAGACTTCCACAAAATTTGCCCCCAAGGAAGCGACCCTTGCCCAAGGGGTCGCTTCCTACATAGTAAAAACAGCATCCCTGGTGACTAGTGGGCTTTTCTGCCCCCCCTGGGGGCAGAAACGTGCATAAAGCGGGCCGATCTGCCCCCAGGGGGGGCAGAAAAGACTTTGCCAAAGAATCGTGCCCAAGGAAGCGACCCTTGCCTAAGGGGTCGCTTCCCAAACTCCAAATACAAAATCCCTGGTGTCTAGTGGGGTATCCCTACTCCACGATCGCGACGCTGTGCGCGATCGTGGAGCAGGAATGCCCTGTATTGAGAGATCGGGGGAGAGGAAATACTCTTTCCTCTCCCCCGATGCCTCAATACTAGAGATTTCACCGCCGCGGCCCCCACCAGACGCCAAACACCTACCTCTGCTCCCCTCGGACGCGCTGGAAGAAATGGATTCCAGCGCGTCCAACGCTTCCTGATGACGCCGGCGCGCGCTGTGCGCGCTGACGTCATCAGAAAGCGTGGGGGGGCTCGGGGGGGGTCGGGGGTGGCAGCGGAAGCTCTTCCGCTGCCACCCCCGTAAAGGGGGGCAAGATCGAGGCAAAAGGGGGGGAGCGCCAGCGCTTCCCCCGGGGGCTGTCCTCATGACGGAACGGTTCCGTCATGAGCACAGCCCAACCGATGCTCATGACGGAACCGTTCCGTCATGAGCATCGAAGGGGTTAACAAAATCATGTAGCCAACATATTTAAATAAATACAATTTATATAAAAACTGTTTTTATTGTTAATAATTATGTATATATGGACTTTAAAAATAGAATCATATTTAAAAAAAATAAAAATACATTGCTTTACTACACTAGAAATAAATTAAAATGTAATATTAACAAACATAAAGAACAAAAGCACGTTTCAATCTTAAATAACAAATAATTACAAAAGTAAATTCAAAGAAAAAATACAATTGGTTTACATACCTTAAATAATAAATAAAAACAAATATGAAAAAATGACCATAATTCAAAATAAACCAAACTACCAAAGGTGTTAAAGGTGTTAGACTTTAAAGGAGTCAGATTTACTATTCTAACTCCAGTTTAAACAAAAGTAGTAGTGTTTGGAAGGGTTCCATTTACTATTTCACCTCCAAGTTATGCTAAGCAGGGAAAGAATTGGACTTTGAATGGGTTAGATTTTCTCTCCCCAATCCATCATGAAAATAAGCAGGAAAAGTGTTTCACTCTGGAGGGGTTACATTTACTATTCACAATCCAACATAAGCAAAAGCAGGGGAAAACATTAAGGGCCTAATTACGATGTCAGTCAGAGTTGCCTCTGACTGACACCATTTCGGGGAAGGAACAGCCTGACCTTAGGTCGGCGGTCCGACAACCCCATTAGGATGCACCACACATGATGCAGTGGCAAACTTTACTTTTTCAATGGGGGCTTGTGCAGCAGGCTGAAACCGCCTGCAAAACAAGCTCCCATTGAAAAATGGAAGTTTGTATATACGCATCCCTGCACCATGTGGCCAGCAAATGCGGAGTGCCAGGGGGAAGGGAGCCCTGCTAGGGGCCCCAAAGTCACTTTCCGACAGCCTATCCATGTCAGAAAGGCCGTCAGGGATTGGCTGTTAGAAAACAACATCATAATTCCGAAGGCGTAAACGCCGTTCTCAAGGGATTTTTGTGCAGTTCCGACTGAGCCCGTCGGAACCGAGTCGGATTGCCCCGCGGTCGTAGGCTTTCCGACCGACATCGTAATTCGGCCCTATATATGTAACACCATGAATTAAATAATTAACGTTATAAATAAATACAAATGTAAATAAAATGTAATAATTCAAAAATAATTTATCAACTATATAACAAACTAAATACATTTTAAATAAACACAATTCCTTCCCCAGTAACCATAAAAGCCAACCAAAAAATAAAAATTTTAAACAAAATATAAATAAAACATTAATAGCATTACATTAGTAAATAAATAAACAAATACAATTAAAAACAATTAAAACCTATAAAAAAGAATTTTAAAAATATTATTAAATACACTTTTCAATGAATTAAAAATTAATTAAAGTACATCAAACATTATGCTCAACAATTAATACATTAAATCATTTACATTATTAATTATCAACTAATCTTAATTAACTAAGAAACTCATTGCATATAAAAAATCAATCGATAAATCAATCACTCATTTATGGAGCACAGCAAATCACTTGTGACGGTCTCAAGGCTGTGGAGTTTGTTTGCTGCTATATGGAGGCGATTAACCAAATAGCCAGGTCTTTAGCTCTCTTCTGAATTGCTGAAGTGACGGAGTGGTCCTTAGGTGCAGGGGGAGGTTGTTCCTAGCATTGGCCACCAGGTGTGAGAAGGAGCGTCCTCTGCTGTTGGCTCACCGGATCCGTGGAGTGTCTGCAATGGAAAGGAAGGTAGAGTGGAGGTGTCCGGACAGTTGGTGGTAGGTTAGGCATTTGTTGATGTAGGCAGGTCCTTCATTGTACAGGGTCTTTCAGGTGTGGGTCAGCATCTTGAGCTGGCATCTTTTCTGGATCAGGAGCCAGTATAGTTTCTTGAGATGGGGCGTTATGTTGGTTCTTATGGGATGTCTAGTATGAGTCTTGCTGCTGACGTCTGTATTGTTTGGAGTCTCTTCAGGAGGCGTGCAGTGATTCCCACATTGAGTATGTTTCGTAGTCCAGTCTCCTGGTGATGAGGGACTGTGTGACAGTCCTTCCGGTGTTGACTTGGAGCCACTTGAAGATCTTACAGAGCATGCAAAGGGTGTAGAAGCTGTAGGAAAATACTGCATTGAGTGTTTTATGCATGGATAGCTTGTTATCCATGATGATGCAGAGGTTTCGGACGTGGTCTGTTGAGTCGGGGTTGTGCGTAGCTCCACGGGCCCCATGAGTCATTCCACAGCAAGGTGTTGTCCCAAAGATGAGGACTTTCGGTTTTTGAGAGTTCAGTTTGAGACAGTTATCCTTCATCCAGTCCTGACGTTAATCATGCATTTGTGAAAGTTAGCTTTGATGGTGGCGGGATCTTTAGACTAAGAGAGAGTGGATGAGTGTCATCAGAGTAGGACATGACGTTGAGTTTGTGTGATCTGATGGTGTAGGCCAGCAGGGCCACGTAGCTTTTGATGAGGGTCGATCTGAGGAGACAACCTTGGGGACTGCACAGATGATCTTTCTGGGCTCTTAAGGGAATGGTGGGAGACGGATCCTCTGCCGGTGAGGTATGAGGCAATCCATTTGAGGGCATTTTCTTGAATCCCGATGTGGTGGAGTATCTTGCTCAGGATGTGGTGGGAGACTGTGTTAAACACAGTGGACAGGTCAAGCAGGATGAGTGCTGTGTTTCCCCCCAGTCCAGGAGTACTCAGATGTTGTCTGTGGCTGCCATGTGGCTGTCTCGGTGCTGTGGTGAGCTCGAAATCCAGATCGGGAGTGGTCCAGGGGGTTGTGATCTTTCAGGTATTGGGCGAGTTGCTGGTTGTTTGCTTTCTTGAGGACATTTGCTGGGTAGGGGAGCAGTGAGATGGGTCGGCAGTTTTTAAAATCGTCAGGGTCTGTGGATGATTTCTTTCTGAAGTGGCCTCACTTCAGGGTGTTTCCAGTCCTCTGGGAAGGTAACTGTGGTGATGGAGATGATCAGGACCTTCCTGAGGTCATCACTGATTGCCTTGGTTTCAAGGTTGAAGATGTGGTGGAGGCATGGGTCTGTGGGTGCCCCCGAGTGCACAAAGTTCATGATGGAGATGGTGTCTTGTGTGATGAGGAGTTCCCAGTGGGTGAGAAGTTGTTCGATGTTTGTAGCCGTGGGTGTGAGGCTGTTGATGCTGTTTGCAGTGGAGGGTTGGTGAGGGAAGTTTTTATAGATGGCTGAGATCTTTTCGTGGAGGAAGTCTGCTAGGTTGGCGTACAGTTCCTGGGATGGCTTGATGTTGTTCTTGGCTGCTGTGGAATTGGTGAACTCCTTCACGATGGCGAAGACGTCTTTGATGTGGTTTGCGCTGGCTTCGATGTGGTCTGCCAGGGCGTTCTTCTTGGTGTCTTTCACAAGACGGTGGTACTGGTTGAGGCTGGTTCTGTAAGCACTGTGGTCTTCTATGTTTTTGAGGATATGCCACTTCCTTTTGAGTTGTCGGCAGTTGCACTTGGTGGAGTGCAGTTCCTCGGAGAGCCAGCTTGCCCTTATGATTTGTTTTATGGGTTTTGTAGTCTTGGCAGGGGTGATGGTGTCAGCTCACTTGGCTATCTACTGTGCGAAGTTCTTTGCTGCTTGTTTGGGGTTGTGGGAAGAGTCTGGGAGGCGGGTTTCTAAGCTAGGATCTGAGGGGCCCAGGACCAGGGTTGATGGGCCCTGCGATGGTGATGTGGTGGTCGTACCAGGTGAGTGGTGTAGTGCGAATGTATCCGACTCTGTCGCTGGAGGTGAAGATAGGGTCGAGCGTGTGTCCTGCCATGTGGGTGGGGTCGGTGACCAGCTGCTTGACACTGATATTGCTCATGCTTTCCAGGAGGTCAGTGGAGTTGACGTCGCTGGAAACAAACATTTTCAGTATGTTCTCAGCATAATCTCCTACAAACTCACAAATTATAAATTATTAATTAACCTGAAATTTTAAATTACCCAATAAAAATAATTATCCAGTTAAATAAATGATATAATGAACTACCCATTAATTACCTAATTATTATGAAAATATATTCAACATTTTTAAAAATCAATAACTTATATTCAAAACAACTACCCTTCCCAGAACCCAACAAGCCTACCAATCCACTACTAAATTTAAAACTATAAATTATTTATAAAATGTAACATTTACAAACTATTCTAAAATAATGAAAAAAACTATTAATGAATTAAATAAATTACATGATTAAATACCAATTAAATATTTACATAAACAATCAATTTAAAATAAAAAGCTATTTTTTATAATTTAAATAGTGTCCCATTCCAATCCCCTTCAAACCCAACAACCTGCTGCTAAATTACAAATTACTATTGAAATGTAAAAGAATGAATTACACATTAAGGGGTCGATTCCGATCCTGTAAAAAGGCCCTACGAATAGTCGTACGGAGCGTTTTCTCCATACGACTCGTACCAGGTAAACTCATTTCACAACCTAGGAAGTACGATTCGTACAGAAAGCCTTTTTCTGTATGAATCGTACAAAAGACCGTACAGCAAAAAAATACCCACGATTCCGATCCGGAAATGCTTGTACGCGACGTCCGTACGTATTTCACCAGCGTTTTCCGGCCCAGCAAGTACGATTCGTACCAACGTCACTCCGTATGGCTCTTTGTTTACGGGAGCCAAACACAAGGCCGGAAAAGCAGAGTCCGACGCGAACGGCAACGCCACGGAGCCCCGGTATGTGACATACAGCCATGAACCCCATTGTACGTGTCATCCCGGTCCTCTTGGCCTACGACCTGGTGCACCGCTCCCGACGCACACGCCGCAGAAGGTGAGAACAACATGCATGGGTACGGTGCGTACCACACGTACCCCTACGGCGCCATGACAACAGTGGTACGGACCGTACCCACTCATGAATGCGTGGGTACGGTGCGTACCACACGTACCCCTACGGCGCCATGACAACAGTGGCACGGATCGTACCCACGCATCAATACGTGGGTACGGTGCGTACCCCTATGGCCCCATGAGTACCCAGGTATGGACTGTACCCACGCATGAATGCGTGGGTACGGTGCGTACAATACGTACCCCTACGGCACCATGCCAACAGTGGTAGGGACCGTACCCACGCATGAATACGTGGGTACGGTGCGTACCCCTACGGCCCCATGAGTACGCAGGTACGGACCATACCCACGCATGAATGCGTGGGCACAGTGCATACCATACGTACCCCTATGGCACCATGCCAACAGTGGTAAGGACCGTACCCACGCATGAATACGTGGGTACGGTGTGTACCCCTACGGCCCCATGAGTACTCAGGTATGGACCGTACCCACGCATGAATGCGTGGGTACGGTGCATACCCCTACGGCCCCTTGATTAATCAGGTACGGACCGTACCCACGCATGAATGCGCGGTTACGGTGCATACCCCTACGGCCCCATGATTCAACAGGTATGGACCGTACCCACGCATACATGCGTGGGTACGGTCCGTACCACACGTACCCCGTTAATGCTGCAGGAAAATTTGGATATGAGGCGTACACACGCCAGGAATGTGGGCATAGAGGACTGACCCAGCATGTTACCAACAAATTGTTTTGTGTGTAGGTCCTGGCCAGCAGTGTACAGCTCCAAGGGGGTGTGTGGGTGGGTGCAGAGGCCTCCCAGCAGTGCCCAGAGATATGAGGGGTGGGTGCATATCACTACCAGCAGTGCCCAGACATATGAGGGGTGGGTGCAGGGGACTACCAGCAGTGCCCAGGCATATGAGGGATGGATGCATATCACTCCCAGCAGTGCCCAGACATATGAGGGGTGGGTGCATATCACTACCAGCAGTGCCCAGACATATGAGGGGTGGGTGCAGAGGACTACCAGCAGTGCCCAGACATATGAGGGGTGGGTGCAGAGGACTACCAGCAGTGCCCAGACATATGAGGGGTGGGTGCAGAGAACTCCCAGCAGTGCCCAGACATATGAGGGGTGGGTGCATATCACTCCCAGCAGTGCCCAGACATATAATGGGTGGGTGCATATCACTACCAGCAGTGCCCAGACATATGAGGGGTGGGTGCAGAGGACTACCAGCAGTGCCCAGACATATGAGGGGTGGGTGCAGAGGACTACCAGCAGTGCCCAGACATATGAGGGGTGGGTGCAGAGGACTCCCAGAAGTGCCCAGACATATGAGGGGTGGGTGCATATCACTCCCAGCAGTGCCCAGACATATGAGGGGTGGGTGCATATCACGCCCAGCAGTGCCCAGACATATGAGGGGTGGGTGCAGAGGACTCCCAGCAGTGCCCAGACATATGAGGGGTGGGCGGATATCACTCCCAGCAGTGCCCAGACATGTGAGGGGTGGGTGCATATCACTCCCAGCAGTGCCCAGACATATGAGGGGTGGGTGCAGAGGACTCCCAGCAGTGCCCAGACATATGAGGGGTGGGTGCATATCACTACCAGCAGTGCCCAGACATATGAGGGGTGGGTGCAGAGGGCTACCAGCAGTGCCTAGACATATGAGGGGTGGGTGCAGAGGACTCCCAGCAGTGCCCAGACACATGAGGGGTGGGTGCAGAGGACTCCCAGCAGTGCCCAGACACATGAGGGGTGGGTGCATATCACTCTCAGCCGTGGCCAGAAATATGAGGGGTGGGTGCATATCACTACCAGCAGTGCCCAGACATATGAGGAGTGGGTGCAGAGGACTACCAGCAGTGCCCAGACATATGAGGGGTGGGTGCATATCACTACCAGCACTGCCCAGACATATCAGGGGGGTGGGTGCAGAGGACTCCCAGCAGTGCCGAGACACATGAGGGGTGGGTGCATATCACTCCCAGCAGTGGCCAGACATATGAGGGGTGGGTGCATATCACTACCAGCAGTGCCCAGATATATCAGGGGTGGGTGCATATCACTACCAGCAGTGCCCAGACATATGAGGGGTGAGTGCAGAGGACTACCAGCAGTGCCCAGACATATGTGGGGTGGGTGCAGAGAACTCCCAGCAGTGCCCAGACACATGAGGGGTGGGTGCAGAGGACTCCCAGCAGTGCTCAGACACATGAGGGGTGGGTGCATATCACTCCCAGCAGTGGCCAGACATATGAGGAGTGGGTGCATATCACTACCAGCAGTGCCCAGACATATGAGGGGTGGGTGCAGAGGACTACCAGCAGTGCCCAGACACATGAGGGGTGGGTGCAGAGGACTCCCAGCAGTGCCCAGACACTTGAGGGGTGGGTGCATATCACTCCCAGCAGTGGCCAGACATATGAGGGGTGGGTGCATATCACTACCAGCAGTGCCCAGACATATGAGGGGTGGGTGCATATCACTGCCAGCAGTGCCCAGACATATGAGGGGTGGGTGCAGAGGACTACCAGCAGTGCCCAGACACATGAGGGGTGGGTGCAGAGGACTCCCAGCAGTGCCCAGACACATGAGGGGTGGGTGCATATCACTCCCAGCAGTGGCCAGCCATATGAGGGGTGGGTGCATATCACTACCAACAGTGCCCAGACATAAGAGGGGTGGGTGCAGAGGACTACCAGCAGTGCCCAGACATATGAGGGGTGGGTGCAGAGGACTCCCAGCAGTGCCCAGACATATGAGGGGTGGGTTCAGAGGACTACCAGCAGTGCCCAGACATATGAGGGGTGGGCGCAGAGGACTCCCAGCAGTGCCCCACTCCCAGGAGGATGGATGTCATTCACACACTGCATGACACACCACATGTGGGTGTGAGGACATACAACACATGTATACCCACCCATGGCGGATGCCCCACAATACACACCGGGATTTAATGCCAACAGACTGTATAGTCATGGAAATGCATACTAAAATAAGTTAGCCAAGGGGAACACACACTGTCACGCACATCACAGGAGTGATAGGAATGTCCAGGTGCTGGTCCAGCCACCCAGATGATGTCTCTCATGTAAGGAATAGGGTTCACTGCGACTAGATACAATGCCCACAATTGTGAGTCAGGTGCCCAAATACCCTGCATTATACGTGCCATTTGTGTGTTAGGCCGTGATTACACACATGCATAGTGCTGAAAAGGGCCAATTGGTCCCTGATGCCATTCCTACATACACAAAACAGAAGTACAGTGACTGGCAAGGATGGCACAGACGAGTCAGCAGGAGACATCGGTGAGCATGCATGGCCATTGTTGAAGGGATCCGTCACCAGAAAGGATATGTTGACATAGGTCAGCACAACAATTGTGCAACTGTTTGCAGGGAACATGTCAGGTGCCACAGAGGAAGGAACACTTCCTGGGACAATGTCTCACAATCCAAAGGAACACACACTACCAATTAATATTTTTACAGACATTGAGATGGCACACAGATTCCATGGTCCACCTCATGACCATCGTACTTAAACATTTCTCAGAACCCTAACACATTACCAGAACACCAACTTCATGGGCCTAATCACCAACATCAAGTACCTGAAATGCAATAGTGTGGAAACTAAAAGAAAAGGCTTTATTCAGCACACCAAAAATTTTTTTGTTATAAAACACTATTTACAAAGGCCAATGGCCAGTCCATAGTTCGAGTCCAAGGGTGGACGTATGCGACTGTGTCCATCCCTACCTTTCCTGCACAAAGTCACCTCAAGGGTTGTCGACCGGGGGGGGGCATCATCAGTGGGAGTACCAGGCACCGCAGGGACAGGAGTGGGTTGGGTAGGTGTGGTGGGTGTAGGGCTGGACGTATCCACCACAAGGGGTGGTGCAGCGCCAAAGGTGGTGGTGAGCAGCTCGCTGCACACTGCAGCCAGGGTGTCCAGAGGAACCCCTGCACCAGAACGAACACCAGGGCCAACGGAGGGGGGTGTCCAAGGGATGGATTGCAGCGCTCTCGGGGGAGGTGGTGGACATGGGGGGACTCAACTCCCCTGGCTGAAGACTTCCTCAACCGCTTGCGGGGTGATGTCACAGTGGGGCTGAGGGACTGACTAGCCCTGTCGGTCACTTTGGGTGATGTCTTGGCGGGGGAGCTAAGGGGAGTGGATTTGGAGGAAGTGGGTCGTGAGGACTGCGGACTCTGACTGTGGCTGCGTGTCTGCCGTTTGCCCCCAGACCCTGTGGGTGTGACTACATCCCCCTGAGTGTGCGTGCCAGGAGGTGTGCGCTGTGCCTTAGTTAGGGGTGTGCTGGATGTGTCTGTTGTGGTGTGTGCCTGTGACTGTCTGTGTGTGCTTTGGACAGGCATGAGAGAGGGTAGTGTGGATGGGTCCGGGGTAGGGGGAGTACGGAGCGCCGCAGGAGAGACACTGCTTCCGTCAGTGAAGAGTCCATGGACCGCAGAAACCTGCGTTGCACATTCATTGTTGATGACATGCCCTCCACGAACGACACCAACTGTGTGAGCAGTCTAGTGTGTTCATGGAGAACATGCAGCGTCGATGCCTGACAAACCTGCAACTGGTGCAGTTTGTCAACAGACTCTTCACTGAGGGCAGCAGGGGTGACAGGGGCAGGGGCTGCGGTGCCTGGTCTGAAGGAGACACGGTGGGACCGTGCACAGACAGAAGGGACGGGAGCAACTGGGAGGGCGGAGATGGCAATGAAGGAGGCGGGTACAGATGGTGGGATGCTGCCAGATGTTGTTGCATCCTCCGCCTCCTCAAGGATGTCAGCCTGGGACCCGTCGGTGTCGTACATGCTCTTGCCTCCGGACAAGTCCTCCGACTGACTCCCCTCGCCCTCCGTGCCACTGTCTCCTGCTGACTCCACAGCACTGGTGGCACTGTCGCTGGGTCCCTCCTCAAGGTCCATGCCGGTGTCTCCCTCGCGTGTGGATGATGATGCTGTGGGCAAGGAGAAGAAACCAGAAAGCATCAGTCACCTGTATACATCTGACACATGAGCACAAGAACAATAGGTCACAGTGCATATCAGGCAATGCATCATGAGTAACAGCTGGATTACTCCGCACATATGTAAGCCCTGTACTGCCCAGTTGGTAGACCCACCATGCCACTTTGACACCAGGAAACTCAATACACAAAAGGCCACAACTTGAATGAGCAATACACTGAGAAGCTAGTGTCTGTGAACCGGTGGCCACAGCAATACAATGAAGTCATGACACCTCTTGTTTACCCTGAAATAAACAGGAGTGGTGCACTCAAGGTTAACTAACACACCTCAATACTCAAGGTGTCACCACACTCAGAGACCTGTAAGTCCCTTGAAACACAAAACGAACAAATGTTGGTACCTTGGGACTCACACAACTTCAACCAATCTACATGTTTGGGATGTGCCAATTGGCCATTTTGCAAAAAGAACACTGATGTGCCTGCATGCAAGATGTTGCACAAGGCAGTGCACACAAAAGTACATTGACACTGTCATTGAAGAAGCTGGCACCTTTTCGGAGGAGCCACTGTTAGAAATAGATTGTGTTGCAGAAAGTACATATACATGGGCCCACGGAGGTCTGGATGTCTTGACACTCGTTAGTTTGCAACACCGACAACTAATGAGTCTCCCAAAATCAAGACCACCGTGGGCACATGTATATGGAGAATCTGTGACAACATTTATTTATAACAGTGGCTTCATTGAAAATGTGCCAGCTCATTCCATGATAGTGTCAATGTACTTTTGTGTGCACTGCCTTGTGCGACATATTGCATGCAGGCACATTAGTGTTCTTAACACAAATCAACAAATTTCCACATGTGAAACATGAACAACTGTTGACAAGTGCTGTGAGTGCCAAGGTACAAATCATGAAGAGTAACAACTTGAATCATGTCAGTTGTCACCAGTCCATCCGTCACCTGATTACACAGTTGGCTACACATATGACCTAACCAGGACAATGCATAAGCTAATGGGCCTGCAATTGGGTGGTAAAAACGGCCAGCTGTACTGTGGGGACACCCTCATGGCAAGCCTGAATGTACACACAGATGTCAGCACACACAGTCCAAACTGCGTTGCATCTGAACCACACACGTGCCAAAAATGTATGAGCAGGATTCTTGTTGGTAAAAAAATGACACAGGCTGCAAAGCACGTACATTGAGCACTGGTCAACATCACAGGGGCACTGCCCAGTGTATTTTAGTCCAGGCAATTCTCACACACAAGTCAGACCTGCCACTGAAAAATCAGAGTTGCACATGTATGCCTCTCCCGCACCCCCCTCCCCCAATACCTGAGTCTATGTGATTTATACAGATCAAGAAGTGACACCTCTTATTCAGGGTTACAACAACTGTGCTTGCAAAATTGCTTCATTGACAGCACATCACCTCGTGGGGCTGACAACACATATTTGTGACAAACAACCATCAACAGATTGTTGTGAATAGCCACACAGGCACTGCCCAGTGTGAGTATGCACAAGCAAAATGTTGTATCCCTGTCCAGTGGACACATGTAGCACACATTAACCAAATAAAAGTAGGGCAGGGAACAATGCCACAGAGGCAGACCTATGCAGCACACACAGAGAATGTGCACAGTGTTGGATGACACACATGATTAGGAGCCCAGGGTGTCTCATGGGACTGTAGTGGGCACACTGCTCCATGGTCCTGGACTGAGCTGACTCTACCATGTACAACCGTCATGGCACTATGCATATCTCACACTCATGCACATCATGTCTGAGGCCACAACATTGCACATGCATGCTGCAAGGGTGTCCAGTTGAAAGCTCACACTCCTATGTTGAGAATCAGCATCAGTGACAACAACTATGGACCCCCTACATAGTGAACAGGTCCTGGCACAGGCAAGGTACCGAAACAAGTCACAGACCACCCTCCCACATGATGCAGAAAGCAATGTGCACTTAGATGTACTGGCACCCTAGATGACCATGTGCAAATGTGATTACACACACACCAGGGGACACATATAAAGGAGAGGAAGGGATGAAAAAGATCCCCAGGTGACATTTTGAAAGAGAAAATGCACTGCACATATGAACTCTGGGAGTGTATTCATGCAAAATAGCACTTCCTAAAGCTGGCAACACATAACACAACAAAAAGCCATGTACCTACCCCCTCCTTGCTGCAGTCCCTCCTCTAACTGCCTATCGAGGTCAGGGAAGACCACTGCCAGGACACGTTTCATGTGGTGGGTCAGGTGTCGGCGTCCGCCGTGGAAGCGAGGTGGAGAGAGCTTGAGCTGGACCCGGGCGATCCGCCGGGTCCAGCACCGGCTGTCCTGCAACCTCTTGCGGACCTGGGCCAGCTGCCGATCACGCCCCCCCGCAGTCCTCACGGCCCTGACGACGTTGGTCCAGATGACCCCCTTCTCGTAGGCAGTTACCTGTCAGGATGACAAAGTGACACAACATCAATACACCTGCTCCATGTCCCAGAAACACACATAAGAACATCTTTGAAATGTTGAACAGGTCATAGGATGCTGACAGGAATAGCCTCATTCACAACATGCAAGTGGCATGTGTGCATGCGCCAATGCAGTACATGGAATTGAAAGTCTACAGGTGGCATGAGGGGTGCAAAACACTCAATGAACATGCCACACACTGTGCAGCACATGCAACAGCAGGCTGATGGGCAGCATGTGCCATGCAGTCACATGTCCCACTCCACTGACGCACCCTCAGCAGACTAGACAGACACACCCGGCCACTGATCACTGGCCTGTCATTGACTACTGCGGATACAACCCTCACTCTGCACATGTGCCATTTTCCAGGGGGGAGTCACAGGTGTCGTGCCAGATCTGCAAGTCAGACACAAAGCACGGCTCACTTGTCACATCAGATGGTTAGGTCAGTAGCCTTCAACATGCAGCTGTGGTGCAACACTTCACATAGACACTCACCCACATGATAAGGAACATTCACACACGCCAATGTCCATGAGGTCGTACACTTCATTTGGACACTCTCAGCACAGGTCCACCCAACTCATACACATCTGTGGGTACAGTCACCTGTCACACCGGGGGGACCACTGAATCACCTCAGGACAACATGAATAAAAGCCCCCAAGGATTAGCCAGGCTGAATGTCTCATGCACTATGCAGTGAAAGTCACTGTAAGCACCATGCAAGTGAGTGCACACAGGAACTACATGATGCACTGCATGAGTGACATAATCATGCCCCCCCGGGACACACTCTGAACAACATTGCATGTCAGTCCCACCTGGACACAATATTGACTGTCACACAACAGGTGCATAGGCAAAGGTAGTGGACTCAGAACTCACCTGCTCCCCTGGTCTCCCATACAGGCTGGTGTACTGTGGGAGGAGGACGTCCAGCAGGGCCTGATTCTCCTCCAGGGTGAATGGCTGGGCCCTCTCCACAGCACGAGACATGGTCCAGGGAAGCAGAGACAGCAGCAATGTTGTCGACAGGAAAGTTGTGCAGGCAAGTGCCCTCTCATGGCTTCTGGCTGCCTTATATCTGTCTTGCTGAGGGGCATTCATTTTCAGGAGTATGTAGTGATTGGTCTGAATCATTCGCATCTTACGTTTACTCCAATCCCTTTAAACATACACCAGTGACAGCATTTGCATCGTTCAAATTTAGAGCATCACGTCAAGTCAACAACCACTTTGCAACATTGTATTTTGTGGCCAACTGACTTTTCCAGGACACCTGCTGGAAAAAATTGAAGAGAAAACTCGGTATCCATGGCAACCTGCATGCATTTAGGGCCCAACACCTGTCCCTTATGTGTCCCCTATGTAAATTTGAAAGCCACACACAGGTACAGTGCATTTCACATGTACCCCTACGGCACCAGTTGCACAGTGCGTTTGACACATACGTGTAGGCACTGGTAGTACACGTACGTGTACTACCAGTGCCTACACCTACGAGTACAACTAGTGCGTACACGTACGTGTACAGGCACGTGTAGGCACTGGTAGTACACGTACGTGTACAACTGGTGCGTACACGTACATGTACAGGTATGTGTAGGCACTGGTAGTACACGTACGTGTACTACCAGTGCCTACACGTACAAGTACAACTAGTGCGTACATGTACTTGTACAGGTACGTGTAGGCACTGGTAGTACACGTACGTGTACAACTGGTGCGTACAGGTACGTGTACGCCATGGTAGTACACGTACGTGTACAACTGGTGCGTACACATACGTGTACAGGTACGTGTAGGCACTGGTAGTACATGTACGTGTACAACTGGTGCGTACACGTACGTGTACAGGTACGTGTAGGCACTGGTAGTACTCGTACGTGTAGGCACTGGTAGTACACGTACGTGTAGGCACTGGTAGTACATGTACGTGTACTACCAGTGTGTACACGTATGTGTACTATCAGTGCCTACACGTACCTGTACACGTACGTGTACGCACTAGTTGTACACGCTCGTGTACTACCAGTGCCTACACGTACGGGTACGCATTTCAAACGCTTACAATAGTGATACAGCCGTACACATTCCAGGAATGGAGGGCTACGAGTCGCACATGGATGTCCATCAAGTACTTGTCATTGCATACTTTCATGTGCAGGCCCTAGGTGTGTTAGCCAGTGATCTTGCACAGGTCCTTCCATCTCATTGCACAATTGATGTGTTCTGACCTGTGGACACATGTCTAGTGTGATGGGGCACGATGTGGCACACATCACCTTGACACGTGCCACATGTGTGTCTGTAGTTCAACTGTGTCATGCATAGCAGCAGTGGGTGGCACAGTCATCAACACCTGCACCTGTCTCCTGATGCCAGGGACAGGGACACTTTATGGACTGACCTGTCACGATCAGCGTGCCCCTTTGGGACTATGTCGGCTGTGTGTCATGTGTTCACATGAGCTTCATTTCAGTGTCCCGTCAACGACATCTGCTGTTGGTGCATCCAACAGGGGTCTGTGTGGAGATGGGCATGTAACGCATCTACGCACACCATGCCACATGTGGATTCCCAAGGTTGTAGGGTCTGTGTGCATGGGACATCATATATTTTCAGTCATACATGTGTTTGTTGTCTCAATGGCTGTGTCTTTGTGTTGTCACGTGTACCCCTTCATCACACTGTGTTTGACATGTACATTTGACATTCCATGTGACCTGTGCGTGTGCCTTGCAGTCAGCTGTCTGGATGAGATGACATCCTTCAAATGCAGCTATGTGGTTGTGTGTCACTCCGGTGATATCTGTGGCTCTTCACTCAGACTGGCCCC
This sequence comes from Triturus cristatus, assembly GCF_964204655.1. Lineage (NCBI taxonomy): Eukaryota > Metazoa > Chordata > Amphibia > Caudata > Salamandridae > Triturus > Triturus cristatus. The sequence continues at coordinate 753,600,757 of NC_140589.1, forward strand.
CAAATCTTTTCAGGGCATGTCATGTTGACTTGACAATCAACAGGTGTATCATGCATTTTGTAGGAGTGCCAGCAAGCTGGCATCTGTGTCCTGGATGTATTGCACACACCCGACTCCATAGTTACCTGATGTGTATTAGCAGTGTAGCATGTGCTATGTTCATTGACATTGATGTTTGCCGACTCTCAAACTTCATTCCTCAAAAATATGTTTTGCAGGGCACCACCTGTCCCAAGACTAATGCCAAACTTGGGTGCCATGAGGGAACGTGCCTGCAGTTGATTGAGGACCTGACAAACAGGCTGGCACCACACCTCCAACCGCAACACAGGTATCCTACTGCGCTGACCCCCACGATGAAGGTGATGGCAGCCTTACATTTTTTTGCAACAGGTATGTTTCAATTGACCATAGCTGATGTGGGTGGGATGTCCCAGACTATGTTCAGCCATGTCCTGCATGATGTTTTAGCAGCCATGTTGGAGCACCTTGATGAATTCATCAGATTTCTGAGTCCAGGGGGTTGAGGGATGTCAAGGGGGATTTCTTTGCCCTGGGTGGGATGCCCCATGTAATTGGGTCCATTGATGGTACACATGTGGCTTTTGTACCACCACAGGCACAGGAACAAGCCTATCGCAACCGCAAACATTACCACTCGATAAATGCCCTTGTGGTGTGTCTTGCTAACATGCTGATTTCCCATGTCTGTGCACGTTTTCCAGGATCAGCACACGATGCCTACATCATGAGGCGTAGCAGGGTGCCACAAATGATGCTGCGGCTGCACAACGAACGAGCATGTCTTGTTGGTGGGTATAGTCTTTTTGTTCTATGTGTTGCGCTATCTTTGTCTCTTACGGCATCTCGTGACCTACTTATTTACATGATGTTTCAATGTAGGGGACTCTGGCTATCCCAACATGCCATGGATGCTGACACCTCTCCGCAACCCAAGAACAGCTGCAGATCACCGGTACAACGATGCACACGGCCAGACCAGGCGAGTGATTGAGAGGACGTTTGGACTCCTGAAGAGCCGATTCTGGTGGCTGGACAAGACAGGCGGGTCCCTCCCTTATGCCCCAGAGAAGGTCTGCAAAATCTTCATTGTGTGCTGCATGCTGCACAACATGGCAGTTGAGAAGGCAGTGCCATTCATCCTGGATCCAGATGAGCAGGAGCATCCACCCGTGGAGGATCAAGGGCTTGGTCACAAGGCTAGTGATGATGAGGAGGAGGGGGATGATATCCGGAGTCAGCTCATACGCAACTTCTTCTCATAATGGTGAGTCACTGGCTATGAGTGTGCAAGGTTGTAGCGTTGAGTGTCATGTGTTGCAATGTGTGTGTCCAGCTGACTGAATGCAAAGTGACTTGGATGTGTGTTCTGATGTGTCACTCGAGTGATGATGTCATGCAACACAGTTTTGCAGAGAGACTTGATTGGCAATTTACATGTGTCCAACATTGTTACTGTTTTGTACACTTCCATGTGTGCGTTGAGAATCTTTTTTTGGTGACTTCTCGTGTGTTCTTCATTCCCAGGTATTTGGCACATGTTGTCTAGTCGTGTCATCGTTGTCCTCCTGCTATTCCTCGTGTGGATTGCAACGTGTGCTGAATCAGCGTTCCATGCACGGACATCTGGAAATGTCAGTTTGGGTAAGTATTGCAGCAAGGCTTTTTAGTGGTGATACAGGTTGTGAATGTGTGGTGACTGCTTCTGTGCATGTTGTGGTACCATGTATACGTGTCTTCTCACCATGGAGCATATGACATGTAGCATCACTCCCATGACATGATAGTCAGCCTTCTTGACAGTCATCTGTAGTGGAATATGGCGTCTGATGAAGGCTTCAATGTGTGTGTACCCTGGCTCTGAAACATTGCAGATGCTACGGGTGGACATAGTGGGGGACATCACAACAACATGCTCTATGGGGAATTGCAGCCTCTCCGTGTGCAGAAGGATGTGTTTTGCTCATCCCTTTACCTTGTGTGCCAGTTCATTGGGATTGACATCATGCGTGTTGTGAAGGGGGGTCCAGCGTATGTCCCACATGTTCTGTCAACTGACCTGTGAGTCTGTTAATATGGAGGCATATCCCTTTGTGTGTGTATGTGGAATAAAGGTGTTCAGCACAATCCAAAGTACCTCATCTCAGTCACTGCAGATCTCTTACCAGTTTGCATGCGTCATCTATGGCAGAATTGACAAAGATTGAGCATATGAGTGTATGTGTACTTTGGCAACATGCATGCAGTGCTTCATGGCTAATGATCTCCATTGTGCATGACGTGCCTGGTTGTGTATGTATTTGTGCAGGTTGCTGACCACAATGGGACGTGAACACCTGCTGATGGTGTGTCTCCTTTGTGCATCTCTGCATTTTGTTGCCTGACACAGTGGCTGTCATTTCTGGTGATCATACACTTTCTGGGAGTGACCCATGAGTGAGCTGACACTCCTTCCTTGACATACACCTGTTGCTCTGTGCCTTGCAGACCTCCTTGTCTTTGTGTGTTGATTTTTGCATGGTTTCTAACCCCTTCCGCCTGCTGCTGCCTCACCTGCGGCCCGCCACTCCGAGTGCCCTAAATGGTCAACCCTTCCCCCTCCACCCATTTGTAATGCAGCCAGCAGCTTTTCTGTGCCACTGTAGCCCCAGCGCCCTGCAAAAGGCCGGACCGTCTGCGCCTGCAACATGCACAGTGCACGCCCCTCTAGTCTTTGCATGACCCACATCACACAACAGGCTCATGCTGCAGCCACTCTCCAAGCAATGTCCTTGTGACAATCATCCTCCTGCCATCAGGCAACCCCTAAGCACACACACGACACCTTCGCATGCTGAGTGTGCTACTCCAACTGCCTACACAGCGCTGCCCAGCCTACCAGACCCTGTCATTCCAACCAGGTTATGTGCCTCCTACTCCACACCCGCTCCATCCACCAGCACGCCATTGGACTCTGTTACCTCCTCAACACTACAGCCCCACACATCACCTTCATGACAGTAACCTGGACAAAAGTATCCTCAGCACATGACGTCTTCATTGCCATCTCAGACAGATCCAAGATCACCCGCAGGGACGCCAACACCACTCCCGGGGGCTGAATTGGTAATTATTGACAAGTACACCCTCAGAGTCACAAGTCCGGGTTCGCAGCAACTCCCTAGCAACCCTCGGAGTAACTCATCTACAGATCTGCAGGCCTACATCCACAATTCCGCAAAGCCATCAACACGTACATCTGCACGCAGGCCCTCACCTCCACAGGCTACATGTGGCTGGGGGCCAGTAATTTCTTGCTGGAGGGGTCACACACCACCATCCATCATTGGTCCATCGACATTTGAATCCACGTCTCCAACAAGCAACACAGTGCCACTCACCCCGCTACCGATCCCTCAAAGATGCCTGATGTCAGTCGCCACAGACAAGCTGTGTGGGACACTCAAACAACACCACCACCACAGCCTGCAAACTCACACACTGGATCAGCAACTGATCCATCAATCTTGCCACATTGACGGACTTTCCTGTGAAGCACAACAACAGTTAAGGCACCTGGGACAAGGCAGACCTACTGGACTTCTATAGACCTAGCCGGACTCTTGTGCAAACATTGCAACGCAAAGAGAAATAATTTTCCTTACAGCCCTGGAAAACACCACACACAGCCATCACCATATCATCAGCAAGGCCAAGTGGAGATCCTTCAGATAGTGCCGAGACACCCAAACACACGACATCAAGGAGCTCATCAGCATTGTGAGTGAACTGACAGCAGATCTCCATCCAAGACACCCCACCCTTGCAAGGCAGATCCCATCCCTTGCTACTTTGTACCACTGCAAGCTCATGACCATGGACAACAGCCTTGGCACACAGAGGCAGACAGCACTATATTCCGCGGGACAAACCCCCCTCAGGTCATGGACTCCCGTCAGCAGCAAGTACACAACCGGGATCAGGTGCACCATCCACTCTGGCTCTCCATCAGGCCCATTCCCACACAACATCTCAACCACATCTTTCGCCATCCTTGAAGCCCACGTCCTGCATGTCATGAATGTCTCCTTTGAGTTTGCCACATTCCAAGACTGCAGGAGGCATGCAGAGCCCCAGGCCCTTCTTAAACCATTGACGGCAGTACCGCAGGATCTCTTGGTACATCAGCCTACTTCCCTACTCAGCAAACGTCTCCAGGAAGACACTCAACTAGCAACTGACCAATTTCCTACATGCAACCAGCTCATGCCAACTGGAACCAGACCGTTTTACACAGTAATCACACCACTGCAACCGTCATCATTGGCAACACCAACGACTACTTTGCCCTGCTCACCAATGGTGAGGCACCGACCCTTGACCTCTCAACGCCATTCTACACCATGTGCTACCACACTGTCAGCTCACACATCTCCAACACTGGTATCCAGAGGAGGGCCCAGGATTCACTCAGGAAGTAGCTCAGCAGCAAGGCCCAGGGAGTCTGCCTCCACCCTGCAACATGTAGTACACTGGGGTCATCTGCCCCATGCCACAGGGCTCTTCTCTCCGCGTGACGATCTTCAATGTCTCCATGACCCCCCTCTCCACCATCACATGCACACACAACCTTATCATCATCTGGTATGCCATTGACACCCAGCTGCTCCTCAAACTCACCAAAGAGCCAGCCATTGCCAGATCCAAACTTCAAGAAGGCAGGAGATCCGTTGATAAATGGCTGAACATCAGCCATCTGAGGCAGGACTTGGGCGGGACTGAGGTCATCATCTGAGGATTGTCCCCTTATGGCTGGGTCAACTCCTTACATCCCACTGGTCTGTACACCGCACCAGCACCCAGTGGCCACGCAGGCAAGCTGGTGTTCATCATGGGCCCATCGCACGCAATTAACATGCAACTCACCAACATCTGTACCTCTTGCTGCAACACCCTCCACATGCTGCTGATGGCCCCCAGATAGATCCACTCCAAGGCAAGACAGACCGTCCCCCTGGTCCAGGACACCTGCCGGCTCAAATACAGCACCGGCCTCTGCAGAGGACAACAGCAAACATGCATGAGAACTTATCCACATCCAGGGTGCATCTGCACACCTCATCTGCAACATCCCCCGCCCCAGCCACATCACCGTCCACCTGAGAGAGGTACAATGGCTCACTGTGTGCTGCAGGATCACCTTCAGCCTCCTCAACCACACTCAGGAGGCAGTCCACAACCCCAGACCCAAACCGACCTTGGACGTGTGTCATCCAACACCCCGTTGGCCCTACTCCATGCAGCCCACCTTGCCCTGGCCACCATTCATCACATCCACATAACCTCTGCATGCAGGAGATAGTTCTCCCACCTCGCAAAACAGACCTGGTACTCCCTCCCCGGGCACATCAACATGACCCATGACCTCTACACCTTCATGTAACTCTACCAAATTGGTCTGTCAGAGCAATATAGCAAGCCCCCCCTCAGCAGCTTGAGGCCATCACGGGTGAGTGTTAGGCTCCAAGTCTGTATTTTGTGATACATTGTGAGCCATGTGTGTCCTTGACCGGACTCAGATCCAAGTGTATGGATGGCTGGAGTTAGTTCCACACTCAGGCATACTTTAACATATCCCCACACGTAGGTTGTGGACTCATGCTAAATGATGGCAACATGAAATTTCAATTATTAAATTTTTAATTTGGAGCTCTGGGGCGTGATTTGTGCACAGAAAATGGGGAAATGCAGGGACCATAGAATCCATAGTTCACAGGGGGAGATGGGATCCTTGGCATTTGAAGTCATCAGAGTCCAGCCCACAGTGTTTGGCATCATTGGTCAGACTGTGACCAGCAAGTCCATGTGGCAGATGATGTCAGTCAATGGGGTGATGCTGTTGCACATGAAGGCCAGGTGCCTGGCCTAGGTGACCTGGGAGATGTGGATGGCCCGCTGCCTCTCATGGTCTTTTCCATGGATGACCAACTTTCCTCTTGGGACCCTCAGATGCAGGCCTTGACGATGTTTGGGACGCTCCGTCGGACGAATCCTCCTCCTCCTCCTCCCTCCCTGTTGCTGGTGCTGGTCTGCGCCTGGTGTCACAGGCAGGGTTGCCCATGTTGTTGGCGATCCGACGGAGTGAATGGCTTATGTCCCTTTGCACCGCCAGGAGCTCAGCTAGTCTTGCCTCCATCCGTCCTTGGTGTTGTTGTTGACTGGCGGGGTGATCGGCCTGCTGGTTTTTGATCTCTGTGAGGGTCCCCACTACCTGGCTGATCTCCCTGGTGTCACGCCGGTATGCCTCCATGATGTTGCGAATGTGTGACATACCGGTCCCTTCAGCTGGCTGGTCAGGTTCTCGCCTCCGCCTGCCTCCACTCCCGCCACCCCTGCCCACACGAGCCAGCCCTGCCGTTGTGGGTACATCGGGTCGACGGGACCCCTGAGGGATGGGTGTGACGGTGTTGTCTGCCTCCTCCTGGGTGCCCGCTGCACCTTGTCCCTCCTGGTCAGACTGGCTCTGTTCACTGCGGGCAGGGCTCCTGGGTGTCTCCTGTGATGTGGCAGGAATGGGGGTGGTGGTTAGCACAGATGTTCCTGAACCAGGTGCTGCAGGGGCTTGGACACCAGAAGGTCCAGGTCGGTCGGGGTCATCCGCGGAGTGTTGATAGGTGTCGCTGCCGGTGGGATCAGGTTCCTACCGAGCCTGGGACTGTGATTCTTCAACCCCATTGTTGGGGGGAGATTCATCACGTTGCCCTGTATGTGAGAGAGAGACAATGTTAATGCTGTTTCATGCAACATCCATGTTTCATACACATTCAAGTTGGCACTGTTCCTCCAGGTAGTTGTATGTGCCTAGCATTCTCCTCAATGTTCACTTGTGTATGGGTATGTGGCGGGGGACAGATTGATATGGTCTCCTGAGTCTTTGACATGTTCATTTGTGGCTTGGATGCTTCTTCGGCTATGTATTGGTGTTGTTGTGTTACATGTCCATTGTGGCAGTGGGTAAATCCATTGCCTGTCCTGGTGGTGTGTGCTTGTGTAAGGGGTGTGTGTGACAGGGCCTGCTGGTGGGTGTAGTGTGATTTGGCACTGGGGCTCCCAGGTGATGTAGCTGTCCCCCCATGGAGCATGCTGCCATGACAGTGAGTGTGAGTTCCTATCCTAGATATCTGACCTTGTTGTGTTGGTGTTAGTGTTTGCACTGGTCACAGGAGGGCCTTGTGCTGCCTACACCAGGGCCAAGTGTGAGCTATCTTGTCAGTACTTTCCCAATCCCTGGGCATTGCGCATGGTGCATGGGTATGTAGCTGGGCCATATGGGATGAGGGCAATTGTGTCTGATTTGGAATTCAAACATGCGTTTTGGTGCACCCACCCTCCCAGCATACCGGACATCCATTCTTGGGTTGGTGCTTCGTGTAGCATGGGACATGGCATGGCCTTGCTTTCTCAATGGGGCATACACATGTTATTGGCATTTGCGTTGTTTGTGACTGTGGTTCTGGCGGGTGAGGGCTTGGGGGTAGTTGCGTGCATTAGGTGTAGTTGGGGTGTGGATGCCATTACTCCCATGTTACGGAAGTGGTTTGTGTGCTCACCAGGCTCTGGAGGTCCTTGGAGTCCATGTACTGCCACCGGCGGAAGCATGGCCATCACCTTCTCCTCCCATGGATGGTAATGTACTGGTCTGCGGGGTGCGCCACCTCCAGTGATGTTGGTCTGGGCGTGCTCTTCATTCATTTTTCTCTTGACCGCCCTCCGCAGATCGTGCCACCTGGCTTGGCATTCATTCCTGGTCCTTCTGATGGGTGCGACAACATTCACCCTCTCGACGATCCTCTGCCACAGATGTGATTTTTCAGCTATGCTGGTCTGTCTGACCAATGTTCCAAACAGCTGTGGCTCAACTCTGATGACTTCATTGACAAGGATGTCCAGCTCCTCCCTTGTGAACTTTGGATTCTTGTCGGTGGGCATGGTGTGGGATGAGGGTGTGGATGGTTGTGGGTTTGTGGGTCTGAATGTGACAGTGTGTGTGTGAATGTGGAGAGGGGGTATGTGTATAGGGGTGTGTGTGTAGGTGTATATGTTTAGGTGGATTGGTGCAGTGGTTTGTGGGTGCTCTGTAGCAGTGGTGAGTCTGTCGCAAAGGCTCATGGTTTGTGTGTGTGGTCCCTTTTAATTGGTCCATTTGTGGATGGGGCTCTGTTTGAATTTTTGGTGGGTGTGTTATAAGGGGTGGTTGTGAGGTTGCCCCTCTGTTTGCCTGTTTGGATTTGTCCAGGTTAGTCCTTTTCATGCATGCTTTTGTGCAGTGTAGACGTGTTTTGTGGTGTTGTGCGAGTCGAATAGGCTCTCCTTGTGCTGTTTTACAGTGTCCGTGGTTCAGTACGGTACAGGGGTATGAGTCGTACAGCCACACACCCCCATGCGTTGTGTATGTACGGCGCGCACACGGACATTGCTATGTACGGTGCGTACACCCCATTGCTTCTGTACGGTGTGGGTGCGTAGACGGCCATCGCGTATGTACGGTGTGTACCCGCAACATCCACCGTACATACGCGATGTTGGGGGAACGCACCATACATTCGCACTGGGGGTACGGTGCATACCTACACGGGGGGTACGGTGCGTACCTACGCGCTGGGGGTACGGTGCGTACCTACGCGCTGGGAGTACGCACCGTACATTCGCCCGGGGGTACGGTGCATACCTACGCGCTGGGGGTACGGTGCGTACCTACGTGCTGGGGGCACACACTGTACATTCGCACTGGGGGTACGGTGCGTACCTACATGCTGGGGGTACGGTGCGTACCTATGGGGGGAGGGGGGGTACGGTGCGTACCTACGCACTGGGGGTACGGTGCTTACCTACGCGCTGGGGGTACGCACTGTACATTCGCGGGGGGGTACTGTGCTACCTACGTGCTGGGGGTACAGTGCGTACCTATGCGCTGGGGGTACGCACCGTACATTCGCACTGGGGGTACGGTGCGTACCTACGTGCTGGGGGTACGGTGCATACCTACGCGCTGGGGGTACGCACCATACAATCGCGCTGGTGGTACGGTGCGTACAAACTTCGCTTCATAGTGGGCAAAGTAATTCCCCGTGTACGGGACGTTTTCCTTACGAATCGTAAATTGTAACGCCGGTCCGGATCGTACTAGTACGGTCAGACTTCATTTTTACGATTTGTACGGAGAAGTGTCCGGGTCCGTCTCGTATTAACTTTCCCGCTACGATTCGTGCAGATCGGGCCGATCCGTATGTACTTTTCCCCGTACGGATCGTACTTCACGGGTCGGACGTGACTTGTACGATTCGTACGGAAAAAAATACGGATACGAGTCGTACGGGAAAAAAAAATACAGGATCGGAATCGACCCCTAAATGTGCAAAGTATAATAGGACAATTCTAAACACAATTATTATAATATTACTACTTTTACCTATCTATTAAATAGGTAAAAATGTATATTTAATTGAACTATATTAAACAACATTATGCTGTCATCAGTGATGTCATTTGAGATGTCATCAGTGATATCATCAGGGATGTCACTGACCATGTCATGAATGATGTAATATCTGACGTTATCAGCAGTGCATTGTGGGGGCGCGAGTTATAGTTAGCTGAACTAACTATAACGGGGAATTTCTATGGTTTTGTAAGAGTGAAATGTCCAAGTAACTATAACATCCCTGAAACCTATGGTTTTTTCAGTGAATTTTCTAAGGTTTTTTAAATGCTAATTTCTAACTATAACATGCCTAAAACCTATGGTTTTTTCAGTGAATTTCAATGGTTTTTTTAAATGCTAATTTCTAACTATAACGTGCTGAAACCTATGGTTTTTTCAGTGAATTTCAAAGGTTTTTTAAATGCTAATTTCTAACTATGCCTACAAAGTTAGGACATGTGAAGAAAGAGGAAGCGCAGAAAGAAGCAAGACAAATGCAGAAAGAGGCAACAGAAGTCCAGAAAGACGAAGAAAAGTGCAGGAAGAAGATAAAGATGTGCAGAAAGAACCAACAGAGGAGCAGAAAGTCCTCCTGTGCCCCCAATGTTTTAGTGACGGGTACTGATGGTAATTGACTTTGACTAACCAGGGCCGGAGCCAGTGCTATGCTAAAAGACACTTAGATTACAGTGAAAACACCTACATACTCTAGGGAACACTATGCGTTGGGGTACCCCTGTAATTAGCATGACCTCCTCTGTATTTGCCATGAGTTATTGCCTGGGTCATTGCATGAGTACATGGGTACTGACTGGATGATTAGAGTGCTGGAAGGACAGGGTATGGGGATTTTATAACTGCTTGGGTTTTGGCGGAGTGATTGGATAAGTACATGATGCTGGATGGCTGATTTGAAGAGTGCATGGGTAAGTGACAGAGGGATTTCTGGAGTGCATGGGTACAACCTGGGAAATTGGAGGAGTGAATCGGTACTGTGTAGGTGGTTAGAGATCTGCATGGGTAGTGCACAGGGGATTGTAGCAGTTCATGTGTTAGTGCCTGGGTCATTCCATGAGTACATGGGTACTGACTGGAAGATTAGAGTACTGCAAGGACCGAGTATGGTGAATTTATAAGTGCCTGGGTTTTGGCAGAGTGATTGGATAAGTACATGGTGCACGCTGGGTGATTGGAGGAGTGCATGGGTAGTGACAGGGTGATGGCTGGACTGCATGGGTACTTCTCAGGGTATTGTAGCAGTGCATGAGTTTGTACATGGGTCATTGCATGATTGCATGGGTAGTGACTGGAAGATTAGAGTACTGCAAGTAGAGTGCGTGGTGAATTTATAAGTGCTAGGGTTTTGGCCGAGTGAGTGCATAAGTACACACATGTCACATCAGGCCCCGCCCCCTCCCTTCACCACTGTGCAAACGCGGCCCCTGGTGGGTTTTAAGTTGGGGGATTAATTCCCCTTGAATCCATTGGGGCCACTCTGCAACGCAGCTCTGTGGCGCTTACTGGACGTACCTGGTGGGCTAGTTGGCCCCCAGGGACCCTCAGGATTCAAGGGGACTTAATTCTCCAACTTAAAATGCACCACAGGGCACGTTTGCACACTTGTCACATCAGGCCGCGCCCCCTCCCTGCACCACTGTGCAAACGCACCCCCTGGTGCATTGTAAATTAAGGGATTAAGTCCCCTTGAGTCCTGAGGGTCCCTGGGGGCCAACTAGCCCACCAGCTACCTCCAGAAAGCGCCACAGAGCTGCATTGCAGAGTGGTGTAAAAAGGGGTCGTGGCCTTGGACCACCTTTCTGCAACGCAGCTTTCTGGCGCTTACTGAAGGTACCTAGTGGGCTAGTTGGCCCCCAGGGACCCTCAGGATTTAAGGGGACTTAATCCCCCAACTCCCCCAACTAAAAACGTGCCACAGGTCACGTTTGCACACTTGTCACATCAGGCCACGCCCCCTCCCTGCACCACTGTGCAAACGCGCCCTCTGGAGCGTTGTAAATTTGAGATTTAAATCCCCTTGAGTCCTGAGGGTCCCTGGGGGCCACCTAGCCCACCAGCTACCTCCAGTAAGTGCCACAGAGCTGAGTTGCAGAGAGGTGTAAAAAGGGGTGTGGCCTCTGAACACCGCTCTGCAACGCAGCTCCTTGGCGCATACTGGAGGTACCTGGTGGGCTATTTTTCCCCCAGGGACCCTTAGGATTGAAGGGGACTTAATCCTCCAACTTAAAACGTGCCACAGGTCACGTTTGCACACTTGTCACATCAGACCCCACCCCCTCCCTGCACCACTGCACAAATGTGCCCCCTGGCACGTTGTAAATTGGGGAATTAATTCCCATTGAGCCCTGATGGTCCCTGAGGGCCAACTAGCCCACCAGGTACCTCCAGTAGGTGCCACAGAGCTTCGTTGCAGAGAGGTGTAAAAAGGGGCATGGCCTCGGACCACCTCTCCGCAACACCGCTCCCTGGCACTTACTGGAGGTACCTGGTGGGCTAGTTGTCCCCCAAGGACCCTTAGGATTGAAGGGGACTTAATCCTCCAACTTAAAACGGGCCACAAGGTGCATTTGCACACTTATCAAATCAGGCCACACCCCCTCCCAGCACCACTGTGCAAACACATCCCCTGGTGCGTTGTAAATTGGGGGATTAAATCCCCTTAAGTCCTGAGGGTCCCTGCGGTCCAACTAGCCCATCAGGTACCTCCAGTAAGTGCCACAGAGCTGCGTTGCAGAGAGGTGTAAAAAGGGGCATGGCGCATACTGGAGGTACCTGGTGGGCTAGTTGGCCCCCAGGGAACCCAGTATTGAAGGGGAATTAATTCCCCAACTTAAAACGCATCACAGGGCGCGTTGGCTGAGTGTTGCTGGGAGAGGGCGGGGCCTCCGGCATGATGCCAGTCTTTTTTTTATTTCTTTTTTTTAGAAGGAGGGCTGTGTGGCCCCCCTTCTTTATGCTTCTTTTGGGCCCTGGGGACCCCATCCCTCAGGGCCTGACCCCTGTGTTTGAAAAAAAAAAATCTGAACGGGAAGGGGGCCGTGTGGGCCCCCCTCCTGTGGCCAATTCTGGTCCCGGGGACCCCATCCCTCAGGGCATGGCCACATTTATATATTTATTTTATGGAGGGGGCTGGGTGGGCCTCTATTGACCCCGGGGACCCCATCCCCCGGGGCCGGCCTTTTTTATTTATTCTTTTTTTTTGGAAGGGGGGCCATGCGGCCCCCCTAACCGGTCCACTTTGGGCCCCGGGGACCCCATCCTCCATGGGGCTGGCCATCGTTTTTTAAATTTATTTTTGGGAGAGGGCCGCGTGGGCCCCCTCCTCAGGCCAATTATGGCCCCAGGGACCCCATCCCCCGGGCCGGCCTGCCTTTTTCTTTTTGTTTTTTTAGGGGAGGGGGGCCGCGTGGTTCCCCTCCCTTGCCACTTGCCTATCCTGCGGGAGCCGCCATTGCTTTTCCATAAGGGGAGCTGCTGACATGCAGCTCCACTTATGGAAAAGCAATCCTGCTTTGCTTCATTGAAGCGAGAGCAGGTTTCCCTGCTCTCGCTTCACTGAAGCAAAGCAGAGTTTGCAATGACAGGGCGGGAGTAGCGTGGCTCCCACCCTGTCATTGCAAACAGCAGTGTCCTGAGGTGGGCACCCCGGCATACTGCAGAAGCCGGCCCTTGGGGGTGGCAGTCCCCAGGGCCATCAAAGGCCCCAGGAGGGGGGCTGCGTGGCCTCCCTCCCATTGTTTCAAAGCTCCGGGGATTGGCGGTCCCCGGGGCTTGGGGGGCCTTGGAGGCCCCCCCACACATTAAAAAAGAAGCCCCGGGGGTGGCGGTCACTGGGGCAGTAGAGGGGCTGTGTGCCCCCGCAAATAATTAATAAAAGCCCCGGGGGGTGGTGGTCCCGGGGGCTGTGGTATGGGCCAAGTGCCCTCCCGCAGATAATTTGATGAAAGCCCCGAGGGTGGCGGTCCCTGGGGCTGCGGGGGCCCCCGAATATATATTTATTATCAATGCCCCCGGGACCTGGCCCACCCGGGGGCTTAAATACAACGAAGCGCGGGAGCCCGCGCTTCGTTATTTTTTCATTTTCTCGTCCGGATTCGCGCTCCCATGCTAATTCGGCCAATTGTTTATTTTTTTATGGTTTTTTTGGGCCCTGGGGGTCTTTGTGGGACCCCTTGAGCAAGCCTAGGGGTCAGGGGGTTTCTACACTGCCCCCTTTTCTTTTTATTCACCTTCTTTTTTCTGTTTTCTTGTGACTCGGCTCTACCGAGTCACAAGATGGCTGCCAACACTTCCTGGTTTGGAGTGTTGACAGCCAATTAGAATAAAGCTGGTGGTCGGGAGGGTCTGCGGATCCACCGCGCCTCTAGATATCGATATTTGAATTTTTAAAATTTCTCTACAACTACTGAACGGATTTACACTATTTTTAAAAAGGTCGCTTTCTGAGCCAAGCAGTACCTCTTTGCAAATTTGGAGTAATTATGTTCAGTAGTTTCAGCTGTAGCCTTGCCCAAAGTTTCCTATGGGAAATTGATTTTTTGACCATTTAAAAAAAAGGTAGCTTTCTGAACCAAGCTCTACGTTTTTGCCAAATTTGGTTTAATTCCTTTCAGGAGTTCGGGCTGTAGCCCGTCCCAAAATTTCCTAGGGAAATTAACATGGGAAAAACGCATTTTGGGACCCCCCTTTTTTCTCTGCCCCCGCTTTACGAATCACCCCAAAACTTTCAGGTTCTAACTATAACTACCTACTGGCGACCGCCAGTGGATAATATATATACGTATATATATATATATATATATATATATATATATATATATATATATATATATATATATATATATATATATATTATCTACTGGCGGTCGCCAGTAGATAGTTATAGTTAGGACCGTGTTTCCATAGGAAATCCGCAACATTCTATTTGGAATAACTTTTGCGTCGATTGACGAATCCTCGCGAAATTTTCAAAATAGGTGGGGCGCTCCGCTCCACTCCTTCCCTGAAAGTCTCGGGTGAATTCGTCAAGCGGGGGCTGAGAAAAAGGGGGGGTCCCAAAACGCGTTTTCCCCATGCATTTTCCCATAGGACCTTTAGTCCGCGCTACAGCCCGAACGGCTGAACAGAAAACCTTGAAATTTGGCAGAGAGGTAGTCCTTAGGTCAGGGATGTGCCTTTTGCAGGTCTGGTGTAAATCTGTTCAGTATTTTCTGAGAAAATAGCATTTAAAAGCATATATATATCTATAGGCGCGCACCGTGTGCGTACGGTAAGCGCACCCTGCCGTGCGCGAGTGCAATTATGATTGGTTTTTAGATCTTAGTAAACATTCGAATCGGTCAAAACCAGGAAGTGTCGGCCGCAATTTTGTATCTCGCAGTCCGAGGGAGGTGAAAAATAAAGGTGGAGAACATGAAAAGGGGGCAGGGTGGACAGTTCCTGACCCCCTAGCCATTGTCAGGGGGTCCCGAAAGGACCCCCAAGGGCCATAAATGTTTTTAATATTTTTACGAAAAATCGCGGAGTGCGCTTACCGTGCGCACACGGTAGAAACGGGAAAATTACGCGAACGGCGTAACGTGGGCGCTAAACTAAATGTTTTTTTTAATTTACGAGGTCCTTTAGGGACCCCCTGAGAAGGTCTAGGGGGTCAGGGAGTGTCTTCCCTGCCTCCTTTTTATGTTTTGGAAATCGGGTTCAAAGTAATTAATTTCCGATCCGTGCGTGCACCGTGCGCGCATGCATGCATGCGTGCGTGCACCGTGCGCGTACGGTGCACGCACCGTCTTCGTGCGCGCATGCGTGCTTCGTGTGCGCATGTGTGCGTGCTCCGTGCGTGCTCCGAGTGCGCATGCGTGCCTGCTCCGTGCGTGCTCCGAGTGCGCATGCGTGCGTGTTCCGTGCGCGCACCGTGCGCGCACTCCGCGATATTTATTAAACATTTATTTTTTTGGGGACCTAAGGGGTCTTTCATGGTCCCCCTGAGAAGGCCTAGGGGCTCAGGAACTCTCTACCCTGCCCCCTTTTAACGTTCTCCACTTGTGTTTTTAACTCTCTTCTGCCTCTAAAACTCAAAATGGCAGCTAGGGGTGCGCGCACCGTGCGCGAACGCCGCGATTTTTGAAAAAAAATAAAATGTTTTTTTCACCCTTCGGGGTCCTTCAGGGACCCACTGACAAAGGCTAGGGGGTCAGGAACTCTCTACCCTGCCCCCTTTACACGTTCTCCACCTTTCTTTTTCCCTGTCACACACACAACACACAAAATGGCGTCCGACACTTCCTGATTTCGACCGATTCGAATGTTGACTGACATGTAACCACCAATCAGATTTACACTCGCGCACGTTATGGTGCGCGCACCGTGTGCACACTGTGCGCGGCTATAGATATTTATGTACTTTTAACTACAATTTTCTCAGGAACTACTGAACAGATTGACACCATATATGCAAAAGGCACATGCCTGACCTGAGGACTACCTCTTTGCCAAATTTCAAGTAATTCTGTTCAGCCGTTCGGGCTGTACCTTCGACTAAAGGTCCTATGGGAAAATGCATGTGGAAAACGTGTTTTGGGACCCCCCTTTTTTCTCAGCCCCCGCTTGACGAATCACCCCGAGACTTTCAGGGTAGGAGCTGAGCGGAGCGCCCAATTAGTTTTGAAAATTTCGCGAGGATTCGTCAACCGGCGCCAAAGTTATTCAAAATAGAATTTTGAGATTTCCTATGAGAACTCGGTCCTAACTATAACTATCTACTGGCGAACGCCAGTAGATAATATATATATATATCTTCTGTTTAACATTATATCTGATTATGATATTTTTGACACAGTATTGTTGTACCACTATATTTTTGAACAAATATTTTGTTAATTAACCTCCACATAGATCTTCCCTACACTCATCTCCTCATGGTGCATTTACACTAGTCCTCTCTCGACTCCTCTGCTCTCCTCCCTTTGCCTCTACACTGGCCTCCCCTCCACTCTGTTGTTTCCCTGCACCCATATCTATTCCACTCATTTGTCTTCTTTACACTACATTTAGCCCATTCTCCATACTTTTAGCATTGTGCTGATGTCTTCCGTTGCTGGAAGTGACATGCTTAGCAACTTGTCCCAGGAGGTTTGCATGGCATAACGTCGAAAACATGAGGGTGGACATTAGGACTTTCTGGGGATGGGTTTCAGTCACTGGCTTGTTAATGAGGACAGCCTATGAGGCACTTGATAACTCAAAGTCAGTTATTTTATATGGAGGGAGTGCCTCATTCCTTCGTCCCAGAATTCATCTCTGTTTACCATTTAGGCACATTATTGTCCACCTACTCAAGTGAAGACAGGAGACATATAAGACATTTTTGAAGAAGTAATGTCTTGGATCATGATTAGGAAGAACATTTTACAGCTTTTTATAATTTCCTTCTAGGCGTGTTGAATTGCATCCCTCAATTTAATATATTGATTTCAGTTTGTTGCAGTTTATAGTACTTGCCTTTGGTTGATGGAATAAGACATTTCTTTATTTCACAGATTAATTGAAAGAAGCTGCTACCTATATTGAGAGAGAAACCTTCACATGGTGGAAAGCACGTTGTGGAGTGGAGACCTTGCTATGTTAATAAATGTTATCAACTTTTCTCTTGTTTGAGACAGCCATGTTAATAGTTCATGCAACTAACTGTTCGTGTTGTAGCAGATTAGAAATCTGTGCCCTACATGTCTGAGCAACAAATTAAACGTGGCCCCCATTAGCGAATTAGATAATTATATATGTTTGAAACTTGTAAGTATAAGCAGTAGAAGTGTTTTGCATTGTATAAAAGTTTGATGCAATTGTACTTGCTGCAGGAAACGGTTGTGGTAATGTCAGTTAAATCAATAGTAAAACAGGCCCTCCAAACCATTAACCAGGCCAACTCACACTCAAAAGATAGCGCATACACTGATCTGTGACACTAGCCTTTCAGGCACTACCTGATTGCCCTACAGAGCAGTCCAGTCCTGCATGCAAATGCTGTTTGTTAAACTTTATTGAATACAATTTGAAAAATAAAGTTCTGCAAAGTACTCTGAAGTGTGCAGGACAGGATAAGTTTACTTTAAACAACGTATAAATAATCAAGAAAAATAATACATAAAAATAAATAGCTGTTGCCACCATTATTTATTACCACTGCTGGCAAAAGTTTATTTATACTTATCTGCTGTTCATACTCAGATTGGTACAAACGCATTCCAACTGTATCGGACATGGTGGCAATTAGACCAAGACAGGGATACACCTCTCTAATGAATGCTACTTCAAGATAATGCAAATCTTGCCATCTGAGACCTTGGCACTCCCCCAACCCCACACCCTACTGAGTCCCACTGGATTTCAGTTAGGCTTTCACTACACAATTACCACCTGCATTACTAGATGCATAATGACCAAGGGGCAGATTGCGATGTTGAATGGAGTGGAGTCTGTCCGACATTGCTCTGAGACGGAACCGAACGACCTCCTGTCATTTGCTCCATTCCAGCACTTAGGATGTGACTGAACCCTGTTCGGTCGCAATCTTATACTTTGATATGGGAGCATGTATTCCGAATTAAATGCATGCTCTCATATCAAAATGCTAACGTGCAGTTCATCCCTGCACCCGAGGCAGGCACCTCAAGGTGCCAGCCACCGAGCACAGGTATCAATAGGGGGGCATCATAGGTGCCCCCTAGGTTGCCATCCGGTGGCCTTTCACTCATGGGGGCCCTGATGGGGGCCCCCAAAGCTGTTTCCCAATGCCTTTATGTGCTGGAAAGGCCAGCACAAAATGGCAGTTGGAAAATGCTATCGTAATCCCTTGGCCGGAAAGAGCCGGCCGGGGGATTACAGTGAGTCTTCCAACTGGTGCGTCTTAATCCATTCGGTGAATACGATGCGGGCAGAAGGGCTCCGACCGACTGTCGGAGCCCTTCCTGCCCGCATCGTAGTTGGGCCCCAAGTCAACAATTTTAAGCAAGAAATACCTGTTCTATTCTGTTGTTCAGTTTGCCACACACCTACTCATTTCCCATGTCTGATAAGCTAGTTATGTCACATTTAAGACAGTTTTATTAATGCCTTAAGACAAAGAATACAAAATAATTTAGTTAAGCAGTTTCTAACCCATAGTCTGGGGACCCCTGGCGGTACACAAAGCCTACTCAATGGGGTTCTGTGACTACTTAGAAAATTAAATAACATTAACAGATAATAAAGTGCACATAAATAAAGAAGCAAAATTAAAAAATTTATTTTTTTAAATGTTCTGGAAATGTGAAGGAATTTGAAATTAGAGACTAAACATTAAGGGCCTGATTACGAAGCCGATCGGACCGACTGCCCGATCACCCCAGACACAATCCAGTTACGACCGCCGAGGCCAGGAAAGTGTCCCCTGCATATTATATGATGCAACCGCTTATCTAGCAGAGGTCTCATCTATGGTGGTGCACATACCTCCGAATATGTCACTGCAAGAGCATGCAAAAGCACAGGAATCATGGAATTGTACACTCATGCATGACATATCGGGGATATGCCTTGTGCACCATGTACCTCATTGCTGGAGTGTCGTGATCTGTGCACAGTCCAGTCAATGGGGATACATGCCACCTACGAACTTACCTGCAGTCTGGCGCCCACAGGGTCATGGTCTTCGGGGTTCAGGTGGTGTGGTGTAGGGGGGACCTGGAGGAAGGGATCCCCGCCAGAGACTGTTGGGGAGAAGCTGATTTGGGTGAGTATGTACCCCAAATCCATTGTTTCCGACGACTTGCGGCAGGCGGTCCGACCGCCACGGTCAGGTCGTCGGAAACCCGCATCATAATCTGGATGGCGGTTGGAGATCCCTGTACTGCCCTATGGATGCTGTTCTTCTCTGACCGCCATCTCGGAGATAGGCTTCGGCGTAAGCGGTCATTTAGCGGTTGGTCGGAGTACAGGAGGCATAAATCATAATCCAGTATTCAGACTGACTGCTTCCAACGAGACCGAGGCGGCCAGACCGCCTCTGATGGGACAACAGAAGTAGGTCCGTCCAGCATCTTAATCAAGCCCTAAGTTAGAATCCTCAGATTGATTCATGTCAGCAGTGCAAATGCATCAAAAGGAATATAGTATGGATGATGAGTGGCCTCAATTTGAGTTAGAAAAGCTCTATCCTTTCCATTAAAAAAATGTAAATGTTCCTTTTTTTATATTTGTTTGTGAATTAATTTAAATATTTAAAATATTTAATAATCGGTGTATTTGTTTGATGAATGCTTGTTTCTGAATTTTTTGTATATTTTTCTGAGGTTCAAATCATCGAATAGGCTTAGGCTGAGGTCTTTGGCCAAAGACTCAGTGGGGTGGGTCCCTGGATTCCAATAATGATTCAGTGGGTCCTCAGGTTCAATCAATGTAGAAGTCGGGTCCACAGAAATCAAAAGTTTAAGAACCACTGAGGAAGTGTACTCACATGGAAGAGTGGAGCCTAACCGTATGCTTGGCCTTGTGGCAAATGAGTGAGCATATACAGATCAGTTGAGAGAGTACAGTTAATAAAAGGCAAGTCAAGGTTTAAGGAAGTAAACTCATGTATGCAAACTGACTGGAACATCAGCATCAGCACACAGCAGTGCTGTGGGTGGTGACTTCACTGAGGAAGACATTTTTTTTTTAAATTAATTATGAGTTCGTATTTTCTATTGCACAGACTGGTTTCAACACATTATCTCAATACTTACAAGTATTTGTTATTTTGAAGCATGCCCCAAAGGAATAGCCTCTGTTCTGGGATATGGCCTTGAACACAGTACATGTCGACCCTGGGAGGAGTATAGTGCCTTTGTAGTGCACAGCTACAGCCGGGCGAAAATCTGCTTCATGTGCACAAAGGGACTTTACTCCATACAGGGGCTGGCATGTACTTAATTATTAATTAACCATTTCACAGTCGACATTGAAACAAAATGATAAAAATATGTTTTATATTTCATATGTTCCATGCATCTTTATTAAGGGAGTGAAATAGACAGGACCCAGGAAATACAGATAGTTCACCTATTTATTATATGTAGTAATTTGTGAAATGTGTTTAGTTCTGAACTAAAACTTAAAAAGAAAACTTTATTTTTACAGGGTGTAAGGCAGGAGTGGAACGTTGTGGAACTGGGCAGCCATGTTGAACTCCTGGCTTCAGCTCAACATCGTGTGATTCTGGGCAATTCACTTAAAAACTGTGTCATGTAATGTGGTGCTCATTAAAAGCACTTTACTGGCGTTGTGCCAAGTTTGTGCTATATAAAGTAATACAAAATAAATAAATTGCACGGTTCGTGGTAGATTACTAGCTTAAGCCATTTTGTCATTTTACTTTTTGATACTGCAGAGGAGAGAAAGGGTTCATGAAGGGAAAAGT
Source organism: Triturus cristatus (assembly GCF_964204655.1). Lineage (NCBI taxonomy): Eukaryota > Metazoa > Chordata > Amphibia > Caudata > Salamandridae > Triturus > Triturus cristatus. Next base: position 753,621,687 of record NC_140589.1, read on the forward strand.
ATCTCTGGTGTTCGAGGGGTCAATAGATTGGCTGATGCAGGGCATCTCCCAAAAAGAGGGGGGTGCCATGCCCAGCAAACCTATGTGGGTTGCCTATTTAAATTTAAAGGTAGGAAAAGTGCCAGGTTTCTGCTGGTGGAGCCTCAGCTAGCTCAGAGTCATAAACCTTTGACTGACAGCCTGTCCACCACGGTACCTATTTATGGCAGCATTCTGAAGTACTTTTTTAAAATTCCATCACCTTTAGGGAAAGGCTGCGGTAGTCCTGAACTGACCTGCACAAACTGGGAGAAAGCTTTTAGTGTTCCTGGGCAATGTGTTTTTTGGTTTTTGATAACAAACTTCTGTTTGTGAGGAAAACAGCAACCATGGCACCCACTCTACAAAGGATGAATGCCTCCAATGGAGCCAAGGTAGGGCTGCCTTCACTGAAGCCACAGAAATGCCCGACTGGCAGATGTGGATATCTAATTCTGGCATGTGGTGCCCCGCTAGGAGAATATCATTGGGCTTTCTGCTAGATACTAAGGGGCATATTAACAAGGGCATTATTTGCGCTTTTTTGGCTTTAAAAGCCAAAGAAGCGGAGATAAAAAATATCGCCCTATCAACAACAGGGTGCTAACATGCAAAATCGCATGTTAGCACCCTTTTTCACTACGCTTCCCTTTGCATCCTTAATGAGATGCAAAGTGGGCGTTCCAGAGCAAAATAATAGGAGAAATGTCGCTAAGCGACATTTCTCCTATTATCAAACTTCACGCTAACCCTGTTAGAGACAAAAAAAGCTGCGTTAAAGCAGCGCTAACCACGGTTAACGCTGCTTTTTTACGTCTGCTTATTTTCAGACTTAGCCATGTAATCCAATGGGAGGTGGATTACATGGCTAAGTCCACCATGGGCCATCAACAAGGATATCGCTGCATTACCAGCGATAACCTCCCAAAATGCCGCTATCGCTGGATTTTTTATCGCCTAGGCGGTTTGCGTTGTTAATAACACGATAACCAGGCGATATTATCCAGCGATAGCGGGCGTTAAAAAAATTAACGCTAAGCGCCCTTAGCGTTAATTTTCCCCGTTCCTTGTTAATATGCCCCTAAATGACTGTCAGGGTTTTAACTCCATGCCCTGGGTGGTGCCCCTCTAAAATGCATTACTTTGTAAACTGTGACAGGGTCTAGTTTACGTCACTCCTATTATGACAAACCAGAATTTCTATTCATCCAAAGAACTTATAAAATTCAGGGCAAATTACTGTTTTGAGCATCTAAAGCAGTCAGCTTGAGTAGTGCATTGTTCTTTTCGGCAAGTAGGTGTCTCATTAACCTGTCTGTTGATAGTGGTGCTGCAACTTCCTGTCTCTTACTGATGAACATGTTGTTTAAGAGAAGCCTCTCCTTCACGTATTTTAGATGCATAAATATATGCTCCCCAAGAAAAAGCCTAATAGTTTGAACCTTCACTGGTAAGGGTTTTGGACTCCTACAGAACCTGATCTATGGTGTTTGGGTAAGCAAAGAATCCATCTGGGTCCCAAATGTGGCCCCTCTATCACAGCCTATTGCTGTTTTACTTTTTTCCTAATATACAGACTCACGAGCTTCGCTGCTGTAGGCAGAAAGGTTCACTCTGCTGCAAATTACAGAACTTGAGCCGGACTTGTGCACCTGCTGCTACCTAGCCGGTAATGGGACTGGCTAGAAACAAATCACTGACAGCGCAACTACAAGCGCTTACCGTTTATTTTGGGGGGCACCCTTGTGCGAGATTTGTTTGAAAGTGTCCGGTTGGCAAAGGTCACATGAGCTATGTAACTACAATATTCCTGGAACACCGTTGTTATTTGTTTTCTAGAAAAGATTTCTACATTTTACTCAAGTGAAAAACAGAATCTAGACATATATTCGTCTCAGATTGTTTGGGGATACACACTCGAGAAGAAGACACAAAGCTACCATAGGATGTTGGGAAGAATACAGAGTTGTGAAACAAGGCGCAGATCGAGATATAGAGCGCATAGATAGGGGAGAAGGCAAAAATGTGTAAATCAGAGCATGGAGTGTGAGAGTGGACACACGGACACATGCAGATAAAAAGCACTGGATGGTGAGACGAAACTCACTCCATAGCAGAGGACACAAAGAAGGGCGAAGACTATATGTGAAAGAGACGTCAAAAGAGGGTACACAGTGGAAAAGATAGCATGGCGTGTGAGAAACGGTATATGGAAATAGAGAGGCAAACAATGAGAAAGGCTACAAATTGGGGACATGGCCAAGTAGAAAGCATACTTGAAAAAAATTGAGCGGGACTGGCAGATTGTGAGCACAAATTCGTGAAAAGGGTAATAGGGCTAAGGCTAGCTAGGACAGAGGACACACGCTAAATTTGAAAAAACACAAAGTGGCACATGTTAAGAGAATAAGGGCACAGAGAAGGAAACCGCAGGGAGGGACATATTGTTCAATGGAGAAATAGAGGTGTGCAAGAATTCATATCATGGAAGAAATAGCATGTATTGCAATCATTTTTTTTTAAAGATATTTTACTGAGCAAATTGCATAATGCATATGCACTCTTTGTAAATGCAAATTTGTAAGTTGTGAACTTTAGCAATCTAAGAGATATATGTAATTCACAATAGAAAATTCACAAATTTAAGCAAGGAAGGCAATGTGAGATCAAACAACAGTTTTTTGAATAAGAGAAATAAGTATAAGGAAAAGAGATGGGAGATTAGAGGGAGGAAGAGAGAAGAAATCTATAAAGAATAAAGGAAATTATAGCCTTATGAGTGTGTAATAGGATTACCAATGACTACAGCAGAAGTAATAGCAACATATAACATATTCAATAATAAGGGGAGACAAATTGGAAAGATAGATTTCAAAGTATACATTTTGCAGTTAGGTGGGAGGGATACAGTCCCTTAGCAGTGCATGATAGATAGTGAGTGGCATCCAAAGCTCGTTACGCTTGATAAAGAATTGCATCAAGTCAATTTTACAACTGTCTATTCTATGATGCTAACAGTTAGGTTCTACCAGCATAGTAAAGTGATATTATCCGTAGATTTCCAATTGGAGGCAATAACAGAAATAGCTATAGAAATCAGGAGACCAACCAGCTCCCCAGGCATTCTATGTGGATTCCAGATTTCATGTAAAACTAGTCAAAAAATTAAAATCATGTGAGAAAGGAATGTAAATCTGGGTGATAGCTCTAATGCGATTACATATCGAAGCTCAGAAGGTGGACAGAACTGGACAGGAAAAGAACATATGAAAAACCGTACCCAAATGAGTGTGGCAGTCACAGCTAGTATCTTGTGTAAGTTTGAGTTTCATAAGACTAGAAGAAGTGTAAAAAAGTCTATTATTAAAAAAATATAGGGGCATATCAACAACAACTGGCGATAATTATCGCTAAGCGCACTTAGCGCTCGGATAATTATCGCCGGCTAGCGTGGATTTTTATCGCTGAGATAGCGTGCTATTAGCAACGCTTATCTCAATAGCGATAAAAATCCTCACGCTAAGTGGCTAATGTGAGATTATCGCTGGAAACCCAGCGATAATCTCACGTTAGCTTGTTGATAGGGACAAACAAACTTAGCCATGATATCCACCTTCCATAGGATATCATGGCTAAGTCAGAAAAATACCAGATGTAAAAAAGCAGCGTTAACCGAGGTTAGCGCTGCTTTTTTTGTCTCTAACAGGGTTAGCGATATTCTTGATAATAGGAGATATGTCGCTTAGCGACATTTCTCGTATTATTTTACTCTGGAACTGTCGTACTTTAACATTTGGGACCGCGTAGGAGGCAGGGCCCTACCCCTGTCTATCCCGGTAGTAGCGAGCCGCGAATGGTCAATGCGGTATGTACAAGTGCTTTGTGTAACGTTTTAGCTATGAATGCACTGTGTATACGTTATTATACATTGACTTCGTGGGTTCTATCTTAGAGCGGTGGCCATCTTATGGTTGCCCTCACATAGGCTACATATCATGAAGCAAATACGGGCCTTTTAGAGCACATGTGCCTTCCTTTGACTTCTCTGTGACCTGGGCAGCTTGGCTCCTCTGCCCCAGGTCAGTCCGGTCCCACGAGCTCCCAGTCCTACGGCCACCTGTGATTAGCATCAGGGCTTGACACACCATAAAGCCTTTTCATCCCACACAAGCCTCCAGCTAATCTCTTTCACACCTGACTGTTCCTGCTTTATGGCTTGTTTCCCAAACAGGAGATGCTCGTGTTTATTGGGGCCTGTTGATATCTGATGTGGGATCTGAGCCTTGCTGGGTAAATAATTGTGGGCTGGCTTAACTGGAATGTGGGATGGTCATCATGACTCTGCCTTTTCGTTTGAAATGTATACATATGAATGACCATGCCATAAAACAAGGAATGTGTGCCTGAAGCAGGATATTTTGTATTTAAGGAGAAGCCCGTTTCTGTAATTTTTAGCAGTCTCCTGAGAACATACACGCTGTTGTACTTCTAGGATGCCTGTAATTGGTCTGCAGCCAATAAACTGATCTTTGACTTCACCCAGAAGACTCTGTGTTTCTGTAGGTCTGAAACAGGAAGAACCCGAAGTCATAGGGTGTGTTCCCCTGCACCGCTGGGCTTAAAATTCCCAGTACTTCAGAACTCCCCCTTTGCATCTCATTAGTGATGCAAGGGGAAGCGTAGAGTAAATGGGTGCTAACATGCAAATTTGCATGTTAGCACCCTGTTGTTGATAGGGTGCTAGTTTTATCTCTGATTTTTTGGCTTTTAAAGCCAAAAAAGCAGAGATAAAGCCCTTGTTGATATGCCCCTCAATGTTTGAGTGAGCATGGCTGTGAGAGCAGTGGAATGTAATTTGCTCCAAAGTCTATCCCACATAAATGTTGGCCAGACAACACCGATTCCCACCTTGTTTCGGTAAGTGTTTGGACCGTAGTTCGACCAGACATTCTCAAAAGTTTGTATATGCAGGTGGATGTAGGGTGAATGGAAGTTGCAATCGGGTGAGATGTCCTGGGGTGTGAGGTATCAGGAGAGAAAAGCTGTGTGAGAGTATTTTGAACTATGTTACAGAGTTCATGATACCGTAGATGCATATTAGGTTGGAGGTTGTAAGTGGATGAAAGCTCAGAAAATAGATTGAGGGAATCAGCATTATGTAGTTGTTAGATAAGAAGGATACCTATGTTCATCCATGCCTTCCAATATAAAGACCTACCCTTCTTCTTGAGTAAGTTATGATGTCGGATAGGCTGTTAAAGAATTGATTAGTGGGGGTGAGGTGTGAAGTAAAGTATTCTTTCCCCAATGTACAATCTTTATAGACAGTGCTGGGGTAGCCAACATTTATTAGAATTGGACATAAAGAGAATGTGTTTGTGAGAGAAGTGTGAAAGCAAAGCTTGTTCCAGAGAGAACCAGATCTTTTGCGGAGCATAAATCCATGTAGACAAGTATAGTTATAGTTGCTTGATGGCAAAAGCCCTATGGTAGTTAAGAAAATCTGGAAATGTAACTCTGCCTATGGATTTGGGTAGCTTTAATTTCAAGAGAGAAATTCAAGAGAATTTACCCTGCCATAGAAATTTGAACAGGATCTTATCTATTAAGCGAAAAAAAGACTTGAGTATTGAAAGCATCATGAGAAAGAAGTAGATAATAGGAAGGAGCATCATTTTGATGGTGTCTAGGTGAACCCAACAGGAGATATGCAATGGTGACAATTTCTGAGAGAAAGTTAGGAGGTTGTTCGATATCATGCATCTGAGTTAATCTTAAGTGTGTACTGAAGGGTGTTGCTGTTCCACAAGCCCAATCATTTAATTTTGAAAGAATTCCAGGAGAGGCCCACTTCAAAAAAGATAGTTTTGGAACAGTATTTATTAAGTAGTAATATTTCTTATTTATCTACATTATGTTTATAGCCTGATATAGCAGAGTACAGATTACGTTTGTGAAGGAAAGCAGGAAGAAAATTATCTGGATGTGACATAAATAAAAGATTATCATCTGCATATGCTGTAACTTTAATGCATGTATTTTTAATTTTTAAGCCTGTAAAGTCACCCAAAGTCCTTAGTTGGTGAAGAAAAGGTTTCAGAGCTAGAACAAATTATATGGGAGAAAAGGGGCATCCCTGCAGAGTTCTCCTGTTGGTAGGAAAAAAGTGAGATCAAATACCATTTGGATCTGGATGCATTGGACCGTCGAGATTTAGGATCATGAGAGTTGTGTTATCAATTATAAGTGTGGCTAATATCCAACGACCCTCTGTGTTGTTGATGCTGTGAGTGTATAGTGATTTTGAGAGACTTATCACAAAGAACTATGACCCCGTTTTTGTTTGCAGTAGATGGAGAGAAAAAGTTTTCACCAACCCGTTATTTGTAAGTTTACCAAATTCCAATTTGTTAAGATGCGTCTCTTGTAACAGAACTGTGTGACTTTTCAATTGAGCTAGATGAGATTAAATATGCTGACGTTTGATGATGTTTTTGAGTCCTTGACATTCCGCGCAGTTGTTCTAAGTTGCATTACAAAGAGAATTAATATTCAACTGCTGATTCATATAAAATGCAAAGCATACCAATGTAGCAGAGGTGAAAAGAAAGACAAGAGAAAAAAGAGGATGGGAGTGAAAAGGTGGAGAAAACTAACCTCTGACAATTGTATGAGAATAAATAGAGCATTCCAAGGACCAGGGCCCACGAACGGTGAGAAGGAAAAAAAAGACAAATGAAAAACCCCGGTGGAAGGAGGGGCAGCGTAGCAACTGAGACAGGAGAAAGTACATTCCGCGCATAAGCAGTTACAGCATTGATATTGAAACATGTAGAAGCAAAAGCAGAAAGAAAAAATAAAAGCAAAACTTACTAACATTCATGATAAACCAATTGACATAGAGGCAACAATGATCACATACGTTTATGATCTATTAGAGTTTAGAAAGGAGAACCGAACTTACCAGTGGAAACATGGAGGAATTCAGTTGAGGTGTTGTGAAAAGGTGAGGCAGGGTAGTACACGAGGAATCCACAAAAGATTCCTTTCTATAAAAAGAGAAAAGGGAGAAAAGGAAAAGCAGTGAATGTATGGTAAGTGATTAACAGTAAACGTTAAACTGAGATGGACAAAATAGTAATTAGAACAACATTAAAATTTGACCATCATGTAAAAGAGTAGTTCCCTAAATCCATAGCTTCAGCTTTATGTTGATTGATGAAGATTTGTAATTCTGCAAGTTCTTCAAAGGAATAAGATTTATCCTTAAAAGTGATCTCAAAGAGGCATGGATGAAGTCATCCATATCTAATGTTCAAGGATCTCAGTTGAGGGCGTAGGTCAAGGAATTGTTTCTGACAAGCTGTGGTGGTTGGAAAAAAGTATTGTGTAAAAAACATCTTATGAACTGACCACTGAAGAAAACCTACCATTTTGGCCTCTGATAGTATTTGCATTAGTTCAGTGAATTGAAGGACAAGGATAATGTTTCCTCTAGGCCGAGAGTTCGGGCCTGTTGTAGTCAGCAGACTGAGGTGGTACGCCAATTGAAGAGATACAGGAGAAGCAGAAAGCATACATAGAATTGAAGGTGTCATCGTTTGCAGAAAGGCAATCATATTGGAGCCTTCTGAACCTTCTGGAATACTAAAAAGATGGAGATTATTCCTCCTGCTCCTGTTTTCAACATTTTCAATAATTCTTTTAATTGTGAGCAATGGCTTTAGTCATTTGAAAGATATCAAGAGTAGCATCTTCAAGATTGCTAACTCTTTGTTCCAATTTTGAGATACGTTGGTCGTGCAAGGACCATTTCTCCTCATTACGTTGTAGTGAGGCATTGTTATTGACCATAAAAGGTTCTTAATTCCTCCATGATGTCTTCAAGGGTCAGATGAGTGGGTGATTTAGTGTGAGAGTCAAGGTCTTATTTTGGCCATTTGACTGAAGTGGTGTTTGAAGATTTTTTCGATGTAACGCCAGAAGCATGGAAGGAGGAAGAACTATCCCTTAAAATTTTTGAAATGCTTTCCACAGTGACAGTAGATGATAGAACTGATTTTGTTGATTGAGTGCACAATACACTAAGTGGAGTTACAGACTTGGACCATGAGGATGGTTTGCTGCTACTTTGCGTTTTGCGAGTTCTCCCCATAGAAGGCCAAAAAGTCATGGTGGTGGTAAAGTGAAAGAAACTGGCAAGTCAATTAAATGTGAAACGAAATGGAGAGGAAAAAGCTAATGTGAGTAAAATTGATACAGATCATTTACTGCCTCAGGCTGAAAAGTACATAGCAAGAATGAAGCCTCAAGCACAAGAAGTCACACAGGATAAAAACTGGAGAAAACTCATCAAGCAGTGTTGTTACTGTAAATATTGCCCTTCAAACGTGTAGCTATAACACGGACCATCTTAAGCTGACATCAAAGAGCCTGAGGGCTTTGGAACATGTGAGAATCAAGGCGCACAGTAAAAGCAAATTATCTCAGGTGCGTTCAGCAGGGGATAGCAGTTTTCTGAATGCGCTTAACAATATTATGTCAGAACGGAGTCACAGCTTCGTCAAAGCAAGAAATACAGGACTGGTCATGGAGCAGCTGCCTTCCGATATTGAAGCCTGATGGTGAATGCTGAAAAAGCAGGTTTAGAACTCTCTTGTCAGCAAAGCACCAAAGCCTAACGGAGCTCCACAGAGCAGCGACCATCATGTGCGGTGTCCAGCCACCCACATATTGCAGTCATGAACACAAATAGATAACATAAAATAATAACAGAATGCAGATAACTTGCAAGATAAAATACACACTGCTGAATGCAGCCAACCAGAAAGGTTTCATTGACTGATAGGCCAGCCATGTGCATACCAATAGTATTGATGTGTCACATCCCGGAGTTGTTCTCCTTAACAAGTCTCTGTGACTCTTGTACCCTTTTTCTGAATCGACGCCCAAGAAAACCATGCATGTATGTTGAATGCCAGTGATATGATGCGAGTCCTAGAGCAGTGCTCTGTGCCTCTGTGGCCTAGAACAGACACATCAAGAGCACCCTTGTTAGTAAAGAGTGACTGCTAACTTTCGATCTACTGGAAAAATGGGCAGTGGTGACAACAGATAATTCTAATAATGGTTGCAGACCTTTCTCCTTTAGCTTTTCATATGCACAGTGGCCTACTGAACTCTCCTGCTAAAAGATGGGATCTGTCAATCCCATCACCCAAGTCCTCTGCTCCATTTGACTGTGGTATAGACGATATAAGCGTGTTTGTGTTGGGCTACATGTGAGAATAAACAGAGAATGTGTGCATGTTTGAGGCTGTAGGGAAAAAGAATCTATCTAAACTCTCCTGGGCAAAAGTGGTTCCCCAAAAGGAGTAACGATTAAGCCTGCTAAACAAGAAACGTATTGGTGGTAGTCCCTAGAGCATTTATGAAAGCATTTGTAATGGATCATGCTCCTGTGAAAGGAAAGAAGATAGGAGCTCCTTTGAAATGTTAGGGTAGTCTAGGGCCCCTTCTTGCTTCATTCTTCCACACAGGGGAGGTATATCTGCTAGATGAGGGACACCCATCTCATTTTTGCCATTTGTCTTGCCAGCGCCTGTTGTCAGGGAACAAATGACACCACCCTCCTGGCTACAAAATGTATAGAACAATTTCCTACAGCTCAGTAACTCGATGTAAGTTGAAATCCACACTCCTGGAATAAGGCAAAACATTACAGATCAGGTTAGGGGAATAATATTTCTAGTTCACTAGCCTGGTGTAAATATGGAGTGCCAAACCCAGATCAGTGTTCTAGGATTTCTCACTGACCGGTGTCTGGGCAATAGGCAGTAGTACACTGGAGAAGATGTCTATGTTTCATAACTGGTGTCTAAAGTAACCAGCTATGGTCAGGCTCATACCAGCTCTTTGTTGCAATCTTTCTAGAAGCCCTGTGGAGGCGGATCTATCACTGAGGAGCAAGTAAATGCCTAAAATAGTGATCTCTGGTGCAGTTACCCAAAGGAGATGAGTAACTGAGTGAGAAGAACAAAAGCCAGAAGTGCAGGCAGGCACTGTGTCATCCTGAGCTGTCCTTTGTTCCCCTCCAGTGTACCACTGTACTGTGTATTTTGGTAGGTCTGTGTGTGTAACGTTTGGAGGAAAGCCTTCCTCTCAACAAGAAATGCGGGCCATTATATTTCACCAGTAATCGAAGAGTGGAATAATAGTCTTTAGTGCCTTTTTGTTCTTCTTTAATTAATGTATCGATATAAATAGGGACGGAATGTAATACACAACAAACATTTCTTGAACCAATGTGTAAGAAAATCAAATAATATTGATTTCGGTGGTGAATTTTGAACAAGAAGTGGAAGTGGAAAATTGACAAATGATTTAAGATTAAACAATAAATAGAGCATTAATAATGGTACATTGGTTGAACATATATGAGGAAAGAACTCTTGCAGGGGTATATTGTAGAGGGACTAGCTCAAATTAATTTCTTAAAATTTAATTGGTTTCTTATAGTCCTCAAATTCTCAACCTCAATATATCAGTAAAAATATATGGTCATCATCAAGATACGTGGTTAAACAAGTTGTTCTCAAAAATCTGCCACCATTCTCTAATAATTCGAAAGTGTTTTACAATGTTTATGAAGTAATCAAGTGTGCTAATTTATGCATATATTTGGAGACAGTAGACAGCAGCTCACATGGGCCTCATAGGCAGAGCTTTTCAAGAACTCAATGCCAGCTGTTTGTGTTGACTGGTGTCAGGACTGGTCACAATTAGATGATCAGTTCAACAGCACATCACAGGAAGCTTGTGATAGAATAAGGATGGGAAAGGGATGGGTTGGGGGTTTTAGGGATTAGTGGAAGGTGTTTGAAAAATACTTTTGATCTTTGCTGGCCTAAGAAATACACAATTCGAAGTTTACATTTCCTTGGTCTCAGCACTGGTTGGTTGCATTTCATGGCACAACGTGGCTGTTAGACCTGGCATCATTGGCATGAGTCTCTCCTCCATTTTTTTCTGTTTGCCTCCTCTGTTTACGATGTTTTTGCTGGATTATTGCTTTGGGCACTGTGCCACTGCTGATCAGTGCCACAGTGCAAGTGCTCCCTATGTTAAATTGTTACATTGATTGGTGTTACCATGATTGGCTTGGTTGACTTACTGTCCAGACCCTAGTCTAGTGCACTGCGTGTGCCAAGGGCGTGTAAGTTAACTGCTGCTGGTGGGCTTGCAGCACTGGTTGTGCCACCCACAGAAGCAGCGTGTAAAATGTGTCTCAGGCCTGCCACCGCAGCGCCTGCGCGCAGTCCCTGACTGCCATGTCGACTTGGTAAGGAAACCTACTTGCCAGTCTCTAAACCTTCACTTTGCCACATTTCAGACACCTCTATGGTAGGCCCTAGGGCAGGGTGCATTGTTGGTAAAAGGTAGGTCATGCCCTGATGTGTGTGGTATGACCTAATAGTGAATTACAGCCATTTTCGTTTTTCACTATTGAAGGGCTACCTGCCTCCAATAGGCCAGACTGGGCAGACTGATTATTAACTCCATTATAATCTATCTGACTCAGGGAGCATGGTAGCAAGTCGAGTTTAGTATCCCTGAACTCAGAATTTAATAACACACCCTTTAGGATGGATGGTTTTTAAATTCTATGTTTGAAAATAGCACTTTTAGAAAGTGGCTATTTTCTTGTCCAACTATCTACCGGTCTCTGCTGGTTTGGTGTGTGTGTCAGGGGCTGGGTGGCTCCAGAGGTCTGAATGAGTCAGTGTGGGGTGAATGGGGTGTTTACACATAGAGTGAGGGAAGAGTAGCCTGCCCTGCCTGACACAATACTGGCTCCACCTCCTGCTGGGCGACTGATAGCCCTGCTCCTGCCAGTGACAATACTGGCTCCGCCTCCTGCTGGGCGGCTGAGGACTCTGCCCTGCTCAGTGAATAGGCCAGGAGCCTCTGCCTGGCAACACCCACAACAAACCTGAGATGGTGAGAATTTCCCTGTTTGGACAAAGGGAACAAAGGAGAAATGGGGTATAAGAGAAGGACCCCTGAACCAAGAACTCGGATCACTTCTGACAAGGAAACCTGTACCAAGGACAAGAAGCCTGCTGATCTAAGGACTTGCCTCCCCTTTCTGCCAGAGTGCTGTTTTGCTGTGGAGGAACCTGAAAGCTGCTTCTTTATTTTTGCCAAGGAACAAGGAGAGAGGAACTTGGTGTGTACTCTCTGAACACTTGCTAGGAAATCTCCAAGCACTGGAAGAGTGCCAGTCTCCTGTTGAAGTCACAGGGCCAAAGGACTTCACCATCTACTGAATTGCTGAATTGCTGGAAAGTGTTGTTTCCAGTACACAAGGGAAAATCTGCAGTCCCGACGCCGCCGACGCCGCCGAATCCAGCTCGACATCGTGAGTAACGGCTCCAGTGTCCCGAGCCTTCGACGCCGGCCGCCGGGCCCGATCGACGCCAGCAGCAACGCCAGTGAGCAGTGGGTATCGGCCCCGGCTCCAAGTGACCCCGTCTCGACGCCGGTATCGACGCCAGTGAGGAGTGAGTATCGGCTCCACCTCCAAGCGACCCCGACCCCGACGCCGCTGCTGATCGCATCGACTCGACGCCGTGAGCGCTGCTCCGGCCCGACATCCCTCGACGCCGCTGCGGATTGACCCGACTCCGAGGCACGATCGACTTCGACCTCGACGCCGACATCTCGACGCCGTGGATCATCGTTTTCTTCGTTTCTCAAGGTACTGTACTTGTGGGGTCTGTTGCAACTCCAGGCTCGACGTAGCGCTCCTCGCGGTCGACGCCGAACCTTGGGAATCTTGTAGACTCGACGCCGTGTGACTCCTGTGGGGGTTACATTGTTGCCAAAGAACTGTGCTCAGAAGAATACTTTGCTAAAGAACTATTTGCCAAGAAGAAACCTTACTTGAACTATTATTTTTCCTTCCAAAGAGTATTTATTAAGACTGTGGTATATTTTTGTCGTTATTTGGTCTTGTGCTAAGCCTCATATAAAAATACTATTTTTATAATAACTTCGGTGTCGTGTCCATCTGTAGTGTATTCACTTTATTACTGTATGTGGTCATAAATGCTTAACACACTGCCTCTGAGATAAGCCTGTCTGCTCTGCCAAGCTACCAAGGGGGTAGCAGGGGTTATCTGAGTGTGTAATCCCCTTTCCCTGACTAGAGTTGGTTGGTCCCTATTTGTCAGAAGTGTATACCTCTGCCAACTAGAGACCGCCGGTTCTAACATTGGTGGTCAGCGGTGAGGATTGAACTTTGCATTTATGACTCATGTGCAGTGATTAGTGTACGCTACATAGTGAAAGCAGACCATAACGCAGCCACAATCTGTTTTTGGTAGGATATTCTATTTTTGTTCTCCGCTTTCCTAGAGCTTATTTTCTTAAACACTGCCAGTTTTGACCATGGAGAATGCCAGAGCTGCTACACCTGTGGAGATTGTTGTGGGGGAATTTGATAAGGAGAAGATAGATTCCTACAAGCTAAAGGATCTAAGAGGATTTTGCAAGCAGTTTAAAGTTCCTACCACAGGTCTCAAATTGAGAGGCGACTTCCTCAAAGCGCTGAAGGCCTGGTTAGAGGCCAGAGATTCCTCTGACCCGGTGGTGGTACCGGAAGAGGAAGAAGAAGAGGAAGAGGAAGAGCCCACAGGTGGGCCAGTGTCATCTCCAGGCAGCAGTGTTTCCTCTAAGAGCCTTTCTCCTGAAGAGTTGGAAGACAGGGAGAAGGAGAGGGAATACAAGTTAGAGATGGCAAAACTTAAATTAGGAGGGCAGTTGGAATTAGAGAATGCAAGAAGCAAGAGAGAAGCTGAAATGGAGAGCAAAAGATTAGATTTTGAGAGAGAGAAATTAGCGTTTGAACGTGAGAAGATGGTGAGGGAGATGGAGCTTAAAACTAAGAGTTTAGAGTTGAATCCCTCTGGTGGCAGCACTCCATCTGTGCCTGCAGAAAGTAGGTTTTATTTTCCTAAAGATGTGATCAAAGATTACAGTAAGAATGAAGATATTAGCCAATGGTTTAAAGCATATGAGTTATCGTTATTGGCCCACCGGGTCCCTGAGAAAGATTGGGGAACGGGGTTGTGGAGCCGCTTTACAAATGAAGGGAGAGACACCTTGTTGAGCCTTCCTGCGGAGGATAGGATGTCTTATACTCATATGAAAGATGCTTTAATGCTGAGATATGGCTTAACTCCAGAAAAGTACAGACAAACCTTTAGAGAATGTAAGAAGTTGCCTGGTACTACGTGGGTTGAATATGTGTCTTTTTTCTGCAGAACCATGGATGGTTGGATAAAGGGTAGCAAGGTTGATAGTTATGATGCTCTTTATGATTTGTTTGCTTGGGAGCACTTGTCTAATAACTGTTTTCCAGAGCTACGCCAGCACCTTGTTGATAGCAAGATATCTAACCCTAGAAAACTTGCTGAGGAGGCGGACCGCTGGGTCAGTACCAGGGTCCACAAGGGTCCAGTGGGAGACTCAGCCAAAGGTGGGCAGGGTCCCCAGCAGAAGAGTGGGGGGGACAGGGGTAAACAGAGGGAGTTTCAGAAAGGGCCCCAAAGTAGTCCCCAAGGGAACCAGGGGAAGGGTTCCCAGCCTCCCCCTGTAAAGAAGCCAGAGGCCCCGACAGGTAAACCTGTTCACAGGGGCCCCATGACCTGCTATGCCTGTAAGCAGGTGGGACACCGTTATTATGATCCCCAGTGTCCCATGAAGGATTCGAATGCACCGCCGCGTGCACCCCCTCGTCAGGTAGCGAGTGTAGCCCTGGGAGGGGATGAGATGGGTGCCCCCGGTGGGTGGGGTCCCGCAGAAATGTCCCTGGTCTCTTTAGGAGACGTGGAAATGGTCCCTCCAACCCCTCTGCCTAGTAACACTAAGAAATATAGGCAGTGGGTGACCATTAATGGCCATAGGGTGGAAGCTCTCAGAGACACCGGAGCGAGTGTGACAGCTGTCAAGTGTCACTTGGTGTCCAGAGAGCAGGTGGTCCCTCATGCATTCTACCCCGTTGTAGCTGCTGACAACTCACAGAGTCAGTGTGAGGTAGCTCAAGTTCCCTTTGAGTGGGGGGGGGTCTCAGGTACTCTTCAGGTTGCTGTGAGGCCCGCCATGCCTGTTGATTGTCTCCTGGGCAATGATTTGGAGGACTCCCCTTGGGCTAAGGTGGAGAGAAAATCGCATCTGGAAATGTTGGGTCTGCCTGAGTGGGTGTGTGCGACCACCCGGTCCATGTCAGTCAGTAAGGGTGTTGATGGGGCCCTGGAGCCTGAAAGTATGGCCCAGGTCCCAACCGTGAAGAGAAGGGGCAGGGGGCGCGGGAAACCATCCCCCATCGGTCCCGTGGTCCAGGAGGGAGCAGACCCTGAGGGGGATGCCCTGGAACCGACAGGAGAACAAGTGGCCGAACTGGGAGACCTGCCCGAGCTGACCCATTGGCAGCAGGATGGTGGTCCCTCCAGGGAGGAATTTTGTGCTGAACAGAAAGTGTGCCCTTCTCTTGTGGGTATGAGGCAGCAGGCCTCAGCCCAAACGACAGGTGATCAGTCAGGATCACATTGGGTCTACTGGGAGAACGACCTCCTGTATAGCGAGCCTAAGGCTGCTGAACCTGGGTCAGCCCGTGTGCTGGTGGTACCCCAGCGCTTCAGAGCCTTCCTACTGGGGTTGGCTCATGACGTTCCGTTAGCTGGACATCTGGGGCAGGACAAGACCTATGACAGGCTTGTCACCCATTTTTATTGGCCCCAGATGAGAAGGGATTCAGATATCCATTGTAGGACCTGTCAAACTTGCCAGGCAAGTGGGAAAAGTGGGCGGAAGCAGAAGGCTCCCCTCCAACCTTTTCCCGTCGTCAGTACCCCCTTTGAGCGAGTGGGAATTGACATTGTGGGGCCACTGGACCCCAAGACAGCTATGGGCAACAGGTTTATCCTGGTCTTGGTGGACCATGCCACCCAGTACCCGGAAGCCATCCCTCTCCGCACAGTGACGGCCCCCGTGGTGGGACGGGCACTGATGGGTGTTTTCTCCCGCATGGGGTTCCCCAGAGAGGTGGTGTCAGACCGGGGCACCAACTTCATTTCGAATTATATGAAGTCTCTGTGGAAGGAGTGTGGGGTAACCTACAAGTTTACCACTCCTTACCATCCTCAAGGTAATGGGCTGGTTGAGAGATTCAACCGGACCCTAAAAGGCATGATCATGGGTCTTGAAGAACCAATGAGGCGTAAATGGGACGTCCTCTTGCCATGCCTGCTGTTTGCTTACCGTGAGGTGCCACAGAAGTCTCTAGGGTTCAGCCCCTTTGAGCTTTTGTATGGTCACCCGGTAAGAGGACCTTTGAGTCTGGTCAAAGAAGGCTGGGAGCAATCTCCCAGGAAACCTCCCCAGGATGTATATAGTTACATGCTGGCCTTTAGGAACCAGACTCGGCGCTTCAGAGATCTTGCTCAGGAAAATCTGGAGGCCAGCCAGGAAGAGATGAAGCGGTGGTACGATCAGAATGCCACTCTGGTTGAGCTTCAACCTGGTCAGAAAGTTTGGGTCATGGCCCCTGTGGAACCTTGTGCGCTCAAGGACAGGTGGACTGGACCATTTGAGGTTGTGGAGAAAAAGAGCGATATCACCTACTTGGTGGACTTGAAGTCTCCCAGGAACCCCTTAAGGGTCCTGCATGTCAACCGGTTAAAGCCCCACTTAGAAAGGTCCGAAGTGGGCATGCTCCTTGCCACAGATGCTGGGATGGAGGAGGAGAGTGAGCCTCTTCCTGACCTCCTGTGTGCAAAAGAAAAATATGGGTCAGTGGATGGTGTTGTCCTCTCTGACACACTGACCCCTGAGCAGCAGCAAGATTGTCGCCATCTGTTGGTACAATTCCCTGATCTGTTCTCCTTAATCCCTGGTGTCACTCAGTGGTGTGTCCATGATGTGGACACTGGGGACAGCACTCCTGTGAGGCACAAGGCCTACAGGGTGACTGAAAAGGTCAGAGCATATATCAAGGAGGAGGTCTCCAAGATGTTTGCCTTAGGGGTGGTTGAGTCCTCTAGCAGTCCTTGGGCCAGCCCAGTGGTCTTGGTCCCAAAGGCTGCAGCGCCTGGTGCTTCACCAGAACTTCGGTTCTGTGTTGATTACCGAGGACTCAATTTGGTCACCAAGACTGACGCGCACCCCATCCCCAGAGCTGATGAGCTCATCGATCGGTTGGGGGCTGCCCGGTACCTTAGTACGTTTGATCTAACGTCTGGGTACTGGCAGATCGCCTTGACTGATGGGGCAAAAGAGAGGTCTGCATTCTCCACACCAGATGGGCACTACCAGTTCCGTGTGATGCCCTTTGGGATGAAGAATGCCCCTGCCACATTCCAGAGGTTGGTTAACCAGGTATTGGCCGGGCTGGAAGATTTCAGCGCCGCCTACCTGGACGATATAGCAGTGTTCAGCGCCAGCTGGGAGGAACACTTGCGCCACCTCCAGGAAGTGTTGTTGGCCCTGCGCAGAGCAGGCCTCACAATCAAGGCTAGTAAGTGCCAGATTGGGCAGGGTTCAGTGGTGTACTTGGGGCACCAAGTAGGGAGTGGCAAGGTGGCCCCCCTGCAACCCAAGATAGATACCATCCTGGCTTGGGAACCGCCCAAAACCCAGACTCAGGTGAGAGCCTTCTTGGGTCTCACGGGTTACTACAGGAGGTTTGTCAAGGGGTATGGCAACATTGTGTACCCCTTGACCTCGCTGACTTCCAGGAAGCAGCCGAGACTTGTGATCTGGACTGACGCCTGTCAGAACGCCTTTGACACCCTGAAAACTGCAATGTGTACAGCACCGGTCCTCCAGGCACCCGACTTTTCAAAAGAATTCATTGTCCAGACAGACGCTTCAGAGCATGGTGTGGGGGCTGTTCTAGCACAGATGAATGAGGAGGGCCGAGACTTACCTGTAGCCTTCATCAGCCGGAGGTTACTTCCCAGGGAACAAAGGTGGAGTGCGATAGAGCGTGAGGCATTTGCTGTGGTCTGGGCGCTGAAGAAGCTAAGACCCTACCTGTTTGGGACTCACTTCCGGGTTCAGACAGACCACAGGCCCCTCAGATGGTTAATGCAGATGAGGGGTGAGAACCCAAAGCTGTTGAGGTGGTCCATTTCCCTACAGGGGATGGACTTTACGGTGGAACACCGCCCTGGTACAGATCACGCCAATGCTGATGGTCTGTCCAGATTTTTCCGCCTTAGTGATGAGGACTCCCTGGGTGAAGGGTAGTTCTCCCCACATTTCAGCTGGAGGGGACACGTGTTAGACCTGGCATCATTGGCATGAGTCTCTCCTCCATTTTTTTCTGTTTGCCTCCTCTGTTTACGATGTTTTTGCTGGATTATTGCTTTGGGCACTGTGCCACTGCTGATCAGTGCCACAGTGCAAGTGCTCCCTATGTTAAATTGTTACATTGATTGGTGTTACCATGATTGGCTTGGTTGACTTACTGTTCAGACCCTAGTCTAGTGCACTGCGTGTGCCAAGGGCGTGTAAGTTAACTGCTGCTGGTGGGCTTGCAGCACTGGTTGTGCCACCCACAGAAGCAGCGTGTAAAATGTGTCTCAGGCCTGCCACCGCAGCGCCTGCGTGCAGTCCCTGACTGCCATGTCGACTTGGTAAGGAAACCTACTGGCCAGTCTCTAAACCTTCACTTTGCCACATTTCAGACATCTCTATGGTAGGCCCTAGGGCAGGGTGCATTGTTGGTAAAAGGTAGGTCATGCCCTGATGTGTGTGGCATGATCTAATAGTGAATTACAGCCATTTTCGTTTTTCACCATTGAAGGGCTACCTGCCTCCAATAGGCCAGACTGGGCAGACTGATTATTAACTCCATTATAATCTATCTGACTCAGGGAGCATGGTAGCAAGTCGAGTTTAGTATCCCTGAACTCAGAATTTAATAACACACCCTTTAGGATGGATGGTTTTTAAATTCTATGTTTGAAAATAGCACTTTTAGAAAGTGGCTATTTTCTTGTCCAACTATCTACTGGTCTCTGCTGGTTTGGTGTGTGTGTCAGGGACTGGGTGGCTCCAGAGGTCTGAATGAGTCAGTGTGGGGTGAATGGGGCGTTTACACATAGAGTGAGGGAAGAGTAGCCTGCCCTGCCTGACACAATACTGGCTCCACCTCCTGCTGGGCGACTGATAGCCCTGCTCCTGCCAGTGACAATACTGGCTCCGCCTCCTGCTGGGCGGCTGAGGACTCTGCCCTGCTCAGTGAATAGGCCAGGAGCCTCTGCCTGGCAACACCCACAACAAACCTGAGATGGTGGGAATTTCCCTGTTTGGACAAAGGGAACAAAGGAGAAATGGGGTATAAGAGAAGGACCCCTGAACCAAGAACTCGGATCACTTCTGACAAGGAAACCTGTACCAAGGACAAGAAGCCTGCTGATCTAAGGACTTGCCTCCCCTTTCTGCCAGAGTGCTGTTTTGCTGTGGAGGAACCTGAAAGCTGCTTCTTTATTTTTGCCAAGGAACAAGGAGAGAGGAACTTGGTGTGTACTCTCTGAACACTTGCTAGGAAATCTCCAAGGACTGGAAGAGTGCCAGTCTCCTGTTGAAGTCACAGGGCCAAAGGACTTCACCATCTACTGAATTGCTGAATTGCTGGAAAGTGTTGTTTCCAGTACACAAGGGAAAATCTGCAGTCCCGACGCCGCCGACGCCGCCGAATCCAGCTCGACATCGTGAGTAACGGCTCCAGTGTCCCGAGCCTTCGACGCCGGCCGCCGGGCCCGATCGACGCCAGCAGCAACGCCAGTGAGCAGTGGGTATCGGCCCCGGCTCCAAGTGACCCCGTCTCGACGCCGGTATCGACGCCAGTGAGGAGTGAGTATCGGCTCCACCTCCAAGCGACCCCGTCCCGACGCCGCTGCTGATCGCATCGACTCGACGCCCTTCTCGACGCCGTGAGCGCTGCTCCGGCCCGACATCCCTCGACGCCGCTGCGGATTGACCCGACTCCGAGGCACGATCGACGCCGACCTCGACGCCGACATCTCGACGCCGTGGATCATCGTTTTCTTCGTTTCTCAAGGTACTGTACTTGTGGGGTCTGTTGCAACTCCAGGCTCGACGTAGCGCTCCTCGCGGTCGACGCCGAACCTTGGGAATCTTGTAGACTCGACGTCGTGTGACTCCTGTGGGGGTTACATTGTTGCCAAAGAACTGTGCTCAGAAGAATACTTTGCTAAAGAACTATTTGCCAAGAAGAAACCTTACTTGAACTATTATTTTTCCTTCCAAAGAGTATTTATTAAGACTGTGGTATATTTTTGTCGTTATTTGGTCTTGTGCTAAGCCTCATATAAAAATACTATTTTTATAATAACTTCGGTGTCGTGTCCATCTGTAGTGTATTCACTTTATTACTGTATGTGGTCATAAATGCTTAACACACTGCCTCTGAGATAAGCCTGTCTGCTCTGCCAAGCTACCAAGGGGGTAGCAGGGGTTATCTGAGTGTTTAATCCCCTTTCCCTGACTAGAGTTGGTTGGTCCCTATTTGTCAGAAGTGTATACCTCTGCCAACTAGAGACCGCCGGTTCTAACAGTGGCAAAGCAATACTGTTCCTGTTTTCTCCCCCATAGCTCCCAACCATGTTTTTCAGCAGCTGCAGTTCCTTGGTGTACTACTAATTGGCCACGATCAATGCAGTTCCTTGGTTTACTAATGAGTGGTCACAGTCTTGGTAGTCTTATTCTTCATAGGTTTTGTAGAAGCCATTCACTTGAGGACAGTAGTTACTGTTGTTGCAATGTCTATGCGGATTAGATTGTCCTATTAAACAATCTAATCCTGAAGAGGACTAGATGGTCAGTCATTGGTTGGTGGCAGGATAGTCATTAGGAGTACAAGGAGAAAGATGGCTGGGTAGAGGGTGGCATAGTCTCTCTTCCGACCCTGTGAGAGGTTTTAAACCAATGTCATTATTGAGGGAAAACTTGAGCAGTCTGAAATAATAAATGAACCAAAGGGAGGCATTCAGTAGAAATGCACATTTTTTAAGCCATGAAACACTCTAGTTTAAATATTTACCCCTAAACTTTGCCACTTCCCTCCACTTGGCATCCTCTATTTTCAAAATGAAAAGAAAAAGATCTCTACCTCAGTTGCAAAGTTAAAGTTAAGTATATTGAATTGACAGGTGAATTGTGTAATGCTCTCCATAAAGAATAATTGGTCTGGTTTGTCCGAGGTCACTGATTTGAATGTAAGCTAAGTCTTTTGAACTTTAACTGCAATCATACAATTTTCTCCACTTTCATTACAATTAAAATGCCTACTGATTTAAACACCTCCTGTAAATTGTTCCTCTGTATTTCCTTGTAAGGCCATTGCAATAGGAATACAATAAGCTCATGTTGAGAGTGAAAATGTACCATATGTAGAGGTACAAGAAAAAGTTATATGTGTTTAATCCTGTGGCTTCAAAGGCAGTGGAGTCGACATTGGGATGAATATAGGGTTTATATGTTTTCTGAGTGCTACTACAGGAGAAAAAAAGAACAAAAAATAATTTTTGCAGAAGCAGGCCAGCATCGTCAAAAAAAAGTTCACTTCATGATGCTACAATGGCCCAGCGTGATCATCTATACGACGCATCACCACCACACATGTGATACTATTAGACAAGACACTGAGGCAGCCATTTTCTTTTCTTTTCAAGTTATGATTCCTAAATGTTGGATGCACATTTCGGAGCAGTAAATGAAAAAATATAATAAGTGTGTGCTATTTATAATAGAGCATAGCAGCATCAAATTGAAAAAAGGAAAATAAGAATTAAACAAAATTCAACTAGAAGAGGTCGTGGATCTATGGTGGAGTTGGGCAGAGTGGTTAAAGAAATCCATTAAAAAAGATGAGCCTGATAAGGAAGGGAAGGAGGAAACCAGGACCGGGGCAAGTTTGGAGAGGACAACATAAAGAGTGTGGGGAGGGAGTTTGATAAAGCAACTCACAGGGAGGGCAGAAAACACATGAAAAAAACTTCCCTGTTCACATCCTATCTAAAGGTAAGTAAAGAAGCTAAGCTCAAACGCGGAGACAAGCAGAGGAAGAGGAAGGAAAGCCAGTGAGAGGGCCGGGCCCATTATTTCTAGACCTGTTCTAGAGTCTCCAAACCGATGGTTCTTTTTTGCAGCATGAAAGGGTAAAGGGGAGAAAATCGTTAATACACAGCCAATTAATCAACAATTCTTCTTACCACATAATGATCCACGGATGACTAGATAGAGTAAGTTGATCTATTACGAAGTCAAAAATAACTGGACATAGAGCCACCTCAGCACAAGAGTTTACATAATACAAAGGAATTAGCATGAAGCCAAATCTACGCATCCAATTTAAACTGTGCAGCATGAACAGAACTATTAGTTCAAGAAGGAGGATACAGAGAATCAAGAAGCACAAGTCCAAATGTCCCTGCATCGATGGTTGATGAGTAAAAAGCATTAAATTAGCCCTACTCTAGCTCTAAGGTGACATCCCTACATCAGCATCTTCAATGGAAAGGAAAAAGGTGTCAGTGCATGGAGTCTTCCTAAGAAGTCTCCCCACCATCCATTGGTCAAGTAGCATAAAGCCACCATCAATAGAAAGAGCTCACTCTGAGATGCTTTCTCTGCTAAGGCAAGAAAGAAGTGGCCTTTTTCCTTGTTCCAATAATCAGTTATCCATAGGTAGCATTCCCATGATGCACCTCGCATCACGCCATCCTCTATGGGTGCAGTTCTGGATGTACTTTTCCACTGTATTGTCCATGGTCCTTTTTCACAACAATCTGTCCTTTGCTTCTATGGCTTCTCCCATGTGAAACCGTCTCTGTCTTTACCACCTCCAACCCATGTAATTGTAACTTCTTCTCTCCTTGCCTAGCTTACCAAATCAAAGACATTACTCTTCTCTAAAGAATGCTTCTCCAACTGCAATGTAAACTTTAGAAAGAAGAAATTCTTCATTGCAATTGAAATTCAACTATTAACATTGGGGGTTGGCATTTAACAGCAGTATGGGGGCGGGTCGTGGGGGGAGGGTGTGAAAATAAAATTTCACTTACCTGTCTGCTGCAGCTGCTGCCACCACCTCCTCCTCCCAGTCCTCTTCTTCGCCTGCTTCCAGGGCAGGAAACAGGAAGCACCCAGCTCCAGCCTCCCGATAGCCAATCACAACGCTGCAATGCAGTGTTGTAATTGGTCTGAGCGCCGTGGATCGGCAATCAACCAGAAAATGTGAGGATGGGCATGTTCTCCAAGCAGGCTGTAATGCAGCCTGCATGGAGTACATGCAAAGTGCACATGACGGTTTGGCCGGCCCGATAGGGCCGGCCAAAGCGTCATGAGCATTAGGATTGGGCAAACCACTCCTCCCCTGCCCTGCTCTGTGAGCAGAGCAACCCCGCCCAGCTGAGCAAGGACGTAAAAATAAAATGATAATAACAGTCGTTTATTATCATTTTATTTTTACCTTTTTGAACTTCTCAGTGGGGCGACGCTCCTCTGCCTTAGCGTAGGGGTCACCACTGACTATTAATTCTAAAGCAAGAGTTTTCAGGGACTTGAATTTCAGGCCATCTGGTTTCGGCTACCATAAGAACATGTCACCTTAAACATTACAATTCGCATAATCATTATAGAATTTCAACTAATACATTCACCCATTAATATAAAAATATCATTTTTTAAGCACATTTAATACATGAGTAGTGTCAGCCTCACAGCATGAGTTTAGATAACTTTTTCTGCTAATTACATTTAATTCCTGCTTTAATTCTCCATGACACTTATCCATAAACTGAAGCAGGTCACATAATTGTGTTAATATGGTCCACAATTCTAACACCTCATGTTAACATAATTTGCAAGATTATATGCAGATGCGTTCTACACATGAATATAATGCACCCCTACAAGTAAATGAAATTTCCGCTCCATCACCAGTGAACAAGAAGCAAGCAAACGGGATTAACAAGAAAGTCACCCAATGATTAGAAATGAACTGACCCAAAGCACACTCTAAGAATCGGTAAAAGCTCTCCGTATGCAAAACCTACATAAGGACCTGGCGCTAGTTTTCTGCTGTTGACTTTGTATATTTATATCAACAGCCATTCATTCCCTTGATGGAAATCGACAACCAAAAGTTCACTAACATTTTCACACCCTGTATCAATAATTATTTCTACCACCAAGGCGTTATTGAGTTATTTTCTCTCAATGAGTTGTTACCTTTCATATGATTTTTTATGATTTTAGGTGCTTTGCTGACAGCTCCTTCAATGCCTCCAATTCATGATTTTTTCTGTTTCAGATTGTTTTCGGCATGTTATGTGAATAGTAGGAATTTGTCGTCGTTACTGTGTCAGTCTGTAGTGATGCTCTTTTGTGATGGACACTGAGCTCTAGGAGGCTTAACAGAAATTTGTAGCTCAGCTGCATGTGACTAACCACGCTGCTTTTAAAAAGAAAAGGCGCACACAAAAGAGGGATCAGAGTGCTACAATAATTCTCAAGGAATCATTTTCTTAGTCTTTTTTTTCAGCAGGGACGTGGAAAGTCGCAAGACTCGCTACTTAATCCAAATCCGTTTCAGATGCCATTCAAGCCTGGCTGGATCCGCTTCCACTGAGAGAGATTCGCCTCATTTGCTGTCAATACCGTGCAATATGTTTGCTGAAAAATAAATCAGGCATTTTTCAGTAATATTAAATTAAGCAAATCCTTCTGTTCTGAGCCAGAAAAAAGGCTGTTTAGGATAATCTTTTGCAGCATCTAGACTACCGACCTTTGCCAAGTTGTAATAGAATGCATGCAAAAACTGAAGGAAAGGAATCCCTGTTCACTGCGTTGTGATTTGATCATGTAGAATGAGAGTCACACGCAGTCAATGGTTGTCTGAGGCAGGTGAGGCACTGCTCACACAATCACACATGACGCAAGAGTGTAAATTTAGGCCCATATTAATCTAACATTCACACAATGCAACGCAGCAAGCCACCTTGCTGCACTGTGTGAAAGGGACAGGACAGGAATGAGCTGTATTTATCATTGTACGGTGCATTACTGTCCTTTGCAAGCACTGGCGTACTTTTGGCTGCCTACCACCAACGCAGGCACGCTTGCGTCATGTCGCAAGGGTGCCTGTGTTCTAGACAGGATTGTTTTTGTGAAGTAAGGGGTACCTGTAATTTTTAAACAACCACCTACACCTACACCACTCCCCCTTCACTACACTACACATAGTCATTATAAATCAGCGCTCCTACGTAACTGCCGCTAGTCGCAGCGCGCCCCAAGCAGTAGATGCTTGGGATGGCCCCAATGATAAAGCATGTCACCTAGGGGAAACCTTTGGTGAGTGAGGGGACTCAAGAAAAGAATTATTTTTTCTCTATTTGAGGTGCGTCTTACTCATATAGTAGACCCCTCCTTTTTTCCCTTTTAGCTAGGTTCCCTGATCCACGATTCTCGGATCTTTTTTTGTCTTACAAGTACCAAGGAGGACGAACCTAGCCATATCCTCCTCTCCCCCTTTCTTTGTTTTGATAATAACTATAGACACCTGTGGAACACCTAATTCTGAATGTGATGCCCTATTTTGAGCTCAATGTACAGAGTCAGAGGTATATACCAGACCCTCTGAGTAGCTCAACAGGCAGTGTCAATATTTACCAGGTACAGCCAAAATGTGTGATTGAGGTACTTTTACAGAAAAGTTATGGAAGATGCTACATAATACAACTGAATTACGTAGGTTTAAGGGTGTGTCGATCGAAGACTATTATTTTTATTTACAGCTTTTTAAAGGAAAGATCCTCATTATGGCATACCTTTTGGTATCAGGTTTGCTGTTACAAAATAATCAATATGCTGATCATTGATGGTTTCTCAGATTATTCTGTGACCTACATAGGACCTACATAGGTACCTTGGTGTCTGTCACTGAGGTGCAGTGCACAATGTTTTGTAAACCATCATTCTGAAATTTCTCCCACTGATAAACAGCTACTGCCATAGTTATTGTGCTCATGCAGCATAGCTGAAGCAAGGCATTGCTCTTCTAACACTTTTTTCACTTGTGACTATCCTCGCTGCATACTGGTAAATGTAGAGGTTTTCCGATGGGATGGAACATTTTGGGATTTCCATCCTTTATCCATGCAGGATAGTATCCAGGCTTATTCTTTTTATTTTAATAAATAATGTAGGTATATATGAGGTTTAGTCAAAAATAGCTCAGACCAAATAGGGCATCAGACTGCTGTATGGATAAACAAGAATGAGGAAGTAAAAGGACAACTCAGGGATATCAATCAGAGAACAGTTGAAAAAATTGTGAAAAATAGCTGTTATATAGAGACAATGAAATCCATGCAGGACCAAGTATTGATGCAGTTCTGCATTCAGTGAGGGAGGTTACAGCTACATTATGAAGGATGTCGGAGAGGAAGGATAAATTCAAGGTGAAGATTGATATCCGGTGGGGTACACAGAGTTTTGCCACTCTGCTCTATGCATGGAGCACGGATTTCAGCAAAAACTCTGCAATCTGTTGCATGGTGGAGTTTACCAGCCCTACTTTTAGGGACAGGCATCAGCGTCTAAAATACATTTCTTGTACATTAACAGTTCTCTTTGCCCCTAAGCTTTAACTCAAATGCATCCTGTCAGAAGAGCACAAAATATCTCTGCAACCGAGGTGCTCTGTTTGATCTATAAGGTTAGATCATTGCATGGACGACTACACCTTGACTGCTGCTGGCCTTTCGGTTTGTGGTTACACATCCATAGTGTCAGGAGACAGCTCAGTGTTTTCTCTTCTTATGGTGCGCGTAATAATACTGGGGTACCGGATATAGAAGAGGCTGTTCGCATATAAACTGAGGGGCAGCAGGCAAAGAAGGATTTTTGAGTTGTTTCTTTGTGTTTATAAAGTTGGAGGTGGCAGAATTGTTGTCAATTTGGTGCTGATTGCTGCCTTCTCCTTCTCCTTGCCTAATATGCTGTTATTCTGGGTAATTTGTCTGCTACCGTATCTTGCCAATGTCGTCTAGTGATTAACCATGTTTAGTGGAAGAGGCGGTGGCTTATTGCAACTGGTAATGTCACACTTTCATGTAGGGTTTTGCAGCCCCATACAATCAAGTTCACTTTCATTAAACTGTAAAGCATGACCATACCTTAAAGTATTGAAGATTACTGAACATAGAGATCTTTTTTTTAAAGAGAGAATGTCCTGGGATCCGGTGGAATGTGCCTCATGCAGCCTTGCTAAAAATAAATTGCTGCAGAGATTGCGAAGTGTCAGAATTTGTTTACAATATAAGTTTGGATGGAGGAGCAGTGGTATTTCCTATCAAGGATGCACTGACAAGCCCTTGCTGTGTCAAATGAATGGCTTCTTTCTCGTTTTTCAAAGCATAACTCTGCTCTGTGTTTGGGCTTGTTGTCTCTGTTTTCCATGTTATCCTAACTGGAGGTTTTCAGTATTATCAATATAGTCATCCTTTACACAAGAGCGCAAAAGACCATGCCTGGGTTGGATCACTTCAACCATCTCTTGCAAGCAGGATAATGGGCACTTCCCTGTAGGAGCTGCCTCAGTATGTAAGCCTGCTGCAAGCTTTCATGTCTGCACCTTCAAGCATGCTCAGAGAAAGGAATGTCTCCGCACCTTCCCAGACAGTAGCGTTCAGCCTAACAGTAGGGCTAAGTATACACCATAGTCTTCAGCAGTGGTAATAGACACAGTAAACTTTAGTATACCTTGTGAAATTATAAATGCACGGCTGACAGTGTGTAATATGCAAAGTGTATTTGACTTAATGATCACTGATGACATACAATGTAAAGTACGTTTGCATCAATGTAATCCAACTGTTCAATGGCAGCAATAAAACAGCATATACTACTTATATCGCTTGGCGTCATGATCTATGGCGACAGCTTTACGTTTTCTTAAACAAAATCCAATGTCACAATGTCATGAATCAGGGAACATCCTATCGAGCATGACAGCCAAATTTTTTTCATATGGCTTGCCTCTGCCACCCGACCCTACAATTGCTCTGACTTGTGGTTAATTTCCAGTAGTATCAAGAGAAGACTGGTTGCGTGGCCTAGGGGCAAGATAATGGTATTGATTGGATAATACACTGTACAAGTATTGCAGCTGCTTTTCAGAACTGGAGCAGCATAATTTTGGCTCCAACCTTTCATGTATGTGCAGGCTACATACATATACATAAAATTAGGTTTCCCTTTAGTGCCTCACTTGTGAAAAACACATGGGCACGGACTCCAAATTTGCTGGTGCTATAAATTTATTGCTGCTTGCTACATATCATAACGCTTTCCGGTCCCCACACGTGACCTTGATCACATGAAGAATGCTCTGCAGCATTTTGATTTAAACACCCTGGATTGTGTCACATGACTCTTACTCTAATAGACATAAATAACAGGTTCTCCGCAATGACATTTTACACTGCATCAGTTGCATCTTTAAACTGTATCTTAAAATATATATATATCTAAAGAAATCTTTACATTTCATAACTGCATAATGCGTTTTGTAATTTTGCATCATTTTTACATTTTATAACTGCATAATGCGTGTTCGAATTCTTCATATTATATACATATATATTTACATTGCTTGCATATAGATCTGTTGCAATACCAATGTCTATACTAAAGTGCTGTGTGTGAATAAATATTAATTATTTAAAGTGTGTTGTGCTACCAAAGTGCTAAGTGATTAATAACTTGTAAGAAACTGTACAAAAATATAAGAAGATGCAGAATGTTGTATCAGCATTGAGGGAACTGTTCTTAAAAATAGAAATAATGTTATAACAAAATATTTGGCATAGGATCATATGCCTTATCTGGGGTATGCATATATAATAATATTCAACAGTTGAAAATGTATTCTGTTTGCCTCTATGTATAAAGACACATTTTTAATATAGGATACTGCGCTGATATATGTAATTTGTAAAACACCAATGATTGCAAATACATGGAGATACATTCATCAACATTATTAATATAAATATATATATATATATATATATATATATATAAATAAATATATATATATATATATATATATATATATAAATATAAACATCGATTGGTACTGTGTGAACTCATAAACATATATATATATATACATATACATATATATTTTACACATGGTTTTATGTGCTCGTGTGATGTAATATTATGAATGTGATGTGGTGCACTAATAGTACAGAAGGTACTGACAACAGTAGCCCATCATTCCCAAAAATATCCTGTCTTCTTTCTGGGTTGGTGGGGGGTTTCATTTATAAAATCCCCCAAATTCTCTCCTGCCTCACCTTTCTGACTCCTTTCTCAATCTGATGACCAAGATACAAGACTTCTTTTAAACAGCACTGCAGCTTATTTTGAGACACTGTATGTCCATTCTCAGTCAAGTGGTTCAGCATCACAATGGTGTACGCTTTGCAAGGCTCCTGAGTCCTGAGTATTTGACACAACCAGCAGGTCGTTAATTAACTGTACTAGAACAGAGTTACAGGGCATAACCGAGGACTCCAGATTCTTCTTAAGGATCTGGTTGAAAATGGATGGGCTCTCAGTATACCCTTGTGGGACTCGGCACCATGCCAATACACGACTGCCGAGCCTAATTGCAAAGAGGAACTGACTTTACTCATGTAAGGGTATGGAGACGAAAGCTTGACACAAATCGGTAAAAGAGAACCACTCAGCCTCATATGGAATTTGGAACAATGTCACAGCAGGATGTGTGTAGTTTGAATAATATTGTTCATGCTCATGTATTCAAATACTCATTTGAATAATACCTTTCTTTTATATCTGAAAATGTGCTCCTCTCGAAGAATACTCTACAACTATATTTTACTGTGTACACAGTTATAATATTGCAATTAAACATGTATTGAGATCTTTACTACATTAAGTTGACAAGAAGCTTTAAGCTTTTGGATGTCACAATGTTGAACTTCAGTGAGAACATTTGCTTTGGATGAAATGTTTTTCTTTCTTCTGCAGGTGCAGACGTGTGATCTAATACATAGAGAAGGAACATTGTGTGAAAGAGATAGGGAAGTTTAGGAGGAGTATTTTTGGCAAGTATGAGAACCGGTAACAAGCAAGGGAGGATTACTGTCCATCCTGAATTCGGAGACGGGCAGGATTCAAGGACATCTGGAAGGTGTGGCCCAAAGGAATGAGTCACAAGTGTAGTTGCCAAGATTTATTGTTTAAAAGTGGAAAATAATGAGACATTTGACCTGGGCTTCTAGACGGTTCCTTTGTGGGTATAATTAATGAGCACACTCCATCTTTTTTCAGAGATTCTTTTTAGACTTTGCGAGGTACATGCCTCTTTGCTACACCTGTGTTGTGTGGCTTCATGCATACCATATTATTTCCCTTTTTACAACTTCTACAGAGGTTCTGCTATGCTGACACCTTTCCTTACTTTCCTGACTTAAATAGGGTTTCCCTAATCCATAGTTTAGCATAGGGCTTACTAGATGTTCTTAGATAACTTCATGAATGGGCAGGAAGATCGAAACTATCAATCTAATCACCTGACTGTATTTCTCATTCTTTATATTGCGGCTACAGAATTCCTCATTTGCTTCCTGTTGTTGAAGATACATTTCATACGGAACCTTGGAGTCCCACTTGTGATTCTATATTTTTATACTATGTTTCTGCAACTGATTTATATCAGCTTGGCTTTGAATTTGTAATGTATCTATACTCATCTTCTGATTCACAGTTTTACTCTCTGCCCAAATGGGTTACACTGTAATTGTTAAATTGTAATTGATCTTAACTTCTCAAGCACCTAGTAAATTTCTATTGCCGGAAGTAGGAAAAAGAGGCCTATATTTTATGTGCTAGCAGCACGTATCACCTACAAGAAGTTCCAGGAATATTTAATAATAAAAACAGTGTGTTTTGTTTACTAACCGTTTTTATTGATTTTTTTGGCAACAGGATCACATTTTCGCATAAGGTACATTGATATACTGATATTCCTGCTTGAATTCTATTTGAAAACATTCCCCTTGATGAACCACCCTCCTCCCCCCAGATGGAAAGTTTAAAAGGCAAAAAATAGCAACAAATCATGTTCATAACATTTGAGGCGCACAAGGACTCACATTTAAAACAGTATCTCCTTGCGGTATCTTCCGTCTCTACAATATCCTACTGTCCCATTTCCCCCCACCATCCTATTTCCCTTTTGGGCACCTTTTGTGGATTTACAGGTGGTAGGTTTTGTTAGTCGGTTTTGTCTTTGTGGACGATCTCACTTTCCGCAGTGCATAGTTCAAGCATCATCTTTCTCCATGCTCTCAGGTCGTCTTCTAGTTTTTCATCATGTCTAACTTGTTTCATCCTAATTTCCTCGGCAGTGGCCCATTCAAGCATATCCCGAAGCCACTCCTCTGGGGTCGGCAGGCATGCATCTAGCCATTTAAATTCTATATGTCGCCTAGCCAATATTAACCCATGGAAAGGCTGGCAGGGATTGGTATCGGGGCCCTGTTGTGGGCCCCCCATGTGTTGGGGTGGAGTGTTGGTGCACTGGGGGGTTCCCATGAAACCCCCCTACATTTCACTCCACTCACTGGCTCATTATGATGGCGAGCGGACATCAGTCCGCCCGCCATCATAACGGTGATGGGACCGACCGCCATACGTGCGGCAGTCCCACTGGCCCAATTAGGATGCGCCCGCCATACTGGCGGGCGCATCCTGGCAATTTACCATTGGGGACGGTGCTGCTGGCTGCTGCACCATCCGCAATGGTAAAAGGGCATGCACATCATTTTCCAGCACCACCTGGCAGGCACCATGCGGTGCTTGCCACGTGGTGTAGGGAACAGCAGGGGGGTACCATGGGTACCCCCCAAGTGCACCCCCACCCCCCATGCCCCTGGGGGCCCACAACAGGCCCTCAAAGCCAATCCCCGCCAGCCCTTCCATGACGGCATCGTCACCATGGAAGGGCCTGTATGCCACCCACATCGTAATATTACTGGCCCAGCACCACACTGCCAGCAATTGGAACGATTTCCGACCAGCCGATAAGGAGCACCATAAAATGGCGGGGTTATTTATCGTTAGGATGGCGTAACGGTCGCCACCGCCGGCTCAGCAGTGGTGATTGTTACGCCATCGTAAGGAGCCCCTAAGTGGCAGGCACGGTGTGGTGCCTGCCATGTAGTGTAGTGAAATGCAGGACATGCATTTTTAGCATTGCGGCGGGTGCTGCAGCCAGCAGCACCCACCGCAATTTTAAAGTGCTGGATGCGACCCCCATGCTGGCAGTCGCATCCTATTGTGGAGTGCGGGACCGCCGCATGACTGGCTGGCGGTCCCAATCCCTGCTACGATGGCTGGCGTACTCAAGTCCGCCCGCCATCGTAATCGGCCCCTTTGGGGTTTTTTTAAGTTAAGTTTCAGGTGTGGTTTGTGGGTTTTGTAGAGGTATAGGGTGTTAAGAAAAGTAATTAAAATTAATTATTTGATAATTTGCAATTAATATTAATAGATAAATATTCATTATTTTTTTATTAAGGGTAAGGGACTCATAAGGATAACTGGCTGTCGGACCACCGATCTCACGTTGGTCAGGAGACCGAACGACAAGCAGGTGGCAGTCCAGCCACTCAATTAGGATGAGACTGTCATGCTAGCAGTCAGAAAAGTGCTCTTTTACATTGCGGCTTGTGCTGCAGCCCAGGGAAAGGGCTGCAGCACAAGCTGCAGTGTGAAAGAGCACTTTGTGCACATCCATGCACCATGTGGCAGGCACCAAGTGGTGCCTGGCACATGGTGCGTGAATGTGCATGAGGACACTACATGTGTGACCAGGGCCACTTCATAGTGGCCCACAGGCGACAGGGGCCCTGGTTGGGGACCCCAAAGTTAATTTCAACAGCTTTTTCCTGGCATTTGGACCACCATAAAAAGACTGTCGGAATGGGACATCGTAATCCTGATGGTGGTGCCTGCGCAGGCACTGCCTCCATGCAAGGGATACGATTTTGCCACTGCCCTGATGCGACAGCCAGACCGACGTTGTGTCGGTGGCAGCACCACCGCTATCGTAATTAGGCCCTAAGTTTCAGGTGTGGGTTGTATGATTTGAAGGGGTATAGGGTGGCAAGTAAATTAATAACAATTAGTTAATAATTATTATTTAATTAATATTTCATTAATATTACTCATTTAATTGATAATTAATTATGTAAACTGTATAATATTTTTTTCATTTGTTGGTGTGTGTTTTTGTAAGGGTAGGAAATAATTATAAGAATTAATAAATAATGTTTATTTATAATAATTATTGAAAATATAATTAGTTATGTAAAATATGTAATTAAGATATTCTTTAAGTTATATATTAGGTATGAGTTGTTGCATCTGCAGGGGTAAAGGGTGGGAAATTAAGTATAATTAATATATTATTGGTTAATTTTCAATAATAATTGGTAAATTAACAATTAATTATGAAAATGGTGCAAATAATATTTTTTTAATTTATATATTGGGTGTGAGATGATGGTTTTGTATGAATAAAGGGAGGGAAGTTAATTAAATATAAATATTTTACTAAAAGACAATTGTTAATAATATTTTAATACATATTTAATTATGTACAATTTGTGAATAATATAATTTTAAGAGTTTAGGTCCTTATTACAATGTCGGTCAGAATTGCCTCCGACCAACACCTTCATAGACTCGGGGCGCACTACCTGAGGTCGGCGGTTCCGACATGCTGTTTACGATGCTACCGAACACTGTTCAGTCGGATTTCCACTGTTTTCTATGGGAGTTTGAGTTATGGACATAAACCGGCTGTGATACAGGCCCCTATAGAGAAATGTGTGTGTGTGTAAAACCCTGCACCCTGTGGCAGGCCCCCCATGGTGCCTGCCACACAGTGCAGGGTTTTACAGGGGGTACCGACCACCAACCGTAGGCCGTGGAGGAGTGGGTGCCCTGCTAGGGGCCCCCAAATTCGCTTTCTAACAAACTTTTCGTGTCAGCAATGCCGGCACAGAAAGAATGTCAATAAACCGAAATCATAACCCTGATGGCAGAAATGCCGTCCATAGGGGATTATGGTGTGGTTCAGACTGACAGGAATACTCCGAGAGCCAGTCGGAACCAAGTCGGAATGACTGGCCGGTTTACATTCTGACCGCCAAAATTGTAATCAGTTGGTCAGACCGTAAACCGACCTAGTCAGTTGGAAAGCCTCCGACAGCGGTCAGAAAGCTTCCGACTAGCGGTCAGAGGCTTTCCGACCAACATCATAATTGGCCCCTTAGCATAGATATGTGTTGTGTAGTTTGTAGAAATATAGGGTAGAAAATTATTTAAGTAATAACAAATGTATTAATAGTTAATTTTTTTATTTTATTTTGGGCCTCATTATGATGGTGGCCGGACTTTCGTCTAACAGCCATCCTGTCGGGACCGGGACCACCCGACTAGCAGTCGGCGGTCCCGCCATCAGTATTAGGATGCGACCGCCTTCAAGGCGGTTGTAATGTGTATTCTTTATATCGTGGCATGTGCTGTGGGCTGCAGCACATGCCGCAATACTAAAGAAACACATCTGATATATCCCTGCACTATGTGGCAGGCACCATGCGGTGCCTGCCACATGGTGCAGGGATGTATAGAGGGGCACCATAGGTGCCCCCCAGGGTACATATCAGAGGTCCAGGAGCGAAGGGGGGCTTGCTACTGGTCCTCAAGTCACTTTCTGCCTGTCTTTTCATGGCGGGTTAACGGCCATGAAACGGCTGGTGGAAACTGACATTGTAATCCCTATTGTAGGGATTACAGTCCATCCAATGGTCTGACAGGCTGCTTGAGCCTGTCGGATTAGTGTCGGATGGTCTCTCTTCACCCGCCAACCATCCGCCTGCCATCCTAATGCGGCAGGCGGGCTTGTATGGTCCGATATTGGGGAACCGCCACTGATGACCTGACGGTGGTGGTCCCACCGCCATCGTAATCAGACCCAATGCTATTTATTATTGTATGTGTTAATTGTGTTTCATTTTTTAAATGTAAATAGGATTGTATTTATTGGTTGTTATTATTTTGAGAATATAGTTTGGTATTTTAATTATAATAATATTTATTGTAATTTATGATATGTATTAAACATTGTAATGAATATTTAATTTGCTCATTTAAAAAAAAAATGTTTCGATTTTTTATATTTAAATAATATATTTTTGTTACTTAGTATGTTTCTGAAAATATTGTTTTTTGTTGAAGTGAGTTAGTCCGTTTCTAATGTTGCAGAGTGTGCAGTGGGAGTAGTACATTTTACCCCTTTGCAATCCAACACTTTCCCTACTATTGCACTGACTGGCGTAGGAGTAGTAAATGTTACCCGTTTGCAATCCAACATGTTCCCTACTCTTGCACTGACTGGAGTGGGAATAGTAAATGTACTTCTCCGCTATCCACCATTTTCCCTACCGTTGCACTGTCTAGAGTAGGAAGAGTGAATTTTACCACTCCTCAATCCAACACTTTCCCTACTGTTGCACTGACTGTAGCTAGATTAGTACATTTTACACCTCTGCAATACAACACTTTCCCTACTGTTACAATGACTGGAGTGGGAATAATACATTTTACAGCTCCGCAATCAAACACTTTCCCTACTGTTACAGTGACTGGAGTGGGAACAGTAAATTGTACCCCTCCAAAATCCAACACTTTCCCTACTGTTGTACTGACTGGAGTGGGAATAGTACATTTTACCACTCACATAATCCAACTCATTCCGTACTGTTGCACTGACTGGGGTGGGAATAATAAATTTTATCCCGCCACAATCCAACACTTTCCCTACTGTTGAACTGACTGGAGTGTGAATAGTAAATTCTAACCCTCCGCAATCCAACAGTTTTCCTTCTGTTGTGCTTCGTGGAGTTGGAATAGTAAATTTTACCCCTCCAGAGTCCAACTCTTTGCTTATTGTTGTATAAATTGGAGTGGGAATAGTATATGTATCATTTGTAAAATATAGTTTACTTTATATTCTTTAAATTTATATTATTATTAAATATATATTATTACATTTTTGAGAGTGTAAAATTCAAATATTTATTATTATTAATGTTTTTAACTTGCAATTTATTTTTAGTAAATTATAATATTTTATGTAAAATTATTTATGCTATTGTGTATATATATTATATATATATATATATATATATATATATATATATATATATATATATATATATATATATATATATATATATATATATATATATATTCACTTAAAAAACCATAGGTTTCACACATGTTATAGTTAGCTGGACATTTCACTCGTAAAAAACCAATGAAATTCCCCCGTTATAGTTAGTGCAGGCAACTATAACTCACGCGACCGCAATCCTCTGCTGATGACGTCAGATATTACATCACTGATGACATATGTGTCTTTATGAAAAATAAATATTTGTAATATATGTATAGCTAAAGATTAATGGAAGAAGACATGGGTAAATAAGTGTCTAAATACAGTGATGTAATATCTGACGTCATCAGCAGAGGATTGCGGTCGCGTGAGTTATAGTTGCCTGCACTAACTATAACGGGGGAATTTCATTGGTTTTTTACGAGTGAAATGTCCAGCTAACTATAACATGTGTGAAACCTATGGTTTTTTAAGTGAATTTGCAAGGTTTTTTAAATGCTAGTTCGTAACTATAACATGTGTGAAACCTATGGTTTTTCAGTGAATATATAAACATATAAATATAATCTGCATATCTATATAAATATAAATTCATGCAAACATATACATATATGCATACATATGCATGGTATGTACATGAAAGTTTGAAAAACTCTAATACAAGCAAAGCTAAAAAGCCACCTAATTACAAACAGAATTGCTTTAAACTTAAACGAGGGTGAGACCTATTGCATTTTCAATGCTTGTTTACTTTGATTCCATCAAGAAGGCATTCAGATGTGTCCCACATTTTTCATAAATTCTGAATGGTAGCACTCTAGTTGCTCATTAGATCACTGTAGTAAAGCTACTGCTCACAAGGGAAGTCTGCTGCTGGTATTGAAAGTGCATGTTTCAGTCTGCATGTCAGAATTCTTTAATGAAATAGAAGAGGATTTGATAAGTCACTTAAAATGTGCCCTAATTTTTCTTTTTTCCTCACTAATCATAATTTCTATGGCAAAATGAACCTCCTCATTGTGTTCCTTTTAAATTAAACTACTCACTCTCTACTACTCACTCGCTACTACTTTCTACTACTCACTCTCTACTACTCACTTTCTACTACTCTCTACTACTCTACTACTCTCTACTACTCACTCTCTACTACTCACTCTCTATTACTCTCTACTACTCTCTACCACTCACACTCTACTACTCTACTACTCACTCTCTACTACTCTCTACTACTCTCTCTCTACTACTCTCTCTCTCTACTACTCCCTCTCTACTACTCTCTCTACTACTCACTCTCTACTACTCTCTACTACTCTCTACTACTCTCTACTACTCTCTACTACTCACTCTCAACTACTCACTCTACTACTCTCTCTACTACTCACTCTACTTCTCACTCTACTACTCTCTACCACTCACTCTCTACTACTCTCTCTCTACTACTCACTCTCTACTACTCACTCTACTACTCACTCTACTACTCTCTACCACTCACTCTCTACTACTCTCTCTCTACTACTCACTCTCTACTACTCACTCTACTACTCTCTACTACTCTCTACTACTCACTCTCAACTACTCACTCTACTACTCTCTCTACTACTCACTCTACTACTCACTCTACTACTCTCTACCACTCACTCTCTACTACTCTCTCTCTCTACTACTCACTCTCTACTACTCACTCTACTACTCTCTACTACTCTCTACTACTCTCTCTGCTACTCACTTTCTACTACTCTCTACTACTCACTCTCTACTACTCACTCTCTACTACTCTACTACTCTCTACTACTCTCTCTACTACTCACTCTCTACTACTCACCCTCTACTACTCTCTACTACTCTCTCTCTACTACACACTCTCTACTACTTGCTCTCTACTACTCACTCTACTACTCACTCTACTACTCACTCTCTACTACTCCCTACTACTCCCTACTACTCACTCTACTACTCACTCTCTACTACTCTCTACTACTCACTCTCTACTTCTCCACTACTCTCTACTAATCACTCTCTACTACTCACTCTGTACTACTCTCTACTACTCTCTCTACTACTCTCTACTACTCACTCTCTCTACTACTCTCTCTCTACTACTCACTCTCTACTACTCACTCTCTACTACTCTCTCTCTACTACT
The DNA here is from genome assembly GCF_964204655.1 of Triturus cristatus. Lineage (NCBI taxonomy): Eukaryota > Metazoa > Chordata > Amphibia > Caudata > Salamandridae > Triturus > Triturus cristatus. Next base: position 753,660,227 of record NC_140589.1, read on the forward strand.
CTCTACTACTCTCTGCTACTCACTCTCTACTACTCTCTACTACTCACTCTACTACTCATTCTCTACTACTCATTCTCTACTACTCTCTCTCTGCTACTCAGTCTCCACAACTCACTCTCTACTACTCTCTACTACTCACTCTCTAATACTCACTCTCTACTACTCCCTCTACTACTCACTCTCTACTACTCTCTACTACACCCTCTACTACTCACTCTCTACTACTCTCTACTTCTCACTCGCTACTACTCTCTACTACTCGCTCTCTACTACTCTCTACTACTCTCTCCTACTCACTCTCTGCTACTCTCTCTACTACTCTCTACTACTCTCTCTACTGCTCTCTCTCTACTCTCTACTCTCTATTACTCATCCTCTACTCTCTACCTCTCTACCTTTCTCTACCTCTCTCTCTACTACTCTCTACCTCTCTACCTCTACCTCTCTACCTCTACCTCTCTACCTCTACGTCTCTCCCTCTACATCTCTACCTCTCTACCTCTCTCTACCCGCACAAATATGCACATATATGCATTTATATATATGTATGTGTATATATATGTATATACATACATATATAAACATATATGAATGCAAAACGCCACTGCCAGTGCTTCGCTCGAACACAGAGACGAGAAGCAGACCCAAACGATTAGTGCCAATCAAAAGTGCTTTATTGGTTGCCCAGCCTGTCCGCCATAACGCGTTTCGACCCCCACTCGGCCTTGATCACATAAACATATATATAATCTGCATATCTATATAAATACAAATATAAATGCATGCATACATATACAGATATGCATGTTATATACATGAAATTTAGAAAAACACTAATAAAAGCAAAGCTAAAAAGCCACCTAATTACAAACAGAATTGCTTTAACTTAAACGAGGGGGAGACCTATTGCATTTTCAATGCTTGTTTACTTTGGTTCCATCAAGAAGGCATTCAGATGTGACACATTTGCCATAAATTCTGAATGGTAGCACTCTTGTTCCTCATTAGATCACTGTAGTAAAGCTACTGCTCACCAGGGAAGTCTGCTGCTGGTATTCAAAGTGCATGTTTCAGTCTGCATGTCAGAACTTTTTGATGAAATAGAAGAGGATTTGAGAAGTCAAAATGTGCCCTAAGTTTTCTTTCTGCAGCACTAGTCATAATTTCTATGGCAAAATGAACCCCCTCATTTTGTTCCTTTGCAAATTAAATGTTTTAAATGTTACCACTTTATTCCAATCAAGATGGCTGCAGGTGTGCCATACCTTTGTCATAAGTAAGACTGTTAGCACTCTAGTTGTTCTTTAAAACACTCTGGGATTTCTGTCATTGGGCTTTACTTGGGCTACATCTCGGTGATATTTGTGCTACATTTGGGCTCTTTTGTCTCTGGTGGCCATCTTGGGAGACTTGTTATGAAGTTTCCTAATTTCCTCATTTACTGCAGTCTCCTCAGTAGGCATACTGTCAGTTTTTTTACTTTGATTCAATGAAGAAGGCATTCAGATGTGTCACACATTTGCCATAAATTCAGAATGTTAGCACTCTAGTTGCTCATTAGATCACTGTAGTAAAGCTACTGCTCACCAGGGAAGTCTGCTGCTGGTATTGAAAGAGCATGTTTCAGTCTGCATGTCAGAATTCTTTAATGAAATAGAAGAGGATTTGAGAAGTCACTCAAAATGTGCCCTAATTTTTCTTTCTGCAGCACTAATCATACATTCTATGGCAAAATGAACCCTCTCATTTTGTTCCTTTTTAAATTAAATGTTTTAAATGTTACCACTTTATTCCAATCAAGATGGCTTCAGGTGTGCCATACCTTTGTCATAAGTAAGACTGTTAGCGCTCTAGTTGTTCTTTGGAACACTCTGGGAAGCTGCAGTAGAACACAAAGGAATCAACTGACAGTCTCTGCCCTTGTTGGATGTACATGTTTTACTGAGAATGTCAGACTTCATTCTCACATGACTGAGAAAGATAATGTGAATTTACAGAAAATATGCTCTCAGTTTAGCTTATAGATCACCTTCCAAACCTCTGTGGGAAAAGCATGTGAAAATAGTTTTCTCTCAAACATGATTCATGATATCCCAGCAGAAGGATTTTTCACATGGTAAAATCACCTTAGAACATACTACAATTCCTAAAATGAGTATGGTACCATCAACAAATGATTTATAATGTAACTAAAGTCTTAAAACCTTCTATTAACTGCAATGCTTTTTAATGAGGTGCTATCATGTATATTGGTCCCAAGATGGCTGCCAACACTTCTTGGATGAAGTGCTGACAGCCAATCAGATCTCACAATGAGATGTGTGGTTAGGCTCCGCCCAGATATGTATATGATTTTACTTTTGATTTTCTCAGGAACTACTGAACGGATTTACACCATATATGCAAAAGGCACATGCCTGACCTGAGGACTACCTCTTTGCCAAATTTCAAGTAATTCTGTTCAGCCGTTCTAGCTGTAGCTGTGTCTAAAGGTCCTATGGAAAAATGCATGGGGAAAATGCGTTTTGGAACCCCCCTTTTTTCTCGGCCCCCGCTTGACGAATCACCCCGAGACTTTCAGGGTAGGAGCTGAACGGAGCGCCCCATTAGTTTTGAAAATTTCGCGAGGATTCGTCAACCGGCGTCAAAGTTATTCAAAATAGAATTTTGAGATTTCCTATGGAAACTAGGTTGTAACTATAACTATCTACTGGCGACCGCCAGTAGATAATGTATACATATATATATATATTTACATTTTAAAAAATAATTTGTTGCCGATATTTTTGTTATTTACATACATGATAACTATAGGATGACAATATTTTCTACATCAATATTTATGACACAATATTTTCAGGTTCAACATTTTGTCCAATTCATCTTCCTTTATATGTACAGAGGGAACTGCAGTTCATCATTACATATCTTACATTTGTGTTCACTGACTGCCATGCTGCAGTAGGAAATACCGGTGTGGAGAGTGGTTTGTCCATATCAGCTATTTTCATCACCACATTCATTTTCAGCACTCCGCTTGCAAAATCAGCATCTACTAAAGACTGAGGGCCAAATTTATCAATGGTTTGCATAACCCTTGCACCACGCAAGGTGATGCAGGGCAATGCAAAACTTAGGGGGGTCATTTCAATGGTGGGCCCCCAATGGACAGGCCGTCAGTGGCGGTCTGCCGGACATCCTGGGCATCGGTCTGACAACTGTTGGTCAGAGCGCAGAGGTCGGAGTCAGGAAAACCGCCTCCAACAGGATCCAAGATCTCATCGGGGCGGCGGTTGGACTACTATCCCTACATGGAGGCAGTACCTGTACAGGCACCGCCGTAGTAATTAGGATGTCCCTTTATGACTGCCTTTTCATGGCGTTGAGACATAAGGCAGACGGAAACTGACTTTATGGGCCCCAAGCAGGACCCCTGTCCCCCGTCGGCCACTGCTAAGTGGCCTGGGGAGGAACATGTAGTGCCCCCCCACATATCCATGCACTGTGTGCCAGGCACAATATGGTGCCTGGCGCATGGTTCATGGATGTGCACAAAGTGCCTTTTATTACTTGGGCTTGTGCTGCAGGCCTTTGCCTGGGACGCATCACAAGCTGCAGAAGGAAAAGGCACTTTATGACCGCCTGCACAGCAGCTGTATCCTAATAGGGTAGGTGGGGCCGCCGACACATTGTCGGATGGTCTCCTGCCCGTATCGATCGTGGTCAGCGGTTTGACTGACCGCCATCAAAATAAGGCCCTTAGTTTGAAATTTACCAAGGTTCAGCTATGCCTTGCATTACACTTCATTGCTTTACATGGGTGAAGTGTGGGTGTTCCCATGCATCTACCTATCCATTCTGACACATTCCCAGAATTAACAACACTGAAACACCTGGGAATGCATCAGAATGTTATGCTTTCCCACCAAAGGCGCAACAAGGTGAAATATCTTTATTTCTCCTCGTTGTTTCCACTTACTAACTGTAATGCATTCTACAGCACACATAGAAAAAGGAAAATACCTCTGAGGGTTGTTTTTGTGTAGGAAGGTGCCTCTTTCAATCCTGCCTAAAACGCAGGAATCCAAAGGTGCCTGTGTTGCACAAAGCAGAAAATTACGTGCCAGTGCGAGGAGAGGACAGGAATGCGCACTATTATGTTAATTATGACATATTCCTGCCCTTTCCCTTTTACACATCACAAAGTGTTGATGTGTCTTGCTACATTGCGTTGTGTGGCACATTGATAACTCAGCCCTGGGATTTGTTTTACCACCACCTCCTTACAGGGGCTAACCTTTAACTGAAAAACGTTAAAGGCACACTAGTTAGATGCTAGAGCATTCAGTTTGGGTATACTGTGTTCAATACATAGCAGTTTATACTTTACTTTCACTCTGCATGAGGCTGAAAAAAGCAAATCACACCAGCACTTTTTTGGTTTGCTGTTTAACTTTAAATCAGGCAACGCAATGCAATGTTGCTTTGTTGAAAACTCTAAGGACATTCAAAAGCCAGTCGTTCACATAAACATGCCTACACAAATAGACATAAATAAATATGCAATGAAATACACTTGCATCCCTTCAAGACCCATATTATCTTCAAGACCAGATGCATGACGTACTAGGCTTTCAGAAATAACACTCTATTCTACTTGGCTAGGAAGCTAAGCACATCAGTCGCCAATGCCTCACAAGTATTAAGGACTTTGCAGGGAATGAAATCCTCTATGCCACGTTGTGCATGGAAGAGGAACCTCCATGACACATCAGGCAGAGAGGAAACTCATAATATGCTTGGCAGGATCACAGTGGTCCCGCCAAGCACAATAGGGCCTCTGACCACCATATCACCTCCAGAACAGCAGTTCCCTGGTGGCCGCGGTGACAATCCCAGGGTTGCCCCAACCACCGAAATCGTAATGGGGTCGTCAGACAGGTGGTCCGGTGGTGGCTGGACCACCACCAGTGCGCCCCGTGAGTCCAGACTCGTAATTGGGCCTAAAGTGTTGACTGTACACTCAAGTGAAAGAAGGTATGAAAATATATACTTCTTTGACTACAGAAAGTCATAGTGCCTGATTATGAGTTTGGCAGTGTTGTGCCGAGTCTGCCCCGCTACCACACCACCAAACTTGGGGTCAGGCCACCCGCCAGATTAGGAGTTTCCTCCTGTGTGGTGGGCTTCTTTTTGGTGTTTCCACAGTGGGACCTCTAAAAATGGGCATCGTAATGGGAACACCAAAAACAGTTCTCCTGCACAGCGGTTCCCAGGTGGCTGTGCATGGCAATGGTGGTTCGACCTCTCTAAATGAAATAGAGCGGTTGGAAGACCACCGCCGCCGCACCCCACAAGTCTGGTGGTCAATGGACTGCCAGACTCATATTAAGCCCCTTAGAATGAATGCATATGGTTTAACTCTGGTGATCTTCTCAAGCAGATAATGTTAATAGTCAGATGCATAACATTTTTATCATTATATTTAATTTTCCTAAGTGTTTGATGATTTTTTTTCTGATGTGGTATAACAGATACCTTATCAATTAATTCATCCAAAGGTCCCTTGGTTTCTACAAGCATTCTCATTTACACGGTAGCATGGTAGTGAAGTCCAAATATAGCTCCCAGAGGTAGCAGACTGCTGCACATATAACAACGGGTGTTAGACAAAATTATAATGTATATAGCTACATCCAAATCAGATTATAGATTGCATCCTATTGAAGCAGTTTATGATATGCAATTTGGAGATCGTTTGAAAGACAGTTTGGAGTTTGGGATAGGGTCTAAGGAGCAAAGTGTGCACACATTTGACCTCATAAATCAGCATGTTATCCAGAAGAAACTATAGGATGCCAGAAACATTCTATCTCCTCCACCTACCTCCGGGGACCACTGCCAAATTTTCAAAAAAAGACAACTTTTTTTAAAGTAGCCCTGCATATTTAAGGAAATATGGCACCTTTATTTTTTTTTTAAGTTTCCTTTCTTGAAAAGCAATTACAGGCATTGTCATCTGGGCACCCTTGCAGGCCACTAACACTGTGTTTTAAACCAGTTATAATGTGCCATAAATTGCCACCAGTGCAATCATCTCAACAACTTTGGCTTACCTTGGGGTATCCCTGACCCAAACCAAGCCTTTCAATGACATTGTGGTTTCTGAAGAATGGAAAATCGCATTCAGGTAATCATGCAGGAGTTAACAACTGTATTCGGATAAAATTATAGTAGTAATATTCAGGAACAATTTCGAATTAATCTAGGAGCCCATATTTTATATCCTCAGGTTTTTATGCTCTTCTTTATTTGGGGCAGATGCTAAGGATTAAGGGCCCGATGTATGAAATTGCATGTTTGTGATTTCCTAAAATTTTAGGGATTCAAACTGTAAGCTGCGATGTACAACAGAGTGTTTGGCACTGTTAGCGATTCGCAGTGGATCGCAAATGGACCTGCCTGTCTACAGGCTAAAGTCACAGGGATGGTGGCCTGCTTGGGTCAGCAGACCACCACGCCTGTGATTGCTTTTTAAATAAAGCAATTTTTGTTTTTGTGATGCAGCCGGTTTTCCTTAAAAGAAAACTGGATGCAATTCAAAAATAAAAATTAAAAGCTACCTTTTCATTTTTTAGGAGTAGGCAGTGGTCTGTAGGACCACTGCCTGCTCTTAAAATATTTTGCCACCAACAGTCACAAAGAGGAAGGGGTGCCTTGGGGACTTCTTCCCATTTGTGAATGGGTTACCACCAATTTGAAGTTTGTGATAACTGCAAATGTTTTGCAACCATAATTCCGGACGCAAAACATTCCTACATACCAGTGTGTCTCACTATTAGGAAGGGATGCCCTTAACATACCCCTTCCATAAAGTGACTCGCAAACCCTATTTTGCGAGTCGGTAATAGGTTACTGACTCGTAAAATAGGGTTGGTACATGCCAAAAAGCATTCTACCAGTCGCAAACGCCCTGATGGGCCGTTTGCTATGGTAAGATGCTTTGTACATCTAGCCCTGAGATCTCTGTATTGCAATCACTATGGTTTAGAAGATAATTCCCCATCCATACCTGCAATGTTGTCAAACACTTTGGCATGATGGGAATTTGATCCTGGTAGCAGAAGAGTGACACACAAGTATAGTCATGTGTCGTTGGCATGGAAATGAAATCTGTGAGGATGGGTTCAGAGCAGGTCACTTCAATGTTAAAAAGGCAGGGTGATAATTCGGCTCATTGAGAAACCCCAAAAAGGAATGTAACGGATTGAGAAATATATCATTCAACTTCGTGTTTTGTCCCATTATATTAAAGAGTGACTGGAACCATCTCAATGGCAGGGAGAGACAGTCAGACGTTTAATAAGTTTTTGCCGAGCTTGGGTCAAAAATTACAGGTGCAGCCCCACTTCTTGCTTCCATCTATGCCGTGTGGCGCAAGCAGATGATCAAAGTATTTAAAAATCAGGGCCACTGAAATTATGGTATTGTGCAGCTGCTGCGTTTTTCACATAATTATATATTTGCCGCATTTGCCACATGATCAACTGTTTGCTGCAAATTCTGCCGATTTTAACAAAAATACATGTTTTTAGGTCAAACAGTTTAAAAAAAACAAGTTCACATGTTGCCATGAGGCGGAAGGCCCTTCGCCAAGTTGACTGGTCACTCTTCTGTTGATTATTGTTATGTTTGTGTATCAAACTGGTACGAATTATATCCAACCAATTTCCAGACAGTGGCGATAATGGGCTTGATAATATGCTCTTGAGAATTCCAATAGAAGCCCATGTTCTGGTGTCAACATGGGCTTCTATGGGAATTCTCTGCGGCATATTATCAAGCCCATTATCGCCGCTTTAGCGTCAGTTTTCTGCCAATAAAGCGGCGATACTTTTAACGCCGTGCATGATAATGCCCCAAGGTTATTGCTAGCGCTTCATATAGCATCTCTCAGCATCTTTTGTTTGTCAGCAACCTCATCACTAACAATAAACAAATGACAGGTTGTTTTATAAATCTAAAAATAGGTTTTGAATAAGGTGTTTGGAACACTGCAAAAGTGTGAGCCTAGAGCATCATTTCCCCTTTGCCTCCCCCTATGAAGGCCCTGAGTCGAGGAGGAAGAGCATAGAAAAAGACCCAGAATTAACTGTAGGCGATACGTCATTACTGAAAGGAGTGAGAGTTAACCAGGTACCATGACGTGGACAAAAACTTAAACTGTAATGAGACATTGAAGAAACACATTTTAGAATGACCTTGCAAAGGAGAAGTCAAAACAATTGCTTCTTGACAGCCAGCTACAGCCTGATGATGTCACTTGATAGTTGTTCAACTGCAGAGAATTATTGTCTGTATTCTTCTGCTGAGGAGTCAAAATGGAGCATAGCAAAGTATTAAGGTCGTGCTTAGGACAAATCAAATGATTTTGTGATCAAATAAATTAGTACATACTTAAATTCATCTGTCACAGCATGTTACTATTTAATGACAATGTTCACCTCCCCGTCTGGCTCTAGTCACAGCGTTCTTCAACCTTTCAAGTGACATGTTGCCCTGTACAGGGCCTAATCCCCCAGTCCTTCGTCATTAGCCGAAACCGACTCCATTTTAAAGAAGTGAATATAAGCTAAAATATTTTCTGTTTTCTATTTGATGCATAACACTGTCTTGTGCTACGGCGAGGTATAAAATATGCATATAATTTCAAAATGCGCTACAATTTTACTTTCTGTCACATTAACATTCTGCAAAACTCAAGCGCTGAGGTGCTTTTCATCCTACCACTTTATACCTAAAGTTCTGTTCTGCAGTTTTAGAGCTTTGTTTCTCCGCCTTATCTTTCTGCTGAATATTTTCTTGCTTATTTTCTACTTTAGATGCCCACAGACTGTCTAACTTACACAGTAACTCTCTCCTATCGAGCGAAAAATGAAATGACTTGCGACCTGTTTATATAATGCCCTTGATGTTTTTTTCAAACAGAAGACACTTTTTTGAGTAAAATATATATTCAGAGATAACACATTGTTTTTAGGCAGTGCCCGTACATCTCTCTATAATTCGGATCTTGCTGCATCACATTTCTTTAGCATTCTGCTGTGAAGGCACAGTCACCACTTACCTTCATTCTTCTAATAACCACTTCTATAAATAAGCACAAATACGGCCTTGCACATCACACCAGATTCCTATTTTCCATCTATTGTTAATTTACTACAAGTGGTGATAGCAACAATGCAAACGCAGCAACACCCTCATGAAAAGTGTCTTTGTAATTCCAGTTCATGTGAGTTTCCACCTGAATCAGTTCAACAAGTTATGCATGGACAGTAGCAACTGTCCTATAGCTCTTGCCTTTGGAGGCAAATGAAGGTATAACATTTGCCACCTTTGAGACAACTGTTGAAGTAGGATGGCCATTTAATTCCAGACACCAGTTGGGTGAAAGTGACCAGGCAGATTTGTGCATCATGGTATCAGATGCCCAGGATTTCTCAAAAAAGGAGACAAACTCTGGTGAAAATTTTGGTGCAGTGAGATTTGGCAGGAAAACTTCCATGAAGTGATGATGCTGTCCTCATCAATTGATCAGTAGATAAATGTAAGATGGAAGAAGTACTGGATAGTCCATTGTTAGAAGATATGAGAACCAAATTTCGAAGCTCCAAAAAGGAGTTTCTATAATTAGGTTCCCCTGTGCATCTGGATATTGTCATAAATGTAGAGTACACATAGGGAAGACATTGAGGGACATATTACCAAGAACACGTGATAAATATCGCAAATCACGATTAGCGCGTTTTTCATTATCGCCCTCTGTCGCTTAATTACATCGCCGTGTTAGCGGCGTATAAGCTACGCTTTGCTAGGAGCCGATGTACAATCCAGCGATAGGCTGCGATAATCATCATTAGCGTGTGAAATCCAGCCATGATTTCACAGCGCTAATGTAAAGCTTGTTAATAGGGGAGTGTGGAATTAACCAGACAATCCACCTCCCATACAAAACATGCTTAAGTCAAGTTTTTACCAGGCGTAAGAATACGGCAATAAACGCGGTTACTGCGGCTTTTGTTATCGCTCCACGGTTCCGGGGCCACGTTGTAAATACCACGATGTCGTGTTTGTTTTTCGTAGGAACGCCTATTTTGCATCTCATTAGCAATGTATATCGCTAACATGAGAAGCATTACAAAAACAGCAGCTAACATGCGCTAATGCATGTTAGCGATGCCTTAATGATTGTGCGATACAAAAATCGCTGATTTTCCGACGATAAGTGCCAGAAATGTGGCAATACAACTGTTGATAATATGCCCCTTGGACTAAGGAAGGAGGAAAGCATCCAAAGCTATAACTTTGAGATCAGTCCTTGAAAATAATTATGGAAAGTTCGGTATTTAGACAAGTAGGAAATAGGCCGATGGAAAACGGGCCCGCCAACTTTGGAGAATTTGGAAGGCCATAAAATATGGTTGCCAGTCACTGTTCTCTGACCGATGACAAGATTGCCAATCTGTCGCCATGTTGTTGAAGCCATTTGTTCTGTTCTGCTATTCCAGCGTGGATGCGTTCTAGCCATCATTGCTTCCTTCTTTTTTTCTAAATCTATAGGCAGCAGATCTAAATAGGTTAGGACCTTGTTCAAGTGACATATCTTTAATCTCTTTAAAGATGTTGATAGTGAAGATGGCCTGGCAATCTTGAAAGTGGAGGAGACCAAGTGACCCACAACTCTGGCTATGTGCCTCAGAGTAATATGAAGTGTGAGTGTTACTTTTTTTATTAACAAAATCTTTTAATGAAGTAGCTGGAGATTGGTAAAAAATGAAATCACTTGGAACACTAGGAATTCCAGAGACTAGAATGGAGAAAGAAAGGACTTCTGATGGAAGTGACATCCAATTTAAAATAAAGAGGTCGAAATTTATAAATGTTGGAAAAGAGGACCCTTGTCCAGCATTTCATAATGCCCTGAGATCTGAGAAAACCCACAGCTGATATGAGAAGGCTGGTGAAGATAATGCCTGTTAAGATAGAACATTGGAACTGAAGGATATGCGTTGTTGAGATCCAAACAAACCGTCCAATCTTGTGGTTGTAGACACTATTTCAGATGAAAAATAATTTCCATCTCAACTCTGTGGGTGTAACCCTGCACATGCCACATCACTAACGGTGATCTTGAATGTCTTTAACATTGGCAAGAGAATCATCACATAAAAGATGAAAATAATTTGGAAAAGAAAGTGAACATGGTTCTTAGTAAAGCTATATTTGAAAACCATGCATGGTATGAAGCACGAAGGATCATTTTAAATGGATTTACAGTTGTCTAATAAAACAGTGATCTGACCACCGAGAATGGAAGGTATTGGTTAAACCCTTAGTGTTGTTGGTAGTGGCTCTTGGATGACCTGATTTAATGTTGCCTGAGGCTGCTATGCTGCTGAGGGAATGAGGTTGGATTTGGATACAAGGAATGGGACCAGCTGTTATAGGCAAAGCACTGGTAGACTGGTCCCTGCTTCCGTCGGTCTAGGCAAAAATTCAAAGGTCAAAACAATTTGAAAGTTGAGCTTCATCTATTGAGGTAAAAGTTGTTACATATTTTGAAAATTCCCTAATGAAATGTTCTCCAAAGACGGAACCATGTGTGTTAAGTACTGCTCCAGAAGAGGTGAATTCTGTAAACTTGAGATCAATCTTTAAAAGACGACCCTGCAATGTTCCCAAGAAATAGCAACATTTCCACTGCCTAAAAAAGTCTAATGACCCTCTGTATCCAATTAGAAAACTTTAAAGTACCAATCAGAATATTTGATTCCTGGGCACTCTTCACTATCTCAAATATTTTCATCAACAAACCCACAGTATCTAATAATTTACCCTGGAAAGCCCATGCCCAGTCAGGAGTTTTTCCATACCTCACAAATAATGTAGCCAATTTGGGATCTAGAGTTGAGGTCAACAACACCTAATCTGGGATTAAAGGCATGGGCCTTCTTCCTTAAGTATATTTCAATGGGTTTATCCAGAGAAGAATTCTGGTCATCTGGTGAACAATTTAACTGTGATCAAATAACGGTTTGCACATAGTATCAAGAATCTCTGGAAGAGTATAACCTTTCTTGTTCTTAGTCTAAACTTTGTTTATCATTTTAGATCTTTCATTCTTGGAACAAACCAATTCATCAAGTTGTCCTCACTGGCATCCACATCAGTTACAGAAGTATAGGTCTAAACCTCACTCTCTGTGTCTACGTCAGTTTGATTATCCAATAAAACAATATTGGATCTCCTATTACCCATTGCCTTATTTTAAGACAAGAGGGTCTGAAGGTTTGCATGAAACCACAATCCTGGAAAGTTAATAAACTTCCAGTCACTACACCATTGCAGGTGGTATACACAAAGAACAAGAAGGAGATGCATTGCTAGAAATATTCCTTTGTTTTGAGTTCTGTTTTAAAGGTAGGGACTTTTGGAATAGCTGAGACTTCAGAAAGAGGAACCTGACTCCTGCTACCACCAGCAATATGCATCTGTGTCACGGTGACCTACTTAATAAAAAAATAAAAATACGGAAAATTTGAAAATACACTGTAAGGCCCTCTATTTTACAAGCAGATTGTGCTAAAGTGTATTTTCTATTTTTAACATATTGAAATTTGCACAAAAAGTGTACAGTGTAGTGTGTTAATTACAGCAATTTACCAATCTACTTAAAAATGCAGTTCACCCTGACGGCTATAAAAATATATAGAAATTTATAAATAACATTTTAGGCTATTACCACTTAAATAACGTGGTAATAAGTTGTCAATGGCAATATAACCTAATTCTTACCTGTATGTAAGACCCTAACCCTGAACACAGCAAAACAGAGACCGCAGAACACACCAAAAGTGTGATAGAAATTACATGGCTGCCTTTTACCTTTGGTAAACACAGCCATTAGCCAATCACATCTCAGCTCCATGTACCATGGTACACCATGAACTTAACATGGTATATATACCATGGCACAATATATAACAATATTTTATAAAATGTATAACTTTACCACTATTTACAACAGTTATGTATACTACCAAAAATGAGCATATACTCTTTATAAAGTATATTTCTGGGCTTATAATATTTACATCATTTCAGACACTTTCATGGTACATCTGCTTCAATGTAGACACTCCACACTACTCCACTCCACTCCACGCCACTTTATAACATTTCACTTTACGTCACGACACTCTACGATATTACACTGTACGTCACTCCACTCTACAGCCCTCCATTGTACTCAACTGGAGTACATGCCACTACACTAAACCACTATCCACTGTATGCTAATACACTTTACAACACTACATTCTACATGACTCCACTAAACGCCACTCCAATCTATGTCACTGCACTCTATGCTTCTACAGTTAGCCCTATTCCACTGTTCATCAATGTACACTCTGGTACTCCACTACATACCAGTCCACTGTATTTCACTAGATCTAGAGCCACTAAAGTGAACTGTATTCCACTCACCACTGCTGAACTGCATGCTACTCCACTCTATGCCACCCCATTGTATACTACTTCTCTGTACGCCACTGCACTCTATGCTATTACAGTCTACCACACTTCACTGTACGCTTTTGTGCTGTACACTACCTGATTGTATGCAAGTCGACTGTACGCCACATGACTGTACACTATTCCACTGTAAGCTATTACACTTTACGCCACTACAGTCTACAACTCTCCACTCTTCACAAATCCACTCTACAGAGCTTGACTGTACGACACTCCACTGTATGCCACTCTACTGTACGCCACTCCAGTCTATGCTATTCCAATTTATAGCACTTCACTGTACGCCAATGCATTGTACTCTATTTCAATATACAATATTCTAATGTGTACTGTTACACTATACAACACTCCATTCTACGCTATTCCATTGTATGCCACTTCACTATACCGCCTTCCATTGTGCTCAACACCAGTATATGCCACTGCACTGTACCTCAATCCAAGGAATGCTATTACACTTTACAACACTACATTCTACTCCACTCCACTAAGCGCCACTCCACTGTTCGTGACTACACTCTACGCTTCTACAGTTAACCCTATTACACTGTATGACACTGTACTCTATGCTACTCCACTATGTGCCACTCCACTGTACATCTCAAGGCTTAACACCACTACACTCAACATTAATCCACTTAAGACTATTCATCTGTATGCTACTCAAATGTTTGGCAGTCCACTCAATGTATCTCCAGCAAATGCCACTGCACTAAGCCATATTACACTCTACCCCACTCCAGTGTACACTATTCTACTGTATACCACTCCACTTCACTATACACCACTCCACTCTACTCTATTTAACTTTACGGCAATACACTGTACCACACTCCTCTTTATGCAAGTCCACCATACACCACTTGACTGTACGCGGCTCCATTGTATGTCACTTCACACCCATCTACACTAGTTCACTTTATGCCAATCCACGTTATCACGCTGCGCTGTACCCCACTGCGCTGTATGCTATTTCAGTATATGATATTCAAAATTATGCCCCTACACTGTACAACACTATAAGTGTATGTCACTCCTCTGTACCCTACTACACTGTATGACAACAATACACTCTACAATATTGGGAGGAAATAATTCTACTGTACCACATTCCACTGTATGCTATCCCACTATATGCCCCTCCACAGTACACCACTCCACTGTTCACCACTCTACTCTATCTGACTTGACTTTGCGCCATTCCACTATATGCCACTCCACTTTATGTCTCTCTGCCGTATGCCATGTCAGTGTAAGCCACTCTGGTCTACCTCATTCCACCTCATTCCATTTCACTACACTCTATCACACTATGCTGTACTACAGTACACTTTAGAGCATTATCCTCCAATATATGTACCACACAACATTTATTGGTACTCCGCTCGACAACAATGAACTGTCTGATTATTATAAAACAATTGAAATTCCAAGAAAAAAACAAAGGTTAAAGCTAGTTTATAGGTAGGAAAACATATGGTATATTTGGGACACCAACCCAATGTAAGCTACACAAATATTTAACATTCTACACCTATTTTTATCACTTTCATTTATGATTTAAGCACCGCTAATGAGTGATGTTATTAAATATGCCCTTTGAGATGCCATCAGTGATGTCATAAATGATGTCCTAGAACATGATATGAGTGATGTGAGATGTGAAGTCATAAGCACTGCATGGAAGGGGCGCAAGTTATAGTTAGCTCTCCGAACTATATTTGGTGAATTTCTGTCATTTTTGGAGTTTAAAACATTAATGGTGTCACTGACATATTCACCTAACTATATTTTTACTTCAAACTTTGTTTTTTTCAGTGAATTTCTAAGTCTTTTTTTAAAAACAAAAGCATATCTTTTTATCACACTTAACTTCAATGTTACTTTTACTTTAGCCTTTGAGTTCTTCAGTGAATTTCTAGAGTTCTATTAACGTAAAGTAATATTTCATACCATATGTTAAGGCAACCCCGTGCCAAGCAAAGCGTTTGGCTATGGGTGGCGGGCAACTGGTGACAGGACCTGGCCACAGCAAACCCCCCCACATGACAGCCAATCCCAAGCTGCACAAGGCTGTGGGGGTTTGGCAACAGGATTGTCCTGCAACCAGGCCCTGTGGCCAACCCACCCGCAGGCAGCCAACCCTACCTGCAGGTAGCCAACCTCATTCTGCGCAGAGCCTTCTGTCACATGCAGCATTCATCTGGCTGCAGGGCCTGGCTTACAGCCAGGCCCTGCGTCCAACGACACGCAGGCAGCTACCAGGAGGAGGCCAACCCCACACCATGCATGGCTTTTGCTTGTGTGTGGCATGGGGTTATCCACAGTACTTGTGTTGCAGCTGTGTGGTTCCCTCTCCAACCCTCAAAATGCCCCCATGGTTGTATATTTTTTTAAATAGGAGGAGGGCCAAGTGCCCTCCCGCCACAAGCCTTATTAGGCCATGTTTTCCCTTTAATCAATAATTTGAGACCCTGGGGACGGTGTCCCCGGGGCTGAATATGGCTTAGGGAGGGGGCCGCATGCCTCCTACCCATATTATTAAATTAGGCACTGGGGGATGGGGTCCGCAAGGCCAAATATGGCTCATTGAAGGGGGTCACACCCCCCCAAATTAATTAAATTGGGCCCCGGAAATGGGGGTCACACGCCTCCTTCCCCTCAATTAAACAATGCATTCTTGGCCCACCAATCTTTTTTTTCTGCCAACCCACAGGAGTCTTGTGGGATCGCAGCAAAAACTGCAGATTTTTTGGGGGGACCCTTTGGTATCCCCACCCTGCCTCCCTATGTCACTTTTTGAGACAAGTTCAGGACAGGGGTCTAAGTCTGTGAGTCCTCTGATGGCTTGCAGCAACATTCTCTTCTCATGGCTCTTATGTTGCTTACAGGCAATCAGAGCGCTCGCTCCCGCTGGAGTCAGAGCGAGATGGCCCAAGTGAAAAAATGCTCCCTGGGCCAAACAGAATGCTCTATTTTTTTAAATTGGGTTTGAGGGACTCCAGCGAGAGTGCCTCAAACCCAACTGTCCAGATATGCAATTATTTTTCAAAAATTTCTCAAAGTCTCCTGAATAGATTCACACCAAATCAAAAAAAGAACAATCTGCGGACCAAGATCTAGCTTCTTGACACATTTGTTGCAATTCCATTCAGAAGTTTTTGCTGCAGCCTGCCTAAAGAAGTCTATTGAAAATGCATAAGGATTTTGCATTTTGGGAACACCCTTTTTTCTTGGTCCCCACTTGATGGATCAATCCCAAATTTTCCAAGGTCAAACTTGTCGAAGACTAGCACCTTTTTGGATTTTTTTTTTTGTCAAACGGGGCCAAAGTAATTATCAAATAAAAAAGGCATTTCCTATGGAAATGCTGACATAACTATAAATACATAGTGGCAATGGCCCATGGGTAAATTATATTTATTTATATCAGTGATGTCATTTGAGATATCATCAGTGATGTCACTGACCATGTCATGAGTGATGTAATATGTGACGTCATCAGCAGTGCATTGTGGGGGTGCGAGTTATAGTTAGCTCAACTAACTATAACAGCTGAATTTCTCTGGTGTTGTATGAGTGAAATGTCCAACTAACTATAACGTCCCTGAAACCTGTGGTTTTTTTCAGTGAATTTCTAAGGTTTTTTAAATGCTAATTTCTAACTATAACATCCCTGAAACCTATGGGTTGTTCAGTGAATTTCAAAGGTTTTTTAATGCTAACTTCTAACTATAACGTCCCTGAAACCTATGGTTTTTTCAGTGAATTTCTAAGGTTTTTTTAATGAAAATTTCTAACTATAATGTCCCTGAAACCTGTGGTATTTCAGTGAATTTCTTAGATTTTTTTAAATGCTAATTTGTAACTATGCCTACAGAGGTAGGACATTTGCAGAAAGAGGAAGAAAGGCGCAGAAAGAAGCAAGAGAAATGCAAAAAGATGCAACAGAAGTGCAGAAAGAGGAAGAAAGGTGCATAAAGAAGCAAGAGATATGCTGAAAGAACCAACAGAGGTGCATAAAGAGACCTTGTTGCAAAGTCAACCTGTGCCCTGGGCACCTCCCAACCTTTTGCTGATTGGTACTGGTGGTAACTGACTTTGACTGACCCTGGGCTCTGCCTAACCAGGCCTGGAGCCAGTGCTATTCTGAAAGACACTTAGAATACAGTGAAAACACCTACCTACATTAGGGTACACTGTGGGTTGGGATACCCCTGTGATTGGCATTAACTTCACTGTAAGGCCCTAGTACATAATAGGGCATGGGGGTTGAAACTACCTCTAAGTCCCTAGCCTATAATAGGGCATGGCAGTTTAGAGGCCAGCAGCCCTTTTCTGCACTTGCATGTGTGCACTGCTGAGCCTGAGGTCAGTTTAAAAGTAGCCCTGTGTGTGCAGAAAGAGGCAAGAGAGGTGCAGAAAGAGGGAAAAAGGATGCAGAATGAGGCAATAGATGTGCATAAAGAACCAAGAGAGATGCAGAAAGAGGGAAGAGGGGTGCAGAAAGAGACAAGAGAGGTTTGTAAGAAGTAAAAGAGGTGCAGAAAGAGGCAAGAGAAGTTCAGAAAGAGGCAGAAGAGGTGCAGAAACAGGCAGAAGAGGTGCAGAAAGAGGGAACAAGGGTGCAGAAGTTTGAAAGAAAGATGCAGAAAGAAGCAAGAGCAATGCAGTAAGAAACAACAGTGGTACAGAAAAAGAGCAGAAACCAGGAAAAGAGATGCAGAAAGAGGCTAGAGGGGTGCAGAAAGAGGGAAGAGAAGTGCAGAAAGAGGGAATAGAGGTGCACAAAGAGGGAAGAAGGATGCCGAAAGAGGCTAGTGGGGTGCATAAAGAACCAAGAGCGATGTAGAAAGAAGCAAGAGAAGTGCAGAAAGAAGCAACAGAGGTGCGAAAAAGACAAGAGGGGTGCAGACAGAGGCAAGAAAAGTACAGAACGAAGCAACAGAGGTGCAGAAAGAGGCAAGAAAAGTGTTAAAAGAAACTACAGAGGTGCAGAAAGAAGCAAGATCAGTGCACAAAGAACCAATAGAGGTGCGGAAAGAGGCAGGGGGTTCAGAAAGAGGCAAAAGTGGTGCAGAAAGAGGCAAGAGGGGTACAGAAAGAGACAAGAGCAGTGAAGAAAGGAGCAAGAGAGGTGTAAACAGAAGCAAGAGAAGGGCAGAAAGAAGCAACAGAGGTGCGAAAGAGACAAGAGGGGTACAGACAGAGGCACGAAAAGTGCAGAACAAAGCTACAGAGGTGCAGAAAGAGATAAGGAAAGTGTAGAAAGAGGCAATACAGTGGCAGAAACAGGCAAAAGAGTTGCACAATGTGTGAACAGGGGTGCACCCAGAGGCAAGAGAAGTACAGAAAGAACCAACAGAGGTGCAGAAAGAGGCAAGAGGGGTGCAGAAATGTGCAAGAGAGTAGCAGATAGAAGCTAGAGCAGTGCAGAAAGAACCAACAGAGGTGCAGAAAGAGGCTAAAGTGGTGCACAAAGAGTCAAAAGAAGCACAGAAAAAAGAAAAAGAGGTGCAAAAAGTGGCAAGAGGGGGGCAGAAAGAGGCAAGAAAGGAGCAGAAAGAGGCAAGAGAGATGCGCACAGAGGCACGAGGGATGCAGAAATTTGCAAGAGAGGTGAAGAAAGAAGCAAGAGAAGTACAGAAAGAACAGAAAGAGGCAAGAGAGTTGCAGAAAGAAGCAAGAGAAGTCCAGAAAGAAGGAACAGAGGCAGAAAGAGGCAAGAGAGTTGCAGAAAGAAGCAGGAAAAGTGCTGAAAGAAGCAACAGAGGTGTACATAGAAGCAAAAGAAGTGCAGAAAGAGACAAGTGAGATGCACAAAGAGGCGAGAGAGGGGCAGAAAGAGGGAAGACGAGTACAGAAAGAGACAACACGCTTGCAGAAAGAAGCAAGACAGGTGCAGAAAGAAGCATGGGCAGTGCGGAATGAAGCAACAGGGTGCAGAAAGAGGCAAGAGAAGTGCAGAAAGAAGCAACAGAGGTGCTAAGGGAGGCGAGAGAACTGCAGAAAGAGGCAGGAGAGTTGCAGAAACAGGCAAAAGAGGCATGGAAAGAGGGAACAGGTTTGCAGACAGAGGCAAGAGAGATGTAGAAACAGGCAAGAGGGGTGCAGAAATTTGCAAGAGGGTTGCAGAAAGAAGGGACTGCAGTGCAGAAAGAAGCAAAAGAGGTGCAGAAAGAGGGATGAGGGGTGGAAAAAGAGGCAAGAGAAGTGCGGAAAGAAGAAACTGAGATGCAAAAAGGGGGAACTGGGGTAGATAAAGGGGCTAGAGGGGTACAGAAAGAATCAAAAGAAGAAGAGAAAGAAGGAACAGGGGTTCAGAAAGAGGCAAGAGGGGTGCAGAAAGGCGTAAGAGGGATGCAGAAAGAAGCACGAGTGGTATGGAAAGAAGCAAGAGAGGTGCAGAAAAAAGCAAGAGTAGTGCAGAAAGATGCAACAGAGGTGCAAAAAGAGGCAAGAGGGGTGCAAAAAGAGGGAAGAGTGGTGCAGAAAGAGGCACTAGGGGTGCACAAAGAAGCACAAGAGGTGCAGAAAGAAGCAACAGAGGTGCAGAAAGAGGGAAGAGGGGTGGAGAAAGAGACAATAGAGGTGCAGAAAGAAGCAACAGAGGTGCATAAAGAGGGAAGAGAGATGGAGAAAGAGGCAAGAGGGATACAGAAAGAAGGAGCAGAGGTGCAGAAAGAGGCCAGAGGAGCACAGAAAGAGAAGAGGGGTACAGAAAGAGGGACAATGGGTGCAGCAAGAGAGGTACAGAAAGACACAAGATAAGTGCAGAAAGAAGCAACAGAGATGCACAAAGAGGGAAAAGGGGTGGAGAAAGGCAAGAGAAGTGCAGAAGGAAGCAACAGACATGCAGAAAGGTGGGAGAGTGGTGGAGAAAGAGGCAAGAGGGGTAAAGAAAGAAGCAAGAGAGGTGCAGAAAGAAACAAAAGAAGTGCAGAAAGAAGGAACAGAGAAAGAGGCAGAAGGGGTGGAGAAAGAGGGAAGAGGGGTGCAGAAAGAGGCAAGAGAGGTGTAAAAAGAGGCAAGAGGGGTACACAAAGAAGCAAGTGAGGTGCAGTAAGAGGCAACAGAGGTACAGAAAGAGGCAAAAGAGGTGCAGAAAGTAGAAGAGATGTTCAGGAAGAGGCAAGAGAAGTGCAGAAAAAGAAAGAAAGGTGCAGACAGAAGCAACAGAAATGCAGAAAGAGGCAAGAGAGGTGCAGACAGAAGCAAGAGTGGCTTGTACACCATTAGTACCAATTTAACACCCACAAGATAAGTGCAGAAAGAAGCAACAGAGATGCAGAAAGAGGGAAGAGGGGTGGAGAAAGGCAAGAGAAGTGAAGAAGGAAGCAACAGACATGCAGAAAGGGGGGAGAGTGGTGGAGAAAGAGGCAAGAGGGGTGAACAAAGAAGTAAGAGAGGTGCAGAAAGAAACAAAAGAAGTGCAGAAAGAAGGAACAGAGAAAGAGGCAGGAGGGGTGGAGAAAGAGGGAAGAGGGGTTCAAAAAGAGGCAAGAGAGGTGCAAACAGAAGCAAGAGGGGTACACAAAGAAGCAAGTGAGGTGCATTAAGAGGCAACAGAGGTACAGAAAGGCAAAAGAGGTGCAGAAAGTAGAAGAGATGTGCAGGAAGATGCAAGAGAAGTGCAGAAAAAGAAAGAAAGGTGCAGAAAGAAGCAACAGGAATGCAGAAAGAGGCAAGAGAGGTGCAGACAGAAGCAAGAGTGGCTTGTACACCATTAGTACCAATTTAACACCCACATTTAGCAATAAGTAACAGGTGACCATTCTAGGTTTACAAAGGAACTTCCACCACGCTATAACACTTGTTGCTGCATTTTTGGTAACGTTTTAGCAGTTTGAGCTAGAAACAAGGCTTTTTTTTGTTCAAATCTGCAGATTAGGCAGCACATGATGGATTATGTGGCTAATGCAGAAATTGTATAACTATGCGAAAGTTGGTGCAGCCAAACAGTCGCATAATTCCAGTGGCCCTGATCATATTTCTGACTAGGTCCAGAAGTGCTCCTCAGTTATTCCTTCTTTTTTTGTCTCATTGAGTTCATAGTTTAGCTTCTATGGAAACGAGGAAGACTAAACCTGAGGGTACCACTCCACAACACAGACTACCATACCACATAATTGCTCTCCATAACACATAATCCCACTGTACATAATTCCTATACACTAAATACCACATACATTCTATCCACATAATTTCACTGCACACCATATCACATAATTCCACTACACACAACGTACATCCACCCCACTCCAAAAAATAATAGTAAAAAACTTTTACATTTACAACACCAATTGTAAATTACAAATGCATCTTTAACTGGTAGTCACGTTTGCAGAGTGGTAGAGAAAGGGGGCTGTGCCTCCACCCAGCGCTCAGTAATTCCACTTCGTAGGATTTACAGGAGGTTCCAGGAGGGCTTCTTGGCCCCCAAAGTCCCTCATGAGTAAAGTGGACTTCATCTCACAACCAGCACTGTGCCAGGAGGCGCGTTTGCAGAGTGGTGGAGAAAGGGGGGGGTAGCCTCTGAAGACCTCTTAACAATCCCACTGTGTGGGACTTAGTGGAGGTAACAGGAGGGGTAGTTGGCCCCAAGGACAACCTTGGGGACCAACTACCCCTACTAATACCTCCAGTAAGTTCCACACAGCACCATAGCTAAGGTCTCATAGCAGGCCTTGCCCCCTTTCCCCACCACCTGTTGCGCTTTTGGATTGGGATTAAAGTCCACTTCGCTGCTGGGGGTTCTTAGGGGCCAACAAGCCTATCTGATACCTCCAGTATGCCCCAGATAGTGGGATTGCTGATAGGTGGACACAGGCCATGCCCCCTTTGTCCACCACTCTGCAAATGCACCTCCTGGCATGCTCTAGGTTGGGGGATGAAGTTCTCTTGCCTCCTGAGGGTCCCTGGGGGCCAACTAGCCTACCAGGTACCTCCAGTAAGCCCCACACAGCTGGATTACTGAGAGTGGTTTGAGGCCATGCCCCCTTTTTACACCACTCCTCAAATGCAATTCTGGCACACTTCTGCCTGGGGGATCAAGTCCACTTGTGTCCTGAGGACCTCCTCCCCATGGCTACTTCTGGACCCAGGGACCCCATCCCTGGGGCCTGGCCAGCCTGCTTATTTTTTGGGGAGGGGGCCGTGTGGACCCCCTCCTAAGGCCAATAATGGCCCTGGTGACCCCAGCCCCCGGGCCTGGCCTTATTTAAAAACTACTTCTGGCCCAGGAGACCCCATCCACGGGGACAGCCCTCAGGTTGGGGACCAAAGGGGGAGCCACAATGCCACTGCGGTCCCTGCCAGCTCCCAGCCTCCTGCCGGAGCCGGCATTGCTTTTGGGCAAGGGGAGCTGCTAACATGCAGCTCCCCTTGTCCAAAAGCAATTCTGCATTGCCTCTTCAAAGAGAGTGCAGGTTTCCTGCTCTCGCTTCCAAGAAGCAAAGCAGTGTTTGCTATGGCAGGGCAGGAGCCGTGCTACTGCCCTGCCATAGCAAACAGCAATGTCCCGGTGGTGGGCACTCCGGGACATTGCAGGAGCCGGCCTTTGGCGGTGGCGGTCCCCAGGGCCATCAGGGGCTCCAGGAGGGGGGCCTCCTCCCAACTGATTGAGGTGCAACGGACCCCCGCATTTTAATCAATGGTGACCCGGGGAGGTGGTGGTCCCCGGGGCAGTGTGGGGGGCTCGAGCCCCCACACTTTGTTTTAGGAAGTAGCCAAGGGGAGGTGGCAGTCCCCGGGGCTGCGAGGTGCCGCGTGGCTTCCCCACATTTAAATCATGTAGCCCCTGAGAGGTGGCGGTCCCCGGGGCGTGGGGGCCCCATGAGGCCCCCTGGCCCTAAAATGTAAATGCCCTTGGGGAGGTGGCAGTCCATGGGGCAGCATGAGGGGCAGGAGCCCCCACACATTTTTTGGGAAAAGCCCCAGGGAGGTGGCGGTTCCCTGGGCTGCAGGGGGGCTGCGTGTCCCCGCATATGACTAACTAAGCCCGGGGGAGGTGGCAGTCCCCGGGGCTGTGGGAGTTCCCGCGGACCCCACTTATTAATTAGACATTGCCCCCGGGACCTGGCCCACCCGGGGGCTTATAGAAAATGAAGCGCAGGAGTCCGTGCTTTGTTTTTTTAGTTTTTTTGGGCCGGATTCGCACATCCTGCGCGAATTTGGACAATTTTGTTTCTTAAAAAAATGCTTTTTTGGGCCCTGGGGGTCCTTGTGGGACCCCATGAGCAGGCCTATGGGGTTAGGGTGCTTCTACCCTGCCTCCTTTTCTTGTTTTTTATCCTTTTTGTAACTGATTTCTTGTGACTCAGTTTTACCGAGTCATAAGATGGCTGCCAACACATTCTTGTTTGCAGTGATCGCAGCCAATCAGAATGAAGCTCGTGCTCGGGAGGGTTCACGAATCCCACTCGGTGCTCGGATATCAATATTTTTATTTTTTGAATTTCTCAGCAACTACTGAATGGATTTACACCATTTTTAAAAAGCACACTTTTTAGACCAAGACCTACCTTTTTGCAATTCCGTTCAGCAGTTTGGGCTGTAGCTTTGTCTAAAGTTCCTATGGAAATTAACATGGGGAAAACGCGTTTGAGACCCCCTTTTTTTCTCAGCCCCCCATTGACAAATCACCCCGAAACTTTTAAGACAGGAATTGACCTGAGTGAACCATTAGTTTTGAAAATTTCACGAAGATTCTTCAAATGTCGCCAAAGATATTAGCAAAAGAAAAAATGCTTTTTGAATAGAAACAAAGTCCTAAATATAACTACCTTCTGGCGACTGCCAGTTAGTTTAAGATTACTAGTTATTAATTAGATTGAACTTTTAATAATTTGTAATACAGTATTTCAACATGTAATTTTTAACAAAAGCTAATACAAATACAAAATTAATAAAAATATTAATATGGGTGGGATTTTTTTGATTTATTCTTTAGAAAAAATGAATAATTTAAATACATATATTTAAATTATTTATGTGAAGCACATCTATTATGGTGAGTCAGTGTCCTGTTTATTTTAATAGTTCTAGTCTTCTAATAAATATTTGTTATCATTTTAAATCTATATTTCATGTTAAACTAATCTATTATTTTTTTAGATTATTAAACTTTAATATTTTTCTGTACACTTTCCCTTATTTGAGATTTCAAACTCGATGACTGATGTCTCAACCTACATGTGAAAATGTACAAATAGTAACCTTACACTCATAAATCCTGATGTCGGAAGCCTTACTAGGAGCTGGAGACATGTACATCTATACAATTTAAACTTCAGAGCTAAGAGTTAACGTCTGTTCTACAAAATGACATTTTATCCATGGTTTACATATTTGCTTTGTTACTTCTTTATAAGAACTATTAAAAGGCTGTATGCTAGCATTGATTCTGTATTTGACTATACTGAGGCATGCTTTTAATTCCGCAAGCGGAAGTGGAGAATTTTGGCGACTCAAAAGCGGATTTCCTGCCAAAATATCGGTCAAACCTGCTGGAATTTAAAGAGTGAAAAGGAACTAGTGGTAAGCACCAAGTTCTGAACCTTATTATTCATTTCCAGGGCAAAAATCGGGATGGATGACAATTATTGCACCTCAGAACTTTTGAACATCTCTAGTTTGTACTTTAATCAATGCAATAATCATGCCCACCTACCCCGAGGCACTCATAATCAGGATTTTAAAGATGAACTATTCCTCAATTTACATGTTTGGACTACAAAGCATATTGTATGACTAGATGTAGCTAAATCTAAGTGTTAGGTGTAGCAAAAAAAGTAAATTATGTTGGCTGCTGCATAAGTGAGAGGAAAACGGGACGATCAGAACTGTGCGATAGCAAAACTCAGAATAGATAGGGGCAGATTTACAAGAAACTGACGCATCTGTGCGTCAATTTCCCTGCGCCAGCCAGCGATACCTTTGCGCCACCATGGATGCACCGTATTTACAATACGGTGCACCATGGCGCAAGGATTGACAGGTGCGTCAGAAATTCAGACGCATCTGTTGGCCCAAAAGTCATGCATTGCTGGATTCGTGTCGCAAGCACGACGCAATTCCAGCAATGCTTGGGTGAGGCTTATACTCAATACACTGCGTCACTCCTTACGCCTGCTTAAAGCAGGCGTAAGATTTTGACGCAGTGGCATCCTGGACTTGGCGCAGTGAAATCTTGTAGATTTCACTGTGTCACTTCTACAAGGCTTTCCTGTGTGGGAACGCCCACGCTGCTTACATTAAACCGGACGCAGGTATAATGTGACGCAGGGCTTTACAATGAGACGCATCTCCCTAGATGAGTCATATTGTAAATTGGCGGGATTGTTTACGCTGCTGCTGTGTCACAAAAGTGATGCAACGGTGGCGCAAAAGTGTCTCAAGGGGCTTGTAAATCTGAACCATAGTATTCCCCACACCTTATGCATAACGTACCCTGTGGTGTTAATATTTATACTGTGCAGTAAATACCTGACCCTTTTCTGGTCCACTTGGAATCAGGGCCTAAATATGGTAGCTACGGTCAAATACAGCCAGTCACATAGCAATGTATGGTTCAACAACGGTAGGGGAAGCACACGTATGGATCATGATCCACCCTAAGAAGTGACCTCGAAGTGGTTAACTAATGTGCAAAAGCTGATGTCGTAATTCCTAGGCAGACGTGTAATCACCAGAAAGTTTATATTAGCTGGTTTACCACTGCATATATTACCAGCCCAAGCGTTTGGTATTTTTCTTGCTCATTATAGCTCACTTCCAAAATGATAGGCACACTTTAAAGACAGACAAAAAATTGTTTTTCAAAATATTAATATCCACAATTATCACCAGGAAACAATGGTGCTTTTTATTATAGACAAAAACAACCTTTGTACTTTTTCTCTCACGAAAAAGGACTGTGTTGAGAGTATTTTTTAATATGCGAATGAGTGACATTGATGGGTCATGAACACAATTTAAAATGTGGTCTTTCTTTAATACCCTGGATAACAAAAAGATACCAAATACACATTCAGTTTGCTAACTTTTATTAAAACTTCACAGAGGTTGCAGCCTCTGCAAAGCCGAAAATCTTATCTTTCTGGCAGTCAATTTATTTCCTAACAATAATATCTAAAATCCAAATAGCATATCCAATTTCATTATTTCCTTTTGCTTCTAAATTTTTCTAATACTATAGTACTATAGTTCAGGACAAAGTTCATTTATTTGTCGGTTTTCAAACTCCTCAGATCTGGGTAGCAGAGTGATTGACAATGTAATTGAAATACGCGCCAAGGGCCCTATCATGATCGGGTGCACTGGCTTAGAGCAGAGTGGAGCATCTGTGTTTTTTGAGCTTGAGGTGACTACATTTCAAGCTTAGAATGATGAATTTCTCTGAGTTGAGGTATGAACTTTGGAGAAAACAATTAGAAAACGGTGAGCAGAAATGAACTCCCTCTGTTATTGACTTGTTCTGTCTAAATTTCAGAGAAATTCAGGGGCATTTGTACTAGCCCCTATCGCCACCACAACGTCACCTATATTGACGTTGTTGTGGTGATAGGGGTTGCACCTTATGTCCAAGGCAGCATTAAGCCACTTTACTTGGCTTAACACTGCCTTGTAGATAAGGCCCCCTTTCACACTATGGTTGGTGTGAAAGGGGTGGGCAGTGGGCGTTACACCGCAAAACCCATTCATTTTGATGCTTCCCCCTGTGTACAAGGGCGGCGTGCATTGGGGGCAGCACCCAAACGAAGACCAGGTAAAAACTGGTCTTAAGTTGGCAAAACGAGGAGAAATGCATTATTGCTTTTTCACATGGAAAAAGCAAAATGCCATGGTTTGTGTATGTACAGGAAGTGTATTAGAAGGTGTCCCTTCCTTTACATAAACAAACTTTAAACAGATTGCAATGTTGTCACCTTTATGTGTGCTGCATGAAGCAGCATGCATGAATGTGACAGGATGGCATTTCTGAGGTTGTTTATGTGCAGGAAGGAACACCTTCATACACATAAACAATCCTCCCTTGCAGGCAGACACCCTTGCACTTTGGTGCAAGGGTGCCTGCGTTGGCGCTAAGTTGCTAAACTTAGGGCCATCGCTCGGGGAAATGCAAGGTTGCACCACATTCTTGTAAATATGGTGCAGCCTTGCGTTTCCGAAGTGGAGGTGAGAGGCGTTAAGCCAGGAAGGCTAACACCTCTCTCCTCCACTTCCTTGTACATATCCGCCTCAGAGTAATATGTATGAACTTGGGGCACTTCTAACGTAAAAAAATAGGAGCTTGGCTCTGCTGAGCGGTTATAAGCTTCACACTGGGAAGTTTATCTTGTTCCTAAAATGGGCAATATTGCTTTGATTTACTCTTGTGGTACTCCTGGCTTAATCCTGAGAATCAGGAGTAACCCAGGATCACTCCATGTGTAATAAAGGAGTGCTTCAAGAATAAGCCCTACCTACTCATAGAACAATCTTTCTGATCTAGGCATAACATTTTGTGAGGGAATGAGGTCTGTAATATGAGAATATGAGAAAGGTGCTTGGTTATAAGGTGTAGAGAAAGCTGTTTATAGTATTCCGGGAGCTATGAATAAAATGTTTTACATATGAGGGATGGGAAAACAACTAGGTAGCTTGTAATGAGAGGAAGAGGAATTTCAAGTGCGTAAATTATTACACAACAGGTATAAGGAGGAACTGGTACAAACTGTGCAGGGAGTAGAAGAGTATAAGCTAAGGAGGAGATAATTTCACAGTCTTGGGGCACATGCAGAGGAGGCTTGTTTTCATAGTCATGCTATCTGTGCTGTCTAGATTGTGAGGCTTGACAGGTATGAGTTGTGAATTGTGTGAAGAACTCAGATACATTGGCCCAGATTTCCTATAATTTTGAGTCAGGTTTGTGTCACTTTTGTGGCACTGGCCTGATGCTAAATAAATTTTGGTATTTACTAAGACAAGCAAAGCCACTTTTCATGGCTTTGTCTGGTTTAGTAAATGCAAAGTAAAGCAAGGCAGCGCATAGCACTAGCTTGCGTTACTCTGCATCAGGCAGTCATTAAAAGGGTGGAGTGTGGGCGGTCCATGCATCCACCTTTGTATTTTGATGCAAACTTAGATTTAGAAAGACTTGTAAACTTGGGTTTGCGCCAAAATTGGGCACCTACCCGAAAGAGGTATAACAAGAGGAAATCTCTTTATTTTTCCTTGTTACTTCCTCTTTCAATGGGGGCTGCATCCTCCCGCACACATAGAAAGAGGAATATGCCTCTAAGAATTGTTTTTGTGGAGGAACGTACCCCTTCCTCCACGAAAACAATCTTGCCCCATAATGCAGACACCCTTAGTGCAAGGGTAACTGCATTGGCGCTAGGCAGCCTAAAGTGCTCCAGCTCAGGGAGAGAGCTGAAGAGCGTCACATCTTAGTAGATATGGCCTCTTCAGGTCTGTTCTATTGACTCAACGCAACACAGCGCAGTAACTATGCTTGCTGTTTTGCCAAGTGTAAACATTTAATAAAAATGCCCCATTGATTTTTACTTCAATGTACTTGTTTTAAATAGGATACTTGTTATGTCATACAGTAGGATTTCTACTTATGGGTTTTATGAGGGAAAGCTAGTGAAAATGCTTTTGTCAGGGGGATGCTTTGGAGAAATTTACTTTTGCTTGTTATCACAGGCTTTTAGTGTGTCATTCAACATGACTAGAATGGTGCCTGGGATGCCATGGTGCAAGTGGAGAGTGTGAGAGGCTGCTTAGTGACAGAGAAGTTGCTTTTTAGGCGGAAAGGGTTTGATTCTGTGGAGAGGGTCATTTGGAAGCAAGTTATATGAGTATACATTTTCACGTGTTTCTTTAAGGACTGAATGAAATGAGGATGTAAGCTAAGGAATTTGTAAATCTATTGTGGTTGATGTTATGACTGGGTCATTTGTTAGGAGGTGCCATTACTTGGGAATAGAAACTTGATATTGATTGTTTTGATTAGTGTAAAATGCAGGGTATGAACAAGTGCTATAATCAGAGACGTCGTAAGGCATGGGAAAAGTGGGGAAGTGCCCAGGCCCCCATCTTTCATGGGGCCTCTTGAGAAGGTGAACTTTCTCTCTTTTTGACCTCTGTCTATTGTATTACTCTAGTTAAACCTCTCTCCCTATGTCTGCCTACCTTTATTTCTGACTCTGTATCTCTCTACACAGCTGTTTCTGAAAGTTTACACTTAATTCAGAACTTGTTGGCATCGTGCAGGCTTGAATTAGTGGGAAATGGGAAAATATCATTCAAAGCTGTTCTGTACATGGGGTCCCAAAATATGTCTTGCCCAGGGCCGCCAAAATCCTGAAGATAACACTAGCTAAAATTGACCGACATCACTATGAGTTAAAGTTGAGTGTAGTTCACATGTTGATAAAAGGACATGCCTTAAGTAACTAGGGCTTGCAAATTGAACAATTTGGGAGCAGTTATAAAGCTCTAGCAAATGCCACACTGGTAATGGGTTGATCTTGAAGATTTCATTTGTATATATTGATGTCTCTATGAGTGAAAAGGAAGCCAGTCAAGGTATGTTTCAGATTTACTCAAGCATATCGACAAAGAGATAAGGAGTGAATCATTGGTTATTCTTGGTTAAATGGGATGTTGATGTTTCAGTGCTGCACCATTAGAGGCAGCCGGACTGGAATGAAACTGTTGAATGAAGCATATTTCCGAAGACAGCATTCCCCAGGTGCTTCCCTGGTTAGAGGAGGTAGTACATTGGTCAGTAAATGTAGGGGGATATTCTCAAGAACGTGTGATAACTACCACTTCACATTGCAGTCTCTTGCGGGAAAATAACACGGTGTTAATGTGGTATTCACAAAACGGCGGCACCATGCGATAGACACACCACAACGCGTCAAATGCCCGTGTTAAAACCAACGTGAAGCCGCAAAAAAGCGAAACACGAAGGCAAAAAATGCTGCGATGAGTCCAAGCACGATACAAAAATCAGCGAAAACCAGCCACAGGCCTGTAATTCCCACTTGACATGCGGGAAAATGCACTGTAAAAGCAAAAAAAACAACACCAAAACCAAATCAAACTGGGTAGCACCATGGATGCACCCAGACTGAGTGCAGAGGACAACCCAAACCCCACAAGCCCCACGGAGGACCTACCAGGAACCCCGTGCCCAGGGAAGGGCAAGGAGAAGAGGAAGAGGAAGATGGAGCACAGTCCGCAGGAAGACTGGATCATCGTCACGGAGGTGATAGAACACTACCAACAACTTCATCACCTCCACTGTGACATTGGCAACATAAACCGAATTATGGTAGTTCATCGTCACCAACGTGAATGCAGTCGGAGTGTCGAGGAGGTCAAGAGGCGCTGGCATGAAGTGCACAGCCAAACCAAGGAGAAACTCACTGCCAACAGGAAGTCAGCAGAGGCGACTGAAGGTGGGACTCCTGTGCCACAGGAGGATCAGGATGAGCTGGAGGAAATGGTGGCCATAGTCATCACTGCGGACACGGTGCAAGGAGTCGGTGGTCTGGACACAGCTCGATATGACCTGACCCGACTGCAACAGGGTGAGTAACAAGCAGGGACTGGGGGGATGAGGGGAGATTGGCTCAATGGCACATATGCACAATTATGTGTAGCAGACTGCACATGCACAATGATAGTGGAACACACTGCAGCCCACATAGAAACACCAAGTAGGCCCCCGTCCACAATGTGCACAAATGTGTCCCCCTACATATCACCAATGCCACAACCTACCCATGCACATGTGCTGAATCCAGCAAAAGCAGCGGCTCTGTGAGCCACACAGACTATGCAAATGATACTGCATGACAGATAGCATGTCTGCACTCAAAATACATGACATGGTGCACGAGACGACATTGAGGTGGGTGAGTGTGGACCACATCCGTAAAGGAGCAGGTCACACTCTGACACATCCACGTGCACCTACAACCCATGACATCAAAAAACATCTGCAGACAAACGATGCACAAGAGTACTAAATATGTCCAAGAGCACAAATGACCCAAGTTGCAAACATCACAGCACCCGAAAAGCACACAAATCAAAGGCACACCGACTCAAAGGGATAAGGGGCCGCCAAATCAGAGCTGCAGGGGTGACTCTCCCACAATGCAGCACACACACATAGCAATCACAGCACAACAACATTGACAACAATGTAGTACAAAGTGCAACACTTTCACTACAGAACAAAGGACACAACTGGTGCCTCTTGTGCGTAGAAACTGGCCAATCACATATGGCATTGCATGACACTGTGAGATGATAATGTATATGTACAACCTCACATCTGTCATGTAGTCGAAATGTCCACTGGCTGCCATCCAATAGCCAGCTCCTCCAAAACAGTCACAATGTACATTGTCATGCAGTATATATGTAAACATGTACAATGCGTGAACATTCATGGAACACATTGTTAGCTGCATCTTCCCCTTAAATTGCAGAGGGACAATCAACACCTCCTGCAGAGCAGAACACACATCTCTACAGTGATGATGAAGAGGACACCCTGCACATTTGCCCAGGCACCCTCCAACGGCTTGTGGACAGCCTCTGCACCCCATCCCCAGGAGCAGGGCAGCCCAGCTGCATCGCGGTGACCCCACCCCCTGCACAGACCACACAGCAGGAAGCACACACCACCACGGCTGGCTCACAGGACCACTACGACCAACACATGGAATTCCAACGCCGTGTGTTAGCGTGCCAGGACGTGATGGCTGATCAGCTGCCAGTGGGTGTCGACCTTGTGGCAGCCAAACTCAATGCCATACGTGGGTGTCTGAGTCCCATCAGGAACCACTTACAGTCCCTAACGGACACCCACTGTCCGCACCATGCTCACCGACAATCCTTGGGTGACCATTACTCAGATACAAGAACTGTCTAGTCAGACAGGCTCTAGCGATGACAGCACAGAGTTGGCACAGATGCGGAGGACAATGGAGACCATGGAGTGGATGCAGGCTGGAAGTTGGGCAGCCACAGCTGAACACCAGCGAGATGTAGCTGGGATCTTCCAGGCCCTGAAGATCCTCATCTTGCCATTGCTGCCACAGAGCCTGTCCCAGATAACTGATGCCGGAAGTTCGACACACACATCTCCGCCCCTGATGTGAAATTGGCACACAGTGATGCAGTCCTTTCACCATCGCACCCTAATGTATCAGTGCCTCACAGTGATGCACTCATAACACCACCACACACACCTGACATGCCAGACACAGAAGACGTCTCAGAGGAGTAAGATGTGGAGGGTAATGACTGTGTGAGGAATGAGGCAGTAGCATCCATACCCGCCACCTGGCCTGTCCCTGCCTGGATCAGCCCAATGCATCATGCCCTGGAACAACACCTCCCACTATCCCCCGGAACACACTGCGACATTCACCTGGACCCCGACATGGACCGCCATATCCGGCTGCGGACTGAACTCTTCCTCTTCATATTAACCTTGCATTCCCCCGAGGACTCTGGTTGTCCCACCACTGTGCAACCACGTAATGTGGTCTTGAACTGGCCACGTACCCCTCCAGCTCCGACACGCCCCAGAATGTGAATAAAACATTCCAAATCACAAAGATGTGTCATGTCTACGTTCACTCATGTGTATAAGTATGGATGAATGTAGGGACATTGATTGCACAAAAAGGTACACCCTGGTAAATTTCATCACTGCGCATGTTTGACCCTGACCCACATGGCCAATTAAATGAATTGCAAAGGTGTGAACTAGCTGTGGCCTCATTGCACTTGAACAACAATCTCGCATCCCCCAACGTAGCCACACGTCCATGTATTGTATAGGGCTGTGTGTGTAAATGTCAGAATCGGTTGCCCGCATGAAGTAGTGTCCCCCATCGCATGTGGCTGCAGAACATCTCTTCGCATGACCTACTCACACACATCAGTGTGGACACAGTCTGTTTCAATGGATCATATTGATCCACATGGCAAGAACTTGTGCACCATACACACATTGCTGAAGACACGTAAGAGCACAGGTCTACCAGCAGCTATCCCAAACACAATGTCTGGCTCACAGAGGTGGAGCGGCCAATAGGGATTCGCCACCAATGTACATGCGGCAGTTTGTCCCTCCCTGTGTACGTACAATGCTCATTGAGGCATATGATTTGTCATAATAATAATAATAATCATCCACATTTATAAAGCGCGAACAATCACCCGTAAGGGTCTCTAGGCGCTGGGGGCCGTCGGGAAGATTAAGCAAGCTATTGCCCAGAGTGACATGGTGCTGGGCTAATCTGCCACCTGCGCCAGGGATCGAACCGTGATCCCCAGATTCCGGAGTCAGTCGCCCTGGCTGCAGCGCCACACCTCTTCGTACTAATCAACACTTATCAACACTCATCACAGTTTTACACTGGTGAAGTTGAGAATACTTTATTAGCATGTGTGTGTCAGTACGGGCAAATAATGGACCACAACAGGCAGACAAATGCCTAAGACACTTACAGGCAGAATGGGAATGTGTCGAGGTGCAAGAAATGGGGAGGTAAAAATGAACACATATCCTTACGGATGGCAACAGTCTCAGCCCACCTTGCCTTGCTGGTCGAGTCATGTGATGTTTGGCATCTGCTCATTGCCCCGTGTCTGGGGACATGACTCACAGCCCATGGGATCTGCATGGAGCTGTACCACCGGACTGTGCCGACTGTGTGCTATGCTGACAGTGAGCAGGTGAAAGGGACCAACAAGGTCATATGTCGTGCTACATTGCCATGTGTGTAGTCTCCCTCCAGCAGTATGTCAGATTTAGTAACTTTGCCAGACGACGCTGTGCAGCTCCGCCCATGGGGCTGCAGCACCTTGCACAGGTGTGTTTACACACACATAGTTCCACGCACATGCATTCTGAGTCCATGCGAATGCAGACATGTCCACTGTTGTCCTGGCTTATGGGACCATTCCTCCACGATGCACCACGGTGTTGGGACCTGTGCTCTGTGTGTCAATCAGTTGTGGCTGCGGGAAGGTAGTTACTTGTCCATGGATGCGAGCGCTGCTTCATAAGTAGGGCTCCCGGTTTTCCGTTTAAACGTATTTTTACATATATATACAGACGGAAAACAAGTTTTCCTTTGTCTGTATTTAAATGTAAAAACGGGAAAATACTAGCACATTTTGCAGCGCTTCTGTGCTCCAGCAGAGTTGCCTCGCCACGCTCAGTAAGTGCCTGCACAATGGGGGGGTTGTGGCAGGAGATCAGCACCCTGAGCTCCTGGATGATCTGTGGCTGCTAGCGCCAGGAGGCCTGTATTGTTCTCAGCGCCCCACCTGTGCGAAGTGAATCACTCTCACACACAGCGCATTCAGCCCCCTCCCTTGGCTCGGACTGAGCTCTCACTCTCGCAGACACGCCTGGGGTGGACAGGGGGAAGTAGGCAGCCTGAAGAGAAGAAACCGGATCCTGCGCTGGAAGGCAGGGCTCAGTCAGACACACACACAGGGAAGAGGGTGTAAGTGAGACTCAGAAACAGAGTCTTTGCAGCGTTTGTGACCTGACAGCATTGCCCATAGCCATGCTGTCTCTTCCTTCTTGCCTGGACAAGACAAGGACAGTGTCCAATTCTGCTGCCCCCCATCTTTATGCCTCTTCCTCCCTCTCTTTGTCGTGCTCCTCCTCACTTTTAGACAACCGTGACTGTTCTTTCCTCTCCTTTCCGTCATTCGTTCCCCAGTGAAATGGATCCAAAAAAAGAGGACACGTCTTACAAAAGTCTTTTCCTGACATGTTTCTATTCCAAAACGCGGCCTCAGGAGGAGAAAAAAGGTTTTAAAATACGAACAATAAACACATAACTAAATAAAACAAGACAGAGTCGGCCAGTTGGTGTTATTCACACCCAAACACATTAGCACCACCTTACAGTTTGCCAGTCTAGCGCTACTTTTCTTTTCATGTCCTTAGCTTTCTGAATAATGAGTGTAAAAGCTTTAAGTTGTATTCCCTATGAGTGTTTGATTTTTCCAGAATGTTGTTACTTTTTTCAGGCAGCAAATTACTCTGGTCTAGTGCATAGTTTGGATAGAGTTCCTTCTAGGTGTTTATAGCAGGGCACAATTGGGTTGTAGCTGAAGGGAGTGTGAGTTTATCTCAGTGGGACAGTATTGTGTTCAGTGGGGGAGAGGATACAGCACTCTCTGCAGATGACAGAAACTGCAAGGCTCTGAGACAAATGGCTTGTGATAGCACTTTTAAGCGTATTTTGGACATTCTGCGAATGGCAAAGTTTTCAGATGTATTGTGTATGTATTGTGAATACAGAATGTATTGTGTTGACCAAGAACAACCAAATGCATGTGTGCATTGTCAATTTAAATAAATGTGGAAAAATACTAGCTGCAGCGTTGCCTTCTGCTTGTGGCAAAAATAAATATGGATAAATACAGAAAAAATGCCCAAAAAATAAATATGGCTAAATACAGACGGAAATGGCAAAAAAATAAATACCATAAAACCGGGAGCCCTATTCATAAGCAATCAGTTCTAGAAGTACGTCATTCTCGAGTTCAAGGAACACGAGGGAGAGCCAATCCATTAACTGATCCAGACAGATGTGCTCCGACCACGCAATTTCACCAATCCGCAACACACCCCAATAGGGGAGCGCCTCGATGTGGTCACTGCACACGATGACTTGTGCAATCTCGGCAGATGACGGCCGCGGAGCACCACGCTGCGTAGCCGTAGGTGATTGTAGCCCCGCCCCCCCCTGACAATGGCGGATTGAATCGGACTGAAATCGGGTGCAGGACGTCGGCGCTCTCGCCCCTTTTTGATGTTTGGAGAGTGCGGCTACGGGGACTGAAGCGGATTAAAACAGGCATAAACGGTGTATAGAATCGACATATTTCCTCTCCGTTTTTTTTATGTTAACAACGGAGCTGTTAACAACAAGGGAGCTTTCCTAGAGCCTTTTTTCACCCGAACTCTGCCCGAATGGAGGCTGCCAGGTGTGGATAAGAGCCGGCTGAAGGTAAGGAGAGGCAGGCAATAAGGCGGTGGCAGTG
Organism: Triturus cristatus; assembly: GCF_964204655.1. Classification (NCBI taxonomy): domain Eukaryota; kingdom Metazoa; phylum Chordata; class Amphibia; order Caudata; family Salamandridae; genus Triturus; species Triturus cristatus. The sequence goes on from NC_140589.1 coordinate 753,696,917, forward strand.
GTGGACACCCGTATACACGCGCGCTGCATTTTTTTTCTCTAAGCATATTGCAGCAATAGCAATACAATATTGAACTTGGACATTTTTTTTTGATCTCACAAAATAAACAACGTCTTGGCATGCTGTATTTCTTGCTTTTTAGGTCTCGCTGAGACAGCGAAAGCTGTCTCTTTGAGACATTTTGTAAGTGGGCTTTCAAAAGTGCTACCCACATGGTTTTGCTGGCCTAGGGCTTGAGTGCACGATGGTGTGCACGTGCACAGCTGCTCCTCTGCTCCTTGCATTCCCCCCTCCCTTCTCACCCAGCCCTTTGATGCTCTGCTCGATTACTTTCACTTTAGCCGCTTTGACCCTTGCATTCCCCCCTCCCTTCTCACCCAGCCCTTTGATGCTCTGCTCGATTACTTTCACTTTCGCCGCTTTGATGTTTGATCGCAAACGCGATCACTTCCGCTTGGCATAGCCTGTACTTGTTCTCTTTGTCCTCACATATGCTCTTCCCTCTATGTTTTTCTCTCTGGTCTCACATGTGCTATTCCCTCTGTATTTTCACTCTGCCCTCACATGTGCTTTTCCCTCTCCATTTTTCTCTCTTTCCTCACACATGCTATTCCCTCTGTATTTGTCTCTCTTCCCTCACATGTACTCTTCCCTCTGCATTTTTTCTCTATGCTCTCACATGTGCTCTTCGCTCTGTATTTTTTTCTCTGCCCTCGCATGTGTTCTTCTCTCTATAGTTTTCTCTCTGCTCTCACATGCTCTCTTCCCTCTATGTTTTTATCTCCGGTCTAACATGCGCCCTACCCTCTGTATTTTTCGCTCTTCCCTCTCTATTTTTCTCTCCTCCCTCACGTGCTTTTCCCTCTGTATTTTTCTCTCTGCCCTCACATACTCTTCCCTGTATGTTTTCCTCTTTGCCCTCAAGTGCACTCTTCCCTCTGATCACATGCATACACAACTATGCACACATACAAACACACACATGCATTTACACACACATATGAACATATACAAACACACACAGACATGCATAAACATATGCATATACATGCACACCAACACACCAACCCCACATACACATATAAACAAGCACGCACACCAACATACCCAAACACATATACACACACACAAACATGCATACACAGACATAGGTATACACACAAACATATGTGTACACATCCATGAAGACAAATGAACACAATGACACACCCATACGTGCACACCAACACACACATGCATACACAAACATATACACATACAAACACACACACATGCATACACACACAGATATATACATATAGACACACACACTATGCACACACACGCATCTCCCATACTGTCTCAGGGGAAGAGTCGGTGTCAGCTGTCTCCTAGAGGGAGATCTCGCATGAGACAGTAAGACTCAGAGACATGTGGCGGTGGGGAGAGACAGACATGCCTCCCTTTAATTGTGTTGTTGCAAGATGGTGACTATCTTCTGCCACTGGTGCATTCAGATAAGCGGCAGGAAGTTCGTCGGACACATGCACTGGTTTCAATTTCGAGAAAGTGGGGTGAACGTTTCACAGATCGGGAGTGCGTGTCAACACGTGTTTCTCCTTCACGGCAAGGCCAATCAGTACGTTTTGTTTACCCGTGTGGTCATGAATCCTTTAATTGCATAAGTGAGCGGGTATGGATGTAAACAAAAATGTAACACTAATACCACATTTTCTGTCACTCTTGTGAACAGGTTTGCTGTGAATGTATGAATGAGAATGGCGTTTTAGAATACGTTGCATGGAAAAGGGTCAACATGGTGTATACGTGTTTTTTGGTGTTTTTTTATTTTTTTTTAATTTATTTTTTATTGCATGGTTAACGTCATGATATACCGGATTCGGATGCTTCATTGCAGATCAGTTGTTTGGCCCGTGGTTATTTACGAGTTTGGAAAATACTTTTGTATTGTTTCGATTCTTTTTGTCTCTGCCCTATCTCTTGGCTGCGTCCTTACTCTCTCCCATCTTCTCTCTCCACCTCTTTGCTACATGTTCTCTCGTAATGTTTTCATTTTCCCCAACTCTCCGCTTTACTCTCTCTAATTCTTTTTTTGCTCCTTTTCTGTCTCTGTCCCTTCTCTCCCCACCTGCCCCTTCTCTAACCCCACTCCTCTTCCTCTGCCCGCCTCCCCATCCCTCTCTCTCGCAGTACTGCAGCATAGGCAGCACCAGGTCTCTGATGCCTTCTCAGTGTTGGCCCTGGGGGTGGAGGAGGTAAGTCAGCCCCCCAAGTGAATCCCATTATCAACAGATAGTGAACCTTTATTTACCAACAAGTACGGAGCGGTCTCGGGTGACGGCTGATGCGAACAGTGATCTGCTCTCGGCCCCGGCAGGGCCTGTGGGGTGGGGGCGTTACCTTATACTAGGAGAGGAAGTAAAAGTGATATCCTCCCCTCCCCCCACTCCACCACTGTCTCTCCTCACCCTCCACCTCTCTCTCTCCTCCACTTCTGATTCCCTTCCAACTCGGTCTCTTCTTACCCTCCACCTCGGTCTCTCCTTACCCTCCACCTCGGTCTCTCCCCACCCTCCACCTCGGTCTCTCCTCACTCTCCACCTCGGTCTCTCCTCACCCTCCACCTCCGTCTCTCCTCACCCTCCACCTCCGTCTCTCCTCACCCTCCACCTCGGTCTCTCCTTACCCTCCACCTCCGTCTCTCCTCACCCTCCAACTCTGCTTCTCCTCACCCTCCACCTCACCCTCCACGTGTCTCTCCTCACCCTCCACCTCACCCTCCTCACCCTACACGTGTCTCTCCTCACCCTCCACGTCTTTCCTCACCCTCCACGTGTCTCTCCTCACCCTCCACACGTGTGTCTCTCCTCACCCTCCACGTGTCTCTCCTCACCCTCCACACGTCTCTCCTCACCCTCCACACGTCTCTCCTCACCCTCCACACGTGTCTCTCCTCACCCTCCACACGTGTCTCTCCTCACCCTCCACACGTATCTCTCCTCACCCTCCACACGTGTCTCTGCTCACCCTCCACACGTGTCTCTGCTCACCCTCCACATGTGTCTCTGCTCACCCTCCACGTGTCTCTCCTCACCCTCCACACGTCTCTCCTCACCCTCCACACGTCTCTCCTCACCCTCCACACGTCTCTCTCCTCACCCTCCACCTCACCCTCCACACGTGTCTCTCCTCACCCTCCGTGTCTCTCCTCACCCTCCACGTGTCTCTCCTCACCCTCCACGTGTCTCTCCTCACCCTCCACATGTCTCTCCTCACCCTCCATGTCTCTCCTCACCCTCCACGTGTCTCTCCTCACCCTCCACGTGTCTCTCCTCACCCTCCACACGTGTCTCTCCTCACCCTACACGTGTCTCTCCTCACCCTCCACGTGTCTCTCCTCACCCTCCACGTGTCTCTCCTCACCCTACACGTGTCTCTGCTGCACGTCACACACTGCTGCACGCCTCACACTGCTGCACGCCTCACACTGCTGCACGCCTCACACTGCTGCACGCCACACACTGCTGCATGCCACTGCACGCCACACACTGCTGCATGCCTCACACTGCTGCACGCCACACACTGCCACACACTGCTACACGCCGCACACTGCTGCACGCCGCAAACTGCTGCACGCCGCACACTGCTGCATGCCGCACACTGCTGCACGCCGCACACTGCTGCACGCCACACACTGCTGCACGCCACACACTGCTACACGAAACATTGCTGCACGCCACACACTGCTGCACGGCACACACTGATGCAACCGGCACACTGCTGCATGCCACACACTGCTGCACACTGCTGCATTACTCACTGCTGCATGCTGCACGACACTGCTGCACGCAGCACACTGCTGCACGCAGCACACTGCTGCATGCCGCTGCATGCCACAGTCCTGCATGCCTCACACTGCTACACGAAACACTGCTGCACGCCGCACACTGCTGCACGCAGCACACTGCTGCACGCCTCACACTGCTGCACACCGCTGCACGTCACAGTGCTGCATGCCTCACACTGCTACACGAAACACTGCTGCACGCCGCACACTGCTGCACGCCGCACACTGCTGCATGCCGCACACTGCTGCACGCCTCACACTGCCGCACGCCGCACACTGCTGCACGCCGCACACTGCTGCACTCCACACACTGCTTTTATGCGAGTTTATGCTACTGACATTGTAAATGACAATGCCTTTTATTTGTTTTAAAACCAAAACATAAATAAAAGGCATTGTAATTTTACAATGCCAATAGCTCAAACTCTTATAAATGCGAGACCTATTGCATTGCAAATGCTTGGTTTTCTTACTGCCTCTCCATGCCCTGTTTTTAGCTGGTAATAGTCTAGATTTGTTTTTTTTGTTGGCTCCATCTGCCTCACTTTTTCGAAATAACCCCATGCTATATAAAGGGGAAAGTTGCTGTGGATGCCCTTTTGAACTTTGAACTTTATTCCTTATAGGGCATATAAGTTTAATTATAAGCGCCATATTACTGTCCCAAGGGCTACGAGGAGTGGCAAGGCAGCGTCCCTGGTGGAATTGCAGCTAGAATGGGGAAATTGCTTAATTCCCGCCTTAAGGTGAAAACTCGCCGTGCTCAGGCCAAGGAGATAAAAGAAACTGCTAGACTGGCCTGTAAAGAAAGCGCTCCAAATTTGCTTGACCCCGATTCGACCTTTGAGAGTTCTGAGGAAGAGGTTCCATCCTCTGCTCTACCTCTGGATCAAAAAGGTTTAACGGATGTGGCTGATAAAAATACAGCTACAGTTATGCCTGCATTCACTCCACAAGACATCTCAGGGTCCGAAGCTCCTAAAAAAGTGAGAGTAACAAAAGAAGCCAAACAATTTTCATTATTTTTGAAAAAAGCAACTCTGCAGTCTCCTTCTCCGGGCTCTAGCTCTGGCCCCAAGCTCTCTAAGGAATCTTCTAAGGAATCCTCGGCTGCTATTTCTTCTTCTGCATTAACAACACCAGCAGCAGCATTGATAGCTGGCTCCATTAGTCCCAGTGCAATCACAGAAACTTTTCTGGGTCAAATATCCAATCCAAATGAGTCAATATCCCTAATTCTCTCGATTGTTCAGACAGGGAGACAAGTGGGGCATTTAGGAATCATGGGAATTTGGGAAAATACTGATGTATTAGATTCAGAATCGATTGCTACTATATCTAATACCTCCAGTACAATTCTGACTTCCCAAGTTGAGTCATCAATCCAGGTCCAGGCCCAGGCCCCTTCACAAGAGCCTGCAGTCTTAGCAGGTACAATCTCTTCTGAGAGGATTTTTGAAGGGAGCATCGCTTCTGCTGTGGACCCTCTCCAGATTATCTTTAGCCCCAATTTGGAACCAGCTGGGGATTTTCAGATGAGTGTTAAAGATATGCTGAACTTAATTCTGGAGGAGGTCCGTGAGCTGAAAAGAACTCAGAAAGCTGAACTTGCCTCTCTTCATCAACGCCTAGAGAATATCGAAGGCACAATGTCAATCCTTCCAGTTAAATTGCAGGAGGCAGAGGCTAGGATTTCAGCCTTAGAGGACCAGTTGACCATCGTAAGGGGAGAAGCCAAAGCGGCGGTTAAATGTAACCATACCCTTGAGCATAAACTGGAGGAGATAGAAAATTACTCCCGGAGGGCTAATCTCCGAATAGTGGGAATTCCGAAAGGAATTGAGGGCTCTCAAACCCTGCAGTGGGTAGACTCATTTATTAAACAAAAAGGTCATCCCAGAGTTTGAAGGTGACCTTACCATCACCAGGGCTCACCGTGTTCCTGCCCGCCCATCCCCAAATTCTACGGTACCATGGACAAATTTACTAAATTTTGCAGACTTTCGCATAAAAGAGAGGATATTGTCTAAAGCAGTCCAGCAGAAATACAATTCCCAGTGAATGAAAGTGCAAAATGTCATATTTTTTCAGATATGTCTGCTGTGGCGGTGCGTAGAAGGAAAGAATTCATAAAGATCCTCAACTTATTTAAAGCAAATGGGGCACAAGCATCCATCGCCCAGCAGTCAAAATTGAAGGTTCTGGTTAAGGGCAAATTTTTTATGTTTTCTGATTTGGATGAAGCCCAGAAATTACTAAAAGAAATTTTGCAGGGCTGTGGGATTTAGGGAAAGATTCTGTTAATATTACAATCATCTGGGCTAGGGTACTGTTGGGTTTCGGGGGGCTAAGCTACAGTTTCCCGTGGCTTCATTTTGATCTGGATGATGCCCAGAAACTACTGATAGAGATTTTGTAGGGTTCTGGGATATGAATTAAAATATTAGTTATTATCATCATGATAAATTGTTATAATTTGTGGGGCCACCTAAGTTGTGTTTTTTTTTTTTTTGCCCCTGTTCTTTCAGAAGTCAAGTGGTCAAGGTGTCCTCTTAATTAAAATTGATCTTAATTGGGGGTTTGCTGGGGGGGATAGCGGTTGGATCACCCGGGTGTAATTACATCACACCCATATTGGAGGGGGGGGTGAAATGTGGTTAGCGTGGTTGGTGGGGGGCTTTCCACATTTTTGGGGAAGGAGTTACGTGGGCTGGGATGTGAGTATGGAAAAAAATGAAGTCCTTTTATTGCAAATGCATTTATGTCCTATAAATTTATATTTGAGTTTGACTGTGGGCAGGATATGTATTGGGTGTTGGTTCAGGTTAGGTTTTAACTATGGCTAGTAAAGAATTGCTAAGGGTGGTTTCTTTTAATGTGAATGGTCTAAACAATACAAAAAAAATGCGGGCGATTGAATCATGGATTAAAACAGAAAACCCGGCGGTGATATTTCTACAAGAGACCCATATACCAACTGTAAAATTGCCAGATTTTTCTATGTTTAGGTCTTGGGCAGTTTATAGGGGATTCTCTTCGTCTTCTGCTTCCCATAGGGGGACAACAATATTTTTAAATAAAAATCTTCAGGCGGAGGTTCTTAATTTTGAGAAAGATCAACAGGGCCGCTGGTGCTGGGTTACCTGCATTCTAAGACAAAGCCAGAGACCAATTACTTTTGTTAGTATATATGCCCCAGTTGAGGACAACCCTAAGACTTATGAGGATTTGTTTCAGTCCTTAATGCAGGTTTCTGGTGATCTGATCGTGGGGGGTGATTTTAATGGCTTAATGAATCCTAAAATAGACTCATCAGTGCAGGCCAAACGGCAGTTGAAACCTAAATCTTTTAGAACCCTACATCACTATGAAAGAACCCTAGATCTACAGGATCCCTGGCGCGCCGCCTTTCCTGTAAAAATAGCATATACGTGCTGGTCAGGTAGATTCTGTACCTCCTCACAGATTGATTTTTTTCTGGTCTCCCGGAGACTGTTTTTCAACCAGCAGAGATTCCTACATAATGGTTTCTCTGATCACGCAATGTTGGTGCTCGAGGTGCAGCTAGGAGACTGTGTTAGATCACCTAAACGTTGGTCATTGAACAGACAATATTTTAATGAAGAGGATTGGGTGGGTTTTATTGGGACGGAGATTAAGGAATTTTTACTACGAAATAGTGAATCTGCACCTGTGAGCGTGGTATGGGATGCACTTAAGGCCTTTATTCGGGGGCTAATTATTGGTAAAGATGCCGAAATTGTAAAAAAAGTTAGGGAAGATAAGAGAATTTTGGAACAGAAAATCCAAACCTCCTATTCCGCATTTCTTAAGAACCCCTCTGTGCTTAATCAGCGCCAGTTCGATCAGGCCAAGCGGGAACTTAGTGCTAACTACCACGCTCAGAGTGAAGGTTCCTCTCAACAACTGCGTCAAAAAATCTATGAGGAAAGCAATTTTACCTTTGGTTTTTAGCCTGGCAAGCCAGGGAGCAAGCTGCTATAAATCAAATGAATGCACTGAAATGCCCTGTAACTACCCTGCGTACAGATCACCCAGCCAAAATTGGGGAAATAATGCTACGGCATTATGTGTCTATCTACGGCCAACAACAGACGGTGGACATGACATTATTAGAAAGTTTCTTACAGAAAAATGAATTACCCACGCTTTCAGATTTAGAAAAATTATCGATGGCAATACCAGAGACTTTTAGACAGGGTAATATAGTCAGTTTTTTAAAAAAAGATAAGAACAGCGAGGATCCGAACTCTTATCGCCCGATAACGCTATTAAATTCAGATTATAAAATAGTCACCAAATTGTTATCACTTCGGTTTAATCAATATGCGGCGCAAATGATCCATTCTGATCAGAATGGTTTTATTGCTGGTCGGCAGCTGGCTACTAATACACACTACTTAACTGAGGCTCTCGACTATTTTGATACACAGAGGATACCCGCATTAGTCCTTTTATTAGGCGCAGAGAAGGCTTTTGACCTCGTTGTGTGGGAGACATTGTTCAGGATTCTGGATTATTTTGGTATTCCTCCCAAGATTATGACCTTGATTCATAATCTATATAATAATGCTGAAGCTAATGTCATTATTAATACGTCGGTGATTGGGCGGGTTACAGTAAAACGGGGCAAAAGGCAGGGGTGCCCTTTATCGCCGGTTTTATTTGCTTTTTTTATCGAACCGTTGGCGATAGCAATAAGGAACTGTGCCGATATCTGTCCTCCATTTCCATCTATGGCGAAGCTGAAATTATATGCTGACGACATAATGCTTATCATTAAGCCAGCGATAGAGGTTCAGGCTAAAGTTTTTCAGCTTTTTGAAGATTACGAGGCTTTAGGTGGGTACCATATTAATAAAAGAAAAACTGAAATTTTACAATGTGACGGAGCAAGCTGGGATCTGCACCCTGATATTCTTCCCTGTGTTAACACCAAACCTAAAACATATCTGGGGGTATATTTCTCTGAAAAAGTTAGTGATTTATACCATCTAAATTTCACACCGCTCCTTCGAAAAATTCAGGCCTTGTTTTCACGCTGGCACTCTCTCCCTTTATCCATTCTGGGTTGGGTGGCCTTGATTAAAATGTCTGTTCTCCCTCTGTTTAATTTTCTGTTCTCAACTATCCCATGCATTTTATCAGGTTCATTTTTTGCCCAAGTAGAATCAATGTTTACAGCTTTCCTTTGGGCTAAAAAGTCATCATGCATTGCACTCAGCACTTTATATGAAGAAGTGGAACAAGGAGGTTTAGCTCTTCCGAATCTCAGGGATTATTATTATGCTTATTTTGCACAATATTTATCTAGATTTAAACCTGAATTATAGTCAAACTTTTTTATCAATAGTTTTGTGGATCTTATGTGTAAGGAAAGTCAGATCCACTCCCCTCTCATAATTTTGAAATCTCCCAAATTGGTACGCTATAAGTGTCTCCATTGTTTTTTTAAGAAAAGACAAGCACTTTATAAAAGATACTTTATTCCTGTAATTAATTCAGCCTCCTTATTATCCAGCATTCTACCATTAGCAGGAATTACGCAATCATCAGAACTTACTGCAAAATGGGCTTCGGTAGGTTTCTGTAAGGTCTTAGACTTTCTGAGGAATGGAGGATGGCTGACTTTGACTGAAATGTCGCAAGTAATTACTAATGATTTTATTCTTCTAGGGTCATATTATGTCCTCCTTAAATTTCTTGTTGAGCTAGATGCTTCTCAAATTGGCAAACAACATCAATTGGTTACTGAACTCCTAGAGGATACTTCTGGTAGGAATCCCGGGATATGGAGAAAACGTTTAGCCTCAATTAGGGGATCAGATCTTGGACAAAAGGCAATTAAAAAATGGAAGGACCATGAAGATTTTGAGATCTCTGTTAATTTATGGTCGGCCGTTAATAAATAGAATTTTGGCACATTAAGAGGGGCGAATTGGCGAAGGATGTTGTTTTTTATTAAATGGCAACTTTACCGAACCCCTCTTTCCCTCTCAAAAATGTATGCCAATCATTCAGCAAATTGCTTTCGCTGTAATATCCATCCCTCAGCCAATTGGTCGTATATTATGCTGCAATGTTCTAAGATTCAGAAGTATTGGGAGGACATTTTTTGTAATTTGGAAACTGAATGTTGTAGCAATGAACGATTTGTTAATCATTTTTGGTTTTGACCCAGACCTTTTTATCTGTGATCAATTGGTAACATTTTTATACATTTCAATGGCAGTAGCTAGATCATTGTTATTGCAATGGAGTGGGTTGATAAAATGCAAGCGGTTAGAAGAAGTGAACGTATTTATGCACTTCGGGTGGGGGGCCTTAGGAAGTTTGAAAAAATCTGGGTCACATATTTTGATTAAGTTTGGGAGGGGTTATTGTCTTGCTTTGAATGTATTTTTCCCTAATATTTAAGTGCTTTAGGCAATCTCTGTGATATTTATACATTTTTGGAAATTTTATGATATGCCCGATTGTAACTCTCTTTTATTAAATGGACATTTTTTGATCTTAATGTATTTAATGTATTGCAATAATTAAGGACTTCAATAAAATAAAAAATAAAAAAATAAAAAGACTTGTGCAATCTCCCATTCACTGCTGCCGACACAGACACCACATATCAAGGCATCCCATGTCCGGGTATCCCGGTTGCACTCCTGTTTGTGGGCCAACAGGGGGCACACACACAAGTCATAATCCAGTTCAGCTACCATTGTTTTGGATAGGCAGACCTCCATGGGCCACTCGAATGTGCATGATTGACATTGGAACCAGGGCTGGACACATGTGACGTACGCAAGCTGGAAACTCAGACAGTAACTGATTCGCAAAACTTCCATTGGCAGAGCTCCCAACAATTGCAGCATTCGTGCACGGTACAGTTCCACGTGACTGGGGTTGTGCATGTGCCCGGGACTGACTGCCATTGTGTTTGTTGGTCTCGTACCACCGGTACTCCTCAGACCGGCTGCAGTTCTGTGGACGATATCCCACAGCTCGGAGCAATGAGTACTATGTGTGTTCAAAGTTTGGATGTATGGGTTGTTTTTGCCAATGTGTTGGGGGCATGCCATGCAGGTGTTGCCCGCGCAGGGACAAGTGTGTGTGGGGTGTGGACACATTGGTCTTTCATTAGCACAGTTCATGGTGTGGGAGTCGCCAGAATCTGGTATAGTATCACACTCAGGGGGTGCCGGGCACATTGAAGACCAAGGTCAGAGGTTCGGCTGTCCTTCCGCCTTGTGTATTGAGACAAAGGAGCTTTCGTGCCTAATTTTAGTCTGACTACTGTTTGCCTTTCTGAAGTGTGATGTGGCCTTCGAGCTGTAATTGTTGCCAGGCCTTACATTTAGCGGTACAAAAGGGGGTGGTGATGGACAGAGCATCAGAACCAATCAAACACTCACACCCAGTTAACAGATCTGGGTTTGATCCATCACTGTTCTTTAGCCCACTCTGCCACCCCAGTTCAGACATGGCCATATGCGAATCAGTCTGACCCTGTGCCTCATGGGAACAGCCCAGCTCGAACTGCCAAGCCATGCCTTCCCTGGACCGGAAACAAGTTTCCTAGGACCGGTTTCTGGCATTTCAGCCATCTTCAGCCAGGCTTGCATGAATCCAGTGGCAAGTGAGCAAGGGACTCACGTCTGAGCATACCCTGCCAACTTATGGCGAACAAAGCAGTACAAAATGGGGTGGTGATGGACGGAGCATCAGAACCAATCATACACTCACACCCAGTCAACAGATCTGGGTTTGATCCATTACCGTTCTTTAGCCCACTCTGCCACCCCAGTTCAGACATGGCCATATGCAAATCAGTCTGACCCTGTGCCTCATGGGAACAGTCCAGCCCGAACTGCCAAGCCATGCCTTCCCTGGACCGGAAACAAGCTTCCTAGGACCGGTTTCTGGCATTTCAGCCGTCTTCAGCCAGGCTTGCTTGAATCCAGTGGCAAAGTGAGCAAGGGACTCACGTCTGAGCATACCCTGCCAACTTATGGTGAAAAAAGCGGTACAAAAGGGGGTGGTGATGGACGGAGCATCAGAACCAATCAAACACTCACACCCAGTCAACAGATCTGGGTTTGATCCATCACCATTCTTTAGCCCACTCTCCCACCCCAGTTCAGACATGGCCATATGCAAATCAGTCTGACCCTGTGCCTCATGGGAACAGCCCAGCCCGAACTGCCAAGCCATGCCTTCCCTGGACCGGAAACAAGTTTCCTAGGACCGGTTTCTGGCATTTCAGCCGTCTTCAGCCAGGCTTGTTTGAATCCAGTGGCAAAGTGAGCAAGGGACTCACGTCTGAGCATACCCTGCCAACTTATGGCGAACAAAGAGGTACAAAAGGGGGTGGTGATGGACGGAGCATCAAAACCAATCAAACACTCACACCCAGTCAACAGATCTGGGTTTGATCCATCACCGTTCTTTAGCCCACTCTGCCACCCCAGTTCAGACATGGCCATATGCAAATCAGTTTGACCCTGTGCCTCATGGGAACAGTCCAGCCCGAACAAGCTTCCTAGGACCGGCCATGTCTGAACTGGGGTGGCAGAGTGGGCTAAAGAATGGTGATGGATCAAACCCAGATCTGTTGACTGGGTGTGAGTGTTTGATTGGTTCTGATGCTCCGTCCATCACCACCCCCTTTTTTACCGCTTTGTTCGCCATAAGTTGGCAAGGTATGCTCAGACGTGAGTCCCTTGCTCACTTTGCCACTGGATTTAAGCAAGCCTGGCTGAAGACGGCTGAAATGCCAGAAACCGGTCTAGGAAGCTTGTTTCCGGTCCAGGGAAGGCATGGCTTGGCAGTTCGGGCTGGACTGTTCCCATGAGGCACAGGGTCAGACTGATTTGCATATGGCCATGTCTGAACTGGGGTGGCAGAGTGGGCTAAATAACGGTGATGGATCAAACCCAGATCTGTTGACTGAGTGTGAGTGTTTGATTGGTTTTGATGCTCCGTCCATCACCACCCCCTTTTGTACCGCTTTGTTTGCCATAAGTTGGCAGGGTTTGCTCAGACGTGAGTCCCTTGCTCACTTTGCCACTGGATTCAAACAAGCCAGGCTGAAGACGGCTGAAATGCCAGAAACCGGACCTAGGAAGCTTGTTTCCGGTCCAGGGAAGGCATGGCTTGGCAGTTCGGGCTGGACTGTTCCCATGAGGCACAGGGTCAAACTGATTTGCATATGGCCATGTCTGAACTGGGGTGGCAGAGTGGGCTAAAGAACGGTGATGGATCAAACCCAGATCTGTTGACTGGGTGTGAGTGTTTGATTGGTTTTGATGCTCCGTCCATCACCACCCCCTTTTGTACCGCTTTGTTTGCCATAAGTTGGCAGGGTGTGCTCAGACGTGAGTCCCTTGCTCACTTTGCCACTGGATTCAAACAAGCCTGGCTGAAGACGGCTGAAATGCCAGAAACCGGTCCTAGGAAGCTTGTTTCCGGTCCAGGGAAGGCAGGGCTTGGCAGTTCGGGCTGGACTGTTCCCATGAGGCACAGGGTCAGACTGATTTGCATATGGCCATGTCTGAACTGGGGTGGCAGAGTGGGCTAAAGAACGGTGATGGATCAAAGCCAGATCTGTTGACTGGGTGTTAGTGTTTGATTGGTTCTGATGCTCCGTCCATCACCACCCCCTTTTGTACCGCTTTGTTCGCCATAAGTTGGCAGGGTATGCTCAGACGTGAGTCCCTTGCTCACTTTGCCACTGGATTCAAGCAAGCCTGGCTGAAGACGGCTGAAATGCCAGAAACCGGTCCTAGGAAGCTTGTTTCCAGTCCAGGGAAGGCATGGCTTGGCAGTTTGGGCTGGACTGTTCCCATGAGGCACAGGGTCAGACTGATTTGCACATGGCCATGTCTGAACTGGGGTGGCAGAGTGGGCTAAAGAACGGTGATGGATCAAACCCAGATCTGTTGACTGGGTGTGAGTGTTTGATTGGTTCTGATGCTCCATCCATCACCACCCCCTTTTGTAGGCCTTAGATTTAGGGTGCACCAATTGCGATACACACACAACAGTTGGCATGTATAAGCCAAGGGCCCGATTGTCCTTGCTCTCCTTGTTCAGTCTCTCTCTCTCTCTTTCTCTCTATCTCTCTGTCCTTTGATGTGTGCCTGACACACCTTTTTATCTGGGATATTGTCTTACAAGCTGTCACTTACAGATTGTCCAGGGATGACCCGCAATGACTCTTCCAAATAGTTGTTTGGTGAGAAATGATTCATTCAGCTTTTTCTGTCCTCACATGACTGTTAGTTGTTGTGATTCTGAGGCATCATGCGAATGATTTTGTTCCTGATTTTGTGACTTTTATGTGCAATCTCTTGGTCCGGGGGAGGTGGGGGGTGCCCGGGGTGTGTTTGCGGTGGGTGTTGTGGCCCTGTTGATGCTCTGAGCGGCATGATCAGTGGCTCCATGGCATCTGTTCTTAAGGTGTGGCTCTGGGCTGTGCTCCCTTGCCTGGTGCCGGTTGTCGTCCGACTTTGCACCAGGTCAGAGCAGGTGTTAATTTCCTGCTGCTACCGTGCCTTATTGCATGTTTTGTGATCTTATCGCCGATCTGGGTGGTCGTTGAGAATGTTGAGGTGTGGTGTTGTTGCGTCTTTTTGCTCGGGAACGCCTACTCTGCATCTCATTAGCGATAGTTGCCGGGGTCATCCATGGCGATGTTTTTTGAGGCTGCTATCACCGGAAACTGGTGATATGGGCTGCACCAGCTTGTGAATGGGGCGATACAATTATCGCCAATTTGGCTGCTATAAAGTGCCAATAACTTTGTGATCGCTCCTTGAGAATATGCCCCGTAGACTTTATCTTGGTCGAGGTGCCGATTCCTGAGGAGTGATAGTATCTAGTAAGTCATTGGGTAGTTGACAAGGTGCCTGACAAGTTGACAATGTAGAGAATAGGTGAAAAGAAATCAGAGGAGAGCTTTCCTGATGAAATAAAGGGTAATGTCATCATAGATGTGGCAATTAGGAAGTTTAATAATGCTGGCTGTGCATTGAACGAGCAGAAGTAGGCAAGCATGTGTAATGTCAACGTTATGTCTAAGTACACAAATCATATCCAAGAAATAGTACCGAGTGGACTTTTTCCAAAAGTAGGGGTATGTGGAGGGACATAGATCCTGTCTTTAAACTACTTTTGTTATTAGAGGTTCTATTCACAAAAGTTAATTTGGCTGTAAACTTGGGTTGATGATCAAATTTACCTATGTTTACACCTGCTTGGAATTCCTGGCAGGAGTGAATTCCTTTACCAGGGTAAAGATCGCTGCCACGAGTGTGGAGATTTCTGCATGTGTAGATCCTCTCAATTAATAGAAAGTTGGTGTTCCAATGCATGGGTTGCTTTAGACGTTTAGGAACACCCAGGACCTTATATGTGTGCGGGCATTCACAGCTCCTCCCATCTCGTTTCCACCCTGAAAAGCAATGTAAATTTACTCTAGTTAAATGCTGGTGTAACTTCTCTTCGGGTGTAGGAAAGAGAAAATAACCACCCCAGATTTTCTGTAGGAAGGGGAAGGACTGTCTCTCCAGGAAAAAGTATTTTCTTTGTGAGAAAAAACTCATATGCAGAGGGGATCCTATTCTGCTGTGCATATTTGTCCGCTATTGAGAACTCCATTCAGTGGGAACAAAAAACAGCATAGAATCATGACTTGCACACGATGTAGCTTTTCAGACATACTCCTTGTTTAAATAGAAACAAATCGTAAAAATATGTTTATGTGGAGGTAGAGATTTCTGCCTGTATTGTTTCTCGTATTTTTTCCGGGTCGGATTTGAATTTCCATTTCCATTTTTAATCCTGTAAGGAATTGAGAAACACATTAGTGCAGAAATCTCCATTATGGTAAGTGGGTGTTCCAAGTCATGCTGTGCCATGCTGTGCCATAGAAGGTTGGAAATGCCTATAAAGTTGTATTTTTTTAGGAATTTCCAAACTCCTCTACATCCCTTTTCCATGCTGCAAAGGGTTGTAAATGTACTCCAAACAAGGGCATGCAAAACTCCTCCCAGAGTGAGATATTTAATGTATCATCCACAGATTTGTTAGCAGTGTGAAAGAACATATTTTTCCATGAGAAACTATTTTTACTGCCTTGAAAAGAAATGCCATTTGGACAGGAGATCCTATTTGCACTGTGCTGAGTTCTCTGATGTGGAGAACTCAATATTAAAAAAATTGGAGCTCAGAGAAGAAGACACATGACCTTACCAGGAGTATACTTGGAAAGTTGTTTAATGGTCTATGTTTCCAGGGCGTACGCTTTGGAATCTTTTGTGAATAGAAAAACATAGCAAGTATATGCTGAGGCGGAGGCGGATATCTTCGCCCATATTTTTCCTTCTTTTTTCCTGAATCAGGCCCATGTTAGCTTTTACTTTGGGTTTTGGCTGGGTTTCTGACTTTGCTGTGGTGATGTTGTGTTTCTAAGTGCTAAGGAATGCTTTGATTTGTCACGATTGAATGGTTAAAAGATTCTGGAATTATTGCCATGTGTCAAAGTTCTCTTCCTTTCATCTTTTCTGCCAACCTAGTGTATTTTACTGTGTCTGGAACACAAGCCTCAACAGGTTCTTTAAATTAATTTGTATGTTTTTCCAAGTTGTTCACCAGCAGCATTCTATACCTTATTAGTCTGTAAAGACTTATTTGCAGAGGTTTTTATTTCATATTGAGAGATTTTTTTTCCCTAGTGGAGATGCTAAAACATAATTAAAAGCAAGGATCTAGACCCTTGTTTATGTTGTAAAGACCTCTCCAAAGGGGTTCTCCATTTATGATAGGTAACTATCATTCCAATGTGACAGTCAGAGTGATAATTGTCATTCTGCCCATGACAATCAGCTTGCCTGAATGTATGTGTATTGGGTCTCACTAAGGCTACAGCACACATATCCAATTCCTAAAGCTTTAACAAACTTGCATATTGTTCATCCACAGCGGAGATGGCCCAGGAAGTTTGGGTCAGTTAATCTACCAAAAGAGACTCAGTCCATGAGCTGCTTTTAGGCACAGGCCCATTGGCCAATGGTGGATTTCCCACCTCACCAATCTGACCCTGCCACATTATCCACATGGTGCCATCAAGATTTGTGAGTCCGAAAGCGTTTCAAGACTGGTTGCTGCTGCTGTTGCTGCCTATCCCAACCCATGATCGCTAAACAAAGTGCTGGGCTGTCCACTGGAATTGATCCATTAGTGAGACTATGCAAGGGACTCAATCTAGCAGATGTAGAGGAAAGCAATCGGCTCATGGGAAAACCAACACATAATATGGATGGCAGTGTTGCGCCTATGTACTGCCCTATAGAGGCTGCCTTCTGTCGACCGTAATCCCCGGTGGTTGGTGGTGTGCTGGCAAAGCCAGCGGTTCGGCAGCACTCTTCACAAAGACAATGCGCCCAACTCGTAATACAGCAGATGGCTCACCACCATTGGACTGCCACCGCTGGGACGGCGGTCCACGGACCACTGAACTTGTAATAAACCCCTTATTCTCCCTTGAATAAAACATAATGTTTGCTCCTCAGTTTAGAAGTAATTTGGATTAATTTCTGAAAGTTTGAAAATCAGCATAACACATACAAGACATCTTATTAAAAAGTACTAAAAAGTAAACCATGAAAAAGATTGTGTTTGTTTCTAAATACTTTATGCAGAGCCAGCAATTCAAAACATTAATGTTAAAACATTGGAAAATGGTACAGGTGGAACCAGATTTTAATGATACATATAGAGACCCATCCCTAACTGCCTAGCAAAGATCGCATCATGTAAAAATATTGTTATCAAAAACATCAAAGACAATGAACAACCCAAGATCAGTAAACAGGGAAAATATGCATGCTATAATCGCATTCACTACAATAATATTATGAAAATAAATTAGGTAACTTGTGAGACACAGAATAAAGTATATTTGCTCATATGCCTCTATGGATAAATTATGTGGGCAATATATGTATAAAGAATTTAAAATTCTCAGTGACATCCCATTTTCACAAATATAAATGCTACATCAGTCAAAAGAAATGCCTGCTATTAGACACCGTAGATATCAAACCAGGAATGGACACAAGTGAACGCTGTTACAAAAAAAAGGAAAATGGACCAAGAAATTGGACCCCCACTAAAAAAAAGATTGAATGAGAGAATGGAGCTTTCCTGTTTTCTATAGTATTGAAAGCAGCACACCCTGTACCAAAAAAAGAGACTTCATATTAGAATACATGCAATATTATGTATTTGATTTTAACAGAATATTTTATCTGAGCAATCATATTAAGAATAATGAATGCAAAGTCTGGTGCAGGATTGACAAATTACACAGGAGTAAAAACATTCAAGATGTGCATTTGCTAGAGAATAGTACATATTTACATTCCTTGTTGGTTTAGTGCCACTTTGTTAGATTTCAGAAATTGTACAAAACCATTTAAATATGATTTCTTTGCTACTGCCATTGACTTTAATTAGGGACTAGTTTAGAAGTGTGCCCATATTTTATTCCAAATTTAGGGGCGGATTAGTAAGTCCACCCAACAGGATGTCGGCGGTCCCAACATAGGCATTATGATGTGGCCGCAACCACGGCAGTCACAATGCCTATACTTTGCTTTGCAGCGGGTGCTGCTGGCTGCAGCACCCGCAGCAATCCAAAATAGGGACACCTGACATATCCCTGCACTTCATGGCATGGTGCAGGGATAAGTAGAGGGGCACCATAGGAGCCACCCGGTGCTCATATCGAAGTGCCAGGGGAAAAAGGGGGGCCCGCTATGGGCCCCCAATGTCCCTTTCCACCTGCCTTTTCATGGCGGGTTCACTGCCATGAAAGGGCCGGTGGAAAGGAACATCGTATTGCCTACAGTGGTGACTGCACCATTGGAGGCATTACTCCACCTCTGCCGCACCGGAGGGCTCATGGATCCCATCAGATGCATGGCAGTAGGTCTTGCCGATGGTCCAAAAACCGCCCGCCATCCTAATGTGGCGGGCGGGAAACTTGCTTTGGATGGTGGTGAGACCGCCACTGACTTGCTGTCTGTGTCAGTCTCACCGCCATCCTAATTAGCCCCTTAGGGGCACATGCATCAACCAAACCAAAAGCGATTCCTTAATAGCGAGAAATAAGGAATCGTTATTAAGGAATCGCTATTGAGCATGCATCAACAGATTCGGTAAATTTTAGCGATTCCTTAAAAATCGCTGTATTTACCGAATAATCAATAGCGGGGCATGCAAACTCCGATTAGCTATTTGCGAGTTCGGTAATACCGAATTAGCTATTAGCGAATTCGGTATTAGCGAAATCGCAATTGACCGCGTCGCTCCGGGAACGTGCAGATGACATCACCAACCAGGAAATACTGCAGCCCCACCCTCATTGCCTCGACAGAGGAGCAAACAGGAGCTGTGAGTGAAGCCTGCCTGTGCAGAGTGAAGCTACACCGACTGTGCAAAACCCAAAACCTATTCAACATGGAGAAGGAAGTGCCATCCAGCGCTGAGTCAGCACGCAAGCGCAAGTTCTCTGACAGGGAGCTGGAGTACCTTATAGAGGTAAGCTGTCCCTCAAGGTGCCTGAGCAGGAGAAGCGGCGCATATGGCTGCGCATACGGGAGAGGGTGAATGCAGTTGGTGTAACGCCCGCAGCATCGACGACCTCAAGAAAAGGTGGTACGACCTGCGGAAGCGTGCCAAGGAGAGGATTGCGGAGAGGCTCCGGGAGGCGAGCAGGACCAGAGGCGGACCTTCAACAGTACAATCCAACACTGCCCTGGAGGACCTGGTGGAAGGGACGATCGAGCGGGAAGCCGTCGTGGGAGTGACCCAGATGGACACGTCCGGCGCAGCCACAAGTGCCCAAGGTAAGATGCATGCCTGTGCCCATACCCAGCATAGCGTAAATCCATTCCCATGCCCCCAGCAGGACCTGAGTGTGTATGCAGCTTTGGGCCACACAGTTTAACTCTTAACACTAGTGCATCATGGGAGTTGTAGTCTAGTCAGCCCAGTGTGCATGTACAGGCGTAAATACAATTACGGATCACCACATCAGTTGAACAGGGATGTAGACTGTTTATTTAGTGGATCACAGAGGGACATGTACGTGTACAACACTACGGAGGTGTAACTATCCCACTAACCATGCACTGTTTCACACACAGATGCATCTCCTGGGGAATCGGACGACAGCGGCCAGCTGGTCATATCTGAGACACCGGTGGATTCCGACATGGAGACAGCGCAGGATGCGCATCCATCACCTCCACCTGCCACCCCACCAGCATCAGCACCACCAGCACCAGCACCACCAGCACCAGCCACACCAGCACCTGCACCATCCACACCAGCTGCAGCAACACCAGCCACTAAAGCGCAGAGGCGCAGGTCCCAAGTAGCACCCTTGCAGGTGATGGAAACACCCGCCACACAATTAGGACAAAGTCTGCGCACCATCACACCGCCTGCTGCACCACCTGGACGCGCAAGACTCCAACAGCGGCACAGGGCTCGGCCAAGTTCTGTCTCCTCAGGCGACCTTGATCTCCCACACACTTCTGCCATCGAGTAGAGGATGCTACGTGTACAGCGCCTGCAGGGACGACACATGGCAACAATTAGCTCGAATATCGTGCGCCTTGCTCGGGAAATGCGTGCCATGAGTGCGGCGGTTAGGGACATGTCCACTGTGGTGGCAGAGGGCAATGGGCACCTCAGGGAGGACATACAAGAGCTCACCAGTGCCATGAGGGAGGGCCATGAGTGCGAGAGGAGGAGGCACCGTCAGCAGTTGTTGCGGTCCGCGGCCTCTACAAAGGCCATCACACGTCTCAGCAACAGCACCGCAGTGTTGGCACGCCGCTCTGTGTCCTTGCAGGAGGACCTTGGGCACTTTTGCGGGGATGTAGCAAAGGCACTAGGGCAGATGACCGTTGCTGTCAAACACCTACAGAGCGGCACGTTCAGTGCTGGTGCATTGGGAGGGGAAGATGGCAGTGAGGCTGCCTCGAGTGTCAGCAGTGTGTCAGTGGCAGAGGCCAGCACCAGGCGCCGCAGTTCGTGGGCCTCCACGGGGACAGGGCGTGGTGAGGCGTCGGAGACACCTGAGCGGAGGCTTGGTGTACGTGGCAAGCGCCACTAGACAGAATGACAGGCCTACCTGACCGTGGTGGGGCAACCATGGTCCTCCCCTTCCTGAGTCTGCACAGCCGTGACTTTAACGAACATTTGTTTTAACTTCTTACATGTGGTGCATTTTTTCCATTGCTTGTTTTGTTGCACATACCGCAGTGCTACTGTGCATTAAACAGTTGCACCCCCAACAAATTACTTATGTATCATTCTCACCTGATTCAGAAATGATGTTGCATGATGTATGTCCGCCTCCTATGGCCCTCTGCTGTGTTAGGGACGTGTGCCTGTCGGTGTTGGGCGGGTGGTTGGTCATCCCGGTGGTCCCCATTCCTGTCCACCTCTATGGGTATCCCCCTTCTGGTCGCAATGTTGTGCAGCATTGCACATACGGCAATAATCCGGCAGCAGGTTTCAGGTTTGTATAGCATGGCGCCGACAGTCTTGTGTAGGATTCGAAAGCGACTCTTCAGAATCCCAAATGTCCTCTCTATTACATTCCTGGTGCTAATGTGTGCTGCGTTGTAGCGTTGCTCCTGTGGGGTTGCTGGATTGATGTATGGGGTGAGTAAAAAATCACGCAGGGCGTAAGCACTGTCACCTAGAAGATAGAAGCAAAGACTTAGCAATGGTGAAGTTCATACATGTGTGGTGTTCATGTTGGGAAGCAGGCTTTGTACGTACCAAGCAGGAGTCCCTCTCCAAATTCTCCGTTGAGTAGACGCCTGTGGATTCCACTGTTGCGGAATATGTAGGAGTCGTGTGTGCTCCCTGGGAATTGTGCCACTAGGTCCGTTATGATGTGATTGGCATCGCACACAACCTGCACGTTGATTGAGTGGTATGACTTGCGGTTACGGAATATGTACTCATTTGCTGCCGGTGGACATATGTCGATATGCGTACAGTCGATGCATCCAATTACATGGGGGAATTGTGCCACCTGGTAAAATGCCTGTTTGTTGCGGTCCAACTGCTGTGGGGTTGTGGGGAAGCTGATGTGGAACTGTAGCATTGTCAGCATGGCATCTAGGAATTTCTGGAAGAAGCGTGAGAGTGCGCTTTGCGATACGCCTCCGGCTACCGCAATTACCCCCTGGAAACTTCCTGAGGCCAGTAGGTGCAGGCTGCATAGGACCTGGACGTGCGCAGGGATTGCATTGGTCCGGTGTGTCTGGTGCTGCAGTAATGGTTCCAGGTCTGCAATGAGGCGCATGATCATGGCACGATTGAGTCGATACTTCTCGTACACCTCGTCCTCATTCTGGCCGAGCAAGGTGATGCGCAGTCTGAAAACTCTCTCCTGGACCCTTCTCCTGCGCTGTCCTGCCGCATTGATACGCATCCTCCTTGCAAGCACGTAGAGGGCTGCCATTTTGTGGTAGCCAACAGGGTCTCCTTGGCCACATTTAAGGGGTTGGTGTTTACCACAATCAGTTGCACCTGTAGGATCATTTTTTTTTTATTCACAATTTTTTTTTTTTAAACTTTACCTCCAGGATCTGATTCTCCTTATTTAGCTCATGCAAAATAGCGATTTTTGGGATTTTCGGTATTTGCGACTGTTGTTGCATTGGGTAGCGATTCATTATTAGCCATTGGCACTTGCCAGGAGCTATTAGTGATTTCGGTGATTGCTAATTCGGTATATAGCTAATCGGTATTTTTGCATGTTGGTTAATTGCGATTCGTATTTTACCGGATTTCATTTAGCGATTCGTTATTTGGTCACCGTTTTGGTTGATGCATTGGGATTCGTTTTTTTTTAATCGCTAACGGGTGTTTTTGCGATTCGGTATTTTACCGACTGGATTTTGGCTTGATGCATGAGGCTGTTAGTTCCTTTGTCATCAGTTCAGAAGGATGTGTCAACTATTTTATAGCCACAAACAGATTAAGTAATAAGAGAGAGATGTACTGTAATCTCATGGGTATATAGTCTTACATCCAGATTAGACCTTTATACACAATAGATGCTTACAGTGAATTGTGATCTGTTTTTTACCTCATTTGCCTGTTATACAATGTTGCCTGCACTTATTACGTTCATAATACATGACTTGCCTTTTATGCAGCAGAAGTGTAAACATTTTTAAAAATCTCTCTATCTACTTCACAACTCTTGGTTTACTGGGTCCATTCTCATTATGTTTTATACTCCATTGTGGGTGTGGTTCTCTGACAAATCTTGTCTGTCAGATTGAGTGGGGAAGGAAACAAAGGTGTCACTGTTGGTTACTCAATGAGGACCAATAATTGGTAAACAACTCACAAATTGGTAATTAAATTCAAATAAACCACACTGAAAACCATACAGTAAAGGTATAGAATAACAACAGGAAGGTCAAGCCTCCTAAAGAAGTTTAATCGGGCCAACATTACACAAACTAATATCTCTGTATTTATGGTGCAGAATAGCAACAATAAGACCTGCTGTTCTGAAAATAATGTATGACTATTTCTACTACACATTAGAATTTAAATCTTGTATGCACAATCTCTGTGGAAAGAACATTAGTAGATTCAAGAAGACTCAGACAATTTAGAATTCAAGTTAATTTTGTATTAATCAATTTTAGAGATCAACATTTCAGGAAATTCAGCCATGAGTCTCAGAATACAGTTCACAGATGTAGTATAAAACTGCATTAAGATTCTATTAAAGAGTTCAAACAGCAAGGGCAGAAAACAGCTCTCAGAGTTCTCTCAAAGGACATCAAGTCTAATTATTTAGGAATGAAATGAGAATGAGCAATGCTAGCCAGCCTTGCTAGCATGAGTTCATGGGGCAAGAAAGGCAAAGAGGGAAGTAGGAAGTAACCAGCAGCACCAGCAACCAACCTCTCAAGGATGGTTCGCCAGAGACTGCTCTCCAAGCCAGCAGTCAAAAGAAGTCAGCCCTGCATCTGTCCCAAGTATGCAAGTAAGGAAATGGATGAAGAAGGGAGCTTCGCCTTAACTGCCTCAACTTCTCGTCTCTGCAAGAGCACATCCATATAGTACTTTGAGCCAGAGGTGACATTAACGGTCACACCATCCAGGTCAAAAAATGACCAGGCCATCATCTATTACAAGATGCACAAATTAGGTACTTCAAGATTTTTTCAAACTTTGCTCATGGGAATTAGTTTACCATCCTGAGCACACAGGTTTGTTCATTAAGGAATGTTCATAAACATCATTTCTTCATAAACAAGTATCAAATCAAATTTCATTTGTAACGTCCATTCATAGTGTGGCACCATGTATTAATTGTTACCAACTTCCATGAGAAAGTACAGGAAACATCAGGAATGAAAAAGGAAGACAAATTCTTTCCCACGACTGTAAACATTCAAGTTTCAGAGAATAAAATTTACGTCCACTAATGAAATAATTTGAAAGTCTAAATTTTAGATATGATCAATATGGTTAAATTAATACATCAAAAAAGCAATTGAATATCATAGAATATTCATGAAATCATTAATTTGCAAGTATGGCCTGTGACGATATTTTCCCAAAGTACCTACAT
Organism: Triturus cristatus; assembly: GCF_964204655.1. NCBI lineage: Eukaryota > Metazoa > Chordata > Amphibia > Caudata > Salamandridae > Triturus > Triturus cristatus. The sequence continues at coordinate 753,721,477 of NC_140589.1, forward strand.
GTAATCATGTCTGATAAATGTAAAATTTTCTATAATTTTAGGAAATCTAAGCCGCATATGTTAAAAAGATTGTTCACGCAAAGTTTCAGATTTCCATGTTGTTGCATTGAAGAGTTGCATTGAATTTTCAAACTCAATTGTGCATTATAATGAGAACAATCATTTGGTTTTCTGCAATGATATACATTCAAAATCATTGTAAAATTCACACAATTATAACTGAAGCTTCGAATTAATGTAATTTGAGATGCCATTAGTGATGTCATGAGTGATGTCACTGACCATGTCATGAGTGATGTAATATGTGAGGTCATTAGCAGTGCATTGCGGGGTGTGGGTTATAGTTAGCTCAGCTAACTATAACTGCTGAATTTCTCAGGTTTTGTATGACTGAAATGTCAGCCTAACTATAACCTCCCGTTTTTTTTCAGTGAACTTCTGAGGTTTTTTTAAATTCTATTTCTCAATTGTAACGTCCATTTTTTTTTAGTGAGCCTCTAAGATTTTTGTATCTTCTTTCTATAATTGGATATTGCATATTATATTTATATTATATACCACTCATTTTTTGATTTAGTATGTGTTTACGTAATCGCGATCATTGCAATGAATTTGCAAAACAAAACGGGAGTAAGAAAGCCTACTTCCCTTAATACTTTTATAATTCTATCACTATACTGCACTTTCTTGGAACATCCTCACTAGGGAATCTTACCTACCTTAGAAAACAATGAGCCTAAACCTCTCCATTTAAAAAAAGTAATACCTGTTTCTTTAACACCCTTCCCCCAATACACCCTCTGCAGATTCTCCATAGAAACCCACTAAATCCACTAGGTCACAAGTTCACAACATATTCCAGAAGGACCATACTAGTTACAAAATGAACTACAGCAGGTGTGGTTTACTGCACATACTGTAAAGCATTTTCAACTCCTTATTACATTTTTTTTAATATTTACCAGAGCCAATGAAACATCTATGTAGATTGCATTTCCAGCACACATGTATTCTCACTGTCTTTTGTAGTACCAACTGTGATATTGAGCTGTAGACCCCTTCTGTGTGCTACTCCTCCTTCCTACAAAATGCTTAGAGTGTGGATTGTGGGCCACAGCTATGTCTATTGAGCTACAAATGCTGCAAAAATCATAGGTATTGACAGGATCTTGGGTTTGCCAAATGTGGAGATTAGTTGGTTTGGCCATAGAGGGTTTAAGTTTCATAAGCTGCTGCCTTTATTTAAAACCATTGTTGATTTCTAAGCTCCTCACCTCATGATTGTGCACTGTGGTGGCAATGACCTAGGCACATTGAAAGGAATGGGGCTGAAGATCCTAATGAAGAATACCTTTGCAGAAATGATCTCGCTCTTCCTTCACACTGTCTTAGTGTACTCCAATATATGCCAAAGACAGAAATAGAAGGGGTCAAAACAATTCTGTCCACAGATTGACAAAACCAGGAAACATGTTAATAAAACTGTTTCCTCTTTCCTCAGAGACAATAATATGGGCTCTCTCTATAACAACAATCTGTGTTTTGACTATCATGGAATATTTAGAAGTGATAAAGTTCACTTTACAGGCAAAGGGAACAGGGTGTTTCTAAGCTACCTGAACATCTGCATACAGTCTTATCTGTAGCTGTCTTATACAAACTCTCAACACAATATCTCTTGTCAGAGCCACCCAAGAGGCCAAAATGTTGTTCATTTTCTTGTCAAATAATTTTTGGGGGAATCTTTGAAATCCACGGCAACGTTGCGATGATCGTAGTAATGACGCAAAATCGTAAAATAACAGCAGACATTCAACGTCCACCACCACATTAAAAATGTTTAACTTAAAAAATTCATTCTAACTATTACAATGCACACAGTACTAACCACATCACTGCTTTAAAAACATATTTGTGCACACATTTTCCTCCTTTTTTAGGGGGTGCAAAACACATATATGCACATATTTTACAGGATTTTAGACACTAGGGGTTTATTACTGCACTGTTTAAAGTCATATTTTTGTAGGGAGTTTATATAAAAAAAACATTTAAACTGATTATCTGTTTTCGCGCTGTCATCAGGCGTCGCGATGATATCGGTAGCCGTGATCGCCACGAATACGTTGCGAAATGACAAAACAAATGCAGACATTCAATAGCCACCACCACATTCAAAACTTATTATTGCAAAATGAATTATAACCAACACACTAAACACATTGCTATCTAATGACTGTATAATAGCATGTGCAACTATATTATCTCTATAACACAGTGCATAACTTTTTCAATGTAATCTGACTGCATGCATCACTGTACCACTAAGTCTCTCATTCGATGTATAAGTATTTGAGAGGATCAGTGAGATGGTGCATCAGTCTATCAATACTTTTGTAATGAAATGCATGACTGCCTCAGTACATCTATGAGTGGGTGCATAAGTGTCACAATGGGTCTGTGATTGGTTGGGTAAGTCTCTCACTTAATCTGTTAGTATGTGCATGAGTGCTTTCTTTCCATTTGTAAGTAAGTTTATGACTGTTTGACTTGATCTGTGAGTGGATACATGAGTGTCTAAGTGGGTGTCTGAGTGGGTGAGTGAGATGGTGCATGAGTGCCTGAGTAGATCTGTGAGTGAGTGCATGAGTCTCATAGTGAGTCAATGACTGGCAGCGTGAGTGTCTGAGTGGCTCTGTCAGTGGGTGTGTAGGTCTCTGAGGGCGACTGTGAGTGGGTACATCATCACTGATTGTATAACCGACTGGGTGCATAAATCTCTGATTGAGTCTATGAGTGGCTGTATGAGTTACTATATGGGTGTGTGAGTGCCTTAGTGGGTCTGTGAGTGGGTTTGTGAGTGTCTGAGTGACTGTGAGTGGCTGTATGAGTTTCTCAATGGGTCTGTGAGTGAGAGCATAATGCTTTGAGTGGGTGAGGGAATGAATGGCTGAGTGGGTCTGTGACTGGGAGGGTGAGTGTCTGGGTGGGTCAGTGAGTGGATGCATGAGTCTTGAGTAGGTGAGTGAGTGGGTGCATGTATATCTAAGTAAGTTTCTGAGTGTGGGTTTCTGAGGGTATGAGTGAGTGACTAGGTCCATAAGTCTCTGTGAGGGTATGTGACTGACTATGAGAGTGACTGTATGTGTGTGAGTGGGTGTATGAATGTCTTAGTGGATCTGTAAGTGGGTGTATTAGTGTCTCAGTGGGTCTGTGAGTACTTTTATGAGTGTGTGAGTGGGCCTGTAAGTTGCTGCGTGAGTCTCTGAGTAATCTGTACATGGATGCATGACTCTCCGAGTGAGTCTGTAAGTGGGTGCATGAGTATCTGAGTAAGTCTGTGAGTGGGTACATGAATGCCCAGGTGGGTCTGTGAGTGGGTGTAAAAGTCTCTAAGTGTTTATGACACTGTATGCATGAGTCTATGAGCAGGCCTCTAAGTTGGTGCAGGAGTCTCTGATTGGGTCTGTACATGGGTGTGTGACTCTCCAAGTTAGTCTGTAAGTGGGTACATGCGTATCTGAGTGGGTCTGTGAGTGGGTGCATGAGTGCCCATGTGGTTCTGTTAGTGGGTGTAAGAGTCTTTAAGTAGGTATGAGGCTGTACGCATGAGTCTATGACTGAGTCTCTAAGTAGGTGCATGAGTCTCTGAGTGGGTCTGTACATGGGTGTGCCACTCTCCGAGTGAGTCTGTAAGTGGGTGCATAAGTACCTTAATGGGTATGTGAGTGAGTGCATGAGTATCTGAGTGGGTATGTGACTGGATGTATAAGTGTGTGAGTGGGTATGTGAATAGGTGCATAAGTGTCTGAGTGAGTTTGTGAGTGTGTAAATGAGTATGTGACAGTGAATGCCGGATGTGTACAAATATTTATATATGTATATATATATATATATATATATATATATATATCACACTCTTCCGTGCGTTGCCTCCAGAGATGGACACGGACCCAAAGATGGTGCGAAAATGATAATTTATTGCTCCTCACCAGTCGCCATTACTCGTTTCGGCTCGCTTGAGCCTTGATCACAGTACAACCAAGTTACAAGGTGTATTGTGTATTGAGTAATAAAAAACACATGTATAAATATATATATATTATCTACTGGCGGTCGCCAGTAGATAGTTATATTTAGGACCGAGTTTCCATAGGAAATCTGAAAATTCTATTTTGAATAACTTTGGCGCCGGTTGACGAATCCTCGTGAAATTTTCAAAACTAATGGGGCGCTCCGCTCAGCTCCTACCCTGAAAGTCTCAGGGTGATTCGTCAAGCGGGGGCCGAGAAAAAAGGGGGGTCCCAAAACACGTTTTCCCCATGCATTTTCCCATAGGACATTTAGTCGAAGGTACAGCCCGAACGGCTGAACAGAATTACTTGAAATTTGGCAAAGAGGTAGTCCTCAGGTCAGGCATGTGCCTTTTGCATATATGGTGTCTATCTGTTCAGTAGTTCCTGAGAAAATTGCAGTTAAAAGTACATAAAAATCTATATGCGCACGGTGCACGCACGGTGCCGTGCGCAAGCGTAATTCTGATTGGTGGTTAGATGTCAGTCAACATTCGAATCGGTCGAAATCAGGAAGTGTCGGACGCCATTTTGTGTGTGGCAGTGAAAAACAAAGGTGGAGAACGTGAAAAGGGGCCAGGGTAGAGAGTTCCTGACCCCCTAGCCTTTGTCAGGGGGTCCCTGACGGACCCCGAAGGGTAAAAAAAACATTTAATTTTTTTTTAAAAAAATCGCGGTGAGCGCACGGTGGCAATAAATTCATTAAAAAAATTACAACACAGTATATTAGGAATATAGCTCTTCTTGGAGAAGTGAAGTGAGTTCTGAAAAGAACTGTTGTTTTTTGTCGAGCAGCAAAAAAATAAAAAAAAATGCAGCAAAAAAATAAAAAAATGAAAAACTGTTCACGAGGAACAAAAAAAAAAAGGAAAACAATTAGGGGGTGGAGCATGTGTGCTGCTGTATCTTGTTCTCTATTAGGTTAATGCTGCTCTCACCATAACAGAGAACAGCATTGCACACATTGCACCGTATATGCACCTTCGTGAACAGAGGGTGCATATCCAGAGGTGTAGAAGCAGGTGAAGCTGCGGCTGCAGATGATGTGCTCGGCTGAGCTGCGGCTGCAGATGATGTGCTTGGCTGAGCTGCTGGAGGGTTGTCTCTTTCAGCCCGAGCATAAGCCACAGGATGCACTGCTTTAAAGTGCCTTATCATGGAGTAAATACTAAAGGAGTCTTTTTTTTTAGGGTCTCCTCTAGATAAGACCACTCCACAAACAGTGCAGGTGACTTTAGGAGCATTCACCTTCTTCTGACCCTCTGGAAAAGTAAAAAATTGCCAAATAAATTAGTCCTTTTGTTTCCTCTGCCTTGGGGGCACAAAGGTCTCCTCCTCACTCCCTGAAGAAGTCTCCTGTTCTGCCATTTTCAGGTGCAGGAAAAGCTGTTCAGCTCCTTCTCCCAGGAAATAAGAAGTATTAATGAGGGGAGTGGGTGTGGTGTTGGAAGATTCTGGAACTGAAACTACTTTGAACCAATGAAAAGTGTTGTTTCGTAATCACATGACTTGCCGTGCGCGTACTGTGTGCGCACGGTGCGCGCACGGAGCATGCGCGCATGGAGCACGCGCGCATGCGTGTACAGAGCAGGCACGAACGGAGCCCGCACGGAGCACGCACGGAGCACGCACGCATGCGCACACGGAGCACGTACGCATGCGCACACGGAGCACGCACGGAGCACGCACGCATGCGCACATGGAGCACGTACGCATGCGCAAATGGAGCAAGCACGCATGCGCACACGGAGACGGTGCGCACACCGTGAAAAACTTAAAAAAAAATGTTTTTATAAGTTTATGGAAGCTATAGGTTTCACACTTAGGAATTAGCATTTTAAAAACCTTGCAAATTAACTGAAAAAACCATAGGTTTCACACACGTTATAGTTAGGAATTAGCATTTAAAAAACTTGCAAATTCACTGAAAAAAACATAGGTTTCACACATGTTATAGTTAGCTGGACATTTCACTCGTAAAAAACCATTGAAATTCCCCCGTTATAGTTAGTTCAGCTAACTATAACTCATGCGACCGCAATCCACTGCTGATGACGTCACATAGTTAGAAATTAGCATTTACAAAACCTTTGAAATTCACAGAAAAAACCATAGGTTTCAGGCAGTGTATTGTTAGCAATTAGCATTTAAAAAACCTTAGAAATTCACTGAAAAAACCATAGGTTTCAGGGGCGTTCTAGTTAGCTGGACTTTTCACTCGTTCAAAACCATTGAAATTCCCCCGTTATAGGTATAGTCATTGGAGATGTCATGAGTGATGTCATGAGTGATGTCACTGACCATGTCATGAGTGATGTAATATGTGACGTCATCAGCAGTGGATTGCGGTCGCGCGAGTTATAGTTAGCTGAACTAACTATAACGGGGGAATTTCAATGGTTTTTTACGAGTGAAATGTCCAGCTACCTATAACATGTGTGAAACCTATGTTTTTTTCAGTGAATATATATATATATATATATATATTCACTGAAAAAACCATAGGTTTCACACACGTTATAGTTAGGAATTAGCATTTAAAAAACCTTGCAAATTCACTGAAAAAACCAAAGGTTTCACACATGTTATAGTTAGCGGAAATTTTACTGATAAAAAACCAATGAAATTGCCCCGTTATAGTTAGTGCTGGCAACTATAACTCACGCGACCGCAATCCTCTGCTGATGCTAATACTGTATTTAGACACTTATTTGCCCATGTCTTCTTCCATACATTTTTAGCTATACATATATTACAAATATTTTTTTTTATAAAGACACATATGTCATCAGCAGAAGATTGCGGTCGCGTGAGTTATAGTTGCCAGCACTAACTATAACGGGGCAATTTCATTGGTTTTTTATCAGTAAAATTTCCGCTAACTATAACATGTGTGAAACCTATGGTTTTTTCAGTGACTTTGCAAGGTTTTTTAAATGCTAATTCCTAACTATAACGTGTGTGAAACCTATGGTTTTTTCAGTGAATTTGTACGGTTTTTTAAATGCTAAGTTACTTTACGCCATTCGAGGCGTGCGCGCCCACTTAACGCAGTGCGTTCCGTGCACGGTTTTTATCAACTTTAATAAGCCCTGTACATTTGGTGGTCTTCGGCCACCGAAAGCAGAGGGGGTGGGGTCAATATGGATAGTGTTTTTTTTATTTCGATTTTGTAAATTCATGTTGCCAAAATATATTTTTTTTACTGATGTAATAAGCCCTGTACATTTGGTGGCCGACGGCCACCAAAAGCACAGGGGGTGGGGTAAGTGTGGATAGTGTTTTTTTTATTTCTATTTTTTACCGTACGCTTACGGTAAGCGTACGGTAAGCGTACTCGGCGAAATTGCCGAAAAAAAAATAAAACCGTTTTTGCTCTTGGGGGATGTTTGGGGACTCCCTCAACATGACTATGTGGGAGGGAGTTGTCAAAACAGCCCCGTAACATGTTTTTGGGCATCATGTTTGATAAATAACACTCAGTGCGAGAGACAAAATGGCGGACGCCGCTTCCTAGTTTCGGCCGATTCGAATGTTTACTAAGATCTAACAGCCAATCAGAATCGCGCTTGCGCACGCCACCGTACGCGTACGGTAAGCGTACGGTAAGCGTACCGTAAGCGGGCTCAGATATATATATTGATTTAAAGGCTATTTTCTCAGAATCTACTGAACAGATTTACACCAAACCTACAAAAGGCACTTCCTTGACCTACGGACTACCTCTCTGCCAAATTTCTAGTAATTCTGTTCAGCCGTTCGGGCTGTAGCTCGTTCTAAAGGTCCTATGGAAAAATGCATGGGAAAAACGCGTTTTGGGACCCCCCTTTTATCTCAGCCCCCGCTTGACGAATCCCCCCGAGACTTTCAGGGTAGGAGCGGAGCGTAGCGCCCCACCTATTTTGAGAAATTCGCGAGGATTCATCGACCGGCGCCAAAGTTATTCAAAATAGAATGTTGCGGATTTCCTATGGAAAAGGGGTCCTAACTATAACTACCTACTGGCGACCGCCAGTAGGTAATACATGTATATATATATATATAAATATATATATATATAGGTATATATATATATATATTACCTACTGGCAGTCGCCAGTAGGTAATTATAGTTAGGACCTATTTTCCATAGGAAATCCGCAACATTCTATTTGGAATAACGTTGGAGCCGATTGATGAAATTTTTGCGAAATTTTCCAAACTTTTGGCCAGCTCCGGTCCGCTCCTATCCTGAAAATTTCACGGTGATTCGTCAAGCGGGGGCCGAGAAAAAAGGGGGGTCCCAAAATGCGTTTTCCCCATACATTTTCCCATAGGACCTGTTGACGCAGCTACAGCCCGAACTGCTGAACAGAATTACACCAAATTTGCCAAAGAGGTAGTCCTCAGTTCAGACTCGTGCCTTTTGCTTAAATGGTGTAAATCTGTTCAGTAGTTCCTGAGAAAATTAGAGTTAAAAAGATAGATATATCTGGGCGGAGCCTAACCACACATCTCATCGTGAGATCTGATTGGCTGTCAGTACTTCATCCAAGAAGTGTTGGCAGCCATCTTGGGACCAATATACATGATAGCACCTCATTAAAAAGCATTGCAGTTAATAGAAGGTTTTAAGACTTTAGTTACATTATAAATCATTTGTTGATGGTACCATACTCATTTTAGGAACTGTGGTGTGTTCTAAGGTGATTTTACCATGTGAAAAAGCCTTCTGCTGTGATATCATGAATCATGTTTGAGAGAAAACTATTTTCTCATGCTTTTCCCACAGAGGTTTGGAAGGTGATCTATAGGCTAAACTAAGAGCATATTTTCTGTAAATTCACATTATCTTTCTCAGTCATGTGAGAATGACTGCTCTGTTATGGAGAGCAGTCAATTGAACTTATCTGCCGAGCACAGCAAAACCACAAGTGCTAAACTTGTGTTTATTTTTTTTTGCAGAAGTTGACAGTTTTGTTCCTCCTGTTGTCTATTTTTCTTTTCCAAAAAAACCCACAAAATAAAAAAATTGTTCCAAAAAGTACAAAAAATAAAAAATAAAAGGAAGAAAAAAAAAAGTTATTTTCAGAACTAACTTCTCTGTTTAAAAAAAGAGCTATATTTGTATGAGCGTGTGTGAAAGTTTGATTGGATGTATGCGTAGTGTATAATTGAGTGAAATGATGTATTAGTAGTGTGGTGAATGTATAAGTGCAGAACTATAAGGAAGTGCTGCAGCATGACACTATAACCTCTTTAGCTGCAGTGTGCTGTGGTACTTCCGAAGCACAGGGATGTAACATATGTCCATAAATATGTTGCAAGTCTATGCTTCCCTCTGCACTGCTGCTTAAACTGTAGCCATGTGGTGACACAGGCACCCTTGCACCATGGTGCAAGGATATCTGTGTCATGTTGAGTTTGTTTTTCTGCAGGAAGGCACACCTTCCTGCACAAAAACAATGACAGAAGGCATTTTTCTCCTTCAATGTATGCTGTGCATTGTAGCATATATTGAAAGAGAAAAAATGAGGAGAAATGAAAACAATTCTCCTTGTTGTGCCTTGCTACACCAATTGGAGGATGGTGCAGCATTCACACACATGTCCAGATTTATGTTTTCTGATAAATCTGGAGATGTGTCTTGTTCTATCAGTGTTCTGTGCAAAGAGGCACAGCAACACGTTTAGAATGCCCTTTCAATGCAAACTGGTGTGTATGATCAGGTCGTATTTACATGGAGAAGAAAAGGTAGACAGAGTGCCTTTTCCTCTCCTTGTAAATATGAAAGACTGTCTTGCACTATAACTATGTTACAAAGAGTGACATATTTCTGTTTGGAAAATTGCTTGTGAATAATAGGAGGTAAGCACAGAGTTTTGTCTCCATAGATGCTCAAAGAAGAATGATTGAAATGATTGCGGTCCTTCAATAGGTACAATGGGAAATATTATGAACCAATCAAATCTGTTTTTTTGCAGGTTACATGATATCCTATGACAGGGAGATTCCAAAACTACATAGGTATAAACAGGGTGTTTTGAAGAGTGTATTCAAACTTTGTAGCTTCTTGCAGATCTGCTCGCATAGTATATAAAGAAATGAACTTGTACTAGGATTAATGACTAGGCCAATTCTTACCTATATGACTTACAAATAGAGTAATTTCAATACTGCAAAGAGAGAAGAAGATACATTTATAAGTACTTAGGTACCGCTCGCAGGCTTAGTTCTCTCTTGCTGATTTCCTGATTCTTTTGAGGCAAGCTGCGGAGCCGTGGGGTGACAAAAACACAAACCTGTGCAACGTAATTTTGGGAATCATATTTGCAGGACTGCGAGGACCAGGGCGCTTAGCGCTAAGATCATCGGCAGCACCTGGGGACCTCTTCCTGACTCCTCCTCCTCTGATTACTTAAGGAACGCTTACATCTGCGCGAGCGGGACGCGAGCGGGGGGCAGTCCGGGGCGAAGCCCGGGCCAAGGGCGGGCCCGTTTGAGCCCGTTCAAGACTGAAGAGACTGGGCTGGGCTACTCCCTGTGCATTCCCATGCATTCCCGTACTGAAATTTGTTATAAGTAAGTAGCCTGACAATGGTGGGTGGAATTACCAGGGGCAAAAGTGCCGGAGCTGGTACTACTATGGCAGGTACATTGGACAATTTTATTGTTAGAGCTGCTAATCTTCTCGAACGAGAAATTGACCTTACAGAGCGTCGTCTTTCTTTGGACCCTCTTTCCAACAAACGTTCATCTCTAGGCAAAATTGCTCTGTCTGTTACACCTAAGGTAAATACTATAAATCCTACCTTAATTGATTCCACGGCTAGTGAGGATGAAAGTAACGATGTCTGTACGGATTTAATTCTGGAAAGAAAGGGCGGTAAAGATGGCAGAAGTACAGCTAGGCCTGTAACCACTACGGCAGATGCCACGACTAATCAACTAGAAGGTGTATCCACCCGAACTCAAATACAAGCTGTTACTGAGGCTATTCTCCCTTCCTCTGATCTAAATTTAGGAGCTAAATCAAAACAGAAGCCTGCTCCGCGAGGAAAAAAGGACAGTCAATTGAGATCGACGAAATCTAAAAATACAAAACTCGCATCCAATTATTTATCGGGTGCTGTCGAACAATTTTCGACTGAAGTAATTGTAGATCCAACCAGGCAATTAGACGATGGTTTTTATTAAAAAATAGGGGAAGTTTTTGCACTTACAACTCGCCCTATCTTGGATAGACTCAACTTGATAGAAGAGCGTCTTAAGAAACTTGAACAGATTGCTCTATCCAACCTTGAACTTAATCAATTGTTGAAGACAGGCTTAGCAAGAGAGCCCTACGAACAGCTTCCCTTTGGCAACCAAGCAAGTAATCCTATGGAGAAAACTTTTGTGCCCCTGGTCACGTCTTCTTCAGACCCGCAAAAGGGAACATCTCGGGATAAAGGAGAGGATATTGCTTGTACCAAAAACTCCACAAATGTCAGCGGACTTAAAGATTTACCTATAAGAGAAATGTCTTCGCAGAAATCTTCTGATGTTAATGCTAAAGCTAAAAGTGGTATGGTACAGAATATTAACGAGATGGAAAATAGATCTGCTTGTAACAATGGTGGAGTTTTCCTGTTACCCAGTTTAGATTTGCCGCCAGAATCCTCGCCGTATGTTATCGTATTGACAGGGGTTCCTGGTTTGGAAGAAAACACCATTGAAACATATCACGAGCTGAAGAATAAAACAACGCACTGGCTCAACACAAATCGACCACTCCCTCCTTATATACATACTAAAATCTTGTTTACTCGGAGAGTCAGCTGGGTGGGTAGGAGGAATAAAGACATATCTGGGGACTGTATTGTTGTTAATTTTAAGGATACACAGGCTGTAAAATACATCCAGCAGGCACGACCATTTTTGCCCAACACAAGAATCAGGCCACTTCCCCTTGGCTATTTCTATCCTCACCAAGCAAATAATAGCATGTGGGAACAGGTAGGGAGGGGCAAAACAAACATTGATTTTCAAAGAGGTAGGCCGGTCCCAGCTGAACAGGGTTGGCTCGAGGCCTTCCCAAGAACAAACAGATATAGTTGCCTAGATATGGTTGACTGACTACCTCTAAATTCTACCGTATCTGAATCCACATGGGAGGTGGCAGCTGATGATGTGTTAATTTTACCCTCTGGCTCTTGGTTTGCCCAACTGTCAATTTTTCTACAGGATAAGCCTGAAAACATCCCTATTAATATTGAGGGTGGAGAGGAAATTAATTACTACCCACTGTCCGAAAGAGGAATTTCTGAATGTGGGGCCTCTCGTGAAATTCTCAATGTGAGACCATCTAAAGATGCTGTCAGAGACTCTGACTTTACACTCTTGTCTTGGAATGTTGCAGGGCTGTCTGCTAGGCTGGGGGATGCAAGTTGTATTTCTTTTTTACATCAGTTCTCGATTATCTGTCTACAGGAATGCTGGACGGTTGACCCCATTCATATAAACGGTTACCGCACTTTTCACACGCCGGCAATTTACACGATAAGAGGGAGAAACAAAGGGGGCCTACGTACTTATGTATCAAACTGTTTAAAAGAAACTAAAATTTATTTTCTCCCCGTTTCTGTTTTTTATCACATACTGTCTATAAAGTTTGGGGGTAAACAAAACATAATTTTGATAAATTTCTATAATAATATCCCGAAAGATGATGGGCCTCGACTTTTAATGAACTATACGAGACCCTTAAAAATATGGATGAAAAACAAGCCCTTGATCCTTGTGTGATCTGGACGGGTGATTTTAATCACTTCCTATGTCCATTTAGTAAACGAAACATCTGTGGACTAGGGGAGGTTGTGGATGTCTCCTCGGCACACTTCTCCCATATGTCCTTGGGAAATTACTTAAATGAAATACTTTTTTCTCTGGATTTGGGTTTTGTAAATGAACTCTGTTCTCCTCCAGTCCCCTTCAATCCTACATTTATAGGAAGGGGTTGTAAATCAGTCATCGACTTCATGTTAATCTCCAAACGATATCTCTGTTATATTTGCTTGTTTGAAATATGTGAGATAGCAATGAGCGATCATTTGCCACTCAGTATGTCCTTTACCATTGCGGGGGAAAAAGCAAGTCAGATACAACGGTCCAGAATCTATATAATTACAGACTGGAACTTACCAGGAAGAACGGCTACACCCTAAAATGGGACAAAGTGGAACCAGTGGCTTTCTTTAGAAAACTAATTCGTTCTAAAGAATTGGAATTTAATACTTGCCTCTCTGAGAACGAGGATCCCTCCAAAGTTCATGACGCATTTCTTAGTATCACTGAAGAAATAAGGAAGTTACTCTCAAAACCCCAGAAACCTGGGGCGAGTAGGACGAAGAGATGGTTTGATAGAGAGCAGTTAAAACGAGATCCTAGGGTCCTGGCTGAAGTTAGATCTGCTAGACTTGCTTATCAACAGGCAGTAAAAAATCGGAAAAAACAGATCAAACAGGAAGCTTGGCAGACCCTACAGGAAGCCTGCCACTTAAAAGATAGTACTGCTTTCTGGAGAGCGGTGAATGCTCCATTTTTTAATGACAATGTAACAGATTCTATTGAGGTAGCCATTACTGAAGAGTCATGGGTGACTTACTTTCGGGAGCTTTACAGTGGTAGCAGCAGAGAGGGGGCTAAATTCAAGAATTCAGGATTCAGTACCTTACCCAATAAATGTTGAATTTTCATTGGAGGAAGTCCTGATAGTTATTGATAAGAGTGCTGCGGGGAAGGCACCGGGCCCGGATGGAATTCCCGTGGATACCTTTAAGGCTAATACTAAGTTATGGGCCCCGCTTTTAACTAATGTCTTAAACAGCTTTACCAAAGTTGGCTTTCCACTGACTTGGTAGGAAGCCATTGTGGTGCCTATTTTCAAGAAAGGTGATCGTAATGTACCGAAATGTTATAGACCGATCTCCTTACTTGATTCGCTTATGAAGATCGCTGGGAGAGTTATGCTCAACAAATTGCAAATATGGGTTGATGATAGAGGTATTCTCTCTCAGTTTCAATATGGTTTTAGGGAAGGCATGGGAACAATTGAGCAAGGACTGAACTTAGCACTCCTAGTAGCCAAGTACGTCGAGGCCAAAAATGAAAACTTATTTCTTACCTTTGTGGACTTAAGTTCGGCCTTTGACTGTCTTAACCATAACAAACTTTGGCTAACAATGCAGGAAATGGGAGTGGACCCAAACCTTCTAATATTTATAAGAGAACTATACCGAGAGGCAGGTGCCAGGGTACGTTATGGGGATAAGGGGGATTGTACTTCTAAATTCCCAATAGGAAAAGGTGTGAGACAAGGCTGCATTTTAGCCCCATTTCTGTTTAATTTATATATTAACTCTGTAGCATCTCATCTCCTGGAAGATATGCAAGACTATCCCAAAATTGGCAACTCCTATATCCCCATTCTTTCATATGCAGATGATGCTGTAATCATGGCCCGGACCCAAATGGGTCTTCAGAGATCGATTAACAATTTTTCAGAATACATGGGTAATAGGGGTCTAAAGATTAATATAAGTAAAACTTTTAATATGTGCTGCACTAAAAAGAAGAATCTTAATTGTAATTCCTTTCTATCTAACACAAAAATTGTGACCGTGAATACTTTTTCTTATCTAGGTATTAACTTTGACAAAAAGGGCACTTGGACAGCAGCAGGTGAAACACGAAAACTAGCATTTTCACGAGCAATAGGGGCCGTCAAACATTTTTCTAATAAGGTGGGAGGCCACCCAGTACCAGTCTTAATAGACATTTACAAATCTAAGTGTGTATCTATAGCGCTATACGGTGCAGGAATTTGGGGGATAGGAAATATTTCTAGTATTCAGTCCTGCCAGAATGCTTTCCTTCGTTACCTACTGGCAGTGCCTGGGTCCACTTCCTCTTATGTATGCCACCAAGAGCTGGGCGTATTATACATTTCGGATCTTATTAAATTGGAGCCTATCTTATTGTGGCATAAAGCTTGGTCCTGTAATGAGACAGGTCGGAATAGGGACATAATAAGGGACTGCTTAGGTCTTGATGGGGCGACAAAAATTTCCTGGCTCAATTATATAAAAAATTTCCTTGTGGATATGGGCCATCAAGAATTCTTCGATACACCGAATAGTATGGCTGGGTTGTCAAGAAAGAAGCTCAAGGAAACCTGCCTGCATTTCTTAGCAGAAAAACGCTGGCAGACAGAGAAATGTAAGAGTTCTGTTATGGCTAACCACCTACTTATTCAAAATCAAGGTATTCAGCCATACTTGAAGTTAGTGCCTAGCTGTTACTCTCGAATGTTATTGTCTCGCTTTAGGGCAGATATCTTTTTTAGATTAGTTACCTTCCCTGAGATGAATTGCTGGTTAAAGGAACTAATTCCCTGTCCTTGTGATTTGGTTTCCGTTCAATCTTCCCTTCACTGTATTCTTTTTTGCAAATTCTACTCAGAACCTAGGAAAAGTATTCTTCGACATGTTTTAAAAAAACTAGGCCTGAGACAATGTAGAGTGGCATTGGTCAGATTACAAATGTTAGATGAGGAATTTCTTATGTTCTCGGTGTCAATGATTCTTAAAACTATTATTAGATTTAGGATTTCTATGTATTAGGTCTTTTTTAATGGAAAAAGCTTGTTTTTTAAAGTCAAATTGTTTTATATACTATGAATGAAATGTTTTATATGTGTGCTTTTATGGTTTTACTTTTAAAATCAAATAAAGCTGTTTCTGACTCTGACTCTGAAGTACTTAGGTTTTGGCAAAGTGATAGGACATGTTTATAGAGTGGTAAAGGGAAGGGATGGGGCCTGATGAGACTTGTGTAAACACACTCTGTGGCGTGTTTTAAGTTGAGGAATTTAGTTTCTTTTAATCATGAAAGTCCCTGGGCCCCACTAACCCACCATGTCTCTGTATTGAACACCATACATCTGCATTGCACAGAGGTGCTCTGAAACCATGTCCCATTTATACCTCTCTGCAATGCAAGTCTTTGGCTTTTTCTGCACATATCTGGTGGGCTAGTTGGCCCCAGGGACACACATGTTAACTTTATCCTGTAACGTAAAACACCCACAGAGCATCTTTCCACACATGTCTACTCCGTCCATCCCCCCTTCTTCACCAGTGTGCAAACACAGCCCATTGTGCATATTAATACTTAGTTAAACTTACCTTCACAGTAATAGAAATAAAAAATGGTACACATTTTTTTCAGTTGTTTCTTATAATTTAAATTCCTGAAAATTTGAAATTTTAGAAGTAGTATCTGTGAAAGAGAAGAAAAAAATACAGTTATAATATATAATATTATATTTTTTACAACTCAACTTAATTTTAATATTTTATAAATTATTTTCTTTGCTTTTTTGCTGTTCTCAAAATATATTGAATTTCACTAGAAACAGTGATTTCAATTGTACTCATCACATAACAGCGGGCAAAAAAAACCCAATCAATTAGATTGTTTAAAAAAAAACACAACTACATCTAACATATTTATCATATACACAAACATTTCTGAATATTCAATAGAAACTACATCTTCAATAACGAACCATATAATACAAATTACCACTATGTAGAATGCTTTCTTCTAAGAGAAATTTCTTTTTTGAATATGAAAAAAATCAAATAATAATACCATGAACAACTATTTTTAATTTTCATACACTATAAATAATGTCCTTTAAAAATATATGGTGACCGAATGTGCAAGAAATACTCCTTAATTGAAATAAATACTTTTCCTCTAGGCCAAATAGTATTTTTGAAATCCTTTATATTTAAATTGTCCAATACCAATCGCATTAGTACATATCACTAAATTCCTCAAAGCCCGAATTACGTTCCTAAAACTTTGGCTTCAAAAATATTAGGTGTAATCTGGTAATTCACTTGGCAAACGTTGTTTAAAAACCAGGTGAGCATCATTACAATATCTCCATCCTTTCTGGCATATTAAAAAGGCAGGGTAATGTCCAGATGTTGTAGAAAATTATTGCTACTGCTACAAAAGTTCTTCCTGAAATTGATAGTTGACCTGCTACAACATTTTTTATCAAAGTTTCCAATTTTTTTCCATCAGCTGTTCAACGTTGCATCATTAAAATTATATATTGTCCATATCTTTGTATAAATAATGTTGATAACATTTCTGAGTTGCATTGGCTACAGTCCATGTTCTGATTTGCTGCTTTAACTAGTTTATTGAAAGACACTGATATACAGTCTGGTACTGTCAAATATATAAATCTGTCAGTGTCTATGTCAGTGCTACATGTGAACATAAAATTTTCACATTGATGTTCTCATTTATAACGAAAGCCAAAAAGATTTTCAATTTCTATGCCTTCATTTTCCAAAACGGTAAGCATATACATTAGAAATTCCTGAGCATCTTGTTGAATATTCTGCATAAATTGTGTTGAACCAGAACATATATCCAAAAGTTTACGAATATCAGAAATGCTTTGCATTTTAGTTTTATCTGTTCTCAATTTTTCATAAACAGAATGCAACAAGGAACAAAATCTATTTTCCCGATTCTCCTCAATTTGCGGTTGCAATCTTTCAAGTAAAAAAACAACATTGACCGCTACATTAGCATAGCGGTTGATACCAGAAGTATTTTCAAACTGATAACCAACAATCTCTTCTACAATATCCTTTTTCTTTTTGCTTGCAATCTCAACATTATTATGATTTTTTTCCTTCTCTGTAACTTCACTACAGATATTCTCATATCTTCTTTTTCGACCTACCACACACTTTTCAAACACAGGATATTGCCCTAAATGGGAGCATACACTCTTCTTAACCTATTATACTCTTTTACACAGTTTGCATCTGCAGTAATCTTTGACTCATCAAAATCAATCAAAAACAAACCAGATAAACGTCTGACTCGCGACAAAGCAACATATGCCATACCCTCTTTAAACACAGTACTTCCAATGTTCACCAAAGCACTGTCTACACTTAATCCTTGAGATTTATGAATAGTCACTGCATATGCCAAAGAAAGAGGAAACTGTTTTCTACGTACATACAAATCCTTAACAAGCAAAAAACGAGCAGAAAAACGAGCAATTTGTTTAACTTCTTCAATCTGATCAAATTTAATTTTTAAACATTCAATTCCATCTGTATTCTTATAATTAACAAAATCCACAACTTTTCCCATTGTTCCATTCACTAAACCTTTTTCAACATCCAAATTACGCCGCAAAATAACCCGACAGTTTACACATACATAAAAATTATTTTCTAAACCTGCAGTTTTAGAAATAGATTTTTCTAAAGAATCCAACTTTGTTTTCAATTTGTCCGTCAAAATAATAGTGATTCCTTCATGCTCTATTTTATCAATGGCTTCTATTTTTCTTATTTCTTCATTATCTAGCTTCAAAAGTTCTTCATTGAAAATAGAGCACTCGCGCACTGTTGGCATTAAGCAGATTATAGAGTTATTTTCTGCAACTTTTTTATATATTTGTTCTGGAAGTATATTTTCATTTGGAAATAAGTTTGTAAGTAGTCGACTTTGCAAAGCCTGTTTGCCATGTTCTGTCAGTACTCCAATTCTTATATCTTGAAGAATACTTCCATATTCAGCATCATTTGCCTGTCGCATATTTTTCGTGAGTTCTTTGTACTCAAAATATGACCAAATGTTAACATTTCCAACACTTCCCAAGGACTTTTTGGTGTCTTAATGTGCAAGTGTTTTAAATTCTGGTTGTCCTTTTACGGGAGTAAGTTGCAGTAGATCTCCAAAAACCATGACATGTTTCCCTCCAAATAACACATCATACTCTGTTTTAAGAATTTGCTGCATTCTTAAATGTAAAAAGCAACCAATAAGTTTGAGACCATGCTTACCTCATCAATAATCAGAAGTTTAATTTTCTTTAGTACTCTTGAAACTTCTAAACAAGCTTCTCCAGAAAGCTTGTGATATTCCAATTTGTTTTCATGCTCCACAGGTAGCATGAGTAAACAATGCAATGTAATTACTTCAATGTTGTGTGCTACCAACTAGGCCTGGGCGGTAAATTTCGTTCCGTTCGCGGAATTTGCGGAATTTGGGTAATTTCGCGTTCCGCGGAGAACGCGAAATTGCCCAAAAATCTGCGTTCCGTGACTTCGCAAAATTTTTTGCTTGTTCGCGTTCTCAATATGCGTGTTCGCGAGATATTTCACCCCGATCACGCAAACAGCGATCGCGAACAGGAAAAAAGTATTGCGAACAAGCAATTCCGCGTGTTCACGGAATTTCTGCGTGTTCGCGGCGATTTTTACCGTTTCGCGGAGATTTGCGTAACGCGATTACGCAAATTCCGCCCACCCCTACTACCAACCCAGTTGAAGCAGTTAAAACACAAGACAAATGTGAGTCTGTTGTTTTCTGTAGATAACTGGTGATTACTTTAATTAAGAAACTTTTTCCTGTTCCAGCTTCTCCACTCACATACATTCGTATAGGTTGAAATGAGGTGCTTGTGCATTCTTTCTTTTCATGAAGAAGTCCATGGTCAATCTGTTGTTTCACTTGCTGATATATTTCATTCTGTTCAACATTTAGTTGTTCTTCCAAACTTGCTAAGTCCTGAATATCTTCTTGAACTTGATGCATTGCTGTTTCCACCTCATTCATGGCGATTGCTGCTTCATTTTCAACAATTGGTTGTCCTAGTGGATCTTGACTCAGTGGATCAGAGCTTTGACTGTCTTGAGAACTGTCCCTAGCAATCTCAGCTGCAATAGTAGCTTCTTGATCAATTTCATCGTTCAACATTTTCACATAATTTACAAAAACAGAACATTCTATGGTATCTTTACAAGCATTGAAGGAATCTTCATAGCTGTGAAAATCTCCAAGTAATTCCTATTCTGAACGCCACGGTTTGAACAGTTGCAAAAGTGCTAAATAGTAATATTCCCTTTTATCAGGAGTGTCATAACTCAGTTTCCTGTGATTAATTACATTTCCTTTCCTTTGTTTCACCAAACATCCTTCAGAACCAATAACTGCATATTTTCCATCATTGATGTTTTCTGTAGTATTCTGTTTAAAAGTGTAGTTTTGCAGCACTTCATAGAGACATATGTTCTCAAGATGATGACTTCTATTTGGATAACATGGGTCCAACATATTTGTTTTCAGAATATCTGTCCTTTCTGGTTCATTTAATGCTAAATATTAAATTTCTTGTACTGATTTAAGAACTTGATTTCGTGTTGCAGCAAGGCCTAGACGCACCCAAATGATTCTTCTAGATTTGGAGTATAAACTTGCAAATGATAACCGATCTGAGCATTCATACGCTCCAATCTCTCGATGGGATAACATCTTCAAACTGAAACTGTATAATTTCTTAATTAGACTCTTCTCGTGAGAAATCTCTTCCCACATTTCTTGTAATTCCGTCTTTTCTGATTTTGTAATGTAGGATGTTACATACCGAGTGACAGCAATGGAATCATCTGCTACGTACTGAATATCCATGTTATCATTCCACATAGAGAGAATAACCGGATCGTAATCATTTATGTATTTTGATTCTTCACATCTTCTCAAATTGTAGGAATTTTTTGGAGACTTTCTAGTGATAGTATGTCTCACTGTTGACATAAAACTGTTTACTCTTCCTTTTGATATTACAGGATGTGGAAATCCAAAACGACATTTGGTATAAAACTTTTCCTTAGACTTATACTTTCGTCGACAGTATTTTCCACATCGATGACTTTGGAATCGTAAGACTTGTCTTAAATTGTTTGCTTCTGTGCTTTTGGGTATGGCACATGTGGCATATTCTTCAATGAACGACAAAACAGTATCATCAGAATCAGTTCTGAATTTGGGGCATCTTTGATCCATATGAGCATATGTATGTGAGGAGCACCTCGAGCTTGACACTCCTTTCTCCAAAAGAAATCCACAACTTCTCCAAGAGGAGGATTCTTTTTATTACAGATAAAAGACATCATAGCTTCAAATCTATGATTGAAATACCTACATACATTAACAGGATCCAAAGAGCACAATTCTCCATGTGTCTTGTATTCAATATTTTTTATATTCTAATTTGCCTCTCAAAGGAATTCAAGTAAATCATCCCAAGCGTATTCAGCACAGCTTAGGGTAAGGAACCACGTAGGAGTTCCTAAGTTTCTTAGCATACATTTAAGTTCTCCATGACGACGGTACCAATGCTCATTGGTGCCACGCTGACATGCCATGAGATTAATCAGCTGAGATTCTAAATGATAAAGTACATCAGAAAGATGATGCAGTTGATACCAGTGGTCGAGCTTATGAGGTTAGCAATGGTTGTTCAATTGAGAAAGAGAAAATAGTTCCCAGAAATACACAAGAAGTGATAGCTGATGTACTTTATCAATAAATTCCTTCGCAGAAACAGTTTGAAAATGTACTCCTGTTTTCAATATGTGATTCACTACATATGAAAGTCCAGACAAGTCACTCTCAAACAAAAGATGAAATATATATGGGATACATTGTCAAAATCTTGGATCTTCTGCATACAATCTTGTTGTGCGATATTCAGATGCAGGAATCTGCACAGGTTGTTCATCATATCGTCCACCTTTTCCTGTTGGGAACAACTGCGGAAAACAACGAGCTTCCAAACTTTCTTCCCATACACTCATGGGACTTCCCTTTGCTTTTTTCATTTGGAATAACTCAATAGTATTCCCCCTCACTTCTTTGGAATGAAGTGGATGTACACTGTAATGTTCATAGATTTCTTCACATCTGGACATGTCCACTCTTTCAATTTGTCCACTTGACGTTTCAGTATCTTCTGCTAAATCTATTTCTTCTTCTCCTACATACACCTTTCTATAGTACTCATTATTTTTTATCAGATACAATGTTGCCTTTTGCACTTTTCTAACATCCACTAACTCTTGCCAGATTTTCTTATTCTTAGTAGGAACACCGTTAACTAGAATATCTAGTGGTTCATTTTCTACATTCTCTACACCAATAGTTTCAATATTTTTCTTTAAATCTAGAGGTAAATATACAACTCTTCCTTTTAATCCTCTCTGTAAATCTGAAGGAGGCAATTTACCTGTTTTAGGCTCCATACGAACGATAGCCTGAAACCGGTGCACACATTGAATGAGAATAGACTCATACGTATTTAAATCTATCAGTTCTGGAGGAATAGCAACCAACTCTAGATTATTATGAACAGCTCTAGCGGGCATTTTATTCTCATCTAATTTGTTATAACAATATTTGCAAATACGCTGGTCAAAACCCAAATCAAAACAATTCTTTCCCAACAAATAAGTTGCAAATTCCTTCCACTTATCATTATTTTCTGTTTCACTTTTTAAATACAGATCAACAGTCCTAGTCTGATTTTTATAGTGAGTTTGCCGGCAACAAATACAAGAATAATTTGGCCTTTTACCTGAAATCACCTTAAACTTTGTAATTTGATCTTCAAAATTTTGGACTACTATGGGCAACATTATCTACAACATTTTCTTCTATTATTGTATCAGTTTCTGCACTCTCTTGTTCAGGACCAAAGTAACAAAACTCAATTTCATCACAAACCTTCTTCACATCTGATACTGATCCACGCAAAAGAGCACTGTTCAACTCATTTAACATTAGTGCTGGACTTTTTGCATAATACAATCTTCTGACTAATTTTTGCATTTGAGTATGGTGTACTGCTAACATCCTGAAATGGTGAAAAACACTTTGACATAGTTTCCTAGAAAGACAAGCCAGATAATGACCTTGCAAATCAGTACTTTTTCTCACTCTGCAAGGGTCTAGTCCTTGCAATATCTTAATCTTTTGTTTAGCAGAGTTTTTACTATATGTTCGTAAGAAATTGCGTAAAATATCAATAGATTCTTGTCGTACACTACAAATACTACTGCAATCCCAAGTGTACACTGGGGCTTTAGGATGTCTGCCTAGAACTTAATCAGCTATCTGCCTAGAACTTCATCAGCTATCACTTCTTCTGTATTTCTGGGAACCATTTTCTCTTTCTCAATTGAACAACCATTTCTAACCTCATAAGCTCAACTACTGGTATCAACTGCATGCAACAAATCATTGGTCTGTAAATAACTCTCTCCGTTAAAGAAAGGCTCAGAACTTGAACTGTGTTTCCATTCACCCAAAAAAAATCACAAAAATGAGTTATGTTAATTACTCTTTTACTCTTACTTTTGGCCTTCATTAAATGGATTGGTTTATCTAGTGATTGAATTCTGTTTAAAACTAATATAAATAGTTTCCTTTTTACTGCAAAAGCCTTTTCAACAATGGATTCAATATGCTTCTTTTTTTAATAAAATTGTGCTTGTTTTCTATATTTTTTCACATCTTTCAGCAAATTAAGAACCACTCTTTTGTAAAAAGAGTTTTTACGTATTTCTTTGTACTGATTTTGCCTCCTTTTACCATACGTTGAATCTTTTGCATGTAAAATATCTTTTTTTCTTTTCCTTGTATTGATTTTCTTTTGTCTAGTCGAATCATTGTCAATAGTTTGCACATTTTGCACACTGTTTGTAGGCTTTGAAAGTTTTTTAATGAATTCCTTGGTTGTCTTACCAAAAGACTTCTTCTTTTTAGCCACATGATGTTGGTCATCCACTACTTGTTGTTGAATTTTCTTCGAATATTTTTCCTTTGTCTGTCCTTTTCTCTTTCTTGATTTTTCAGGAATGATAACTTTATTTTAATGATGATAAACAATATCTGTAAAAAGTAAACATAAATAAATATAATTTAATACATTTATAAATTATACTTTTCAATTATTATACAAACACATTCTATATAAAAACCATGTAACCACTTTGTTTTCTCTTCACTAATTGAAATTGTAATTCAAGGTGTATACATAACTAAAAAGGTGATTACAGGTCAGCATGTGTAATGGACGAAGGTTTCTACCAGTGTTTGTGTTATGCCCCGGGACATTATATGAGTACTTACTCACTGACTGAATGATTACAGTCCTGCAAGGAGAATGCCTGCGAGAATGTATAAGTGTTTGGGTTTTGGCACAGTGAATGGATTAGTACATGGTGCTGAATGGGTCACTGGAGGTGTGCAAGGGGAGTGACAGGGTGTTTATTGGAGTATATAGATACTGACTAGGAAATTGAAACTGTGAAAGACAAGTGTGTAGGTGGTTAGAGAACTGCATGCATAGTGGATAGGCATTTGAATCAATACATGGGCAAAGGCCTGGCTCACTGCATGAGTACTTGGGTACTGACTGAATGATTAGAGTTTTTTAACCAGGTATGTGTATGCAAAGACATGAAATACCCAAAACCTTCTCTCAGAATGGTCCCTAAATGCATACAGACTCTCAGTGTGATTCTAGACAACAAACACTATCCCTTGCATATTACCAAAACACATTTTCTTGTCTGGAATAGGCAAACGGAGTACACACAATCCACATATTTTACTACTGCACAATATTGTAGAACCCTGACTCATTTTACAAATACATAAGCAATGACTGGTTTCTAATTTTACCAAAGTGTGAGAACAGGATACATTTTTAAGCAGTTATGTGTCTGGAAACACATGAAATACCCAAATCGTTCTCTCAGAACAGTTCCTAAATGCACACAGACTCACAGTGTGATTCTAGAAAACAAACAGTATCCCTTGGATTAAAAAAAAACACATTTACTATTGTTGAAGAGGTAATGTGACTGCACACATTCCACATATTTTACTACTGCAAATTAGTGTATAAGCCTGACTCATTTTGCAAACACATAAACAATAAATGGTTTCTATTTCTACCAAAACGTAAGAATAGCATAGGTTTTTAAGCAGTTATATGTCTGCAAACAAATGAAATATCCAAATGCTTCTCTCAGAATGATTCACAAATGCATACAGACTCATAGTGTGATTCTAGACAAACAACACTATCCCTTGCATTTTACCAAAACACATTTACTAGTCTACAAGGTGTAAGATACGTGCATACATTCCACATATTTTAGCACTGCATTTTAGTGTTGAAGCCTGACTCATTTTGAAAATACATAAACATTAACTACACATTCACTAGTCTGGAAGGGGTAAAGTGACTGCACACATTCTACATATTTCAACATGGCACACTACTGAGAAAGTCTGACTCATTTTCTGAGTGCATAAGCAATGTCTGGTTTTTAATGCTACTAAAACTTGACCACATGACAGATTTTAAAACAATTATCTTTCAGCAAATACCCGATGTAACCAAATGCTTCTCTCACATTGGTTGCCCAAATGCAGACAGAATCACAGTGTGATTCTAGACAAACAACACTATCCCTTGCTTTTTACCAAAACACATTTACTAGTCTACAAGGGGTAAGATGAATGCATACATTCCACATATTTTAGCACTACATTTTAGTGTTGAAGCCTGACTCATTTTGAAAATACATAAACAATAACTGGTTTCCAATTCTACGAAAACGTGAGAACAGGATAGGTTTTTAAGCACTTATGTGTCTGCAAAAACATGAAATACACAAATGCTTCTCTCACATTGGTTCCCAAATGCACACAGACTTACAGTGTGATTCTAGACAAACAACACTATTCCTTGTACTTTACCAAAACACATTCACTAGTCTGGAAGGGGTAAAGTGACTGCACATATTCTACATATTGGAACCGCGGCACCCGCCAAGCGGTGTCTTCTGGTTTCCTGCATTCGGGAACGATCGTGTAAGAAGCGGAACACGTTGGAGGCGGCTCTTCTGTTCCTTTCCTCTTCAACGCCGTTGAGGGAGATCTCTCGTTCCTCGCAGGCGAAAGACTTCTTGCAGTTCAACAAAGCCATGCGCCGGCAAACGGAGCATACAGCGTGGGTCCGCCTACTTCAGCAAATGGCTAACTTCCCTTTGAGTGACTTGATTTTGCACTTTCACAAAGAAAGCTACTACACCCAAAGAAGTTACTTTGAAGGTCAGTGATTTTGTTTTTACTTTATCACTCCTTCAGAGTTGCCTTTGTGTTTAGAGCTTTTCGGGGACGCTCTGCCTACTGAGGCTGCTGGGGGACTTCATCGCCCAGGATTCCTTGCTGCCTGACCACTCCCAGGAGAGAGGCCCTTTGTCCACTCACCAGCGCTCAAAAGCACCAGCAAACTCCGCGGCGCGGGATGCTCTGCCAACTGAGGCTGCTGGGGGACTTCATCGCCCAGGATTCCTTGATGTCTGACCACTCCCAGGAGGGAGGCCCTTTTTCCACTCTCCAGCGCTCAAAAGCACCAGCAAAATCCGCGGCGCGGGACGCTCTGCCTACTGAGGCTGCTGGGGGACTTCATCACCCAGGATTCCTTGCTGCCTGACCACTCCCAGGAGGGAGGTCCTTTTTCCACTCTCCAGTGCTCAAAAGCGCCAGCAAACGCCACGGCGCGGGACGCTCTGCCTACTGAGGCTGCTGGGGGACTTCATCGCCCAGGATTCCTTGCTGCCTGACCACTCCCAGGAGGGAGGTCCTTTTTCCACTCTCCAGTGCTGAAAAGCGCCAGCAAACTCCACGGCGTGGGACGCGCGCGGGCCGCGCCTGGGCAAAGCCCGGGCCAAGGGCAGGCCCATCCTTGCCCGTCATTGCCAGGAAGAGGCAGGGCAGGGCCACCCCCCTAATGCAGTGCAGACATTAAGGTATTGACTTCATTGATGGTTATTTGTGAACGCTACTTGTGTGAACTCCCGTGGAAAATCGTTGTGCCATCTCCTACATAGCGCACAGACTGATTAAGTTTAGCTGAGTGTGTCCAGCTGGGAATATTGTGTATAATCAAAGATTGTGGATTCCTTGGTCAAGCATTGAACCATTCTTAGGTGCGCTCAAATCATTTGGTGATAATTTAGTACTAATCAATTACTTGCTAGATTATTACCCATTGAAACTAGGTATGGGTAAAAGGAAGGTGATGGAGGCTACAGGGTGAGGGGGTGCGGGCAAGAGCAAGAAAGTAAAAAGGTTGGACAAATAGGAGATTTTAGCTACCCCCATGGGCACCAAGTGTGGTTTATTGGGAGCTCACTTGGTCGGGTCTCCCGATTCCCCCGAGATAGCTAAATCCATCCTGGAAATGTTTAAGAAGCATACACATAAAAAAAAAATGTAGCCAACACTCAAGTGCAGGAAACTCAGATTGAGCAGATAGCTACGCCACAACTGTTAATGCCATCAAACGATTCTAATTCTGCCCACCATTATGGGGGTTTTGAGATTGAGTGTAACAACAGATATGCCACGTTGACGGATAGTGATGAGTCCGTTAGGCCCAACGAACCTGCAGCACAGATAGATTCCACAGGTGTAAGTAAGGCTTCCAATCCGGAGGCCCTAAACAAAGGATGTAGTTGTTTGCATTCAAGTCAACACCTAGATAGCTTTAGGGCACATATTGGCCTACTAATGGAACTTGTTAGCTCCCTGAAAACCTTGATTGTGAGGCTAATTGACATACTTCAAACAACAGGGCCTAATGTAGATCTCGAAAACCATAGACAAGCATTACTGTGTAGATCCACTGATAGTGTCCCAACACCGATTCTACCAGGAGGTATGGACCCAACGAATGCCTCTCCGGCAGGTACCAAATCCAACACCTACAGAATGACTCAAGTTAATTTAAATAGAGCACACATTGGTATTCAACAACAATCTATGCTATCTGATCCCAGCCAGGTTAATTTTCGACAGCATCTCCCTACCCCAAGGGTATCATGGAATCCAGGCGTGCCGCTGCTCGAGGGTTTGAATCCCTCAACAACACACCCGAGTAGTTTCCCTAAAGTTCAAGTTTTCCTAATCAATGTTCCAAAATTAACTTCGGAACATCAACACGAAAATGAGCAGGACTTGATAAATAAATGCATTCACTGGTTATGGCAGGTGAGGAACTGCAGATCAGTCATAGGAGAAGACATATACTCTGCGAAAAGATATACGGTCCATGGTTCTAGAACGGATTATGTATGTCTTAGGCTGACTACTACTGATCTTGTAGATAATTTAGTATCCTTTGACCTCAGAACATCTCACCTGGCCCTATCCAATATAAGAAAAAAATATAGTCCTCCTGTAGTACAAACTAGAACTGTTAATCAGATTCAAGTCCCCCTAACCAAAGAGGGTTCTGCCTTGGATAAGGTTGATTGATGCCAAAAAGGTGGGTTTATGACACTGCAGTATGAAGTAGCGCCATCCACAAGGGGGGAACCCACCAATTATCAAATGGCATAGATCCCTTCCACAGTGGTTGACAGTACCACTACTGATTCCAGCTTAATTAATCGGACACTATTATTAGCAACCTGGAACATAGCCGGGTTACATTCTAAGACAGTGTCAGCTGATTGGTCATCATTTATTGAGGTCCAGGATATATGGGCTTTCCAGGAAACCTGATCAACGAGCCCGACCTTTCGTCCTGGGTACTTAAATTTTTTTAAACATGCCATTGCTAGCAAAAGGGGTAGGCCCTCAGGTGGGCTTACCACATGGGTTAGGCAACATCCAGGATACAGGGCTACGGAGATTCATATTGACAGTCCCGATATCCTGGCTATTGGCATCCAACCAAGCTAAGGATCTGGCATTTTAGTCATTAATATCTATGCCAGAGGAATGCCTGGAGGGAAACTTTCTAGCACAGTTTCCCTGTTAGATACCTTCTTAGAAAATCAGAGAGGGAATTATAATTTGGTGACAGCGGGAGACCTGAACTGTACATTTGAGCCCCTTCTCGATGATGAGAATGAATGTGGCAATGAAGAGGATGAACAGTAGGGCATACCATCTTTAAACCTGCCGCCAATAACTAAATGGACTGAGGTAGTCCTTCAACTGAACAATCTGTGTCTGGAGAGAGGTATCAGGGCACCATCTGATTGTAAGGGATCCCATATGTACTCCAATGGGATAAGTAGTGACTACTTTCTTATCAGCATGGAGATGTGGTCATGTGTCTCTGACATGAAGGTCCATGAAAGATGCGAAAGTGATCACAATCCACTCTTAGTAAATTTACAAGTCCCGGGGATAGCCCCACAGCCCCAGATAATAGAAAATGTAACAGCAGATGTTTTCCTTGAGAATGATTTGAGAAGGGTGAAGTTGGCAACAATTATAGAGAATGATAAATCTCTAAAGAATATGAAGACCTCAGGATTCTCACTGATCTCGAAACGCAGGATGATATCAATGCAGTGATCATGCAGGTACATGAAGATTTGTTCACAGAGCTTAAGAGCTTTTTTATTAAGGCATATAAACCAAGCAAAACTGCTACTACAAAAACCACTAATTGGTATAACAAGGACTGTAGAGTGGTGTATCAAAGACTAACCCAAGCTATAAAATTAAAATCGATGGAAAACATTAAGGTTGCTAGAGTTAATTACAAGAAAACTCAACTTAAAGCCAAACAAGAGTCAGATGAAAATCAATGGGAGGAACTCCTGTCGGCAAGCAGAGAGAAAAGGATGCAGAACTTTTGGCAGTTAGTGAAGTGGGGTAGTGGGGAGCACAAACAAGTCCCTGTTAATTATGTAGCGCCAGATCAGTGGATTTCCCATTATCAAGCCCAATTCGCTTTGTCTACTATTAATAATACTCCAAGTCCATTTTTAAGGTCCAACAAAATTATAACTTTCATCCTAGAAGTTGGTAGGGCTCTGGATGCGATACCCAAAGGACGAGCGCCAGGCCTG
Organism: Triturus cristatus; assembly: GCF_964204655.1. Classification (NCBI taxonomy): domain Eukaryota; kingdom Metazoa; phylum Chordata; class Amphibia; order Caudata; family Salamandridae; genus Triturus; species Triturus cristatus. The sequence continues at coordinate 753,751,352 of NC_140589.1, forward strand.
GATTGTATTCCGGCCGACCTGTTTAGGCACGATAGAGAAAACTGGCTAAAATACATTCACATAATTGCGAATGCAATTGCGCGTGAGGCTCCAATCCCAGAATCCTGGCGCGGTGCGGAAATCATACCAATCTACAAAAAGGGGGACCGCACGAGCCCGAGCAATTATAGACCAATTAGCCTAATAGATTCACTGCAGAAAATTATGGCTAGGCTTGTGCTGAGTAGGACCCAATCCTGGATTAGTGAAAAAGATGTTTTATCCCCACTCCAGGCTGGTTTCCGCCAAAAGGTGAGCACCATAGATCAAGTTTTCAGGTTCACGATGATTTACTGGCGCTGGGTAATGATTGCGGAAGGTACCCTCTACGCGGCCTTTATAGACCTCAAATCCGCATTTGATTTGTTGCCGCGCAACAAACTTTGGGGGGTACTAAACGATCTTGGGTTGCCAGCCGAACTTCTAGCACTAATTGTTAGGCTCCACGAGTCCAATTTTGTGCAGGTACGATGGGGGTCGCAGGGCAAGGTCACTGATAGGTTTGAAGTATCAAAAGGGGCCTGGCAAGGGTGTGTTTTGGCCCCTACACTTTTTTCTTTGTTCATTGATAGGGTTGTACAATATTTTTCGACACACCCAACCGATGCCCCCTCCCTTGCAGGTGAAAAGATTCCGCTACTTATATTTGCAGATGACACTCTCATCCTATCCAAGACGCAGACAGGGTTGCAGCGTGCATTGAATAGATTTGAGACCTTCTGCAGAGACTATGAGTTGGTTGTCAATGTGGACAAAACAAAATACATGATTTTTCACAAACATAAAATGGTCCAAGGAAAAGTACTCATGAATAAGGTTCAGTTGGAACAATCTGATGTGTTTACATATTTAGGAGTGACTCTGGGCAAAAAGCTAAATTGGAAACCACAGATAGACCTGATGACTTTAAAGCATGTCTAATTAGCAGGTGCCCTATTAAAAGAGCACAGATTATCCAAAACAAAACCAGTAAGCCCTGCTCTAACAATCTATAATGCCAAGGTCAGGGCTTCTATCCTTTATGGAGCGGAGCTCTGGGGTTTTGAAAACGTTTCCTCATTAACTGTGGCCCAGAACAAGTTCATGAGAACCCTAACAAGCCTCCCCCAATCCACTCCCCTTAAACCCCTCTATCTTGATTTAGGCTGCAGAACTCTTGAGGATTTGGCACGATTTAGGCCCGTAGCTTACTGGAGAAGGATCTGGACCACCCCTGAGTTGGTCCATTATGCTGATGCATTGAAAGATGTAAAACGGGCTGATACATCGAGTAGTATTCTATGGTTACAAAAAATAAAGATTACTTTGGTGGAGATTGGGTATAGACATTTGTGGGAGAACCCAGAAAGTAACTCATTTCCATCTAAAAGATTTCTCAAGGAAGCCTACTGGGCCATGGTGAAACTGAAGTCCATGTCACATATTATCAACACTTCCCTTTCTGGTGTTTTTATGGAAAACAAACATGACACTAGGTTTGAATTTTTATTGGGACCTAATACTAAAGCCCCTAGACAGAAAATTGTACCATCAACTAAGGGTCGGCACACTCCCGACAAAATCTTTTATGCAAAACTGGCACAGTCCACCTACTATTAGATGTGAATCCTGCAATATGCAGGACGAAACTCTTGTTCACATCTTGTTTGTGTGTCCAGCTTACAAGCGCCCCAGGAAAAAATGGCTTAGGCCTATTTGTGTTAACATGGGCACAAGATCATGCACTGATGCATATCGCATACTGAAAACTAACACACATGAATCCATCGTAGTGGGTACAGCCACATTTTTTTGTTGGATGTGGGGGATTCGAGCAAAGTGCTTGAAGCAGGAAGGAACACTGAGGGACCTTGTATGTGTTGGATGAACGGTTAAACATATTTTATTGTAGTCCACCGGATTTAATATTCTGTATCATATGTAACTAGCCATCAAGGTGAACAGCATATGGACAATGTAGTACTTTAACCTGGAATTTACGAAATCACTCAATCCTGAGATGTGGAACTGATTGCTGCTATAGAATAGTTTTATTGTTCTTAGAAAAATAATTTACAACTATAATTTTAAGGTATTTTTATGACTTTTACGATATTAGTCTTTATATAAATTATGCATATTTGCACACATTTTTTTAAAGTGTTGTGTTGTAATTATATGTGTCTTTTATGATTATAAGAATCGAAATAAAGACTTGAATTGAATTGATTGACTGCACACATTCTACATATTTCAATACGGCACACTACTGTGAAAGCCTGACTCATTTTCTGAATACGTAAGCAATGACTGGCTTCTAATGCTACTAAAACTTGACAACATGACAGATTTTAAAACAGTTATCTCTCAGCAAATACACAATGTAACCAAATGCTTCTCTCACAATGGTTGCCCAAATGCACACAACCTCACAGTGTGATTCTAGACAAGCAACACTATCTCTTACATTTTTCCAAAACACATTTACTAGTCTACAAGAGGTAAGGTGACTGCACACTATGCACATATTTTACTACTGCACATTAGTGTAGAAGCCTCACTCATTTTGAAAATACATAAGAAATGACAGGTTTATAATTCTACAAAAACATGAAAACAGGATATGTTTTTAAGCAGTTATGTGTCTGTAAACACATGAACTACCCACATTTTTCTGTCACAATGGTTCCCAAATGCACACAGACTCACCATGTGATTCTAGACAAGAAAAATGATTCTAGACAAGAAAAACTACTCCCTGGACTTTTAACAAGAGAAACACATTACCATTTTTAACAACAAATTGCACCACATACATCCACTCACAAATAAATAACTCACATTTCAAATAGTTTTGTAGATTAAGAAGTATGTCAGTCACACACCAGATTTTCTTATACAGAATCTCTGTATTGTACTGCTTTCAGAAAAACCAAAGAATGGCATAGTTTCCCTCTCATTCTGCACACATATACATGTAAATATCAAATCACATTGCTTCCCACATTAATTCAAAAGCAAACACACATTTCTATTGGTTACACATTTCAACCCTTTCCAATAGACATAAGTTTGAACCCTACACCCAATGTGGCTTCTGCCTGTTACCATAGTAACAGTTCATGGAACACTCAACTGAGCACACAGGTCACAAGTTCAGCACACAGTGTTGCTGATCAAAACAGCAAGTGTGCTTGACTTTTCACTATACCAGCTTATCCTATATGATGTTCTTTTCAAACAGTTTTTGTTAACCAATAAGAAACATGCTTTTAAAAAAGAGAAACATGCACCCTAGTTTTCAGACTAGAATGTTCTCAAACAGCCAATCATTTCTTTTCTTTTTTCAAAACTGTATCTTATCAACCATTTTAGAAAAATCTTAGTTTTCAAACTGCCATTTCATTTACAGAGACCATCTGAGTGCATCCAGACCTCCTTTCAAGATTCTTATGTGTGGATTGTGGGACACAGCTATATTTTCTGGAGCCAAAGGTATGCAGAAAACAAAGGCATTGACAAACACCTAGCTTTGCCAAATGTAGACATCAAATGGATTGGACAGAGAGGGTTAAAGTGGCACCAACTGATGCCATTGGTTAAATCCTTTTTACATCTCCAACACCCTGGACTCATAATTGTGCACTGTGGTGGCAATGACCTAGGCACTTTGACTGGGATAGGTCTGGTAATGCTTATCAAGGACACCTTTGCAGAATTGATGTCACTTTTCCCCCAAATGCCTTTGTCTATTCTAACTTATGCCAAAGGCAGAAATGGAACTGGTCCAATCAATTTTGTCCACAGATTGGGATGTATGACGTTACAACGCATGCTATTACAACGCATACCTTTACAACGCATTTTTTACAACGCAAGTACTACTACAACGCATTACTTTACAACGAACACTTTTACAACGCAAAACCTATTAAAATACTGAAAAGTGCTGTTACAACGAAATCTATTACAACGCATACCATTACAACGCGATTTTTTTTTTTTTTAATTAAAAGTACAATAAAATCTGGCACGGGATGCAGGGAAATTAGGGGTTTTAGGGTGGGGAAGTGTATTAAAATGTGGAGAAAAACTGAGCGTAAATCTACTGAAATGCATAACCAAATTAATACTCGAGTGTTAAAATTAATACTCGAGTATAAAAATTAATACTCAAAATCCCCAATAAAATTCCGTTTTCACACATTTCAAAGTTTAACAAAAAGAACGATAGAATTAACAACAGTGCTTACACATTTTTATCATGATTAAATCGGAAAGTAAGTAAACAGAGTAAAACAGAAGACACATACACATAGGCGCCATTTTAACCATCTCACTTGTAAAACTTGTCCTACAACACTTTCTATGAAAACAATACCAAAAGACATGTTCCAAAATGGATGCCAAAACGGAGCAAATGAGTGAAAACAATACATTTTAAAATGCATTTTTAAATTATCATTTTCCACGGTAAAATAAAGTATAAAAAAAAACACATCGAACGCAGTTTTTAAAAAAATTAATAGTGACACAGAGTAAAACTTATAAATACCAGGAAGACACCATTTTGCTATCAGTTGATTATCAACTACCAGAGAGACCAGACATCAAAACCTGACCCTCTGTCACCTCCACTGCGACCTCCTCAGAGAGAGCACTGAATTCCTTCGGAAAACCATTATTAGTAGACAACTACTAGTAAGTCAGTAAAATATTTTTAAACCATGGTTTTGCGTAAAATATGTCTACTTTCCATACAAAATATATTTTTAAATTTTTAATATTAACTTTTAAAATGTACTGTTTCTAATTTGTTATGACTAAAAATATATACCAACTAAAAACAACTACTTTCTTTTCCAAAAACAGAAACTTGCAATACATTGAGATTGGTGTACCTAATTTTGCATCACCTCCACATAAACGACTCACCTTTAGTATTGTGAAGGTAAATGTAATTTAATTTAAATTATTTTAGTTTAAAAATATATTTTTAGCATTAGCTAAAGTGTTGTAATGGCAAAGGTGATTTGTTTTCTTTCCTCATTCTCACTACATCATAAAAGAAATTATACCATGGTGCAGGGGTAACAATTACTAATAAGACTTCAGTTAGGTACAACACCTGAAAAAGCGTTTCAAGTTACTGAGGTAACTATTAGTATTCTAAGTCCCAGAATGTTCAGCAGTAGAGTAATTGAGTGATAGTGTAGGTGTATCCATTATTACTCTTATTTTAAAATGCATTCAATGTGTATTATGTTTTGCTTAACCAATTTTTACTCATACTCATTTGTCAAATATCATACTTTTCAAAAATGAGGTTTTTTTTTAAACCAACGTTGGCTAAGTACCATTAATTTAAAAAAAAAAAAAAAAATTCCACAGTAAATCGGTTACAAAAAATATAACTTTATCCTGCAGCAAGCATTACCTTAAAGGCACGAGAACAAAAAACAACTGAAAAAGGTATTTTACATTATGAGTGTAAAAAATTTCCACAATTTAATAGTCATTCCTTTTGCTATTGTTACTCCACTGAAGTGCAGAAATAGGATAACTGATGGATAGTGTAGGGGTACAATTTACTATTCCAACTCCAGGAAGGTGCAGCAGTAGGGAAAGTGATGGATGGTGTAGGGGTGCAAATTAATATTCCAACTCCAGGAAGGTGCAGCAGCAGGGAAAGTGTAGTATGGTGTAGCGGTATCAATTACTATTCTAACGCCAGGAAGGTGCAGCAGTAGGGAAAGTGTTGGATGGTGTAGGGGTGCAATTTACTATTCCAACTCCAGGAAGGTGCAGCAGTAGGGAAAGTGATGGATGGTGTAGGGGTGCAATTTACTATTCCAACTCCAGGAAGGTGCAGCAGTAGGGAAAGTGTTGGATGGTGTACGGGTGCAATTTACTATTCCAACTCCAGGAAGGTGCAGCAGTAGGGAAAGTGATGGATGGTGTAGGGGTGCAAATTACTATTCCAACTCCAGGAAGGTGCAGCAGTAGGGAAAGTGTTATGTACTATATGTTAAAATGAATTTAATTTTTGCAAAAAGTTATTGTAAATTTGCATTTCTCTACAACGTTCATTTTTCTCATTTTTTCCTTTTATCACTTTTGCAGACAATTGTTTTTGTTTTACAATTCCAATCAATACATAAGTGTCTACTCCAGCCTACAGACCATTCCCACTTAAGAAGACTCAGCAAGAAAACCAATTTAAAAAAAACAAGGTATTTTTAAACAACATTATAAGGTGCAGCAGTAGAGAAAGTGATGGATGGTGTAGGGGTGCAATTTACTATTCCAACTCCAGGAAGGTGCAGCAGTAGGGAAAGTGTTGGATGGTGTAGGGGTGCAATTTACTATTCCAACTCCAGGAAGGTGCAGCATTAGGGAAAGTGATGGATGGTGTAGGGGTGCAAATTACTATTCTAACTCCAGGAAGGTGCAGCAGTAGGGAAAGTGTTGGATGGTGTAGGGGTGCAATTTACTATTCCAACTCCAGGAAGGTGCAGCAGTAGGGAAAGTGATGGATGGTGTAGGGGTGCAATTTACTATTCCAACTCCAGGAAGGTGCAGCAGTAGGAAAAGTGATGGATGGTGTAGGGGTGCAAATTACTATTCCAACTCCAGGAAGGTGCAGCAGTAGGGAAAGTGTTGGATGGTGTAGGGGTGCAATTTACTATTCCAACTCCAGGAAGGTGCAGCAGTAGGGAAAGTGTTATGTACTATATGTTAAAATGAATTTAATTTTTGCAAAAAGTTATTGTAAATTTGCATTTCTCTACAACGTTCATTTTTCTCATTTTTTCCTTTTATCACTTTTGCAGACAATTGTTTTTGTTTTACAATTCCAATCAATACATAAGTGTCTACTCCAGCCTACAGACCATTCCCACTTAAGAAGACTCAGCAAGAAAACCAATTTCAAAAAAACAAGGTATTTTTAAACAACATTATAAGGTGCAGCAGTAGAGAAAGTGATGGATGGTGTAGGGGTGCAATTTACTATTCCAACTCCAGGAAGGTGCAGCAGTAGGGAAAGTGTTGGATGGTGTAGGGGTGCAATTTACTATTCCAACTCCAGGAAGGTGCAGCATTAGGGAAAGTGATGGATGGTGTAGGGGTGCAAATTACTATTCTAACTCCAGGAAGGTGCAGCAGTAGGGAAAGTGTTGGATGGTGTAGGGGTGCAATTTACTATTCCAACTCCAGGAAGGTGCAGCAGTAGGGAAAGTGATGGATGGTGTAGGGGTGCAATTTACTATTCCAACTCCAGGAAGGTGCAGCAGTAGGGAAAGTGATGGATGGTGTAGGGGTGCAAATTACTATTCCAACTCCAGGAAGGTGCAGCAGTAGGGAAAGTGATGGATGGTGTAGGGGTGCAAATTACTATTCCAACTCCAGGAAGGTGCAGCAGTAGGGAAAGTGTTGGATGGTGTAGGGGTGCAATTTACTATTCCAACTCCAGGAAGGTGCAGCAGTAGGGAAAGTGATGGATGGTGTAGGGGTGCAATTTACTATTCCAACTCCAGGAAGGTGCAGCAGTAGGGAAAGTGATGGATGGTGTAGGGGTGCAATTTACTATTCTAACTCCAGGAAGGTGCAGCAGTAGTGAAAGTGTTGGATGGTGTAAATGTTATGTTTTTGGTATTTCATTTATTTTGTCAGGCTAATTTTTTTTTCTTCTCTTCTCTTTTCAGATAATGTCTAGTCTGGAAGCTGCAAAGTTTATTAAATCCAAGAAGGGCAAAAATGTATTAAACCATGGTGGATACATATATAGTACGGAAAGAATAAGTTTAACTAGAAATCATTGGAGGTGTGTGCAATACTACACTACCCATTGCAGTGGCAGAGCGGTTACTGTTGATAATTTAGTTGTGAAAACTACAGAACATAACCACTCTGCCTCTGCAATGGAGGTAGAAATCAGAGAAACAATAAACGAAATGAAAGCTATTGCAAGCACCTCCAATGATTCTACAGGATCCATTTTAAGAGAGGTTGCACAGCATGTCCCCAGTCATGTTGCTAGTAACATGCCTATAATTCCTAATTTGAGAAGAATTATTCAGAGACAAAAGCAGGCAAGTAACATTCAATTATCTACACCACATTCTTTCTCTGACATTAGAATTCCTCATGATCTTTCTATTTCTTTTTCTGATGAACCTTTCCTTCTGCATGACAACGAAAACCCTCAGAAACGAATTCTCATTTTTAGTACCCCACGTAACCTTGCTAAGTTAGAAAGTAGTGAAATTTGGATCATGGATGGGACGTTTAAAAGTACACCCCATCCTTTCACTCAAATTTACACTATACATGCTAAAATTAACAATAGTGTTATTCCCTTAGTTTATAGTTTGCTACCTGATAAGACTTCTGCAACATACACTGAACTTTTATCAGTGATTAAAAGTAAAACATCTTCAAGTCCTCGAAAAATAATTATTGATTTTGAATTGAGCATGATCAATGTGATCACTAAAACGTACACGGATACCCAAATTCAGGGATGTTTTTTTCATTTTTCGCAGGCATTTTGGCGTAAATTACAGAAAACATCCCTAGTTGCAGAATATTCTCGGGATAGCAAACTACAATTTGAACTAAAAAAATTAACTGCACTTTGTTTTGTTCCTCCCGATAGTGTGGACGAGTACTACACTGCAATTATAGAATCTGTTTATTATACGAGTAACGAAGAAAAATTGGCACCCATTCTAAATTATTTTGAGGACACATGGATTGGACACCTAAGCAGATCGGGTCGCAGGAGGAAGCCACGATTCCATGTGGAGTGGTGGAACTGCTACACGAGTTGTTTAGAGGGAGAAGCAAAAACAAACAATGCCATTGAGGGATGGCATAACTCCTTCAACCACACAATTGGCAAACCACATCCAAACTTCAACTCTTTTTTGGAAACTTTGAAGAAGGAGCAAAGTTTTCAGGAAATGAGAATAGCCCAAACACTCGCAGGTAGTCTAAACCCACGAGTAACAGTCAAAACAAGGGAAATGTCTGAGAGACTATTGGCAATTCTACAACAATTTTCGTTGTGTGTGGCTATAGACTACCTGGAAAATCTTTCTAACATTCTTTCTTTCTAAAATAATGTATTAACTTACTTTCCTGCTTTGCTTCAAAATTTAATATTTTTCAAATTACAATTGGCATACAATTTTTTTTTCTAAAAACTTTTACAAACAAACAAGTCGGGTCCTTTTTTTTTTTTAACAAATCTTCATTTCAAGCAAAAACTACCAATGTGTTCAAATTTACTGTCCCATAGTATTTGAACAATTTTTCTAAATCGGAACGCCATTAATATAATTACCGATAACTTCCATTATAATTTCCGTCCTAAGAAATCACCAAAACTCAAACATATCTAAATTCTACATGTCAAACCATAATCCAAAATGCACTTTGCTGCTTAATCACCATTTTTTAATCAATCTTTAATTTCCAAATTTTACAAGTGCGCTTCTTTTTTTCAATTCGAAATGAAGATCGACATTACTTTTGTTACTTCCTAAGTAAAGAAATCAACTTTCTGAACAGTAACTTTAAATTCTTTAACAGTTACAAACTTTTTTTAAATAAAAAAATAACTTTTCGCGACCCGACTTAGGCATACATTAATGACATTAATGTGGACATGTTTAAAAACATTTAAGACATCAATTAGTTTTCCCGCAACCTCTCCTTATTCTTTCCTCACTATATATGTATCCCTTTTAAAGGTTTAATCTATAATATCAAATGAAAGTATTTCCTACCTGACCGCAGATCAGCTTCCTGCTGCTTCCTCCTCCGATGCTCTGCAAAATGGCGCATTACTTCGACGCTCACGTCATTACGTCATCGCGTGCATCAAAATATTCAACGGACTACTTTATTTAACTAATCTGTTAAAAAATGTTTATAAATGTAAATAAAATATTAATATGTTTTTTGGAAAATGTTACTTACATTGCAAAATAAATAAAAATATGGTTTATTTTCTCATTATTTTTGTATAAATAAATATTTTCAAAACAATAATTATTTGCTGTTATTATTTATTAAAAAGTGATTTAAACTTCAAAATTGTAACTATTTAAATGTAAATTTACTAAATATGTTCCTTACCTCGACTCTTTTGTCTTTTCCCTTCAAAACTTCCTCTTTCTTCTCTTTCTGATCCTTCTTTTCTTGTTCCGCGGGTTGTATATTCTGAAGCTGCCAAAATAAATGAAGGACAAATAAGCTCATAGACTTCAATGCAAAACCGTGGGAATTTTTTTTTTAAAGTAAGTACTTTTTTTCCTTCTCTTTTTTTTAATATAATATTATTTTTAAAATGTATTTTTTATTACTCTTTAAATATTAAAAAAAATTTAATATATGTAAAAAAAAATTAAAAATTTCTCTTAATATTTTTAAAAAAAGTCAAAAAGTACTCTTCCATTTTATGGAAAATAATTATACTTTATTTTAGAAACTTAAAAATACTCTAGTATTAATCATTCTTATTACTTATTAAGTACTCTTAATTTTTTATTTTATTAAATTTATAATATATTTTTTTTGTCAAAAAAAAACTCAAGTAATAAAATAATGTAAAAAATACACTTTCTATTTAGAATAATTCTCAAGTATTAATTTAACTTTTTACAAACTCACTATTAACTCTAATATGTTTCAAATTAAATTTAAAAATACTCTTTCTATTTAGAGAAATACTCAAGTCTTAATTTAACTATCCTAAAAAACATTTCTATTAGTCAAAATACTCAAGTATTAATATTTTGAAAAACTACTCACTTTTCAAGTATTAATATTTAGTTACTCACTCTTTTTTTTATTTTAAATATTAAATACTTTTTCTATTTAGAATAATTCTCAAGTATTAATTTAACTTTTTACAAACTCACTATTAACTCTAATATGTTTCAAATTATATTTAAAAATACTCTTTCTTTTTAGAGAAATACTCTAGTATTAATTTAACTATCCAAAAAAACATTTCTATTAGACAAAATACTCAAGAATTAATATTTTGTAAAACTACTCACTTTTCAAAAATTATATTTCATTTAATAAAAATTAATTATACGATATATATATTTATTTAAAATAAAATACCAACATTAAAAAATGCGTTGTAATAGTATATGCGTTGTAAAAGTACTTACCATATAACATCATGCGTTGTAAATGCATGCGTTGTAAATGCATGCGTTGTAAAGGCATTTTCAAAGAATGCGTTGTAAAGGTATATGCGTTGTAAAAGTACTTACCATATAATAGCATGCGTTGTAAAAGCATGCGTTGTAAAAGTTTTTGCGTTGTAAAAAATGCGTTGTAATAGCATAGCGTTGTAAAAGTTGCGTTGTAAAGGTAGTTCCCCACAGATTGAGAAAGCTAGGAAACATGTCAATAAATCTGTTTCTGCTTATCTCAGAGATTATAGAATGGGGTCCATTTACAACAACAATCTGCGTGTTAATATGCAAGGCATCTATAGGAGAGATGGTGTACATTTTACTGATGAGGGTAACAGAGTCTTCCTCAATAACTTTAGACTCTGTATAGGTACTTACTTATAAGTACCAAAATCTCTCAAGGAACACAACGGCTCTTTTTAGAGCCACTCAAGATCGAAACACATAAGCTTGATGTTTATCTCCAAAAATGTCTTTTTTTTTTTGCTTGGAGTCGCGCACCCGACGGGTTAGGAATCGCGCATCCTACACGAGAGGAATAGTGCACCTAATGCGTGCACACCAGGGGCTGCAAGCGGAATCATGCACCCAAAGCGAGAGGTATCGTGCATCCAACGCGTACACACCAGGGGCTGCAAGCAGAATCATGCACCCAACACGATAGGAGTCGTGCACCCAACGCGTGCACACCAGGGGGCCACGCTGAGCGCCGCGCTGGATGCGAAACTCCTAATTTTACCGTAAAAAAATAATAGCACCTATTACTAATTTCTATTCTCCCTGGGGACCCCATCCTCCGGGGCCTATATACAATGTTGGAGACCGTGGGGGGAGCCCCAATGTCCCTATGGTCTCAGCCGGCATCCCGCGTCCTTCGGGAGCCGGCATTGCTTTTCCACACGGGGAGCTGCTAACATGCAGCTTCCCGTGTGGAAAAGCAATATGGTTTGCATTTTGAGAGAGACAGCAGGTTTCCTGCTCTCTCTTTCAAAATCCAAACCAAGTTTGCTATGACAGGGCAGGAGCCATAGCAAACAGCAGTGTCTCGGGGGTGGGCACCCTGAGACACTGCAGGAGCTGGCCCTGGGGGAGTGGCGGTCCCCAGGGTCATCGACGGCTCCAGGAGGGGGGCCACACGGCCCCCTCCCACAATATGGAAAGCCCCGGGGGTGGTGGTCCCCGGAGCTTGGGGGGGCCCCTCTGGGCCCCCCATCAAATTTTACGGTTTTTGCCCCCGGGATTTGGCCCCCCCGGGGGCTAATTATTAAAGAAGTGCGGGAGCCCAGCGTTCGTTTTATTTTTTTTACGGCAGGATCCGCGCACCCAGCGCACACTTTGCCGTTTAAAAAAATAATAATAATTTGGGCCCTGGGGGTCCTTGTGGGAGCCCCTAAGCAAATCTAGAGGGTCAGGGTATTTCTACCCTGCCCCCTTTATACATTTTGCACACTTCATCCACTGATTTCTTAAGCCTCACTTCTACCGAGGCACAAAATGGCTGCCAACACTTCCTGGTTTGTAGTGTTTACAGTCAGGTAACAGCCAATTAGCATGCAGCTCGTGATCGGGAGGGTGCGCGCTGGATGCGCATAGGGTGTGCGGATCCTCCGAGGCCATACATATATATTTGATTTTGATTTTCTCAGCAACTACTGAACGGATTTACACCATTTAACCAAAAGGCATGAGTGTCAACCAAGGTCTACCTTTCTGCCAAATTTGGTGTAATTCCGTTCAGCGGTTTGGGCTCTAGCCGCGACTATCGGTCCCTATGGAAAATTGCATGGGGAAAACACGTTTTGGGACCCCCTTTTTTTCTCGGCCCCCCTTGATGAATCACCCCGAGACTTTCAGGATAGGAGGGGAGCAGAGCGGGCCACGAGTTTTGAGAATTTTGCGAAGATTTGTCAACCGGCGCCAAAGTTATTCCCAATAGAATGTTGCGGATTTCCTATGGTTAATAGGTCCTAACTATAACTACCTACTGGCGACCGCCAGTAGGTAATATATATATATATATATATATATATATATATATATATATATATTACCTACTGGCGGTCGCCAGTAGGTAGTTATAGTTAGGACCCCTTTTCCATAGGAAAACCTCAACATTCTATTTTGAATAACTTTGGCGCCGGTCGATGAATCCTCGCGAATTTCTCAAAATAGGTGGGGCGCTACGCTCCGCTCCTACCCTGAAAGTCTCGGGGGGATCCGTCAAGCGGGGGCTGAGATAAAAGGGGGGTCCCAAAACGCGTTTTCCCCATGCATTTTTCCATAGGACCTTTAGAACGAGCTACAGCCCGAACGGCTGAACAGAATTACTCGAAATTTGGCAGAGAGGTAGTCCCTAGGTCAAGGAAGTGCCTTTTATAGGTTTGGTGTAAATCTGTTCAGTAGATTCTGAGAAAATAGCCTTTAAATCAATATATATATCTGAGCCCGCTTACGGTACGCTTACCGTACGCTTACCGTAAGCGTACGGTGGCGTGCGCGAGCGCGATTCTGATTGGCTCTTAGATCTTAGTAAACATTCGAATCGGCCGAAACCAGGAAGCGGCGGCCGCCATTTTGTGTATTTCACTCAGAAAAAAAAGAGTGAAAACAAGAAAAGGGGGCAATGAGGAGAGTTACAGACCCCCTTACATTTGTGAGGGGGTCAAAGAAGGACTGTAAAGTACAAAGAAAACATTTATTGATTTTAAAAAAAATCACGGGGTACGCGTACGGTAAGCTTACGGTAAGCGTACGGTAGAAAAAAAAAAAAAAAAAAAATGAAAATCAGATTTAAGTGTTTAGATATTAGGGGGCTCTAAAAAGAGCCGTTGTGTTTATGAAATGATTTTTTAGTGGTACCTACAAGTAAGTACCGATGCAGAGTCTAAGGTTCAAGAGGAAGACTCTGTTCCCTTCATCTTTGAAGTGCACACCATCTCCTCTATAAATGTCTTGCATGGTATAACGCAAGTTGTTGTGGTAAATGGCACCCATACCATAGTCACGGAGGAAAGCAGAAACAGATTTGTTGACGTGCTTTCTTGCTTTGTCATCGCACCGCGTGCCCACCGTGCGTGCACGGCACTAACTGCGTAAAATGGGCGCGCGGTGCGCGAAGCGCACCGCGTGCTCACTGTGCGTGCACGGTGCGCGAAGCGCACCGTGCGCGCACGGAACGAACTGCGTTAAGTGGGCGCGCACGCCACGAATGGCGTAAAGTAACTTAGCATTTAAAAAACCGTACAAATTCACTGAAAAAACCATAGGTTTCACACACGTTATAGTTAGGAATTAGCATTTAAAAAACCTTGCAAATTCACTGAAAAAACCATAGGTTTCACACATGTTATAGTTAGCTGGAAATTTTACTGATAAAAAACCAATGAAATTCCCCCGTTATAGTTAGTGCAGGCAACTATAACTCACGCGACCGCAATCTTCTGCTGATGACATATGTGTCTTTATGAAAAAAAAATATTTGTAATATATGTATAGCTAAAAATGTATGGAAGAAGACATGGGCAAATAAGTGTCTAAATACAGTATTAGCATCAGCAGAGGATTGCGGTCGCGTGAGTTATAGTTGCCTGCACTAACTATAACGGGGGAATTTCATTGGTTTTTTATCAGTAAAATTTCCAGCTAACAATAACATGTGTGAAACCTATGGTTTTTTCAGTGAATATATATATATATATATATATATTCCTTGTCGTTGATCCAATCTCGGATCGTAAATGAGGCGCACTCCAGGGGAAATGTGTTCACCCGACAGACGCGTTTCGGCTACACGCCTTTGTCAATGTCGGTAGGGTTCACATTTTTTTGTCAATTTAAACTAACCAATAAAGTGTCATCGACATCGAGAGGGGGGAATCGCTTGCTATCCGTCAGTGAAATTGAGGAGGGAAACATTGTATCACTTTTTAAACTCTCCTTTTGGGCAGACATTTTGTAACGTGCTGTTGCACCATACATTGTTATATACATTTACACAGTTCTTAGTGAATTAATTTGTTAGTGTTCATTTCAGTTCTTAAAATACATCTATATTACAAGTCTCCCAAAAATTTCAGCCCTGAATGGGCTTTCTCTCCTTTTGGGCAGACATTTTGTAACGTGACGCTACACCATACAATATTATATACATTTACACACTTCTTAATGAATTCATTTATCACTATTCATTTCAGTGTTTGAAATACTTATATAGTTTAAAAAGTGATACAATGTTTCCCTCCTCAATTTCACTGACGGATAGCAAGCGATTCCCCCCCTCTCGATGTCGATGACACTTTATTGGTTAGTTTAAATTGACAAAAAAATGTGAACCCTACCAACATTGACAAAGGCGTGTAGCCGAAACGCGTCTGTCGGGTGTTTTCTTGCCTTGTGGCTAAATAAATCTTATGAACACATTTCCCCTGGAGTGCGCCTCATTTACGATCCGAGATTGGATCAACGACAAGGAATAATTCACGCGTCTCACCAACGCGGAGGTTGGAGCACCCGTGCCGTGAGAGAAGCAGCTGGTGATCGTATGTATATATATGTATATATATATATGTGAAAAAGTAGGTCGCACACCGCTCGTCACACCAGCAAGTTGCCCCAAAGGACTGTGGGAAATGTAGTGGCGACGGCGGGTACGCCTATGCCACAAAATGTCAAATAGAACAGTATGTGTATGCGTTAGCCATCCCTGGACACGTGTTTCGAGGTAGTTGCCTCTCGTCAGCAGGGAGCAGGTCAGTGTAAGGGGGTGCCGCGTGGACTGCCAAATGTAATTAAAAGCAGGTCAAGTACCTCTCCTGGCGCGCAGGTGCAGACACAAGGCTCGTCAGCCCGCCGGCCGAAGCCGTTTAAATTGAGAAAAAGTAGGTCGCACACCGCTCGTCACACCAGCAAGTTGCCCCAAAGGACTGTGGGAAATGTAGTGGCGACGGCGGGTACGCCTATGCCACAAAATGTCAAATAGAACAGTATGTGTATGCGTTAGCCATCCCTGGACACGTGTTTCGAGGTAGTTGCCTCTCGTCAGCAGGGAGCAGGTCAGTGTAAGGGGGTGCCGCGTGGACTGCCAAATGTAATTAAAAGCAGGTCAAGTACCTCTCCTGGCGCGCAGGTGCAGACACAAGGCTCGTCAGCCCGCCGGCCGAAGCCGTTTAAATTGAGAAAAAGTAGGTCGCACACCGCTCGTCACACCAGCAAGTTGCCCCAAAGGACTGTGGGAAATGTAGTGGCGACGGCGGGTACGCCTATGCCACAAAATGTCAAATAGAACAGTATGTGTATGCGTTAGCCATCCCTGGACACGTGTTTCGAGGTAGTTGCCTCTCGTCAGCAGGGAGCAGGTCAGTGTAAGGGGGTGCCGCGTGGACTGCCAAATGTAATTAAAAGCAGGTCAAGTACCTCTCCTGGCGCGCAGGTGCAGACACAAGGCTCGTCAGCCCGCCGGCCGAAGCCGTTTAAATTGAGAAAAAGTAGGTCGCACACCGCTCGTCACACCAGCAAGTTGCCCCAAAGGACTGTGGGAAATGTAGTGGCGACGGCGGGTACGCCTATGCCACAAAATGTCAAATAGAACAGTATGTGTATGCGTTAGCCATCCCTGGACACGTGTATATGTATATATATATATATTACCTACTGGCGGTCGCCAGTAGGTAGTTATAATTAGGACCACGTTTCCATAGGAAATCCGCAACATTCTATTTTGAATAACTTTGGCGCCGGTTGACGAATCCTCGCGAATTTTTCAAAATAGGTGGGGCGCTACGCTCCGCTCCTTCCCTGAAAGTCTCGGGGGGATTCGTCAAGCGGGGGCTGAGATAAAAGGGGGGTCCCAAAACGCGTTTTTCCCATGCATTTTTCCATAGGACCTTTAGACAGGGCTACAGCCCGAACGGCTGAACAGAATTACTAGAAATTTGGCAGAGAGGTAGTCCTCAGGTCAAGGAAGTGCCTTTTGTAGGTTTGATGTAAATCTGTTCAGTAGATTCTGAGAAAATAGCCTTTAAATCAATATATATATCTGAGCCAGCTTACGGTGTGCTTACGGTACGCTTACCGTACGCGTACGGTGGCGTGCGCGAGCGCGATTCTGATTGGCTCTTAGATCTTAGTAAACATTCGAATCGGCCGAAACCAGGAAGCGGCGGCCGCCATTTTCTCTCTCGCACTGAGAGTGATGTTTAAAATATAAAGCACAAAAACATGTAAAGGGGCTGTTTAGACAGCTCCCACACACATAGCAATGTTGAGGGAGTCCCCAAAGATCCCCCAAGGCCAAAAACGGAATTTTTATTTTTTCGCTAATTTCCCCGATTACGCTTACCGTACGCGTACGGTAAAAAATTATAAAAAAAAAAAAATTATCCACACTCTCCCCACCCCGTGTGCAATTGGTGCACGAAGGGCACCAATTGTGCATGGCTTATTAAAGATGAGTTAAACTAAAATATTTAAAAAAATAATAATAAAAAAAAAAATTATCCACACTCTCTCCACCCCGTGTGCAAATGGTGCCCGAAGGGCACCATTTGTGCATGTCTTATAACATATACGAAAAATTCAAATATTACCTTTCAAAACGAAGTGCATCATATGTCCTCCATGTGCGCACGGTGCGTGAAGCGCATCGTGCGTACATGGCCCATCTAGCGTAACGTGGGCACGCGGTGCACGTAGCACACCGCGTGCCCACCGTGCGTGCACGGCACTAACTGCGTAAAGTGGGCGCGCGGTGCGCGAAGCGCACCGCGTGCTCACTGTGCGCGCACGGTGCGCGAAGCGCACCGTGCACGCACGGAACGAACTGCGTTAAGTGGGCGCGCACGCCACGAATGGCGTAAAGTAACTTAGCAATTAAAAAACCATACAAATTCACTGAAAAAACCATAGGTTTCACACACGTTATAGTTAGGAATTAGCATTTAAAAAACCTTGCAAATTCACTGAAAAAACCATAGGTTTCACACATGTTATAGTAAGCGGAAATTTTACTGATAAAAAACCAATGAAATTCCCCCGTTATAGTTAGTGCAGGCAACTATAACTCACGCGACCGCAATCTTCTGCTGATGACATATGTGTCTTTATGAAAAAAAATATTTGTAATATATGTATAGCTAAAAATGTATGGAAGAAGACATGGACAAATAAGTGTCTAAATACAGTATTAGCATCAGCAGAGGATTGCGGTTGCGTGAGTTATAGTTGCCTGCACTAACTATAACGGGGGAATTTCATTGGTTTTTTATCAGTAAAATTTCCGCTAACTATAACATGTGTGAAACCTATGGTTTTTTCAGTGAATATATATATATATATATATATATATATATGTATATATATATATTTTCACTGAAAAAACAAAGGTTTCAGGTGCGTTATAGTTAGGAATTGGCATTTAAAAAACCTTAGAAATTCACTGAAAAAACCATAGGTTTCAGGGGTGTTATAGTTAGCTGGACATTTCCCTCAAACAAAGCCCTAGAAATTCCCCTGTTATAGTTAGTTCAGCTAACTATAACTCGCGCCCCCGCAATACACTGCTGATGACGTCACATATTACATCACTCATGACATGGTCAGTGAAATCACTGATGACATCACTGATGACATCACTGATGACGTCATCCAGTGACTGTGTGTTTTTCTGAAAAGTTTAAATATGTTTTATATATTTATAGTGAAATGCCTGTGGAAGAATGAGTGGGTGTACAAGTGTGTGAATGGATGATTTTCTAGGTGCGTAACTGACTCTATAAGTGAGTCATTAAATGTATCTTACTGCAGACTAGTGACTAAACTGTGTGAAGGTCTGTATGTGTCTGTCTGTTGGTGTATAAGTGGCTGCATGGTTTTATGAATAGCTATATGAGTGTCTATATGGGTTATTGATTGGTTGTCTGAGTATCTGTATGGGTGCCTGAGTGTTTTTGTGGGTAGGGTGTGTGTGACTCTGTGCATAGAAGTGTGACTGGGTGATTCTATGGGTGCATGGTTTTAAGAGTGCATCTGTGATGAACTGTATGGTTGAGTGAGTGTATGTATGGGTGTGTTAGGGATTGAATGTATATCTCAGTTGTACATGTGTCAGTAACTACATATTTGAAAGGCAGTATATATACGTGTAAGAGTATATAAGTGGGTATATGTGAGAGTGTGTGATTGTGAGAGGGGCTGTATGGATGAGTGTGTGCTTGTATCAATGATTATATAAGAGCGTAAGAATGTGGTACTATTTTTATGAGTAAGTGAACTTGAGTGTGTATAACTGCATAGGTGAGTAAATGGGAGTGTGATTAATTATTTGCATGACTGACTAGGTGTGAGAGTACCTCTATGGATGATTGGTGGTGTGTGAGTGTCTATGTAGGTGTATAAATGCATATGATAGTCTTGTACGGAGTGACTGTAAGTATGAGTGACTGTACAGGTGAGTGAGTGGAGGTGTATGTAGACCTAAGAGTTAATCAGTGGGTATGTAGTTATTGGTATTGGAGTATCTATGGTTTTCAGAATGGACGTCTGAAATTTTGAGTTGGTGTATCAACGGTTAAATTAGGGTGTGAGAAGATGCAGTAATTTATCACATGGATGATGTCATCAGTGATGTCATCAGTGATGTCATTTGAGATGTCATCAGTGATGTCATCAGTGATGTCACTGACCATGTCATGAGTGATGTAATATGTGACGTCATCAGCAGTGCATTGCGGGGGCGCGATTTATAGTTAGCTGAACTAACAGGGGAATTTCTAGGGTTTTGTACGAGGGAAATGTCCAGCTAACTATAACACCCCTGAAACCTATGTTTTTTTCAGTGAATTTCTAAGGTTTTTTAAATGCCAATTCCTAACTATAACGCCCCTGAAAACCTTTGGTTTTTTTCAGTGAATTTCAAAGGTTTTTTAAATGCCAATTCCTAAATATAACATGCATGAAACCTATGGTTTTTTCAGTGAATTTCAAAGGTTTTTTAAATGCTAATTCCTATCTATAACTTATCTCTGAAGATATCATGTTTAATGATTTTCATTGGATTTGTATATTTTTCAAATTCAGTGTGTCAATTTCATTAATTACGTTTTTTTTAAATACTTTTTTATCACCATTTTTGAAACTTATTTTTTCAATTACATCTTTAAAAAATTAAAAAATATTATTTGAACTTAATGGGTTTTTCAAACATATTTTTTTAACTATATGTTCAAAACTTTATTTTATATATATTTTTTCAATGTTTTTGGATCCGCGCACCCTAAGCGCACCGTTCTCGATCCCTACGTGATAGCATCCGCGCATGGTAAGCGTTGGGTACGTGTTTAGTGCGCGATTGCAATGCGACCGGTACGCGACTCCCAGCCTATACGCGACACGTTTGATGTACGTAACGCGACGTTTATGCGCTTCCGCGATGCGTCATCTGCGTCTATGACGCAGTAGGTGCACGGATCCCGCAAAATATTTAACATTTAAAAAAACATATATATATGTATTTCATGTGAATATGAATTGAAGACAAACTCTAAACTAGTCTTAAAACTAATATTTTTTCACATCTAATCTTATAATTTTTTTTTATTCAATTTTGCGGATGCGCGCTGGGTGCGTGCTGCGTAAGCGCAGGGTGCGCGGATCCCATGTAACCTGCAAAAAAAGAGATTTGATTGGTTCATTACACTTCCTCTTCTAACTATTGAAAGACCCTACCCATTTCAATCATTCTTCTTTCACCTTCTTTAGAGCACCATCTCTTTGGAGAGAAGAAGATTTTTTAGACTAAGTTTACACTTAGCTCTAACTTTTTTAACCAAAAATGGCTTCAGGGCAGCAGGCATCACCTGCATCACCTCATACTTCTGAGGATGAATTTTTGGAGGAGGCACCACCCAAAGAACGTTTTTCTTCAGTGGTGTGGAAATTTTTTACTGTTCCTGAGGGGCAGAATAAGACGAATGCCACCTTTGTCACGTGCAAGATTTGCAAAAGAGTCCTGTCGCAAGGGGATCCTAACAAGAAATACTCGTGCGGCACGGCAAGTATGATGAAGCACATGAGGACCCTTCATCCAAACAATCTTGCACGAGAAGAGTGCCGACGGATGAGAAACACTCCTGCTCCTGCGCCATCCACCTCATCGTAGCCGAGCACCTCAAGAGTGCATCCATCAGCCCAAACCTTGGACATCCGTCCTCAATTTCAATTTTTAAAAGTGCTCTGCACTAAGTGCAATGCGACTTTGTGCTATGGTGAGCAGTCGATCGATCTGATCTGCCGCCGGCAAGAAAGTCACATTTGCTAGTTTTTTTTGTATTGTTTCCTGAAGTTCATTGTTTGGTTTCTCCTGTTTTGTTATTTGTTTTTTTTTTGCAGAAAAAACAAAAAATTTAAAAAATTGTTCAGAAAGCTCAAAAAAAATTATAAAAGAAGAAAGAAGAAAAACAAAAGTTCTTGTAAGAACTAACTTTCCTGGTTTTCAAAAAGAGCTAAATTTCTTTGTTAGTGTTAGTTTAGATGAATGTATGTGTAGTACGTAATTGACTGAATGAATGCATTAGTAGCGTATGGTGAATGTATAAGTGCAGAACTATGAGGACGTGCTGCAGCATCACACAGTAACCTCTTTAACTGCAGTGTGCTGTAGTACTTCCGAAGCACAGGGATGCAACATATGTACATAAATATGTTGCAAATCTATGCTTCTATATGCACGGCTGCTTAAACTGCAGCCATGTGGTGACAAAGGCACCCTTGCACCATAGTGCAAGGATATCTGTGTCATGTGCTGTTTGTTTTTCTACAGGAAGACACACCTTCCTGCACAAAAACAATGAGAAAATGCATTTTTCTCCTTCAATGTATGCTGAACATTTCAGCATGCATTGAAGATTTAAAAATGTGGAGAAATTAAAACAATTCTCCTTGTTGTGCTTTCCTACACCAATTTTAGAATGGTGCACCATTCACACACTTATCGAGATTCATGATTTCTGATAAATCTAGACATGTGTCTTGTTCTATGAGTATTAAGTGCAATCATGCACAACAACACTTATAGAACACACTTTCAACACAAAGTGGTCTGTATGATGAGGTTGTATTTATATGGAGTATAAAAAGTGCACAGAGTGCCTTTTCCTCTCTTTGTAAATATGAAAGAGTATCTTACACAATAACTATGTTACAAAAAGTGACATATTATCATTTTTAAAATTCCTTGCGAATGATAAAAGGTAAGCACAGAGTTTTGTCTGCAAAGATGTTCAAAGAAGAATGATTGAAATAATTGCGGTCCTTCAATAGCTAAAATAGGAAATATTATGAACCCCTCAAATCTCTTTTCTTGCAGGTCACATGATATCTGATTATGGTCAGATTTCAAAACTACAAAGGTATAAACAGAGTGTTTTTAGAAACATGTTTCAACTTTGAAGCTTCTTGCAGACCTCCTCATTCTGCATATTGAGACTTAGTTAAACTTACCTTCACAGTAATAGGAATAAAAAATGGTACACATTTTTTTCACATTTTCATTCCAATCTAAATTCATAAAAATTGCTTATTTTAAAATTTGGATCTGTGAAAGAAAAGGAAAAAAAAAATATAACATGTAATAATACATTTTTTACAACACAGCATAATTTCCACAAAGTAATTTTTTTGTCTTTTTTGCTGTTCTCAGAATATATTAAATTTCGTACTCATCACTTAACAGCAGGCAAAAAAAAACAATCTCAAAGATTGTTAAAAAAAACCCAACATGCTATTCTAAAAAAAAAAACAAGATACAAATCACAGATATATAGAATGCATACAGCTAACAAAATGTTATAAGTTTAACTTACAAAAACTGTAAATGTTGTCACTTTAAAATATTCACTGAATCTAAGGATGAATTTTTGGAGGATGCACCACGCCCACAACGTTTTCCTTCAGTGATGTGGAAATGTTCTACTTTTCTCGAGGGGCAAACAAAGACCAATGCCACCTTCGTCGCGCGCAAGATTTGCAAAAGAGTTCTGTTACAAGGGGATCCTAACAAACAATACTCGTTCGGCACAGCAAGTATGATGAAACACCTAAGGACCCTTCATCCAAACAATCTTGCACGAGAAGAGTGCAAACAGATGAGAAACACTCCTGCTCTGTATCAGTAAAAAAGAATCACAAATAAATGTATATTAATAACTTTCAAATGTATACTATTCCATTACTGTACAAACACATTTTATATAAAAACTGACTAAGAAACTATAGCCCTGAACCACAAGTGTGACGATGGTTAAAACATTACATGCATAGTGCATACTACTTTGAAGCAGTTCATGCCCTAAAGCCTACCTCACTGAAAAACTACATGCTAACTGACTAAATGATTACAGTACTATAAGGAGACACACTGGGTGAGTGACAGGGTGTTTGCTAGAAGTGTATGAATACTAACTAGGGAATTGAAGGTGTGAAAGACAACTGTGTAGGTGATTAGAAGACTGCATCCATACTGCATAGGCATTTAAAGCAGTCCATGTGCTAAGGCCTGGCTCACTGCATGACTACTTGGGTACTGACTGAATGATTAGAGTACAGCAAGGAGAGTGCCTAGGTGAATTTATAAGTGGTAGGCTTTTCACACACGGAATGGATTAGTACTTGGTACTGAATGGCTCACTAGAGGAGTGCAAAGGGAGTGACAGGATGTTTGCTGGACTGTATGGATACTGACTAGGGAATTGAAAGTGTGAAAGACAAGTGTCTAGGTGGTTAGAAGACTGCATACATAGTGGATAGGGGTTTGAAGCAGTTCATGTGCTAAGGCCTGGCTCAGTGCATGAATACTTAGGCACTGACTGAATGATTAGAGTACTCCAAAGATAGTATCTTGGTGAATTTATAAGTGTTTGGGTTTTGGCACAGTGAATGGATTAGTACATGATGCTGAATGGGTCACTAGAGGTCTGCAAATGGAGTTACAGGGTGTTTCCTGGATGTGTATGGATACTGACTAGCGAGCACTTGGAAACTGACTAAATCATCAGACTACTGCTAGCTTAGTGCCTGGGTAAAACATTTACATTTTCAATTCTGGCACAGTGAAGAGAATAGTACATGGTACTGCACTTTAGTGTCAAACCCTGACTCATTTTATCAATGCATAAGCAAAGAATAGTTTCTAAAGCTACTAAAACTTGACAACATGACCGATTTTAAAACAGTTATCTGTCATCAAATACACTGTTACCAAATGCTTCTCTCACAATCCTTACCCAAATGTGCACAGACTCACAGTGTGATTTTAGACAAGCAACACTATCCCTAGCAGATTACACAAACTCATTCACTAGTCTAGAAGAGGTAATGGTACTGCACACAATCTACATATTTAAGTACAGCACATTAGTGTCAAAGCATGACTCATTTAATCAACGCATAAGCAAAGACTGGCTTCTAATGCTACTAAAACTTCACAATATGACAGGTTTTAAAAGAGTTATCTGCTAAAAAATACACGATGTTACCAAATGCTTCTCTCACAGTGGTTCCCAAATGCACACAGACTTACAGTGTGATTCTAGACAACAACCACTATACCTAGCACTTTACCAAAAATCATTCACTACTGTGGAACTGATAAGGGAACTGCACACAATCTACATATTTCAGGACTGCACTTTTCTGTCAAAGCCTAACTCATTTAATAAAAGCATAATCAAAAACTGGCTTCTAATTCTACTAAAACTTGACAACATGACAGGTTTTAAAAAAGTTATCTGTCAGAAAATACATGATGTTACCAAATGCCTCTCTCACAGTGGTTCCCAAATACACACTAACTCACAGTGTGATTCTAGACAAGCACCACTATCCCTAGGAGTTTACCAAAACTCATTCACTACAGTGCAAGTGGTAAAGGAACTGCACACAATCTACATATTTCAGGACTGCACTTTTGTGTCAAAGTCTGACTCATTTAATCAAAGCATAAGCAAAAACTGCCTTCTAATGCTACTAAAACTTGACAACAAGACAGGTTTTAAAACAGTTATCTGTCAGCAAATACACAATATTACCACATACTTCTCTCACAGTGGTTCCCAAATGCACACAGACTCACAGTGTGATTCTAGACAAGCAACACTATCCCCAGCAGCTTACCAAAACTCATTCACTACTGTGCAAGGGGTAAGGAGACTACACACAATCTACATATTAAAGTACAACATATTAGTCTCACAGCATGACTTATTTTATCAATGCATAAGCAGACACTGGCTTCTAATGCTACTAAAACTTGACAACATGACAGGTTTTAAAACAGTTATCTGTCAGCAGATACACGATGTTACCAAATGCTTCTCTCACAGTGGTTCCCAAATGCACACATACTCACTGTGTGATTCTAGACAAACAACACTATCCCTTGCACTATACCAAAACACATTTCTTCATCTAGAAGAAGTACTACATTTTTGTATAGATACATAACATAACTCATTTCACAAATTCATAAACAATGACTGGTTTCTAATTCTACCAAAATATAAAAACAGCAAAGTTATCTGTCTGCAGACACATGAAAAACACAAATGATTATCACAGAATGGTTTCTACATGCACACACACTGTCAATAAGATTGTAGAGAAAAAAAGTACTCCCTACACTTTAGCAGGAGAAATACATTAGTCTGATTAAAATCAAAATAGTCTATATACATCCCCTCACAATTAAATAACTCACCTTTCAAGTTGTTTTGTAGATTAAGAAGTATATCAGTCACTCACCATATTTTCTTTTACAGAATCTCTGCACTGTGCACCTGTCAGCAAAAACAAAGAATGGAAAAGTTTCCCTTTCATTTTCCACACATATACATGTAAACATCAAATCACAATCCTTCACACATAAACTCAAATGCAAACACACATTTCTATTGGTTAAACATTTCAACCCTTTCAAACTGAAAAACATTTCAACCCTTCCCCCAATCTGCCTTCTACCTGTTACCATAGAAACAGCTCATGGAACACTGCACTGAGCACACAGGTCACAAGTTCAGCACACCATGTTGCTAAACAAGACAGGAAGTGTGCTTGACTTTTCAACATATCAGCTTATCATATATAATGTTCCTTACTATCTGTTTTTGTCAACCAATAAGAATCATACCTTTAAAAAACAGAAATATACACCCTACCTTTCAGTGTAGAAAGTAGTCATACAACCAATGATTTCTTGCCTTTTTTCAAAAAAAAATTCCGTGGATCCGCGCACCCAACGCGAGAGAATCCGTGCACCCAACGCGGTAGGATGCGCGCACCGTGTGCGCATTCCGCTTTAAAAAAAAAAAAAAAAAGGGGGTCCCAGGGGGTCCTTCTAGGACCCCCTAAGCACCTCTAGAGGGTCAGAGTATTTCCACTCTGCCCCCTTTATATGTTTTACACACTTATTCCCCTTGCTTCTTCAGCCTCGCTTCCACTGAGGCAGAAAATGGCCGCCAACAGTTCCTGGTTTCGAATGTAGACAGACACTTGACAGCCAATTAGCATTCAGCATGCGATCGGGAGGGTGCGCGCTTGGTTCGGGGAGGGTGCGCTCACGGTGTGAGTAGGGTCCGCGGATCCTCCCCGGCCATAGATATTTATGTACTTTTAACTCTAATTTTCTCAGGAACTACTAAACGGATTCACAGCATTTATGCAAAAGGCACGAGTCTAAACTGAGGACTACCTCTTTGCCAAATTTGGTGCCATTCCGTTCAGCGGTTCGGGCTGTAGCTGCGACAACAGATCCTATGGGAAATTGCATGGGGAAAACGCGTTTTGGGACCCCCCTTTTTTCTCGGCCCCCGCTTGACAAATTACCACGAAACTTTCAGGGTAGGAGCGGAGCGGAGCTGGCCAAAAGTTTGGAAAATTTTGCGAGGATTCATCAACCGGCACCAGACTTATTGGGAATAGAATGTTGCGGATTTCCTATGGAAAATAGGTCCTAACTATAACTACCTACTGGCGGCCGCCAGTAGGTAATATACATATATATATATATATATGTTTATATATATATATATATATATATTTATATATATATATATATATATCCTCATTCACTGAAAAAATCAAAGGATAAAGGTACATTATATTTAGGCGAAAATGTCAGAAAAACATGCCATTCTAAGCAAATAATCACTGAAATTCACCAGGTATAGTTATCTCAAGGAACTTTAACTCGTGACCTAAAGTAACTATAATCACCCCACCTATTACATCACTCATGACATGATCTACGACATCACTGATAACATCACAGCAACATTTAGAATTACATCATTGATGAAAACACTGTGTATAGCGGGGCGTAATAAATAAAATATATGGATGGATGTGTGGGAGCACACACTCTCCAGTAATGTAATGCCTTCCCGGTGCAAAGGAACACAAGGCAGCAACTTGCGCTGTCTTGTTGCATTCTTACAGATTTACCAAGCCATGCAGGGCCACACAAGGTAGCTTTGAATGAGTTAGTAAATATATCTTAAGGGTTTCCGTTGTCCTTGCACTACCTTGAGTAGGGCATGGGCAACATAAACCCTTGATAAATCTGAGCCTTGGTATCTAAAGTAGTGGTGCATGATGCCAGCCTGACACGGAGGGTCTAGTACTGTAGAAGTGGAGTGAAAATCCATTGAATGGTACTGCCAAGATTCTGTTCCACTGTGAGCCCGGTGCTGCTCGCTTGGGCGGATTGTAGAAATGTCACTATTACAATAATAGTATATTAGGGCTGTTAGCATTTCCTTTGTTTTTATATAGCTCATACAGTCCCAGAAACTAGGAATGGGCTATCTGAGTTAGAAAGTATAATGCTGTGCCTGGAAAAATCGTTTTTTTGTAGCGAGTACCAATATTCATTGTTCTTTTTGTCTTTATTCTTTTCATAACGATCCATGGAGAAGAGTGCATTCCAGGACTAAGTGGCTGCCACCATTACCACCACCAGCACCTTGGCGGCCCCAGTAAGTATGTTTAATGGCCTTTCGTATTTGCTATTTTTCAACTCCCCTACCTGATTTTTGTCATCCCTGCATCTCACTGTGTTCCTATATTTCCCATTTCCCCAGCAGACTTTCTCTTGTCTGTAGTTTTCTTCTGCTCCCTTTCCTAGTAAGCTTTCCCTCACCATTCCTTCACTTGTCTTGTGTAGTACTGGTAAGAGAACAGATTTGTGGCAACATAAAGAGGATTGTAGGCCCATGTATTTACAAAACATGTTGGTTAAGAAGTCTTTCTTGAGCAGTCAAAAAGTATAGGAACAGAGATACAATGGTCATGGACCCCCAATGGTGTCCTATACTAGCAGTTTCAATGACAGAGCAGCATAGCAGGAATGAGGTACCACCCAATATCATATGTCCTTTGCATTTTCTTCCACCGCTTCATTGTTTTTTACTTTTGTACCTTGTGCAAAAGAAATACTCACATGGTTAATATTGTACCTAAAATGGGTGCATTGAGTTTTTGTCTAGGCACGCAGTCCACCAGTGCTGCTGACAGGCAGCCATGCACAGAAGAGGCCCAGGTAGAGGGAGTTGGAAAAGTTCCAATGGTGGCAGGAACAAGTGGTAAGTAATTTTGCTTTCTTATTGACAATACTGTATTTTTTATGCTATCCCATCCCTCACCTCCCTGCCCATTTCACCACCTAAAACTGCAGCACGGTTTAATTTGGTGCTGCAGTGTAGGCAGTGAAATGTCCATCTGCATCAGTTAACAGCAGAGCAAGAAGTCTGCAATGCATCCAAACTGAAGACAAGGTGAGTTTCCCAGTGCCCACTCAGGCACCTACTACTTCATTTAATCATTCTTTCTGTCCCAGCCTACCGAAAAATGTAAATTCTATCTTGGCATGTGCCAAATGTTCTCCTCAAGTGACTTATATTTCATTGCTTCAATTATGGACCTACGGTTCTAATTTTTTCCTTCCGTAAACAAATATGACTAAGCAGAAGCATAATACATGATTAGTGACACCCAACCATTCCATAATAAAACTTCTACCTAGCCCAATCCCTATAACTTACCTTCCAGTAGACTAACTTTCTCCACTATCAAGTGAACGTATTTGTTGAAAATAATTTGTGGTGAAGGCCAGGGTGTAATGTGGGCCTAAGGGCCTGATTTATTGTTTGGTGGATGGGATACTCTGAGACAAGTGTGATGAATAAAATATGCTATTTGCTGTACTACAGTGCATCATTTATAGTCTATACACTGTCTACTGTAATATGAAGGACAGGATATCTGTTATTCACCACATGTGAAACATAGTATCCCATCTTCTAGACTCTATCAGCCCTTAGGTTTGGACTGAGGGTAGAATTAAAGAATGAGTAAGAGAAGCGCAGGACCCCTAGACTTAATGATAACAAAGTTAAGAACATGCCATTACGGCTGCCCCAAAAGCATGCAGCAGAGTAGCCTATCTGCCGGTGTGGCTCCATTAATGTTGCATATATAGTTAAGTAATTGTGCAGCATATATATGCGTTACTTATTAATGGCAGCCTATTCATGTATTAACACACATAAAGTGTCTGTTCAGTGTCACCCTATAAAATCTTTTAAACTAAAATAAGTTTTTGCTTATGTTGGTGTCCTGGCTTAATTCCTTGCAGTCAGTGCTATTACATTATGTGAGGCATGTGTGGGAAAAACTTGACTCAAAAGGTCCAAAGGCTCTAGGGGACCAGCAATTTTCTGCTAATGTACCACTATAGTATAAACAAGTGTTTGCGCTGAGCAAGAATATTTGTGTTTTGTTTCCTTCTTGATATAGTTACTCTTACTGTTGGAGGTCCACAAGCCCAGTAGGAGATAGATGCCCAGCTGCAGCTTCAAATGTTGGAGGTTGTGGCTGCTGAACACCTCAGACTGGTGGCCTTGGAGGAGGAGGAGAAGGAATTTAGGGCCTCTAGTTCTTTGGGCCACCATCCGTTCTAGCCTCCAACCCAGCAGAGCCATGGTCTAAAGCAGAGGCCCACAACTGCCACCCAGACCACCAGAGGTCCCCACGCATTATCATCTGTCAATCACTACCTCCTCCACCACATTCTTCATAAGCTGCATGCCCTAATAGACCTGTTATGTTGAATTTTTTGGGGGGTTGGAGGGTCTGTTGTGGGTGGAGAGGATGAGAGGGGGAATTGGTCAAAGGGACATTTTTAGGGTTTTGCTTGAGGAGGGCGATGAGTGCTGTTGTGGTTGGAGTGGGTATGGCAGGCAGGGGTTGCAGGGGCAGTAGAAACATTATTAAACAAATGATTGCCAGTTTGCACCTATAGCCTATGAGACACCTATGGCAGGCAGCGGGTGAAGGAAAAATTAAAAAGATTTCCCCCCAAAAAATATTGTGTTGTGTGCCTATGGCCTATGAGACCCCCATGGCAGGCGGGGTGTGCAGGGGAATATGTAATAATCCCTAAAAAAATGTATCGCTGGTGTGCGTTGCACTTATGGACTATGATGAAACACCTATGGCAGACAGGCAGGGGATGCAGGAAAAAATGAAATGGAAAATTCTTAAAACGTATTGCTGGTTTGTGGCTATGACCTGTGAGCCACCTATGGCAGGCAGAAGGTGCAGAGGAAGGTGGAATAATTCTTTAAAAAAATATTGCTGCTTTGTGTCTATGAGACACATATTGGAGGCAGACAATGCAGGGAAAACCTAATAATTATGTTTTTTTTTAATTTCTGGTGCTTTCCCAGGGACCATGAGAAATCCTATGGGAGACAAGGAGTCGCAGGATAAAATAAAAAAAAGAACTACTACAGTCATCCTCAAGCACATTGAACAAAAAGGCATAAGCCTCTTCTATCTATGTCCTTGGAAAATAGCTTTAAAAAAAGGGGGAAAAAGGATTCAAAACACTGGCTATGCAAAATGGCCACCAGCCACATGTTCAGAACAACAAGCAAGAAGGCATGGACAAAAACAAACACATGGAGGCCAATGTCAAAGCACACTTGTTACACAAAATGGCTACCATATCACATGGCCACCAAGGGTAAATCAAGGACAACAAAAAACACATGGAGGCTATGGCAAAAGCACACTGACTATGCATAATGGCCGCCGGCCACATGTTCACATTAATAAGCAAGAAGGCATGAACAACAAACAAAGAACACATGGAGGCATGTGGCAAAAGCATGCTGGCTACACAAAATGTCCTCCTTGCCAAATGACAACCAAGGCTGAAGGTATGAACAACAAAGAACAAAGGGAGGCCTATGGCAAAAGAACACTGGCTACACAAAATGGCAGCCCTGCCACATGGCATGGAGAACAAAAACAAAATGGTGGCCTATGGCAAGCACTCAAAAACACACACACTGGCCACATAAAAATATCCAGGCGGCCAGCAACGAAAGGAGTCATGGTAAACAAAGTAGAAAATACTAATAATATCTCAGCAATGCCAAAAACGTAATTAAGTTAAATGTAAAAGCTCCCAGTCACAAATATCACAAGGCATCCAAAACTACCCCACCAAAATACACTTTAGCACTTTGCAGAAAAATTTAAAAAACAAAAAGGATTTTTTTTATTTAATCCAAGGCACAGGTATCCAGGTCTCCCGAAGAAGTGCAAGCCGTTTCCCTTAGAAAAGAACTGCAAAATAGGCCCGTACTACAACTCCAAGCCCCTCACAATTACATATAAAAATGTTTAAAAAAACAAAAAGGAAAAAATACTGGTGCATGCTCTCCGTCAAACAATAACATTATCCAAAAGTTATTTAACTGACTTGATTTCTGACTAAAACCTTAAAATCCAATGGGATTTATAATTATATGCACCAGGGATCGCAGACAAAGAGAGATGATCCTTTCCATTCAAATCCAAATTTAATGTGACCAAGGGATGGACAAAGCAATGGGAGGAGTCCTCTGAGCAGGAAGAGGAAGTTGAAGTCTGTGTGGCACTTCCTTCCTATTAAAAAATAAAGCAAAATAAAAATAGATTACTTTATGGCTTTGTCCGCCAAACCACATACACAGCACCCCCGCATTAAACCTTTCTCCTGGATGGGTCTGAGAGCTGCCTGGCCGACCCTCCATGCTCAGCTGGAAGAGTATGAGCAGAAGACAGATGGCTAGTAAATCTACATTAGTATTTGTCCCATAGCTTGTCAACTGTTCTGATTGAGATGTCCTGTCCTGTTATATTTCAACTTTACAATACCTATCTCATAACTACCATGTTTTGCAGCTCTGTGCATGAGTATTGAGACCAGTTCTGGGCGTAGTTCGCCGAGTTTTGCTATGCGGATCGCCGCAAAGTGACACAAAATCTCTGTGAAGTTCCGCAAGGTGCGGAGTGCAGTACAAACTGCCCTTCCTGTTAGTCTTCCTGACGCTTGGGTAGAAATTATACCCGAGTACCCAGCTCATGCTCACAAACTTACCATTCGTGAGCACAAGCAGGGAAAATAACTCTGCTGCACTACGTGAAGCAGAGGTTTCTGCAATCTGCGAGCTCCGCGGAGTGCAGAAAACTCGGCGAACGGAGTGATGTTGACCGCCTAGGCCTAATTGAGACCATTAAGGATTTTCTTAGGAATTCTGAGACTTTTAGTCCAGTATGTAGACTGTTTTTTAATATGATTCCAAGTACAATTTCTTACAACAAAAGAATGTGACAGGCCAAGCTAGCCATGCTTGGATATAATACATTTTAAAGCTATGCTGATTTTGTAACTTTAACCAGTTATTGTTTGTGTGAAATTGTCTGATGTCCCTATCTATGTACTAACATTCATGGTTTGTGGTTGATGTGTCAATTGTTTTGAAGCTACATACATAGTAATTTTTGTTGAGTTCACACATTTACAAATAATGTGATACACTTTTTGCACATTCAGTTACAATGCTTTGTGGTGAGCTTCAAAGATACTGTTTTACTTTAAGGTAAACAGTGCCTGTCCCTATTTTCTACCTTTTTTGGTATTTTTTTTAACATACTTAAAATGAATAATGCTCTTCTAAAATGTGATTATATTTTGATTGTGAGATATATTCTTTATATTGAATTAGTTGATTTTATAACTAATATTTCACAATATTTGCATATGGAAGTACAAAATAAACTTTTGCTTGGATGAGAAACTACGGCGGACCAGGCTGGCTAACCATCAGCAAGGCAAGGTTCAGCAACGAAGTTCCTTGGCTCACAGGCGGGCACGTTGCTTTGACACTATCAGTGAGGTACCAAGCCAAAGCAGGTGTAGTGCACCCACCCTGAGAATTATATGATCTACAGCATAGAGACTCTGGGCAGAGGCTGAACAGACTCCTGGGGGAAGGGGCAGTGGAGGTGCACACCACTAGATGGGGGGAGAAAAATATAGTTTCTTGTGATGTTTCACCCAGGGTGAAAAGGCAAGGCTCCACCTGGGTCAATTCCAGTAGATTTATTAGTCACATAGATGACAGAACATAAAGTCCATCAGCCAATATCCCAGGTCTCCAGTCAAACTGAAGAGCCTGGAATCCTCACAGAGGTTCACCAGCAACAATAAAACATGTAAATTCGAGCCCAAAGCACACTTCCCTCCATATATGCCAACAATAACCAAACAAAAGCAAAAACTATATTGATAAGAAAACCACCAATAAAAAATAACCCAAAAGAGGCAAAAAAGAAACTTCAAATTAGAACAAAACATTGTTTGCAGTTATGACTGAAATGCTTGGGTATAACAACAGTCCTCTTGGGTTTAACAACATTCCTCTTATCTTTAAGAGAAGCTAGCAGTTCCCTCCCTGATACCTCAGAAGAGCTATGTTCAATTGGACTCTGAGTGCTCTGGTGAATACCAGGAGACCATGCACCAGCACATTCATCCATATCAATTTATCCTGTAACCCCACCAGGCATATGCCCATCATTGCCAAAAGGGGATCCTACACCGGAGGAGGTGCACCCAAATAGACATCCAACAAAAGGTTATCAGAATGACCATGTACTTTAGCCACATTTGTTTTACTCCACCACTTCCCATTTTCTACCTTGACTGAACATTTCGACACTTGCACAACTGTTGTCCTAGGATAAAACTTAGAAATACCCTTCATAGTTCCTAGAGGTCCTCTTAATTTTACCTGATCACAAACCCAAAAAACAGCATCCCTGACATGTTTTAAATGGTCATAGCTGAGTTTCCTTTATAATTGCTGCTTTTCTACTTCTGCTTTCACCTACTTGAATTTGGTAACTACTTTTGGAGACTTGGTTCTTTGAAACAACCCACTTAGGAGAAAACCCATTCAAAGAACATCTGCCTCTCAAAAGGAAAAAGGGAGCCACACTTGTAGTTGAGTGTGGAGTGATATGATAATTCAAAATTCTCTCAACAATTGCTTTCTACACATTCAATCGGGAATAAATAGCCACCTATACAGTATCCTTAAGCAGCAATTCACCCTCTTCACCTTGCCATTTCTCTGGGGACTATATAAACTGTAGTCAACTGATTACGCCCTAATTTTTTCAAATATTATTCCATTTGTAAAGACTTAAATTGAACTCCATTGTTAATGACTCGAAGAGATGGGGCTTTCACCATGGAAGAGTTTCCTTAAGAATCCTATAAGATTACATGTGTTTGGTTCTCTCATTAACTTGTATGAAACATATTTCAAGTGGTAGTCAACCATTAGCAAAGCAAATCTCATACTTTCATTCAAAGAAAACATGGGCCCATTAAAATCTATTCCCACTTTCTCCCAAGGAGAATTCAAAACTCCATCGGACATATTGGCTGATTGTATGTACAGAGAGATTTATCTGCGTGTGAACACTCTGAACACCTGCTCACCAACACCTCCACATTTGTATCCATATCAGGCCACTAATAGTATAACCAAATGCTTTTCTTCATTACTGTCAAGACTATATGTCCTTGGTGAGCCAACTTGGTCAGCCTTGTTCTCAAATCACTTGGGAAAATAAGCAATTAGCCGTTCAAAATTAACCCACATTCCAAGCTCAATTCATCTCTGATTTTGCTGTAACTTTTTGAATCACTGGAAACTGATCTTTCTCTTGCCCCTCCACGGCTAATGACTGCAATGAGTTTCCTCTGAGAAACGTCCTTGTCTGCAGTCTCCCTCAACACCTGTTGAATTATGACACCCACAGAGACTGAAACACCATGTACTGACCTAAAAACAAGTTGATCCACCTCAACACAGTCATCATTGTGATCAGAACCTGACGGACACCTGGACAAAGGAATCTACCATACACTTCCTCTATCGAGGTATAGAAATTATTCTCATTCAACTTGCAAATTAATCTTACCAACATAGAACTAACATTTCCCAAACTTTTTTCATTCAAAAGAAATGCCAGAAGCTTGTGATCTGAAACCAATAAAAATGACCTTTTCTCAAAAATAAGTGGAACAATTACATGCACCCCTAACAGAGGCTAATGCCTCCCTTTAGTATGGCGATATCATTATTTTCTGCTGATGTTAATCATTGTGACGTAAAAGCATTTGTGTTTTCCTTTCGTTCTACAATTTGTCTTAACACAGCACCAATCCCCAACCCACTGGTGTCCACAGTGACCAAGGATGACACCTCATCTCTAAATGGTTGAAGAGCTGTGCAGAGATCATCAACGATTTCAATTAGGAAAAGGATGTAGACTGCTCCTGAAGCCACTCAAACTTCACACCAGATTCAATAACTTCTTTAAGGTTTGGTCTAAAATGCAAAGTTCTCCCAAAATCTCAAGTGATACTCACACAAACCCAGAAATGATCTTAGCTGATCTTTGTCTTAAGGCGGTGGACTCCTGTCTATCGCATGAATGAAGTCTTCTTTAGGAGTAATCCCTTTGGCTGACACAGTGTTCGAAAAAATGAGGATATCATCCTGATAAGCTAGAGCACCATCCAGTTTGCATAAAATCTGATACATTACTTTTTGAAGTATAGATGCAGTCGACGCAACATCAAATGGCATAAATAACAATCTCTATGCTGCTAAAGGAGTGTTAACAGCTGTAAGAGAGCGAGAGTCTTTAAAAAGTTCAACTTGATGATAAGCCGCTCTCAAAGCAAATGTGAAAATAACCTTAGCCCCACCTGACTAAGCCAGCATCTCCTGGATTTTGTAGAGTGGAAACCAATCCACCACAAAATATGCTTATTCAATGATGTGAGGTCAAAACAGAGCCTAAGTTCACCATACTTCTTCATAGACACCACTATTGGGAAAATCCATTGAGAAGAATCAATTGACTCTATGAACTTGTCTATGCACAGTTTGTCCAAATGTTCCTTTAATCTTTCTCTTAGGCTGAAAAATATATTCTGCACTTTATGTATAACTGAAACTGCATCTGGCTATAAAATAATCTTGTGGTCAAACCCTTTAACCGGTCCAAGTCTGTCTTCAAATAAAGACTTCTGTTTACGTAATATTTCTTGTAATGAGGATACTTCTTTCACCAATGTGTCCACCAAGGAAATTGAGAACTCAGTACAAGGTCTCAAGGGATGTATGACGTTACAACGCACACTTTTACAACGCATGCACTTACAACGCATTTTTTTACAACGCATAATCCATTACAACGCATGACATTACAACGCATGACACTACAACGCATTTTTAAAAAATACCTTTACAACGCATTTCCATTGCAACGCATACTACCTTTACAACGCATACCATTACAACGCATAATATTAAATTACATTTAAGGTAAGTATTAGATAGTATAGGGGTAAAAGTTACTTTTCTAACTCCAGGGGGTGCAACAGTAGGGTAAGTGTTGGATAGTATAGGGGTAAAAATTACTATTCTAACTCCAGGGGGTGCAACAGTGGGGTAAGTGTTGGATAGTATAGGGGTAAAAATTACTATTCTAACTCCAGGGGGTGCAACAGTAGGGTAAGTGTTGGATAGTATAGGGGTAAAAATTACTATTCTAACTCCAGGGGGTGCAACAGTAGGGTAAGTGTTGGATAGTATAGGGGTAAAAATTACTATTCTAACTCCAGGGGGTGCAACAGTAGGGTAAGTGTTGGATAGTATAGGGGTAAAAATTACTATTCTAACTCCAGGGGGTGCAACAGTAGGGTAAGTGTTGGATAGTATAGGGGTAAAAATTACTATTCTAACTCCAGGGGGTGCAACAGTAGGGTAAGTGTTGGATAGTATAGGGGTAAAAATTACTATTCTAACTCCAGGGGGTGCAACAGTAAGGTAAGTGTTGGATAGTATAGGGGTAAAAATTACTATTCTAACTCCAGGGGGTGCATCAGTAGGGTAAGTGTTGGATAGTCTAGGGGTAAAAATTACTATTCTAACTCCAGGGGGTGCAACAGTAGGGTAATTGTTGGATAGTGTAGTGTAATATTATGCGTTGTAATGGTATGCGTTGTAATGGTAGTATGCGTTGTAATGGAATGCGTTGTAAAGGTAGTTTTTAAAAATGCGTTGTAGTGTCATGCGTTGTAATGTCATGCGTTGTAATGGATTATGCGTTGTAAAAAATGCGTTGTAAAGGTAGTGCGTTGTAAAAGTTGCGTTGTAAAGGTTGTTCCCCGGTCTCAAGTCTCAACACTACCTTGGTCCCTCCGTCTAAAAATGTTGTACCCTCTTTTTGTCACATATTCATTCATGGTATGAATCAATCAGTTGTGTCAATTTCATGCCCCCCCAAGTGCAACTGTGTGAATGTCAGGTGGTGACAGTTCAAAATGGCCCCACTCTTGCGTGAATAATTTATCAGATCTGATGGTGATAGGAGAGCCAGAATCTTCCAATGATGGTACCTTCCCTATTTCAATCCCATATACAGAATCATTTATGGTTCTTGTGCGATGACTGGAGAAACCATTTTGACTGATAAAATTACTCTACTTCTGAGACCCATGTTGTCCTGAGTATATGTCATGCTGGAATCTATTCGTTCCCATACATATGCTTTTTTGTGAATTTGTATATACCCCTGCAAAGTGACTAGTTTTTTAAACTTGATGCAAGTTTTTCCCATGGCACAATATTTCTTGGAGAGAGCAACATGGTTTTTGGAACCACACCTGAAGTATGTACCAATATTGGTATTGACATT
This sequence comes from Triturus cristatus, assembly GCF_964204655.1. Taxonomy (NCBI): domain Eukaryota; kingdom Metazoa; phylum Chordata; class Amphibia; order Caudata; family Salamandridae; genus Triturus; species Triturus cristatus. The sequence goes on from NC_140589.1 coordinate 753,789,754, forward strand.
CTACTCCAGCTTCCACAGTTCTGATGAACGAACATTTTGTTAAGATATATAAGAGATTGCACTCACATTTTCAGAAGAACTTTTGCAAATCGTCCTAATTCTTTGGATGTTATGACTGAACTCGCAGTTTCCCTAGCAATCTCCAATATTTCTAATGTTACCTCCAGCAATAGGTTTCTGCAGCAGATAATTCTTTCTTTTATGCGACTGGCAAAACAATTCACTACCAATTGGTCTCAGAAATATTTATATAAAGGGCCTTCAAATTTGCATGTCGAAGGCCAGTATCCTCAACTCTGTCAGAAAAGAGTCAATACATTCATGTTGTAATCGTTTGTGAGTAAAACATCTGTGCCTCTGCACAATTATGCTAAGGTCATCCTTGAAGTGATTTTCTAACCTTTTCACTGCTTCTGTTAAAACATCCCATTCTGTAGAAGGAGGTGGCATTAAGTGTGGTTGAATGGTCAAACATGTGTTGGCCCTCTGAGCCTCACCAATTGTAAAGTGTGGCCCTTTTTCTTAAGGTAAGAAAATCCATTCCATCAATGGCTAATAAACAGTGTTCAAATGTCTTGTACCATTGATTCCACTTCATTCTGGGAGTACCTGTTTCTAGTAGAAAAGAAATAGGCAAATTTACATTCTGCCTGCTGCTGGATGTGTGTGCCACTTGCAGGGAGTTGTCAAAGTTTAAGAGTGGCAGAAGGTACTTGTTAACTGGAAACAATGCTGAAACGCAACATAATAATTATCTTGCAACAACCAATTGTTTTATTACAGTGTGAACAATTGCACACAAGGATTTCCAACTGAAAACAGCAAGCTGATTAATGAACGTGAAATTGACATCCATTAACAAGCCAGAACAAGATTGTCCAATCCTGTTCGTCTACAAAAAGAAAAGCCAAACTTGTTACAATACGGCACATTGATGGTGAGCGGGCAAAGGGAAATAACCCTGTCACACTCGCTGTCAAACAAGATGCAGAGAACGGCGATGCAGAGCAGTGACAGTGAGCAGTAGAAACAAGCTGATGCAGAGACTTAATCCCGCAATGATCTATTTGAAGTTCACAAAAGGCTCTGCAGCATCGTAAAGTAAGCTACTGCAGCAAGGTTCCAAGACTTCAGTGAGTGTGTGCTGCACTTCAGGTACACTTTCAAATTACATGTTTTGCAGAGCTGAAGCAGGAAAAAGGTTGAGCATGGTTTGAACAAGTTATGCCAAAATGAAATGAAGACTTTATAAAGGTTTTAAATGGAAGTGAATGTAGAACAAGGATGAGGGCCACAGTACCTTGCCATATTAAGACAAGATGAGAGATTAAACTGGTGAGCTGACAATATACACATACGCGTATCCAGATGTGCTGTCCATTGAAGGAGAATGCTCGTCATAAAAAATTATGTGATGTTTCACTCAAAAAGAAAGGGCAAGAGTCGATTCCAGTAGATTTATTAGTCACAGAGAAGACAGCACACAATGTCCATCTGAAATTATCCCAGGTCTCCAGACTAACTGAAGAGCCTGAAATCCTTGTAGAGGAATGCCCAGCAACAACAAAACATTGTAATTCCATCCAACAACAGTTCTTGTCCTGGTCTAGATCAAGAATTATTAAAATGGTGTCTATACAGCAACACCGTATTGGTCTGTACCTATTCCGTCTGTAATGCCTGAGGCCCCCATTCCATCTGAGCCTCCAGCTGCACCACCTGCATCTACTTCTCCTTCTAATTCTGGCAGAGGAGATCAAGAGTTGAGGGGCCAGTCTGCCCCTGGCACCTCACACCTCTCTCATGCTGACCAATCCCTTCCATTTGAGTCTGTCCCAGTGGCTGCACTCAAGGAGTCTATTATGTCATTTGTTGAAGCACGGAGAGTGAACTCTAGGGACAGGCAGGACTTAATGGGAGACCGGTAACCAAGTAACCCAGGACCAGTTTAACCCTTATTAGGTCTCATAAGCCAGGTATGGATGTGTGATTTGGAGATCCTGTGAGTTTGGCTGCTGAACCTGGGTCCTTCTGGTTGTACTGGACAAACACTGCCTCAATCCAACAGCTTCCACAAAAACGTAGGTTCAATATCTTTATGAATTATTAATAAGTCAGCATGAAAACAGAATTAGATAACTTACACAATTACAGGAGATTACACACCTACATAATTGATTTTAAACATTAGCATACACTTTTAAATTATTCTCAAAACAGTTAATTGATGTCTAAAATATGCAATGGATAATTAAAATACACAGGTTAGCACACTTATCTGACAGGCATATAGTAGAGGGCATAATTGTTGCTGCAAGTATTTCTCCTGATGATGATGTCGCACGATTTTTACTAGTTTGTCATCAGGGACTGTTTTCTGACAGAAGCCATAAAAGAGCCAACAGCATATCCGTGTAAGTAAGTCTAAGTGTTAAAAAAAGATGGCAAAAAGAAGTTTTATCAAATCCAATTTGAAAAGCTCTCTATCATTTTTTTTTTTAAAACATTGTAAAATGTAAACTTAGGTCATACACTCACATTGTTGAACATCTGATAAAATATAAAAAAGGGCATCAACATGAAACCATAATCATGCATATTGAGTTTGCTGACAACATCTATATGAGCAAAAATCCATTGTGTTAACATGTAATTAAGAAAAAAGGAGTTTATTTATGTATATACAACTTACCAATGTCTACCATATGACAGCTGCGAGGTGACTGGCCAGATGTGATTTCATTGCAAGGAACAGAAGTCCCTGTTGTCTGTGATGGTGGATGTGCCAACCTCACATGGCCTATAAGAACAAAATATTTCATTTACAAAAACAGTATATTTACAGTATACATGTAACTGTTACTAACAAGCAGTAGATATTACCATAAATATATTAGGATTCATTTTACAGGAGAAACAATTGTTGTTGGCAAATTCACCTATCATTTTTTGCTGGTTATTGTTGAGAAACACGCTTTTGACGTTGCCTTGCTGCAGGTACATCGACTTCTTTCCTAGCTAAAGGATACACTCTTGCTGTATTGTGGTAAGTAAAATAACACAAGAAATTAAATACATAGGAAATAAAATATGGAGTACAATAACCAATGCAGGTATAATGGAAAAAATATATAGAGATGCTTGTAACTTTACTTCATGATAGATCGTCTTCAAGGCTTCACATCTTAAAGTTTCACACATGACTAGCTAGGCCATTTGTAAAGTTACTAAAGAATTTTGAGTCTTATATTAGAAAGAAAAATATAATCTCTAATACTAATAAAATTGCAATAAAGAGGCAACATGGACTGGATTGCAGAGGCACACATTGTAACAAAGAAAAATAGTAGTTACATAGAGTGTGGGGATTGGTATTTGAAGATTTCCTGGCACAGAATTACTGTTGTCTGTAACAGGCAGCCCATGTAGCCGGTGGGGGTGCATAGTAAGGAGGATTTCCTTCTTGGCGGGTTAGATGGAGATGGGCTCCCATAGCTCCTCCAGGAAACCAGAAAAAGCTCTAGACACCTCTGTACAGGTGAACTTCTCCTTCACCCATCCCCTCTCATCCTGCCACTTTTTCTCGATACCCCTCCTCTCCAATGTATTAGCTGCATCCATCAACTTCTGACATTAGGCTGCCTTCTGTGTTGCAATGAGATAGCAGCATGGCGTCCATGTAACTTTTTATAGTTGTGCAGTATAAATGTAACTATAAGTTCATACTCCTCATCTTTGTCCTCAGAGCAGGAAGCATCATTTCTTCTTGCACAACACAAAATTTTAAAGAAAGCAGGCGGCCAGTTTATATATGGTTAGAAGTTTGTGAATATTAGGTGTAATTAATCATTATTTGGTGTATGTAATTACAATATCGTTAGGTGCGTGGGTTTCAGCTTGATTACCATGCGGAGTCCTTCAAGCTAGGGGGCTAAGGGCATGCAATGGCTGTTGTCAAACTGATAGTAAGAGGGCGTATATGGTAAACACTACGGTATACACTTAGGAGGAGTAACTGCAAGAGCAAAATTGCCTACTTTATACTGTACTAGTATCTTTGGTCCAATTTTATGGACATGGAAACCATTGAAGAGTGTCTTAGCAGTCATCACTCCCTTGCCCTAACTTTGCAGGGAGTTCTCCTCATCAAGTTAGATGTTTATTGTACTAAATAAGTTCCCCTCTGAATAATCTCAAACAACTGTAGATGTAACTAGTGGGGAACAATAGTAAACAGTCCTGAGTCTCTAGAAAATAATTATCTCACTGTGTAAGCATCCCTTGATCTCTTTGAGAGTTTGTTTGGGAGTGAGATTAAAATATGCACGATTCACTTATTGTTTGAGACATTAAGAAAATATTATGTTAAGGAACTTAGGCCAGTCCAACATAAAAAGAAACACACACCCTTGTACTCCAAAGACTGTAGGCAGGTAAAATCAACCTTATCAACAGCTGTAATAGAGTTGTAATAGTAGACGTTAGAAGGGTGTATAAAATGAAATTTGCCCAAAGTTACAGTGATTAAATTGGCATATGCTAGAAGCGGTCATGAACAATGAAAGTAAGAGTTTTACATTGCACCACAAGTTTGGGAGAAGCACTTTACCAATCCTTATTCTGACCCTTTTGGTACTTCGCCCCACAAACCTCTTGTGTAGTTACTTCCTTTATAAAGGCAATGCACTACAACTCTTCAACTTGATTTGATGTTTCAGTCCAGGATACACACAAAGCAATCATGAGTTTGAAAGTAGGGGAAGCCCCAGGGCTGTATTTATATAGATCTGAACTGTTGTTTAGGTCCACTTACATAAACATTTGATCTAATGGCATTCTAATAGGCGTTAATATACCATATTGTTCCTATCGATAAAAAGTACAGATAAGATAATGCAGATAATTATAGACCAATCTGTTTATTAGACAACGTCCAGAAACTCTTCTGTAAACAAGTAATGAATCAGCTTCAAGACTGAATTGACAGACCATCACACCCTAACAGATCAGCAAGCTGGATTTAAAGTAAACTGCATATTGGGCACCCCATCCACATGTCTGTGTTGCCTACAGCAGGGGGCTGATATAGGACACATGTTCTGCAATTGCCCGGCTGTCAAAGCACTGTGGGATACAGCTGTGGAGGCTCTCACAGGAGGTCACTGGTCGCACCGAGGTGTGCATCATAGGAAGCTCATATTAGGCCTGTTTAAATACCCTAAAGCTTCCAAAGCCACAAATAGATTTATTGACTTAGCATTATTAATTACACGCCGGCTTATAGCCATGTATAGGAAAGCGCAGACACTACCCGGAGAAGCACATTGGTGCAAAGCATTGCTTAAATGGGGACAGGCGCAGGCAGTAGTGCTTAGGAGGGAAGAAGCTCGAGGTTTGCGGACATTTCCCATAGCTACAGAGTGGGACACTCTATTAACTAGTCTGCAAGCCTATAGTGAAGACCGCCTGAACTAGTGTGTCTAATACTTCATCAATTGTGGTTTAACCTCCCTACCCATGTATGTATATGCCCCCCCCTTTTTTTTCTGTGATCATCCTGATGCTGCTATACTTCCCTGATTTTTCCCAGGTGTAGAATGATTACCTGAAGTCTGGTACACAATATAAGATGCTTTATAGACAAATGGCAGCCAGGTGAACATTATGAGTAAACTCTGTTGATTATGTAAACACTGTGATAGAGAAGAAGGAGGCATGCTGAGCCAGCATCCTGAAATGTCCTGCATTTTAGTAGTATCGCTGCAGGTTCTTTCTAGTTTGACTAGTTGTATAAGTTGCTGATGAACCACTACTTCCTTCATTGTTTGGTGCAATGATACACCGATCCTGTTTCTGATGTAGATATGTGTATGTTGGCATGAGATTACACCTCTGTGTCACATTGTGTGATGCTAATATTAAAAGGAAATAAAATGGTTAAAAAAAGCTGGATTTAGAGTACAAGTTTGTACTGTCGATCAGATGTTTTGTTTTGAACACTATATTGGAAAGTTGTCTCTTTAAAACATGACCATCTTTATGTGACTTTTGTACATCTGAGGATGGCCTTTGATTTGGTTCCTAGAGCTGCACTAAGGAAGGTGTTCAAATCCTGTGGTGCCTCAGAAACATTGCCATCTTACTTAGTAAGACATCACTGTCATACTGACATCCAAGTTAGGTGGATAAGATGTAGTCAAATATGGTGTCACCTCCTGATTCAAAGAGGTGAGCGACAAGGCTGTGTGATTGCACCCACTTTGTTTACGTTATACATCTGCGAGGTTGTTCATTTTTTAGTTGATATTGTTAATGACTCCTCTAAATCAGGAGGGGCCAAGACCCTGACAGTGATGTTTGCTGATGACACCATTTTATTTCAAGAACACCAATGAGACTGCATTCTCTTTTAAACTAGTTTTCAACTTTTTCCTCCCAACACGGCCTAGAAATGAATAAAAAATTAAATACACGATCTTCAACCCTCATGGAACGTTTAAGGGTTGGTTAATGGTTGGCGATACAGTATTACATAGGGGGGAAATTGTGATCATTTCAGGGTGAATCTTGCTGATTCTCAATCATCGGTACTGCAAATCATGAAAAGTCATATAACATTAAAGATAAAGCTGTCATAAATCCACCTTGTCCAGGGCTATATCCCCTTATTTCAACTTTATGGTGCAAAGGACCTTAAAGCAGCTCTTTATGGCTTTGAGATATGGGGATATGGCAATGTGTCACTCTTAACATAGTCTGACAATCTTTTCATAAGGTCACCTTATGCAAAGTGCTCCATTGCTTCCTATACACTTAGTCCTAGTTCTCAATCGGGTGGCTCATGTATCCTACCTTAACCCGGTTTTGTATTGTCTATGTTGTATCTCTTTCACCCGTCTGTAGAACGGACGTTACCATATCTCTTTATAACAATGGGAACATTCTAATTCAATCCTTGAATGACAAATTTGCAATATTGGATGAGATCTTCCTTATCCTCAAGGACTGTGAACAATAAGAACTCATCTTCTATCCAAAGTCACCCTACCTCCCCTGGCATTGCTCTCGCACCTCTATTAACTCCGATGCTTACTCCAGCATCACTCAGCTCACTCCCAATTGTTAGCTCCTGCTACCCCACCTTTTCTCCTGCCATATCTACCTTGGAGTGTATGTATTCTGCTTGGTCTGAGACTCACTCCGGGATTCGCCGACCCAGTCCACATTCACCCTACACCCCTACAACAGCCAGCATAGAATCCCTCATTCCTGGTCCCATTCCCTCCCCCTGGTTCTCACCCCTGTCCTCTGAACTCTCAAGCGTGGCATTGCGCTGTGGGCCGAACCGCAACCTGCGATGCTGCCCATTTCCTTTACACGGGCTGCAGTGCTGCCCACAGCGCCTCTCTCTCCTTCTTGAGTACATCACGGAGCAACACAGCGGCTTGCTATTTCCATTGTGGCATTGCGAATGTGCCCCGTGACATCTGCTGCCTCTTTGCATCATATAAAACACACAAAAATTGACCAGCTGGCTTTCCTATAGGCTGCCACTATTCTAAGCAGACTAAGACCAAACTATTTAATAAGAGGATCACTGTCATTTAATGATTCTACTTTCTTCAGTGTTTTTGATATTTTCAATCAATTTAGACAAACAGAAAAAGAAGACTTCACAGTTCACAGACGTGAACACAAATATCAAAAAACCAATCAATTTGCAATTCACGAACATTAGTCAACAACAATCACTTTGCACAAACTTATGCTAATACTCCAGTCATTAGCAGCATACACATAGCAATGCGAAAAGGTCATCTGTGCCCATAACATTCAGGATGGCAAGAACAGATTACAAACCAGAGGGGTATAAACTTCTCAAACAACAAAGGGTGTACATTTTAAATACATTATTTTCCTTGTTGTTTTAAATTTTAACCAAAACATGACCCCTTAAGGTACTTTATGCCGACGCGTTTCCAATCCTGCTGTATTGCACAGGATTCTCTTCAGGGCTAGGACTGGATTTCTGAGTGTTGGTTTTCATTTATTCAACTGCATATTGTGAAGTTATCTTAAGGGAGAGATCCTTTTCTTGATCCTTTTAATGGCTCTAATTAAATTTCTGCCAGGACACGTCTTTTTTGAGGCCCGAGGATGACATTCAGACTCGAGACTTCCCTTGAAGTGAAAGCACGGTGGTCATTTCCGTGAGGGGTTTCTTTTCGAAGTCTTGTAGCAGCAGCTAAATCTCTTGAGTGTCCAAAGGAATGCACCTGCGTCTTTGCATCAGGCATGCCGTGGACTTGCGTGGCAGCCTGCTAGATGTTTCACATAACATCTTAGAAATATCGCAGTTCCCAGGTAGAGACTGCGGCTTCTTATGCCTTCTTGGGGGACACTTGCCCTTTACATTTACATGGTTTCATCTTGTAGGTCATCTCCATTGGGGCCATCTTGTTGCCTGTTTTCCTTCTCTCCTTCACAGTTGTGCTTCCAGAGGGCCTTGGGAAAAGGTTGTTCTACCTTCCTAACATGGTGGCCTTCCTATTCTGCTCTTCACTCCTTTCCTTATCCAAGATGTCAACCGTTTTGTCCTGTTTTGTCACTGCCTGTTCCTGTCTTTTTATTTCCTGTTCCGGTTTTTTACTTCCTGTTCTTGGGTATAAAAGGGGCAGAATCTTTTCCTTCCTTGCGTTGCAACACTGTGTTCCTGTTGGTGTGTCCACGCTCCTGTTGGTTCCCTGCTCCAGTTTTTGGTGGTCCTTTCCTTCCGTTGACGCTCTCCTTCCCTTGGCACCTCCTGCTCCAGTTTGAGTTCCTGTTTATCTACTGCTCCAGCTTGGGCTTTTGTTTTCTCTGTGTTCCCTGGCTCATATCTTCTCCATCGTTTCTGGAGTCTCCTTGTCATCAGAGGTTTTTCCCTACAGGGTTTTTCCTCTTAGGACTCCTTCTGGAGGGCACTTGCTGCTTATTCTTTTTACAGCAGATGGCACCATGGCTACCGGAAGTGGCCGCCCATATCTCGAACAAACTAGAGCCAAAGTTGAGAACCGTGCCATCATCTTAAGACTGTTAAGATAGACTCCAAACATGACACGTGGGTCCCCCTGGTACTCTCACATCTCTTCTCTGAGCCCAGACATTCACCATGTCGGAATCTTTATCCCCTAAAAGGATTAACCTCATGCCTCCTATGTCTCACACTCAGCACATAACCTCCCCTCTCCTGTATCCGACATTCCCATCCAACTCACACAGTCCCTCCGCAAGACCTTCCTGAATTACAAATACTCCAGGCCTCCACATGTGGTTTTTCCTCTCAACCTGGCATCACATGTGGCTTCCCCGCTCCCGCTGGCTTCACCCCCAACCCATGACCACCTGTCACCACATTTCTTTGGACTCTCGCCTAGGCAAGATTTCACTTAGGCTTCTTCATCTCAAGGATGAACTACTGAGACTTACATCCGTTGCCACAGAGTTACTGCTCAATCAAAAGCCCAATAGCGCCCTGATGAATGTGACTGGTTCCCATACCGTCTTGCTGCCTGCCCACATCCATCACACTGCTCATTTTAGTTGGAAAACTATACCCTTCACTAGCGCCCCCTCTCCATGAGACTGACTGAGTGTCTATCTGACAGTGACTTCCACGCCCTCCTCCATACTTACATCCCCACTGAAGATACCAACAAGGTCTGTCTGGGTCAAATCCAAACCATCCAGGCTAATCCTTATAGAGAACCTAGTTACAACCCCAGAGCGGTAAACAATGCCAATCTCAAGCACATTAACATCACTCGGTCTGCCACTGTCTACACTTGAAATACATGCTTCCCAATTGCAGATTGGCTGTTGATCATGCGCCTGATAGTTATGACCTCATCCTTGCACATAATTTCAATATGGATATCGTTATCCTTTCAGAAATCTGGCAAACAACTCATCTCCTCCTATTTTAGACTTAGCATCACAGCATCATTTGACTAGCTAGAACTAAGAGACCTAGTGAGGGAGTAGCCTGGAACTACCATAACACCCTCTCTGTGAATCAGTCAGAAATTGCTGCTCTGCCCGCTTATGAATATCTTTGCATCAATATCGTTAGCAACAATAGCCTAATTTGCAAACTGCACACAATCTACCACCTTCCTGGAGACAATCTGCCTTTCATTGAGCAAGTCATGGAAGTCATCTCAACAAACGATGTTCCTCAAGTTACCCAGATCTTCCTTGGAACTTTTAACCTTGAATAGCCATGCAGTGCACAGCTTTAAATCCTTTCTATCAGACCTTGAGTTGACCCAAATCTGCGACAGCCCTACTCACAACAAGTGTGAGACATTAGGCCTTATCATTGCAAAAACAGACAACACCACAGCGGGAGTCCATTATCCCCTGTGACTGGACAGACCACTACTGTATTACCGTCCTCATCAATGATGTTGTGAAATCCTGAAAAGAGCTCAACTAAAGAAACCAAAACAAAGGAAAATAAGTTGTCTGAACACAAAACCTAACTACGTTCTATCCTTTGTAACAACTCCCTGTCTCCTTAGATGAACATGATAGATGTTCACAACCTCACAGAGCACTACAATACCTCCATTTTGAACATCCTTAACTCGATCGCCCACATTCAACTAAAAAACATATCCACCAAAGTCTCTCAACCTTGGTTCAAAAGACACAATCTGAGATTAGCAGAAAAAGCCTAGAGATACTCGCCTTCTATGGAGCAACTAAAATGCTTAAGATCAAGAACCAGAAGCTCGAAAGCCAACTTCTTTAGAACCTAGCTAGACCAAACTCGTAATTGACCCAAAAAACATTTGCTCAACCTACCAAGCCTGCTCGGCACTGGGTCCAACACGCTCCCCAACTGTGAGGACTTTGCTTCCTTCGTCTCGGTAAAATAAAAAATAATTGAAAATGATCTGCAGTTAGCGGAGGAACTCCTACCAGCTATCTCACACATCATTCCACATCCCTCACAGACCGCTGATCCTGTTGTTCACCCTGGGCATTGCTCCAAAAATAGTGCCTCACCCTTCTTTTAAGAAAGTGACATTCACAACATGCTTATAGCGATGAAACCATCTAATCATTTCATCGACCCTTTCACTCTGAATATCTTAAAGGAGATAAAATCTTCTATTCTTCCTGTTAGACCTGGCACCTTGGCGTGAGTCTCCCTTCCATTTTTTGCTGTTGCCTCACGTGTTTTTGCTGGTGTTAGATGCTTTGGGCACTATGCCACTGCTGTCCAGTGCCACAGTGCAAGTGCTCCCTATCGTAAATTGGTGTATGAATTAGTGATTCCATGATTGGTTGGTTTGGTTTACCTGTCAGACCCTAGTACAGGCACCAAGAATGCCCAGGGCTTGTAAATCCAAATGCTGCTGTCGGGCTTGCAGCACTGGTTGTGCCGCCCACAGAAGCACCCTGTAAAAGAGTGTCTAAGGCCTGCCATTGCAGAGCCTGCGTGTAGTCTGGTACTGTCATGCTGACTGGGCAAGTGCACCCACTTGCCAGTCTCTAAACCTTCCCTTTTCTTCACGTCAGACACCCCTATGGTAGGCCCACGGGCAGGGTGCAGTGTAAGTATAAGGTAGGACATGCCCTGGTGTGTGTGGCATGTTCTAATAGTGAATTACAGCCATTTTCGTTTTTCACTATTGCAAGGCTACCTGTTCTCCATAGGCCAGAATGGGCAGTTTGATTATTACACCTTATAATCCTAACTGACTCAGGGAACGTGGTAGAAATTCGAATTTAGTATGCCTGAACTCAGAATGATAAAATACATATTTTAGTGAAGTTGGTATTAACATTCTGTGATTTTAAATACCACTTTTAGAAAGTAGGTATTTTCTTGTCTAAGCATTCAAACCTACCTCTGCTAGGCTGTGTATTCCTTGTCTGGAGTTTTGAGTGACAGGAATTCCAGGAGACAGGGTGAGGCAGCCCAGTGGTGAATAGAGAGATCTGCATCTAGATGGGAGGGAGGAGTTGCACCTGGGACCTGTATAGGGCTGGGCCTTCAATCCACAATGCTGGGTCCACCTATTGGGGTGCGTCTGATGTCTCTGCCCTGCACTCTGAAAGGAAAGAAGGAGTCATGTAAACAAAGTGCTCCAGGACTGACCAGAACTGGTTTGGACTAGGCAAAGGCCTCTCTGCCTTCAGAGAACAAAGGCAAACTAAGTATAAATATTGCGACCCCCAACCCAAGAACTTTAGATCATTTTGGGAAACAAGAAGAAACCTTTGCTGAGGAGTGGAACCAGAAGAAACTGAGGGAAGATTATCCCTCAGCTGAAGTGCTGCTTGGGGGATTGGCCTGCAGTGTAAATGACTGCCAAAGAAAGGAGAAAGGACTTTGTGTGCATTTTCATTCAACTTGTGTAAGGATCTCCAAGGGCTTGGAAAAGAGCTTACCTCCTGCTGAAGTCCCAGGAACAACAGACTTCAAACCCCAGCTCCCCAGAGTTCTTTTGAAGTGCCTGCTGCTGTTTTGGGCCTTCTGAGGGACTGTGTGTCTCAAGGAGCTGGAAGCGCAACTCACGGAGAAGAAGCGTGTCGCCGTCGCAGCCACTGCCGTCGCATCCCGGAACACGGGTGATGCCTCTGTAGCTGACGCTCTGCACCGCACCACGAGAAGCGTCCCACAACACCGATGAAGCGTGTCGCTGTAGCTGTTGCATTGCACTGCATCAAGAGAAGTTTCTCGCATCGAGGAAGAAGCATGTTGCCGTCGCAGCCGCTGCCGTCGCATCTTGGATGTCACCACTGTAGCTATCGCATTGCACCGCATCAAGAGAAGTGTCTCGCATCGAGGAAGAAGCGTGTCACAGCCCCTGCCGTCGCATTTTAGATGTCGCCGATGTAGCTGTCGCATTGCACTGCATCAAGAAAAGCGCCTCGCATCCACGGAGGAGCGTGCCACCGTCGGAGCTGCTGCCGTCGCATCCTGTTACAAGGGTGTCGCCGCTGCAGTTGTCGCATCGAGCGGAAGCGTCTTGCAACGTCGGAGAAGAGTGTCGCTGCCAAGGCCGCTGTCATCGCATCACGGAACAAGGGTGTCGCTGCTGCAGCTGACACATCGAGTCGAGTCTTCTCGCAACCTCGGAGAAGCGGGCCGCATCAGGAAGATCTTCACGCCTTTATTTCTTGCACTAAACTTTCATCTCATCACCATCGTTGCAACACTTTCGTTGCTCTGCGTGTTGCATCTAAAGGTACATTGTACTAAAAGTGTTGCATTTAAGAACTAAAGAGAACTAAGCTAAAACTACCATTTTATGTAACAGTATTGTGGATTTTTGTCGTTTATGGTCTTGTGGTAAATCTATATAAAGAATACTTATTTTTGATATACAACTTGTGTGGTGTCCATCTGTAGTGCTGTCACTTGATTACTGTATGTGTTCACAAATGCTTTACACACTGCCTCTGAGATAAGCCTGTCTGCTCGTGCCAAGCTACCAAGCGGGTGAGCAGGGGTTATTTTAGGAGTGTACCCCCTTACCCTGACTAGAGGCAAGTGTCCCTATTTGTCACAAGTGCATACATGTGCCAACGAGAGACCCCCAAATCTAACACTTCCCTTATGGACTAAGATCGTAAATGCTTCACTCCGCCAAGGCACTATCCCTGAATGTCTAAAAGCAGGTCAGGTAACCCCCACATTGAAAAAATCAACTGCAGATTGCTCAGACCTTAACAACTTCCACCCAATCTCCAACATTCCCACTCTGGCGTAGCTTCTGGAAAAATGTGTCCCCACATAGATAATATACAACTCCTTGACCAATGTCAAACCAGCTTCCATCAAGGTCACAGCACAGAATCAGCACTCACACACTTAGGGGCCGATTCCGATTCGGGTCAGAAGGGCACCGAACGCAATCTGGCCGGAAAAACTACGAGCCGTACGTGTGTTTTCTGGCCAACTCATACAGCTGTACGAGCGAGCAAGTACAATGTGAGCTACATGAAATTCACCGACTGAGTCGTTTCTGGGTCTGAACCGCACCGTACCTCTTGGTCGTAAGTTAACCGTGGCGTGCAATGGATGCGATTCACGACCGAGCCAGTACGATGCACGCGTCGGACAGCCTGTGCGAGCCGGAGTTTCCGGCTCGCAAATTTTCAGGGTGGTTGCCTTTGGAGGTCTGCGTCGGACCCCCGGTCACCCGCAGCCCTACGACTCGGACACAGGGGGAGACCCATTGGTCTACCCAACACAGGCATGTACAGTGCGGATGGCACCGATGCGCACCCACTGTAGGGGGTGCACTTGTACGCGACGTACCCATTCAGTCAATGGTAGCCCATGTACGCGTCGTATGACCGGCTCCCATTGACTTCTGTTAGACCTGGCACCTTGGCGTGAGTCTCCCTTCCACTTTTTGTCTCTGTGCCTCATGTGTTTTGCTGGTGTTGGCTGCTCAGAGCACTGTGCAACTGCCAACCAGTGCCACAGTGCAAGTGCTCCCTATATAAAATGTATATGTTGGTTGGATTCCATGATTGGCTTATTTGGTTTACTGTCAGACCCCAGTAAAGTGCAAGAGGGGTGCCCAGGGTTTGTAAATACAAATGCTGCTGGTGGGCTTGCAGCACTGGTTGTGCCACCCACAGAAGCGGCCTGGTAAAATGTACCTAAGGTCTGCCTTGCAGAACCTGCATGCAGGCTGGTGCTGTCATGCTGACTGGGCAAGTGCACCCACTTGCCAGTCCCTAAACCTTCCCTTAACTTCATATTAGTCACCCCTATGGTAGGCCCAAGGGCAGGGTGCATTGTAAGCATAAGGTAGGACAAGCCCTGATGTGGGTGGCATGTCCTAATAGTGAATTACAGCCATTTTCGTTTTTCACTATTGTAAGGCTACCTGTTCCCATAGGCCAGAATGGGCTGTCAGAATTGTTACATCCTATGATCCTAACAGACCCAGGGAACATGGTAGAAATTCGAGTTTAGTATGCCTGAACTCAGAATAATAAAATACATCTTTTAGTAAAGTTTATTTTAATATTCTGTGTTTGCAAATAACACTTTTAGAAAGTTGGTATTTGCTTGCCTAACCATTTCAGCCCGCCTCTGCTATGATGTGTATCTGCCTGTCTGGCTTGTGTGAGTGACAGGGCTGGGGAAACCCAGAGGGGCAGTTCTAGGTAGCCTGGTGGTGAATAGAGAGATTGACATCCAGATGGGTGGGAGGAGTACACCTGGACTCTGAATAGGGCAGTGCTCTGCCACCACAATGCTGGCTCCACCTCCTGTGGAGCGGCTGAGGTCTCTGCCCTGCAGCCTGAATAGAAAGTCAGAGTCATGTCAACAAAGTTCTCAGGAACTGGTTTGGACTGGGCAAAGGCCCCTCTACCCCAGCGGAACAAAGGAATTAGGGGTATAAGTATTGGGACCCTGCTCCCAGGAAATTAGATGCTGCTTGACAAGAAGAACCTCTGCCTGAGGAGAAGGAACTGGGAAAGCTGTAAGGAGGAGTACTGTCCCTGACCAGGGGGATTGGCCTGCAGTGGTTGTCCTGCTGCTGAAGGAGAGGAGAAAGACTACAAAAGACTTTATTTCAACTTGTGCTTAAAAAGATCTCCAAGGGCTTGGAATAGAGCTTGCCTCCTGCTGAAGTCTCAGGAACAACAGAATTCACCCCCCTTCTCCCCAGAGTTCTTTGGAAGTGCCTGCTGCTGTTGTTGGGCCTTCTGAGGGACTGCGTGTCGCAAGGAGCTGGAAGTGCGACTCAAGGCGGAGAAGCGTGCCGCCGTTGAAGCTGTTGTCGTCGCATCTCGTAAAGGGTGTCGCCGCTGCAGCATCGCATCGAGCGGAAGCGTCTCGCATCATCCAGGAAGTGTCTCTCAACGCCGAAGAAGCGTGTCGCCATCGCAGCCATCGTAGCTGATGCACCGCATCAAGAGAAGAGTCTCGCATCGAGGAAGAAGCGTGTCGCCATCGCAGCCATCGTAACTGTCGCATTGCACCGCATCAAGAAAAGCGCCTCGCATCCACAGAGAAGCCGTCGGAGCTGCTGTCGTCGCATCGCGTAAAGGGGTGTCGCCGCTGCAACATCACATCGAGCGGAAGAGTCTCGCAAACGTCGGAGAAGAGTGCCGCTGCCAAGGCCGCTGTTGTCACATCGCGTAAAGGGTGACGCCGCTGTAGCTGGCGCATCAAGTCAAGTCCTCTCGCAACATCGGAGAAGCGTAACGCATCTGGAAGATGTTCACGTCTTTATTTCTTTGCACCAAAAACTTCCTTGCATCAACATCGTTGCAACACTTTCGTTGCCCTGCGTGTCACATCTAAAAGGTACATTGACTTAAAGTGTCGCATTTAAGAACTTAAGAGAACTAAGCAAAATTCTACCATCTAAAGTAACAGTATTGTGTATTTTTGTCGTTTAATGGTCTTGTGGTAACTCTATATAAAGAATCCCTATTTTTAATATAAAACCTGTGTGGTGTCCATTTGTAGTGTTGTCACTTGTTACTGTATGTGGTCACAAATGCTTAACCTATAACGCTCTGAAATAAGCCTTGTCTGCTGGCGCCAAGCTACCTAGAGGGTGAGCAGGGGTTGTTTTAGGAGTGTAACCCCTTACCCTGACTAGAGGAAAGGTTCCCTGCTTGACACAAGTACCTACCTGTGCCAACCAGAGAACCCGGATTCTAACAACATCTATGGGAGTCCGACCTAACCGAGTCCGGCAGCATACGGCCGCATCGTACTCGCTCGGTCAGACTGCAGGACTCCGGCTTGGTCTTAAAACACTCTGGATCTGGCTCGGTCGGAGTGCTTTCCAACCCGGATCGGAATCGGCCCCATAGTGGACAATATATTAAAAATGCTGGACCAGAATGAACTGTGTCTTCTTATCCTCCTTGACTTATCTTCTGCATTCAAAACTGTTAAATAAGACAATCTATTGAACATACTTGAACGGAGGAAGGGGTAATCAGGGTCCGTCCTTCTTTGGTTTACTTCATTCCTCAGCAACAGAACCCAAAGATCAAGGTTAATCAATCCCTGTCCAAACCAACCACTGTCGCCCTTGGGGTCCCAGAGGGATCCGCCTTCTCACCCATTCTCTTCAACTTATTCATGGAACCTCTAGCAGATTTTTGTTTTTTATGGAGTTTTATATAGCTCAAACTTGACCCAAAGGTATCGGGTATCAGAGCGCTTTACATAGCACCAGTAGCGTTACATGAGTACACATTCTTTTTTTTTTGTTAGGCACGGGGAGATTAGGTGATTTGCCCAGAAACACAGGATGTTCAGCGTCATTGCCGAGACTCAAACCCAGTTCCCCAGATTCAAGGACGACCGCCCCAGCCGTTAGGCCAGCTCCTCTCCCTGACATCCGCTAACATTCATTATCACATGTATGCAAACGACACTCAATTGAATGTTAAAATCTCCTCCCTAGAAGACATCATGTCCCTCAACACTACTTTACAAAATACTTAGAACTGGCTCACTGGCAGTAATTTCAAACTCAACGCTGCCAAAATGGAATTCCTCATCATTACCCCTCCTAACCACAATGTCAAGCTCGACCTATGGATGAAGCATCTAACTGCCCTCAACTGCTCTCCTCACATTATAGACTCTGCTAGATCCTTGGGAATTACACTAGACAAATACCTGAATATGCAGGATCGCATCAGCACTGTCACCAAAGGAGAATATTTTCAGATAAGCATTTTCTTGAAACTAAAACCCTTCCTCCCCCAGGAAAATCTTAAATCTGTGGTCCAAGCTATTGTTTTTCAAATGCTGGATTATGGAAGTGCTGCATTCTGTGGCCTGCCTAGATACAAGCTATCCCCTATAAGGGCCTACCTTAACTCTGCTGCCAGACTCGTCATCAGAACAGAAAGAAGTAATCACATCTCCCCGGTTCTAAAATCCATGAACCGGCTCCCTTATGAGGCAAGAATACAACTAAAGTTTGCATGCATGACTCATAAAGCCTTACATTTCAATACCTCTAGGTATTTGGTACAAAAGCTAGAACTATCGGGGGATGCAAATCATAGCAAAGGTCCAGCTCTCTGATATTGAAATCACAGTTTTTCCATTAAAAGAAATCGTGCAACAGAGCCTTCTCTGTATTGCTCCGAAAATTTGGAATTCTCTGCCTCCGGCTATCTGCCTGACTCCGTCTAAAGCATCCTTCAAAAAAGAAGTGAAAACATTTCTTATGAACACATTTTTGCCCTAAGATCACACCTTTTGTTTCTTGATCTTATCCCTGACTCTTATTCATTTGTTAATTATGACTCTTAATCTTCTCTGTTTGTACCTCGTTCCATTCATAAATGTGACTGTTTCTTTTGTCTCCTACTTAACTCTTACCTCCCCTCCTGTAAATCTCTCTGATATCCTCTCGAGTCATTTGCGCACTATATAAAAGTTTATAAACAAATAAATAAATACATATCTACTCTGTGTGTGAACTAGAGTCTTATAGAAGTTAACTAAATAAGTTGATTACCCTAGACAGAGGCACATCATGGCTTTCATATGCAAAAACCTGACTTTACTGCTTGAATCTGAATGAAATGTGGGAAGATCCGTGTAGCATTGATGGAACATCTGCTTTTATGGTGAAAACAACCATGTATTCAATATAGTTATTTGTAATGAAAAAGTGGAATGCAAAAGGTAGGAGTGGGTGATTTATTGATTAAAGAAAGCTAGCACTCAAGTTGTTCATCAGAATACTGTGATAAAGATACAGTAGAATATTGGTGAATTAACAGACAGGCTGTTGCTGTTATCAGACTCTGTTCCACATAGCTGGGGAACATGTTTTCTCATTTTAGTGTCATGAGAGAAAATTGTTTTCTTTCAAACATGTTTTATCAAATCCCAGCCCAGAATCAGCATTTTTCACAGGGTGAAATAACCATAGAACACACCACAGTTCCTAAACATAACACAGTACAAATAGTTTATATTGGGACTAAAATCAGTTATAACCCTTCATGTGTTCCCTTTTTGACCCTCAAAAACAGGCTTTCACTCCAATGCATTTCAATCAGGACCCTGCCTACGAGTCCTGTAAATACTGCTACAAGATGTTGTCCATGTTGTGGCTCAGTATATCAAGGGGAGGGGCCATTGAAACCCCTCACATCCTCAAGGGGTGTGCGCCCTGCCCAGGATGCAGGAACTTTGGACCTGAGTCCTGTAATGTCCACCAAAAGATATTGTTCATTCCGTGGTCAGCCAATCAAAAGTGACCAATCTCTTTAAATTGACCTATCAGAGCATATCTGCTCACCAACGGTCCAGATATCATTCACGTTTTATGGAGGAAAACTCCATTCATTTCCAGCTTAATCATCTTTGTAAATGCTAATATATAAAAAACTGTTGAATGGCTTTAAACCAAATAATGAAAAGCAGGCTCTCAAAAGAAAGTTCTAACTTTCTACCAAGTTTGGTGTAATTCCATTCAGCTGTGTTTTGTGTATCAGAGAACAATCCTTTGAAGCTATCTATTAGTTTGATCGGAGCTGTGAATAATTATTTGTACATTTTGATTCAATTACATATCACTCCCATTCCATTTATTTACATTGCATGATTTTTAGAGTGAAATATATTGTTATTGTAATCATAAAGCATGTGGCTAGCAGACAAACATATAGATCTCCTTCTAGAAACATCTAAGGCCTACATGTTCACTATACTTCTCATCAAATCTGGAATTCTCTCTCTTGAGTCTTCACATTACCATTGAACATTGTGTACTTTTCCATCGTATCTGTCATGGTGATACCTGAGAAGAATGTTTGTGTTTCTCTGGGTAGGGAAAAGCAATTAATATAGAATTATAGATGTTTTTAACCAAAGGGTTCTGAGTGACTTCAAATAGACAAGAATGAAGCTCGGGTTGTCTATGATATTCCTCAGTACCCAAAGGTAGGAAAACCTTCCCATTATTAACTTATCCCCATGTATAATTTTATGTTATGTGTGGCACACAAAATCAGCTGTGCCTGCTTTCAACTGCTATGCAGGGGCAGAGAAATAGTGGGGATCCATACATAACATGAACTCTCCTCCCTGTTCCAAATGTAAAAACAAAACTGGCCTACAGCCACCCAAAACACCACCCTCTGTACCATCCGATTGCACCCCCTCCCAAAGTTGTGCCCTCTGCCTATGAAAGCAGAGTACCAGCTGTACACTGGCTGGCCTGCTTCCAGAGAGGCCTGTAGAGGAGCCTGGAATACCTTTATGATATTTGAACTGTGGATAAGACCTTTAAGTAAACAATATGATTCAAAATCTTGCCCGTGAGATAATTCTTTGATCCAAAGCATTATGCACTTTTCTTTTATTCTGCACTTTATATAAATCAGTGAGAACAAGATTTTTGCTTCCATTATTAAGGAATATCCGCCCTTGCTCATATATTGATGGTTAAAATTTTCTGCATACTTTGGCTACCGCTGATCTCTGCATCGCGGTAGCTAACTAAATAAAGGGCCCTATAGCAATTAGAAAGCGTTGTGAGTAAAGTTGTAGAAGATCACCAGTATAACATCTTGCTGCTTAAACTGACTATTGTATGTAAATAATACGATGCTGCTGAAACTTTATGAACTGTTTTTTAACTTTTATTGTGATTGTTTTAGGAATTGCAAAATTTTATTGATATTGTCAAACTTTTATGGTTCTTTGAACCGAAATAAAGTTATTCTTGAATTGACTTGATTCAGAATCTGGTGTTCATGCTAGTGGGGCTTGTGAGAACTACAGATGGGTAACAGAAAGTAACAGGGATCTTTCTCAACCATTGGTTCTGAGTAATGTCAAATAGACAATGAGAGCGAGGTGAAAAACATCAGCTATTAACTTGTTACCCATCTATAATTTGCTGTTATATATGACTCCCAAAATTATCTGCCCTTCTTTCAATGGATACACAGAGGCAGAAGAGTGATGAGGAAGCCATACATAACAGGGTTTCTCTTTCCTGTCCCAAATATCTAAAAGAACCTGATGTATCCACTGGTGCTACATCATAGCAATGAATTACTAAATCTACAAATAAATTATTCATGCGAATGGTTCTTTCCAAGAGCCATACATAGCAAATAAATAAACACTCATTTTATTTTAAAGCGTTTCAAAATGAATAAACAAGGGGAGTCATTTAGAGTTTGGTGGACACTGTACTCGGTCACAAATGCAACGGAGCACCCTGTCTTTTGGAGGCAGATGGGCGCTCAGCTTTCTGTTGATGAGCACCCTTTGTTCCTCGACAGAAAGTTTCCTCCCATAGACCCAGGGAGTAGTGGCTATTGGAGAAGGGCATTACACCATCCGCCTTCTTTGGCGTAGATAGTGTAATGTCCTTTTTTTGCCCTTAACCTCCAGGTAAAACCTGGCAGTGAGGACTGAATAATGACCCCCACACCCAGGTTAAACAAGTCCCTGAGTATGAGGATCATCTATTTTCTAGTTTTTTTCATTGACAAACTCCCACTTTGGGAGTAGTTTTTGAAAAACAAAAAGTTTGAAAAGGTTTGGTGGATGGCTGTCAACATGTCAAAACCAATGACATTCATCCACCAAACATTTGTGTCTGGATAGGAACCATCATGACAGCAGTTCTTGTCAGGGCACAGAGATCACTGCTGGGCCCGCTGCAATCTCTAGATTTTGCCATCATCATTATCAATGCAGTAATGTATTCTGCCACCTTGATGGAGAGAGTACCCCGTCAAACTTTTGAATGTGGCCCAGAATCACTTCATCTATGTGAAGCTAACATTTCAGCATCTATGGTAGTAAAATGTTGTGATGTAACATCTGCTAAATATTCTACTAATCAATGAAACTGGCTTCACTTTTTATTGAGCATTCTGAAAAAGGCTCTTAACAAGTACATGAGCACGATGGAATTGAGAGACAGATGGGCATATTCACAAGGAAGTATCACCGAGTTAACGGCACTTTATCGCAGCCAAAGTTGTGATAAATTTTTCGCCCCATTCACAAGCCGGTGTTAACAGCCCACAGCCTCAGTTTACCCGCGATAGCAGCTGCAAAAAACATCGCCACAGCTGACCCCCGCAACTATCGCTAATGAGATGCAGAGTAGGCGTTTCCGTGCCCAAAGCCGCAACAACACCATTCACAATGACCAGACCTTACTCCATAAGAACATCAAACAGGCGATAAGGCATATTAGCAGCAGGAAAATAACACCTGCTCTGACCTGGTGCTAAGTCGGACCACAGCCTGCACCACAAAAGGGAGACCAGACCACTGCCACGCCTGAAGAACAACAGATGCACCCGGGCAACTGAACATGCAGCCTGGAGGGCCGAAAGGGAAACAACACCTGGCCTCAACCACCCCCAGGACCCCCCCTCCCCGGCCCCCTGACCAAAGACATGCCCCATCAGCCACACCCAATCACGTACAAAATTATCCGCATGATGTCGCAGAATCACAACTGGTGACATGCATGTGTTGTCACAAAAATGAGCATCACACATTCATTTCCGAAGCAACATATCAAACTTTATTAAAATGAACAAAGAAATCAAATGAAGACACATTGCGGCTCCCCTCGGGCCAATCCGTACATAACAGCCTGCAAGACAAAAATCATGATGAGAAGGTGTGTCCTGCGCACATCAAAGAACAGAGAGAGAGCGAAGGAGAGAGAAGAAGAGAGGGGGAGTGAGAGAGAGAGAGAGAGAGGAAGAGAGTCGGAGAGAGAGAGAAAGAGAAGAAGAGAGTGGGAGAGAGAGAGAGGGAAAGAGAGAGAGAAGAAGAGCGGGGGAGAGAGAGAGAGAGAAGAAGAGAGGGGTAGAGTGAGAGAGAGAGAGAGAGAGAGAGAGAGAGAGAGAGAGAGAAAAAGGGAGAGAGAGAGAGTGAGAGAGAGAAGAAGAGAGGGGGAGAGAGAGAGAGAAAAGAAGAGAGGGAGAGAGAGAGAGAGAGCACCGCCCCTGCGCAGCTAGGCCACATTGCTCACCTGCTGCCAATGGTGTGTTGCCAACCACTTGCCGGCATGTAGTGCAGTCTATTAGGTCACACATCTGAGACAGACCCGTCATCTGAAACAGAGTCCAGATACATGTTTGGCACAGTACACACAATCGCACAAGACAACATCGCCTGCCCACCCATGCACACCCAGACCGAGGTACCCCAGCCCCTCCCCCCGCCCATTGGAGCATGCCCGCCCATGCACACCCAGGCCACACTGTTCACCTTCTGCTACTGGTGTGCAGACAGGAGGTCCCAGCACGTGCCGCTGCAGGCCACAAGCCCGGGGCTCACAGACATGGCACACTCACACCATGCTTCCCCGCTCTGCAGGCCACCAGATCTCACATTTGGCGCTGGGTCTTGAGTACTCCATGGCGGTGGACATACCAAGGCACCCGGCCTCATCACAGGCTGCACACCTACTCAGTCCAATAGGTGCCACCAACTCTGTGATCCCGGAAGCGACGCCACGTGGCAGCAGGCCCGCTCTGCCCGCTGGCTCTGGCCTACACTGCGGTCCAGCAGGGCACACAAAACCTGAGCTGTCTGGACCGCTGGGACATGGCATCATCGCAGGCTGCGCACCCGCTCAGCAGCTTAAGGTGCCACTAACCCTGTGCAACCCCAGTCAGTGCCACGTGGTGGCAGGCCCGTGACATCTGCCAGGCCTTGGGTGCCACTAACCCTGTGCAACCCCAGTCAACGCCATGTGGTGGGAGGCCCGTGACAGCCACAAGGCCTCATGTGCCACTAACCCTGTGTGCAACAACTCATGGGCCCTTCATGATTGAGAACCGTGGAGCGTCCATTCATCCAGTCACCACCGGCAGAGGGGAATGTGATGTTGTCGGCTCTTTATGTTGGCGGAGTCACATGGCCTGTGATGCCTGTGCCGGATGGGTGTGGTCAGGTGTGCGTGCAAACCAGCCCTCAGGGAGCGGCTGTGACATGCTGACAACTAGACCAGTGACCTGCACACCACCAGTGAGTACGCCTGCGACGGGTAGCAATGAGGGCCCCCCCTCGGAGCATAGGAGGAGTGGTCTGGCCTGCCGTACGCCGGACCCGCACAGGGCTTCCAACAATGACACATGAGATCTGGGCGTGGTTCAATCCATTGCTTGATATGGAAGTGACTGATGCGTCTGTCCCTGTTGTAGTGTTCACGGGACCCGGTACACAACATGCTATGTAGCACCCTCTGAATGGCATCCCACAGGATGAGCATCATTGACGCAAGGGACATCACTGTCCCTACATTCATCCACAAATTCATACATGAATGATGTAAGACATAACACAGCAGTACGTCACTGGATGTTTATTACACATCCAGTGCAGTCCTGCAGCTGGAGCACTACAGGGCAATGCCGAGCACACTACTCAATATGGGCCCATGGAGGGCCAGCCAGAGTCCATCCGGGGATGACAAGTCCTGCGGAAGAGGTAGGGTACAGTCCGCAGTGTGGTCGCCGTGTCATTGGTCATCAAACAGGATATGGCAGTCCATGTCGCTGTCCAAGGTGAGTGCATCGGAGTGTCTCGGGGGTCAGTGGATGGTCATGAGGCCATGTGCAGCACCAAGCAGGAACAGGCCAGGTGGCGGAAATGAATGCTAGTGCCTCCTGATCACAACCTCATTCATGTCCTCGTCCCCAGATGTGTGCACTGCCCCACCTGTGGGTGTTGCAGTACTGGCTGGGGCACTGTGTGCTACTGACACATCTGGGGCCAGAGGAGGGTTGTTGGCCGCACTGTGTGGCAGTGACACATCAGGTGCTGGAGTGGATATGCCTGCCGCACTGTGGGGCACTGACACACCAGGGGTCGGAGATGGGGATGTTGTGGGGTCAGCAGCATTCATCAGCGCCATGCCTTGTGGAAGCAATGCTATGATGATGGTCTGCAAGGCATAGCAGATCCCAGCTACATTTTGCTGATGTATAGCGGTGGCTGCCATACTTTCTGCCTCCATTCGCACCATGTCCTCCATGAGCCTCCGAATGTGTACCAGCTCACGGCTGCTACCGCTGGAGCCCCTCTGAGTAGACAGGGGTTCTTCTCTCCAGCGATGTCAGTCAGGGCTCGTTGGAGGCCATGGAGCGGGCCTAGACACCCATGGATGGTGTCCAGTTTGGTAGCCATGAGGTCGAACCCCACCAACACCTGCTCAGCCGTCTCCCTCTGGGTCTTCCAGCACACGGCGTTGGAAGGCCATGTGTTGTTCCTGGGGTCTTGGGAGACTGGCGGAGACTGGCGGAGCCATGGGTGCCTCCTGTTGGTGGTTTGGGTGGTGGGTGGGGTTTCCTCGATGCAGCTGGTCAGCCCTGATCCTGAAGGTGAGTCGCGGATGATGTCAATGATGTCTAGGAGGGCTTGTGTTTCGATGCTGGGGTTGTCCTCCTAGTCATCAGTGAAGAGTGGGTGGGACTGCTCTGCAGGGGGTGTTGACGGTGGCCCTGCAATGTGAAGGGGAGATGATGTATTGCAATGTGTCCACATGTATGTAGCCGCATGGTAGATGTTGACATTTGGACAGCAAGGCATTGTATATTGTGACAGTCTGTGGATCTGGGCGACGTACAGCACCTGGGGAGAAGTGCCATACAGCGTTGCTGCTATTTTGAAACCCCGAGTGGGGCCCCTCCTGCAGGAAAGGCACTGTGCCGAAGAGAGGACACGCTCTGAAGACTGGGACGGCCATCCTCACTCGCTGCAGCTCCCACCAGACCGGTGAGTGGGCAAGACTGCTTTCACTGCCCTGCACGCTCGCAGACAGCTGAGGAGTGCAGTGAGGACCAGGTGAGGGCTTCTACCCACACTGCCCACTGGAGTCTCCCTCTGCTTGGGCAGTACTGCACACAAGCAGCTGGATCTTGCCACTGTGAGACCGCAGAGGTTTGAGAGAGGACTACTGCACTAGTAACAAGCAGGCTTACAGTTTCTGGCCGAGATGTGTAGCGTGGCCGGACGTAGGACGAATATAAAGGGATTCAGACGGGAACAAGGAAGAGTGTTCAACATGGGAAAGCGAGGCAGGGCTGAGGAGCAAAGGAGAGCTGACACCAGCATCAAAGAGAGAAGAGCAAGGCGGGAGAGCAGGGGCAAGGGAAAGAGCAGAGAAGAAAAAGGGGCGCACCTTGCGTGGCAGCAGGGGGAGGGGGCCTGCACGATTCCCTTGCAGGAGCGTGCGACCATATGGCGCCACCATATGGCGCTGCGCGCCCCCGCAAGGAAATCGCCAGACGTGCACGCGTTGCCATTGCAACCAATGCAACGTGTGCACGTTTTTGCCCCCAAAGCTGTGCCGATGGCATTAGGTCTCTCTACTATGCAGCGCATGCGCGCTGTGTAGGCGAGACCTAAAAATGCCATTTTGCTGTAAGAAAGGCTCTGATATTACAAATTGGATTCTTACCGACCATAAAATCATTTGATACATGAGGGCCCTAGTTCTTTGGTATAATATGCATCTGTGTGGTGAGGTCTACCAGAGATAAGATTCTGTAATCAGATTTCCATAAACAAACTGGTCCATTTGCATGATTATAATCAGCCACTAAATTAAAATGAAAGTTCTTTCATGGAAAAGGCTGATCTTTTTTCACCGGGACTTTGTCACAGCATGTATTAAATGTGCGTCATAAAAGGCCACCTGCTTCTGTAGGCACAAAATTGATCGACCAAAGGCAACGTTAATTAACAGCAGCGAAGCTCTGTTGCGCAGGCGCACAGCAGAGGTCATGAAAAGACACGCTTGTCCCTCTACAGCTTTTCACATTTACCTGCAAAATCAGACATAATCCGCCTAACACTTCGAATATTCGGGCCTCTTCCTGTTGTGTGAATGTGTACTGGCTCGTAAACTGAAAATACCTCTTCTGTGGTCTGTTAGGATCTGGAACATTCAGTGCTTCTCTGAAGTGAGAATATCCGGGAACATTAAAGGTGTGAATCACTTGATTAGTGCTTTCCTCCCCCGGCCGCCGACGGTACTAACATGTCGCTGACAGCAGTGGCATTTTCATTAAGCTAAGAGGCAAATTCAGTAGAATAGCACTTACAATTATGAACACGATAAAGGCGTATATTATATAGTGCAAGTCTGTACTCCATCAGAAAGTAATTCAGGGAGATATCAGAGCTCAAGGCCAGGCGTTCCTCTAATGGACTGATATAAAATTGATATCAAATGTTTCCTAAGGCATTTGAGCATGCTACATGAGCCACCAAGATTGGCAGCCAGTCTTGTGCACCAGTCTGTTCGGGGTTGTACGTCGGTCCATCGCATGCAATTACTTTGCATGCCTTTGCCACGCATTTCTTAGCGTGCATGTTTTTACCGCGACTATGCATTTAAAATGCATGCCGATAACACGTTTTTTTTGTTTTTTAAAACAATGTACTTGTGGGGAGAGTCGACTCACCCCCCCAGCTTACCGTAAATGCGTGGTATTGGCATGCGTTGTAAATGCATAATCGTGGCAAAAACATGAGCGCTAACAAATGTGTGGTAAATGCACAACGAGGTAAAAACCTCGTTGTAAAGGCTGTTTCCCTCTGTTTGGTTGATACTGTGCGTTCTAATTCCCGTTATGAAAAGAAATTCACCATTTGTAGTTACTGAAAACGCTTAGGTCCTTACGTTGTATCTTTGGAGCTAATTCTAAAGGTACTGAATAACACCTGTATGCAGGCCCGGCTCAGGATTTTTTATTTGGGTGGGCCAAGGGTGCATTCGGGTGGGCCACTGCGGGCCCGATATGTCGCTTATATATCTAGCCAGGCCTGCTTCTGGGCCTTCCATTCTCTTTCGTTGGTCTTACAAGGTCCAGTAAAACTCACTCTTTTCCAAATCTCCTTCTAAATGTTATCACTCTCAAAAAGTGTTTTTTTCCATGGAATGTCCCTTTGATGGGAAGAGGAGGTTTCTGAGGTGGGAGTATCAGGGAAGTGACTACTCGGGCTCTCTCTGTGCGAGCCTTCAGGGAGAATCTCTCTTCATTACTACCTCCCCTTGACCCCTGACTCTGCAACGCACTCCCTTACAGTCTTGATTATCCACTGTTCTACCACCCCTCTCCAGTGCATCTTATCTCACAACTGACCTCGGTCCCCAGCCCCATACCAGCCACCATCCAGTTCCACTTTCATTATTCCCGGTAAAAATCATTAGCAAAATCACCTCCAAACTTAAACATTGAATATAGCAGTAAATATAATTAGCATGCACTTTAAAGGATGTTCCACAGTTGCCCTAATGACCCGACTGCTAATTAAATAAATGTGCATTTGCAATGCAATAGGTCTCGCATTTGCAAGAGTTTAAGATATTGGCATTGTAAATGACAATGCCTTTTTCTTATGTTTTAAAAACCAACACAAATAAAAGGCATTGTCATTTACAATGCCAATAGCTCAAACTCTAGCAAATGTAAGACCTATTGCATTGCAAATACTTGTTTTATATCTCGTGCCTCTTCTGGCCAGGACGCTCCCTCGTCCTGCGGGTCTTCAAATTCTTCACTCACAACCTTCGTTCATCAAGAGAGCACTTCTGTAATGAGGACACCTGTGAATGGCAATTTATTTATATAGCACTTACTCCTTCTGATGAGGTATTGTGATATATTTGTTTTGGCTCTGAATGTACATAAAGTACATTGTCTTTTGTGCCTTTTATTAAAGGGCTCTGACGTCAACTCGGACTACATGTGCACCATGTAAAAGAAAATAAGCATTTCTGCAGTGTGAAGCCTCTGGGGGTCTGACAGACCCTGTCTGCCACCCACTCCCAGCAAGCACTTAAAAAGACACGCCCGCTGTGCAGGCTTCCAGCACATAGGCCATGCAATGAATGAACATGACTGCCCCTAACATACGTCTTCCCCGCATGCCCACATCAATGTTTCGAGCTGCCATTGGTTCTGAAGGGCTTTTGGGTGTAAAGTGATAGGTGTAGCATGCCAATGAAAAGCACCGAGTAGACAGACTTCTGGACTGAAAGTACCTGTGTAAAAAACACAAATCAATGTTTTTAATATGTGTTATCAATTGCATGACTTTGTAAAAAGTCAAAAGTTATTGGTTTTTAGGTATATTTGTACCTGTTGGGGACATTGGTGCAGTAAATATTGTGTTTATTTTAAATTAAAATGCCCCTTTTGAAGGATGTTGGTTTGAATGCAGAGTGCTGTCTAGAAGGATATAGGAGAGCGCCACGGCATTATTTCACATTGTAACTCATTCTCAGGGGACGACCATACAGGACTAGGTCATCTGTGGGTACATATCACCCCGAATTTACAGTGCCCATTTCAAACTCAGAGGGATGAAAGGCAAAGCTGGTCCAGTAGGAATGTTCCTCTAAGCTGAATGTTGCACGCAGCAGGCGATTTGACACCATGGGCTATACTGCCTCGCTTTGTTTCCTATTAAGTCCACGTTGTATGGTTTCACACAAACCTCGACTTTCTTTTGATATGCAAATCTCCCCAGTTTGAACCCCACGGCCTCTTCGTGTTGATTGTTCAGGAGGTAGGAAGAAGGGAGAACGTGCAGAGTCTCTGTGACAAAGGCAGTAACCCACTGAGCTATCCACATAAAATTCAGTTTATCTGCATTTAAAAAGTACCAACAGATAAATTGATTGCTCTCCAGCAGGATCATAAATCACTAGAGTTATCAGTATATTTTTTATTATCGTTGGCAGATTCACAGTGAGTGGCAAGGCTCATGTTTGGGTGGGTCCTAGATCCGGGCCTGCCTGTATGAACTGCATGCAGACCTGCCAATTTGTGAAACTTTTTCACTGCGTGAGGAGGGGGTGGGGTCTTGAAGGGGTGGGGCTTAGTGCTGAGCACAGCTCAAGACACTTAATTCACCGCCTAAAATCCACCTCCTCCGAACCCCCTCCCCATCTGCCCCTCACAACCAAAACCTACGCTTTTGAGGCTGCTGCCAATGTCCTGGGGAGATTTCACACACCGTAATGGGCATCCGCTGAGCAGAACCTACAAACAATTTGCTGGAAACCTGCTCTTTGCAGGGGTTTCCAGCTACTTGTGTGCAACTGTGTGATATCGGCTCCTCACCGTATGACCGTGTGATGGGAGACAATATTGTGTGACACACAGTGGCACTTTGTGAGTTGGAAGGTCTTTGCTTAGTTTGCGCTTATTTATGTGCCTGGTTTATCACTATTTTGGATATTTGCAAACATATGCTTGTGGAGAAGCATAAATGAATGCACAACCCTTTACTTGCAGCATATATACTTAATGTGTGTTTAGATGCACTAATCTGTGTGCATTGTATTAATCAATTGTAGTAAGTGGCTGTATAATCCTCTTTAATAAGAAGAACCTGTATATTTAAATGCAACATAATATGTGTATTCCCCATGAAAGAAAATGTATATTTTTCTTAATATGCATTTGATATACCCACTTATGCTAACTGTATTCATTAGAATTTGTTTAAATCTGGTGTAGGCCTAAAATGTATTCAGGCCTCAGTGAACATGTTACGTTTTTCTAAAAGAGTTTTGCAAGAGTCTTGTTTTTATCTTCTTTGCAGGTATCTTATCACACACCTAGTAACACTAGAATCGTTTCTTTGTTCATTCTATTAAATTATTAGACTACATGAACTTTTTAATTGACTAGGCCTTGGACACGGAGACTTTAACAGTGGGAGACACCATCCTCCACCAGGCAGACCGGACTGATATTGCATCCAGGGTTGTATAGGTGATTGCATCTTTGATGGAGGCTGAAAAATAGGGCGTATACCTGCTCACAGAGAACACTGTCTTTTGATTGGTCGGGTTGGTGGAGAAGCCTTCTAGAATCTTCTTTCATGCTTTAGCTGTGCGTTCTTTAGAATAGCAGATCCATCCCGACTTTGCTGCAAGAAGACCTCTTCTCGATTGCGCTGATTTCCCCTGCCCTGAGTGTGAAGCTTCCTATTTGAATACTCAAACTTTTTCCTATTGACCCTTAAATCTGGTTCATCTGGTGCTGATACCTTCCTCATAGAAATTCCCCTTGTCACTTTCGATAATTTATTTAGACTAGGGAAGTTCCTTTAAGGAACCTTCTTGGGTCATATAATTTGCTTGCTATATATTATCCTATTTGGCATATTCTTTTTAATAATTTACAAATTCAGACTGCATGAACATTTAAATATATATGCTCTTACCATATTTTGCTATTAATTTTGCAGACTGATTTAACTTGTTACATGAAATAAATTTGTTAATAAAATCCTTTAGGTTTGGACCCGATCCTCTTTGTTCTTGTGGGGCCATATTGGTTCCACTGCATTTGAAATGTACTTCTAATGTTAGCTCTTTTCTTACACTTCAAGTTAACAGCCAATGGTCCATACAACCAGTGGGGTATTCTGATTGATGACTTTACCAAACAATGGATTTAGGGAAGTCATCCTTTTTGCCCTTATCACCCCCATTTTTTGACTGATACTGAGGGTTGCTGACTCTGAAAGTACCATAGACTCTGCTAACCAGGCCCAGAGCCTGTGCTCTGTCCCTAAAATATATATGGTAACCGGTGGACCTTATTAGTGATTGTGGTATTATTACTAGCTGCAGGTATCTACTTGCATCCATTAATAAGTCATCTTCCTACATTTGGTGTCAGCAGAGGGATCCTGAACTTGTGTTTGATAACACCACTCAGTATTTAAGTGAATCAATTAATATTCCTCTAAAATCAACTACTGGAAAAAAAATTATTTTTATTTGGACTAATATTAATTTATTCATTTTTTATTTTTCTAAATTTTTCTTACCTCAATTTTGGAAAGTTTTTGTGTTTGACCCAAAACAAAGGGATATCATGGAGCTTGACCTGGCTAGCCTACCCACTCTCACAGTAGCAGAGTGTAGGGGCTTGATTAAGGCTATGAAACTACCCGCACTAGGAAGCCGGAGCAGATAAAGGCCCTTACAGCCTGGACAGAGTCCCAGTTTGCAGATCAGGCCTATGATACAGAGGAGGCTTCAGATATAGAATAAGAGAGGGAGAAAGACCACTTAGACCTCAGTGATGAGGAGGCACAATGCCTGTCCAATAATACAGTGTCCAGGACCCTGCCTAGAGCTAGTGGGGGGAGAGGATCCACCACCGGAGAAGCAGGACTGTCACTCAGAAAGAGATAACTTGAGGCCTAGTAAGCTTACATTGTACTAGAGGCAGAGAGGTTAGCCCTGGCCAAAAATAAGTGGGCACGTGAGGAAGGAGAGATGGTGGCAGCGAAGAAGAGACTGATGTGTCTAGGGGTGGTGGGTTTGACCCATGACTGCCTAAGGGAATTGTCCCTTAGTATCAGGAGGGTGATGACATTGATAAGTGGCTGACAGTTTTTGCAGCTAGGACAAAAGAGGGGAGATGCAGTCTGCTCAAAGAAAACCCTTCACCAGTGGGCAGTACCATGGGATTGCTACGGTAGTTGTGGGCGTGGACGTTGGCCCAGAGATGGCAAAGGAGTATACAGAGGCAATCTTAGTTTCTGTGGGTGGTGTGGAACTTGCAATCCTGGCAACCTTAACTGCAAGCATGTAGAAGTATAGGCAGAGGCCTAGAGTCAACAGGACTGAGGTTGAGGCTCTGAGGGATACAGGAGCAAGTTTTACCATGGTGGTGGACAAACTGGCTTTCCCAGAGCAGATCCCATCTAGTGTGTCCCACCATTTTACCTATGCAGACTTCATTGCCAAGCTCCATTCCTTGGCAAGAAGGTAGTTAGGTCTCCTACCCTCCCGGGAGACTGTCTTCTAGGAAATGATCTTGAAGCTTCTGAATGGTCAGGGGTAGAAAGACAAGTCCATGAGCAGATGCTGGATAATCCCTGAGTAGGTATGTGATGTGACTAGGTCACAGACTGCACATCAGGGGAGTGCTGGATACTCCAGAAACAAAAAGCAGGGCAAAGGCTCTGGTGAACCAACCCAAACAGCTCAAAATGTCTAGGAGAAATCCATCCCTGCGGGGGAATATCTGATTTGTGAGGTTGGAACTCCACCCCTTCAAGATCTATTCAACTGATCCCAGACTCGCTGTCCTGAAGAGACCCCGTATCAAGAGAGGGTCGAAACGCCATCGACAAAAATAGAAGAGAGAGCCTAAAATAAATTATCTTCTATTGAATATAGATCTCCTCCTGATGTTTTTCCAATAACCAATTCTTTATTTTTCACTTTTTTCACCTATGATTCACTAAGTTAGGTTATGGTTACTCCACTGGGACTCACTAAACACTCACAATGTATTCAAATGCATAATTTTCTAATGCTTCAAATATAATGAAATGCTTATGTGGTGCAAATTGAAAAAGTTAAATAAATGTCACTGACTTCGGCTGAAGTAAGTAAAAGTTGACTAACTGCTATCATGGGCTCTTTTTAGACATCACTTAAGGTAAAACGTACCTGGACCCAATCTAGAGGCCGTATTTGATATCACCAGTGTGACTAGGATTAAATCCGAGCAAACAATTTTATTTTGCATATTTTCAAAAATAGCTAAATAAGTTGTGAACATTTGTCGCTTTGGCATTAGTGCTTACCCAGTTCACAAGGACATATGGGTCGCTCTTGTTTTTTTGAAATAATGAGAACCATCCAGGACAGTTGGTGTGGGGGTTGGGGCCTGTGGCTCCCAGGGCCCTGCAGGATGAATGGACTGAACCCTATTACATTTTGGGAAAAAAGGGTGAGGTCACCTGCTTGGTGGATCTTGGGACCCCCGGAGCCCCACCAAGACAGGGCAGACATGACCATGCTGATAGTCACAGGT
The DNA here is from genome assembly GCF_964204655.1 of Triturus cristatus. Lineage (NCBI taxonomy): Eukaryota > Metazoa > Chordata > Amphibia > Caudata > Salamandridae > Triturus > Triturus cristatus. The sequence goes on from NC_140589.1 coordinate 753,823,627, forward strand.
GAAGGCAGGGAGGAGGAGAGTGACCTCCTCTCCACCAATGTGAAAGATGGGTCATGTAGGGAGTTTTACTCTCTTCCATGTTGATGGACCAGCAGCAGAAAGACTGCAGACAAGTGTTGGAGTAGTTTGTTTGGCTGTTTTCCCTAACCCCAGGGAGCACCACTTGGCATGTTCATGTTGTTGACACTGGTGATAGCCTACCTGTTAAAAACAAATTGTTCAGGTTGTGTGATCAGGTCAGAGCCAGACATTAGGGCTGAGGTTGCCAAGATGCTGGTGTTGGGGGTAATTGGGCCCTATGACAGTCCATGGGCCAGTCTAGTGGTACTGGTGCCTTAACCTAATCCCTAAGAGGGGGAGAAAGAATTGAGGTATGGACTACAGAGGATTGAATGCAGTCACCAAGACAGACGCTCACCCCATACCAAGAGCTGATGAGCTCATAGACAGGTTGGGGGCAGCAAAGTACCTGAGTACATTTATTCTAAGCTCAGGTTACAGGCAGATTGCCCTAAGTCCAGGAGAAAAGGAGAGGGCCACTTCTCAGTTCAAAGTAATGCCCTTTGGTTTGAAGAATGCCCCTGCCACCTTCCAAAGGTTAGTGAACAGAGTCCTGTCTGGGTTGGAAACTTTCAGTGCAGCTTATCCTAATGACATAGCTGTATTCAGTTCCACATTGGAGGAATACCTGGTCCACACGAAGGAAGTGCTTCAATCCCTGCAGTAGGTGGGCTCGACTATCAAGGTGAGCAAATGCCACAAAGGGCAGAGTTCAGTGGTGAACTCGGGGCACCTTGTTAGTAAATACAACCTCCCCAGCCCAAGATCTGGACCATCCATGATTCAGAGGTTCCTAAAACCCAGACAAAGGCCAGGGCATTTCTTGGCCTGATTGGGTCTCATATGAGGTTTTTAAATAACTATGGGACCACAGTGGCTCCCCTGAAAGAATCCACCTTTAAGAAACGGTCCAAAAAGGTCATTCATTTGAACCCCAGAATGTCAGAAGGCCTTTGACACTCTGAAGGAGGCTATGTGTTCAGCACCAGTCTTACTGGTCCCTGACTACTCTAAGGAGTTTGTGATACAAACACATGCTTCAGAGTAAGGTATTGGAGTAGTGTTGACACAAGTGAATGAAGAGGGCCAGGACCAGCCATTTGCCTTCATTAGCACATGACTAGTCCCCTGAAAGCAAAGATGGAGTGCCATTGAGAGGGAGGCCTTCACTGTGGTCTGGTCCCTGAAACATCTGAGATTATATCTATTTGGTACTCACTTCCATGTTCAAACTGACCGCAGACCTCTCAGATGGCTCATGCAGATGAGGAGAGAGATTAAAAAATTGTTGAGGTGGTTCATTTCCCTACAGGGGATGGGCTTTACAGTGGAACACAAACCTGGGACTACCCATTACAATATAGGTGTACTTTCCAGGTTTTTCCGCTTAGATGATGAGGACTACCAGGGTATAGGTTAGTTACACATCACCTTTTGTCTAGGGGGGGGTGGAATGTAGGAAAGTCAGTCTTTTGCCCTGATCACCTCCATCTTCTGGCTGATACTGGTTGTTACTGACTTTGAAAGTGCCCTGGGATCTGCTTACCATGCCCAGGGCATGGGCTATGTCCCTAAAAGATGCATGGTAATTGGTGTCATTATAACTGGCCAACACAGCCTACCTGTAACTATTGCACAAAGAAACCCAGGCAGAAGCTGCCAGATTTAACATGCACATCCACTATTTTGTGTGTCTGAAAAAGTAAATTACAATAACTCCATGTATTTAGGTGCTCTTCAGGCAAAACGTCCTCCTCTGTCTTTGGAAGACAAAAAAAACGCCACAGGAGACAAAATCCCCTCTGAAGTCTACAAATGTATCGCACACTTGCCGAGGCACACTCAATGGTAATCCAAGCCAGTGAAGCTGGCTTTCATAATTTGTCACGAAACAGTCAGAAATTACAGGTTGATTCAAGGTTTTCTTTACTTTGTTCTTTTAGAAAAATATAATATATGTACAGGCAGCCGACACGTGTTTTGTCCAAAGGACTTTCTCAAGGCGGTGCATTTGCACTCCGTCTCGCATGTGGTGAAGAGTTGAAGTCCCTGGTATATGGCAGGGCAGGTAGGTTTAGAGACCCCGGTGTACTTAATGCACTTAAGTGTGCCCTGCTGCGGTGTCTGGTGTCATTTTAAAACAAGCCCTGTCTTACAGGCTAGTTTTAAAGTAAAACTGTGTACAAATTTGACTTTAGAATTAAAGGTACTTCCAAAGTCCAAAGCTACATTTCTATGACATGGTATCCACCACCAAGGTCTACATTCGGAGCCCCAAGGGTAGGTTGCCATGTTATAAAAAGCAGGAACATTATAAATCTTTTTATATGCTCTGGTAGGGGAAAAACAGCCAATGTTGTTTTTCCCCATTGTAGTGTTGCTAGCTCCATAAGCTAACATGAGAAGGCTTTATTAAAACCTAATAACCTTCATGGAGATGCCAGTGACAGAAAGGGGGCTGGGGAGATAAACTGAACTCAAAGGTAGAAGAACAGATGTCACAGGACATAGGGCAACCCCCACGTCTTTGATCCTTAGCCAGATGGGACCCCTATAATTAGATTTGAAACGGCTGGAAGGGGAGTATAGGGAAATGTTAGCCACACCTGTGGGTTGGGTTAGCCAGAACTGCACTCCAAGGAGAGAATCTCTCCATTTTTATTTTTGGAGAATAGTGCATTCTGGGTCAAAAAATGCCACACTTCCCACGAAGTGGTCATAATAGAGGGTGACAATGTGAATCCTATTGGTTAAGGTGTCACCCCCACTTGTCAGCCCATAATGGGGAATACATATGGGAGTTCTGCAGTAGCCCCTCAGATCCATGCCTGAAACGTCTGTAGAAGAAGGACTCCCCTGCTGGACCCTTAGACCACACAACAGAAGGACTGCACTCAGAAGGACTGCACCTGCTACACTCTCAAGACTCCACACAAGAAGGACTGTGCATGTCTTAAAGGAAAATAAGTGGACTCACAGAGCATAAACAGGTAGAAAAATGCTAAAATAAACCACCTGCAACATCCACTGAAAAGACTGCTCCAACGGTCCAGCTTTACCTGGGCTTTCTTGGACTGACCGGGTGCATTATAGGAGATTCAGTCCCAGACCCCAGGAGCAAACCAGAGCTTCTAAAACTTTGGCTGGTGCTGCTAAACATTTTCCCCCCGAGGAAACCTTTCTGAAGAAGATCTAAATGTTTGGGAACTTCAGGGGCTTAGCTTGGTAAGTGAGATGGGAGGTGAGCTTCAGTCTGGTCATGGATGCTATGGTTTGCTGCATTTGGCATCATCGGTCAGTGCTAGAAAGCACAAAACAAAATTGTGGTAACTTAATGAAATGGACAAGGGGTTACACATCCAATGTATCACAAGAAAGGGAATGGAATCTACACAACATAAACCAGAACTCTGCTGGGGGATACACTCAATAGGACTAAAAAGCCTAGATGCATTATGGAGACAAAACTGGTACAAAGCCCAAGTAACGCTGTATGTCATTAAAACAAAATAAGTAAAACCAAAACACTTTCTCCAGACTAATGACTTCAGATCATTGGTGCAATCCTTGGTTCTTTCAAAACTCTGTATTGGCTGGAGTTCCTTCTTCCACTTAGCTGTCATCAAATAAGTCATCTACTCAGCCACTTGAATGACCTCTTACAAAAACATATGTCTACATTATCTCACTCTCAAAGACTTTCACTGTCACTCACTTGTGGCCAATTTAAGATACTAATTGTCATGCATAACTAACAAGGTGCTACACCTCTATAATGGTGTGGCAGATGTGTAAATTTTAAATTCAAAACCAGAGCCAAATAAAACATAGGATGATCTGGGTAACCCTTACTAGACAAATGCATATCATATTGGGCATGAGTACCTTTACTCCGTGCAAGGTATTGGGTAAATAATGCTGAAAGAACCAGAAAGAAGTGTGGCTTGCAATCCTCGGTTGCAGATTCTGATCAAGTATATGCAACAGAGTGGTACAGAATGGGACATGGCTTACAAGCCAAGAAAGAGACTGTTGATGGGGGAAAAATCATTAGTACCTTAAATAGAAAAAGCCAAAGCTTAATGTCAAGCAAGGAACAGTTGTCTCAAGTATTGTATTAGCATGCATAATACTGAAAAAGTGAAGCGGCCTAGAGTGGAGCAGAGTTTCTTAGAGTGAAGGGATGTAGTGTGTCATAGAGTGGAGTAGAATATCATAGAGTGCAGTGGCATACAGTGGAATTTTTTTACAGTGGACTGTCATAGAGTGTTGTGGAGTAGCGTGTAGTGGCATAGAGTGGAGTGTTGTACAGTGGTGTGGTATAGAGTGGTGTGCTGTATAGTGGAGAAGCATTGAATGGAGAGGCGTGTCGTAGAGTAGAGTTACGTTTTATAGAGTGGTGTGCTGTAGAGTGTCTTAGAGTGGAGGGGTGTTGAGTGGAGAAGCGTACAGTGGAGTAATGTGTCATTGAGTGGAGTGTCGTGTTTTACAGTGGAGTAGTATGGGGTTTTGTAGAGTGGAGTGGCATGTTGTAAAGTGGAGTGCCATGTCATAAAGTGACATGGCACATCAGAGAGTGGGGTGGCGTGTCACAGAGGGCGGTAGAGTTCAGTAGAATAGAGGAGCATAAAGTGGAGTATAGTGTTGTGAAGTGGTCCAAAGTGGAGTGGCATGACGTGGCATTGAGTATAGTGGAGTGGTGTGTCATAGAGTGGCATGTCATAGAGTGTCTTAGAGTGGAGGGGCATTGAGTGGAGTGGCGTAGAGTGGAGTGGTATTGTGTAAAGTGGAGTGGCGTGTCATAGAGTGAATTGACGTGTCATTGAGTGGAGTGTTGTGGAGTGTCGTAGTGTGGAGTGGCCGGTCATAGATTGGAGTGGTGTGGAATAATTTAGAGTGGAGTGGAGTGGAGAGTCTTACAGTGGAGTGGCACATTGTAGAGTGGAGTGGCATGTTGTTAAGGAGAGTGGAGTGGCACTTCATAGAGTAGCGTGGATTAAAATGTCATACAATAGTGTATCGTGGAATAGCGTGTCGTCAAGTTTCGTAGAGTGGCTTAAAGTGAAGGGGCATAGAGTGGAGTGGCTCATTGTAAAGTAGATTGGAGTGGCATGTCATAGAGTGGTCTGTTGTAGATTACCTTAGAGTGGAGGGGCATAGAGTGGAGAGGTGTAGAGTGGATTTGTTTGGAGTGGAGTATCTTTGAGTATAATGGCGTGTGGTAATGTGGAGTGGTTTAGAGTGGAAGGACAAAGAGTGGAGTGGCATAAAGTGGAGTGACGTGCCATTGAGTAGAGTGCAGTGGTGTGTCACAGAATGGAGTGTCTTAGAGTGTCTTAGAGTGGAGGGGCATATAATGGAGTGCAGTCGATTGATTTGATGTGTCGTAGAGTGGATTGGGGCAGAGTGGAGTGCCCTGTCATAAAGTTGAGTGGCATGGAGTATTGTAGAGAGGAGTGGAGTGGGGCATCGTAGAGTGGAATGGAGGGTTGTAAAGTAGAGAGGAGCGTCATGTTCTAGAGCAGAGTGGAATGGTGTGTCATAGAGTATCCTAGATTTGAGGGGCTTAGAGTGTGGTTTGGAGTTTGATGGTATAGTGTTGAGTGGTTTGTCCTAGATTGGCATGGCATGTCTTAAAGTGAAGTGGCATAGAGAGTCATGGAGTGGTATGTCATAGTGGAGTGGCGTGCCATAGAGTGAAGTGGCACATCGTAGAGTGGAGTAAAGTGGCATGTCATACAGTGTAGTAGAGTTGGTAGAGTGGCATAAAGTGAGGGTGCATAGAGTGGCATAGACTGTTGTGGAGTGAAGTGGCATAGAGTGGATTGGCCCCTCATAGAGTACAGTGGAGTGAGGTGAAATAGACTGGTATGTTGTACACTGTCTTAGAGTGGCATGTCGTAAATTGAAGTGGCATGTCATAAGGGGTCATAGAATGGAGTGGATTAGAGTGTTGTAGAGTGGATTGGTGTGTCATACACTACAGTAGAGTGGCAAGAGGGGAGTGGCATGTTGTAGAGTAAAGTGAATTGGCATGGCATGTTGTACAGTGGGGTGGCGTAGAATATCTTAGAGTGGAGGGATATACCGTGGAGTGGAGTAGAATGGAGTGCCATGTCATATAGAGTGGAGTGGTGTGTCGTAGAGTAATGGATATTAATGGGAACAACAATACAAGTATTTATGAATTGACAACACTCCTTGACCCTCAAGTGCTCCAGGTATCTTTGCCCTTTGCCCTTTGTCATAGAGCCTCACAAACATTTAGGTTTACCATTTTGTCTAAAGCATTCAAAGTCATCTACACTTGGTGTGTTTACAGGCAACTGCCTCAAATGTATTATACTTATGTAGCTTAACAGTTTTATCATCAGTTTATTGTTTGCTGAAATGCACCCTTATAGTCTTCTCTAACAGTTAACCAGATGAAATAGCCACCAGTGAGGGCTTGTTGCAAGTCAATTCCAGACTGCCTGTTATTCCAGGTTTCTTTAATAGCACAAATATCTAAATTGCTATCATCCACAAGATAGAAAACATTTTAAGCAAAGCAGTTGGCTAAATGGCAATGCAGCGCGCGCTATTAAACTTGTTTTATTTATTCACATGTTTACATTACTCCGGTCGGCTGTGAGCTGGAGTTTACTACCCCCCCGCCTCACCATCCCGCAGCACTCCCTCCAGGAGCCGCTACTGACGCATAGGCTAGCATTTAAGAAGCATTGCACCCCACAGCACTCCCTCCAGGAACCGCTACTGAAGCATAGGCTAGCATTTAAGAAGCATTGATGCTAGCTATTTTTAGTTTGTAAAAATCGCGTGTCATGTGACTTTCAATCTCGGGCCGTGATTGGTATAAAATAAACAGATCTGGCCACACTTCCGAGTATCCTGACCCGGAAGTTGTTTACCTACGTGCAAGGAGGCCGTCACCTTATCAAGAGGTAAGCGGGAGGTTACCTTAGGCTCCTTTTATCTTTGAGAAAGCAGGATAACATATTTAAAGCCCTGTTGCAATAGAGATACCCCCGATACAAGTTTTGGCTAATATATTTGGCTGGCGTACATGACCAGCGTACGGTATCGGGTGAAGCATCGACAGCGACCTAACATTAAAAATAAGAGACACATAAAACATCTTGCTAGAATCAACCAGCGAAATTATGAATAGCACAACGAGTAAGTCAACGTTATGGATATACTCAATTTCAAATTACCTCACATTAAGTTATATTGAGCAACATAAAAGAGGTCTGGGTACGGATGGACTTTAATACACATTTGGACCCATTTAAAAATGACATTGAATGATTGATCACAATATTTACATATAATTCTGAGGATAACGACATACGTTGACAATTTTATTAAAAAGTTGGGCGATTTGCTCATACCGTTAGGCTAAGACCTTACATTATGTTTTTCTTCACATCAGGTTTTTTAATCAAAAATCCCCGCATCAAAACTCATCATAACAATTGGGCAAGACACTTAGAACGTTAGATGCAAGTCTATAACGGCACATCCAAAAGGTAATATAGACCAATAAAGACTAGTATTTTATGATAGTCATTTAAGATACCAAACAGTGGAGCAAGATCATTTATTTATTCTTTTTCCATTTCTACTAGTCGTAAATGGAATTAGGATTGATCTAGGCCTTGATGGTGACTAACAACATAATTGAACCCGAGGTTGACTCATCGATAACGTTGACCTATTTATGGTAACCGTCATAAACCTTAAACCTAAATGGTACTTTTTAGTGGTAAGCTCATTAATCAGCTTCAGCCAGCTTCACCCAAGTTGTATCAACTATATGGTCCTTTTGAAAACAATATAAATGACGTTTTCAATTCCTTATACAGATGTTATTGAATACACAACGGTGGCACGTATGAACAACTCACTAATTGATACCTAAATTAAAGGTAGGTGTCAAATGGATGAGGATTTACTTTTCTATCTTAAGTAAATGCTATTTTTGGAGACACCGTTGATTATTTCATATTTTACCTGTTTCTTTTTGACCCCAGGGTCGTGAAGAGTGGGACATTGATAAATCCCTGAATATTGAAAGCAATTAGCTTCCTTTGGCAAGACTAGTAAAGCGAGATACTAGCTGCATGTAAATTTGTTTTAGGTATGTATATTCAGTACTAAAAGAAAAATTATTATTGGTAACGACTAGTGGTGAGAGGGGATGTTTTAAGAGTAATGTAAATATACTTTTTCAAAAAAGAAGCCCTCATTGTGTTACGAGTTTAATTCTTCTCGGGATAATCCTGATATTGGTATAATTTTGGATGGTACATGAAATCCTATACTTTGTCTAGCCATACTCAGGCTGGACTGGAACTAAAACCAGTCAGAAGGCACATAGACGTGCACACCGTTTTGGAAGCCCTGAGGAAGTCGCGGGTATCTTGGCCCGAGCGACGAAACACGTGTCGGCTGGAGCGTAACAAGAGATGCATTAAATCATTTATGCTGTTTATTTACTCTTGCCAATACTCAAGTCTGATTTATCTTGATGATTATTAATGTGTGCCGGGATATAATTTCTAACTGTGGACAGATCTTTTGATCATATTGGAGGTGTTGGATGATTTCCTCTTCCCTGGGCACCTACATGATTATTGACATCATCATATAGTTACCGAATTTAGTGAGCGCCAGACCTACCAGGATATAATCATCCCAACGTTCTTACAATCATACAGAGATTATTCCGGAACCTTTTGCAGTTATTTCTTGGAACATCGCTGGGTATAACCTAAAAAAGTCTAACGCTGACTGGCTGTCTTTGTTAATGGGTTATGACATTCTGTGTTTCCAGGAGACCTGGGAAATTGACCAGGTTCATCTGAATGGGTATCGCTCATTTTGTACGCCTGTCCTACCCTCAAAAGCCAGTCGCCCAAAGGGAGGTCTCCATATTATTCTTTTTGAGTTTCACAAAGATAGATTTTGGATACTTATACATTTTTATAATAATAATTTTGGTGGCAACCAAGCAGTGATCTTGGAACCTTTGGGAAGAGACATTGCTAATTTGGAGAAAGTATACCATAAATCCTGTGACATAATTTGGTTAGGGGATTTTAATGCTCACCCTTGTAAAAAGGCTAATACATCAGTATGCGGGTTAGTAGATGAGGATTTTGTCCCCCACTTTAGCCATAATGATTATGGCAATGCATTAAATAGGCTTCTAATTATAAATAACCTTGTAATGTAAAATACATCTGAAACCCTAACAGTTCAACTAAACTTCACTTTTTCTACTCGCTCTTACTTTCACCCAATTTTCGATCAACTTCTACGCTTTTAGTGATCATGCTGCAATCTTGTTTCTTATCCCATCCTTACAAAAAAGGAACATTCTGTTAATCTTCAAATCAATTATTCACTCAAGGGGGCTAGAGGAGGTTTAAGGACCTGCGGGAGCCAACTCCCCACTCATATATTTACATCACAAAAGAAACCCCAAGTCCATATTGATTGGGAGGTATAGCATGTGACTCAATGTGCATCAGTGCATAACAGGGGATTTCCCTTTTAAGGACAGTTCCCCTCACACACCGGAGGTGTCATGCTTTATCATGGGGGTACCTCCTCACGTGAGAGACCTAGTTCTCACGTGGGCTACGACCCCCTCGCTGCGAGGGAGGAGCTCAGGGATGTTTTGACAATGAGGGAGGTTGTACTAAAACCCTATGAGAGCTTGGCGTGTTGAGAAAAAGGTGCAGTGCTGTGTTTAAAGTGATTAAAACTGGCTACCGGGTCAGTTATGATGCTACTTTTATTCAACTGCCCGGTGTCAGGATTAAAAACAAAATATTGCTCGTAACGCAGGTACCAGATTCAAGGCTGCTGCCCTCTTTCAAGACCAACATGTTTCAGCCTAGCCGACCTCAAATAGTATTGTGGCTTTCTTCAGGGTTTGTACTGTAGCTACTGCAACAAATAGGTGCATAGTGTGTAAAGAAACACAGAACAAACATGATAAATAAATGGGACAATACTAAACCAGGACAATTTTGCTGTTCAGTATGTTCCACGTATAGCCACTTTAGGTGTACGGACTTCACCACATCTGTCACGGCTTATTAGCTTTATTGTGCGGGTGCCACAACCGCCCAAATTGCGGGTCCTCACAGGTCTGCAGCACTCGTCTGCGGAATCTTCAAATCAAACCACTGATCGCAGGAGAAAATGGGATTGTTCTTAAGTGAGAAAGAGTCGACACTGCGAAGTTTGTGGGGAATATAGTCTCCAAACGAGCATCGGGGATAATGATCTGTTTAGATCCAATGATTGAAGATGGTATAGCTACAGCTTTTGAGGAAATTTTACTGGAAATTAAAAACAACTTATTACATTCCATATGTAATGGGCATCGTAAGGGTCCCACCTAGTTTGATGATGAATGTGCAAAATCACTAAGACCCTTCATATGGCATTAAAGACAAAACCTAGAGACCAATATTTGGTCAAGTCCTTATGTCAGCTATACAAGAAAGCAAGGTTATCAAGGTTAAAATTTTAAAGGAGGACTGGTGGGAAAGATTGCAAAGGGCTGCTGTATTAAAACACTCACAGGCCTTTTGGACACTGATTAATGCACTGTTTCTGAGAGATGAGCAAAGGAAGACAACAGATACTCATGTGGAGCAGGAGGCATGGGTCGCACATTTTGAAGGCCTGTTTGGTAATTCTCAGGAGGTAACTGTTCAACCCCCCCCCCCTTTAAGATTACCTGGATCAGGAGATAGTGTCCTGTTTACCCTGGAAGAAACAAAACACGTGTAAAAGAGCAAAGGCACCAGGACCTGATGGCGTCCCAGTTGATTTTTTCCTAGACAACCAAGATCTTTGGGCGCCACTTCTGACAAATGTTTTAAATAAATTGTCCAAACAGGTGCACCGTCTTCATTGAAGACGACTGTAATTGTACCTATCTATAAAAAGGGGGATAAGACAATTCCAAATAATTATCCACCCATATCTTTACTAGATTCAATTGCTAAACTAATGTTAAGCTAATGGGCCTGTTGCTTCTAAACAGGCTTGAGGAATGGGCTTCGGAAAAGAAAATCATAATCCCATGCCAATATGGCTTCAGAAAAGGAAAGGGCACAGTGGACCAGTGTCTGAACTTAAACTTAATATTAGCTAAATATACGGCAGCTAAGAATGGTCATTTATACCTTGCCTTCATGGATTTATCGGCAGCCTTTGACTGCGTGGCACAATCTAAGCAGTGGCAGATCATGGAGACAATGGGAATTGAGATCCAGTTTATTAATATAATCCGTGACCTGTATGCCGGAGACGCAGTAGAATCTGCACTGCTAGGGTCCACTATAGACGTCCCTCATATTAATTCACTCCCAGTACCAATACTCCTCTACGAGGATGAGGCGGTGATCGTGGTGCTTACTGGTAATGCGCTGCGTCGATTCACAGAGGAGTGAAATGAATAATATAGACTTGAAAATTAATTATTCCAAGTCTTTTTCTCTTGTTGCAGGTCCAAAGGTGCAGAAACAGCCACAAATTTATATTGAAGGGGCGAAGTTAGATGTTGTGGACTCTTTTAACTATTTAGGGATCATGTTTGATCGAGATAAGAATTGGAGAAGTATGGTTTCTAATGGGGGAATATTGATGGAAAAAAACATTGGGGCCCTTTTTAAATTTGTGAAAAAACTCAGGACTAAACCTATTGAAGTGATAAAAAAGGTTTATGAAGCGAACACTGTATCTGCTGCCTCTTATGGGGCAGCTGTTTGGGGCATCTTTGATGTCTCTAAACTACAACGTTTAAATTATAACTGCCACAAGGAGTTGGGAGTTCCTTATATCATTGATAACATTTGTATTGCACCAATTTTGATGTGGCACTCAGTCTGGCGCTAGGAAACATTTTTGTTAACTAGAGATATTGTAAATGATGTTCTGAAATTAGATGGTGTGAACAATATTAGCTGGTTAAAATATGTTGAATCCAACTTTCAGATGGCTGGTTTACACCACCTTTATGAAGATCCGAAGATGTGTCGGTCTATCTCTGAAAAAGAGTTGAAAGTCCATCTGCTGACTCATTTACAGGCGAGGAGGCACAATAATAATTTTAAACTTTCGACAGTCAGATCATATCACGCTGTTCCGAGTATAGCAACGATCAATGTGAATTCGACCTACCTATCGTTTGTTACAAATCTTCAACAAAGATATATTTTAATGAGATTTTGCTTAAATTACATCCCCTTGATGTTATGCCTTCCATCTAAAACCTATGTGATCTCTGACCTTCCACTCTGTCCTTGTGACAAGCGATCTATTCAGAATGATCTTCATTTTTTGTTCTTCTGTAAATTCTATGGTGATGAAAGAAAAAGATTCATTGTCCCCCTGATTCGCAAAATGAATTTTAAGCAATGTTGTGTGGCCTTGTATTATCTCCAGTTATTGCCAGACTCTTTTACATGCTTTTCTTTGGCCTCATTCTTTTTATCTGCTTTCAGAAAAAGGAGATCATATTGTGATTTGGATACTTAAAGTGCAAATCAAGCCAATGGATTGTGCAATAATTGTGTGTCTCCTCTTAATTACTGAACAATTTTTTAAACAAATTGTTATCCTTTTTATCAAATCTGTTTTTATACATCTAATTGTATATCTTAATAACAGTGGAAATTGATGTACATGTGTTCATAGAATACTTTTTATGCCCTTGTTGTGTTGGCAAAATAAAGTTATTTCTGACTGACTGACTAAAACATTTGTTAATGTCAAGTGGTTTGAGTTTAGATGGCATTCAGACCTCAGGGAGTGTGTACTATTTTTGAATAATAAGGTACAGACCTGTGCGGCATAGTGGGGCCACAACTTCCTTTAAATTTGATTAACCTGTTTGCTAGACCTGCCATCCTTGGCGTGGTTTCCCCAGACTTTTTGCCTTTAGGCCTCCTATTTTTGCTGACTTCATTTTTGCTGGTCTTAGGATTCTGCGCACTGTACCAATGCTAACCATTGCTAAAGTGTGTGTGCTCTTTCCCTAAAATGTAGTAACATTGGCTTATCCACAATTGGCTTATTTAATTTACTTATACGTCTCTAGTAATTTGCACTACCTATGCCAGGGCCCATAACTTGAATGCTACTTATGGGCATGCAGCACTTATTGTGCCACCCACTTAAGCAGGCTTGCAAACATTTCTCAGACCTGCCATTGCAGAGCCCGTGTGTGCAGTTTTAAACAGCAATGTCGACCTGGCAATATATAAATGTAATGTTGTTATGTTATGTTAAAAAGATTTATAGAGCACACGTACACCATATGGTTTCTTGATGCTAAACCTCTTGCCAGGCCCAAAACTTCCTTTTTAATACATATGAATCACCCCTTTGGTAGGCCCTGGATAACCCAAGGACGAGGTGCAGTACACTTAAAAAGTTGGACATGTACTTTTAAGTTGTACATGTTTTGGTAGTAAAAATACCCTAAATTAGTTTTTCACTACTGCCAGGCCTATATCTGCCATAGGCTTTCTTTTGTGTTATCTTATTACATTTTTTAGTAATAATTTCCAAATGGGAAGATAAAACTAATTCAAGTTTGGTGTCTCTAGAATCACAATCTAAATTCACAACTTATGGTGAAATCTGATTCTAAATTGCAATTCTGAAAAGGCCTCTTTTAAAAAGTTCATTAATTAACAAGAGGTTGGGCTTGTTAATGTCAGCAAGGCTAGGCCACTATCATATTTCCAAGACACCAACAAACACCAGTACTGACTCTGTTTTGACAACACAATGATTTCAATTTATTATCACACAACTTAAGTATTGTGATCAGGCTTTAATTCTCATATTGTACATCAAAAGTTATCCATTCCACATGTAACTGTCAATGACAGAGGATAGTTAATAAACAAAGAGAATCCACCCATGTAAGATAGGTGAAAAGACTGTAGAGTAAGGTCTGGAAAAGAGATGTGTCTCCTACAATGGTGGGATGCACATAGTGTTCTTTAAATACCCCTCACACACCAAAAGGGCCCTTGGTGTCATGCTTCATCATAGGGGCCTTCGCGTCCCTCTACAGAACGCGGCGTGTGACTAACCAGCGAATACGCGGGAGCACTGATGTGATCGCTATGTGTGGTGTGTGAGGGTAGTGAAAGGTAGGGTCAGAAGTGAATGGTAAGTGAGTGTTAAAAAATACCTTGCATGTGAGGGCTACAAAGAATTTAAATATACCTCCGTGCTGGTATTGTTAAAAAAGGTGTGGTGGAGGTATAGTGTAATTAATGTACATAACCTCCTAGGTGTGTCAACATGTTTTGATGTCTAAAGCTTCTTCTTCAGGACGGGTGCACAGATCCCTACCCTACTCACATGTGACAGTGTAATACTGCACAAACATAGATAGTATTTATGTGTAGAATAAAGCCTAGTGTGCCTACTATGGTACTTGGCCTGGCGTAAGGTGATAATTTCAGATTCAATCTGTAAAAAGAACACAAAAAATACAAAAAGAAATTCAAGGCGGTACTCATGAATGAAGATCGTGACCTGCAAAAGGTGACTCATATAGTGTCAAGACACAATTATCAGCCTATCAGTGTAGTGTCTGTGACCTGTAAAAAAGAAAGACAAATACTGGACTCAACAAACATATAACATAAATCACACATTCTATGTAGGTCCACATGGTCGCTGTAGTACCTCCATAGTGATGGTATAGACAAACCAAGTGGGATAAAGAAACGGTAGAATGCATACTTGCTAAAACGAAGCCAATGGCATCATGAGCCTATGAAGAAAACGGAGGGGAACCCGTACTCAATGGCACTCTGTAAGGATAAATGCCAAAGGTCAGCGCTGTTGGAGATACTCACTAAGTTATGGTCACCGGTATCCTACTGTCAAAGCAGCTATGCCGTACTTACATGCGTAGTGGTACTACCTGCTACAAACGTCCCTTCCGCGGCTCCGTGGTGAATGAGGAGTCGGGAAGGTGCAGTATAAATACTCTCTATAATTGCCTCGTAGTTCCCGCCCAACCTAGAAGGTTACGTGCCAAAATCTAAGTGTCATAAGTGAGCCTCGGTACAGGAGTGCCAAAACCCGGAACCGAGACCCGCCTTGGGGAAAGGTTGCATTGTAACACACACAGCGGCTGCGCTTAGCGTGTGCAGCTGCTCGGAAGCGCATGCGTATAGCGGTATTGGTTAAAAAACTAGACCGCTAACCTCTGAGGGATAATGTGGTTGTGCAATGTTCAGGTCTCTCACTACCGTAAAAATTCAAGCTTGTTGAGTTGTGAAAAAGGAGCATAGTAAAGGTCTATTTTTAGGGCAAAATGTATATCAATAAAACCAAGGGGGTCCACACACATGTAGACTTGAGGTCATACGACCAGCATCCACAGATGAATATCGCGCTGGTTCCTTAAAATACAGTAGTGTTGTTCACTAAAGGTCAGTGTTTATTTGCTAACTGTAGAAATGTGAGCACTTGTTCATGCTACCAGCCTTCATAGGTGGATATCGAGCTGGTTTGTTCACTGTGTGTCTGTGTAGACTCTCCACTCCCTCTTTTGATATATATGGAATGACAGAGGATAAACATCTTCATGTAACAGAACACAATATCATACATTACTTTCCCCAAAACAAATAGACATCAAAGCATTGAAACTACTATGAATTGATAAACATAACATTAAAACACACATGTAACAATCAATATGCCTGTTCTGAAATTAGAAGAAACTAAAAGGGGCACAAAGTGGAATGTCCTTACTTAGACCCTACTGAGCTGGCTTATAACCTAGAAGTGTTAGCTTAAACGTTCTTCTAGTTTAAGGCCTCCTCACAGGATCTGACCATTCAATTTATTTTGCGCCAATCATTCCCTTTCAGCCTATAGTTCTCTTTTACATAGGCACTCTCCCTAGGTGTCAAGATGCCAACACATTTTGAACCCATCGCTAATTAGGGGTTCTCCTCATGGTCAGAACTGAGTTTAAATAGTGTCCTGTGGCAAAATTCTTCATGCCCATATTTTTCCCTTTTGAAATTTCTATTCAGTTCAAAGAAGGGAGCATTGTGGAGCCAAATGCAGTGTGGATTGTGTGAGTCTCCGCTCAGATTTTTCAATGCAGTTGTTGGCAGTGCAGTGCGTCTATTTTTTCAATGATGGATTCCTTCTTTTTGCTGCATTTGAACATATTGAGAAGATGACAAATGCAGAATGCATCAGGCACCATTAGCTTGGCACAGATTTCTGCTGCTATTTATGCCATGGCGGCAATTTTTGTCATAGTGTGAACAGGAGCAGAAAAGAACTCCTAGATACCGAATCACACGTTTAAACAATGAGAAAGAAGGCATTCCTAATTGAGTAAACAGACTTTCAACACTATCAACAACTGCTATAAAACTCTGAAGTTGATCTGAGATCCTTATTTGCAAAGTGTTTACCTAATTCATAACATTGAGTATACTTCTTACTCTGACTTAAATGTAAACTACACCTGAATCAGCAGGCTTGATTTGCAGCCTATATTCTGTGAGTAATTGTGTTTTAGACCAGGCTTAGGTGTGACTTACTCACGAATCTCAAGGAGTAACACAAGTTTATCTACAGAACAAAAAGGTTTTCTTTTCTGGTAGTAAGCATATGTGAGTTAAACTTTTACGTATAATCGAAGCCTGGAGCATGGCGCATACCACAAATACTCACAGAAAAGGTTTTGTTAATCAGGTCTGGTTGCTCAGGTGTAATTCACAAAAAATAAATTTTTCTGCTTGGCCTGGTGTCAAAAAACAAGAAATGGCCTTTTATTTTGCATATGGCTGCAGTAGCAGCCAGGACTGAGCAACTTAAATTAAAGCAAAGAATATTGATCAATCCCACAGTTCTCTCCCTTTTGAATTGGAAATCATCTCCATTTTGCAGTCCAAATCACTAGTCACCAGAGGATCTGGATTTCTGGGTAACCAATAGATACGCATTTGTTAAAAAAACAAAACGCTAAAACTTCTAAGTAATTAGCAGCCCAAGTGTGGTGGTTGCACTTAAGATATAAGTAAGCCACATAGGACCTTAAATGAAAACTTGAATGGTACCGAATGTACAAAAATAAGGAAACACAAAAAAATGAACGATAAAGAGTAGTTCATGGAAAATATTTATGGAAACTGGAAAGGATGCAGACACAGAGAAGATCTCACTTCTGTGGTCCAATTACCTGCAAATCATCAACTAAATATAGAGGGAAAGCAGTTTTCCTTGACCCTGCGGTGCAATGGAAAATAAACGAAAGTAGGAGCTTCCTAAAATAGCACAACACAAAAGAGAAAATCCACAAGTGGATTTAGGCACTCGGATCCTGAGAAAACATCAGCTAATAAAGAACAATGTTCCTGATTCTAATATGGTAACACAGGCATGCTAACCAGAATGTTGTAGCCTAAAATTTATCTCACAAAAATATAGTGCCCTAAGTAGCATTTACAAAAATATTGCCTTATTAGATTTGCTCATAGAAAATGTACAATCAATGTAATGTTTTCTTGTAAACAATATTTAAGCCATGAGAGTTATGTTAGATGACATTTTTCTTATTGATATTCCGCCATACACCATAGTGCTGAAAATTAATTCCTTTTTTTTAAGTTTCAAAAAAAGTAAAGTTTATTGAAACAAAAGGGGAAAGAAAAAGAAAAGAGTAATACAATACGGATATATGTACAATGTGATATGAAGACATATGATTATACATGAATGAGTGATAAATAAAACAATAACAAGAAATATAAAGAAATAAAACAGATCTGGTCATTTGTCAGAAACGCAACAGTGTAGCTCTATTACATCTATGTAAACAATGTTAAAAGTAGAGAAAGAAAAAAACCAGACTGTCAAGAAGGTTTTAAAACCTCTTGTTTCGAAGCAGTGCGTGTATGTGCAAGCTTAGCATGACAATCGATAAATGTCATAACTGGGGACCATATATTTAAACGTTTTACAGCCAAAGACTTTCGATATACATAAACAGTGTCCAATCTATGGTTATGACATACAGCATACCACCATGCCTGGAAGGAGAGATCAGAGAGATTCTTCCAATATTTGGTAATCTGTTAAAATGATACTCCCAAAAGTAAATCCCAAACTTGCATGTTTAAAGGACATTGAGACTATTCATCAGAGAGAGACCCGAAAAAAATATTTGCCAAAGAAAAGGTCACCTCAGATTGAAAGATTAGGTTGATTTGTTTCCAAAAGTGGTGTACAAATGGGCAAGTGAAACTAAATGTTTTAGATGCGCATCTGAGAAGGAACATGAGCAACAAGTATTAGGTACTTCATCATTTATCTCATGAAGAAAGGTGCGGAAGAGAAGTAGCCTATTGTAAATTTAAAAAAGCATCTGCGTGGTGTTAGCTGCTCTAGAAGATTTCCTAATTTTAAGCCAAATTCTATTCCATAATTGAGTGGACCAATTGACATCTAAATCTGGTTCCCATTCCGATTCCACTTTAGTTTTATCTCCGGGGATGTCAATTTGCGTAAACAGGTATAGATATTTGATGCTTTGGGACTTTAACTCAAAAAAGCATGTGTAATGTTGGAGGTAATGTTGGATGAGTCCGGAATTAGTGCAGACTGGGTAATAGCAAGATTCAAAGCATTGTGTAGATATTGATAACTATTGGAAAATGAGACAGGAAGCCAAAAATAAGTCTAGCTTGATGAAAAGATATAACTTTATCATTTTGAGCTAACTGATGAACCCAAAGAAGACCCCTCTGTCTCCATGCTTTCCAATAAATGGGTTTGCCTTTAATCATTATACGGATATCATACCATATGGAGGATTGTAGTGTCTGTGCCCTGTAAAAAAGAAAGACAAATACTGGACTCAACAAACATATAACATAAATCACACAATCTATTTAGGTCCACATGGTCCCTGTAGTACCTCCATAGTGATGGTATAGACAAATCAAGTGGGATAAAGAAACGGTAGAATGCATTCTTGCTAAAACGAAGCCAATGGCATCATGAGCCTGTGGAGAAAACGGAGGGGACCCAGTGATCAATGGCACTCTGTAAAGATAAATGAAAAAGGGCAGCGCTGTTGGAGATACTCACTAAGTTATGGTCACCGTTATCCTGCTGTCAAAGCGGCTATGCCGTACTTACAAGCGTAGTGGTACTACCTGCTACAAACGTCCCTTCCGCGGCTCCGTGGTGAATGAGGATTTGGGAAGGTGCAGTATAAATACTCTCTATAATTGCCTCGTAGTTCCCACCCAACCTGGAAGGTTACGTGCCAAAATCTAAGTGCCATAAGTGAGCCTCGGTACAGGAGTGCCAAAACCCAGAACAGAGACCTGCCTTGGGGGAAGGTTGCATCGTAACACTCACAGCGGCTGCGCTTAGCGTGTGCAGCTGCTCGGAAGCGCATGCGGATAGCGGTATTGGTTAAAAAACTCGACAGCTAACCTCTGAGGGATAATGCGCTTGTCAAATTCTATTCCATAATTGAGTGGACCAATTGACATCTAAATCTCATTCCCATTCCGATTCCACTTTAGTTTTATCTTCGGGGATGTCAATTTACGTAAACAGGTATAGATATTTGATGCTTTGGGACTTGAACTCAAAAAAGCATGAGTAATGTTGGAGGTAATGTTGAATGAGCTCAGAATTAGTGCAGACTGGGTAATAGCAAAATTCAAAGCATTGTGTAGATATTGATAACTATTGGAAAATGAGACAGGAAGCCAAAAATAAGTCTAGCTTGATGTAAAGATATAACTTTATCATTTTGAACTAACCGATGAACCCAAAGAAGACCCCTCTGTCTCCATGATTTCCAATAGATGGGTTTGCCTTTAATCATTATACGGATATTATACCATATGGAGGATTGTAAAAGTGATACCATGTCAGTGGAGCTATCTAGTATGAATGTATCTAATAATTTATTTGTATACTTAACAATAGGAGTAGGTAACTTTTGAGGCTTTCGAGTAAATGATAGGTATTCTTGAAAGGAGAAGGGAAGGCGATATGAGAGTTAAAGAGTAACCCAAAGAGGAGAATCTTATGAGGAACCTATTAGCCAATGAGATGATTGTCGCAAATTAAAAGCCTTATGATAGTTAGAAAAATCGGGAAAATTGACACCGCCCTCTGATTTAGGTCGAATGAGTTTTGCTACATACAGGCTCTTCTTTTATTCTTCTTTTATTCCAAAGAAAGAAAGATAATAAAGAATTAATATTTTTTTAAAACCTCTGATGTATGACAACTGGAATGTTAGAAACAGTAAAAAGGACAATCGGAGATAACATCATTTTTATTGTGTCCAACCTTCCCCACCAGGATAAGTATAAAGGATGCCATTTGTCATTTAGGGAAGATATCTTTGAGGAACATTTGTCTAGATTAATGGCGATGGAAGACTTAATTGAAGCAGAGAATTACATACCTAAATATCTTATATGCTCAGTGTTCCATTTAAAAGAAGCACATTTAAAGTCCTCTTTAAATGTAAATTTAGTTAAAGGTAAAATTTCATACTTGTCAATAATATGTTTGTAACCAGAAACAGAAGAGCAAGCCTCTGTCTCATAAAGAAAAGCAGGTAGGGAGGATTGGGGTTTCGAGAGGAATAAAAAAATATCATCTGCATATGCTGCCAGTTTAATGTGTATACTCTCAGAAGTAAAACCATGAAATTCTGATTTGTGACAAAGTTTAGAGAGGAAGGGCTCTTAAGCTAAATTAAACACAAAAGGGGATAAGGGACATCCTTGCCTAACACCTCTTCTCAAATTAAAATATGAAGATATAAGGCCATTGGCAAATATCGCCGCTCTAAGATTTGAGTACAGAAGAGAAATTAAATTAGTTTAGGACCAAAGCTAAACCATTTGAGTGTTGAAAAAATAAGGGGCCAATAAACTCTATCAAATGCTTTTTCCACATCTAAAGCAATAGCCACTAGAGATTCGGAATAATGAGAGGATCTGGAGAGTATGTCAAAAAATAATTGTGTATTATCTGTTAGAAAATGACCTTATACAAAACCAGATTGTTCCTTACCCAAGAGATTGGGGACAAAGGATTCCAATCTCAAGGCCAGGGATTTTTAGAAAATGTTCTAATCTATATTCACTAAAGAAATTGGTCTATAGTTTTTACATAAACGTGGATCCTTGTCTTCTTTGGGTATAAGGCATATCAGGGCCTCCAAAACGGAACCCGAAGAGGTTCCTGTTTGCAAAAAAGGAATTAAGAAGTTTGTGTAACATGGGAAGGAGTAGTTGGGGGGAAAAATGAAACAAATTCAACAGTAAAACAATTGGGGCCTGGAGCTTTATCTTTCTTAAGAGTGAGCAAAGCAGTACATAATTCTGACAATGAAACATCAAGCTCCAGTAAATCAAAGTCCAAGTGAGTATCATAAGATTTTTCAATGGAAGAAAGATAATCTAAAAGTATACAGGGAGTTATAAAATGTGTAGAATTATTGTAGAATTTCTAAGTCTTTAAATTTGGGTAATTGCTGAACATCAAGGATCGATTCAATGTTACATTTTTTAACTTTAAGGTAGTTTGCCAAAAGCTTGCCTGATTTATTTTGGCCACCATAACATTTTGCACTGGTTTTGAACAAATATAAACAAGCATTTTCAGTACACTCCGTATTAAATTGAAGTTTGGTAGCTATAAGATCTTGTAAACAATCCTTTGACTTGGTAGTATAATAGGAATGTTCCAATCTCTTTATTTTGGCACAAAGATCTGTGGCTATTTTGTGGCATTATGTTGTTTTTTTGAAAACTTAATTCATGATGAAATCACGGGTAGCAGCTTTAAAAGCATCCCATACGATATTGAAAGGGAGAGTGTCTGATTCGTTAAAACGAAAATATTCTTCAAAAAAAGAGGTGAATGTGGAAGTAAAACCAGGGCCAAGTAACAGTGACTTATTAAAATGCCAACGTCTAGGAACAGAAGGCTTGTGAAGTATGTCTAAAGAAATGGATACAGGGGCATGATCAGAAATCAAAATAGAGCCAATATCTGCAGATCTTATGGATTAGGAGATGTCGTGGGAAATAAAAATATGGTCAATGCGTGATTGTGTCTGATGGACTGGGGAGAAGTAAGTATACTCTCTCTAGGTAGGATTACATATTCTCTATGCGTCAATTAAATGTCTATGTTGGAAAGGAATGTAGGAATGATTTATGAGCTTTGGAAAATGTAAAATAAGTTGGGGAGTTACGGTCTATGAAGGGATCTATAATTTGATTACAGTCACCTGCCAAAATTAGGTTGTTATGAGAGAGGTGCATCAATTTTTCTGCAAGGTGGGACTAAAAAAATGAATCACTTGTAGTTGGTGCATAAATATTGAACAAAGAGAGTGGAACCTTCCCTATCAATACATCTGTAAATAACCAACGACCTATATCGTCTTTCTCCTGAGATATAATCTTAACATGGAGAGACTTGTGGCATAATGTAATGACACCATTCCGCTTACCATCACCTGGAGAGAAGAAAACATCACCAATCCAATCTCTTTTTAACTTTAAAGACTCAGAATCAGTGAGGTGTAATTCCTGAAGCATTGCATTATCAATTTTAAATTTACTAAAAGCGATAATACGTCTTTTCATCGGTGAGTGTAAACCTCAACATTCCGAGTAGCAATATTTAACGACATACAATAACTATTAAGAGAACAAGTTTAACTAGACCAGATATAATGAAAACTTGACATAAGAAAAGCCGCAACATTATGTAATTGAGGAAAAATATCACAATATATGAAGAAGGGAAAAAGAAGAAGAATATTAAAGATGAAAAATTTGAGAACAGTCGTTGAAGTAGAAAGACAAAAAAGAAACAGATAGTGGAAAAGGGTAGAAACAGAATATAAAATTGATATAAAGAAACCACAACAGCATGTAACTGAGAAAAAAAGTAGTGTGAGTTATCTAAATCTAAATAACAAAAAAAAAGTTTGGCAGAAATAAAAATAATAGGGAAATAACAGGTAAATCAAAGAGAGACCAAAAGAAGGAAGAGAAAAGTTATGAATAAAATAAAAAGTGACAGAGAAGGAAGGAGAAGACTAACACAAAAGAAAAAACACATACCTATAAAAATCCAAAAATTCAGGTGAGGGAGGGAGAAACCACATGGGAGGGCAGTGCATCCAGATTTCACGGAAGGGGGCACAAGGGCGACTGGCATGGTATGAGAGAACGGGATAAACATACAGCAGGGATGCCTATAAGAGGAAAAAGAAACAATTAGGCTACCGATTTATTACTTAACGATCACAATATATGAGGGACAACATTGGAAACAAAAAAAGATTTGAAAATAACAAACATGATAGAATCTGGACAACAAAAAGCAAAAATTACTAAGAATTTTAAAAAGTAGATCAGAGAAATATAACAACATCCTAGAATAAATGCATATTCTCAACCAGATTGAGAAATGAAGCGCCAGATTTGTCCATAGTTTCAACTCTACATGCATTGAGAAAACTCTTCAGCCTGACAGGATCTTCGTAGGAGGTAGTCTTGTTCCTATACGTGACCTTAAAAAGGCACGGGTTAAAGAGGCCATATCTAGCGCCAAGAGCGCAGAGATCCGGTCTCATGCTTAGAAATTCTTTGCGCCTATCTGCAGTGCTTCTGGCGTAATATTGCGAAAGGAACAACGTATGACCCAACCAAGAAATGCGGGATAACTTTTTACAGGCTGAAAGAACTTTAAGAAGGTCTGTATATTCCACAAAATACATAATGACACCACTTGAATGAGTAGGACCAGAAGTATTGGTATGCAAACTGCCTAATCTGTGTGCGTGTTGAATGTTCAAAACAGTATCTTCAGGTAGAGCCAACACCTTAGGTAGAACTTTTTTAAAGAAGGTGAGAGGATCTCAACCCTCTGTGTTCTCTGGTAAGCCATATATGCGTAAACTGTTTCTTCTGTTTCTGTTTTCCAAATCCTCGACATGCTTCTGCAGGGAAGAGACTTGATATTGTAGTAGGTTAACCTTGCTTTCAGTTACATTGTATGAGGAGACGCTTTGTTCCACTGCAAGGAGATGTTCATCCAATTGGGACCATCTGTCTGTTAGAAACTGAAGTTTAGTGTTTGTTTCTTCCATGAAGGGTTTTAATGCACGTTTTTCTTTCAATAACAAGTCCAATGAAACAGGAGATGCCGACTTTGTAGGAGAAGGAGGATCTTTTTTGAGGCACTGTTGGCATCGTAGATGGAGATGAGTTAACTCTTAGTTGGGAAGCTGAAGTAGATTCCATTGCAGCAAATTTCGAGAAGATGGTAGAATTCTTGATGAATCGATGTGCTGGAGAAGAAGTAGAAGAAGTCAGCCTCCTTAACCTCCTCATAAACTGTGCAAGAACAGAGACTACAGGAACTCATAGCACTTGGTATGAAAAACTCAGCTTCAACATCAAACGTAAAGTACTGAATGGCGACAAAAATTTAGTAAATTTTATAGACCAAAGCCGTTTGACACAAGTCAAAATAAAGGATACCTGAAACAAGTCTTTTGACTTCGATTTAAACTCTCTCTTGCCCAAATAATCAATCCAGAAGTGCTGAAAACCAGTAGAAACATGTAAATTCCTCAACGAAATAGAAACTGCTATGATGAAATAATGCCAGATGAATACAAGAGTATTATTGAGGTCAAATGCCAGGCAAACTTGCTAAGGTGTGGCTTTCAGTCTGGTGCTAAGAAGTAATAGAGATAGCCAAGAGTGAAATAATAAAGTTGCTGAGACTTGCGACCTCAGTTCTGAAGAGATGACAACTGTGTCAGCTGTGGTAATAAAAGTGCTAAATCCACTTCTGGAGCAATGATGGAAATCTTGGTTGCTGTAACTCTACGATTCTGGTAGGTGCCACATATAAATTAGTATCCATCAAATATAATATGAAGGAGACGTCGGCATGTATTCCTAACATATATTTCCATCCATTGATAAGAGCAAAGGAAAGTCCATGCACGCTTCGCCTCAGCGCCGCCGGAACGATATCTGTTAACGAGGCCGCATCTCAAAATGGCGGCCACCTCTGAGGCAATTGCAAAAGACGACAAAGTACCTTTTATAAAGATGCTGGTGTGCTTCACGCACTACCAGGAGGTCGTCGTGCTCTTCCGATCATCACTACCGCTGGAAGTGAAAAAAAAAAGTCATGGGACCCGCAGGAAATTACCGCCGACTCATGTCGTCGCACCGGAGCTCACGGTGCAGCCGCCATCTTCCTTGGGCGTCAAGCCACGCCCCCGAAAATTAATTCCTTTAATCATTCATAGACCATCAAGAATTCCCAGTTGGCTTAAGGACCACCTGTGTTGTGCCCATCCAACGGCAGCTAAAACTTATTCTAGTCAACCTTTGCTACTTGCTTTCTGTTTCAAGAACTGGAATAGATGGAAGAGAAAGGGATTTCAGAGTCCACGAAATGGACTACTTACTGTTGCACTCACTGGAGTGGGAAGAGTAATTTTTACCGATACACTATCCAACACTTACCATACTCTTGCCCTAAAAGTATTATGCATTGCAATGGTATGCGTTGTAATGGTATGTGTTGTAATGGTAGTTTTAAAAAATGTGCTGTAATGGAATGCGTTGTAAAAATCATGACATGTAATGGTAGTTGCGATGAAAAGACTGCGTATTACAACATGCGTTGTAATTGCATGCGTTGTAACGTCATATATTCTTCATGAGCCCTGATTTAACAGGAGGGGTCATCTCTCAATAATAATTAGGAAATGTAGGCTTGGAATATTTTCTTTGAAAATGTGAAATGACTGCAGCATAGATAAAGAAAACAATGGAACATGAGGTGCAAGGGGATTTGGTTGTACAAAATCATGTACTTTAAAGTCCTAGTATATCAAAAAGCCCACTTGTGCTATTGAAAGAAGCCTCACCATGGATGTCATTTAGGGGTCGCCAGGGGT
The DNA here is from genome assembly GCF_964204655.1 of Triturus cristatus. Classification (NCBI taxonomy): domain Eukaryota; kingdom Metazoa; phylum Chordata; class Amphibia; order Caudata; family Salamandridae; genus Triturus; species Triturus cristatus. Next base: position 753,849,764 of record NC_140589.1, read on the forward strand.
CCCCGTTGACCTCTGGCTTGCTCCTTTCTACCCCTGGCACTGTCTTTGTGACCCCTGGCCAGTGGCCGCAGCTTGCAGAGGCAGCAACACATAAAACAACTTTGAGATATTCAAAGAGCAACTGCTCCAGGCTGTGCTTGCTGGAGACAGGCCATAGTTGAAAACTGCAATTTATTTCAACTTGTCCCATTACCTAACATGTTGCCTAGCAACACAACCTTCACTCTAGACTACACCAGGTACGGACATGTGTAATCTTAAAACTCTGGGTTGTGGTGTCTTTCTGTAGACCGTACATCATTGAGGACTTGCGAGCACTTTTTTTAACAAGACTTACTTTCCTCACCTGCGTGTGTACCGATAGGGACCATGGGTGCATGGCAATGATCCCTCCCTCCAGTCGTGTCTCCGAGTTGAGTCACCCCATCGCATAGAGAGGAAGGTACCATTTTAGACAGGATTCAGCTGCATAAGTTTAAAAGTGTTTTTATAGCAAACATTTATGCCCCAGTTGCACTGCAAATAATTGGTTTATCTCCCACTATGTCATTCGTGATAAGATTGATCGTTAATGAACATGTTACAGTTTTCTATTTTTTAGCTCTTCATTTCAATTGCCATGAAATAGTTTGGAGTATTAAAGTGCAAATACAGAGCAGAGCATTGTGTGTAATGTTAAAGCACATTTGTATTATTTGTACAATATTAGTCGATTAATAATTTTATTGCACAGATCAATTTGTATCCTGCAGCTCAAAGTGCGTTATGCACGCACTGCAGTAAGCTGCATGTAACATTTTACTAGTACTAGTACTAATTTGGATTGTTAATGTCATTTTTACATCTTACATATGATAGAGCTCTGGGCCAACCTTTCAGCTTTCTATAAGCCAATGGACCTTTGTTGTAGCCCGAGAAGAGAAGGGGTTACTGACAGTATTAGATCCATAAACTGTGTGACCACACATTAATAGTCAAAGTCCGCATCTTAAAGTTGAAAAGGGATTTATCATAAACTCAAAGCCAAGGTAATGTAAATCAGATGCAAAAACATACTGTAAATATATAGAATGATCAAAGGAAGACCGAAGTGACGTAAAATATTGGTCCTTAGCAAAGAACAAATCAAGATTTCTGCTACTGCAATGCAAAAGATTAAGAACAAAGTATGATGAGTGGATGAATGGTTTTGATCCTTCTCCCAATACTTGGGAAAGCATTGCAGTATCTAGTTATCTCTACATTAAACTAAGAGTTAAAGAAACCCTATTAATCCAGAAGCAATAACAGGTGTAGCATCAGAACTTCTGTAGAAGTACTGGAAGCAAAAGATCATGTATAGCATAAAGCCACACAATCAGAAGTCAGGAGAGATCTGTACCTCTTGAATTCTAATAGACATCTATCCAACTACAAGGTAAGTTCACTAATAAGAAACACACAGAAAGTTCAAGACACATGACTTCACATTATTCAACCTCATTATTTCCATTTTCCATGAAAAGTTCCAGAACCTGGTATAAAACTCCCATTTTCATGTCTTTGCTTCTGAGGCATCCTTGAATTCCTCCTTCAACAGATATCGTTAACTGGTAGCATTCCCTTGTTCTTCTCATTAAATTTAATTGGCCATGCCAGTTCTTCCTCGCCACACTATATTAAAATACAATGTTCGTTCACTAACTAAGAATGCTTTGGTTTGCATCTGCAAAACTAAAAAAATATATATATCGCAAACAACTTTCACGTTCAATGTTAAATGTCCCAACTGTAAGCTTAGGGCCCACAGGCATGCTAACTTAGCGAGTTACTTTCAAAAGCATATCATTGTGCAACACACATATAATCCTGTAAATACATCAATACATATAAGGTTATTCATCTATAGAACAATTTTGTACAGGAATACCCTTTTATTTATTAGAACAACAACTGACCAGGTTAGAGGCACAACACCAACACTCTCATGATTCTTTCTTCCCTAGCCTATGGAGAATGCACTGCAGCAAATGCATTTTAGCGCAACCCTAGTACAATCTTAGCCTATAGATGAATTTTATCGATGATCCAGCTGTTCCTAAAGGAAAAATAGTTAATGGACATATTCATTTAGAACACTCCATTATTGTATTTCCTATACTAGTGCACTATGCATATTGAGTATAATTGTATTATGCAAATACATGAGGTCAAAAGTACACACATATATGGCCTGATCAAGATAAAAGAGTGGAGCAAAATTATGCAACTCCACATACGAAGCTCTCTATAAAGAATGCAAACAGAGCATACAGGAAAAGTGTTTTAGGCCTAATAAACACTGTGTAAAGCACTTCAAGGATAACAATAGAAAGGAAAAATAGGCACAAGGGAGAGAGAGAGAAATGTAATAGGAACTTAGGGAAAACTGGGAGGATATCGGAAACAAATGAAGTGAAAACAGAGAAACATAATTCACAAATTTCCACTCTAGACAACCAGACTACAGCTGAAGGAATACACTCCCGAACATTTTTCAACATTATCTCCTTGGTGTCAGGCAGTTTGATGAATCTGGCCAGAGGTGTAACACAGGCCCCCACAGCCCCGTGGTGCAGTGGGACCCGAGCTGCAGCAGCCAACTCAGCTCAGTACTCTGGCCTGAGAGTTCCTGATTAAATCTGGAGCTGGGGCCCCTCCATGTACCTTGCAGGCGGTCCCCCTCAAGTTCCATTACGCCACTTCATCTGCCTGAACAAATATACACGTTTTAGTTGCTGAACCAACCTTAGAAAGTCAGGGTGCCAGAGGGAAGGTCTAATCACAAGAAACAAAAGTTTTTTTTCACACCATCAGTGTCTAGATGCCCTAACATTAGTTCTGCTGCTCCTTTCTTTCATCTTGCTGTCCTCTGGAAATAAAGCTCACTGCTAGTAGTCCCTCTGTTACTCTGTAACAGGGGTTCAGAAGGGCCAAGTGTTATCTATTGCACCTTGGTGGGAGCAATTTCTCACCACACCCCTCATTTGATGCTACAGTTGGTTTGGCCCTCGGGCTTGTCATAGGCCCTGGGTAAGCTGATGCCAACCTTCTGCAATAAAGGACTTTTAGCTTGCACCAGATGCCTTTTGCAGAGTCTCAGCCATACACTTCCACAGCTGGGCCTGCATTCAATGTGATTGGCTGTCCTTTTGAAAAGCCACAGCTTATGAAGAGGTGTTTTCTCAGTTCTCCTTCATCAAGGGCTGCCTGATCTTCGGAGACTAGCATTGCCGCAACTACGCTTCATCACACCATCACCTCGACCTGTGGAATATCTAGCTAGATGATTACTGGCCAGAGCTGCAGCTATGGTTGCAACCTATCCCTGAAAAAAATACTGGCCATTTGTTCATGTTTTATGATCTTGCAAATAGTCAGACATGATAAGACTTGATATAGAATTGTTCGTATTAATTTTTATCAAGGCCTTTCTGTATTAGTATACTTTAAATATCAGGCGTGGATCAATAAGCCAATTCTAAAACACATGTTTACGTGCTTTCTTCTTATATTTGGGGTTTTAAGTATGTACTGATAAGAGAAACAAATATCAGCTTTAGGTGATCTTGCTAACTTTTGTTCCAGCTGGGACATTAAATTACGAGTCCTGCTGCTAAAAAAACGACCAGTTGGTAGCCCTAGCTACAGCAATAGGCACCTGGAAGCACTGTAAGTGCCAAATTGTCTCTTGCTATGCCTGACACCATAAGCAATTCCTGTCTCTTCAGCCACTACTGGACCATGCAGTTTGGAACTTGTAGTTTTCATCTGATCAAGTATATACAAAAAAGTGGTGTTGCTTAAACACCAGGACTAGCTAAGGTGTCTAACATGAAGTGAGGCCACTTGGAAGGCATGAAACAGTACGTTATTCACCATTCGTCAGGCATCTGTTTCAACGAAGGAAGGGAAGAGTATTATTACTTTTCCAGATGTTTGATTTGAACTCCTTTCACAGGGATCATGTGGCAGTCTTGCATTGGCCATTATGAGTAGGAGGTCCTTTATCTCTTTAAGAGTGCCTGCCTAGTGCTTAGACACAAATCACCCAGGCATTTTGTTCTCATTTTCTGTGTTGTCAGTATTGGAGTAAGAAGGGCTGTTATTATAAATTGTGCATTGATTTATAAAAAAGGGAATGTTCTGCAGCAGTAGATTCTCATATGACTGTTTGTTATTGTAAGCAAATGGGATTCCATTTGAGAGTAAAGTAACATGAACAATATTATAAAAGGGATTGTTTGTGCAGTTTTACTCACTAGTACTATTGTGCAATATATACTTTTTGAAGTGCAAATGTGACTGATGGCAAAGTTGTAGGCTTAAAATAAGATAGAGGTTTAAAAAACGGACATGTGCATTTTTTTGCAATTAAACATTTTATGTTCTGGCTTGACAGACAATTATATGAGCATCACTAAAGGGGCTTCTGCACCAACCACATTAGGAGTCAGGGGTACATGTTTTGAATGGACAGAAGCTATGTGCTTTCACAAAAAAAGTGCTTACCCTTAATGAAGCTGTGATCACTTTGTTGATTTATACAGCGACTCGAACTTTCAGGGGCACAACATGAAACTGGAATGCTATTAAAGTGTCTTATATACTAGACGATTTATGGTGCTTCTCTCTGGCATCAAAACAGATGTAAGGAGGGCAGTTAGTACCCTTCATGGATTTTTAGGTCTGGTTTGACAGTACAAATGTCACCTGACCTTTTAACTTACACCAATATTATCCTACAATTCTTTGCATCCACACAACTGCATATCTATTTCCATTCTATTTACTTGTAATGATTTATATTACCATGCACCACCCTTTAAAGCCACACCGTTTAGCCCTGTCAATTATTGTTTACGTTTTGGTATTCCTGTGATGTCATCAGGGTCAAAGGTCACGTGATATGACTTTCTGTAATCTCTCCAGAAGTGTGGGAGTGTGGGAATGTGGGGGCATATTATCAAGGACGGCGTTAAAAATTATCGCCGTTTTAGCGGCAGAAAACTGCTGCTAAAGCGGCGATAATGGGCTTGATAATATGCCCTTGAGAATTCCCAGAGAAGCCCATGTTCTGGTGTGAACCTGGGTTTCTATTGGAATTCTCCAGGGCATAATTTCAAGCCCATTATCGCCGCTTTAGCGGCAGTTTCTGCCGCTAAACCGGCGATAATTTTAACGCCGTCCTTGATAATATGCCCCTTGGTTAGTGAGGAACTTATCATACAGGATCTTGAAGGTGTTGCTATCACAAAATATGTTTTGAAAACATTTTATCGAAAACCGCTAGGCGGTTATCATACTAAAATGTGCACATTAATTCAGAACACCTCTCCTCCACTGTTTAAACAGGCATTGCGTTTGTCAGGGGCAGAAATATATTGACCAAGGGAAGTGACGCACCATTGTCTTTGGCCAAGCCCCAGCCTTTGCATGTACTACATCAATTTAGATTCAGTGACGACTAACTTAGATGTAGTTTATCCACAGCTTGTATTGCAGAAGTGAGAGTTCCAGGAATGTCAGAATAAATCCAAAGGCCACACGGAAGTTCTAGTTGCTGCTGCAAGAAAAGTGAGACAATGTAAATGTCCTGAATAATGTGTCATTGGAGCTCAATAATCCATGGCGTGCATCAGTCTATTTACTTTAAAGTGCAATTTAAACCATTGGAACCTGATGTTGTTTAGTACAGAAGCACAGCTTCCCCTTCAGCAATAATGCTACCAATCTGCCCCCTTATCACTGCAGAAATACAGTAGAAACAACTTCTACACCCCAAGGACAACATTAGAACCTCCTGGATATTGTCACTCATAGAAGTGCACAGTGTTTATCATATGTTGACTCGGGATGGCGCCTCCTCTTACTTTAAATTCAAATTTAAATAAATGAAGATCAAGAGTGAGATCAATAAAGTCAGCTCCAATTAAGTGATGCCACATTGTGTACATCAAGGAACGCACATGGAAATTCTGCAGCAGAGGTCATGGGATAACCATTCTGGTCAAAGGATTGTATCTCAGTCACATAGCATCCTACAGCAGTGTCTGGGTAATCTGTTAAATGCATGTTCTCGCACGTTTATTGAATTTGTTCTAATAAGCTCTGTGCTCAGCCATCACCATTTATAATTTATATTTGCTTTACGTTTTAGCAATTAGAGAAGGTTACCACTGAATTAACTATCATACATTTTCACATATGTAAACTTCCCAATTACAGCAGAACCATTTACCTGTGGCTCAAATATCGATGGGTCCCAATATCATGACCACAATATCGTGGGACAAAATATTGAGATTCGAAAGAGGGAAAAAAAGATGACAAGGGGAGAAAGCAGGAGCCTGAACAAGAATAAAAAGAAGGGATTGTCTGGTGCAGTGGTTAATTTGTGAAAAACAATTGTGTGGTGGCTCTCGTCAGGAGGTGGCTTGCACCAGCCCATTGCTCCTGTTAGCGCCGCCTTATAACAGAACTAACTACTAACCATGAAACCCTACAAGTGAGAAGAGGATGTGGCGTAACAGCCAGAGCTGCAGGCTTTAGAGCTGGGGAACCAGGTTTGAATCTTGACATAGGCTCAACATCCTGTGATTCTGGACAAATCACTTAATCTCCCTGTGCCTACAAAAATGAATATGTCCATAACTGGTGGTCATGAAAAGCACTCCATTTCTTTTGGGTGGAGTTCATGCTATAAAAGCACCGGTGTTGAAAATGAAGTGGCGGTGCTGATGATTAAGTGCCAGTGGCTAGTACTGGAAACTACCGGCTCCAGTTAGGCACTGGTCTGGTGGTGGATGAAAGAGGCATGTGATCGCTCCAAGACCACACAGCCTTGGAGTTCGATATGTCGACATTCAATAGCGCCGGCCTCAGGCATTGGCACCAAAACGTATTATTTGACAAATTAAGCACTGAATAAACTGAAACAGCAACTAAAATTCAGTAGTTGCTAAGGTGCACACTCTATTGATAAGTTAGAGGCAAGATGAGCTCTGAGCTAAACTTTCAACAGACTATGACTGGCACAAATATCTGTTTTCAACTAACTATCAAGTTTGAGCAGGTTGCCAAACTCAGAAATGTTGGTATTTCACAGACAGACTAAATACATTTGCCCAGGAATATTCCTGACATACCTGGAGACAATTGCAGGAGAATTCGAGGTAAACTCAGATACACTTACAGAATGGGTGAACAGTACTTTATGTTACACAGGTAGGATACCATAAGTGGTGCACAACACGCAGGCCATTCGAGCGGGATTGTGGAAGAAATCATACCTACCACACAAGTGAAGAGAGGATATTTCACCCTTTCTAAAAATAGGGCTGCTAGACCTGGCACCATTGGCGTTGGTCTCACTTCCATTTTTTTGCTTTTGCCTCATGTGTTTTTGCTCATTATAAATGCTTTGGGCACTGTGCCACTGCTGTTTAGTGCCACTGTGCAAGTGATCCCTATGGTAAATTGATGAATGGACTTGTGACTCCATGATTGGCTTGATTGGTTTACTTGTCAGACCCTAGTACAGTGCACTGCTTGTGCCCAGGGCTTGTAACCAATGCTTCTGGTGGGCTTGCAGCACTGATTGTGCCACCCACCGGAGCAGCTTGTAAAGTGTGTCTCAGGTCTGCCATTGCAGAGCCTGTGTGCAGTCTGGTACTGCCATGCTGACTGGGCAAGTGCACCCACTTGCCAGTCCCTAAACCTTTCCTATTATATATATTAGTCATCCCTATGGTAGGCCAAGGGCAGGGTGCATTGTAGGAAAAAGTTAGGACATGCCCTGATGTGTGCGGCATGTCCTAATAGTGAACTACAGCCATTTTCGTTTTTCACTATTGCAAGGCTACCTGTTGACCAGAATGGGCAGTTTGATTATTACATTTTATAATCCTAACTGACTCAGGGAACATGGTAGACATTCGAGTTTAGTATGCCTGAACTCAGAATGATAAAATACATATTTTAGTGAAGTTGGTTTTAACATTCTATGTTTGAAAATACCAAGTCGGAATTTTCTTGTCTAACCATCCAAACCTGCCTCTGCTAGGCTGTGTATTCCTTGTCTGTAGTTTGAGTGACAGGGGCTGGGGGATTCCAGGAGACAGGGTGAGTCAGCACAAGGCTGAATAGAGATATCTGCATCTAGATGGGTGGGAGGGGTTGCACCTGGGACCTGAATAGGGCTGGGCCTTCCCTCCACAATGCTGGCTCAACCTCCTGTGGTGTGTCTGATGTCCCTGCCCTGCACTGTGAAAGGAAAGTAGGAGACATGTCAACAAAGTTCTCCAGGACTGACCAGAACTTGTTTGGACTAGGCAAATGACTCTCTGCCTTCAGAGAACAAAGGGAAAAGGAGTATAAATATTGGGACCCAGACCCAAGAACTTTAGATCACTACTGGGAATCAAGACTAACCTTTGCTGAGGAGAAGAACCAGGAAGCTGAAGGAGGAGACTGTGCTGTGTGGTTGGGGGTTGGCCTGCAGTGGTTGCTTCATTGCCAAAGAGAGGAGAAAGGGACTGAGTGTGCTTTCTATCAACTTGAAGAAGAATCTCCAAGGGCTTGAACTAGAGCTTGCCTCCTGCCTGAAGTCTCAGGGATACAAGACTTCACCACCCAGCTCCCCCCTGAATTCTCTTGCTGGGAATTTAAGTGCCTGCTGTTGTGCTGGGCCTTCTGAGAGACTGCATGTCGCTGGGAGCTGGAAGTGCGACGCAACAATGAGAAGCGTGTCACAACCACAGCCGCTGTCATCGCATCGCCGAGGAACCGAGCTGCCGCTGCTGCTGCCGCTGTCATCATCGCATCGCCGAAGCGCGGCGCATCGCCGGAGAAGCGGGATATTGCCAAGGAGGTCATCGTTGCATCACCTGAGAAGCGCATCACAGGGTCTCTCGCGGCTCCAAAGATCATCGAGTCGCCGCACGGCCGTCGGGCATGTCGCATCACACCTATGTTGTCGCATCGCAACCAAGACGCCATTTTGTTGCATTGCACCGGAGAAGAGTATCGCATCAAGGTGCCAGCGAGTCACATCACACCGGAGAGCAGTAAGACTCATCAACTCCACACACATTAAGAAAGCGAGCATCAACTCCCCTGTGCAGCAGTAAGGAACCGACGCATCCACTCCCTCGTGTGTAAGGAACCAACACATCACCTTCCCTGCAACCCTTTTGTTTTCTTTGTGTTACGCATCTAAGGTACATTGAGAGTAAAGTGTCACATTTACAACCTGAGAGAACTGAGCTATTTTATCACATTTAAGAGACTATTTTTGAGTACAGTATTGTGGATTTTTGTTGTTTGGTCTTGTGTTAAGTCTATATAAAAATACTTATTTTTATAATACAACCTGTGTGGTGTCCATTTGTAGTGTTGTCACTGTATTACTGTATGTGTTCAAAAATGCTTTACACACTGCCTCTGAGATAAGTCTGCCTGCTTGTGCCAAGCTACCAAGGGGGTGAGCAGGGGTTCTTTTAGGAGTGTAGCCCCTTACCCTGACTAAACGCAAGGGTCCCTATTTGTCCCAGGTACCTACCTATGCCAACTAGAGACCCCCAAATCTAAGAAGGGTGCTTTACATTATGACTTTTAGCAATTTCGAAATTCCTGTCTGATATTGAAGAACATCCCTGAGTGTCGGAAGTGACGGAAGTGAGGCAGAAGTGCGGCTGACTGTAGCAGAGCAGAGCGATCAGCGCGGTACAGAGCGCAGTACTGCTGCAAACCGCAAGCTACAAGCCACAAGTTGAAAGCGGAACACGGAACGACCAGCGGAGCGACCAGCACGGCATGGAGCAGAGTGCCTGTCGGCCGAAAATCATAGCCGTAAGCCACGAAGATCCCTCCTTGCATCTCCGGCTGGGAGACTTGAAAGCTGCGAGGACTGCGCCCTCGCCTGTGCCAGCACCTTTACATCTCCTGCTGGCAAAACGGTGAGATGCGAGGGAGGCACAGGGGGTGACGGGCGGGGGAGCGCTGCAGGGTAGAGCCAAGGAACCACCTAACCCAGCGTTAGGCTGGTGCGGCTTGTGGAGTTGGTGCGGGGCGCTCTTTGCTCTCTGCTCTTTGCTTGCCTCGCCTGATTCCATCAGAGTGCTCTATCTGATGCCCTTTGCTTCACCCAGATAGCGCCTGCACCATGGGACGCACCACAGGACACATTACGGGATGCATTAATAGCAGGATACAGCAGATATAGCCGTTGGAGACCTGTAATCCTGGAAAACTGTGGTTCACAGACCATTCACCCAACAGGTCAGGCAACAACAAGTGTGGGGGGTGTAGTGGCTGCACCGCACCACAGAGAGTGTGCCCGGGCCCCCTGCGGAAGCGGTTCAGCCGGGTCTGGGCTCGGCTTGGCGGCAGCTCGTCAGGAAGCGCATAGACTTGGTAATTGCACTCACCTTAGGCAAACCTGCTCCATATACTACCAGCAAGAAAGCGGGGCCGGTGGGTAGAGGACTGGTCCAGGCTGGTCCAGGTTACTGGACCACTTTAGGGCCAACAATGATTCAAGGACCTCAACTACACAAGAAATTTATTTATTTCAAGTGGATTTAACAGGGGCAGAATGATAATGGTCGGACGACAGGCGGACTAGGCTGAGAGATCCGTGGAGTTCCCGGACCTATCAACACCGCATAACCGAGTGGTGGCTGCAAAACTTAGGAGGCAGACTAGGTGCCTTCTGTCAGAGAGGTTGCCAGAGAGGCAAAATAATTGGCCAAATAGAGCTAAAGAGATTAAAGAAAAGTTCAAGCCTAGTCTCCTCTCTCCCGGGCTGGGTTGTGAGTGCGAGTAAGTAGAGCTCGAATAGATGGAAGATGCCATCTAGATGCAAGCGCTCTGGTCGGTCAATCGCATCTGCAGAGTTAGTTGCAGAACCTTATTCCGGACCAGTTGGAAGTGAAATCGATTGCCCTAGCTCTCTTAAATTACACAAACCTATCAAGCGTAAGAAGCCACAAAATCAGCAGTCCTTTTTAAAATCTCAGCCTACGGTGTTAGCAATGTTCACTAAGGGATTGAAAATTAAGACATCGCGGATTAACAAAGAGGGGATGTCCCCTCGTATGGCCAGTGTAGATGAGTCAAGTACTGATATGGTCATCTCACAGTTAATAGTTCCACACTAGAATAAGTCTATTGTGCAGTAGTTGGTGGAATCTCCCATTTTCACTCAACCTATCCAACTTATTGAGCATCATTCTCTGAACACATTGGTTGAAGATATTGAAATGGACTTGTCTGATGCTAAGGGGAATTTTGAAATAGTAGAAGCTGGTAAAAAGCTGTCGCCTGAAATTGCTGCCTCACTGAAGACAATGCACATGATGGCTATAACTGGCACTGCAAACGCGGCAGAGCTAAATTTAGGATTGTCTTCATTCAGGTGGTTGTCTCAGATGCCCCAGGACGATCACAATTGGGCTGAATGTAGTTCAGCCCTAGGGGATTTAGAGGACATCACTTTGACGGATATAGCTTTATCCTTGGTGAAAAATCAAGAGTTGGTGGCCAAATTAAAAGCACTGATCGCTCAAGAGGCAGTATTGAGAATGGCAACAGACTGTCCTGCTAGTTGTCCATGAATGCCAGTATGTATAGCAGTACTCCTTCAAGTGTTGGTCTTTCTCGTATATCCGATACATTGAACTCTGAGGGGACTCTAAGCAAGGGGGCACATGACAAATGGCTGTTAATTAATGAGGGTCCCAATTGGAACAGGGATGAAAATGTGAATTGGGGAGGGAGGGATAATTTCGAAATTTCAAATGCCTTAGAGAGGATATTGTCTTTAATTTTAACTTTGTTAGAAAAATGTACTATTAACTCTGACCATTTGTTGGATGTACTGACTCCAATTTTGGTAGGTGTACAGCACCTTACTACTACCGGTAGTCACCTAGAACAAGTGAAAACAGGTAATGATTTGAATACTCAGGCTTCCCAGAACAAATATAGTGGTAAGGGAATCCAAGTGGTAGCTTGTGGTGATACAGAAGTTTCCTCAGGCGGGCAGAACGAAGAGACCATAGCTTTAAGCAATATGGGTCGTGAACTATCAGGCATTGTTGTAAGTAGGAAACACATAAGGTCAAGTTCTCAAAAACTCCTTGTCTATTTATTCAATTTAAAAAAAAGGAAAATTACGCACATTGGGCAAACCAGAAATTATATCCGCTCCCTGTCTTACCAAACAGTCTAAGGTTGAGACTGCACTGGATCCTTCCAGGGAGGGTCCCTCCGAACTTGAATATAATGGTTCGGAGGGAAGGAAAAAAAGTATCGGCGTATCACAAAACGTAAACCAAAAAAACGGAGGTTTCTTGAGGCCTCAGTAGTACCCGATAATGCCATTTTGCCCAAAACTGGGAAAGAATATAAGGCTGCTGGCTGCCATGGTGGTCAAGAATTGGAATACCCGGATAATAATCCTCCCTATTCCCCTTTGTGTATGATAGAGGTGCCTTTATTGGGGGATTTGGACAAAATGATGGAAACTCGGTTTTGGGAATAAGGATTGGGATTTGAGTGAGAGAACAAAACTCCAGGGTCTGACTTGGATGTTGAGGAGAACATAGTGGTAAAGATAAAGCCTAACAACATCACGTCTGAGGCAGAGCGGAGGGCTGATAGTGCCCCCCAAAATTGTTCCCGTACTGATACTCACCTAGGATGGATAGACTCTTGTCTTGGAGGGGTGTGGCTGAAGGTGGGGAGGGTTGCTCTCCTGTGTCCTCCGTTATGGTGCCTCTTCCAGTAGTATCAAATATAGTGGAACAGGGGGCAGAACAAATGTATAGTGATAAGGTATTAATTAGGTGTAAGCCAGGACAGGCATCTAAAACCCTGAGTGTTGCCTCCCTGTTTGACATAGAACTAGGCCCATTAAATAGAAGTTGCCTTTTGCAGCTTCTATTCGAAATTGATGATTTGGGGATTGATTACAAGTAGAGATATCGTTCGGGTTTTATTGGGCAATCGAAATGGGCTCCTGAACACCAAAGGTTTTTTTTAGCTCTGGGATAATTTTAGGGTTAGTCCTGGCAAATGTTGATCAGTTTAGGAAGAACGGTATTGATGTATTTTTGCATGAGGAGTTAGTAACTCCACAGAATGAATTTGTTGAAAGTACTCATCAGGTCTTATGCAGACCAACATCGAATAATAGGGGTTCCATAAATATGAAAGAGATTTTCAGAATTTAGTTTGGTAGCAATACAGGTGAAAGGGTGATTAATATTGCAGAGCTTGGGACGCAAAGGGCCACTAAAGTTAGTGGGGAAGGTGAATTGGCCCCATGGAGTTGGGTAGCAGGTACATTGAATGGTCTTAAAGGAAATAAAAAAACTCCCTATGTTGCAGAGGTAGCCCGCTGTGGAAGATCCTGTCCTGGAATGTGGAAGGTGTAGGAAACAAACATTCTAATTTAAATTATTTAATGATTCACGATCCTAAGATAATTTGCCTTCAGGAAACATGGTGTTGCACAGATTTTAGTTTTGAAAAATGTTTTGTATTTTGCCGTGCAGCGAAACCCTCAGTAAAGGGTCAAGCAGGTGGGGGCTTAGCGATTCTACTCAGTAATAGTATAAATTGGGACCCTTTGGTTTTTATTCATTCTTCAAAACTTTGTATGTGTTTAAAACTGACCTTGGGTCCAGCACACTCAATCCTCTCTTGTCCCATCAAGTATGGGCAGATAGCAACATTTCGGGAATGGACCATGCATCTTCCGGATCTTGGTTACTAAATGCCCAGAAGTCCATTCCCGAAATTTTGCTGTCTTCCCATACTGGATGGGACAAGAGAGGATTGAGTCTGCTGGACTGTTTGAGAACTAATGATTTAGTTATACTAAATGGGAGATTTCCAGACGACTCTCCCACATCCTATACATTCCATGCTGCCAGGGGGCAGTCATTAATAGACTATGTGGTGGTATCATATCAACTCTTTGGAGCATGTACTCAGTTCAAAATCCTGGGTACTGATCTGAATGACCACAGTATTTTATCAGTAGATGTTAATTTGAAGTTCAAGTTGTCGGATCGTTGGAATTTGATAAATTATACAATTAAGTTTAATTGAACAAAAGGGCGAACCTATTGGGATAATAAAAATCTGATGAGCCTAGGAAGGTATGTTAAAAATATGAGCTCTGTTCTTGATGAGAAAAATCCAATTAATTGGTTTGAGAAGCATCTGGCCCAATTTAGATGATGTGGAAGTAAAAAAAATAGGCAATGGTATTGTTAAATAGACTCAAATGGGTAAGAACTAGACTTAAGGCTGTTGAACGCAGGGGGGTGGAGGACTCTAAATGGATTAAACAGAGAGAGGTTGCACGCTCAGGGGACTCACGTAATTATTGGACCCTAATCACTGAATTCTGCGATACAAGAACTAAGGCAGAAGTCATTTTAATATCTGATGCAGAAAGGATCCAATATATTTCAAAGCTATACACTCTAAATACTGGAAGGAGTTTTAATTAGGAGTCAACCCAAGAGCACTCTTTGCTGAATATTTATGGCCCTCCTTCCTGTTGGGAAATAGAGAGTTTTATTAAAGGGGCTCGGTACTCTGGTGCAATGGACCCAGATGATATCCTGATAGCCATTATTAAACAAGACAGCCAGTCATGGGCTCATTTTCTTTTCCTGGTGTTTTCTTACTGTTATTCTTACGGATTTCTCCCACCCTCCTGGAGAGGGGTTATTGTGATCCCATTATATAAAAAGGGCCCTAAGATTTCTCCCGCCAGTTTCAGGCAGATTTCCTTATTGGATGCAACGGGAAAATTGTATGCTAAGAGTGTAATTCTTCATTTGCAGGGTTGGGCGTTAGGTAATGATCTTGTACCTGTAGAACAAGCGGGATTTCATAAGCACAGTGGTACCTTGGATAATATCACCGTTTTACAAACTCTGATTGAAAAAAATCCAATAGGGAACGGAATGACCTTATATGCAGCTTTTATAGATTTCTCCACCGCCTTCGACCGGGTTGACTGGGGACGCTGTGGAGGAAACTGGCCGAAATGGGGATTCTAGGCCAATTACTAAGATTAATCATTGCACTATATACCCCTACATGGACACAGGTGTTGATGGGAGGTAATGAAGGCCTGTAGAGTAAAGTGATAATGCATAACGGGCTGAAGCAAGGGTGCCTATTGCACCTCTCCTTTTTTCTTTGTAAATCAGTGATCTGCCGAGCCGGGTAGGGCAGTGTGAAGGAGATTCACCTAAATTAGGCCCCTTGGAATTGGGTTGTCTTCTTTATGCAGATGATGCTATCCTACTGGATTTGACTCCAATAGGATTGCAAAGGCGACATAATGAGTTGGTTCATTTTTCTGATGATCAACTTTTAGAAAAAAAAATGTAAAAAGTAAAGTTATGGTTTTCAGGTCTCGGGGATGTAAGGTTGGGAAAAATCTACATTGGTTTCTGGGGAAAAGTAAACTTGAGGTTGTGAAGCAGTAACCGTATTTGGGAAGAATCTCCTCGAGTAAGTGCTCTAGCAGTGAGCACACTTATCAGTGCAGAAGTGAAGCAATATCCCAGGCATCTGCACTTAGTAGGCTATATAAATGTTGCGGGCAAAGACATTTTGCACATGTTTTATCTGTTTATTAATTTAAAATCCAGCCATCTCTGAGCTATGCATGGGAATCGGTGGATGCACAGCAGTGGGATTTATTTGAGAAGGTTGAAGGACGCATTTGGCGCCCAATCAATAATTTGAATAGTGGAGCCAGCATAGCAGCCCTTCGGCTGGAATTTGGGCTTGTGTCAACTCATGTGTTTGCCATGGCTGCATGTTTAAGATGGGGCAAATCCAATTTGTGCTGCGTTAAGCCACAAAATTCTTGTTAGTTTAAAGGGGAAAAGCGTAGTTTTCAGAAATTGTGAGAAAGCCCAAGATTTGCATGAAACTGGTCGTAGAGGCCCTCACCCAATATTTGTACTGAAAACTCTAATTAAAAAAACAATCTATAAAGTTAGTCACAAGAGATATATTTTACTGTGTACAGGGCAATCAAGAAACGATATAATAGTGGGGAGTTGTATGGAGAAAAAACCCAACCATACATTTTATGGAATCTACGCCATGGTGTACGTAGAACCATCTTGCTGTTAAGAATGACTATCCTCCCATTAAGAATTATAACAGGGTCGTGGGAGGGACTTCCAAGGGAGAAAAGACGTTGAGATCTATGCGGAAGCTGGGTGCAAGACCTAAATCATGTTTTATTTGTTTGTCCCCCACTACAACAATTCTGACGTCGTTTATTAAAACCTGCATTTTTAAAGAATAACATTACTACAGCAGAGGAGGACCGTCATCATCTTTCAGCCCCGCCTTCTGAATTAGTGTGTTTTAAAGTCTTCAATTTTTAAAATAATAGTATAATGTAGCTTTCATCTCATAAAGATGGGTAGCGTGTTTTGCACATTACAAAATGGAGCGTAGACCAAGATGTAGACCATGTAATACTTGTACGCCCCCTACTATATGTTTAGTTCTGATAGGCCATATTTGAGTGTTGCGCACTCTCTTGGATTACAAATGGATATAAAGGAAGATGTTAGAATATAGTTTTAGGATATAGTATACTGTAGCTTTTTACTATTTATAATTGATTGAGTAATGTCCTTATTTAGGTGTACTTGCGCTTTATATATTAGGTGATGTGATTTAATGGACTCGCCTTTATCTTTTCCTAAATATTGTCCCTTAATTTTATTGTATAACTGTTGTGCTTTTGTATTTTATTATGGTATTAATATGAGGAGGATTTGATACATTGAAATTTCTTCTTTTTACGTGTATATCTTTTATGTGGAACTCAGTAGAGTTCCGAATCATAAATAAATTGAATTAAATTGTGAAGAACATTCCTGTTGGCTGTCAGCATCATATTTCAGAGGTTAATGGAGGACAGAAGATGTTGGAAGATGTTGCTCACAGGGAAAGAAGGATTGAGTGCCCAGCCTTTTTGGAATAATGGTGAGGTGATCATTAGTACGATGCTGCTCTTCACTGCTGCCAAAATGTGCATATTTGGTTCTTCCGTGAGAAGGACAATTTTTTTATACAGTCGGAAGCCATCATTGGCAGGTTTGGTTCCTTATTTATAAATGCACATGCACCTTTGATACACAGCCATGCTTCATCTGCATTGGGGTACATATAATGTTAAAAGCCAATAGGTGGTCTTTGGGCAATTTGCATAGGTATGTTGTCATTAAAGGTACTCTCAGTATGGTGCCAGAGTATTGTGAAGTAAATTAAGCGGGGGAGGTGGGTACAATTTCAACTGTCACAAGATCCATTATGGCCTCTGCTCCTGACGCCATAACCAAAAAACATAGGGCCTTATTTATGAGGCCTTGCAATACTTTTACGCTGCCGTTACGTCACTTTTTGTGATGCACCAGCAGCATAAAAAATGTGCCACATTGCGCCCTATTTACAATGTGGCGCATCTAAGCAGATGCATTCCTTTGTGAAGCCTTGCCCTACATTATACCTGCATCAGGTATAATGTATGGAGTGTAGGCGTTCCCCCGCAAAAAGCCTCGTAGAAATGGCGCAGTGAAATCTATCAGATTTCACAGCGCCACTTCTAGGACGCCACTGCGTCAAAACCTTACGCCTGCCTCACAACAGGCATAAGACTGACGCTGGCCTTTTCAAATGGGGCTTTCCCCATGTGAAAGGATACATTGCTGGAGCACATCCCAGCAATGCGTCACTTTTGAGCCTACTGATACTGATACGTATCTGTAACTCCTTGGGACATGGAGCGCCGTACATTAAATATGGCGAATCCATCCATTCGCAAGGAGGGTGCAGTCTGTTGTATCGCTGTTTTCACTCAGTGATGCCACTGTTTTCATAAATAAGCCCACTTGTGCCTTCACTCTCCTACTCTGCATGTGTCAGCTTGCAGCTGAGACACACCATACTTTGGATTTGCTGTCACTCTAACTGGGACACTAACCTCCAAGTGAGGGCCTTTGTTTCTTTGGAGGACATATATTTCCCCCCTGGAAGGTTGTGAGGGTCCTGGGTATACAGTTGTTTACTCCCATGATTGCTATCACTCTGGTCTTTGCACTTAGGGACCCTAAAGCCAGGCAAAGATATTTATTTTTTCCTAAACCAAGAAGTAGGGCTAAGATCAAGACTGTGTATTCCATTCTTTGGAAGGTCCAGTAATCCTTTTAATGCTCAATTTTCCTTAGTGTTGCCAGACACCATTCATTGTCTGGTACCTAATTTTATGTTTTAATGTTTTATTCGATGAGTGAGGGATTCGCCTGGTATATTGCAGTTTGACTTTCCTCACTCTCTATATTCTTGTGATTGTTTGCTACCCTTAAACATTTCTTTGATTGGGCAAAGAGTTGTCAAGTCAGAAATTACCATTTACCCACTTGTACTGCAAGGTGTGTGGATCAGGTTCTGACCCTACACAGACAGAGGAAGCAGTGGAGGTGCTTGAGGAGAACAGACATCATGGAAAAGAGTAGCTGGCAACATTATACAGGACAGTGTGAGGAGTCACATTGTTTATGTGATGGCTTGTTTCTTTTTGCGAACCCCTTCTCCATCATATGGGTAACTTAGACGGATATATTCTCCTGAATGTGGATTGGTTTACTGCTATTAAGATATTTTTGTCAATGCTGGTGGTTCTTTTTTAGACTGTCTGTTGTAGACTCATCCCTTGGTGATTCACTGATGGGGGCGCTACTATTGTCAGGGAAACCTTCTGTCTTGAGGAGGGTCTTGATTACATACAATACAGCGGACCAAAACAGCAAAACTAGTTATAGCTGTATTTGAAGAACTTGATACCTCTGTCTGTTGTTGAAAAGCTTTTTTCAACTGCAGTAAGATTAGATTGTTGTGATAGCAAACAGTTGTGAAAACCCAACAGCTTCATGGACATCATTTAGGGATCGCTAGGGGTTGCAGTTGCGTCCTCTGACTTGCCCCTTGTAACCCATTGTACTGTCTTTGCAACCCTTGTCCTCAGAGGTTACAAAATCAGCATATATGTGCTAACTGGCTACTTAATACCCTTTTCACCTGCTCAAATATCTTTATGATAAAGGTTTTTATACATTGATTGACATGATTAAAGAGGGAAAAATGAGGAGAAATAAATATTTCTCCTCGTTGCTCCTCACCTGGGAAGACATGGTATTTTGTTGCATTCCCATGTTTGATAGCAATGGTAAATTTGGGAATGTGTCAATATCCATGAGTGTTGCGTGGGAACACCCACGCACCACCAATGGAACTCTTCCCTGGGGCAGAGTAATGCAATGCAGCGATTTGCTCTATGTTGCGTCACTCCACATTTTTATAAAACCACTCAGGGCCAGGCAAGTTGGCCTTAGGTGGCTTGATAAATCAGACTTAAAGGTTGCTTCGGGCATGCACAATGTTGTGTGGTGCAAAAGTAATGTAACCCTTTGATAAATACGGCCCATTGAGTTTATCATACCAACTACAAAATAAGCCAAACACGTAAGGCAAAACTCATCAAAAGAAAATGTGAATTTTGCCACAAGACAATAGAACTACCATTGGCACACTCTCATCCATTCAACACTGTACTGAGGAAGATAGCTACAGGCAGTGACATAATCTTCTGATACACATAGGTTGGAATTTTGAGTTGAATGTTTTATATAGTACCTGGTAATTACCGGACACATTAAGTACCTCACCCTGCGTTACATTTTGGCAGGTCAAACCTGCTGGAATTTAACAGGGAAAAACAATAAGGAATTTTCCATAATGTGGATTTTGGTTCGGTAAGCACCAAAATGCACGTTATTCCCCAAAAACAAATAATAGGCGTTATTTATTGCACTTGATAAATTCCAAACCCCATGGTGTCAGATTCTATTGAGTGCAATAAATAGCACTGATGCCTATGTTATCAATGTCATTCTTGCCTACATTGCTGTTAAAGATATGCCCCCTTACTGAATCTCTACAAGATCATCAGAGAATGTTTTTAATTACAAGCTGCATACATGCATGCAAAAGCATAGTATGCACGTCAAAGCCTTTCAAACTTCGAGGAACTGCATTTGGAGCCTGTAACAAAGATGCACCGAAACCTAGAGTCAAGAAGCACCGGGTGAAGTATGTGTGCAGGCACGATGACTGATTAAAAAGGGGCAAACGTGTATTTACAGTTGGAGATTGGGTGAGATTGGTTGTTGCCCAAACGCATAACCAAAGTGGTGGGTAACAGTGTCTGGCTAAGTGATGGCAAGGTGTGGAATATTCAAAGTGTCACTATGTGCACCGAAGTGGAACTACATGCTTGGTGGAAAAAAACAGGTGCTAATCAAATGGTGAAATCCAGTGATGATGTAAGAGATGACAAGCGTGTTAGGAAGGTTCCGAAATGGCACAGTGAGTATGTGACCAATTGAGTACCAAGTGTTATTCTTTATCAATATTTTCCGCATCATTCATAAGGTTAATCTAAACCGTATTTTGTTAGTCGTATGTATATATTATTTCCCATTCATTACTGTCACATCTTTACATCTTGTACAATTATTATTAAAGGAAGGAGATGTGTTGTATCCTAGCAATGTATCTTAGATACCTGTCAAGCATTCTTCCTTTGGTAACCAGCATGTGGGGATTCTGGAGCTGGACCAGTAAGGGAGGAGAGAGTTGCTGAGATAGGGTGTGTTGAATTAACTTGAATGCGAAATAGCAGCTGTCCATCAAATTTGAAGCACAAGTTTTTGGGCTCTAGATTTCTGTTTAGCGGGAGGACATCAGATTGCCAAAAAGACTGCCATGATGTCACAGCATCTAGACTGAAGATGAGCAGCTCTGTCTTCCCAGCATTACATTTAAGTTGATTCACGGACAACCACCTAAGCACCGCTGGTGCAACAGTAGTGGATTTTATGACCTGGAAAGACTTCGCTATTCTTCCAGGAGAACAGCAGTTGGGTGTCATCCACATATGACATAATTTGTGCCTCTAAAGATTCTGCCAAGGTAGCCAAGGGGGTGAGATAAACATTAAATAGAGTCGGACTCCGGGATGAGCCTTGTGGCACTCCTACCCTTAGTTTACAGGAGTTGGCAGAAAAAGGGTGGCACCATACCTCTTGTCCTCTCTCCTCCAGAAAAGATGCGAGCCACTTCCAGGCCTGCCCCCTAATTCCTACTGAGTGGAGACAAACTAAAAGTATGTTATGAGAGATCGTATTCAACGCAGCCGATAGATCTAACAAAACCAGCAGCGCCCTATCACCCTCATCTAGGCTGAGTGGGATGGAGTCAACAACCTCCAGCAGAGCTGTTTCAGTACTGTAGTTAGGGTGAAAACAGGATTGGCGAGCATGAGGCAGGTTGTTGCTTTCTAGGTACGAAGATATCTGTGCGTTAGCATGTTTCTCCAGCACTTTTGAAAAGGCTGGGTAGAGAGAGATCGGTCTATAGTTGGTCGGATCAGAGGTGTCTGCCTGAGTTTTTTTTTGAAGTGGTACTATTTTCGCCTGTTTCCATTTTATTGGCACAGTAGCCAAAGAGAGGTGATATTAAGTATCTAATTCACAAACTGGTCAATACCCTCTGCCCCACGGAAAAGGATAAAGAAGGGACCCGGATCCGAGGGGGATCCTGATTTGAGGCGACTTAAGGCTAGCAGAGAGTATATGTTTCTGATGCTTAAATCTACATAAATACACCTTGATAAAATATATCTCAACGGTACTTAGATGTGGAGTTAAAAATAGTACATCTATGTTTACCAACATCTACGTTCACCAATATATATGAACATATACGAACCACAATATTTTGCTTGTTGATATTTTTTACTGTAGTAATCTTGCAGCACATATCTGCAACGCAAGATTTCGCACAAATTGACCATAGAATGAATATCAATAAGTCAATATCTTTATTTTGGCCGAAAAGGCTGTATAAGTATATCAACATAAACGCCCATGCGTCACTCACTTAAGTGTAAAATGCCGGTGACACCTACAATTTGCCTCATTTGTTCCTGGGTGGAGTCGAGGTTGGCGTCCCTGTCTGCTGTTTACGTCCCGGGCCAGGAGAATGTTGTGGTGGACTGCCTGAGCAGGGTCTTTCCCTCCATGGGTCATTGTCTCTGACCCCGGTGATGTTCCGGAAGTTGCAGAGGATGTTTGGGTGTCCGGTGGTGGACTTGTTTGTGTCTCCGGACAATGCCAAGATCCATTGTTTCTGCAGGATTATGCCTTCACCGGTGGCTTGGAGGGTACATGCGATGTCCTTCCTTTGGCCTCGGGGCCTGTTGTATGCCTTTCCCCTGATTCCCTTGATCCAGGCGGTTTTGCAGAGAATCAGGAGGGAAGGGGCATTGGTGCTTCTGGTGGTGCAGGGTTGGCGCTGCCACCAGTGGTTTCCTCTGTTTTTGGAGTTGGTGGTGTATCCGGGTTGGACGTTGCCATTCCACCCATATCCGGTGATGGGTCCTCCAGTTCCTCTTCCGGTGTTCCGGTCCATGGGTCTTCAGGCTTTGCTCTTGAGAGGTGTTCCAGAGAGGTTGTTCCCTCGAGGTTGCTGGTCTTGTCCAACAGTCCAGGCACCCCTCTACTTTGAAGTCTTATGCTTATGCTAAGCATTGGGACAATTTTTCTGATTGGTGTTTGTGTCATGGTTGGTCTATTGATGGGTTGGATCCTGCTTGTGTTCTTCATTTTTTGAAGGAGGGTTTTGATTTGGGCTTGGCCCTTTCTACCCTACGGGCACAGTGGATGGCAATTCGGGCTTTTGATAGTCCTCCTTTTGTGACCGTTGATCCCCTGGTGGCTCGTCTTTTCAAGTCTCTGGCTTTTCTGCTCCCTCGTCCTGTGTTGTCTCCTCCTCTGCGGGATCTCCCGTTGGTTTTGAGGGCACTGCAAGGGGTTCCCTTTGAGCCTCTGAAATCTGCTGACGTGGAATTTTTGACCTTGAAGGTGGTCTTTTTGGTAGCTATTGCCTCTGCCAGGCATGTGGGTGAATTGGGGGCTTTCCTGCGGTCGGCTCCTTTTTTGAGGATTCTTGACGATAGAGTGGTCTTGAGTGCCCATCCTACTTTTGTCCCTAAGGTGGATTCTTTCTTCCATCGGTTGGTGGAGGTTGTCCTCCCTGTTTTCTTTCCAGATCCTTCTTCTGGGGAGGAGTCTCTGCTACATCTTTTGGATGTGAAGCGTGTCTTGTTGATTTATTTGTCTCGCGCGGCTTCTTTTTGTAATGTGGATAATTTGTTTGTCACTTTTGGTGTCGCACGTCAGGGCGCTAAGCCGTCCCTTTCTACTCTTAGCAGGTGTATTAAAGAGGCTATTCTGACAGCTTATGATGTTCAGTCGATGGTTCCATCGCAGCTGATTCTTGGCCGTTCTACTCATTCTGTAGCTGTTTCTTGGGCAGCTTTTAAGGGTGTGTCCAAGGAGAATATTTGCAACGGGGCCACTTGGTCTTCTCCTCATACCGCATTACAGGCTTGAGGTGGGGGGTGGTTCTTCCATTGCCTTTCCCTCTTCGGTTCTGGACTCTGTGAATGCTTGAGTTCTTATTTCTATGTATTATGTTTTCATTAAACATTTGTAATTCCGCTTTCACTATGTGAGCTGTGTTCCTTATCCATGAAGCTGATGTTGCTTTGGTATCTGCTCATGTGTCATTACTGTGGCAGGAAAGACGAGTGAGGAGGTAATGCCCCAGTTACTTACCGGTAATCTTCAGTACTCCGAGTCCTGGTCTTCCTTGCCACAGTATAGTTTCCCTTGCCTCTCGGCCCTTGTGGTGCTTCATGGCTATGGCTTTGTGTACAGGTCGTGGTTCATGGGTGTAATCCTTTTATGGGATTGGTGGAGGACGATGGGGGCCATGTTGGAGGGATAGGGAGACTACTAAGCTAACTGATTTTACTTGGAGTTTCTGTAGGAGCAAAATGCTCATGTGTTATTACTGTGGCGAGGAAGACCAGGACTCAGAGTAATAAAGATTACGGGTAAGTAACCAGGACATTTCCACTCTCCCACTGCTCCGGTGCACTATGTGCTGTCTAGTGCCAAAGCAGGCACCCTAGTGCCATGGTGCAAGGGTGCCTGCATAGCCAGCATGATGGTTAATATGCAGTAAGGGACATCTCCCTGCAAAAAACAATCCTTAGAGCCGTTTTCCTCTCTCTAAGTGTTCTGCATAATGCAGCACACTTAGGACCGTTTATGAGTTGTAGCAGTGTGGGGGTGGGCTGTACTCCACCACCACATCCTGATACTGCTGAGATTCATTGGCGCTAGATTACAAGTTATTTGTAGTCTGGCGAGCAGGTGGTGTGGCGTTCACTGGGTGGGACCACTTTTAAAGGCCATGGACAGTGAAAACTCCTCACAAGGCTCCTGCAAGACATAAACTCAAAAGTCCATGCCGTACGGGAACTTTTGTGCATACACACAGGGGGGCACATTTTATTCCCGCCTGTGTGCATGGACAAGCAGAGTCGGCACAGGGGGCAGTGTAGGGCCCCCTTTGTTTCCCATCCTCCAAGGTCTAGATAGAGGAGGAACCGCCATGTAAACCCTGGAAGAGAGAAAATTCTTAATATGCTTGGCGGGACCACAGTGGTCCCGCTAAGCATATTGCAACCTCTAACCGCCACGCCACCTTCAGGAAATGGTGGTTCCCTGGTGGCAGCAGCCGTCCCAGGATACGCCAACTGCCCAACTCCCAATGGAGCAGTCAGACCTCCGGTGCGGCTGTGGTTGTACTGCCACCACCGCACCAGCCTGAGTCTGGCGGTCCTCAGACCACCAGACTCGTAATAAGGCCCTTAGAGGAAACAACGAGGAGAAAAAGATAGTTTTTCCTAGTCGCGCCTCTACCAGTAAGGCACACAATTTTGGTGCATTCCAAGGTTTGCTAGTCTTGGTAAATACGGGAATGCACCAAAACCATGGGTGGATGCGTGGGGACACTCATGCTCCACCCCTGTGACAAGTTTCCTGCACTAAGTAATGCAAAGAAGCGACTTTACTCCAGATGTACCATGCAACGAAGGGCCATGAAATGTGGTAACTCTGAAAACTTTGAAAAATCTGTGCCTCAGTTTAAAGGCTGGGATATGGGTTATGCATTTTTCAGTGTATAAGATTATCTTTGCAAGGAAACCAAAAGTTTGACACTCAAATATATCTTGGCAGATGAATTTGGGACACTGAAATTGCTGAATTTTGATTAAGCGAAAATACATTCTAGAATAATTGTGTACCCTTACAAGACCCTTCAGTAAAAAGTGGGAAATTAAATTCGACCCACTCGAAGTGTAAACTTTCACGATAAATCCATATCAGTGCACCAGTATACCTGAGAATATTAATAGTGGACTGTAATGAGTAATTTTGAAATTGCGCACAAGAAAATAGTTGCAAATCTAAGAAATTATCATGCAGGGAAGGACTTGGAAGCCATCTTCTGCCAAACACTACTGCAAGCCAGATCCGAAATTATAAAATTCAATCCATCCAGCTAAACAGAAATATATCAAGGTATAGTGCTACAATTTTATGGGAAGGACCAGAGATTACAATTATGTATTCATCTCCTTTAATGCTACTCCTGCAGCACTTTACAGAACGTAGAACCAAACAATATACAACGGTAGTTCTATAATGCCACTCGAAGGACATTTAACACCAATATTCCAACATTCTTCCACTTTTGAATGCTGCTCCTTTCTTTTGTTCAGAGAGTTTTTTGTGAAGTTTAATTTGGAATATTTAGGCCCAGATTAACAAAGATGTCACGGAACATAGTGCATGCACACACTGTTGATGAGCTGCATTGCACGACAGGCAGTAGTGGCTCCATGAGAGAGTGCTGCGGGGTGGTGGGGCGAAGTGGGGGAGGGGCAGGGTGAGTGGTAGTAAACTCTGGATCACGGCCGACCGGAGTAATGTAAATAAATAAATAATTAAAACGAATTTTATTGCGCGCGCTGCATCGCCATTTGGCATTTCAGCGCGCGCAATGAAATTCGTTTTATTTATTTATTTATTTATTTACATTACTCCGGTCGGCTGTGATCCAGAGTTTACTACCCCCCACCCTGCCACTCCCCCGCTGCCCTGCAGCACTCCCTCCAGGAGCTGCTACTGATGACAGGGAGAGAGCAGCACAGAACCATATTTAAGGGGGTATGGCACTATCCTGCTCTCTCCTTAGAACTGGCGCACAATCAGCCAGCCAAGCACCCACACACATCTTTGCATCATAGTGCAAGGCCGTCTTGCCTTGGTTTTGTACTGGAAGGGTGCCCTACAAAATACTATGTTGAGATTAATATTAAAACGTTTCCCACTTTGGATGTGTGCTGTATAGTGCAGCACACATGCAAAGTAGGAAACGTTAGGAGAAATAAAAGCTTTTCTCCTCTTAACGCCTGCTTCAAAGTGGCATGATTTTGTAATGCAAACTCTGTCTACTATTAGTAGTGGATAGAGTTTTGCGTCAAGAATCATGGGTGGTTGCATTAGAACGCCTATGTACCACCTATGAAACGCCCCCTTGACGCAGTGTAACACTAAGAAGCTCTTGGCGCTGCTTTGCTTTACTTACAGGCAGCTTTCTAGTACAAACATTTTGCACTGGTCCTGCACTTTTGTGATGCAAACACTGCACAAGGTGGGGCAGATTTATGAGCCCCTTGCGCCTCATTTATGCCGCGGTTGCGTCACTTTTGTGACGCAGCGGCGGCGCAAATCCTGCGCCATGCTGTGGGGTATTTACAACGTGACGCATCTGGCAGATGCGTCACGTTGTAAAGCCCTGCGGCACATGTAGGCGTTCTGGAGCAGGGGGGGGCGTTACGGCGCAGGAACGCCTCCGAAAAGTGGCTGAGTGAAATCTACATTTCTATCTATCTATCGCATCTATTGTGGCGCAAGGGTAAGCTTTAGTGACGCATCTTCCCTGGTGCATCCATGCTGATTTGCAGGGATGCGCCAGGGAACATAAATCTGCCCCAATGTTTGTAAATCTGGGCCTTGATGTTTCTACCTCTGTAGGAGTGCCTGTTGGTGTACAACGTGTTCAGAATGCTTAGGAGGTGCATTTCTAATCTATAAGGATGAAATCGGCAGCTATATGGTAATGCCTACAATACGTATTATTTATTAGAACAAGAAGGTTTGATGATTGTCTTGGGGTATTAGTTAAAATTAGAACTTTTCAGCAGTAACTGGACAGATTTGAGCTGGGGAGGTGTTGTAGTATTAGGTTTTAAATGTGATATAAGCATATGGCCCAGTTTATTTGCATTTGACAGTCTGTGCTTTCTATAGATCCATGTTATGGAATAGTTGGCAGCTTCAAGTGTCACAGCAACAGCGTTTCAATTGCTGACTGAACCTGGGTGCTGCCAGACAATTCCAGTTGTGTGTGTTTATAACATTTTGAATAAAGCTTTGTGGGAGATGTCCTGTGGTCATTATTCACTACAGGAGGAAACAACATGAGTTCATGCTCCCGACTGATTAGGTTTTTGGACTGGTTAATGGCTTGGCGTTTGCACACTGCTCAGAGCCATTTTGAGTCTGGTGTGTTGGCAATCAGCACATCGGCATTTGAAATGCTCCCCATATGTGTCACAATCACAGCTCAGGTAACACTGAGGATGTCAAGGCCAGCAGTCCCTCCTCCACCCTCTATGGGTCTGCTCATTGACCTGAAGTTGCCTCAAGGTCTATGAAGAGAACCTGAATGTAAGGTTAAAAAAAGGGGTATGGGTAGGTGCAAGACAGACACATGAAAGAAGACACATTCCTGCATGTAGAAAAACCAGACTGACAGATTGTGGCACAATGAGTTTAACTAATATTCAAGACTTCAGCAATTCTCCACCTTGGGTAGAGAATTTACAATCATTGACGGGAACCGCATGAAAGGGATAGAAATATAGGTGTCACAGAAAGAAGGTCTGGACTTGGCTCGCGGCACTGCGCAGAAAGACTAGCCCCAAGCAAACCTGTAGACCCTCTCAAGAACCGAAGTATGAGCGAATGACATTCCAGCATTAATAAAGAGGAAGCCTTTGAGAAGGGAAACCAAAATAACAAACAGGATACCAGCAAGTCATACAAACAACAATGTGTGGAGAATGGATGGGGACTGAGAAGGAGAACAATAAGAATGGTGAGTCGACTACGGAGCCAGTGCGAACCGAAGAGTAAGCAAAGTAATTGTAACAACTCATTTTACCA
Source organism: Triturus cristatus (assembly GCF_964204655.1). NCBI lineage: Eukaryota > Metazoa > Chordata > Amphibia > Caudata > Salamandridae > Triturus > Triturus cristatus. The sequence continues at coordinate 753,878,113 of NC_140589.1, forward strand.
GACAGCTTGCTTCTGACATGGTAGGCCTTTACACCATCTCTGCCTCTACTGACTCGGAAGTGCTACAGCAAGGGCTGGTCCTAATGTGGCTTGTGCAGCGCAACTGACCTGCTTGAAGTATTTGTCCTTTCTGTGCATGTATGTACGTTCCACTCATTTGTTCTTTACCTGCTCCACATTTGAAGCCTTTGTGGTTTTTTCTGAGTTCCCTTGTATGGTGACCTGATAGAACCTTCCCTCAAATGGCCCCCTTCCCTCTGACCAACCAAGAAGAATGAATAAAAAAGACTAGCTTCCATGAGTTGTCTGATGCATCATATCACTTCCATGCGACAAAATAGTTCAGCTGTCCCTAATTCCACCTGGAGTCTAAGATACCCTTAACTTCATATTCTGGTATTCCATCTACTGATGTGGGTGGCAGAACTGATGGACGAAATGGCATTTTTATTTGGATCAAATTGTTAGAAAGGTCTAATTTAACAGTAGAAAACTCCACTAATCTACTACAAGATATGTACTCACATAATTAGAAGCAAAGTTGGGATGTGTTACAGGAATGGAAATTTAATCTTAGGAATGGCAGACCTTTTTTCCTACACTGCAAGTTGGGTTAGCGTTACGATACCTATATCGAAACATGTTCTTTCTGGCTGTCAAAAGGCTCAAATGACTAAGTACAGATTTCTGTATGGTGTTGATATCTCCACCATCTACACTTCCTTGGAAAGAAGGAAGTGTGGATGGTGAAAATGCTGGCGACACAATGCAAGGATGCAAGCTTGAGTAAAAGAAGAAGAGCAATAATATAAAGAAGTAGGCAATATATTGTCGTAGAAGAATTCTGATATAGGGATCAACTGTTTCCCATGAGCTCAGTGTTTCAAAAGCAAAAACAACACTGTTTCAAAGTATGATTGAGTCTCACTCTCTGCACATTTGTTTTTGAATGATAGCCAGTAGAAAAATAGTGCATGACTCAACTTTAGCAACAAGGCACTCCAAAGCTTGGCAATAAAATGAATTCCACAATCTATGATGATGACAGATGGTAGCCCTTGGAGTATAAATACTTCCTTTAAATGTATTATTGCCATTAAGGGGGCTTTAAGCATGTCCTTCAGGGGAATGATGTGTGCGCTGTCAGTAAAATAACAGCCAAAAATAGAGTTTCCCTCAGATGTATGATACAGTCCATAGAAATCTGTGGCCAAGGTTACTGAGATGTGGGTTAAGGCTGTACTAACCTCACTGTCTTTCTTCAGGGCATCTTTGCTTGATCACATACTTCAGACTTGCTACATAGTGATTACATCTATTTTCATTTATTTCCACCAGACTGATGTATGATTAAGGGCCTAATTTAGAGTTTGACGGATGAGTACTATATCACAAATGTGGCTAATATCCCATCCACCTTATTGCAGTCCCACAGAACATAATGCATTTGTAATAAGGCAGACAGGATATCCACCATGTTTGTGACAGGATAACCTGACCTCCAAACTCTAAATCAGACCCTAAGCGTCTACTGTAACTCATTCCTGGATATCCAGCAGGAAGGGCCTTCATGCCCCACTTCAGGATTTGCTGTTGCAAACATTTCCGAGGGATAAACACTTACTGGTTGTGCCATAAGAATTTCTTATTGTTCGTCATAGTTCTGGACTTTTATTTAACTACTATTTTCGGTTGATGACTTGCTAGCTGTGTCTGAATCAGTTTCTGTAAGTAGAGCTCAAATGACTCAGACAACTCTTTTAGAAGAGGAAACATTAACAGGGGACGATAACTCACCTGGTATTTGGACCTCTAGAAAAAGAGAGACCATCTGGTGTGTCAGAGATTCATGCTTTTCATTGTCTTCAGCTATTCGAAGGTGATACACGGTTGTTCCCCCTTCAAATAATGCCTCTAATGTCCCAAAGTTTCCTAATTGTCAATATCCCTCATCATAGAAGCATAGTTTAATTCTGAAGAAAACATTTTTCACAAATAATGGTCAATTGGATACATTGGTCTGTCTTCAGACCGTTTTTGTGACAAAATGGACTGATGGCAAAGACAAATCATTAATTTGAACAATGAAAGAAAGAGCCCAATTGGAATTTTCAAAATAGATGCAGTTGTGTATACACATTTTAACCTTTGAAAGGCTATTTTGTGTTCCATCCGCCCAAAAAACTGAACACCTTTTAGGGCAGTTTAAAGACTGGAAGAACAATATTCAAAATGTCTTAAATGAAAATACAATAGAAATTGGAGAATGACATGAATCTTCAAATTTCTTTGGCAGTTCTGGGTGTGGGTCAGTGAGGCAAGGCCTTCATCTTCTCCTGACCCATATGTATCCCATTATCAGTAAGCCCAAATCTTAAGAATACCACCTTAGGCACTTGAAAAATGTGCAGTTCCAAGTTTGGAAGGAGAGAGTGTTTTCGTAGACATCGTAGACTTTCTTCTCTTGCTTCTGAGGTTCCATTAAGTTTTGGAAAAGTCCAAAATATTGTTCAGATAATGATGGGGTACTTGTCTGAGATGTCTCTAAAGACATCATTTACGAGGTGCAAAATAGCTGCTGGAGCATTGCATGAACAAAGGGCTGCACAAGATATGCAAAGTGTCCATGTCTTGTGTTGAAAGCAGTTTTTTATTCATCTACTTGGCAGATTCATACAAAATTATAGGCCCCTAAAAGATTTTATTTTGCAAAGATCTTGACTGACTTTATCTGATCGATTAACATAAAGAAAAGAGCGAATTGATATCTGTTATGCATCATGATTGTGTTTCGTTGTCTATTGTCTATACAGGGTTAAACGTTTCCTCCTGGTTTCGGAATTGAGAAGCTAGGAGCTCCTGCTGGTGAGGATGAATGACGGATAAAATCCTTCTGGAAATTTTCCTTTAAGTGATCCTGAAGTATATAATCTTTTTGTATGTCCCATGTTGTATCCTAGGTCTTGACACAAAATCAAGTTGACAGGCATAGGGCTGATGAGGAGAAAATTAATTGGCTCTTTTTTGTTACTGAATTTGTCCTTCTTTGTAAGCTTCCAGCAGTATTAACTGATCTGGATGCTATTGTGAGGCAAAGTAGGTTAAAGGAAAAGCACAGTTCAATCCTTAACTGGTGAAATAAATTTGAACACAAGTTTTAGATGGAAACGTGATGAAATGCTTTCTCCCATCAACTAGAGTATTATGTTTGCAAAGCTGTGGTGTTCCTAAAACAACTGCAACTGCAGGGGTCTAAATGAGGCAAAGTATGGTGGTCTCCATATGTCCATTCTCCAAAGCCATTCCTATGCAAGATGTTTCCCAGTATACTTTCCCTGACATCAGGGGTTTACCATTGAGGCACATAACAGCTTCTGGAGTTTTCTTTAGTTGCTGTGTAGACAATGGTGGTTATAAATCTTAAGTGCATAAAACATCCAGAAGTGCTACAAATAGTTAAAATCAGGATTATTAATGGTCCTTGGACTGTAAGGACTTTTACTGGGATTTGAAAATGCTTTTTTCTATGTTCTTTACATATTGGGGTGAACATCTGATAGTAAATTGTACCCATCTAGTGTTTGTTAGTTACATTGAAAACTAGGTGTTTCCGATCAGTTGTGGACAATCTGTGAAAAAATGGTCTACCTGATCAAAATGAGGTTGCAAAATCACCATTCATCACTGATTCTTTTCTTTAATGCTTAATCATTTTGGATATTTCAGAAATACATTGCTTCTTCTTGGAGCACAGCTGACCTGCCTGTCTCTGGAAATATCTGCCCTTTTTACTTTTAATGTATACAATTTCCACTGGTCTATTTTCCACCATTTCCAAGTTTGAAGTCAGTGGTGGTCTTTTCTGAGTTTCCTTGTTTGGTTACCTGACAACATGGAATAATATGTGCGAGGAGATAGAACATCTGGCTTTAGGATATTAACTGCAGCGAGGGTAACTGAAATGTGCTATGTCAGCTGGCAGCAATAGAACTAAACTTGGGTGCCATTTTGGATCAGGAAGGACTGCACATTAGATAATGGTCTGTGTGTCAGGGTCGTTGCTTAAAAGTGTTTTGAAGTTGGGATTCTATGCAGAGAGATGTGAGTGTTGCTGAATGGCTGTGGACAATTACTAATGAGCTGTAAGCATATTAGATTGTAAGGAGCTTTGGATATAAAGCAAAACCATGACTAAATGTAATAACAATAGGGATAAGCTAGTAAGGTAGGAAGAGACAGTGAGACGGTTCACCAGGAGGTCATTAAGAAATATGAAATGTGAGATGTAAACAACTGTGTGCGAGGCAGTTCCAGAATTTGTTTCTAAACTAAATGTAGAAATAGTTTCAGAGGAGGAATACTGGTCCATTTCAGATGCTGAAATGAGTGAAGACAGTTAAGCAAGAAAGCTGTTAAGAAACGTAAGCAGGTCAAGAAAGATGACAAAGGAGTCTCTGCTGTGGTTAGAAGAGAAGAGATTAATTTAATCTACAAGAAGAAGACTGGGATCCTTGGTGGCACACATGAGTGAGGTGTCCTAAGCTTCACGCATAGAGAGAAGGTTTAACCTATGGCGTGTGAGGAATTTACCCATGCATAAAATAAGAAGGTTAAAAAATCTGATTTGAATTAATATTTTTTGAAGAGCAAGTGGGGGTTATGATGGGAATGAGTTTTAAAGCAGAAAATACATTTTGAGAGATATAAAGGAGAGGAAGTGTTTATTCTGAGGGAATGAGGCACCCATAGAGTGCATAGTGGTGGCTGATGGACCATATTTCTGTTTACATAAAATAATAAATGTTCACCCCCTTAGATACGAATGTCAGTAGTGCACTAAGGGAAGATTTCTCAAAGCCCGAGCAGAAGATATGTATGACTCCTTTGCTTAATCTGTGCCAGTGTTTGCCTTTGTCAGAAATGGAACATATTTATGAAAGTCCAACCCTTTGATCTGTTTGCTTATTGTTTAGCAGAACACATCAGCAGAGTGTTAGACCAGACACCATACTTTAAAAAAGTGATGCAATTAGCACTTCCAGGCCTTTCTCATAGCTTGAGGTGACCTTGAAAATGTCATACGTGATCGGGTGCGAATGTTCGTAGGTATAGCTGTAATTCAGCAGCAGTGACATAAGTTGTGGGTGGTGTCCAGACCTGATAACTTTTTTGTTTAAGTTAGGTAGGGATCCAAGATGTTGGGTCTTTTTACTTCAATATTTAATATGGTTGAGATGCCATATTTAAAGTGTACAGAGATTGAGGCACACTTACTTAGAGGATGCGGTCAGACAGCAATTTGCTTTCTGGAAAATGCAAATGTTGGATTGATGTCTTAGAGACATAAAACAGTCCTGTTTAAAATAAGGCCATAGCTGGGAGATATAGCAAATAATGAAGCACAAAGGTCAGATGACTTCTGTTTGGTGAAGGATTAATGAAGAGTATTGGCAAGTATGATTCCAAGTATGATTCCACCTTCAAAGCCTTTGATAAGGCAGAAATCTCCACAAGTTGCATTTTTAAAGGAAGCTTTTTGGAATAGTTGAAAGAAAGGCACTGGCTTCTGTTAGCAGAGGGCCTGGAAGGGGAGTGCTAGGGAAACATAGCCACTTAGCCACCCCTTGTGTTGCCTTAGCAAGATCTAACCGTCCAGGAGAGAGTTTGTTCATTTTGGATTTTGGAAGTATAGTGCTTTCTGGGACAAGAATATGCCACACTTTGGAGGAACTTGTCATACTTCTGGGTGTACCCTGTACCTCATTGGTCAAGGTTGCCCCCTGCTTGTAGTTCAAGAACAATGGATACATATGGAAGAGTTGACAGCAACTCAGAATACTGCCTGAAATAATCAAGAGAAGAAGAACTGCCCTGCTGGAACCCCTGGTCCTGGACTGCACCTGCTGCATACTTTGGAGCTACAGCCCTAAGGACTTTGCCTTGCTCTAAAGGATTACGGAGGAACTCACTGGAGCAACTGGTACAAAAGAGCTATAAGAGATCCCTGCCTGAGACCACAAGGAGAGGAACTGCCCTGCTGGAACCCTGACCTCCACCCCAAAGGATTGCACTCTGAAACATGCACCTTCTGCACACATGGAACTACAGCCCTAAGCACTTTGCCTTGCTTCAGAAAGCAGAAGGAGTGGACTCCCTGAAAGCAACAGGATAAAAGAGCTCACCTGCACCATCTCCACCAAGAAGTTCCCAGCCTGGAGTGCTTGCAGGGAACTTTTAAGGAGTTGGCAAGGTGCATTCTGGGAAACATAGTCCCAACATCCCAAGGACCATCTCATAGCATCTAGACCCTTGGATTTGTTTCATGGACACTTTGGAATCCCAAAAGGACCTTCTGGAAGGAGATCCAGAAGTTTGGAGAATGTGTGTCAAAAATCTCAATATGGTGACCGACCCGTCGACAAGAGTCAAACCACTGTCATCGAACCCAGCCTGGGTTTCAGGTTTGTCCCACCAAAATCTCCATAGCTCAAGACTTCCAGGAGTCCTCACGCTGAACCAAGTCACCGTCATCAACTCAAAACCCTGCCTGACAAGGTGCCTTGCTCGACGTCTAGAGAAAAAGCTCCAGAAAAACGATAAAGTACGAAGGTAAAATTTTGACCGGGGCCTCCGGCCTCTGTCTCCATTGTGGTCAACCTCAAACTTTATCTTGTCCCAGTCTAGAGTGACCAGATGTCTCAAAATGGCGTTTTGGGCTTTTGAGCAATAGAAGATGTTTATTCTTTAAAAATTCTTGTCTCTGGTTCCCGACTTTGGATCTTTGTCATTTTGGTGTCTATTTGTTCATAATACTACACCCTCTTTTTATAAATTGCTGTTTGATGTTTATTGTGTACTGCATTTTACTTATTTAATGTATTGGTGTTTTTAAATGCTTTTACAGAGCTGTCACCTACGTTAAGGCTGAACACACAAACGAAGCTGCTCTTGAGTTTTTTGATTGAAGCTTTACCGAATCCTAAGTAAAGCTGCTGGCATCTCACAAAAAGTGAAGGACTGTCCTCACACACCACACGGTGTCATGCATCATCATCAGCAGTAGGCCTGGGCCAAAATTCCGTTCCGCTCGCAGAAATTGCGATAATTTGGCATTTTCGCATTCCGCATTATCCGCATTATCAATTTGATGAAGAATATCAGCTGTAGCAGCATGAAACCTTCTGCACATGATGATTTTGCATGAAAACAACTCCTCAGATTGACATTTGGCTGTCCTTTTTTGTGTAAGGAGTCCTTTTGTAAAAAGGTGGGGAGAGAGAGGAAGTGCCACAGAATCTCCAACTTCCTGTTCCTGTTCAGCAGGCTCCTCCCAGTGCTTTGTCCATCTTCTGCTCATTCTACCCTTGGATTTTGAGCTGGAAAGATCACTCTTTTTGTCTGCTGCATCATTGCAATTGGATTTGAGGATTTTTTAATTGGATATTTTACAAGTAAGTGGTTGTTGTGTCTGTTTGATTGTAGGCATTGCAGTTGTTGTAACTACAATTTATTTTTGGTAACTATCATCATTCCTTTTTTTTAAAAATGTTGTGGGTAGTAGTAGTCAGTAGTAGGCCTGAGCTAGTCATGGCATCATGGGTGTGTGCATGATGAAGCAACTGTTCCTTTGGTGTTTTTTTAATGTATTTCATTTTCAAGCATCATTTAGGGCCTGGATGGCATTCAATTTAGTTGGGAAAAGTGTTTTTTTTGGGTGGGCTTTCTGTTGTTGGGCCTGGCCTTGTGGCTGGTGGTCATTTAGAAGCCTAGGCCTGCAAGCTTGTCTGGCCTTGTCTGCCAACAGGCCTGCTTTCATCCAGTAGGATCAGAACAGGTAGCCACAGCTTTATTAATCAAGTTTTTCTGTGTGGTCTGTTGCATTTAGACATAAGGCATGGATGGCATTGGATTGAGTTGGGGAATTGTGTTTCTTTGGGGTGGGCTTTCTGATGTTGTTGGGCCTGGCCATGTGGCTGGTGGCCATTTTGAAGCCTAGGCCTGCAAGCTTGCCTGGCCTTGTCTGCCAACAGGCCTGCTTTCATCCAGTAGGATCAGAGCAGGTCACCACAGCTTTATTAATCAAGTGTTTCTGTGTGGTCTGTTGAATTTAGACATCATTTAGGGCATGGATGGCATTGGATTGAGTTGGCAAGTGTGTTTTTTTGGGGTGGGCTTTCTGATGTTGTTGGGCCTGGCCATGTGGCTGGTGGCCATTTTGAAGCATAGGCCGAAAAGCTTGCCTGGCCTCGTCTGCCAACAGGCCTGCTTTCATCCAGTAGGATCAGAGCAGGTAGCCACAGCTTTATTAATCAAGTGTTTCTGTGTGGTCTGTTGAATTTAGACATCATTTAGGGCATGGATGGCATTGGATTGAGTTGGCAAGTGTGTTTTTTTGGGGTGGGCTTTCTGATATTGTTGGGCCTGGCCATGTGGCTGGTGGCCATTTTGAAGCCTAGGCCTGCAAGCTTGCCTGGCCTTGTCTGCCAACAACAGGCCTGCTTTTATCCAGTAGGCTCAGAGGCTGCGCAGGTAGTCACAGCTGTATTAATCAAGAGATTCGGTGTGGTCTGTTGAATTTAGACATCATTTAGGGCATGGATGGCATTGGATTGAGTTGGCAAGTGTGTTTTTTTGGGGTGGGCTTTCTGATGTTGTTGGGCCTAGCCATGTGGCTGGTGGCCATTTTGAAACCTAGGCCTGCAAGCTTGCCTGGCCTTGTCTGCCAACAGGCCTGCTTTCATCCAGTAGGAACAGAGCAGGTAGCCACAGCTTTATTAATCAAGTGTTTCTGTGTGGTCTGTTGAATTTAGACATCATTTAGGGCATGTATGGCATTGGATTGAGTTGGCAAGTGTGTTTTTTTGGGGTGGGCTTTCTGATGTTGTTGGGCCTGGCCATGTGGCTGGTGGCCATTTTGAAGCCTAGGCCTGCAAGCTTGCCTGGCCTTGTCTGCCAACACGCCTGCTTTCATCCGGTAGGATCAGAGCAGGTAGCCACAGGTTTATTAATCATGTGTTTCTGTGTGGTCTGTTGAATTTAGACATCATTTATGGCATTGATGGTATTGGATTGAGTTGGGGAAGTGTGTTTTTTTGGGGTGGGCTTTCTGATGTTTTTGGGCCTGGCCATGTGGCTGGTGGCCATTTTGAAGCCTAGGCCTGCAAGCTTGCCTGGCCTTGTCTGCCAACAGGCCAGCTTTTATCCAGTAGGATCAGAGCAGGTAGCCACAGCTTTATTAATCAAGTGTTTATGTGTGGTCTGTTGAATTTAGACATCATTTAGGGCATGGATGGCATTGGATTGAGTTGGCAAGTGTGTTTTTTGGGGTGGGCTTTCTGATGTTGTTGGGCCTGGCTATGTGGCTGGTGGCCATTTTGAAGCCTAGGCCTGCAAGCTTGCCTGGCCTTGTCTGCCAACAACAGGCCTGCTTTCACCCAGTAGGCTCAGAGGCTGAGCAGGTAGCCACAGCTGTATTAATCAAGTTTTTCTGTGTGGTCTGTTCAATTTAGACATCATTTAGGGCATGGATGGCATTGGATTGAGCTGGGCAAGTGTGTTTTTTTGGGGTGGGCTTTCAGAGGTTGATGGGCCTGGCCATGTGGCTTGTGGCCATTTTGAAGCCTAGGCCTGCAAGCTTGCCTGGCCTTGTCTGCCAACAGGCCTGCTTTCATCCGGTAGTATCAGAGCAGGTAGCCACAGCTTTATTAATCAAGTGTTTCTGTGTGGTCTGTTGAATTTAGACATCATTTAGGGCATGGATGGCATTGGATTGAGTTGGCAAGTATGTTTTTTTGGGGTGGGCTTTCTGATGTTGTTGGGCCTGGCCATGTGGCTGGTGGCCATTTTGAAGCCTGTGCCTGCAAGCTTGCCTGGCCTTCTCTGCCAACAGGCCTGCTTTCATCCGGTAGTATCAGAGCAGGTAGCCACAGCTTTATTAATCATGTGTTTCTGTGTGGTCTGTTGAATTTAGACATCATTTAGGGCATTGATGGCATTGGATTGAGTTGGGGAAGTGTGTTTTTTTGGGGTGGGCTTTCTGATGTTGTTGGGCCTGCCATGTGGCTGGTGGCCATTTTGAAGCCTAGGCCTGCAAGCTTGCCTGGCCTTGTCTGCCAACAGGCCTGCTTTCATCCAGTAGGATCAGAGCAGGTAGCCACAGCTTTATTAATCAAGTGTTTCTGTGTGGTCTGTTGAATTTAGACATCATTTAGGGCATGGATGGCATTGGATTGAGCTGGCAAGTGTGTTTTTTTGAGGTGGGCTTTCTGATGTTGTTGGGCCTGGCCATGTGGCTGGTGGCCATTTTGAAGCCTAGGCCTGTAAGCTTGCCTGGCCCTGTATGCCAACAGGCCTGCTTTCATCCAGTAGGATCACAGCAGGTAGCCACAGCTTTATTAATCAAGTGTTTCTGTGTGGTCTGTTGAATTTAGACATCATTTAGGGCATGGATGGCATTGGATTGAGTGGGCAAGTGTGTTTTTTTGGGGTGGGCTTTCTGATGTTGTTGGGCCTGGCCATGTAGCTGGTGGCCATTTTGAAGCCTATGCCTGCAAGCTTGCTTGGCCTTGTCTGCCAACAGGCCTGCTTTCATCATTTAGGGCATGGATTGCATTGGATTGAGTTGGCAAGTGTGTTTTTTTGGGGTGGGCTTTCTGATGTTGGTTGTCTTAAAGACATGCTTTTGGTGTGTGTGTCTGGTGTGTGTTGGCGCGCAATGCATGCACCCTGCAGACCTTTTTGGGGCCTGTGAATGTTCGTATTTGCATTTTGTTGCATTAAAAAGGCAAAGCAGTGTGCTTTAGCATGCATCCTTTACCTGGCTTTTATAGGCCTTTTGTCAGCTCCTGGTGTTTCCCAGGCCCCCTGCTTGTTTGTGATTTGTGAGTGTCCATGTGGCTGGTGGCCTTTTTTTGTGTTGGGAGTTATTCGTGTCCTGCTTTTGCCATATAGGCCTGCATGGTTTTCCTATTGGCTTACTGCTTCCATCCATCCACCCCCTTTGTCAGCAGCAGCTCCATGGATGCTGAGATGCTCAAATAATTTAATGGAAAATAGGGTCCACCCCACTTCCATTACATTTTTATTTTGGTGGTTCTTATTAACTTTTCTATCCTTTCTGAGAGTGTAGTGTGTGACTGTACACAGTAGTATAACATAGCCCGTGTTGAAAACAAGTCATAAATAGCTAGACTATATCTTTTGTTTGCACTAGTACAGTAGTAAGTAACTGAACCACAACAACAAATTCAACATTTCACTGATGTTCTTCTCCTGGCTTATTTGCTTTTAGGTGCACAAAAAGCCAGAGGAGGAGGTGTCATCAGCATCACCCGGCTACCCGTTGTACTGCCAGCCAGACAGAAGTCCTGCTGCGCATCACGTCCACGTGTGACCAGAACTTGTTGTGTATCTGCATCCTGCCTGACATCTGAAGAAGATGGCCCCAAAGAAAGGTACCAGGTCCAGTACCAAGAAAGTTGCCGGTGAGAAGAAGGAACAGAAAAAGGAAGTGCCATTAACCACGACTGGTGTGCCGGCCAATGTTTTTTTTGGCACCAAAAAAGTTACGCCTACAGCAGCGTTGTCCGGTAACCAAGCTGGGAGCAGCACCTCAGCACCAGCGGTCCAACCTCACCAACTTAGGCCCAAGGGCTTTAGTGTCGCAGAGGTAGCCAGCCTCCTAACAAGCAGCGATGTTGAAATGTCATTATCGCAAAGTAGTACACAATCAACGCAGGCAGAAACTCAGCAGATAAGTGTGCAGCCGCAACAAGAACAGCAGCAGCCGCAACAAGAACAGCAGCAGCCGCAACAAGAACAGCAGCAGCCGCAACAACAGCCCACCATAGTATTTGTTGCTCCTGACGTGGGAGCATTTCAGGAAATCGAGCTTCCTGCAGACAAAGTGGAGCAAACCACTGTTTCAGAAGATCTATTGTCTTCCAGACCACCAGCAAGGAAAAGGAGGCTTAGTCCATCATCTTCTTCTTCAAGCCCCGCTTCTGATGATCGTGATGCCACTTGGCATCCACCACCTCAGTCTGAGAGTGATGCACGCCACAAGACAATGCTTCTGAAAAGGAAGGTCCCAGAAAAACTTAGAGTTATGGAGGTAGATGTAGAAGAGGTGGGTGATGTTGATGAAGACGAGCCAGTCATCACACACATCACTCCCACCCCAAAGGGATTGGAGACCAACATTCTCACCCTATCCAGAAAGGCTGCTACTGAGCGGGATTTAGCACGTATATCGCCAACACAGGTTACACCACCACTACCTCAAGCTGCCATATTTTCCAAGGCCCAGCAGGGACCTACATCCAGCTCAACCATCTCAGTAGGTAGTGTAGTAAAAGTCACAGTGTAGCTGCACAGGGTCACATTCCAAGCACACCCTCCAGTTCATCTGGTATTGAAAGTGGCACATCCAGCAGTGCCAGAAAGTTCTCCTCCCCAGTTTGGGACTTCTTTTCTGTTAGCACCAAGGAGGAGAATGTTTCTATATGCTCAATTTGTCGACAAGGTGTTCGGTGGGGTAAGCTTGGTACAAACTATGGTACCGGAGGCCAAGCAAGTCATCTCAGAATACACCACACTATCGTGTGGGAGAATCACCTACTTCAGTTAAAAGAAAGTAGAAAAACTCAACCCATTGAAGTTGGTCAGGAAGAATCAGAGAGCGATATTATTGCGGTGGAAGGTGAAGAAGAGGGAGGCATTTCTAGCCCTGTCCCCAGTAGTGTAGTGGTACCGCCCACATCCACCTCAGTAACATCTGAGTGGCACCGCAGTAAGAGCCATACTCAGAGTCAGGCTGAGACACCAAGGCAACCGAGTACCGCAATGAGACAAACTGTGTCATGGAGCCTAAGTGGGTTAATGAAAACAACAGCACCACAAAGGAAAGTAATCCAGCCTACCATTGAGAGCATGCTTAGGTTGGAGGGGCAGTTCCAACGCAACCACCCAACGGCACGGTAGTACAATGCGAAGCTGGCTAAAATGTTAGCGCTGGACCTTCTCCCTTTTTCATTTGTGGAAGGGGTGGGTTTCCTTGAATTTGTGTCAGCCATCTGCCCTAAATGGAAGGTTCCCAGCCGGTCCTATTTCGCAAGAATTGCGGTTCCGGCACTACATCATGATGTGCTGGAATTGGTTGGACAAGCTTTGCAGCAGAGTGCTGTTCACAATGTCCACCTGACAACAGACATGTGGACCAGTTGCCAAGCCACAGATTACATGTGCATCACTGCACACTGCGTCTCTTTTGTGGGGGTTAGAGATAAGCTATCTGCACGAGATGCTGTTGACACAGCTGCGATTTTTAAAGGTACTCGGAAACATGCAACTGTAGCCATGTTCGCCATGGAGAAATCTCATATGGCTGTAAACATTTTGCAAGAGTTTCGCAGCAAGGTTTTTGAATGGCTGCGCCCAAGAGGGCTTAGTATTGGTTTTGTTGCCACAGACAATGGCAGTAATGTACTTAATGCCTTGGATCTTGGTTCCTATTTCAGGGTTCCGTGTTTGGCGCACTGCATAAACATTAGAGTTCAAGACTTTCTGAAAAAAGAACCCATAGTCAGCAACTTACTGGCCATCTGCGGAAGAATATGCACTCATTTCAGCCATTCTTTTAAAGCTCGGAAGCAGCTGAGGATCATTCAAAGTGAATATAGGATGCCAGTCAAAGCACTCATCCAGGAGGTGGCACTCAACGTATTACATGCTTGATCATCTGTTTGAGCAGTACAGGCCACTCAATGAATATGTCTGGAAAAGAGGGGATGCTACTGTTAAAGGCATGAACCTTCAGATGGAGCAATGGAGCCTAATTAAATGCCTGACTGAGATGCTTCGTCCTTTTGAGGTCTTCACACGTGAAGTCAGCAAGGAGGACTGTACAATGGGCCAAGCTATCCCATTATTGCAAATGCTAGAGCATCAGCTGAAGAAGGTGTCTGAATCATACAAAGGTGTAGAGGACAAAAGGGAATCCTATGACTCGGTGGAGAGCTTAGCCCGTCGCTTAGCTAAAAATACAAGGATAGAAAATACAATTTTGTCACAAGAACATTACATTTGTGCCACAATTCTGGATCCACATGCAAAATTTGGACTGAAGACATTCTTTGCTTTTTCAGAGATTGATGTTGCCCGCTACAAAACTTGTATAGCTGAGGCAGCCAGTAAGCCAGGCTGCTAATTAAAAGCCCGCAAGATCAACCCACAAGAAGTACTGCAGCAGGGCATGCAGGATCAAGTGCAACTTCGTCGGCTGAGGGCAGTGCGTTTGGATCACAACACTCACCATCACTATCGACAACAGCAACAATAACTGGATCATTAGGCCCAGTAGAATCGTTAGACGATTGGTATGTACAGTTAGGCATTAATAAGCACAGTGCTGATGCACAGAGAAAAGAGCCCAAAAGCTTATCAGCACCTCTGAACATTGAGCGGATGGTCCAGGCCTATCTGGACGACCCAACAGAGGTGTACATTGATCGAAACCCATTGCAGTATTGGTATAGGAAAAGGTCTGAATGGCCACTGCTCAGCAGGCTGGCGATAAGCTATCTGGCTTGCCCTGTCGCAAGTGTCTCTTTCGAACGTGTTTTCAGTGCTTCTGGTTCCATTGTAACATTGAGAAGGACCAGTCTCTTGCCCAAAAACGTGGAGAGGTTAACAATGATCAAAATGCATCAGCACTTCATACCACCGAATTACACAATACATGAAGCAATGGAGGAAGATGAGGACAGCGGCCCAGGTGACGGAAGTAGTGTGCAACATGATTACCTACTACTGGCTGAACCCCCAGAGTTTGAGGACGAGCTATACTTCCCTGACAATTAGGCTTGCACTTACTGTCTTCCTCCCTTTTTTTCCCCTTTATTTGTGTGTCTGTCGTTCCAGTTACAAACTTGTGAATCACAACAAATCCATTACCACCGTCTTCTACTCTTCTTATTTAATATACAAGTTTCAGGGGTCTGCAATTTGACACTACAGTCCTCCGAATCGAGCTCCTCCGCTCCATCATACTGAATCTCTCGCCTAAATCCATTGCCCTCATGAATGATGATTGGATGATGGAAAATAGTAGAAAAAATAAAAGCTTTCCTAGTCCCGCCACAAGAAGTGGAGCATTAATCAGATGACTACTATAGCTATCCTCCTTTCAGAGCCGAGAGAGACTGCCCATTAACTGAAAATGAGATGGAACAGATAATGATTGATGCCATGCATTGGACGCAGAGTCGCAGACTGAGTGATTTTGCTGTGTTTGTTGTGCATGAAGTTATGTCATTGTGCACTAATCATCTTTCTACAGTACACACTAAACGTAACTCAAGGTGAATTTTCCCCTTCTTGCAAATAAGAAATTTGTACTTCTCCTGCAGCTTGATACATTGCTTTTAATTCAATACAGGAAGGGGACTCAATCTGCGCACTGAGTATGATTGACAACAGCACCGTCCATGATGATGATGGCGGAAAAGACGGCCCGTTAACTTAAGATGAGAAAGAACAGGTAATGACAATTAATGGCATGCATTGGACACCTGACTCTGAGCGATTGGTGTTTGTGTTTTCGTTGTTTGTTTTTTGTGCACGAAGTGAAGTCAAAGTGTACTAGTAGTCTTACTGTACACACTAAAGAGTGACTCAAGTCAATAATATTTCTACTCTTGTTGTGTAATAACAACATTTTACTTCTACTGCAGGCCGATCTTCACAGTCAGTCAGTACAAGTATCGGAGATGATTGATGGAATAATAACAAGTCAGGAGGACATTTCATGAATGGCATAAAAGCCTAAAGATAAACACGTCAACAACAACCACAGCAGACCCAAATGTCTGTGTGAAAGTGGAGTCGAGTGTAGCGGTGGGATGACTACGGTGCATTGATTTACTAACTTAAATTGTAAAATGCTATGTTTGGAATGGATATGTGCTTTGCCTTTGTCCAACTCTTTAAAAAAAAAAAAAAGTACTCTAAACGTAGGATGTGCTACTGCTAAGCAACGTGCCGTCAGGCCTGTCACTGTGGGCCTGCTCTCTCCTGTTGTTGTTGAAGGTCAATGCTGGAAACAGACTAGAGTAGAGATGATGCATACATGCCGCCTCGGAAAGTGTTCTTGTTGCACTACACCATAACTTGTGCATTTGTTTCAACTTTGTTTCTCAATATCCCCTTTGTTTTTCCATCTACAATTACAGGCCGGGCCTTGCCCTATACTTGGGAAAACATTACAATGCACACTTACCTTACCAATAGATCGACATTTTTTCCCAGCCGGGCAGTGGCGAGTGGCAACACCCAAGATTGATGGACGAGAGGACCAAGAGGAATGCAGAGATGCAAATCCAGTCCACATTTTTGACCAGTATAACACAGTAACAGTATCAACTTTCATCTCCTTTTAAATAATTTGATTCATTTTTTTGTCTACAATCTTTACAACAGTGTGTTCTTGTTGTTGTTATTATCATCATTAGGTTTGCTCTCTGTTTACGATTTTTCCTACCAATATATAACATTTCTATTTGCTATCTGTAAAAGTATTAAGGCCGGAACAACAGAACAAGAAGTGTATG
The DNA here is from genome assembly GCF_964204655.1 of Triturus cristatus. Taxonomy (NCBI): domain Eukaryota; kingdom Metazoa; phylum Chordata; class Amphibia; order Caudata; family Salamandridae; genus Triturus; species Triturus cristatus. The sequence goes on from NC_140589.1 coordinate 753,894,720, forward strand.
TAATCCGGGTCTCTCATCATCATGCATGCATTTCCTTTTTCTCCCTTAACATATGGATATGGTAGTCTTCAAAGATTGTCATTTGTTTGTCCATGCGTACTGTTTTTTACTGTCAAACCTTTCCCCAAACCCCCTTCCCATCCATTCAACAAACCCTAACCCTCTTACCCTGGGCTGTGTGACTTACTGTCGAGGTGTGACTAAATTAAATGTACACCAATACTTAATCACACGCTTGCTGGGGCGGATGTAGCGAAAGCAACAGTACTTTAATTTCAAGGAAGAGCGATGATCTTCTTCTGCTTGCCCACCCATGAGTAGTATATTTTAGAGGTGATTTTATTAAACAAAGGAACATATACCTCAGCATTAATTGCCGGCATTGATTGGATTTGTTGTCATTCCTCATACACACATTAACTGTTACGCTGTAGGCCTAGTCAAGTGACTCGACACAATTATAGTTTGTAACTCTGTCTAGTAGGCGTTCCCAACCACCATTATGTTTTGTTGTAAAATATTTTAGCATATTATTGTTGCTCGGTAAGTTCGATTGACTGTCTCATTTTCTTTTTTTGCAAATGCTGCTGCCCTGCCAGTGTCTACTACTACTACTATACTACCACCACCACCCCAATCATGGCATGTTATAAAAAGGAAACCATCTTCACCATGCAGCCATTGCTGTGCCTAAGTTAAACATCAAGCAAAGGTAAGAGAAGTTTGGGGGAGGCAGAATTGATAATGGACATTTTTTCAATGAATTCAATTTCACACACCCCTTTGAGTCCAGATAAAGAATGCATAGACTAGAGGAGAGACTGAAAGTACTAGTAGGACAAGTCAATCAGTGAGGGGTGTCGCATCTATCTGTTTGTGTCTTACACAGTCAGCCAATTATTTAAATCAAACACTGGCTATGGGCGGGCCTGCACCAGCAAGGAAACAGTGTGATGTAAAACAGTAACCCCACCTACAAAACATTAACAACATTGCATGTAACGTAGAAAAGTAGATTTAATTGACCATAACAAAAATAAACTAAAAACCCACAAAAGCTGACCCACCCCCTCCCTAACCCCAACCAATGTCCGTAAGAAAGTCCAGAAAATAGTCCAAAAACCCAACGCCCAAACCAATTCCCACACACCCAAACAAGAATTAAAAAAGGGGCAGAAGACAGGGACTAAGGTGTGGGGTGGGATTGCAGGAGGACACGCGTCTGCTCCTCTAGACGGGCGACGCGGCGTCTGAGGGTGCGGCAGTTGCAGCCACAGTGGGGGGGCACCAGAGATGGTATTGCAGTGGCGCGTACCGCTGGAGGGCGGTGGCTGGGGCCCGGGGCACTGGAGGAGGCTTGAAGTGCTGCTGCAGTCTCCTCCTTCTCCTCTGCGAAGACCACCAGCCGCCGATATTCCTGCTGGATTGCCTCCAGCTTCCAGCGCCGTGCCTTGGCGGCCAACTCCTTCCGATTGACTTTGGATGGAGTAGCTGTGTATCAAAAAGAAAAAAACAAGACAATTGTAAAATATACTCTTAGAAAAAGAGTAAGACAAGTTAATTATACACATAGTGGCATGGTAGAGTAGCACTATAAAGCACAGTACATAACATTTTAAATCTCGGCCGTCCTTCTTCATTCCACCCGTCTTTCACTTTTTAGTTGAACAGTGCACCAGGTGATCTGATCTGACTTTTAGTCTTCTCCATAAAACTTTCAAAGCGGAGTTGAAATCAGATAGATGAGGCCATTGGTTACTCAATACTCCCGCCCCATGCCAATTAAAGGGTGTCTAGTCTAGTTCACTCTTCAAACATTCACAACAACTCATACTTACTTAGGACATCGGATGTCCGCCCGCCATCCTCACGCTAAAAAGGGTGGGGGTCCCGTGGGGACAATAAAGATGCGTCTGCCACAGTGGCGGGCGCATCCTGTTTTTTTTACATTCTGGTAGGCGGTGCCGAAAGCAATGCTAAAAATACATGTTGTGCTTTTCCAAACACAACATGACAGGTCCCGCGTGGAGCCTGTCACATTTTGCTTTGAAAGGCAGGGGGGTAGCATAGCATAGGTACCCTCCATGGGGGCCCCCAAGCATACTCTGCATGCCTTTCTGTGGCGGCCGGCAATGCCGCCACGTAAAGGCATTCCAAAATGCAGATTATATGGCTGACGGTGTGTTCAGAGAGACACCACCACCATATTGAACCCTTTTCAGCCTGGTCGACATGTGGGGGGTCTGACTCTTTTCTACAGGGATGGTGTGAGGTTTGCCCCTGCGGGGTCAGCGGTGACTACCGCCGGCCCGGCGGGGGCAATCCGCCCGCCATCCTAATGGGGCCCTAAGTCTCAACAGTATAGTATACATACAGTACACCCTTGCAGTGAGTGTACTGTCAACAATAGTTAAGGATTATGAATCTAACTTACCACTGCCCGCCACTGGTGCTGGAACTCCCCGTACCGCTCCATCATCGGTATCGGCAGCAACTGCCGCATCCTCTCCCTCCGCATCGCCTTCGCTGGCCCTGGCAATGGTGGTCGGTAGTGCGCCTAGAAAACATTACACATTTATTAGGCGTCATATACACCTCCCCCTATTGGTAAGTAGCAAGATTGAAAAATTAGTTAATAGTATATAACATACATCACTAGTACAAATCAGGTAGTAGTAGAGTAGACACTAATAGTTATATATGGTCCCCCCTAGGGTCATTCTAGCCTTTGCTTAGTTAGCCCGAGCCATGCAACCATTTTACCTTTGTGTCTTTTATTTTTGCACATGTGACGTTACCTTGCAGCTTGTTGTATAAGACACCTTTGAGCCCACATGACCTGCCTCACACTGCTACTGTCTACGCGCTGCGTACAAGCGGTCAACAAAAACATTAACAAGCCACTTTTTTATGAAGTACTGGTGTACTGTTAGTCCATATTGCTTATCCATAAATGCTACACTTTTTGGCACGGCTGAGAAATGCTTGCAAGCTGCAATATACTAACGCGCACCATTTCATTTTTCGCATTACAGACGGAAGATTCCCTTCTACGAACCAGAGCTTATGAATGATGCAACAACTACCAGTACTAGGTTCTTCTAAGGTGAGGGGTCCCTTCACTCAGAGATCTTCATTTATAAATTTATATAAACTAAATTCCTAGGGGATGGTGGTGCTGCCTTCCACCACTGTTCAGTTATCATGATTTAATTCCCAACTGTAAGTAAGTGTAACAATGTTTATTGTTTTAATGTTATTGATTTTCCGGTTGGTGCTGCATTATATAATAGACCAATGTACAGAGCTTCTCAATTCAAAATAAACATTTTGAACTTACATAGACTTGGTGGTATTTGGTGTGGACTTACACGAGTGAGCAAATTAAAGGAAGGGTGTGCATGTGTATTGCTTCCACGACTGAGAGGTTGGGTGTGTTATTTTCTGGGTTGTTGGGTATCTTGGGGGAGGGTTCGGAGACCTAATAGTTATGACAAGACACTACTATAGTCGGGCAGGGGATTGTAGTGGGTTCTGCATTTCTGATTGAGGTGTGTGAGGAAGGTCCAACCTACCATCACCAACATCTTATTTTCTTGTGCAAAGGTCTGTATGTGCAAGATCCCTACAACAGTAGTAGTATGTCCTATAGGCTATCATATCAAAATAGTAGTAAATCTGGTTGGGCATTTGTTGGTGTGAATTGTCAAAGCCTCAAGATTAACAAAGACTCAAGATCAATAAAACTAGAAGTAGTACAAGAGGACGAACCAAAGCACTGGACTCAATGGCTAGAGCTACTGGTGAATCTGAGTTTTATTTACAACCTTTCAAATAAAGAGTGGCCAACTGGGCAAGCTTAGCTACTACAGTACAGACAGACTGATAGTAGTAGTGGTACAGAGAGTCATCATAGCAGAGGCAGGGATAACAAGATTTTTGAAACCGAACAGATCGAAGGATAATTGTTGGTAAAAAATAGCATTGGGAAACTAAAACAATAGTTCATGAAAAATATGGTGCAGTAAAAGTTATGGAATAAGAAATATTATTAAAAACAAGAAGACTTACTAGGGCCAGCAGAGGAGCCCTCGTTGGTGTCCTCCTGGTGGTGGTGTTCTCCCGCCGACTGCCCACTCCCTGTCTGCCTGCCCTTGGGTGCTGATGAACAGGAAAGATATAAGAAAGAGAGAAACATTGATGGATGGTGTCAAACAAATACAATATTTTTAAAGAATGGTAAAAAAACACTTATGTAAACAACAATTGCAATAACTAAATTGACCGATCTCATCTGGTCAACAAGCAGTATCGGGGGATTCACGGATCGACTACTTAAGTTACTATTTATCAACAGTAATCCAGTCTTCCATTCTGATTCCAGAATACTAAGTTACAACTAAGCCTAAGTATGACGTACCACCCGACCTAGCCCACCTATTCCAGGCGTGCCAATTGTACATGAAGTATGCATTTCCACTTCTTTTAGTCCCCAACAATGCATATGGTCAAATGGAGGACACATGACTACATTTTTTGTATACACCAAATTTTGGGTTGATTGATTGATGCTAATGTTCTGCTAGTGCTAAGCCAATTACCACCACTCATTGAACAAACTAGAAAAGGTTCTAATAAAGACTGGCGTACTAGCAGCACGTGAAGTAACTGAGGGGGCATCATGCATACCACTAAAAAATGACAAACTCATACAAAGTACCTAAACCTAAGTATCAATCCGCCCCTATCTCTTAGTGACAGGACAAAGTAAGGACTAGAGTCACTGTAGCATTACGTAACTTAATTTCTCTAAAATGAACTCTTACAGAATCACGCTAAGCGAGCGCAAATGCAAAGTTGCAAACAAGTAAGATTAGTAGTAGCGCAGAGGAGCACCTGTGTCATAACAATCACAGAAGACTTTTAAACGGAATTAACCTGGAATGTAAGCAGCAACATTCTAGCTGGTTGGAAGAAAAAAAAGATATTCGCAATATAACACAGAGCAGAAGAACAGACACAAAGTAGTAATAATTAAAAAGTTACTCACCAAGACCCGGGACCTCCACTCCTAGCAGGTCCAGCAGGTCCTGCTCACGGTCCAGGATGTCGGACCACCGGTGCGTCAACTGTGCCTGGGTGCGCCGGACCCCAGAGCAGTGCAACACTGCCCGGCGCACCTTCCCCCACCGCTGTCGACGCTCCCGGAGGCCGTACCCAGACCCAGGCCTGCCACCTGCTGCCAGGGTTGAGGGGAGGTTGCGCTGCACAAAGAAAATAAGTGCAGCCAACTCCACCTCCCCAAATAAGGCCCGTGCCTGCACCCCTTGTGGGCGCCGCCTTCCACAAGGAAGGCGGTTGCGGCTCTGGCTGCGACGAGCCCTACCCTTTGACATGATTCTGGGACGGGGCGGGAAAGAAAAGGTAATAAAATTAAAAAAGTAAGTAAAGGAAATAAATAGCAGGGAATAGAAAGAGTGAAAAAGTAGCTAAAAATACAAAAAAAAGTAGACAAAGAACAAAAATATAGAAGCAGGAAAATAGTTAGAGAAATAATAAATAAAAAAGATTAAAAAAAAGTGGCTTCAAACAAAGGATTGAAAAGATGCAGGGAGGATTGAAAATCAGGCCCCAGAACCATGCAATAGAGTGAAAAACAAGATGGCCGCGCCTATTGCGACCACGTGCGCAAGTTCGCGTGATATTTTCTCCCCGAGCACGCAAAAAGCAACGCGAACAAGTAAAAGCGTACGTGAATAGGAAATACGTACCGCAAACGGGCGCGAGCATGCATTGCGCGACCCAGAACAGGAAGTAAGCAACACGGGAGGGGGGGACAAGTGAAAACAAGATGGACGCGGCCGTGAGCAACCACATGGGTAAGTTAGCGAGCCGCGATCAAGCAAAAAATACCGCGAACAGGCGGGAAAAAAACTTCTGCATCTTTGCGATATTTCCGGCGTGTTTGCGGAGATTTTCAACATTTTCTCGATAGTTTGCTAAAGTGAATTTTGCAAATTCCGTCCTAATCAGCAGTTCTCGCTCTCTAAAAACTTGGTTTGATAGAGAGTGGGCCTTCACCTGGAGACATGGAGGAACTTCTACAACTAAGTGAGGCCCGTGAAAGTGAGTGAAGTTTTAAAAACCAGTATAATTGCTGAATTACATTTATTCAGAAAGGCAACTATATGGTATTAAAAGTTCAAGAATGGTGAAAATGGGAGCGGATTATTACCCCCTCACCGTAGTGGCTAATTATGTCGACATGTTTCTGCCTACTTGGCCCAAAGGGTCTGCGGCATTCATCAGGACAAAGAAAATAAGTAGGACTCCGTTCATACCAAAATTTCAGTGAGAAGTTACCACTTGGTAGGTTGACCTGTGTCACACTCTACAGAAGAAGATTTTCAGTAAACCTGTAAACGAAGGTGAAAGAGAAAGAAAAGGTTTGCCATCAACATATCCTTTCATGTGCGAGAAGTTGCCCCACATGCACAAATTTAATACATAGTGGCTATTTGTGTGTAACACATGTCACTGCAACTGTGAACACACAAAGTTTCATAAAAAAATTATGTGAGAACAAACTCGCATTGGTATTTCCCATACAATTCCATGGGGAGATAGTCTTTTTTTCTGTTTCATTTAGTGGCCATTTTTTTTACCACTACCTTCTATTTTGTAATCTTTTTATGTTATTTTTAGTCTATTTTCCTGGCACAAGGTTGCGGAAAGGTAATGTTGTTCGTCGAACAAGTAAGTTCTTTTTTAAGGATTTTAAAGGGTTTTGAGAGTAGGGGGTGTTGAAGGGGAAGGTAATAATATTGGGCCATATGTACGAACGTCACTGTTTGCAAATTCCAATTAGCGATTTAATAGAAATCACTATTTGGAAGTCACAAAATATGATGTACGCAGGGAAGTATTGCACTATTAGTGATTCCTACAAATTTGCAATCACAATTAGGAAATTCCCCATTTGGAAATTGCACTGATGTGATTTCCAAATAGGAAATCTCAATTAGGAAAAGTCTCATTTTGGATGAAGAATGATGATATAAGAACCAGGAAGTTTAGAAATATAGGGTGTAGCCACAACTCAGAAGCCTAGGAAAGTGCTAGTAGGAAGGTGTGTTCCTGTGTGACTACTGGTAGTGAAAATCAAATTTCCCATCAATGATGTGTCTAAGGATGATTGGGATCAGGACCTTGTCAGCAGGAAGCGGGAAATTAAATTGTCAGATAAGGAGCTGGTGCTATTAACAAAGGAATCTGTAGCACACGTGGACCAGCTGTTTTGCAAATCATCATTTTCTGTACATGAGGCCCAGAAGACCAACACTTGGAAAAGCATTCTGGAAAACATGAAATCTCTTGGTGTCACCCAAGGGACCATACCTGAAATAAGGAAATGCTGGTATGACCTAAAAGCCTATACTAAAGAGAAGATGGCCAGCAGGATGTCTGAGTCTTGTGGCACTGGTGGTGGTATCTCCAAACATCCTCCTCTCACTCCAATTGAGCCACATATTGAGGTGGCACTTGAACCTGAAATTGTGGTTGGAGTTTCAGACATTGACCCCTCCAATCCTAAGGGCTCCAGCCAAGGTAAGTCAATTTCTTGTGTACATTTTTCCATCAGATATTGGGCATGTTTTCAAGGGGACTGTGCCACCAGAACATCACTTTTTTTCAAAGTTCCTGTGTAGAAATGCCCTGCACCATAGTTACAAAGTGGCGTTAAGCCACTTTGAATGGCTTAATGCTGCTTTGTAAACATGAAACCCTTTCACACAGGCATCTTGCGTGACAGAGGTGTGCGATGGGTGTTGCTGTGAGCATTTAACCGCAACATCCATTGCTTGTTGACACTTCCCCAGATTTACAAGGATGTGAAAAATCTGAGGCAGCACTAAAAAACAACACCATGCAAAAGCAGGCATTAGATTGGAGCAACAAGGAAAAATACTTTTATTTCTCCTCATTTTTGCTTTTTCTATGTGTTCTGCATTCTGTAGCACACATAGAAAGAGCAAAGCATCATTAATGATTGTTTTTGTGCATGCAGGTGTACCTTCCTGTACAAAAACAATAATTAAATAATGTCGATTTGCTAATGTTATGTGTGCTGTAGAATGCACTATGGTGCAATGGTCTCTGTGTTGGCTCTAGGCAGATATTTTTAGCAACAGCCCAAGGGAAAACACAGGGGTGTCTCGTATTCTTGCAAATACGGTGCATCTCGGCACTTTTTAAATGATGCAACGTGGCGTGCAAATTTTACCACTTTGGCATTTCCTTGTACATATGCCCCTTTGTTTGTTAGTCTTCAAGAACAACATCTTAGCTACCTAAACTCCATTTTGATTGCTGTAATTTGGCAGTGCCTAATGGGAGTTGTAATACAACTAAGTTACACGGTGTATTGTGTGTTGAGTAATAAACAACACATATCTCCATGTCACAAACACATACATCACATTTTCAATATTGTGCAAGTTTAGTAACCATTTATTCAGAATAACTATATACATTTCTACATATCACCCCCTGCACATGTCTGAAATCATTGAGGCAGATGAAGCAAGTGTCACACATGTGGAAATTGAAGACATCACAATCGCTACTTCTATACCCATAATTCATACTTCAACTTCTGGGATAGCAAATGTTTCACTACTACCAGACTTTGAGGAAGGTGAGGAGCAGGTCCTGAGCCAGCTTCCCCTGACACCGTTAAGCAGCTCTTGCTTTGTTGTCTGCTGCTGTATGCTTTCCTTGTGTCCCCCCCTCCCTCTAGTCAGCCATTTTCCTTTTACATAGTTTAGCTGTGACGCACTCCCTGCTAGTCAACCTTTTTATTTTGTATTGGTGAGGCCCCTCGCGCCACCCGTTCTCCCATCATTTAATTTTTTCCCACCTGCACCACCTCCCAGCACCTTTCCCACCCCAGGACCTACTTAATGGAGGGAGCAGTGCAACCATGCAGTGGATGCATGCAGCGGATGCAGCCAATGAATGTGCACTATGGGCACACCGCTGACTTGCCAAAGGCTCATCAAAGGCAAGCCCATCTCTGTCCATCCGTGCCTGGACCACGCCCATTGCCAGGATTCCTGGCCTTCCCTCCCCTCACCAGTAAACTTCTGATGAGCTACAGTCTCTCAAACCCAGGAAAGAAACCAATAGCTGCATTATCTTACCTAGAACCACAAAAGGCCCCTTCATCTGCCAGAACTGCAGCTTCACCTGCAATGTCACCCCTCCCAACAACTTCAAACCAGCCGAAAACCGAACAAGCTACTCAGCATCTGAACCCTCTGCAAGCATGCCATTGAAGTCTGGGACACCATAACCAACATCGCCCCATAGGTGATGTTCATCACAAAAACTTGTGCCCCAGGCCCATTCTGTCCACATCTGAAGCATAAGAGTTCAATTGTCCCTGCCAGCCCATAGACAGGGTTGTGTTAAAATTGTCCACACTGCCTTGAGCGTCTAGGAGGCAGTAGGCCCCAAGCCCTCCTGTACTCTCAGGTGTATCTCTCCCTTGACCTCTTCGTACACATCTTTCTGAACATAAAGATGTAGCAATAACAGGATGTGTCTGTCGTTTAGGAGAACAAAATTGACCAAGAGTAGGAGTGGGGGCCAACTGGGACTTTCCACCTTTTGTATTCTTCTGCTTTCTTATAAAAAAGTTTCCGAGAAGTGACGCAAATCCTTTTCAATAAATGTTCAATGTCATTATGATTTACGGTCAAACATCAAGTGACCTTTTGGTAAACTTTTGTAATTTAATGTCACTTCTGTTTTCCTAATATTTCCCAGAAGTGACCAAAGTGTTAGTCCTAATATTTCCCAGAAGTGACCAACGTGCGTCATGTTCTGCGGTCAAAGCACCTGATAATGTTGTGATCTGTGGTCAATAGTTTCTCATTAAAAGAGTATAAATGATCTGCTCTTCTGTCCATTCGGCGGACTACCTCGCACATTTGATCCTATGGGTCATGACGCGTTTGTGTGTGCCCCTCAGCCATCTTCTCTAAGCATCTTCTCTGCCATCTTTGACTGAGGTTATAATGCTTATTATATCTTGAAACTGTCTCTTTCTCTCCCCTCTGTATTTGCCGTGATTTTTAAACTTACAAAATTGCATGATTTACTTTTTCATCTAGGAAGGTGTCTCTGAAACTTGTTATCTTCTAGATTACACAATGCTATTTTTGATTAACTATGTGCCTTTGACATTTAATGATTAAAATTGTTCTTTAATACAGTGCCGCACTGACTCAGTTCTGACTCAGTTACTGCATTTCACACATGTGTCTTATTATTATAGATCGCACATTTATAGGGTGAAAAAACACCCTGCAACAACTCAAAGTCCACAACTTCTTGCACTGGATCATCCACCACCGCAGATACCATCGCCCCCATGAAAGGCACCTCCTGCAACAGACCCTCTAAGCATGCCAGCTGATTCATCCCCGAACTACAGGCTCTCAAACGCGACTGCATAGAAATTAGAGAGATATTAGCACTCCAGCAAAAACCCCTCAGAGTTTAGCTCATTCAGATTCACCCTCATCAATTCACACCCCCACCTCAGGGAGACCAAGAAGAAAGCCCTCACCAACCATAACAAGGCTCGTGTCAATCAGGCCAAAGAGCTCTTCATTTTTGTCAGAGATTTCTCCTGCCCAGCTGCCACTGAAAACTTGATTCACCCCTCCCAAGCCCTCTGTGATATCCTAGTGGACTACTTCCACCAGAAAATCGCAAACATCTATGGCAACTTTTACCCCCAACCCACTGACTTCAATCACCTCCGCTCTCATACAAATACCACTGACACCCACTGACTATCCGACTGAAAGCAGCTCTCGACCCAAGACACCACCACCATCATGAACTCAATTCACTCTGGTGCACCCACGGACCCCTGCCTACACCACATCTGCAACTTAGGGAGAGAAGAAATCAGCAGCCACCTCACAGAGATCCTCAACACATCTATCATGACAGCCACCATCCCCTCCACTTGGAATCATGTGGAGGTCAAGTCTCTCCTGAAAAAACCCTCCTCTGACCCTGTTAAATGGTAGCGGCAGTTTCAGTCGATAACCTTCAAGTATTGCCCGGCGGTAATCGCCTCTTATACCATTCGATGTTAAACCAATAAAGAGGCAGGCGCCGGAGACTGGAAGGCAGGAAACAAAGTTTTATTCCGTCGGAGCAGAACACATCAGATCAGACAGCAAGGTATCGTCACGAGGTGCTCTAACTGCATCTCTGAGACCTGGTCTCTTATACACACGTTTATGACTTTATTGCAGGGTTATCATACATGGCACATTCTTGAGATCACTTTGATGTATGAAAGAACATCCTCGGAATCCCCACTTCGAGCTCGTTCCCACACATATCTACAGTGGAAGTCCCCACCCCACCCACAGTAGGAGATGGCTATCACACAGCTGGACATTCCGCCAATTCCCGGGGGTGTGTGCAACCGGTCGGGTCTCAGGGGGTGAGGGCCTTGATCTGCTGTAATCCCTCTGATGTGGGGTGCTTTCCTTACAGTAGGGGCAATAAACTGCATCCATAGGGCTAGGTGATGGCCTGGGATCGGTTCGGACAATCGGGCGCGGAGGATGGGGGTCATCAGGAAGGATGTATGACCGTATATGGGATGAAAGGAGGTGATGGTCAGGCACGGGGTGTGATTCCATGGCAGGGTCGCGCAGAAGGAGAGGGTTTATGGCCCGTGTATGAGAGAGCGGGGGTGGCCGGCGCGCGGGGGATGCTTGCAGCGCCAGGGGAACGCGCTGGCGATCGACAATGAGCAGGGGAGAGAGTGGGGTGCCTAAAATGGCGGCCGTGCGTTCGCTGTGCGTGGCGCTGGGGAGAGGCAAGATGGCGCAGATAATGTTCAGTTACAAGCTAAATTTCCACAGTCCTCCCTTTTAACATATCTCGCCAGCTTGCCTGGCCGACATTCACCTTCGTTAACCCTTTAGCTATAATACCGTTAATGTTTTTCATGCATTCCTTAAAGGTACAGAGTTTTTAGGACAGGCAGGAGTAATCTGACACATTTGTACATAGTTACATACAGTTGATAAAGTAGGCGAGGAGGTAGTACATACAAAATTACATCAGCTGTGCCGCATGTCAGGCCCAGGGATAGGAGGAGGAGAGCTTGTTTGAGCACAAACATGATACTGTAAAGCAAAAAAAATGTTTCTGGCAAAACAAGGGATATTTCGCACATTACTTAAGGCCCAGACTTCGTGTGGATCAAAAATAGTCAGTATAGTCGTGTGCATGGCTGGTGTTGTATGAATGTCATTATACAAAGTTAGATTTTCTTAACTTCTCAGTGTACAGTCGGAAGTGACTGACGCAACATCATGAAAACTCGATAGGAAGATAGTTAATATAAAAAGGTGGTTGGGAGAGGAATTCAACTTAACATGAGTTACAGTCATGGGAGGGAGTTCTTCTTTCCAGTGTCCTATTATAAAGAGCCATCACTGGTAAGCTCTTATTGTTGTTCTTCTTTTGTTGGCACTGTTGAGCACCGGCGGTGGAGCTAAGGTCCAGCTCAAATCCAATTTCTCACGTGGCAGGGTGTGACCATTCATTGTTCTCCGATCACAGTCCTGTTCCCTAACACAGTTCATCATGGGTACTTTGAGACGGGGTACCCGCTTTTTGTTCTTCTGTAGTTAAGTCAAATTCAAAATCCATATAAAAGAGAGAGAGAGAAGGGGTGTGGCGTGCTTCGGGATGCCGGGGGAAGAGGGGGTGGAGTGGGGTCGGATCAAAAAGCGGACCAAGGAGGGCAGAATCTTCCAGCACTGGGCCCATCAATCGGGCCCGACGGGTTGGGACTTCAGGCACGCTGGTCAGCGAGCAGGGGGCCTCGAGATAGCCCTTCGTTCCATCGCTTATCATCCTGATAATGGTACCTCGTCTCACGCCCTTTTTGCTTCGTTGCTTCCCCCTTGGTCGATGCCATAGATGTTCCATGGTCCGTAGTCAGGCTGTGCGTCACGTCCGACCCCTCTCTTCCGGTGGCCGCACGTTATCTTTAAATGAGTACAAGAAACAAAATCTTAGAGAGTTGGCAGGGAAGGCATTTACACACTTCATCCTCTCTCCCAACCACCGAGTAGTTAGGGAAATGCTTTTGTCGGTCGCTGCATGATTGATGTCTATTAACTCTTATGTCGGTGTGTGTTACTAATCTATTAATCATTGCTGTGGTGCAGCTTTCTGTGGGTGTTCCTGTTCATCGTCTGGCCTGCTAGGTGTCGATTTCTGTGCCCTATAATCGTTGCAGGAAGTCTGACATCTGTTGACTTTCTATTTTATCAAAAATTCGAACCGTCTTCTCTGGTAGAGACTCGTTCATCTTAACACAAGTTCTGTTAATACACATTTTACTCCGAGGACTGCTAAGTTTATGAAAAGGAAAAAAATGCGAGGTGCTACTGTCATGGGTTCACAGGTATCAATTTCGGGGAGAGACATAATCTAAACATTTTCCTTGCTGGAGACAATAGGTAACCCTTATCAGTTTAGGTGATGTATCCATTAGAGAATAAGGTCATCAGCTGTTTTGTCCGAAATACTCTGAGACGGCTAGCACAGGGCTGGGGTTATTTTGGGGGAACGGGGTGCTTAGACATTCTAGTTTGGGGTAATTGGGCGGAGGCAATTCTGGGTGGTGGAGATGGTGTTGTTAAAGCTCTAAGACGAAAACCACTGACATATAGTCCCCGTGATGAGGGCCAAATTGGGAGACATCAGTCATCTTACCTGTCCTTTCTTTCTCAGCCAATTAAGTTCAACATTTGCAGAAAGGAGAGGTAGTAACGTGGTAAAGTACGGTCGTTTTTGTTTCTGTCAATTTTGTTCGAACACTGCCGTGTTTGAGGCCAATTATACACAGACTGAGGAGGTATGTGCTGTTAATTTATTCAAAAAGAAAGAGGGCAAGGAAGCCTTCAGTGAGGGAGGGAGAGAGAGTAAGAGAGAGAGAGAGAGAGGGAGAGAGAGAGAGAGAGAGAGAGAGAGAGAGAGAGAGAGCGTGCGTACGATAATAGGCTGCTTGGTGCACACACAACATGGAGTAGCATGGGCCGGTTCTATGTAAGAAAACACAAGCGGGGGAAAGACATAAATTCGGTGATCACGCATACACAAATACCAGATAGGGTGTGACAGTACATGCATCAAGCGCAGAAACTTAAGACGGAGACTCAGGGCTACGTTGAGTATGGGGACCTCTCCTTTCCTGTCCTCTTTCCTATGCATGCTGCGTATTTTCAGTATTTTGTAGCTTATCTTGGGGGGGGGGTGTCAGACCTTTTACTCCCCTCCCTTTGATCGATGGACGAGCACTTCAATCATACGATGACTCTCTCTTCAAGCGACCCAAGCATGAAATGCATACACATTCATACCGTATAATCGTAGCACACACGCACAATCATACCATACAGTTTTCCATGTTCCCAATGGTGGTCTGCACTTTGCGCATTATCCCACAACGTTTGTCTATGTTTTTCCCTATATTGAACACGGTGCGGCCCATGTCCACTCCATTCCTCAGTCGGAACTTCGTCGTGCCCTATAGAGGGGAAAAAGAGGGGAGGGGATGTGCAGTATTCAAAGTACATTAGCGCGTGTAGACACGAAAAAGTTCTACTTACCACGTACCAGGCTAGCCGCAGGAGTGGGTAATACCACAGACCTATTATTCTTTTCTTCCGAGACAAAGATGCTTTATTTCATTCATCTCCTAGATTCGGGTTCCCTGGTCGTACATGTGTTTCTCAATCGGTCGTATATTATGGTGCAAGATACCATACCTTGCATTCGGTATATACCTTAAGCTATAGTCGACCATTTTCTGACAACTCTTGGAAAAAGACAGGTGTGACGGGTACAAATTCCGTTAATCAAAAAGATTCAGGTAAATGGGGTCTGCATTATCTGTGTTCTATTGCTTGGGAGTAACAATCCTTTATTAAAAAAAAAACCTTTACCAACCTAGATGATTTGTCATGACATGGATTCCGTAATTCCTTTAAGAAGCCCTTTATTTAAAACAATGTCAGTATACAAATACGGGCCTACAACTGTTCAGGCCGGCCACGGTGTGAGAGGTGTCTCGGCGCCATTTTGGGGCGAGGTCGGGTGGGTCCAGTGCACAGTCTAAGCCTTTCCACTAACTAGTTGTCGGACCAGAATCCCTTTCGGTAGTTCGAGAACTTTTCGTCAGCGTCAGCTTGCGTCAGCATGGCGTCACCGCGGTTTTGTAGCGATGCCGTGGTCCGTCCTTGGGGCGGGGACAGCAGGCGGATTCTTCCGCCGTCGCCCTGAATCAGTCTTTCTTTTACAGCACCAAACGGAGGCAAGATGGCTGCCGCCCGGGGCAAGGACAAGTTAACGTGGAATAATCAAGCAAAATAGCAGCGATTGTCCCCACCGGAGGCCCACGGGAGTCGGATGTCAATGACTCCCGCAGAACCTGCAAAGCTGAGAGGGTGTTTTTCAAGGGGTGGGGCCCACGCCCGAGCAGACAAGCCTCCGAGTCCAGGGCCGTCTCACGGTGGGCTAGGCCTGGATCCGAAGAACCGACCGCCGGAGTCCAAAGGCAGCAGCAGCAGCAGCTCTTCGTTACAGCCACCGGGGTGGGTCCCTGATCACTCTGCTGCAGGGACCCACCTCACGAATCAAACGCTAATGGCAATCTTAGTGGATCTGCGCCTGAGCGGCTGCTCGGCAGGCAAGACTTGAATGGCTGTCCCGTTGCAGCCGGTCGGTGAGTACAGGGGCGCCTACTCATCTGGGCGGCGAGTGAAATGGCTGGGTGCAACTCGGCTGGCCGGCGAGTAAAATGGCAGGGTGCAACTCAGCAGACCGATGAAAGAGACGGCTGGGGTGCCCTCATCTGCTGGTGAGCCTCCACCTGGGGAAGTGGGGGAGGTCCGTCCGCGTCGCTTCCCCCCGCCAGGGCACCCTTCATTATTGAAGGAAGAAGAAGAGAATGGGAAGATCCGCACGACGTGGCAGACCCACCTCGGCGTTGCCAGGGTCTTGGCGCCGCGTGTGGCTTCCGGACTATTCGCACAGTTGTCCGCCACTGATGTCAATGGATTTTTGCATGGCTTTTATAGCCCAAGGCCGACTAAAAGGACGGCCAAAACAGGCCAATGTTGCAACTTCGAGGAAGGAGAGGCAAGGACGGTGTCACGTGGACGCAAATGCTTTGGGATGCAGGTCGCAGCAGACTGTCATGTAAATAGTTGTTTAAAACGTGTTTTAACCTGTTCACCTTGTCGGAATGTTGTTATACCTATAAGGTATTAAAATGTTTAATCATACTACTTTGTTGGAGTGTTGTACATATTTGCAATCTAGTTACAGTGTAATCGGAAAATGGCATAGTCCAATTGTGCGTGATCCTAGTCAAGTTCGGTGACGTCGATGGTGGGTATCAACCGGCTTCCGGTTGTGTGGGATTTCGGTCGTGTTTACTGGGCGGGGTGGGTGGTAGGGCAGACATGTTTAGGCAGCGAGAGCGATGGAGCCGGGCTACCTCGTGGCCGTCTTGACCGTGAGCTTGGCTCCTTCCCCTAGTTTCATATATCCCACAAAGGGCTATTTCCTAGCGTTTTTTAATTATGTAGGGTCCAAAAGGGATCCCACCAGTGGCCACTGACTCTCGGGGTCCTTCTTGGTATATTTATGCCATAGCTTGCTATAAGCTACGGCGACTAGTCCATTTTTAGTGAACATGTCCTTATTAGGGGTGCCCTCCAGTGGAGCCGGATGGTTCACCTCTAATAAGCGGTCTGGGCAGAACCAACTACCAATCAGTGGGGAGAAGATAGGCATGACGGGTTTCAACGGGGACAAAAGTCAGCACTACCTATCTTTTCACTGCTTGCAAAGACTGGACAGAATATCTCTATTCCTCGTTATTTGTAAGCAGAGAATACCTCCAAAGAACCAATATCGAACAGCTAGTGTTCGGACAATCAATCAATCAATGGGGAGATAAAGATAGGCACGACGGGTTACAATGGGGACAAAAGTCTGCGTTACCTACCCTTCACTATTTGCAAAGACTAGACAGAATATTTCTATTCTACGTTATTTGCAAACAGAGAATATCTCAAAGAGCACTATTCTTCAAAACAATCAATGTTCGGACAGTCAATCAGTGGGGAGATAAAGATAGGCACGACGGGTTACAACGGGGACAAAAGTCTGCGTTACCTACCCTTCACTATCTGCAAAGGGAGAGAGAGAGAGTATTTCTACTCCTCCCCGTTTGTAGACAGCGAATATCTCAAAGAGAACAATCAATAAGCAATACTAGTATTTCAATCAATCAATCAATCGTTTAGCAATTTGTCGTGTTTCACGACCTTACCCGGACCGCGTGGACAGTTTCTCGTCTTCCGCCTCCAGCGCCCGATCGTCCTCTACTCTCCGTATTTGCCGCGGCACTCCTGATGGTTCCCAGTCAGGACCGTAGATCACTCGAGAGAGGTCTGCTCGGAACCAGTGAAGTTCGGATGATCGGCTGCCAGACGAGGGTCTATCGGGCAGGAGCTCTCCCGATCGTTGCAGTCGTTCACTCTGTCGTCGGGACCTCTCCCACTGGATCCACGTGTCGCTGATGGGCCCCACGCTTGGGACGCCAATTGTTAAATGGTAGCGGAAGTTTCAGTCGATAACCTTCAAGTATTGCCCGGCGGTAATCGCCTCTTATACCATTCGATGTTAAACCAATAAAGAGGCAGGCACCGGAGACTGGAAGGCAGGAAACAAAGTTTTATTCCGTCGGAGCAGAACACATCAGATCAGACAGCAAGGTATCGTCAGGAGGTGCTCTAACTGCATCTCTGAGACCTGGTCTCTTATACACACGTTTATGACTTTATTGCAGAGTTATCATACAAGGCACATTCTTGAGATCACTTTGATGTATGAAAGAACATCCTCGGAATCCCCACTTTGAGCTCGTTCCCACACATATCTACAGTGGAAGTCCCCACCCCACCCACAGTAGGAGATGGCTATCACACAGCTGGACATTCCGCCAATTCCCGGGGGTGTGTGCAACCGGTCGGGTCTCAGGGGGTGAGGGCCTTGATCTGCTGTAATCCCTCTGATGTGGGGTGTTTTCCTTACAGTAGGGGCAATAAACTGCATCCGTAGGGCTAGGTGATGGCCTGGGATCGGTTCGGACAGTCGGGCACGGAGGATGGGGGTAATCAGGAAGGATGTATGACCGTATATGGGATGAAAGGAGGTGTTGGTCAGGCACGGGGTGTGATTCCATGGCAGGGTCGCGCAGAAGGAGAGGGTTTATGGCCCGTGTATGAGAGAGCGGGGTGGCCGGCACGCGGGGGATGCTTGCAGCGCCAGGGGAACGCGCTGGCGATCGACAATGAGCGGGGGAGAGAGTGGGGTGCCTTAAATGGCGGCCGTGCGTTCGCTGTGCGTGGCGCTGGGGAGAGGCAAGATGGCGCAGATAATGTTCAGTTACAAGCTAAATTTCCACAACCCCAGCTTAATCGACCCAGCTCGCTACTCCCCTTCCCAGCCAAAATCTTGTAGAAAGCCATCAACCACCAGCTCACAGAGTACCTCAAAGAGAGCAACCTTCTCAACACCTCCCAATGAGGCTTCTGTTCTAACCACAGCACAGAGACTGACCTGATCACAGCTGCAGATGACATCAGATGCCTCCTCGACCGAGGGCAAACAGCACCCCTCATCCTCCTCAACCTTTTGTTGGCCTTCGACACCGTCTCCCATCACACCCTCATCACCAAACTACACCACCTGGCAGCACTCTGAACTGGATCGCCTCCTTCCTTTCTGGCCAAACACAGATCCACTAAATCCAACAACATCATCTGCGGCA
Organism: Triturus cristatus; assembly: GCF_964204655.1. Lineage (NCBI taxonomy): Eukaryota > Metazoa > Chordata > Amphibia > Caudata > Salamandridae > Triturus > Triturus cristatus. The sequence continues at coordinate 753,913,681 of NC_140589.1, forward strand.
TCCCCCAGGGCTCCTCCCTCAGCCCTACCCTCTTCAACATCTACACAATTCCTCTAGCAGACATTACCCACACCCACAGACACAACATCATCTCATACGCTGAGGACAGGCAGCTCATCCTTTCGCTCATCAGAGACATTGACACCACCAGATCCAGCTTCCAGAACACTTTGTCCGACATCGTCAACTGGGTGAACGCCAACTGCCTGAAGCTCAACTGGGAAAAATGGAGGTACTTGTCTTCGGAAGCAACCCCTCTCTCTTGAATGACTCTTGGTGGGCCACCACACTCGGCCCTGCTCCTGCTCCTGCTCCTTCCAACCACACAAGCAAGCTCAGAATCATCCTTGACTGCTAGCTAACCATGAAGGGCCAAGTCAACGCTATCTCCTTCTCCTGCTTCCACACCCTCCACATGCTCTGCAAGATCTCCCAAAATGGATCCCCATCTCCACCAGGAAAACAGTCACCCAAGCTCTCATCTCCAGCTGCTTCAATTATGGCAACGCATTCTACACTGGAACCCCCAGACAACTACTCAACTGCCTCCAAACCATCTAGCACACCACAGCAAGACTCATCCTCAACCTCCCCAGGAGAACCTGCACCACACTCCAACTCAGATCCCCACACTGTCTCCCCATATAGAAAAGATGCCTTTTCAAGCTTCTGACTCACGCGTAGAACAACCACAGCCTGACAATCCATCTACCTGTCAAGGAACTCTGCTCCACCTTCCTCCACCTAGCTCACACCCCCGCATCGCTAGAACCACTGCGGAGGTCGTTCCTTCTCCTACCTTGCCGCCAAGTCCTGGAACAACCTCTCCCTTCACCTATGCACTTGTCCTTCACTTAAATAATTCAGGAAGAAGCTAAAGACATGACTCTTCGACCAAGGATGTTAGGACCTATTGCCTGAAGACCCCCCGGGGTGACATGTCACACTTTGCAAGAACTCTTTAATTGCTTGATTGATGAGGAGCAAATCCACAAGGCAGGAAACAACCTCTTCTGTACGCAGGACACATATACAACGTAGAGTTCAACAACAAACAGTTCACAATGATAATATCTCTGATGACATGTCAGCCAGTTCTCAATTATTTGGTGGCCTGGAGAAATCAGCCATCATAGTACAGCACCTGCAAGCCAAACAGGTAAAAATAGTGAATCAGCATCTGCAGAGCATGTCGCATTCTTTGCAGGAAGGACAAAATCGTTGGCCTGCTGCCATGGAGAAGGAGTATTGTCTGCAAAGCCGCAGGGATAAGCAGCCCATGGCATGCTATGACGATCTACAAAATTCATCAATCAATTGGCAGTAGTCACCACCACTCTTGCTATGAGAACTGTGAACATCCAAAATGGCAAGGGATATTGCTGCCAAGATATAGCACACGGGCTGGTCCAAGTGACCACACCTTTGGTGAACATTGACACACAACCTGTCCATCCCTAATCTTTTACCATTACCTGAAAGTGAAGACATCTCTAGCCTCAGTGGGACATCTGTACCAGATGGATATTGCACAAAGTAAAGATGCTGGCACACATCTGGAACAGGTATATCCCCAACTCCACAGCAAAGTCCAGCTGAGAAGGCAACTAAAACCAGAAGTCATAAAAAGTGACTTTTGTATACACTCAGATTTATAAAACTAGGTTTTTATGTTTGCGTTTTCAAAAAGTGTTTGCTTTGTTTAAAAAAATGACATCCTATGAGGATACAGGTACTGATACACAAGAACAAGACTTTGTTACCACCTGAATAAAAGGTTATCCTTCAGTAATGCAAAAACATTACTATCATGTGTGCTGGCTATTTCTTAGATGTTGTCATCATCCTTAGCTTAAAAATAGTTGTGATATCTGTGCATTGTGCTTGACCCTCTGTTGCACGTACCGCATCTTGCTGATTCTGAAGTGGTGGTAGGTTGTCAAGTGAGTCTGATTCTGGTCCTAAGTTGACGTTGTGAAAACCCTTCATAAGGCTTTGTTGTGGAGAATGGAACATGTGGCAAATGTTTGCAACAGGTCTTTGGTCTGTAGCTTAGTGCTACCAGTCTTGTGTAGGCATATAAAATGTGAATTGAGTATTTTAAAATGGAATTCAATTATTGATTGCGTTGTTTTATGTGCCCTGTTGTACTGCCTTTCACTTCTGGTTCTTGAATGAAAGTATGGTGCCAGTATCCAATGTATGCACTGTCTCCTTAAATAGTATGAGAAGGAGAAACAATAGGATTATCTAACAAACATACATTACAAGACTGTATGAATTGAGTTTCCAATCTTCTTACCAGGTAAAAAGCCATCACCAAATTCACCCTGAGACAAACGGTTATTTATTTCACTGTTGCGGAATATAAAGGAGTCATGTGTGGTGCCTGGAAATCTGGCTGCAAGGTCAGTTATGATGCATAAGACATCACACACTTCCAGTTCATTGAGTGAATGGGTGCTTCTCCTGTTTCTATCAACGGATTTATATGCAGAGGGGAGTTTAACTTGTGGCAATATGTGTGCCATCAACACAACCAATTATGTAAGGAAACTGTACTACCCGATAAAACATTAGTTTTGTGTGTTGTATATATTGGAGAAATTTGGAAAAAACATACTGGTCGACTTTGCCAACCACGGTGACAAAAACCTATGAAAAAAATGTATAAATTCACTTTCTGGCACTTCCCCTGCCACTTCTAAGACTCCCTGGTAACTGCCAGAATCTAAAAGGTGTGGACAACACAACACCTGCACATGTGGTGGGGCTGCATTGCTTCTGATTGTTAGGGTTTGTAGCTGAGGAAGTGACTAAGCAAGCACCAGTATCAGCCCTTGGGTGGTCCCCATCAGGGTCCTACCACTAACGCTAATAGTATTAATCTCCAGCATGCTGACCGTCAGGAAATTAGTAGGGCCCAACTTCCTGGTTCTTCCATCTCTAACAATGCTCAAACAACTCAAGGGGGGCATGAAGGTAAGACGGTTAACCAAAGTCAATTTCAAAATAAAGTGCATTCCTCCCTTTATCTTCCCCCGGCAGCAATACCGTTAGTACTGGTTTAAAAAAATGTTCCAATCTTGAGGGAGGGCCAAATGGAAACTACTGTCCAGCTGATGGATAAGGCACTTCATTGGCTGAATCAACATGTAATGGGCTCTGGCTGGGGGGGGGGGCACATTTAGCAAACCAAATGATTATGGCTAGAAGGGTAGGATGGCTGGGTGCGCCCTTGAAAGGGTCACAGGGTGATTGTATTGTGATCAACTTTAACAATTCATATGCTGCCAAAGCCATTATTGACTACCTATATAGATTTCCCCATGTAGGCACGCAGATCACAGCACTACCCCTGAGTTATTTCTTTAGGCCTATCCCATTATTGAGTTCAGAACCGCCATCTTATCCAGGTAAAACCCTGGATAATTACCAATCAGGCACCTAGCCAGGGAATCCCTTTGGATAACAGGTTTGCACCTCTTTCGGGGTTAGAGACCTGTGATTGACTACCCAGGAATGAGCAATTGGGGAGAATTGTAGCTGCCCCTTTCTCCCAGAGCTTGGGCAATAACCCAACTATTCCTCCTGAGGCTGATACCGTCGCTGCCTCTGGAATAAGTCTGAGGGTTGTACAGGGAATCATTAAAGACAGTATTTGTTGCTTCTTGTTTGGGACTATTGCTGGCCTAAAGTTGAAGATTGTGAATCCTCAGTGGGCAGTGTTTTACCTGGGTTTGACGTATTATGTTTACATGAGACTTGGGTGGAAGAATCGATCCATAGTAACGGTTTTGAAACCTTTCAAGGACCCGCAGTTGCATCATCGCATGGGAGAGCAATGGGGGGGCTGTGCATTTATATAGCACATTACTTCAATCTAGGAAATATTGTAACACTGACAGCTGATCGTTGCTTTCAAATAACAGGGGTGGATATGGATAGAACAACTGGTATAGTTGTAGTGAATTTTTATAATAATGCCCCACGTGAAGAGCTGGCAGGAGTGTTGGGCTCCATATCCTTTCAAATTACAAACATCCAGGCGGCCTCCACTAAAGATTTGTTTATAATTTGGGGTGGAGATTTTAACATGAATTTTTGCCACTACTGGGACACTGGTGTCTGTGGTCTGGGCTATAACAATGAAATTAGCTGCCCACATTTTAATCATTCAGGACTGGGGGATAATATAAATGATATTATGTTTACTGGAGACATGGGCTTCGCAAATAATTTATGCAGCACACCGGTCTCCTTCAGCCCAACGTTTAATGGACGAGGGCTGTCTTCTACCATTGATTTTATCCTAATATCATCAAGACATGCTTCCAGAGTCACAAATTTCCAAACTCATGACATTTCCCTTAGCGATCATTTCCCGCAGAGTATTGGAGTCAAGGTTGATCATAGACAAGTTAAAGGGAAGGTTTCGTCTACTCACCTTGCTAATGATGTTACATTGGTTAGACAAAATGGCTATGCGCTGAGTTGGAAAAAAAATTGATCCGGAGTCGTTTATGAGAAAGGTGACTTCTAACTGCAGTGAGGCTATTAAAAAATGTCTAGGAGATGACCATCCTGCGTCGGAAATAGTGGAAGGTTTTTCTGAACTAGCAAACTTCATTGGTAAAACACTTCATGTAAACTCAAGCAACAAAACCCTCCAAAATAAAGGATGGTTTGATTCTAGTTGCTCTAAAGCCCACTCCAAACTCAAACTTGCACTGCATAGAAAGGTTAAAAATCATGAAGAAATAAAAGCCAGAAGGGCTTATAGATGTACCTTAAACGCAAGGAAAATATTTTTAAAGGATAAGGCATGGAATGCCCTGAGAGCAGCGTTAGAATTGAAAGATTCTTCAGTGTTTTGGAAAGCGGTCAATGCCCCCTTTTTAGCTGATGCAGAGAAGGCAACTATAGAGATAGCGGTTTCTAAGGGCAAATGGGTTGATCACTTTTCTATATTATATTCTGCACCCTGTCCTGAAACAAGTAGTAATGACTTGGCGGGGGATAGGGTAGAATACCAGACTGTAAATTACCATTCACATCTCCAATTAGATCTTAATGAAATTGAGGAGGCAATTGTAATGAGCAAGTCTGGTAAGGCCCCAGGCCCTGATGGCATTCCTGTGGACCTTTTCAAATATAATATTACTTTCTGGGGACCCTTTTTAACAAAAGTCATGAATGCCTGTATCTCGACCAGCCTTATACCTACCTGGAGTGAATCGATTTTGGTTCTGATTTTTATAAAAAGGGATAGGCACAACCCAGTGTTCTATCGGCCTATTTCGCTTTTAGACTCCATGGTTAAAATAATTGGAAGAGTACTCCTTTTTGGTTTGCAGGACTGGGCAGATAATCATTCTATTATCAATAATATACAATATGGGCAGTAGATCAGTGCCTAAATTTAGATTTAACTATTGCCAAATATACTAAGGCGAAAAGGGGCCCTCTCTACTTGGACTTTGTGGATTTGTCCGCGGCCTTCGACTGCGTCATCCATAAAAAACTATGGCCGATTTTGGAAAGGTTGGGCATGGAACCATCCCTAGTCTCATTGATGAGATAATTTTATATTGGGGCCAGGGCCAGGGTTCGATTCGGGATAGGGGTGAGTGCACGGATTCCGTTACTGTCAGAGGAGGTGTAAGGCAGGGCTGTGTCCTGGCAGCCTTTCTTTTTTCCTTGTATATTAATAACTTAGACCGGGTTCTGAGAGATGAATGCCAGGATCTCCCGGCGGTAGGGAAGTGCTCACTTCCTGTGCTCATGTATGTGGATGACGTGGTGCTTATGGCCCGCACTCCGAATAGTCTCCAGAAGGTATTATCTAATTTTGTGAACTTTATGTCCAACTTGGGCCTTACAGTAAACGCATCCAAAACATTCATTTTAAAATGTGGGTCAGAGAGCAAAAAGTGTTGCCTGTTATTCTTAGAGAAGAATCGTCTAGACTGTGCCAATACCTTTTCATACTTAGGGGTCCTATTTGATCGTACTGGCATGTGGACACAGGCTGTTAATCTAAGGAGACTGCTATTCTCAAAGTCACTGGCAGCCCTGGTTAACTTTAGCAAACAATTGGGTAGACACCCTCCCTCAGAACTACTTCAAATTTACAAGGCTAAATGTGTCGCTATAGCGACCTATGGAGCGGGTATTTGGGGACATGTAGATGTGACACCTTTACAGAGGGCCGAAAACAGATTTCTTAGATACCTGCTTGCTGTCCCTGGTAGTGTATCTACTTTCAATTGTCACTCGGAGTTAGGTATATCTTATATAGCGGATGTCATTGGCATTCAACCAATTCTCGTCTGGCATCATATTTGGATTCAGAGAAGACCATCTCAAATCGTCAAATGATTACTAATTGCTGCGGGTTAGATGGGGTATCACATATAAGTTGGCTCAGGCATGTCAAGGAATTCTTTTGTAAATTAGGACATCAAGAATATTTTGATAACCCATTACCTTGACTAAAGTAAATAGGAAAGTTTTTAAACTTAGCTGTTTGCAGTATATCGGAAATATTAGATTAAATACAGAGATATTAAAAATCTCTGTTCTTGCTCACCAAAACAACCTGACTACTTTTAAGATGCAGTCGTATTTAACTTTTGTATCCTCTGACTTTGAAAGATTTTTATTAACACGTTTCAGGATGGGCATTGTGCATAGGTCGTTTAGCTTTCCTGTAATTAATGATTCGTCTAGGCAGCTGTCTATTTGCCCATGTGACGATTTGTCAGCACAATCCACCATGCATGTTTTATTCTTTTGTAAATTTTATACAGTCCAGAGGAAAAGGTAGATTCTCCCGCTGCTTAGAACACTAGGCCTGCGACAATGCCGTCCTGCATTCATAGTCATGCAATCCCTTGGGGAAGAATTTGTAATTTTATCGGTTTCGTTGTTTTTAAAGTCTGTATTCAAGTGTAGAAAAACTATCCTGATGTAAGATTTTTTACTGTATCATTTATTCAATCATTTTGTGGTTTCCCATCCTTCTGTAACATGCGATTTTATTGTTTTATAAATATGCTTTTATGATTATTTTATAATCGAATAAAGCTTTACTGAACTGAACTGACTTAGCAAGTAAATCAAAAACTACCTCACTACCCAGTCCATACTTCTCATAAATCTCCTTCTCAGTCTGTTGGAATAGGGTACCTTCACCCTAAACATCCTCTCCTGTCTCCTCCTCCTCTTTTTCTGCCTACCAGCTAAATTCCTCATTCTCTTCGCCAAGACATACAGAGCTACCATTCTGAAAGAGCCAGATGCATTTTGCGTGACTTTTTATTGTTTGCACCCGATTGCCACCTGATACACATTGATAGTAATTGTATTTCCTAAATGGCCATTTTGCGACTAATCAAAAATACTAAATTCTTTGTATTAGTGTTAGCGATTCGCTTTTTGGTAATACAAACTTGCGATTTCCAAATTTGAAATGCCAAAAATTCGATTTCTACATGATGGAGATCGCAAATTGCACCATGGCAAATGCCTTTCGTACATACCAAAACACCATTTTGCAGTTCCTAACAGCCTGAGAAAGTGATTAGCAACATTAGGAAATACAAAATGCCTTCATACATAATTGCCCATTGTTATTTTCATTTTTATATATATTTCGATGTATTACTGGTATTGTTTTTCAGTAATTTGTAGTTTTGTGGTTTTGTACACTATTAGTAAAATATCGCTATGCTATGTTCAATTATTTCAGTTATATTTTTATGGTTTACTTTTATGCATATGTGTAGTGGGCTGACCCCACGTGTGCAGGATGTACAAGTAGACGCAGTAGACGTGGCCAGGTAGGAGTAGATGAGGTTTATTGTGATCTTAGGTGTAGCAGTAGTAAACCCAGAACAGGCTCCACAATAGGCCCCAACATAGGCCCCAGCATTAGCCCCACCAGGAGCAGCCTCCTAGCTGCTCAGCCCATCTTCCCAACTGTCTCAGTCCCACACAGTATCCAAGCATTCCACCCACACTAACATTCTACGCGGAACACTGACACTGGCTGAGCAGCTAGGTACAGAATGAAGGGAACATAATAACATGACCTGAGGATACTACACAATATGTATTTTTGAGATTGTCATGCGTTTTTTTTTTTTTTATTTAATCTACAGGTTTTAGTCTGTATGGGCATCGGGAGATTACTTTTTTTTAGGGAAATCGTTTTTTGTTTAATTTTATAGAAATAATTTTTCCTTTGATTTCCTTTTTTGTGTGGGAAAAGGAAGATGGCGGATTGAAGCCGCACACGCGAGGACGCGCTCTGTGCTTCCTCTGAAGCTCCAGTGATCCACTACTGATGACCCGACCGCCTCCCGCCCTCTGGAAATGCACTGCGCCCGATTAGGTCAAGGGATGGGCTGCAGCAAGGGACCTGCTTGGACACGGTCTGTTTTTAAATACAAATCAACAAATGTGCCGTATCTCTACAGCGAGGAGAGAAGTCTACGCGAGCTGCGCTGCGCAGTGGATCTGTCAGCCAGCCCCGTTACAGGCTTCTCAGACGTCACAATTGCCGCGAACAGTTACCGAAAGCTGTACTGGGAACCGTGCTGTTGTGCTCTTGGAGGGAGTACCAGGAGTACCGGGCTTTGAAAAGGCGCCGCTACGCCTCGCCAAAGGCCGGCGCAATGAAATTTCAACCTCTGCAAGTGCACCAAGTCAAACTGTGGGTGTTAGATTTGGGGGTCTCTAGTTGGCACAGGCAGGTACTTGTGACAAACAGGGACTTGCCTCTAGTCAGGGTAAGGGGGTACACTCCTAAAATAACCCCTACTCACCCCCTTGGTAGCTTGGCACGAGCAGACAGACTTATCTCAGAGGCAGTGTGTAAAGCATTAGTGAACACATACAGTAATCAAGTGACAACACTACAGATGGACACCACACACGTTTTATATCAAAAATAAGAATTCTTAATATAGATTTAAACACAAGACCATAAACGACTAAAATCCACAATACTGTTACTTTAAAATGGTAGAATTTGCTTAGTTCTCTTTAGATCTTAAATGCAACACTTTGAGTCAATGTACCTTAAGATGCGACACGCAGGGCAACGAAAGTGTTGCAAAGATGGTGATGCGTTGACATTTTGGTGCAAAGAAATAAAGATGTCGTCTTCTTCTTGATGCGGCACGCTTCTCCGATGTTGCGAGAAGTCTCGACTCGATGCGTCAGCTGCTGCGGCGACACCCTTGTTCCGTGATGCAACGACTGCAGCTTTGGCGGCGACACTCTTCTCCGACGATGCGAGACGCTTCCGCTTGATGCGACAGCTGCAGCAGCGACACCCTTGCTCAGTGATGCGACGACTGCGGCTCTGACGGCGGCATGCTTCTCCGTGGATGCGGGCGCACCTGCGGTGCAATGCGACAGCTACAGCGGTGAAACCCTTGTTCCGTGATGCGACGGCAGCGGCTGCGATGGTGACATGCTTCTTCTTCGTTGTGAGATGCATCTTGTGATACAGTGCAATGCGACAGCTACAGCAGCAACATCCGTGATGCGACGGCAGCGGCTGCGACATGCTTCTTCGGTGTTGCGGGACGCTTCTTGTGATGCGGTGCAATGCGACAGCTACAGCGGCGACACACTTGTTCAGTGATGCAACGGCAGCAGCTGCGACGGCGACACGCTTCTTCTTCTTGAGTTGCGCTTCCAGCTCCTTGCGACACGCAGTCCCTCAGAAGGCCCACATACAGCTACAGGCACTTCCAAAGAAGTCTTGGGGAGCTGGTGGTTGAAGTCTGTTGTCCCTGAGACTTCAGCAGGAGGCAAGCTCTTTAGAGATCCTTCACAAGTTGAATGAAAATGCACACAAAGTCCTTTCTCCTTTCTTTGGCAGTCAGGCGACCACTGCAGGCCAATCCCCCAAGCAGCCCTTCAGCTTAGGGATAGTCTCTCCTCAGTTTCTTCTGGTTTCTCTCTTCAGCAAAGACTTCTTCTTATTGTCCAAAAGTGATCTAAAGTTCTTGGGTTTGGGTCCCAATATTTATACCCAGTTTCTCTGAAGACAGAGAGGCCTTTGCCTAGTCCAAACCAGTTCTGGTCAGTCCTGGAACACTTTGTTGACAAGACTCCTTCTTTCCTTTCAGAGTGCAGGGCAGAGACTTCAGACGCCTCACAGGAGGTGGAGTCAGCATTGTGGAGGGAAGGCACAGCCCTATTCAGGTCCCAGGGGCAACTCCTCCCACCCATCTAGATGCAGATCTCTCTATTCACCACTGGGCTGACTCACCCTGTCTCCTGGAATCCCCCAGCCCTGTCACTCAAACTCCAGACAAGGAATACACAGCCTAGCAGAGGCAGGTTTGAATGGTTAGACAAGAAAATACCTACTTTCTAAAAGTGGTATTTTCAAACACAGAATGTTAAAACCAACTTCACTAAAAGATGTAATTTATCATTCTGAGTTCAGACATACTAAATTTGAATTTCTACCATTATCCCTGAGTCAGTTAGGATTATAAGGTGTAATAAACTGCCCATTCTGGCCTATGGAGAACAGGTAGCCTTGCAATATTGAAAAACGAAAATGGCTGTAATTCACTATTAGAACATAATGGCAGGCCTTAGACACACTTTTACAGGCTGCTTCTGTGGGAGGCACAACCAGTGCTGCAAGCCCACCAGCAGTGTTAGGATTACCAGCCCTGGGCACTCCTGGTGCACTGTACTAGGGTCTGACAGGTAAACCAATCATGGAATCACTAATTCATACATCAATTTACAATAGGGAGTACTTGCACTGTGGCACTGGACAGCAGCGGCACAGTGCCCAAAGCATCTAACACCAGCAAAACACATGAGGCAACAGCAAAAAATGGAAGGGAGACCCACGCCAAGGTGCCAGGTCTAACAGTGGGCAGTGCAGATAAGGATAAGGATAAGGCTGCCGGGAGCAACACTACTGTTCTGCCAACAGGTGAGCCAAGCCTAACTGCACATACCGCTATGACTGTTGGTGATAATACTAGTGCGTATAGAGTAGGGGTGGGCGGAATTTGCGAAATTCACTTTCGCAAATTATCGCGAAAATGTTAAAAATCTCCACAAACACGCGGAAATATCGCGAAGATGCGGAAGTTTTTTTCCCGCCTGTTCGCGGTATTTTCTGCGTGGTCGTGGCTCGCCAACTTACCCATGCGGTTGCTCGCAGGCGCGGCCATCTTGTTTTAACTTGTCTCGCAGTGCATGATCGCGAGAAGAAAGACGTGATCGCGCGACGCATGACGTTACTGCGGGCGTGAACTGTCGTGAGACAGCGCAAATGGCTACCAACAATCCAACATCTCGTGGAGAACGCGACCGGATCAGGAAAATTTGTCGGCGAACGCGGGGATTCAGGTAAGGTGATCGCGCGCACGCGAGAATGTATTATTTTACAGCGCGAGCAAGAAACAAATGATCGCTAAGCTGCGGAATGCGGAAATTTTGACATTTTCGCACTTTCCGTGGAACTCAAAAATGTCAAATTATCGCAATTTCCGCGAACGGAACGGAATTTTGGCCCAGGCCTAGTATAGAGCAGAGTAAGGGTCTGGGTCCGAATCACAGCTCGTGAAACCCATTCTGAAGTTGCTGCAGTCTGGGAGGGCAACTGAACTACTTCGGACATTCGGATCCGAGAACTCCATTCCAGGATTTGAAATGGCCGAAATGCTAAATGCCGCAGTACAGGGGGGCAGGAGTGGTGAGGCTGGCTTACTTATTTTGGATAACACTAATAACGTATCTTCTGCAACTGTCATGACTGCTGCTGCTGCTGCGACTGCTACCGCCAATTTACAAGGAGTTGGTAAGACAACCAAACTAATAGTGAACTGGATCAACCTCGGAAGACCTTATTAATTGCTCAGAGACTGCTGCAGAACAACCAGGCGAGGGCCTTGGGAAAGGGGAGGAAGCCACTAGTAATGGTGCTGCTAGTAAAAGAAAGGATCACGCAGATCAAACAACTTTGAATCCCATTAACTATACTGCCAACATCGTGGGGGTTACAGCTTGAACCCCAACTGCTTCAGACATGGAGTGGCACAACCTGGCATATGGCTCGGAGAGTAATCAATGCAATAACCCCAGCGGGGTGTAGGGTGTAAAGAATGAACATTTTAACACTGTCAAGATGTCTAAAAGCAGCAAAGGGCGTGGACGGAGAGTAAAGCAACAAGTGACTGATGAAATGGGTTGATTAAAGGAGGCTTCTGTTACTACTACTAAGGCTGGGGCAGGGTTAGTCCGCTGCGCAAACGGGTGTCACCTAAAGGGGAGGTGAAAAACATAATTTCAAGGTTATCAAATATTAGCAGTACTGCAAATACTCCTATCGAAATATTAGAGGAAGAGGGAGAGGAGCTGGAGTGGATAATGAGCAGCAAGTTTTAGTGGTCGCTCCAGAGAAGTTTGTGTCATCATCAAGCTTGTCGAAACCAGGTATTAAGAATCAGGAACTAATGGGAGAGGAGCCCTCATTCTCAAGCATTATGCAAGCATTGAGCACTCAGAGAGCAGAAGCCCAGGATTACTACCAACAGGCGAATGCCGATAGCTGCGAAATTAAGCAAGCCTTGGTGGAGGTCACATCTAAGGTTGGCCTCCTTTCCCCAGAAGTCATCGATTTACAACAATGAGTGGCGGCCGTGGAGGAATCCAACACGTTTACAGTCAGTCTTGTAAAAACACAGGATTCTCAACTGAAGCTAATGCAATCTAAGATTGAAGATTTGTAAAATCGGCAGAGACGCCAGAATATGCGGGTTTTTGGTATTCCAGATGGCATGGAAGGCAACAAGCCGTGGGCCTTCATAGTTAGTCTCTTTCAAAAAGCCTTCCCGGACCTAGCAGACTGGGACATGGACACTCAAGTCCAACGAGCACACAGATTGCCATTGTCAATATCAACTACTCATGGAAGCCAATCCAAATCTAACTTCGCTCGACCAATCCTTGTGTTTTTGGGTAATTTTTTATTGCGTCAAGCTATATATATTCAGGCACGTCCAGCGGCACCAGTTAAGGTGGATGCAATGTCTATTTGTGCGCTCTGACCTATGTAAAGTAACAAGGGCCAAGCGGTGGAAGCTCTGCCAATTAATGGATCCTTTCAAAACCGTGTGTTCACAGGTTTTTTTGCAGGAGCCGGCTTGTCTTAAAATTATAAAGGATGGTCGAGAACACTTTTTCTTAACGAACAGGATGTTAAACAAGCTCTGTCAAAATGGCAAGCAACTGGCAAGGAATGAGCTTAAGTCTTAAGGCAGCAATTATTGTGCTATAAGAGAGGTTGCACTTGTGAAAGAGGCTTTGTTTCAATCGAAACTTCTAATGATATTTTAGTCTGCTGCCTCTTTTTTCTATAGGTATAAGAAATACATCGGGAGGTTTGAGTTCAGTGTGGGTATGGTGTTGGTCACCGGGGTCGATGGAGAGGGTACAGAGAGGGCGCCTTCAGTATGCTGTCATTATGGGATAGCAGGGAAGGGGGCAATTCCTTTTTGAAGTTACCGGGTTGCGGGTGGGGGTAGGGTGGGAAAGGGAGAGCAGCTTTGGGATGTGGGAAAAATGCCACAATTTAGATAATTTAGATAATTACATCTGGGTAGAGCACTGGTGGGAGAAGCATGTAATTTGGGTACTGATGATTAGATTGGGATTACAAGTACTATTTAATGTTGGAATTTAAACGTATATGTTGGAATGTGGCGGGACTTAACCAGGCTGGAAAGCGACAGCTAGTAACGGAAGAGCTGCGTGTATTTAAGCCAACTATATTCGAGCTTGTGGAAACGCACATTGCAAATAAGGATAGAGCCCTATTAAAGCATTTGGGATATGATATTCTTGTGTGTAGGTCACAAACAATATCTATTAGTGGGGTGGCCTTGCTAAAATCTAGGCGATGTGGGGCTGTTGTCCTTCGATCACTTGCCAACCCTAAAGGGAGATGGGCAATATCCCAAATGATGATTTATGGGCGGAAGGTCATAATATGTATGGTATACGGTCCGAATATTGACTGTCCAGATGTTATTTATCATTTGAGTTCTGAGTTCCTGTAGTGCCCTGGCGAAATTATTGTGATGGGTGATTTTAATTGTATTCTCGACAGAAAGATACTACAAATACTACCGCCCGTGCTAGAATGTCTAAGACCATAGCTGCTATCTTAGAACTTCTTCACTTGCATATGCTGAAAGACTCTTGGAGGAGGTTATTCTCAAATGTACCAGGTTATATTTTTTACTCATCACCACATAAACATTATTCAAGTATCAACATGATATTTGCTAATAATTCTATTTTGGAAAATGCATTTGTGGTAGTATGCCCAAAAATCACGTCTGCTCATAACCTGCTCATGTTAACAGTGCAGCTGCAGCCAAGTGCCCAAGAACCAATCAGGGATTTCACTTTTCCTAGACACCTCCTCAGTAATCTGGAATACGTGGAGCTTATGCAAAGTGCACTTGAGGAGTATATAGACAATTATTATGGCTCAGCGGCAATTGCAATAGTGTGGGACTGTCTAAAAGCCTATGTTAGAGGGGTCACGTTACAATATATTATTAAGCAAAATCAGCAAGGCTTTCATCAGTCGGAGCAGGAACAAAAGCTTAGTCTTGACTTGGAGCGTCAGCACGCCACAGCTATCGCCGTAAAGGACGTAGATGAGCAGTTGATATACCAACAGATTGTTGAAGCAAGGGCTAAATTAAACAGACGGTTGAGGGATAAAGTTGCCAATAATTATCACAAGTATAGAACTAAACAATATGAATATGGCGAAAGAGTAGGCCAATTATTGGCTAATTAAATAGTGGATCAAAGGGCTAAAACTCGTGTTAAAATAATTGAAGGGGTGGACCGTTTGACTTATACAAGGCCTACGGACATAGTCGAACAATTTAGGCTGTTCAACGCTAACTTATATGGCAATTCGGCTTGCTTTGACCAACATACTGCCTCAGATTACATTCAGGAGTGTGCTATGCCTGTTTTTAGTTCTTTGCTCTCTGAGCCTTTGTAAAAAAAATTTGATTTGAGGGAAGTAGAGGAAGCAATCAATGCTTTACTGGCTGGCAAAGCAGTTGGTGAGGATAAGATCCCTCTGGAATTTTTTAAAACCTTTAAAACTATATTGAGCCCCATCTTTCTTGAGCTATGTAATTCAGTCATGCAAGGAGAAGAAGTTCCCTCCTCTTGGAATGCGACTAATATTGTTGTTTTTTCCAAAAAGGGGAAGCCGATAGATGATATGAGTTTGTACCGGCCTATAGCATTGATTAATGCCGACGCCAAACTCTTTTCCAAATTCTTGCCTCACGATTGGCCCCGGTTATACATTTATTAGTCTCAGAGCAGCAACACGGTTTTGTCCCCGCAAGAGATACTGCTACACACATCAACACGGCAATCGCTGCATTTGAAGTGTCTGGTCAAATGGGCCAGCAGATGGAGATGTTGATGCTAGATGCCGACAAGGCCTTTGACAGAGTAACTTGGGGAGCGTTTTGGGCAACTATGTCTTTAATAGGTCTCAGTCAAAGGTTTATCTCAGCAGTACAGAAGCTGTATAGGCGTCCAACAGCCACAATTAAACTCAATGGCCTTTCCTCATCCTTTTTTTCAGTTCAAAGGGGCACGCGGCAGGGCTGTCCACTATCCCCTTTATTGTTTGCCATATATATTGAGACTTTTATTAAGCATTTATTACTAAATGGCGATATCTCTCCAGTTACTTTAAATGGGACGGATTCAAAATTAACCGCATATGCAGACGACATCGCCATCTTTTCGACTAATCCCAGGTAATTCCCTGGCTGTGATAACATATGAAGCACAGCGATTCGGATCTTTCTCCGGTTATAAATTTAATTTGACTAAAACGCAGACGATATTGAATTTTCAACTTGAAATCCCTCCAGTAGCTCTCTGGGCACAAGGATGGCTACTTCTCTGGGAGTTTGTCTCAGTAGCCAAGTTAATGATATTATTGTATTAAATTATGAATCATGGCTGACGAAAGTAATGGCAAAGCTGCGATGCTGGCACCGGCTACCCCTTAGCATAAATGAGAGATGTAATGTGGTCAAAATGAACGTTCTCCCGAAGTTTCTGTATTTTTTTCATACAATCCCATTAAAAGTACCATCAACCTTTTTTAAACATCTTGATAGTGCTGTTGGCAGTTTTATTTGGGGATACCGACGGGCCAGAAGAGCTATCCGATACTTAAAACTATTATATAAGCAGGGCGGATTTAAACTTCCAGATTTTAAATTGTATATTTGGGCAGCATTCACTGGGCGAATACAGAACTTACTTAGAGGAACTGATACTAATACTAGTTGGCTTTCCAATCAGCTGGCTTGTGGACCTAGTACTGGTTTCTTACTGTACAAAACATCTGATCCCAACTACTACAAGCGGGTACGGTTCAAGGTGGTTTGGGATATTACTAATATATGGCATGAAATCTGTAAGGCATATATATTACCCGACCTACATCTTTATACTGCACTATGGGGAACCCCATATTGCCTAATATATTCCATGACCAGGTTGGGAAGGAATGGCAATCCAAGGGTGTGATGCAGGTGGGCCAACCTGGGTTGGCTATGACAATCCGGTTTCTGGGAAAGAGTTGGTACTGGGAATTTTCTCAGAGCTTGGTGGCTGTTTGAAATCTTTCGCTTCTATTATCTCGGCCTGTGCTCGTCTATGTATCGCCCGCTCTTGGATACAAAGTACAAGTCCAAGCATTAACGAATTTTGGTCTTTGCTGAGGGAGATTTATGAAATAGAGATTGCATTAGCAAAAGTTAGAGGCCCTCGGTCTTGGTTAAAATTTCGAACAATATGGTCTTGTCTTCAGTGAGATTAAGGACTTAATGTATTCTTTTATTATTCTTCCTATATAATTAACCGCTGTTTTCTATTTCTTTATAATGGTGATTGTAATTAGATATATTTACAATGTGGTCATTCTTTTTGTTTTCCTTTTTTTTCTTTTTTTTCTAATGCTCCTCTGTGCTCTGGAAATGATTATTGATATGTTATTACTGAACTTTTTTTTTTGGATTCATGTGTGTGGAAATAAAATAAAAAAATAAAAAAATAAAATGATTTCCTTTACTGTGTTTTCATGCAGTGTTTCATTTTTTGACACACTTTTTCAGGTTTTTTATGGTTCTTAGATACTTTGGATTGCTTTAAGGTATTGCTATTGGATTTGTTTCATTTTTGCTTTTTTTTTGGCTATTTGGATAATATTTTTCCCATTTTTAGTGAATTACAATTGTTTATTACATGGACACGGAAAAAGATCTGCAGCTGCAGAACAGTTAGCTAAAATCAATCAATTTCCTTTTAGTTGTAAAATGTAATTTTATAATATGTGTTAAAATTATTTGAATGTTATGTGGAATTATTTGGTGTATGTGATGCAATTAATTTATGTGATGCATTGAGTGTATTTTTTACTTTCTTTGTTGGTAATCCCTACATTTAAAAAAATAAAAATGTTTTTATAGTTTTACTACATCAGTCTCCATTAATATTGAAACATATAATTATTTTTTGAACTAATGTAATAAATTATTAGATGTATTATTAAAAATAAAGAAAAAAACATTTGGTATGTTGGTTTAGAAATTATCATACGGCTCGATTCACTAAAATAATCTGAGACAAAATCCTAACTTTATGACTTTCGGTATTCACAAAGGGCATTTAGGAGTAGTAAAGTTAGGAACCCTAACTTTACTACTCCTAAATATCCTTGGTGAATACCAAAAGTCGTAATGTTAGGATTTTGTCTCAGTTAAACTTAAGTTTCATATTACTTTTGTAAATGGTGCCCATAGTGTTTGAGTATTTGGTAGGTTACTATTTATTTTATAATATGCTTTTGGCTATCATTTGTAAGTAATGTGCTCCTTTGTTATTTAAGTTTGACTTTAAATTGTAGGCTATCGTACATTATTTTGGTTTGTTTACTAAGTTTAGGGCCAATTTGGCTAACAGATTTCTCAATTCTTATTTGTCGGTTGCTTTGCTTTTTGTGTAATGCTTCTAAAAATGTGCATAGTGTAGGTTGGGTTCTGCCTAATGTGAATTGGAAGGCATTCTACCATCCTTCTACTGCATTGTTTGTTTTGACTTTCTGTGCCAAGGTGCTGTCATAGACATTACACCATGGTAATCCTAAGCGATGCAGTCTGCCAACCTAAGTATCGTCGAAATAGTCCATTAGGGAGCTAAGTTTGTCTTCATTTAATTGATAGAAAGGGGTATCTATTATTAACTTGTAGTGTTTGGCTACCGCTATGACAAGGACGTATGCTAGTGCTATCAAGTTTTTTATTTCAAAAGCAAATTGACTGTTTGCAGAATATTCCACACTTAGGGCCTGATTACGAGTTGGTTGGTCTTCCAGTCGGACTGCTGACGCGGTGGTCCCAAGAAGACCGACAAGACAGCGGTCTCCCGCCCACCAGATCATGAATGTATTCCAGGATGGACAGTGTGGCGGTGGTGGTGTGACAGCGGCAGTATGTTTGGCCAATAGGAGAGCCTTACAAGCATACCATCACTGTGACAGCGCATCCAGGCTGTCCATGCACGGTGTGGCATGCATTATGTTTTGCATGCCACCCAGTGCATGCACAACCATGCCCTTTTGGGGGGCACATCATGCACCTCCCATGCACCCCCATGGGGAGATTTGGCTTGGGGCCCTTGTGGGGCCCCTTTACATGCCTTTCTACCAAGCATTTCATGGGGGTGTTATCGCCATGAAATTCTTGGCAGAATTGCAGGTTGTAATCAGCATGGCAGTGCCGGGATCGGCAACACAGCATCAGACCGCTGCCTTCCCCATCGCCACCCCATCTGGATCCTGGAGGTGACAGCGGTCTTCTGTTAGGCTGCTGGCAGTCCCACCACCACCATCATCATACAGCGGTCAGACCATCACCACAAATATGGCGGTTCCCGGACTAAGTGCAGATTTCTGGAGGTGCCTCCATATACTCTGATTGAAATTATAGTAACAGCAGTAGCGGTCCGTGGAGGGAGTTCCGTTGGACGGTGAGGCAGGGCGGGAGAGTGGAAGGGTGGGGAAATGTAAACAAAGAATATGGATGAAGGGAGGTGCTGCATCGCATTTTGCGATGCAGCGCGCGCAAAGGAATTCGTTTTATTTATTTAAATGTGTACTTACCTCCGTTCATCCATAGTCTGGTGTTTACATTTCCCCACCCTGCCCCTCCCCGCCCCACGGAACTCCCTCCACGGACCGCTACTGAGTAACAGCCTTGAATGGCTGTGTGAGGGTAACATTTTTGAATGGTTTGCATAAAGTCTATGATTAATTTTGAGAGTAGTACTTATTTGCTCTCTGTTTGATATGTATTACAAGGTCTTAGTAAGTACTGCTTTGTTCATTTGGTAGTAGGGCATATATAAAAGGGATATTTGTGTTTTGGTTTTCACTACAGAGGGTGTATGTCTGAGTGAATGGTTTGGGACACATTTTGAAGGTCTCATCCATCCTCCACGTTTCACATTGTCTCAGTTTTAGTAATTTATCTTCTATGTAGAATATTAGGATTTGTTTTAGTTATCTAGGTTGTCATGTAAAAGGTTTGGCTGCTCATTATGTGCCATTGTTAAATATTCAGGTATGTTTATGTCTTGGTATATTCTATGGGCAGGTGGGGTATCAATGTAGGCTTTTTTAGTTTGTGCAAATAAATATTTTAAAGTGGCGATAGGTGGTAGTTGGCCTGTAATGTGTTCACGGACATTAGGTAGTATATCTTTAAGGATTTTGCTTGTGGGTTCCTGAGATTCTCTTACATCCTAGGTTTCTCTCATATCCAGCAATATCTCCCTTAATTCTATTTCTGTGACATTTGGTTCATGGTTGTGCTCTCTTACGTGAATTACACTAGTAACCCTACCTAAACATGCATTAGCATAATATTTAGTACATTTCTAGTCTGTATCTTCTGTTGGTGAACATTCTTGGCTGTAGGTGTAGCCCATGTGATTTAGTAACTGCTTTAGTTTTTTATGTCATTTTTGTAGCTTATGTCATTTTATCTGAAAGTAGTGTGATTGTATAAATATATAGAATATTATAATGTTTCTACATTAGTCAATTAAAAATGTCCAGCTACTTATATTTTGTATACTTACATGTATGTTCTGTTTAGATAATTTAAACGGTTTTGCAGGTTTTCCGTTGGGGGTGTTCTGATGTGGAGCAGGTGTTTTCTTTTTGTTGGATAAAAAAAATCATGTTTAGTTTTCAATGTTAATTTGTTGGTAGTTATCAGAGGTTGAGGTCATTAGGTTGATTTTTGTTTGCTATTTGGGTGAGTTTATAATTTTGTACTAATATATGTATGCTTACTTTCATATATCTTTTTGCTGGTTTGTGAAAACTTATATTTTATGTCACTTTATCACTGTTTCAAGGCATAGGTGTTTCTTTTA
The DNA here is from genome assembly GCF_964204655.1 of Triturus cristatus. Classification (NCBI taxonomy): domain Eukaryota; kingdom Metazoa; phylum Chordata; class Amphibia; order Caudata; family Salamandridae; genus Triturus; species Triturus cristatus. The sequence continues at coordinate 753,934,237 of NC_140589.1, forward strand.
AGAAGTTTAGGTAAAGAGATAGAGTATTTGATTCATTATTTGTTTTTTAAGGTTTTTGAATTTAACAAGAATTTCATATTAGTTGAAATATAAGTTTTACTTACTTGATTACGTAGTTGATGAAATGTATATATTTCTTCTGTAATGGTCTGGTGAGAAAATCCGGCAGAGTTCTCTCATCTTGCAGCATTTGTTGTTTTTGAAGTAGTTAGTTGCTTAAATTAGTGTGTGTTCTATATTGTTGATTTAAATGTTGGTTGGATTTTATTGGCTAAAGTTGTTGATAGTTTTATTTTATTAGTTGGTTTAGTTTTCATTTGAATTGTTTGTATTTGTTCAATCCTTCTATTGTGAATGCTAATTTAGGTATTATGTTTTGATGTATGATATATAGTCTGATACTTTTGAATATATGTATTTGAATGTCATTTGAATTGTCATCAGTGATGTCACAAATATTGTCATAGAATATGTTATGAGTGATATCATATGTGAGGTCATAAGCAGTTAATGGTGGGGTGCAAGTTATAGTTAGCGCTGCTAACTATAACTGGTGAATTTCTGTGTTGTTTTAGTTCAAAACGTTAATGTTCACACTGACAAATTCACCTAACCATAACATTACTTTAACCTTTGTTTTTTCAGTGAATTTCTAGTTGTTTTTTTTAAAGTAAATTCATTATTTTTGTAACTGTATGTATGGTAGAGTGACTTTAAAATATATGTTGTGTTCTAATATAATTTTAGTAAAAGAGTGCCTTTTTTGTGACAAAACAGGATATGGTTCACAGTTTGCAAAATTCTTATAAAATGTGTGTGAGTATTAATCAGATAAATATTCTATAGAAATTGTTTATTTGCTCAGTTATTGTAACTTTAATATCAAGATATGTCACCAGCAATCTCTTATTGAGGTGTCAATACAATGTGGCGGGACTAGCTTCTCCTTTCAGATATCTCTCTCAGATCAAGAGTGTGTGTAGTAGAGTGTTGGGAGGAACTGCCCTCTCCTTTTAGACCACTCTCTCAGATGACTGGTGCACATTGTAGGGTATGTGGAGGGACTGGCCTATCTGCTGAGACCTCTCGCTGAAATGATGGGTATGAGTAGTAGGGTGTAGAGCTGGACTGGCCTCTCTTTTCAGACCTGTCTTCCAGAGGACAGATGTGCATAGTAGGGTGTGGGGTAGTACTGCCCTCTCCTTTCAGATCTCTCCCTCAGTTGATGGGTGTACATAGTGGGGTGTGTGGAGCGTCTGGCCTCTCTGCTGAGACCTCTCTGTAATGGTAGGTGTGCCTAGTAGGGTGTGAGTAGGTACTGGCTGACCTCTATCTAGGAGGATGGATGTACGTACTAGTGTGTTTGGATGAACCTTAACTCTACTCACAACTCTTTTCAAACCAATCAATACACATTTATTATCTTCACAGTAATTATCTCTTAGATTCCTCCTCTCTTAATCTAGGGGGACAAATTGCCTTTCTGCTGCCCCCTATATAGCTTTTTCACTTCACCTACAATTTTTTTAAGTAAGCAGTAATGGGGGCCATTTCATTTCTAACATTCTAACAGCCAGCCAATCAGAGCACTGGCTCTAGCGAGACTCACAGGAGCCTCTCATTCCCGAAATAGCATTAAGACTCACATGTGGCACGCACCAGGAGCCCCATTCACAGTATTAGGGACAAAAACAGCCACACCCATCCAACCACTACAAACATTCTGGCTAGCTTATTCGCATACTATGCAATGATTTTTCAAAATGACAATTTTTCTGCCGGTGTGCAATATGCATATCTAGACACTTACATTTGTCCAGTGAGACCAAAAACCTTCCTACTTCTAGAATATGTAATCATGGCCAAAGAGATAAGGGAGAAAATTTGTGGGCTACAATCCTGAAAAGCATTGGAGCCAGATGGCTTCCCGACCACCCCTACAAGGCTTTTGCTATGCTCCTAGCTACTCTTTTAGCAGCCGTATATATTAATATTATCAAACGTCCCGGATCTCCCTACTACTGAAACCACAAAAGGAACCTGCTCTTTCTTCCTCTTATTGACCCACAGCATTACTAAACTCTGCTATAAAAGAATTTGCAGCTATTATTGTCTCTAGAATGCAGTGGATTTAGAATACTCTCATTGCCCCACAGCAAACTGGTTTTCTTTGTAATTTTCATGCCAGAGATGACACCAGACTAACCGCCTCTCTCTTTGAAGTGGCAGAATGGACCTGACCCTTAAGGTAATGCTCTCCCTTGATGCTGAAAAGGCTTTTAATTGGGTGGATTGGCACTAACTCACAACAGTTTGGAAAGAATCCCCATCAGTCTCAAATCTGAAATGAATGATCATACCTAATTTACAATGACCAATGACTAAGCTGAAAGTAATTGGGAAATTGTCCCCGGTATTCCCAATCATGCAAGGCACCAGGCAGGGCTGCCCACTCTCCCCACTACTTTTTGCTCTGACGATGGAGCCCTTTGTCCAGAAAGTGCAAGCTAACAAACATTATAAGGGCAAGAATGTGGTCTGTTTTTTAACGGAGGCATCCACATCCATTCCCAATCTCAAGGAGTAATTAGCATGTTTTAGGGAAGCCTCTGGCTTCTCTGTGAATTATGCAAAATCTAGCAGCCTGGGGGTATCCATTTCTGGTGCCAAAATATACACTGTACTCTCGAACAATGGCTTCATATGCGCCCACCCTACCGTCACATATCTGGAATTGCAAATTTCCAACCCACTCACACTTTATCAGCATAACATACCAATCCTAATTAACACTTTATATAAGGACTTATACCGTTGGGGTAGGCTGGAAATCTCCTGGCTGGGCAGGATAACCTCTGTGAAATGAATTTCTTACCATGACTTCTCTATTTGGCACAATCGTTACCACTAAAATTCCCATCAGTGATGTTAGACCAGATCCAAAAGAAACTGCTGGCTTTCGTCTGGAGGGAACAACCCTACAAGGTCCTGAGGACCACACTCTATAATTCCATGACTGATGGAGGGTTGTGGTTCCTAAATATTCGATCCTACATGGTGGTGCAACTTCACATATCTCTGGATTAGAGCTGTAACATAAGCAATTATAACTGAGTGCATATAGAACAAACCTTCTCCCCCATGCCACTCTCTGGCCTGCTGTGATTCCCACAATGGGGAGCGGCCTTCCACATGCTACCTACTGAAGGTCACCCATAACCTGCTAAAATACTAGCAACATATAACTGGGGAACAGGGTTTCACATCTTTCCCATCACCAATGACTATGGAATATTTATGGCATTGAAAAACTCACAGCACTGGTGCATGACCAACTGGACAGGTTTACAAAAATGTGGCTCCCCTTTCAGATGCATATATGAAGCAGGACCGCACTATAGCGGTGACCCCCACCTTGGTCCCTGACCTGATAAATAGGGCAGACCTGCATATTATGACATCACCACACTGAGACTCCTCAGACCACAGCACACATGGAAAAATAGACTCTGGTTGACCTTCATGGGGTACAGAGGGGGTGGCCGGGCTTTGGAATTCTGCTCTTTCTTCTTTTCTATCATATAGAATATGTTACCAACTGGCACTATTGTATTGCTGTCTACTTTAACCTGTTGATAGCAAATGTTCATTCAATGCAGAGCTGTGCAGGATTGATTTTAGTAAACAGGGGCCAGAATGTTTTAAAGGACGAGCGATTGGTACATTCTAATGGCATGATCATGTCTTCCAACGTACTGCTGATGTTGAATGCCATAGACACCAGTGCTTCAAAGTCTGAGTAAGCACCAAAAATGGTGGCATTAAGGCCAATGCTTACATAATTCCACAAGCTCAAAAAGCAATATTACAAAAGTGAAAAAACAAAGGTGAACTGTAGCTGTTAAGCTGTAGACCCCCTCCCCCCCAAACCTCCAACTCTGCTGTTCGATTTCATATAGTAAAGGACCCTGCTAAATTTGATCTGGGCCCATTAAGTGATGTAAAACACTGTCCCATTTGGACAGAAGCACTGATTTGTGATTTCAAAATCCTTTCTGGATCATGAGCTAACTTATACAGCACCACACTGGAGATGCATTTCCTGGATTGTTTTTCAATTGTAATCCCTTGTAAAATAAACTAACAAATCTTCACAATGGAAAGGTTATCTTGTGGGACATCTTGAGAAGCACTCACTGACGTGTAAATAGTTCAGTAGAAAATGGCCTGAGTGTAAAAGTCCTAAATCTAATTTCAAGCATGTGACAACCCTAGATAACTTGTAGGCAGCTTTATGTGCAGAAAAACAAGGCTGCTTCAGGAGCATCCCAGCATGGTGTCAGGAGCCTTGCCAATATCAGCATATATCCCATTCCGCCGGGCAGTCACAACTAGAATGCTCTGAAAAACCAGGTCATGATATTACCAAATGGATCTAAAAAGTTTTTGGGAACATCTGCCAACAGTTCCAGAAATCATGGAACCATGCCTGACCAATATTTATCAGAGCGATCTTACATTTATGGGCATGAACCATCTCATTCTTGATAGCATGCTAGAAAGAATTGAGGACAGTACAGAGAACGTATAACATGTGAAAAAGGTTTTGTTGTGTATTGAGAGGTCTAATGCCCAGGATTCCTAGTCGGGCCACATATTGAAAATTTGCCATTTTACATATTATACTATGTTGATTTGTATAGTGCACTATTCGCCAGAGAGGGTATCCAGGTGTGTATGTTTGTGGCCCCAAGGTGTTTATAGAAAGAGCCAGGGCATAAGCTTCTTGCAGAACTTAAGAACTGAGGAGGAGGCTCTGATGTTTTGAGGTTGGTTGTTCCATGTCTTTGGTACAATGTATGAGAGTATGGGAACTCCAGTTTTGCTCTTGTGTATGTGTGGAGTGTGGGCATGGGAAAGTGAGGCAGAGCATAGGCTTCTGGTGTGTTGGCGAAAGTGTATGCGGCTGCTCAAGTTTTCTGATCCTGTGTTGCCTAGGACTTTGTATGTGTATGTGAAAAGTTTGAATTGGCTGCTCTTGTAAATTGGGAGCCAACAAAGCTTCCTGAGGTGTGGTGTGGTGTAGGTATTGCATGGGAGGTCAAATATCAGTATTATCACAGTGTTCTGGATGGTCTGGAGTCTGTGTAGTTTTTGTTTGGAGATTCCAGCATAGAGAGTGTTGCTGTAGCTCAGCCTGCTGGTGATGAGTGTTTGCGTGATGGTCCGTCTGGTGTTTTGAGGCAACCATTTGAAGATCTTTGGCAGAATGCGTGGGAAGCAGGATGGGCACACTGCATTGACTTGAGCTGCCATTTTTCACATGTCCTAGATTACAACACTTCTGGGAGGAGGTCTTCAGGTTTATGGTCTTCAGGTTTATCAGTAACTGCATGTCCAAGGTAATCCTTTCCTCAACTTTGTTGACCCTGTTTGGTTTTTCTTATGCAGTTAGCCAGTTACCAAAATATAGGCGATATTTCGTTTTTACTGCCATAGCGGTAGCTAGATCAATCGTGCCAACATTGGGACAGTGGCTTTTTAAGTTGGATCAGACCTCTCAATTCGAAGTGGCCTATGCGAAAAGGGTAGGGCCGACTTGGGAGGGCTATGTTTTGATTACTCAGGCAAACGATAACATGTAAAGCAGACTATTTTTTTCATAAGGAAAGGTGAAGGGTTTTAATATATATTGTGCCTGTTTCTTAATGGTTAAGTTGAGGCCAGTCTGCAGTATTTATTCATGTACCTTCTCTTTCCTTTACTTGTATTTTGGGGTATTATTAGTTGTACTACAAATAATGCTGGTTTTATATTATGTAAAATAGAATATGAATGTGCGCTATTAATTGTCTATTTTAACATGAGATTTGATTATGAAAGTTTGTCTTTTTTATGTACCACGATTATCATGTCTGCTATTCATGCTCAATAAAAAAATATTTAAAAAAAGACTTGAGCTGCCATGTTGAGCTTGTCATTTGGGAGGATCCCTAGATTTCTTGTGTGTTCTGTGGGTGTTGATTCTAGCGCCAATGGCCACCAGGTGGAGTCCAATCGGTAGGTCTTGTTGCCGAAGACCAGTACTTCTGTTTTGTCAAAGTTGAGCTTCAGGCAGTTGTTTCACATCCATTCTGTTGCCATGGTCATGCAGGTGGTGAAATTGGCTCTGGTGATAGTTGCCCTGTCCATCAGGGGTGAGGATGAGTTGGGTGTCATCAGCGTAGGAGATGACTGTGATGTCTTGTGATCAGATGATGTTGGCAAACAGTGTCATGTATATGTTGAAAAGGGTGAGGCTGAGGGACGATCCCTGTGGGACTCCACATACCTATTTTTTGGTCTCTGATGTTAAGGGTGTCAGCCCAACGCTTTGTGTTCTTCCCGTAAGGAAGGAACAGATCCATTTGAAAGTGGATCCTTGTATTCCAATCTTGTGGTGTCTCCTGATGGCAGCGTTGTGGGAGATTGTGTTGAAGGCCGCCGAGAGTTTGAGCAATATGAAGGCTGCTGTTTCTCCTTGGTCCAGGATAATGTGACTGTTGTTGGTGGCCGTGAGGAGTGCTGTTTCAGCGCTGTTCTTTCTGAATTCTGATTGAGGACTGTCTAGAAGATAGTGAAGTTCTAGGTGGGTTGTGCGAAACAAAGATGCCCACTTATAGGAGAATACAAAGACTCTGAAATGCCTTAATATCATCAGTAACATTTTAAGGGCTGACATATATTTTCTCTTAGTGGTCAATCTTCATTTCTGGAACTTATACTTGCCCTTGGAGAGTTCTGCAAGGATCTCAGAGCTGTGCCACACCTTCTGACAAAGTAGACCATTACGGTATTCTCCCTTCAGAAAAAGATGCAGTTAGGCAATTCCTAATGAAAAAAAATCTTTATTGCTACATGTCAGATGCTTCCTTGAGTGGATGTGATAATCATGTAATAACTTTGTTCCATTTCCTATGGACTAGTTGTGTTTCCATTTAGACTGGCAACCAGTTGTTTTCTACTCATGTTCTGCCTCACCCCCCGAAGATGGTTCTGTCTTTTTAGGCTTCTATAGTAGTGAACTGTCAAATAACCATTCTCTCGCATTTTGAAGAATCTGCAAAAGTTCCACCCCTTAAGATAATTAAAAGTCTCACATATCTGATGAGCCTAATAGTGGAGGAAGGCTGAAAAGCTGGCATTCAATAATTAGGTCAGAAGGCTCTCGAGTCTTCTCATGTTCCTTAACATCAGCATTAGAGAGTAGAATGCTAGGCTTTGATCCTTTTTTTATGAAGCTTAACCTTTTCTTGAGAATAGAGGAGACAGGTTTGGGTGTCTTCTATGAAGGCCAGTGATTGAGATAAGGCTTAGACAGATTTCTCAAAGCTGTAAGAAAGCTCGTCTCTGGAATAGGTTTGCAATCCATTTGTGATCTTCTTTTAGACCATTTAGTAAAAGTCATGTGCTCAAAGTATAAAATGGATTATTGATCGACTAACTTTTTGGCATGAATGGGAGGCTATAGAGAAAGAAGCTAAACTGCCTCGGATAGCTGTTCTGGAGGAGAAAGTGGTAAGGGTGAAAATTTGGGACATATTCATTCTGTTATGTTGTTATGTCATGTGTATTTGTTAAGCTCACTATCACATGCAAGAGTACCCTGGCACTGAGAAGGTAAGTGTGCATAGCGCTACTTATGGTAGGTTGGTTAATTGAAAAGACAGGCTTTCAGATTCTTCTGGAATTCAAGAGGAGCTGGGTCTGATGTGAAGAAGGAGGTCGTGCCATGCTTTTGAAGGGATGTAAGAGAACGCTCATCCTACTGATCTGGTTCTGTGTATGCATTCGATGTTGGCGAGTAGAAGTCCTGAGTACTGGAGGTGTCTGGATTGTTGGTGGAAGGAGATGCGACTGATCAGGTAGGTGGGGCCTGAGTTGTTGAGTTCCTTGTATGTATATGTGTGCTTGGGTATTGGAAGCCAGTGTACTTCCCTGAGGTCTGGTGTAAGGTGAGTTCTGTGTGGGAGGTTGAGGAGGAGTCTGGCTGCCAACTTCCGAAAGATCTGTTGTCTTCCAGTGATTTGATTTGTGATCCCAGCATAGAGGGGGTGCCCATATTTCTACTTGCTGGTGACTAGGGCATGTGTGGCAGTTTTTCCTGTGTTGATTGGGAGCCATTTAAAGACCTCCCTTAGCATCTTCATTGTCTAGAAGCAGGATGTAGTGACTTTGGTCATGTAGACGGTGAACTTTGTTTTTGTATTTTTTAATTTGGGGTCTTGTCCATGAGGGAGAGTATGAGTTGTGTATCAGGTACATAGGAGAGTATACTGATGTCATCTGCACAAATGACATTGGCCAGAGGGATCATATATGCATTGAACAGGGTGGGTCTGAGTCTTGAACCTTGAGGGACTCCATAGATTAATTTGCGGGCTTCCAAGGACTAATGTGCCAGGCTGACCCTTTCTCTTCTATCCATTAAGAAAGAGCAGATCCATGGGTGAGCGGTCCCTTGGATGCAAATTTTGTGTAGGCATCTGAGACCATGTCAAAAACTGCTTGAAGGTCCAGTAGAAGGTGGGCTGCTGTGTCTTCCTCTGTCAAGGATCATGCAGATATCGTCTGTGGTGGCAATGACTGCTGTTTCTGTACTGTGATGGGCCTGAATCCAGACTGTGTGGCATCGAGGAGCTGCTGGTTGCTGAGCTGGCCGGTGAGACATTGGTTGATCAGTTTCTCTAAGACCTTTACATGGTATGGTAGGAGAGAGATTGGTAGGTAGCTGGAAAATGTAACTGGGTCAGCAGGTGGTTTCTTGAGCAGGGGCATGATTGTGGCATGTTTCAAGGTATCTGGGAATGTGACTGCATCAATGGAGACAGTGAGGATGAGTGTTAGTGCTTCAATGATTAGTAGGAGTCCTTTGGTGAAGGTGTGATGGGGGCAAGGGTCAGTTGGAGCCACCAAGTGGATTGCCTTCATGGTAGCAGCAATTACCTCTTCTATTTCATCATTCAATTACGGAAAATAAGAAAAAGAAAAGAAGGAAGATAGTTGATACAGCTTAGCTTATGTAGTAGACAGCCCTCACTGTATGAGCTGTCTGCCTCGTCCTCTTCTGTCATAGAAGATAAAATATGACTGTGACCATGCTGAAAGAAGCTAAACTGTCCTCGACAGCTGGATGGATGCCAAATACTTTTCTTGACACTCTCAAAATCAAGTTAGAGGTCATGTAACTAGAAAATGATAATTTATGCTTCAGACCTGGCACCTGACAGGACATGGAGCCAAAATGCATCCCAAATGAACTAAGAGATAAGTGTTCTGCTCAATCAGAGTAGTGTTTCTGAGGTCCTAATTACGCTTAGCTCCATTAATTGTGATATGAGCAGTAGTCTTTGTTACTGCACATGTCACAGTTAAAAGTTGTTCAATAAGCCTTGCATCTCAACTGATCCCAGAGGTGTCAGAATACACAGGTAACAATAAATATCATACCCTTTTCCTGGCCCAGCATAATAGGGGCCTAGGTGTACATAATCTGTACTGACTTTAATCCTTCCAGTTTGCAATCTACCAACATTACTTTGACATGCCATTATTCAGATGGGAGTTATTGGATAGGTTGTAATTCTTGCTAGTTGTTTGGTAGAACTTTATTTGATGCTGGTCAGCTTGAGCACAGTTGTTCACAAGGAACTAATTTATGCAAAAAATATTTTTATTGTTTTAAGCAAGTTTTAACTATCTTGCAGTGATGTAAGCACACAAAGCTACTAATGCAGTCCATATGTTCAATACTTAGTTGCCTCTATGATTTTAATTAATTTGTGACTTCACATAAGACTGGAGAGAAACAGCCCAGCAAAAAAGGATCGTATACAACACTCACTTCAGCCGAAGCGAGTGCTCTTTATTTGCAACCAAGAACAATGAAGATCAGAAAAATATACAATTCAAACTTTGCTGTGTATTCACTCTATTTACAAATACCCAGGAAAATAGATTGTGACTCATGTGACCCCAGTGGAGTGACCACAACCAACAGGTGAGTAAAGCTAAAGTGACAATTATTAAAAAAGAATTGGTTATTTGAATTGAAAGGATGTCCTTTAGGATTTCAGAATGAATCATGTCTTCTAGAGAATATTCTAGTGTTCTGCCCGTGATTTATGCCGTAGATGCAAGGAAGTAAAGACATCAAGGAATAATAGTGGGTGCCGTCTAAGGTGGACTTCCAAGTTTAGCTTACTTCACCCTGATTTACTTACAGCCCACCTTATTGCTACCTTTCTGCAACCTATTAATTCATTACCACTTTTCCAGTCCCCAGAATCTCCACCCTGAAGAGACCCCAATAGCCATAGAGGGTCGAAATGTCATCAACAATTACAAAGGATAGTTCAGAACACTAGAATAGTCTCTAGAAGACATGATTCATTCTGAAATCCTAAAGGACATTCTTTCAATTCCAATAACCAATCCTTTTCATCGAGGCAACTAAGTATTGAACATATGGTCTGTATTAGTAGCTTTGGGGCATATCAACAAGGGCTTTATCTCTGCTTTTTTGGCCTTAAAAGCCAAAAAAGGAGAGATAAAACTAGCGCCCTATCAACAACAGGGTGCTAACATGCAAATTTGCATATTAGCACCCTTTTACTCTACGCTTCCCCTTGCATCTCTAATGAGATGCAAAGGGGGCGTTCCAGAGTAAAATAATAGGAGAAATGTCGCTAAGCGACATTTCTCCTATTATCAAGAATGTCGCTAACCCTGTTAGAGACAAAAAAAGCAGCGCTAACCGCAGTTAACGCTGCTTTTTTACGTCTGGTATTTTTCTGACTTAGCCATGATATCCTATGGAAGGAGGATATCATGGCTAAGTTTGCCTGTCCCTATCAACAAGGTAGCGTGAGATTATCGCTGGCTTTCCAGCGATAATCTCACGTTAGCATGTTAGCGTGAGGATTTTTATCGCTAATGAGATAAGCGTTGCTAATAGCACGCTATCTCAGCGATAAAAATTCACGCTGGCCGGCGATAATTATCCTAGCGCTAAGTGCACTTAGAGATAATTATCGCCGGTTGTTGTTGATATGCCCCTTTGTGTGCTTACATCACTGCAAGATAGTTAAAACGTGCTTAAAACAATTAAAAAATTGTTGCATAAATGAGTTCCTTGTGAACAAATGTGCTCAAGCTGACTAGCTATACCCAGTTCACAGGGACATATGGGTTGCTCTTGTTTTTTGTTAAATTTATTTGATGCTGGGCAGGTGACTCAGTTATCTCTCTTATTGGACTAAACTAGTTTCCTTGGCTCTCAAACAGTTTCCCAATTCCACTGAGATATGCAAAGTGACTGGAGAAATTCATGCAGAGGAGGCTTTAGAAGCCAATGGCCTCAAGTATCATTAAGTTCAATCAATTGTTTGCATCCTCCCTGCAATTACAGATAGTCCCAGATTCATGGAAGAAGTAGATACTCCATCTATTGCTGAAAGAAGGAGATCCATCCCACCCCAGTAATTATTGTTTCGTTGCATTGACATTGAGGCAAAAGTATATGCAAAAGGACTATTGCAAAAACCTGAGAAGTGGATTGAGTTCTTCTAAAGTCATTCTGCTTTATCAAACAGGATTTAAGCTCAAACGGAGTATTGGGGCTAATGACTCTGTCCCTTACAGTGTTTAACTTATAAAAAGATAAGTGCTTGTGCCCAGGGCTCTACTCAGAAACCCATGGCCGGTGAAATTAAATATCAACGCACTCATTACGAAGGCTGTGTAGTTCTAAATCCACCTCATGCCACATTAATTCACTACCAGACACCCCCTTCCCCATTATCTCACTCTTGCAAGTTACTTCTTTCCTCCTTCATTCTTTCTTTTGCTCTGCCTTTCCGTTTGTGTGATATTGCATCTATTGCTCTCTGTAAATGTCTGATGAGGAAAAATAATTGCCGGTCCACAAAAATGAATGCTGGTGGCCCCCATCTGCAACAACTGTCTCCAAATAAACACAACTCCCTTCTAACATTTGATTATGTATGGAGAAAGTAGGCTACATTTTATGCTTCTTCCGTGGATTAAAAAGCTGCCTTTGACAGGCATTGGCCAGCACATTGGTATTGTCGCAAAATATATGTATTCTAACCAAGCTCATAAATAGGGGTGAATTCAAGCAACCCTTTTATTTTGTCTTTTCCACCAAGCCCTTGTGAAAGAGCATCAAAGTGCCAGAGTATCTCCTCCAAAGTTAGATTCGACTCATGTCTTTTTACTACAATGTGCCGATGATACAACCATTTTGGATAGCACACTATTGGCCTTTAGGGACTGTTGACTATTTTTTATCAGAATAAGAATTGTAACTAATTGTGCAACGACACAAGAAATATCAATGTACTGAGTTTTAGATGCAAGCCTAAAAAGTGTTGCAAAGGGGATACATCTATTCAGTGGTTCTGCATAACTCTCTATGAACATGACTAGATAACGTAGTTAGTTGAAAGAATCATATGAAGCTTTAAAAGCAAAGTGGCTATGTTAACTTTTGCCTTCCAGGTGGCCTGATTCACAAAGGTAAATCTTACACAATTGTTTGCTATTCACAACGTTTTTTTTTATTAGTAGTAGCTTTGTGACTGCAGAGTATCCACACATAAAAAGATAGGACTTTTTTTATAATCCAAGTACAGTCACATGTCTGTGTGGCTCTCTATATCAATATACCTTGCAACACTAAGAAATGTTTTTGTTATATTCTTTAGTTTGTTTCAGAAAATGTAGGTAATTTGGTTAGTTATGTCTTTTTATTTCTTTACCTGTACACAAACAAAGAAATATCATGCTCCATATTCACTTTGAAACAATATTGTATATCAGAGGTCACTTGTTCAGAGAGGGCGTACATCAGATGTAGCCCCTACCTTTCCAGATATGTTTGCCACAACTCATAACCTACACCCTTAAGATTCAGAGCTTGAAATGTCAACAACACACATATTTCTGCATAGTACCATTTCTTCAGATCCTTCAACCAGTCTCCCACCCAGGGTTGGCTTTAGAGCTGGCAGCTCCCTGGGCGACAATCATATTTGGCGCCCCCACATCCCATGACCACTTCCTCTGATTCACTCACTACCACCGGGCAAAATTGCCTCTCATCTCTCCAATCATAAGTTATTGCTAAACACAGCGCCCCTCCTGAGGTCAGCGCCCCCTGCACAGGTCACAGCCCGGTGGCGTTCCATGTCATGAGGATATGCAGTTTTGCGAGCACCAAATCCAGGTTTATGAAGCTGTATACATGCTTTCTTTTTTTATTTGGACCAATAGACCCAAAAGGCAATGTTTCGCCTTCTTCAGAGTCAGTTTACCAGTCACTCAGTTACACATTTCATGGCCTCATTCCAAAATCGGTATATTACAGGCCTGTGCCATACCATGTGGCCAAAGACAGCTTCGTTCTCCCAGCCTCTTGGAAATGCACTCAAAGACCCTTGCTATATACGCTCTGCATGCTGGGATGTTAAGTATGCATGATGGAGGTAATTGAACTTCGAATATTTAAGCCTAGCATTTTCGAGATCGATTTGACACTACCCAGGCATCTCAGCCATTTGTAATCGACCTCCTACCGTAACCACAAGTTAATATCACCTGCAAATCGTCTGGTGTGGCAGGCGCCTCCTGTACGCTATTCCACATCTGAGTCTGACGTGCAAATGCTTTTTATGACAAGAAAATTCAAATATCCAGATCGAAGCTCATAAACTTCTCTCAGATCTTCCACACGTTCTTCCGTTGGGAAACGCAATTCAAAATCTTTTCACGTATCCCCCTAGCGCCCCCCCCCCCCCCCACACACACACAATTAAACGATAGTCTGAGGGGATTGTGGTCAGGTACCGTGCAAGCAATCTGCATCGACCGCTTTAAATCCCATCTCAACAACACAATAAAGAAGTCCGTTTTAGTGTGCGGCGCATGTAAGCCAGAGAGAAACGAACTCTCTCAGGCCTTCTCATGAACGTCCTGGTCACCTGGTTATTAATCGCCACTGCCCCAGGTGCTTAGCAGCTGCAATCCACTGAGCCCTGAATAGAGGTTAAGGCTTAAGTCGGTAGATCATTAGGACTAATGGGCAGATTTATCAGCCCCTTGCGCCACTTTTGCGTCACTTTTAACATGGGAAAAGTGACGCAAAAGTGGCGCAAGGGGCTCATAAATCTGCCCCACAGTTTGTTGTTATCACTTCCCAAATACTTAGAAGAGGCATGCTTTTTACGTTGTTCAATCCCTGATATCCATGCACTCTAAGAATGTCATCTGTGTTGGTCAGTTCCAGTATTTACACACAAAAACTATTTAAATACCACTATTTCTTTTTATTTCTTTTATAGCACTACTCATCCCACTGCAGGGTGTCAGAGTGCTTTACATCACAGGTACACATTAAACATTGACAATAGATCCTACACATGCGTAAATCAATGTACAAGATGTGTTACATAAGACAGTGAGGGTTACAAAGTGTAGGGAGGTCACATATGCTTCATGGCTTGCTGTGCCATATTAGGATTACAATTTATGAACTGCGAGTAACAAAAGAATCTCTGTGTTAAAATCAGTAACTCACTTACCTAACTACATAAAATAATAATCTGTCATCTGTATGTTAAATGATGTGCTTTGCAGGCGCTCCATTTACCCTCTACACTACTTTGACTCAAAACTGGGACTCGAGAAAACACAGGTCTCGCCAGCAAATGCATTACCCTCCAAAGTTATTTTTACCATTATTATTGTTCCCTGGGATTTACTGGGCACACAGAGATCTCTGCAGCAGGTGCCTTAACCCCATAAGATATTTGTGACCAATTAAGCAGATTATATTTACTACATGTCTCATTGTTGTCAACTTCTTTGGGGCCCAGTTTAAAAAAAAGAAATATATAAATTGAGGTCCACATTTTGTGTCGCGGTTGCGTCACATTTTTGGCACAACTCCAATGCAAAATCTTATTTGTTAAATCTTATAATGTGCTCAAATGTACTCATAATAGACATGCGAAACTTGCGTGAAGTGTGAAGATCTGATGTCACTTCTTGTGATGTCACTTCCTGAGGGGTCATGGGTTGAGAAGTCACTTCCTTTGATGCCGTGATGCCACGCTGTGATTTCAGGTACCATGATGTCACTTGCATATTGCCTAACTTGGTTAGTCCCCCTCTTCTTTTTTTTAGGACTTGTGCCCTTTCTAGGCTGTAAACATTCCACTGATAGACTCATATTGTTATTATGAGATGAAAAAAGTGAATATAACACAAATTATTTGCGTTTCCCGACATTCCTACAGGAGACTTGACGCTGTCACAATAATTATTTCGTCTTTAACAGATGTGTACCTGTAAGGATCCATTCCTCATCACTTTAAGTGACCTAAACCTGCTGCTAGCCGTAAGAGTGGAAAAATTCTTGGATTTGGCAATTAAACAACTTTACTTCAATAAACTCAATCAATGTACATGGAATTGGAGGAACATGCAAATAGAGAGACTTTAGGGCATTTAAGAAGAGACTTTTGAATGGAAGTTTAATAAATAAATTAGGAAATGTTAAATGGTATGCTCAGATGGCATGTGACCACTGATACAGGGACAACTGTTGATATCTCCCTGATCTACCAAAAGTCAAGGGTCCTGACACGTCCCACTAGTGTATGCATTTGAGAAATGTATGGAATATAATGGCATCAGAAAGGAAATTTGCCCAATACCTGGGTTGTTATTGATGGATTTTACTTTTATTGCCAACTGTATGCTGTGCATTGATATGTATCGTGAGAAATTATATGCTGACACTTTTGCTTTGACATTCTGAAAACACTATGTTAAATCTGGGTGAGATCAGCAAGCCAATCAACCTCCTGTCCCTGACAAGCAGCTTCACAAAGCTGTCACTTGCGAAACCTTTTTCATTTCTCCTTCCACTCCACATGGCTCTAAATGGGTCTACAGATAATAATAGAAGGAGGTCTGGAATCAGGCGCAACAATAAACTTGTTATCCTTTCATGGCGTGCTTATCTGCCCCTATATTTCATCCACCTGTCTCCTATTGTCCTCCAGGCCTGTTATCATTTCCCTATAATCATCCTTCAGGGCTCCTATCTGTAGGTTCAATAAGGGCTGTGTGTCACATCAGTTCTTCACAATTTTGCCAATTTGTTTTCCTTAACCTCAATTTCCTCTGTCCCTGATGCAGATCTATATTGCTTCGCTCTTTGTTCCCGCGCTTTCATCCCTTCTGCCGTCCTGCGTCCCCGCCTCGTCTGCGGCGATGGAAAGAAGGCTGTATATTTTTTTTTAATGGCAGATGTGTCATTATTTTAGTGTCACACAGGCTTGGAATGTTTCATTTGTAATATCTGCAGCCCCAGAGGAGCACTGTAGATAATCACCACCATTTGTCTTTTTTACTCCAGGACGTGTTTAAATATTTGCTGCGCCATTTTGTTTCTTCTTCCTTCAGTGTTGGGCTAATAGTTCAGAGAGGAGAGGAAGAATGGAGGAAAAGGGCCATTGCGCTGACTTGGAGCACGCCTCTCTTCCATTACTCATTGATCTTGGAATAGAGTCATGTTGGACGCACCAATATAATCAATAACAGGTCATATACAGGTATATGAAAGGCCGTGTGTACTCGTGTGGAATAACATGACTAATGAAGCGGAGTGCACTCAAAGCCATACAGAAACGGCAATTGTGTGTAAACTCGACTTTTATATATGTATGTGCTATAATGTTTCCTTTTTCAGTCATCATGAACTGCAGTTTATGTACAATTATATGTGTGTGGTTTTAATAATATAGATCAAATGTTACATACTCATGTACTTGTTTGAAAACATAATTCATTTATTGTATAATGGTCTAGATACTCAGTCAGAATTACATTTTCCTTATAATGTGACTTTTTTGTATCTTTAAGCACGCGGTTATAATGTGCACTGCGTTTTGTTAACTTGACCAAAGGCCTAAAGAATTTGGATTTTGCACTGTTTAACCTTCAAAGTGAATGTTTTTCTGGTCTATGTGGTTTCTTTCCTTTGCAGGCACCTGGTACACTGACCTATTCAATGGAGAAAGGACTTACTGTGAGAACAAGATAAAGAAGCGTGAGGGGAGTCAAGGGTGATACAAATTAAACAGCAGAAGCGAGACTTCTGTCCCTGAAGGATGAGGTGAAAGAATTTGAGGCCGCTTCAAATATGTGGATCAAAGTAGAAGAATTTACGAGTGTGTCTGCCAAGAGAGTGTTGTTTGAAGGAGGTTACTAATTGGTCCTTTGCCATTGATTTGGAAAGCTTCCTTGTGGGTGTGTGGCTTCCTGCTATGCAATGCTTTGATTCATTTTTACAGAAATGCATTCATGCTTACAGCTTCCAAATTTACAGACCTAACTAGAACTAATGTTAGGATTTCCTAATCTAGGATTAGATATAGTATTTACATCTTCCATGTATCCTAGACAAGAAGGCATTAATTTTCATTCTCTTATTCTGCTGTTTTCCTGATCCTTTGCACGATTGCAACCATGGTTTGTGTTTGTTACCTTTTACTGAGGACACATTTTGTTCATAGATTTGGTTATCCTTTGGTAATTCTATTCTGACATTCCTTGTCCTTGTGAGCAATCTATGGTACTTTGGCCTTGAGTTTGTAATAAACGTATATTTCATTTTACGTACCGATTCTGAGTTTCACTGTGTGACCTCATGGGTTATACTGTAATTGTGAATTGAGATTGAACCTATGGGGGGGGGGGGGGTGGTAATAAAAAGGTCCCACTTCTCGGCCTCAGCAATCTAGCCAGAGCAACAGTAGGCACCATTATTTGCATTTCAGGGTCTTAAATGTGTGTATATCCCTGTGATTTTTAGTTGCAGCCTCCAGGCTGGCCTGAAAGAAACTGCAGTGAAGAAGAGCGCTGACGCGAGTGATATCTAAGGGATTTTTGTAGCTCACGGCCAGCTATATTTTGGAACAACATTCAATTTATAACTTCATTTCAGTTCATTCAAGCCCTCCAGATGCTAAACAATATTGAATTATAAGTTAAACCTTCACAAACTGAGGTACACAAACATAGAGGAAAGCTGAAGCAACCTGGTGTACACCAGCCCAGTAGTACCAAAAGAAAGCTTAACTAAGCATTGATAAAACCCCTTTTTTCAGCCTTTTTCTATGTCTAACAACATAATTTTAAGTGCGGTTCAATGTCTAACCAGCTCACACTGTAGGAAAAACCTCCTAAGGGTCACTCAGTAGAGGTTTAGTGCGCTAGTGCAGAATATTAAAATAAGACATAAGCATATTTTGGTTGAATTGTAGAAATCGCTGGATATCTGTAATGACAAATATATCCCCCTTCATAACTGGCCTTCTTGCTGCAAAAGAGAACATCAAAGTGCTGCTCTGAGGATTTCCACCATTACATGAGAGAAGGAGAAGAGAGAAGCAAGAGAAATTAAATAAAAAGGTCTGTGAGGTAGAGATAAGTAAATTATATAGAGAAAGATGAGGTACCCAGGCAGAAAGATAAAGGCAGACAGAGATATAGGTAAGGTTTTACAGAGAGGTGGAGAAGTAGAGAGAGAAAGAGCTTAGGAGTAGGAATGGTAGAGTGAGGCAGAGCAGTACAGTACTCCAAGAGGCGAGGTAGAGAAGAAGCTAATGTAGAAAAAATGGGAATTATAGCAAAATAAAGGCAGCAAGACATACACAGACCCCCCTCAGGATCTTGCATCACAAAAATTTAAATTTTGCGGCACCAAAATGCACATTTTGCTGCACAAATGTGCATTTTTTTGTGGCAATTTCGTGGTTGATTTATTTTAGCTAAGTGTCTTGGTTTATTTTAGTTAAAAGCCCACAAAATCTCACCATCTCCTACCATTAATATACCCTGCCATCACCCTCCTCTGCCTTCTCCACCATCTCGCTTTCCATCACCATCCCAGTGAGCACCTTCTCAGCTAACACCTTCCCCTAACATTCTCTTCCTCTACCACCACCATCACATTATCACCTTCCTTTGCCATCACTATTATGTCACCATCTTAGCCTACCATGACTCTTCCCTACCCTTCCATCACCCTCCCCCTCTCTGCCATCACCATTGTGCTCCACAGCCATCAGGTCACTCCTGTCATGATCCCACTCTGAACTAATCCCTCGCTGCTGTCACACTCACTCTCCACTGTCATCACACCTCTCTGCCGTCTCAACGCTCTTCCATCACCATAACGTAAGTTTTGAACATACTGTGAGGAATTAAACACTGAGGGCCATATTTATGGCCAAGTCACGCCGTGCAATGTAGCAAGTCACCTTGCTGCGCTTCACTGTGTGACAGGGAAAGGGCAGGAATGTGCCATATTTAAGTCAATATGGTGCATTCCTGCCTTTTCCCCTGTGCTGGTGCCATTTTGGCTGCCTAGCTCCAACGCTGGCACCCTTGCACCGTGGTGCAAGGGTGCTTGCATTGTAGGGTAGATTGTTTTTGTGCAGGAAGGGGCCTCTTCCTGCACAAAAACAATCCCTGAGGCTTTTTCCTCTTTGTCTGTGTGCTGCAGAATGCAGCACACATAGATAGAGGAAAAAACAAGGAGAAATCAACATATTTCTCCTCGTTGCCCCTCACCTGGGGTGGGGTAGGTTTTAGGTGCATTCCCAGTTCCACCACTTCTGATAAATCTGGGAAAGCAGCAAAATCCATGGATGTTTCGTAGGAACACCCACAGAACACCCATGAAAATGCCTCCCTGGCACAGAGTAATGCAACACAGCAATTTATGAAGCCACTCAGGGCCACGCAAGGTGGCCTTGCTCGACTTCATAAATCTCATATTTAATTTGCATCACTCTTGCACCACATTGCATGGTCCAAGAGCGATGCAAAGGGGCTCGTAAATATGCCCCTGAGTTTTTCTGCACATTTTGTGGCAACCTATCTTATACGGCATGCAACTTCTCTTGTACTGTGTGCAATCATTTTTGTAAACTGTGGCAGTGACTAATACACTGCTTAAACTTCTAACATGCGTATCCAAAGTGCTTTCAATTACAGGCTGGGCCCTAATAGCACATTAAATACACATTACTATTCTCCAGTGCTCCAACTAGGCTCCAAATTAGTAACTCTCTTGCTACACAAAGAGCAATCTATAATATTACACTAACCAACTGAGCTTTCATAGCAAAGCAATGCATTTCTCAAAGGTGCTTGCATTTATTTGCCATTTAAAGTGTGTACATTATGTGTTGCGTACAATCACCTGGTGAAAGGGCCACAAAATAGTTCCCGAATATTTTATGTGCTTTAGCAAAGTGTCTGACTCCAAATCCCCACTGTTCTCAGGAATTACCACCTTCCCCTGAATTACAGTCCATAATTCACTGGTATGATCTCATCCATGTAAAAGTTGAACTTTGAAAATGCTGTTAAAATGTGATATTCGCTAAAATATTTAAAATGCATGTTGTTCATGAACCCTCAGGGGGCCGACGGAGTGTCCGGTATTCAGGTGGATGAGTAGGGGCACAAGTGTGGAGGGCACAATAAAGGGCATTGTAGCAGAATTACAGGCCAAGAGGACTGTGTACTTCTCAGATATAGTAAATTGATTTGCACAGTGCCGTAATAGTAAAAATACCCTGGGTTACCCCAGTACAACCAGGAGAAATGATCACACTGTATGGGTGGTCTGATATTTGTTGTGCGTCGGAGGCAGGATATGTTGTGAATTACTACCGCCCAAGCCATGGTGAAGTCTCTCAAAGTGGTGACTGCTACCATAATCCCAGCAGGACACACACACACATTCATGCAGTTGAAGGCGTTAGCAAACAACACACGCTAGACAGCGATCAAACTGACACAGTATGCCCTATATGGCTGCAGTTACAATTAATTTACAGGTCTGGTCCAGAACTAGAAAAAGGTGTGCTGCTAGCGCCATAGGAACTAAATTGGACAGAGCACATGGGAGCGGTTTGGACATGCACATTGGAATATTGTGTTGTTCAAACATTTAATCAACAACACCTGCGTTAGAAATTGGTTTACTGGTTGACTGAGGTGTGAGCCCTGGACAATCAGCAACCACAATCCTATTCAGGGTAAGGCACAACCAAACCCCAAATTAACCTGTGCTCAAACCCCTGGTAGGTTGGCATAGAGCGGTCAGGCTTGATTTGGAGGCAATGTGTACAGTATTTGTGCAACACTAAAGTAAAACAGTGAAAACACCACACAAAAAGATTCCACACCAGGTTAGAAAAATAGAGCAAAATGTAATAATTAAACCAGGGCCAATATGATAAAAATCCAATTAGTAGAACAAGAGTCATTCATTTTTAAAGAATAAGTGCAATAGAGCCCCTAAAAGCATACAGCGCCAACTGTGGCTCTCTGATCGGGCTGGACTCGGTCAGAGTAAAAGGTTCAGGCCGCCCCCGATGGAGCGTGGGTCGGGTACAGTCTTAGATCAGTCCCACTGAAGGTTTTCCTTCTCAAGTTTTCGGCCTATAGTTCCGGTCACGTTGAAGAAAGTCTCCGGGAGCAAGGAGAACATTGCTGGCAGTGGTCAGCATGGTGCAGGAAGCAGGTCGGGCGGGCTGGAGCCTCACGCTGGTGGTCCAGACAGGTAATCAATGCTTGCTGTGCAAAGAGAGAGGCTGATCAGTGTGAGTGGCGCAGTTCTGATGCAAAGAGGCCTGTCCGTGGTCGCAAAGAGCCCAAAAGCTTGAATTTATTAGCTCAAGAACCTCACCAAGGCTCAAGGACCTGATGGCACATCTTGGATGTCAGGAACTCACTGAAGACGTCCCCATGAGAAGTTGGGGACCTTGCTGTGACTCTGAGACTCAGATCAGGAGGCCAGCAGACTAACTCTTTGAGTCTCTTTGGGGTCCTGGGTTCAAGATGGAGGTTGCTGGTCCTGGTCTTCTTCCCAAGGCAAGAAGCAGCAGGCGAGCACAAGAGGACAGCAGCTCTTTCAGAGTAGCAGCTCGGCAGAGTGGCAGTCCTTGTAGCAGCACAATAGTCCTTCTTTCTGGCACAGTATCCACAGGTCCAGAAGTATACTGAAGAGTTGGTGTCTGCATTCCTTCTTTTATCAACTTTCTTGTGCTTCTTGAAGGTGGGAGAAGCTTCTAGACAGTGCCTTTGAAGTGCAAAGAATTCCCCACTTCCCCTGCCCTGGCTCCAAGCTGTCTGAAGTGACAACGCAGGGTAGTTAAGCCCTTCGGGGCATATTTATGGGTCACATTGCTGTGCTGACCTGAATGATAGGGAGAGGGCAGGAATGTGCTGTACTGAACAATATATGGCACATAACTGTCATTTCCCAGTGCTGGTGCACAATGTGCTGCCTAGTGCGAAGGCAGGCACCCTTGCACTATGGCGCCAGGTTGCTTGCGTTGTAAGCAGGATTACATTTGTGCAGGAAAGGAAACCTTCCTGCACAAAAGTAATCCTGACAGACATTTTCCTTTTTCCATGTGTGTTGTGGTATGCAGCACACATAGATAGAGGCTTCAATAAGAAGAAATAAAGATATTACTCCTCGTTACGCCTCACCTGGGTAGACATAGCATTTTGATGCATTTCCAGTTCTGCCAGTAATAGTAAATCTGGGAATGGTTCAAAATTCATGGGTGGATGCATTTCCACCAATAGAACGCTTACCTGGGGCAGAGTAATGCAATGTATCGATTTGCGCTGAATTGTGTTACTCTAGATTTATCAAACCAAACAAAGTGGCTGTCTGTAGCTTGATAAATCTCACTTAAGAGTTGCATCCCTCCTGCGTCACATTGCATGACGCAAGGGTGACACAACTCTTTAATAAATATGCCTCTTTGTGTGTAGACAGTATACAGCCTATTCAAGTGTCATTGCGGCTGAGCCTAGCTCCTCCCTGCCATCCTGCCAGTGATGGTCCATGCAATCCCACCTAAGCTCCCATTGTGTGTGGCAGTCTAGGAGGAATGCTCAAAGCCCAACTGACAACTTCACCCAGCCATGTGACTCAGGTAAGCTGCAGGCACCAAATGGCCTAGGCAAGAAAATGTAAATCCAAAGAGTATGGAGTTCCATGGTCGGCGGTCAATTGAGAAACCTGATCATGGGATCTGATTGCTCAGTAGCAGTGGCTCGTACACACCCAGGTGGGTGTCACGTTTCATGATAGGGCAGCTCTTCGTTGGGCCGGCACAGCAATGCCCAAGTGGCCCCTCGATGGGGCTTTTTACCAGAGATCTTTTGATTTTACCTTTGTGAAGTTTGAGTGGCAGTGCTCTGTGTGTGATTTATTGTAGATTGGTGTGATGTGAGCATGAAAATAACTAAGAGAAACCCTGGTGAATTTTAATATGTGTGTCACCTTGTCATAATAAAAACAATGAGCTGGAGGTGGATCTAATGGTCCAATGCAGCTCAAAGAGTTGTGTAAAAGTAAGTAAACATGTTTCTTGCCAAGTACAGTCACTATTGATCTTAGCAATTCATCAGAACCGAGGACCTAATCTACTGAGGATTGGGATAGTGAAGGTAAATATGTGTATAACTACCCAATCGCAATCACAAGTGTATATAGTATACCTTAGTTATAAAAACGGACCCGATTTTGGTAAGGTTAAGACCCCATCATGTAGTGGGAGAGGCTGTGCTTATTTGCCAGCTAAAAAGGATTCTGGGGTATGATTCGCAATGACCTACGCCTCTCTCTGCCACCTCTTACCACAATTGGGTTGATTTCAGACACTGCCAAACGCAGCCGCTTGCCTTCCTAAGAAAGTACCAAAGTTCAAATCTATTTTGGGTGTCTTATTAGAGCTTCACTGGCTTCCAGTTAAAAAAAGAGTGGCCTTTAAGGCTCTCTGTTTTGCGCATAAAGCACTCTGGGCCATATCAGTAACGGCCAGCGATAATTATCGCTGGCCGTGCTTAGCGATAATTTTCTTATCGCTGACTATCTCTGCTTTTTATCGCCCTGGTAGCGCGTTATCATCAACGCGCTGCTCCAGGGCGATTATAACCTTGCTGCTACGACCCTGTGGTCGTTTCAGCATAATCCACCCCCAATGTTAGGGGTGGCTTAGTCAGGATTTTAGCAGACGTTAGTTTTTGGAGAAAACAGCAGTTTTCTCCAAAAACTAACGTCTGCTAAAATGCAAGGGCATCCTTGCTGATAGCGCAAAGACGCGTTATTGCTCTCCTGACATGTAGTGTATGTCAGGAACGCCCACTTTGCATCTCATTAAAGATACAAAGGTAGGCGTAGTGTAAAAGGGTGCTAAAATGCGAATACGCATGTTAGCACCCTCTTGCTGATAGGACGTTGGTTTTATCTCCGCTTTTCTGGTTTTTAAAGCCAGAAAAACGGAGATAAAGCCCTTGATTATACACCTAGTAGATTGTTGTGCTCTACAGCTTCCAAAACAGTAATTGTTCCAAAACTTAGGAAAGTCTCTTGGAGTGGCAGTAGCTTTGTTCACTCCACCTGCCAACTTTGGAATCGACTGCCTAGTCACCTTAAATATCAGTCCAATATGACAAACTTTCAGAAACATCTGAAATTCGGGTTGTTTTCTTTCCTTTGTAGTCTTGCATACCCCCTGCAGCTTTCTGTTCAGGAATCTTTTTAATATTAGGACATTTGTGCACTCTATAAATTATAAATCAGATCAAATCAATCAATTAGTAAGGTAGTATAGAAGTGGATCGAGAGATTTGTGAGGTAAAGATAAATGTCGTAAATAAAATATTACGCGTTCTGAATTTCTATATATCAATATGATCATGCATGAAGCAAGAGGCTGAGTCTGTGGTATCAGGTTCAACAAGGGCTTTATTCAAATAACTCGAGTTATAGGGAGAATAGTTCCATCACCACAAGGGATCAGGAAGGGATCAGGATTCTCAAAAAGATATTCTCAATATTCTCAAACTTTATTCACAGAGTACAGTATATATATGTTTGTAATAATATACGTAAGCAGGAGTGCTTCAGGCGGAGCAAGAGAGAGTGAGATAAGAGCATGTGGGTGTGTAAGTAGGCGTGAAGGTGGGCGTCCACTTGATGATAATAGGTAAGTGTCATAGGTGGGTGGATGCCTGGAGGGGGTTGCGTGATCAGCTGGAACTTTACTGGAACTTTGCCTTACTTGTGCTCAACTCGAGCATGACGTGTAACTGACGTGTGAAAGGTTGCTATGCAACTGGGGAGTCTGGAGTCTGAAAATGAGGCCTTCAGTGTCAGGGCGACCAGCACATCTTGTATTATCTGATATCTAAAGTCTGGAGCAGGGACTGATACGTGACATAGGTTGCCCATCACCAAGGGCCAATGTGGCATTTATTTCTTCGTTTACTGCTGAAGTCTTACATGGGGGCTATGGGCTTTTCACTGACGTGAGCTTTGTAATCGCACAAAAAGAGACAGAAAGGCTAGGCTTTCTCCTTTGCAGATGGGTCATGTTTATCCCTCCTTCTCAAGGCAGGAATGTGGTTTCGGTAGGAGTAAGCAGATAACCGTGCTCAATACTGTCTCGGACAGGGCCCCTTTGGCTGAGGCCCAAGTGTACAAGGCCAAGGATACGCAGCTACAGCTTTCAGAGCGTTCTGAGGCCTGAAACCTCTTTTCGGCTCTGGCTGGGCCACAATAATGGTAATGCGGGAAAACATGATGCAAAACGTGTAGGCCTCAGAGCAGAATTGTCGTTTCTCTCATGGGAGACTGGATTATGGCAGGCCACGTTATAGCATAAGCATCATGATAGACAGGCCATGGAGGGGAAATACATAGGTGACATGTATGTGTACATGAGTGGTGGGGAACACACGGGGACACATAGGCCTCATGATATTTTATTTTCCTCATAAAGATGACATAAAGATGCATTAAAACTAGTCATATTAGTCGAAACAGCATGCCAAGTGATGCACACATATGCCCATTTTGATTAGGACGTGACCAGCCTGATCCTGCCTGTCTTGTGTTCCCTAACTTCTCTCACCATTCAGGTTGCTCTTTGAAAGAAGACTCATTTCAGAGCTGTAATGGATTGACGCCATCCACAAATAAAAGCACTTTCACACAGGAGTGCCGCCATCCACCATTAATATTACAAAGGAATTAAAAAATATGATATATATATATATAACCTACTGGCAGTCGCCAGTAGGTAGCTATAGTTAGAACCTAGTTTCCATAGGAAAAGCATTTTTTGATTTGCTAATAACTTTGTCGTCGTTTGACGAATCTTTGCAAAATTCTCCAAAAGAAAAGTCTATCCAGGTTAGCTCCGATCCTGAGTGTTTGGGGATGATTCATCAAGCGGGGGCTGAGAAAAAGGGGGTCCCAAAATGCGTTTTTCCCATGTTATCTTCCATAGGAAGTTTTGAGAAAGGCTACAGCCCGAACTGCTGAGCGGAATTACCCCAAATTTTGCAAAAAGGTAGTGCTTGGTTCGGAAAGTGACCTTTTTTAAAATGGTGTATATCCGTTCAGTAGTTGCTGAGAAATTAAAAAAATAAGAGTCAAAAAATCAATTTCCCATAGGAAATTTTAGGCAAGGCTACAGCCCGAACTGCTCAACGGAATTACCCTAAATTTGACAAAAAGGTAGTGCTTGGTTCAGAAAGTGACCTTTTTTTTAAATGGTGTAAATCCGTTCAGTAGTTGCTGAGAAATTCAAAAAATAAAAATATCGATATTTATGGCCGAGGAGGGTTCGCGAACCCTCCCGACCACGAGCTTTATTCTAATTGGCTGTCAACACTCCAAACCAGGAATTGTTGGCAGCCATCTAGTGACTCTGTAGTACCGAGTCACAAGAAAACAAAAAATCAAAGGTGAAAAAAAAGAAAAGGGGGCAGGGTAGAAACACCCAGACCCCCAGGCCTGCTCTGGGGATCTCACAAGGACAATTTCGGCTAAATTTGTGCTGGGGTCACGAATCCTGCCAAAATAAAAAAAAAGATATGAAGCGCAGGCTCCCGTGCTTCATTTAATTGAGGCCCCCGGGTGGGCCAGGTCCCGGGGGCATTTGCAGCAAATATATGCGGGGGCCCGTGGGGGCCCCGCAGCCCCGGGGACCGCCACCCCCAGGGCTTTCTTAATATTATGTGCGGGAGGCCACTCGGCCCTACCGCAGACCCGGGGACCGCCAACCCCTGGGGCTTCTTTTTTAATGTGTTGGGGGCCTCCAAGGCCCCACCAAGTCCCAGGGACCTCCACCCCAGGGGCTTTTATTAACTATTTGTGGGGTCACACAGCCCCCCCTGCCCCGGGGACCGCCACCCCCGGTGCTTTTTTAAACAAATAAATAAACCTTTGTGGGGGGCTCCAGCCCCCCCACACGCCCATGGACCGCCAGCTCCCTGGGGCACTAAAATCCAAAAGCAGGGGTCTGTTTCGGACCCCCGAGCCCCGGGGACCACCACCCCCCAGGGCTGGCTCCTGCAGTGTCCTGGGGTGCCCACCCCTGGGACACTGCTGTTTGCTATGGGAGGGCAGGAGCTCCAGTCCTGTCATAGCAAACACTGGTTTGGATTTTGTAAGCGAGAGCAGGTTTCCTGCTCTCGATATCAAAATACAAACCAGATTGCTTTTCCACTAGGGGAGCTGCATGTTAGCAGCTGAGAAAATAAAGATTATGACAAGGCCTATGTGTCCCCTATGTGTTCCCCAACGTTTCGTGTACATGCATGTATGCCATGCATTTTCCCTCCATGGCCTGTCAACCATGATGCCTATGCTATAACGTGGCCTGCCATCAAGTCTCCCATGAGAGAAACGACAAATCTGCACTGAGGCCTACACGTTTTGCATTATGTTTTCCTGCACTCGTGCCATTTTCATGAAAGCCCATTTTTGTGGCTCAGCCGGAGCCTGAAAAGAGGTTTCAGGCCTCAGACGCTCTGAGAGCTGCAGCTGCGTATCCTTGGCCTTGCACACTTGGGCCTCAGCCAAAGGGACCCAGTCCGGGGTGCCGAGATAGTATTGAGCATGGTTACCTGCTT
Organism: Triturus cristatus; assembly: GCF_964204655.1. NCBI lineage: Eukaryota > Metazoa > Chordata > Amphibia > Caudata > Salamandridae > Triturus > Triturus cristatus. The sequence continues at coordinate 753,962,332 of NC_140589.1, forward strand.
ACTCCTACTGAATCACATTCCTGCCTGGAAAAGGAGGAATAAACAAAACCCGCCTGCAAAGGATAGAGCCTAGCCTTCCTGTCTCCCTTTCAGTGATTGCAAAGCTCACATCAGTGAAAAACCCATAGCCCCCATGTAAGGCCCACGCAGTGAATAAAGAAATAGAAGCCACATCGGCTCTTGGTGATGGGCAACCTATGTCACAGATCAGTTCCTGCTCCGGACTTTAGATATCAGATAATACAAGATGTGCTGGTCGTCCTGACACTGAAGGCCTCTCTTCCAGACTCCCCGGCTGCACAGCAACCTTCCCCCAGTTACACGTCAGTTACACGTCATGTTCGAGTTGAGCACAAGTAAGGCAAAGTTCCAGTAAAGTTCCAGCTGATCACGCAACCCCCTCCAGGTACCCACCCACCTATGACACTCACCTATGACTCATCAAGTGGACGCCCACATGGACACCCACCTTCACGCCTACTTACACGCCCACATGCTCTTATCTCATTCTCTCTTGCTCTGCCTGAAGCGCTCCTGCTTACGTATAATATGGGATGTATATATACTGTACTCTGTGAATAAAGTTGCAGAAGACCCTTCCTGATCCCTTGTGGTGATGGAACCATTCTCCCTATAACTCGAGTTATTGGAATAAAGCCCTTTTGAACCTGATACCACGGACTCAGCCTCTTGCTTTATGCATGATCCTATTGATACCTATAGAAATTATGAGTGCGTAATACTTTATTTACGACATTATATGGCGCCCGAACAGGGACAAATACCCTTCCCCACGCGCCGGAGATGAAGGTCCAGTTTTGCCCCCTTCTACAGCCGTGACGGACTTCAAGTGTACACGTCGCGGGTTTTCCCACCAACTCCCTCAGGCCAACGGAGGAGACAGACTGCGACCAGGCATCCATACGAGGTGGTGAGGATTGCGGATCGTCCCGACCCAGAGCCCACCCTGTGAGAGAGCTGTGTCCGAGGTTTCTAGAGATCCGCCAAAGATACGCCATTCCTGCGCATGCGCAGCGTCGAGTGTCCGAGGCCTTCAAGTTCTGCCTCCCGGTGAGTTTTATGGGGGTTGCATAAAAGACGGGTTCATTTAATGAACACGGTAAAGACGTGTCTCACTTGTGAGACCGGTATGGTTGTGCTGTATTCCAGTGCATAGAGTTTTCAAGTATTCAAGTATACAAGTGCATGCATAGAGTCATTCAAGTATTCAAGTATTCAAGTATTCAGGTGCACCGATTCAACTGTATGAATGTTATTGTCTTAGTCAGGTTCAGTTAGGTTTGAATGTGTCAGGTTCGTATGTAAGATTGTTTTATTGTGATTTTTTTTCTTTTTTTGGTTACATTTCAACATGTCGTTATTTTCAAAACTGCGTAAAATAGGTACTAGGAAAGGTGTATTAGAGAAATCAGTTAACATTCCGCCTAGAGACACACCTGGACATTTCATGTACTGTAAACATGGTTTAGATGCCGTGTTGTTTTTAGAGCTATGGGTGGATTACACGAAGGATTTAGGGATACAGTATAGATGGCCTATCACAGGAACGTGGGATGCTGAATGCATTATGAAGGTGGAGGAAGAGATATGGAAGAGAAAATGTAGACCTGCTCAGAAGGATGCCATTGAGTTTTGGCGCAAGGAGTCACATAGAAGAACAGAGAAAGAGTTCCACAAAGCAGAGAGAAGTAGACAGGAGTCTGAAAAAGCCAAAGAAAAGAAGTTACAGGAGGAAGGGGAGCGGGTAGAAAGAGAACAGGCTGAAAGAGAAAGAAATACTGTCGTTGCTGGTATTTATCCCGTCCTTTCAGAGAAACTAGCAAGAGTGGCCCCAGTAGAAAGACCCGTTAGAGTGCCACCACAAGTACCCCGAAAAATAAGACCAACAGCATCCGAAGCGTTTGTTACCGCCTACCTAGAGGAATCCCCACCAGCATACCTAGACGGATCTTTCCCTGCACCCCCAACACAGGCCCAGCTCCAGGAGCTCGAGGACGGCGGGGAGGGATCCGGGACAGCATCAGGAGGGGGGCTGACTGTAAAAGTAGACATCTCCGAATGTATATACGATCCAGATCCAGGAAAGGGCAATATGCTCGTGATTTCACTAAGACTTAGACAAGCAGTCGCATATTTGGAAAAATTACCAGATATGGATAAACACCTAAAGAAAATGTACAATTTCATAAGAACAGGGGAGGGTCCTGAGTGCCTAGCAGAGGCCACACAAAACCGAAAAGTAATTGTTAAGAACTATATCCTTCGTTTCCTAATTAACTGTCTGATCAGGGAAAAAGACGAAGGTGACGGGGACGTACACCCTTGTTATATAGGTTGGAGTGATCACATAGATGCCGGTCAGCATCATAGACAGACAGCATGTTGACCAAAATCCAAAAGGCAATAATAGCCTCACACGAAGCAGGACCGGATGGAAAGGCTGAGTCATCCTCTGATGACGAAGCCGGGGACAAAGACAAAGTACTGTACGTGGGCCATGCCCGACGGTTCGAGAGGCCCAAGGGCCTCAATTACCGTAGACAGGGAACGGCTATAAAAGAAAGATATTCCCTTGAAAGTTTATTCCAAACTACCGAAAAGGCCCTGAATAGATGGATAGGTAACGACCAGCCCCTCACCCCGACCGAACAAGAATTAGCACGGTCAGCCACCCTGTGGGTGTCCCAATATGATACATATAATAATGATATAGTAGCCCAAACGTTCTTGAGCCTCCCACCAAACGAACAGCGCATAGCTGGTGTTTACATGGTCCAACATTTGATTACATTGTATGAGAGTCAATATTCTGATCCCGGTCTATTGTATAAGTTGCTGGACGACATAGTACTAGAAAGGTGGACGAACATGGGTACTGAATTGATTAATGTCATCCTAGATCAGCGACACAAATATATAGAATTCGTGACTAGGTCCCTGCTTCCCGCTCCACCCCATGATAGGCGACAGTTATACGACAAGCTGAACCCCCTACGAGAAGTTCATCCTGTAAAAGATACAAACAATGTTCTACAACGGGTGTATGTCTACACCCCCTTGTCGAAATTAGAGATACTGGAAATGAAAAAGATGTTGCCCTCCCCTGATAAAGACCCGGGGGTTTTTCACCGAGAACTAAAAGACATTCTCCGCTTAGGAGAGTATACATATGCTGACATTCTAAAATTATTGAAAGTACTATTGCCTGCTGGTATTTACGAGAAGCTTAAAGAAAAGGACTGGGAGGTGGGAGAGAAAAAGATTAGCTGGGATGTGTTGGAAAGAGAGGATACAGCCAGAGCCCCGGGTGTTGGTCTGGGTCCCCGAGCTAAAGAATTACCTGAACTCCTTGTACAAGTTTTGCCTAGATTATTAGTTACTAAAAAGGAAGACTGGGATGCTATTTCAGCCTGTAAGCAGAAACCAGACGAGGACACAAGTGATTTTTACTCTAGGTTTGAGAAATGTTTTACTATCAATAGTGGCCTTAAGCCCGGTAGCGAATCATATCCCCATCTTTTCGTGAGCAAACTAGTAGAAAATTCCCTACCCGAGATTAAGTATAGGGTACTGAAGGTTGAGAGTACTTGGCAAGCAAACAGCCCCTCACAAATGTTACAAATGTTACAATATCACCAGAACAGAATTAGAGAAGAACACGAGCAGGAAAAGAGACGCATGAAAGACACAAAGATGAAGATGCTGGTGGCCCAATCGGCACCGGCAAACACAAACACGAACAAAAGTAGCGCGACACCAGTTAAAGGGAACTGTAATTATTGTAAGAAGCCAGGCCACTACGTAAATGAATGTGCAGTCCTGAAACACAATATAGCTACAGGTAAAACAAAGCCACGTCCATCTCCTCCCAAGGATAATAACACGCATCAGACATCAGATACGTTTCCACCGCCGCCACCGCCAGTCCATGCACCTGCACCCACCCACGCTACAGCACAAATGTATTAGCACGCTCAACATAACTATCCAGAATACCAAGCATATTCATGAAGCAGCCTAGAGAGGGAATTCGACTTGCCCCTTATTCCAGTTCCTGTGGACCAAGAGGGTCCCTATGTACATGCACGTTTGCTGGGACAGGATAAAAAGTTTTTGATTGACACTGGGGCGAGTAGAACTACCATCAGTCATTCCGAGGTTCCAGGGGCACCCCTCTCGGGCTCAAAGAGCATATCCCTGGGTTTTTCAGGAAAGCCAATTATTAATGAGGTTTCGGAACCAGTCTCTTTAGGAGTTGCTCCACTGATACATACAACAGACTTACTGCTTACTAAATCATGTCCAGAAAACTTACTTGGTATAAAGACATTAAAGGAACTGGGAGCAATTATCTGTTGCTCGCCAGAAGGAGTGCGACTGTATTTACGTGATTTCAAGGGACATTTTGTAATAAAAGATTTTGACATCAGGCTCCAAACTGTACCACAGCACCTATGGGCACAAGGTCCGACTGACGTAGGTTTCATGAACATTACACCACACCAGGTCACCCTCAAAGCAGGAGTAGTGCTGCCACGGATACGACAATACAAGATCCCACCTGAGGCTGAAGTAGGGTTACTGAAATTAATCGACGAACTCATTGCACAAGGGGTGGTGGTGGAGACCGATTCAAACGTATGCAACTCACCTGTTCTTCCTATTCTTAAACGAACTGATCCCAAAGCACCACCTGTCTATAGATTAGTTGTGGACCTGCGAGAATTGAACAAATGTGTAGTCCCACAGTACCCGGTGGTCCCGGACATTTCTTCATTATTGACTGCTATTGATGCAGAGGCTACGTTCTTTACAGTTATCGATCTGAAGAACGCATTTTTCAGTATCCCAATACATCCAGACAGCCAATATCTTTTTGGTTTCAGTTTAAAAGGCCGCAGCTTCAGATTCACAAGAGCACCACAGGGCTTCACAGAGAGTCCTAGCATCTACAGTCAGGCACTCAAAAGACAACTAGACAGTATTCATATGCCTACCACTACAGCACTGATACAGTACGTAGATGACATCCTCATCACAGCAAGATCAGAAACTGACTGCGAAGATGCATCACTCACGGTTTTACACTTTCTGGCTGACAAGGGGCACAAAGTGTCCCCTTCGAAGTTACAATTCTGTGAACAGCAAGTGGCGTACCTTGGGCACTTGCTATCCAAGGAGGGTAGGCGACTGACACCGGAACGTATTCAATTGATTTCTGGCCTTTCACAGCCCAAGACACAAAAAGAAGGTACGTGCATTCATTGGCCTCACTTCATATTGCAGGCAGTGGATTCCCCAGTATGCTTACATAGCCAGGCCCCTAATACAGTTGACGACACAGGAGGCAGCTTCTACTAATGTCCTCCCTTGGACACAAAAACACACTGTGGCATTTGAAGAATAAAAAAGAGCTTTATGTCAAGCACCAGTTTTAGCGACCCCTGATTACAACAAATCTTTTATGCTTTTTGTGACAGAGCGGGATGGAACAGCACTATCTGTCCTCACACAAGATCATGCAGGAAAAAACAAGCCCTGCGCTTATTTTTCTAGTACATTGGACCCAGTAGCCCAGGCTTTGCCTGCGTGCCTAAAATCTGTTGCAGCAACGGCCTTAGCCATAAGACAAAGTGACTCGATAGTGCTGGGCCACCCCCTGACAGTACAAGTACCGCACGCAGTGGAGGTTCTCTTGAACCGGACACAAACCCAACACCTGACTATAGCGAGACTGACAGGTTATGAGCTGACGTTATTTCAACAACACATAGAGATCAGACGATGCAACATACTGAATCCTGCTACTCTTTTGCCCTCTAGTACAGAAAACGTTCCACCACATGACTGTGTTGAAGTGATACATACCGTGACTAAACCAAGACAAGACTTGACAGATGTTGCACTCCCAGACCCTGACCTAACACTCTATGTTGATGGCTCATGCATGAGGACGGGGGCGGGAGAATTAGTGGCAGCGTATGCAGTGACCACTGCTACTGAAATCATAGAGACTAAAAGAATAGACATACTGTCAGCACAAGAAGCAGAGCTCATCACTCTGACACAAGCATGCATAAGAGCTAAGCACTTGAGAGTAAACATTTACACCAATTCACAATATGCATTCGGGGTAGTTCACGATTTTGGAGTACTATGGAGAGAAAGAGGTTTCTTGACCTCTCACGGGGCCAAGATACAGCATGGCCCCCTTATACAAGCCCTTCTGGAAGCGATACATTTACCGACAGCCATAGCTATCCTGAAATGCAAAGCACATACTACAGCCACAGATACCATTTCTCAAGGCAATGATCTGGCAGACCGAACTGCTAAACAGACAGCTCAGACCCCACTAGACATGACGAACTCACAGATACGATCAATGACAAAAGCCATGACAGTAAGGGATCCTTCCAGGGATGTACAAGACATACAGACACATGCTACTCTAGACGAATTAAAGAAATGGTCGGAACAAGGAGGGGTACTGACTGATCAGGGTTGGATGACTAAGGGCAAAGCAACATGGTTTCTTCCTGATTCGATGGTACAAGTGATCATAAATACCGCACATAGTCCTGCACACTTAGGAGAGAAAGCAATGCTAGACAGCTTACAGAATATCTGGTTCAACAAGCACCTGCGTGCAGCAGCGAAACAAAAAGTCAGAACATGTATGATCTGTTGCCAATTCAATCCAGGTAAAGGCATTCCGGTGGAACAAGGTGGATTCTCTCCACCTGACCATCCTTTTGAAGTCCTCCAAATGGATTATATCCAAATGAACAGATGTAGAGGTTACAAATATGTCCTGGTAGTTGTATGTGCACTCACAAGATTGACAGAAGCTTATCCAGTCCCTGATTATACTGCTGTAACTACCGCCAGACAATTGGTGCGAGAGTTTTTCCCACGTTATGGATTACCGCGTGTCGTATATTCCGACAACGGTCAGCCTGAACTCATGAAGCAGGTGTCCCTTCTGTTAGGGTATACCTGGAAGTTTCATTGCGTGCGACATCCTGAAGCAGCAGGCCTTGTAGAAAGGCACAATCAGACCTTAAAGACAAAACTAGCAAAGATTTGTGCAGAAAAAGGTGTAGATTGGATGGTAGCCCTGCCGGTTGCCCTCTTTTACATGCGAATGGTAGCCCATTCTAGAACTGGCTTATCCCCTTACGAAGTGGTCTTTGGTAGACCACCGAATATGTGGGGCACTCCGATGCCTAAAAAGATTACTGATGTTGATAGTAACATGCTGACAGATTACCTGGCTTCCTTGATGTCTGCACTACTCTCTTGTCGTTCGCAGGTTGCTGCCGCCTTCCCTGACAACACCCAGGTCAAGGAACACTCCATCGCTCCTGGGGATTATATTTTAATAAGGAACTTTGACAGGACGAGTCCTCTTGAGCCGAGGTGGAAGGCGCCGAAGTTAGTACTATTGACCATAAGGACAGCCGTTAAAGTCGAAGGACGGAAAGGATGGCTGCATATACATCACTGCAAGCGCTACTTCGGGAATAACGACTCTTTTAAAAAGGAAACGAACTTTTCAGACTTTGAGCCCCCTTTACTAGAGGAGACTCCTCAGCAGGAGTACAAAGCTAAACTTAGATCTAGAAAGCCAGACCCCGTTTGATCAATTAAGTCCACTAGGTGGTGAATCGGTTGAACATGTATTCTGACTTGCATAAGATCTCGGACAATGATAATCATAAAAAGAGCAAGATGAAAAGCAAATACTGTAAAATATTACGTGGTAGATGTATAGTGACTTTGATTTTTCTATCTCTTCTGTGCATCACGATAATATGTATCAGCTTAATACTACATGCTATTTTTCCTCCTATTGCCTCACTCTTACACTCCTCCACTAATGATACCATAAAGCATACATTTAGTGATCTGCCATCCTATGAGCTATCCTATCGACTTGCCCTGCGCAACAATACCTTTATTCAGATGCTGCACCATTCACATCAGACTAGCAATGCTACAGACTGCTGGGTCTGTGGCCGACTTCCCCCGTATCAGAAGGTGAAGGGGGTGTTGCCTCTTTTCCCTTTTCCGTTCTCCCATAATGGTTCTTGCGGAGCATGGTTTGCCTTAATGACATCCATCAACGGTGATGCCAAAGAATGTCAAGACAAGGAGTGTAGGGGTGACTGGGTATGGGGTAACTTGAATAAAGTCATGAATGAAGCATGTTTCGCAGACGAAGAAGGTCTTCCCCAAAGAAAAGGTACAGATCTAGAAAATGAAGAGTATCAGCAAGGAAATGCGACCCTCGACTTTATAATGTTGAATGTCAAGCCTCTACACAAAGTAGGTCCATCCTCAATTACAATCCTGCCAGTAAAAGGGGACTTGTGTGTCAGAAAAGAAGGCTCAGTACATTTGGGGCACAGCGAGTGTAATACTATAATAGAGTTTAAAGACAAAGGAAAGTCCTATTTCAGAGCATCACGACACACCTACTTTATTTGTGGCCAGACAGCCTATGTACAGCTGCCCTTAGACTGGGGTGGGACGTGCTACATATCATCTCTTTTACCACCCGTTTTCTTGGCCCCATCGAACTATCATCAAGATCCCCAACTAGCACTCATCAGACACAGACGAGGGCTCGATGCCTCCGGCATTGACCAGACCGAGACAGCTTGGGAGCAATATACAGATTTCAACAAAGGATTCTTTTTCTTCATAGGTCCCGTCCAGAATAGTAAACTTATCCGCAGGCTAACAAGGATTCTAGAAACAGTTGTAAATGAGACTGCATCAGCCCTGGGGAACTTGACCCAGGAACAGTCTGCTATGAGAATGGTCGTTCTTCAGAACCGCCTTGTTCTTGACGTCATCCTGGCGGATAGGGGCGGGGCTTGTAGAAACATCGGCTCCAGCTGTTGCGTTTTTATTCCTAATAACGCACCATCTGTATACAAAGCAATAACAAGGCTCCACAAGATTGCCCAAAGCATACATCAAGACCCAGGCACGTGGACTTGGTCCAGTTGGCTCTGGGGAGTAATATCGGCATGGGGATGGAAAGTGTTGACCGTCTGTGGGTTCATACTACTAATGGTATTTAGTTGTTGTCTATGTCTGCAGTGTGGCCCGGCCATTTGCGGCCTGTGTGCTACTGCATGTGTTCCACGTCCCCACATACAAAGCATTGAAAATGGAAAAATAATGCTGCAAGAACAGATCAACTGTCTCATGAGAATAGATGTGACATGAAGGGTCCACTAGGGGACAAGGAGGGAATGAGAAAATAAAGATTATGACAAGGCCTATGTGTCCCCTATGTGTTCCCCAACGTTTCGTGTACATGCATGTACGCCATGCATTTTCCCTCCATGGCCTGTCAACCATGATGCCTATGCTATAACGTGGCCTGCCATCAAGTCTTCCATGAGAGAAACGACAAATCTGCACTGAGGCCTACACGTTTTGCATTATGTTTTCCTGCACTCGTGCCATTTTCATGAAAGCCCATTTTTGTGGCTCAGCCGGAGCCTGAAAAGAGGTTTCAGGCCTCAGACGCTCTGAGAGCTGCAGCTGCGTATCCTTGGCCTCGCACACTTGGGCCTCAGCCAAAGGGACCCAGTCCGGGGTGCCGAGATAGTATTGAGCACGGTTATCTGCTTACTCCTACTGAATCACATTCCTGCCTGGAAAAGGAGGAATAAACAAAACCTGCCTGCAAAGGATAGAGCCTAGCCTTCCTGTCTCCCTTTCAGTGATTGCAAAGCTCACATCAGTGAAAAACCCATAGCCCCCATGTAAGGCCCACGCAGTGAATAAAGAAATAGAAGCCACATCGGCTCTTGGTGATGGGCAACCTATGTCACAGATCAGTTCCTGCTCCGGACTTTAGATATCAGATAATACAAGATGTGCTGGTCGTCCTGACACTGAAGGCCTCTCTTCCAGACTCCCCGGCTGCACAGCAACCTTCCCCCAGTTACACGTCAGTTACACGTCATGCTCGAGTTGAGCACAAGTAAGGCAAAGTTCCAGTAAAGTTCCAGCTGATCACGCAACCCCCTCCAGGTACCCACCCACCTATGACACTCACCTATGACTCATCAAGTGGACGCCCACATGGACACCCACCTTCACGCCTACTTACACGCCCACATGCTCTTATCTCATTCTCTCTTGCTCTGCCTGAAGCGCTCCTGCTTACGTATAATATGGGATGTATATATACTGTACTCTGTGAATAAAGTTGCAGAAGACCCTTCCTGATCCCTTGTGGTGATGGAACCATTCTCCCTATAACTCGAGTTATTGGAATAAAGCCCTTTTGAACCTGATACCACGGACTCAGCCTCTTGCTTTATGCATGATCCTATTGATACCTATAGAAATTATGAGTGCGTAATACTTTATTTACGACAACCGAGTCACAAGAAAACAAAAAAACAAAGGTGAAAAAAAAGAAAAGGGGGCAGGGTAGAAACACCCAGACCCCCAGGCCTGCTCTGGGGGTCTCACAAGGACAATTTCGGCTAAATTTGTGCTGGGGTCACGAATCCTGCCAAAATAAAAAAAAAAGATATGAAGCGCGGGCTCCCGTGCTTCATTTAATTGAGGCCCCCGGGTGGGCCACGTCCCGGGGGCATTTGCAGCAAATATATTCGGGGGCCCGTGGGGGCCCCGCAGCCCCGGGGACCGCCACCCCCAGGGCTTTCTTAATATTATGTGCGGGAGGCCACTCAGCCCTACCGCAGACCCGGGGACCGCCAACCCCTGGGGCTTCTTTTTTAATGTGTTGGGGGCCTCCAAGGCCCCACCAAGTCCCAGGGACCTCCACCCCAGGGGCTTTTATTAACTATTCATGGGGTCACACAGCCCCCCCTGCCCCGGGGACCGCCACCCCCGGTGCTTTTTTAAACAAATAAATAAACCTGTGTGGGGGGCTCCAGCCCCCCCACACGCCCATGGACCGCCATCTCCCTGGGGCACTAAAATCCAAAAGCAGGGGTCTGTTTCGGACCCCCGAGCCCCGGGGACCGCCACCCCCCAGGGCTGGCTCCTGCAGTGTCCTGGGGTGCCCACCCCTGGGACACTGCTGTTTGCTATGGCAGGGCAGGAGCTCCAGTCCTGTCATAGCAAACACTGGTTTGGATTTTGTAAGCGAGAGCAGGTTTCCTGCTCTCGATATCAAAATACAAACCAGATTGCTTTTCCACTAGGGGAGCTGCATGTTAGCAGCTCCCCTTGTGGGAAAGCAATGCCGGCTCCTGCAGGAGGCGGGGAGCCGGTGGGACCGTGGGGGCATTGGGGCTCCCCCCACAGTCCGCAACGGATAGGGCCTGCCCCGGGGGATGGGGTCCCCGGGGCCAAAATTGGTTCAGGAGGGGGGCCACGCGGTCCCCTCCATCAATGAATAACAGTTTTTTTTTAAAATGAGGCACAGCCCCGTGGGATGGGTTCCCCGGGGTCACTTGAGGCCTAAGGAGGGGGTCCACGCCTTTAAAAAGAATAAAAAAAGTAGCCATGCCCTGGGGGATGGAGTCCCCAGGACCAAAATTGGCATCGGGAGAGGGCCCCCTTCCCGTATTTTTTTTTTAGAATATGCAGGCCCTGGGGGATTGGGTCCCCAGGGCCCCAAATATTTTAAAAGGAGGGGGGGCCACACAGCCGCCCTTACAAAAAAAGAAAAAAGGCTGGCATCGTGGCGGAGGCCATGCCCCCTAACTGTAGCACTCAGCAAACGCGCCCCCTGGCGCGTTGTAGGTGGGGGAATTCATTTCTCTTGAATACTGAGGGTCCCTGAGGGCCAACTAGTCCACCAGGTACCTCCAGTATGCGCCAGGGAGCTGCATTGCAGAGAGGTGTTCAGAGGCCACGCCCCTTTTTACACCTCTCTGCAACACAGCTCTGTGGCGCTTACTGGAGGTACCTGGTGGGCTAGTTTGCCCTCAGGGACCCTCAGGACTCAAGGGGAATTAATCCCCCAATTTCCAATGTGCCAGTGGGTGCATTTGCACAGTGGTGCAGGGAGGGGGCGGGACCTGACATACCAAGTGTGCATATGCACTCCCTGGCACATTGTAAATTGGGGGATTAAGTCCCCTTCAATCCTGAGGGTCCCTGGGGGCCAACTAGGCCCCTATGTCTTGTGTTTTTTATTATTTCACAAGTCAATGTTAGGTGAAGTAGGTAATCAAATTTGATAAATTGATAAATAGAAGTAAACCAAGAATAGAATTCCCAAAATGTATGGTGTATGGGTTAAATAAAAACCGAGGACTGGAAAAGTGATGCCCTGGCAAGAGATTGGGATTATCCAGCGCTACTCGAGTGAATGTTATTTTTATGTATTACTTGCACACCTCTCTTCCAGTATTTTAGTACAACTGTTGCCCAGAAATTAAATCTGTAGCAAAAATGATTTGTTTCATTTTTGAACGTGTGAGATACTTGGACACAAACGCCATGTCCACGTTGAATTCCACTTTTTCATACCTAAAATAATTGCAAAGATTCATATGGCCCATGACTTTGGTTTAATCATCAAGACCACTATACCCGCAGGCAGCTATTATAAAGAGTTGTCAATTGTGAAAATATGACTCCATCGATCATGACATTGTACTATGACTTCCACACTGCCTTGTACTGGAAGAATTCATTCCAAAAGCGCTTTTTTTGTTTCACTAAACTCTGGAATACAGAACTGATGACCAAGTATGTCAGCAATCTTTATAAATCAGTAAAATACAAAACTCCTGATGACCATGGAATGGTCAGCAATTATTTTTTGAACGTTAATATTCAAGTATTCTCTCATTGGATTGGTGTACGTGTGTGTAATGTGTTGGGGATGGGTTTAACCCCTTCAGTGCCCATGACGAGCTGGACTCGTCATGGGCCGCGGTGGCGCTGTGCCCATGACGAGTCCAGCTCGTCATAGACCCCGCCCGCTAATGCAACGGCCGGCACTGGGCGGGGAAAGGGGCGGGCACTGAAGGGGTTAAAATGTTTTCTTAATGAGTTGTACTATATTTTGTTGTTTACTTCATTTGTTTATAGCATTGTCCCACATGCATGAAGGGTCTGATTTACTAAAAGTTCAGGGCAATGCAGCACTGTGTGCTGCTTAGCACCACCCCAGCCACTGTTGTGCCATGGTGCAAGCATGCATTCCTTACAGGCAGGATTGTTTTTGTACAGGAAGGGATACCTTGTTGCAGAAAAACAATTCTAAGAGACAATTTCCTCTTTCTATGTGTGATGGGCTCTGACTTAGTGAATGTTACTTAAGGTCTTGTGTTGCCTTGTGTCGACGTTCGTGACGCAAAGACAACACAAGTATTTAGTAAATCTGGGCGGAAGTCTCCCTTAGCTGGCATCTTTTTTTTACTTTACTCTGATGCTGTTGCAAAAGCATTGGTTTTACCTGCAGCCAAGTACACACGTTGAAGTCAATGGGGTGCACCTTAGGTAAAGGTTGAAGACATATTCTCATCTTTCGCTGGAATAAAAAAAACGAAAAAAAAGATCTCAATTAAGAGAGGCTCAATTTTCCCTGTCTATGTTCCCGAAAGTATTTTAATTTAAATCATTTCAGTCTAAAAATATTTCTTGTCTTGTTTTTTTTACAAACGCATACTCTAGTGATGTTGAATTTGTTGGTATAATGAACATGAATGTCGATGAACAGAGTGTATTGAGTAAAGTGACAACTGTGCAGCTCTTCGGATGGTAGGACGAACACCTGCCTCATTACATCCCCAGTTTGCCACAGCTGCAGCTTGTTTCACCGCGGATAGTTATTGCTTTCCCTCGGTAGATTATGTGAGCAGTACCACCTGTGGTGTCTTTACATGCAGGCCAGTGTTAGCTGCATGAAAGAAAAGAAACTGCTGTTTCCTGCTTAATGAACCCTACATTCTCAGTGGATAGTACCAGATTGTAAACGATGCTCAGCCGTCATGTTAAACAAACCTTTAACATCCACTAACTATGACAGAGCAAACACGCACATCCGTGGGATAAGGGAAAGGATGTGCGTTGACTTCCGACCGCAGCGGAGTCGCAGGGTATAAAGTTTGGGGCAGATTCACAAGCCCCTTGCGCCATTTTTGCGCCGCCGTTGCCTCACATTTTGTGACCAGCACTGGCATAAAAATGCGGCCCATTTACAACGTGACGCATCTAGAGAGATGCATCACTTTGTGAAGCCCTGCATCTCATTATACCTGCGTCAGAAATGCAGGGTGGGCGTTCCCACGCAAAAAAGCCTCCCAGAAGTGACGCAGTGAAATCTACAAGATTTCACTGCGTCACTTCTAGGACGCCACTGCGTCAAAAACTTACGCCTCCTTCGAGCAGGGGTAAGGAGTGACACAGCACAATGAGGATAGGCCTCCCCATGCATTGCTGGAGTTGCGTCGTGCTTGCGACACGACTCCAGCAATGCATGAATTTTGCGCCAACAGATGCGTCAGAAATTAAAGATGCATCAGAATTTCTGACGCATCCATCAATCCTTGCGCCATGGTGCACCGGATTGTAAATACAGTGCATCCATGGTGGAGCAAGGGTTTCTCAGGTTGGCGCAGGGAAAGTGACGCATCTCTACAAATGCATCACTTTCTTGTAAATCTGCCCCTTACTGAACAGGGAAAGTGTAAGTGAAAAAGCAGCCAGCCAGGAGAGGCAGAATGCAGTGAGTGAATTGTGTAAAAATGTAGGCACAGTTTATCAAGAAAGAAAAGGTATGAAATGGAAAGGGTATCGAAAAAATTCAAATAAAAACAAGAACCATTTTTGTGTATGAGTTTGTATGTTACATAATGTTAGTTCTCATGTCTCAATGTTCCACAGTTGTTATTAATCATCCAATCAAAGCTGATGCAAAAATTGTGATTAATTTATTAAACAAAATCACCCAATTTACTTCAACACTACTTGAAGATCATTAACGCCAAAACTCGAAGCGTTTGAGCCCTAAACCTAAAACTTGTATCAATAAACGTAAGTATATGTGATGGAGCATGTTGTCATCCCACAGATATTGATTAAGGACCTGCTTGTACTCTGACCAGAAAGCTGGAACCCCTAGAGTCCTTTTTCTCGAATCCTCATAGGAGCATTTACGTGAGCTTACCAGTAGGCTGAGGAAATCATGGCTTTTATCCACCTGGATAATGTTACTGAGTAAGTTGGTCTGGCCGAATATCCCATAACTGACTGGTTGTCTGACTTCCAAAATGAACAAGACTTCTTCAAGCTCACCAGAATTGCACTCTTATCAACAAGAGAAGGCACTCACCTAGTAGATTCCAGCAATGATTAGCTGCCTGCTTTTGCCAGACAAGCCTCCTCAAAGCTTTCTCCACTGCCCATTGGCAATCAGTGGCAGAAAGATGGACCAGTAATGTGAAAAGTTCAAATTCAATTGATCATACTGGACCAACCAGAGATCATCATGGACGTTATTTAGGAGTTGCCAGGGGTCGCAGCTGCAACCCCTGGCACTGTCTTTGCGACCCCTGGCCTCAGAGGTGGCAACATTAATTCCAGGAACACACTGGCAGCTCTTCCTCATGAACGTCGGTTGGCGATCCACTCTCTTGCGTTTTTTATTAAACTAATAGTGAATAAGGTTTCAATATTCACTATTAATGTAATTAAAAATGGAGCACATTTAGCTGGAATATGACCTTCCCTGACAGCTGTGGTAGGTAAACAAAAATTGCTTTTAAATGTACCTTGTGGGCAAACGTGTGATTACATGACAGAGAGATCATGTGTAAATGTGCATGTATAAGTATGTGTGTGTGAGTGAAATTGAAGGTCAAAGGGGGTGTGCTGTTACCTCCGCTACCCCTGGCATTTTGGTTAATTGACATCCATGAGGATCAAGGTCTCATTCTGCACCAAGCCAAGCAAATGTTAGCACATCAAAAACATATTTAACTTTGAGGGAATGCCCTCCACTAGGCTACAAAATCCAGTTAATTGGAAATACGCTGTTTCTATAGGCCTGCTCAATCAAACATGAAACTAACCAACTCAAACACTGAAACATTAGACCCCCTCACAAGCAGGGATTCATCCTCTAGATGAAAGGGAAGGTGTTTGGGGGAAACAGTCATTTGGGCATGAACATTGCCAAGTGTTCCCCAGGGCAATAGTTTCTCCATCTAAAAAATTAAATACAGTCTTTCTGTTCCACAAGGGGCAAAAAGTCTACTAGCACCGAGGATGTTATTTCTTTTTTTAAAGAAGGGGTGGGGCTGACCGCCCAGGCATCAGACCATACCCCAATCCACAAATGCCATCACAGTCATTCTGCACCGCCGGGGGTAGATTATTGAGGTTTACCCCCAATCTGCCCCTCATCAGCGGAAATAGTAAGAATGGCATGTGGGTGGCCTACCCATGCATTGGGCCTGGCCTCACAACTAAAGTGCCCCATAGTCTAACTGGGGGGTGGGGGGTCAGAAAGCCTGCTGCTCTTGTTAAAAAAAAAGAATGGGGTGGGGGTGCCAACCCACATCGGGCTATACCCCACCACATACTTCAGTTTACCCTATCTTCAACATGGAGCTTCTCTGTGTATAACATTGCATATTTGATACCTTTATTGCACAGCACACACTTCGCGTCTGAGATCTTTTTCTTAGCTCTTTGCACTGTGATAATGAAGTCTGGAAACACGGTATTGTCCATACCCTGATAGCATTGCAGGCCTTTGTAACTGGAAAGTCTCAGTATTGTATCTCAGTCACAATAGTTGAGTAGCAGACTAATGATCAGCAGTGGGGGCACTCCAGCTATGGGCCTGGGGGATAGAGAGTGATATGCCCATGCTATAAAAGATCTAGCAATATAGCGCAGCTTAATCCATGTGGTGTTGATTCGTCCAGACCCAGGATCCCAATGTTATAGTGGCAGGAGTGCAGTTCAAATGTTAATTTTTAGTGGTAACTATCACCAATGTCTTAGCCATGACTGCCTGTTTGATTGCCTATCCCACACTATCGTTCTCCAGGTTCAAGATGAGATGCTCAGAACCATCCAGATGCTCATTGTCTATGACTAGCCACTCTGTTAGTTTACCCAGTAGAGCCATCATTGCATTATGTTTCCCATCAATTGCTGTAACACCTGTC
This sequence comes from Triturus cristatus, assembly GCF_964204655.1. Classification (NCBI taxonomy): domain Eukaryota; kingdom Metazoa; phylum Chordata; class Amphibia; order Caudata; family Salamandridae; genus Triturus; species Triturus cristatus. The sequence continues at coordinate 753,979,494 of NC_140589.1, forward strand.
TTTATATCAAGAATAATCCATTTGGTTTCATCCTCAGTCATCTGGGCCTTGTCACCATTCGCATTTGGTCCATCCAAATGGTCCCTAGCACATTTACAGTGTTCAACCATAGGATTGCCATGCCAATCCACTTTCCCCATTTTGTAGCAGATTGTTATGGCAAATAGTTAAAACTTCAGTGGATTTGTTAGAGTTTTTGAAAGCTGGACAGTTTCGAGCCACATTAGGAAGTTAAAGTGAGCCGGGCTCTATAGAGCATGGGTAACAGTGGTGATACCGAACAGCTCCTGCATGGTGTGCCAATTGTTTAGTGTTTAACAGTTAGCTCCTATTGGAGGAAATGCAGACGGGCCAGTCTTCTGTCCAAGAGGTCAGAGATATTGCTTATTGTACACATGCAGCTGTGTTTTTGAGAAGATGTGCACGTCCTGCTCAACCACAGAAGGCTGTCTGCAAGGGAAGGGGGTCGCCACAAGTGCCTGAAACTCACCATTGACAGTAGGTCAGCCATTTTATGTGCATCCTAACCTGAGCAGCAGTCAGTAGTCCCCAACTGGCATCCACATTTCTCTCTGGATATCTTGTGGCCACTTCAATCAGGCCTCCATAAGTGTGTGCACCATCCCATCAGCACTCAGTGGAGAGTAGCCACCACCATCCCCTAAAAGGTGCAGACCCAGCTGTCAGAATCCTCACAGAACACTGCGGCATCCACAGCCACTAACAGGATCAGTGCATCTCTCAGACATTGTCGAGTGCCGGGGCAGGGTCAATCACGATTGGCAGTATAGAGATGAGCTAGATTTCAAAGGCTATTTATCTCCCATGTCAGAGCTCTGACTTTAGGTAGCCTTCTTGTTGTGCGGTAGGCCACACCCCTGTGGAAGAGGAATTGATAAGGACACAGCCTAAAGGTGATGTGAGGGTAGGCATGCATAATATCGGGAGAAGCCACAAAGAGGTTCTAATTGATGTGTATAATTGATTGAATATTTCCTTCTAGACCAAAAGTATGATGCCCACCATTTCTCTATAGAAGATATACGTGTTCTTGGTAAAACAATTATGAATTCTATTTATAAAAGCATTTTTTGATCCTGTGTTCTTGCAGTTAATTCAGCACCCATGTCTGGAGAGGGAGGGGACAACTCAATGAGATGCATCATTTGGACACTCTCCAATACCCAGCAGTCTGGAATACATTCTTGTCTTGACCCTGCACATATTTTTCAGCAGCATATGACCGACAAACCTATGTGAAAAAATATCAGGAAGCCTACATGACAAATCTTGTCAATGTACAGGTGCACCGATGCAAAGTCTCAGTTCTACATGTGTGCAAATGGTGTGGGATGCAGCCTAGGAGGCCCATCTCAAGTAACGCCGAATTGAGCTTCGGGTAGAGCTGGGCACAGGATGCTGACTCGCTTGATGCATCACCTGAGAGGATTTATCCCTTGATGCCTAGCAGAGTTTCACAACTTTGAGAATGCTCTGGCTGGATTTCGAACCCTAGTAAGTGCCAAGAAGGATCTATAAATTGGACTTAGTTTGATTATATTTTGAGGAATGAGTGGCCTTTGCTTGAGCAGGTGCCTCCCAGAGTTTCCATTTAGCTTACTTACGATTGGCAGGCATTTTGATGTTTAACCCTCTCAGACAGAGAGATACCATTAGTGTGCTGTTTTCCTTCTCCTCCCCCATTGCAAGCCCTGTTGAAGTGGAGAATATAAGATTTTAGCTCCCTGAACAATGTGTTACCAAAACGCGTGTCGGCGTTGCTGCTGACTACAGCAGGAACACTAGGAGATTATGACTAGATTATCTAAAAAAATATTTTTAAGATATATAATGGTGGAAATCAATATATGTTCACAGCTATTTAGTAGCTTTGCACTATCTATTGCATTGAATGTGATGTGACTTCTATTTTGCGTATATATGTGAAGAACTTGCTTTTCTGACTATAGAATATGTGTACTGGCATTTGAAATATTAGATGTTTAAATTCAAGGAGCTACCTTTCATTCTTTTGCTGTAATTATTGTATATATTTATCTTGGTATGTTGGATGATATAGCTATGCATATGATCAGAGTGACTGTAGAGATATTTTAATGAGGAGTTTTTGACTGTTGCGGGTTTGTGAGATTTAGATTTATTGCTTTTTCTTTTTTTGATTATTGATTGTTGCGTTCAAAAACTGTGAACTATATATAATAATGTATGTATATTTTGATTAATACTACATATGCAAGCATGTTGAATTATATCCTTTGATTAAATATATATATATATATAAATATATATATATATATATATGTATATATACATATATATATATTCACTGAAAAAACCATAGGTTTCACACATGTTATAGTTAGCTGGACATTTTACTGATAAAAAACCAATGAAATTCCCCCGTTATAGTTACTGTAGGCAACTATAACTCACGCGACCGCAATCCTCTGCTGATGCTAATACTGTATTTAGACACTTATTTGCCCATATCTTCTTCCATTAAATTTTAGCTATACATATATTACAAATATTTTTTTTTCATAAAGACACATATGTCATCAGCAGAGGATTACGGTCGCGTGAGTTATAGTTGCCTACAGTAACTATAACGGGGGAATTTCATTGGTTTTTTATCAGTAAAATGTCCAGCTAACTATAACATGTGTGAAACCTATGGTTTTTTCAGTGAATTAGCAAGGTTTTTTAAATGCTATTTCCTAACTATAACGTGTGTGAAACCTATGGTTTTTTCAGTGAATTTGTACGGTTTTTTAAATGCTAAGTTACTTTACGCCATTTGTGGCGTGCGCGCCCACTTAACGCAGTTCGTTCCGTGCACGGTTTTTATCAACTTTAATAAGCCCTGTACATTTGGTGGCCTTCGGCCACCAAAAGCACAGGGGGTGAGGTCAATGTGGATAGTGTTTTTTTTATTTCGATTTTATAATTTCATGTTGGCAAAATTACGTTTTTTTCCCTATTAATAAGCCCTGCACATTTGGTGGCCTGCGGCCACCAAAAGCACAGGGGGTGGGGTAAGTGTGGATAGTGTTTTTTTTATTTTTATTTTTTTACCGTAAGCGTACGGTAAGCTTACGGTAAGCGTACGGTAAGCGTACGGTAAGCGTACCCCGCGAAATTGCCGAAAAAAAAATAAAACCGTTTTTGCTCTTGGGGGATGTTTGGGGACTCCCTCAACATGACTATGTGGGAGGGAGTTGTCAAAACAGCCCCGTAACATGTTTTTGGCCATCATGTTTGATAAACAACACTCAGTGCGAGAGACAAAATGGCGGACGCCGCTTCCTGGTTTCGGCCGATTCGAATGTTTACTAAGATCTAAGAGCCAATCAGAATCGCGCTCGCGCACGCCACCGTAAGCTTACGGTAAGCGTACGGTAAGCGTACGGTAAGCGTACCGTAAGCGGGCTCAGATATATATATTGATTTAAAGGCTATTTTCTCAGAATCTACTGAACAGATTTACACCAAACCTACAAAAGGCACTTCCTTGACCTAGGGACTACCTCTCTGCCAAATTTCTAGTAATTCTGTTCAGCCGTTCGGGCTGTAGCTCGTTCTAAAGGTCCTATGGAAAAATGCATGGGAAAAACGCGTTTTGGGACCCCCCTTTTATCTCAGCCCCCGCTTGACGAATCCCCCCGAGACTTTCAGGGTAGGAGCGGAGCGTAGCGCCCCACCTATTTTGAGAAATTCGCGAGGATTCGTCGACCGGCGCCAAAGTTATTCAAAATAGAATGTTGAGGTTTTCCTATGGAAACGTGGTCCTAACTATAACTACCTACTGGCGACCGCCAGTAGGTAATATATATATGATTTGTGTATGGTGTTTACATCAATAACTGGGTCAAATATGGGGAATGGCTATCCCAGATAAAGGTGAGATATTCCGCTTCATGTCTGACTTTGGGCAGGCTAGTTCGTTTGTATTTTAATTGACATCACAAGTAATAGTATGCTTTCTTATCCATGGCAAATGAACATCATAGATCCCACAGGAAATCCCACAGGAAAAATCTACAAATGGGTGGGCAGGTACCTCAACCGAGCTATAACAACTGGGTCTTCAGCAAGTTAGACATTCTGCACTGGCTGGGACCCTGACTCAACCTAGTCCTCTGGGTGAATAAAAGGCCATTGGTACCTTAGAATTAACCCTTGGACCGCTGGTGGTCCTCAAGAGTGCAAAAATAGCATGAACTCTACAACAAAGCATGTATTCTCTTCCAAATAATGAAGGTGTCTTTAGGGGTCAATTCCATTTAGGACTTAATTAGAGTGAAGCATGTTTTTGGACTCAATATTCTTGATGATGCAGACAGGAATATCCTTCAGGTGTCATTTGGATCCGTGGTCTATAGACAGCATCTTTTGATTGCTCAGCATCTCTCAAATTCTGTAGCACTCTATGCCAATATTGCAGTAATTATGAAAAGAACTCTGGGACTTCATAGCATCTTTGCAATCACTATTGAATTGCCATGGTACTGGGCTGTTTGCTTTTTTGACACCCTTTAAATTGATGAAATAATTTTGCCCCTCGGATACTATATTTCCAAGATTAATCCAGATTGAACAAGTGTCTTAATATTTGTATTCTTCTTTCCTAGTCAGCAGTGATATCCCCCATCTTAAACTTGAGATTTGGCTCAAATTTAGACCCTTGCTCATTACACCATTTCAACATGGTGATTCAGATTGCTGTACCCTTCTTCTGTCAAATGTCACCTGGAGAATGGAAATGTTACTCTTGGATTTGAACGAACCATTGTGCTGCCTTGCTGACAAAACTTCCTTTTAGTACTAGGGATGTTTCTAACTGCCAGGACACTGCAATCATTGAAAGGTGGTTTCAAACCAGTTTCTTTTTTAAAGCTTCAATATGCTTAAAAGTGTTCAGGTTTTGTCCCAACCAGAGGCACCGAACCTGTTCTAGTTCTTGTCCTTTATGACATTAGTAGTGTGCTGAATAGTGCTGATGTCTCTGCCATATCAACAGTGTTTACTTGACATCATAAGACATCATCCAACATTACATTCTGGCCTCTCAACTACACCTGAATGGAGAGATGCAAACTGAAACTTAGGTCCGACTGGCTCTCGGAGACTTACGGCCGGTCAGAACTGCACCATAATCTCCTATGGTCAACTTTTCTGCCATCGGGATTACGATATTTGTTTCCCACAGTCTTTAAGTGCCGAACTTTCCGGCATGGAAAAGCTGTCGGAAAGTGACTGTAGGGGCCCCTAACAGGGCCCCCTTGCCTCCGCGGCCTACTGATGGTGGCAGAGGGCATACCTAGGGTGCCTCCTGTAAATCCATGCACTATGTGGCAGGCACCACAGGGTGCCTGCCACTGGGTGCAAGGTTTTACACACACCCTTATTTCTTTATGAGAGCCTGCACTACGGCCTGATTATGGCTGTAACACATGCTCCCATAGAGAAATGTGAGTATCCGACGAACAGTGTTCGGTCGCATCGTAATTAGGTGGTCAGAGGTCGGTCGCTCACGAGACTAAGACGGTGTCGGTTGGAAGCAACTCTGACCAACATCGTAATCAGCCCCATAGTGATAAATGTAGGATTTACTACTTGAAGATTGGATAAAGGGACATACTTGGCTAGAGAATAGGAAGAATTTGGGATTGGGTTATGCTGTAACATGTATACCCAAATGATATTGAATGACACCCAGTGTCGTATTCAATAAAACTGTAATAAAACTATTGGTTTGAAAAATCTGTACGTTCCGCTGGGAAATTTAGCAGAAAGTGTGTTTGTCAGCATGATAGAAGTACTTTAGGCAAATAAAGATCGATGGTCACCATGGTGTATCAGTTGGCAATAACTTCTTCCAAGGGGTTTCTCTTGCCTTTGAAAAACAAATAAGCATTGGCACTGACACCCTGAATGTTTGTCCCAGAGTTTAGGGAACATGTGAGCATTTAGTTACTTGGATTGCAGTATTGAGCAGGACAGTTCTGAGTCCGAAAACTCTAAGAGCAATGGCTCCATCTCCAATTGGGAGGCAGAAGCGAGAATTAAGAAAACAGATCATCTGTTGATTTTTGCACCATTCAATGTGACCCTAAGGAAATGTTTTCCTTAATGAGCTCATCTTTTACCATTGATTGCAAGTAATTTAGCGATGTCTGAGCAACATCAAAAAGTTCATGCTGCTCTAAATAATTTGTTAAATTTTAACTAGGTATATTAAGTATCTGATGCCTAGAATAGACTCTACATGTAACAAATGCACAGCTGTAGACTTTCATTGATAGTTTTTTTACAAACTCCCTTCATATATGTGATAGTTGATGTCAAGAAATGGCATCGGTCCTTTGCTATATTATTTTTCTAGTAATTTACAAACATCATTGTCTTTTAGCTAGGAGGCATATTGTTAGCAATTTTTCTATAGAGCACAAAAACGCACATATTCAATGTGATTTGTCCATAGCTCCAAAATGACTATTAGCTTGGTGATGCAGTGGAAGGAGGCATTATCCATTTTATATTAGCCCATAACTAGGTTGTCATATAGGAAGTAAGCCTGGTTCTCATCTCAGTACCACAAACATGTGGTAAGTGTAATTTTGAAAAATAAGGTGGATTGCTTGTTGAACTATCACCACTCTTCACAATATACAATAGGATCTCTAAAAAGACAAAACTCTGCTTAGTGTAAGGGTAAGAGTGTATATTGCCTGAAACTAGATTTTCTTTTTGAAAATAAAAAAGAATATACCACCCCTCACCATGAGTCATCTCCCATAGCGAGGGGAGCATAATTACTTTTTTACTATACCTTACCACCAGGGTCTGCCTGGTGGTGACAGACAGTAAATAAAATTGCTATATGTCTGTCCATCCTAATTGGGTGGGTGGGCATAAGGTCATATCTCTAACGCCCCTCACTCCGTCGGGCAGTCAGAGAGGTTTTGCTATGGTGGTGATGGAGTAGTTACCACCATAACCAAACCTATGGTCCGCCTGCATTTAAATTGGGAGGACATACCATTTTCTTGGTGGTAAGCATACTCTGTTGCAACAGATAATGCTTGCCACAATTATATAAATTGGGCCTGAAGAGCTTTACAATATTCTCTTGTAAAAACATTACAAGATCTATTATCAGCCAACTAAGATTTAGTGATAGAAAATCTCAGGTACAGAGGAAAGTTGTACAGGGTCAAATCTAAGGTGTGCATTTACAGAGGAGGGGCCAGAGGAGGAGGTACGTTTGGCGCTGCAAGGAAGTGCCACCGCCGTAAAGGAGACTAGCCTTTCTGCAGCTGCTGTGGATCATGCCACCCTACATGTCTGACATATCAGAGACGTTATGTCATCTACAGAGGATGAGGGTTCATGGGAGGCAGGTACAGGAAGCAGTTCATGAAGCCGTAGAGGAGGAGTACCTCAGTAGGGGCATATTAGGACTGCCTTGGAGGCTGGTGTGAAATCAACAGATCCCATCACACCTCTGCAATGCCATTTAAGTTATTCGTCCAGTGACCAATATCGAAATCCAACACTATACCGTAGCCCAATTTTTAGACTTGCATTATGATGAAGTGTAGAAAACACTGCTAATATTGAAAGAGACACCTATAACCACAAAACAACTCTTTGTTAGTCATCAAACATTACGCCTTCAGACGTATTGCTAGAGTTAAACCCTTCAGGTTTTACAAAACTGGTATATGGGCCCATAAAGCACAGCAATGCATTGTCACAGAAGCACAACTTCTTCTCTATTGCACTATTAGCGCGATAATCTCCTTGTACTTATTTAAACCCTGTCAAGAAAACTTCACAAACGTGAATGTGTTTTCTGTGCTGTAAAGAACTGCATTTAGCATGAAAATGTATTAGACAAATCACTCTGAAGGGCACCCAACCTTGAAATAAAAAGTAGCACTATATATTGTTTTTTTGCAATCTTGATGACACTATGAGATCTGAAACTTGAGTGCTACAGCCCACGCTAGTTTGTGGACTTTAAAGGCTGCCTGCTTTCCATGATGCTTGTGAGATGTGGTTCTTTTCTTCCTTAACTGCTGATGTGGCAAGAGACATTGCCCCCAGTGCTGATGAGATTAAATGAGTCAGGATCATATTAGAGTGGGTATGGATGTGGTGTGGAGGTGGGGCGGTTGGCGGAAGGGCTGGAATGCTGTCTGAATTTAGAAGGGGAACCAGCGGCAACATCCCTTTCTTCATCAAGGGTCCCTGGGCTCTCACACGCTGTTATCTATCTAACCTACTTAGAAGCTGTGCCACTCCCACACTTAAAAGAAGATTTTTGATTAGAAAGGTGAGCCTAGAGATCCATCATTGTAGTATGCTTGCTCACAGGTCAGTGGTGATTTAATTATTAATTTCCTATCCTTATTTTCCTAATTGAAACCAAACACAAAGAAGATCATAAAGACCAATGACTCCTTGTATCACATTAGCACACGCTATTGAGAATGTTGCTGTAGTACTGCAGCTAAAAACCAAGGTTCTACTCATTAATAATATCTTGGGATAAGCCGTATTATGCGGTTTAAGCATAGAATAGACTGTGGTCGTGAATGGCCACAGGGGGCACAAAATCTTAGTTATAAAAGCTCATTACTCAAATATGGGTTAGTTCTTCTCTCCGGAAACGTCAAAGGAATATTAAAATGTTTGCATAATTAGATCATTATATGTTGACCCTGAAAGCTTAAGAAGCAATTAGACTAAAATGCAGGCCTGAGAAAACAACCAGATGCTATTTTAAGGCTATCATGGGAATACATAAACTTTGAGAGGAGGAGGCCACAATTTATACTCTGGGATTGAACATGTATTCGCCATTTAAATTGTTCAAGGTGGTTTTGCAAATAATTATTTTACTTCACATTTTCGCCTCTACTTCTAAATGGACGGATGATACCGGGATGTGTTAGCTCAGGCCTATGGAAGGCCTTCATGACCTTTCATTACCTCCTCGTCCTGTCTTCCCGTCCCATTCTTTAACAGTGAGCAGCCAGTCTGCTCCACAGAAACCTACTACCTAGCAGAGCTTTTCGCACTTCCCCCAACATGGCGCCACCATCAGGTGACGATAAAGGGGGAAGTGCGTCATAGAACATCCTGAGAATACCAATGAAAACCCAGAAAGGAAAACAATCACCCAAGACAAAAACCAGGGAGGGAGGGAAGGGCTCAGGAATGGAACGGGAAGACCAGGACTCAGAGTAATGAATATTACTGGTGAGTAACCGGGCATGAAACTTGTTAGAAACAGGAGGATTGGGGGAACATCTATTTATGACCATGCACGATACTGTTTGGCACCCACGTCAAATTTTCTACAACTTTTTGAAATGTTTATACATTAACCTTACTTGCTTCACTGTATATGTTAACAGGATGTGTTCTTTTTGATTTCTTCGTATGCATATCAGGTAGTGAAGTTACCTTTTATGTATGCTTGCACATGATTTTGGGTCTGTGGTGCTTTTTTGTTTGCAACTGTGAGTGTGTGTGGGTGGCAATAGTGGCAACCTTGACTAAAAGCTAAGTTTGGACTGGCCTTTCAAGCAGTCTGGCACTTCCAATGAGTCCAACTTTAAAGGACCATTGTGTGGGCTGATTTTTCTGGTCTTGTCACAACCCACAGGACCAAAATAAAAATGCCTTTTCTCTGGCCCTTTCAAGCTAGTCTATCTGGTAGTGGTAGACTGCCCACAAAACCAGTCCAAGATTACTAAAACCTGGATTTAAGCTAACAAGTGCAACCCTGTCGTATAACTTATAATTGGCATTCCACTCTGTGCCACACTACTTCAAATAAAGATGTTTCTGAAAGGAACGATTATCACTGCAAAGGTCGGCTAAATGGCTTTCTTCTGATATTTATGAATGTATATTGTGCACAATTCAAAGTCTGCCAGTATTGTGGAAAGCGAAGAGAAATACAGCGGATCTCTTTCTCTCATGTATTAGGAACACAAACCGTGTATGTTAACATACCTTCTTATTAGAAACACGAATCAGACATTAAAATGTATTTAGAACATATATTTAAAAGACAGAAAATGAGGAAGGTTAAGGAACAGTTAACTTTCCCACGTATGTGGAATTAACTAAGTATAAAAATACTATTCTTATCTTGGCTGTGTCTATTACTTTCGCATGGCAGCGCCTCAGTGCCAAAGCGCTGGCTAAGACGGAAGTCAATGGTGCTATCTCATCAAGCATATCATCTGATCTGGGCATTAAGCACATCATGCACAGAGCCAGCATGAAGTCGACAAGAAGTGACCAAAGACAACCATTATGTTCACCACAGTGATAACAAAATTGAATTTATATATATATATATATATATATATATATATATATATATATATATATATATATAATCTACTGGCGGTCGCCAGTAGATAGTTATAGTTAGGACCGTGTTTCCATAGGAAATCCGCAACATTCTATTTGGAAAAACTTTGGCGCTAGTTGACGAATCCTCGCGAAATTTTCAAAATAGGTGGGGCGCTCCGCTCCGCTCCTACCCTGAAAGTCTCGGGGGGATTCGTCAAGCGGGGGCTGAGAAAAAAGGGGGGTCCAAAACACGTTTTCCCCATGCAATTTTCCATAGGGACCTTTAGTCCAAGGTACAGCCCGAACGGCTGAACAGAATTACTTGAAATTTGGCAGAGAGGAGATCCTCAGGTCAGGGAAGTGCCTTTTGCAGGTCTGGTGTCAATCTGTTCAGTAGTTCCTGAGAAAATCAAAAGTAAAATCATATATATATGTGGGCGGAGCCTAACCACACATCTCATCCTGAGATCAGATTGGCTGTCAGCACTTCATCCAAGAAGTGTTGGCAGCTATCTTGGGACCAATATACATGATAGCACCTCATTAAAAAGCATTGCAGTTAATAGAAGGTTTTAAGACTTTAGTTACATTATAAATCATTTGTTGATGGTACCATACTCATTTTAGGAATTGTGGTATGTTCTAAGGTGATTTCACCATGTGAAAAAGCCTTCTGCTGGGATATCATGATTGAGAGAAAAATATTTTCTCATGCTTTTCCCACAGAGGTTTGGAAGGTGATCTATAAGCTAAACTGGGAGCTTATTTTCTGTAAATTCACTTCATCTTTCTCAGTCATGTGAGAATGAAGTCTGACATTCTCAGTAAAACATGTACATCCAACAAGGGCAGAGACTGTCAGTTGATTCCTTTGTGTTCTACTGCAGCTTCCCAGGGTGTTCCAAAGAACAACTAGAGCGCTAACAGTCCTACTTATGATAAACATATGGCACACCTGAAGCCATCTTGCTTGGATTAAAGTGGTAACTCTTAAAACATTTAATTTAAAAAGGAACAAAATGAGGGGGGGCATTTTTCCATAAAAAGTATGATTAGTGCTGCAGAAAGAAAAATTAGGGCACATTTTGAGTGACTTCTCAAATCCTCTTCTATTTCATTAAAAAATTCTGACATGCAGACTGAAACATGCACTTTCAATACCAGCAGCAGTTTTTCCTGGTGAGCAGTAGCTTTACTACAGTGATCTAATGAGCAAAAAGAGTGCTAACATTCTGAATTTATGGCAAATGTGTGACACATCTGAATGCCTTCTTGATGGAATCAAAGTAAAAAACTGAAAGTATTTCCTACTGAGGAGACTGCAGTAAATGAGGAAATTAGGAAACTTCATAACAAATAAGTCTCCCAAGATGGCCACCAGAGACAAAAGAGCCCAAATGTAGCCCAAATATCACCCAGATGTAGCCCAAGTATAGCCCAATGACAGAATGTCACAGAGTGTTCTTAAAAACAACTAGAGCGCTTACTGTCTTCATTATGACAAAAGTATGGCACACCTGAAGCCATCGTGATTGGAATAAACTGGTAACACTTAAAACATTTAATTTGAAAAGGAACACAATGAGAGGGTTCATTTTGCCATAGAAATTATGATTAATGCTGAAGAAAGGAAATGAGGGCACATTTTGAGTGACTTCTCAAATCCTCTTCTATTTCATTAAAAAATTCTGACATGCAGACTGAAACATGCACTTTTAATACCAGGAGCAGACTTCCATGGTGAACAGTAGTTTTACTACAGTGATCTAATGAGCAACTAGAGTGCTAACATTCAGAATTTATGGCAAATGTGTGACATATCTGAATACCTTCATGATGGAATCAAAGTAAAAAACTGAAAGCATTTCCTACTAAGGAGACTGCAGTACATGAGGAAATTAGGAAACTTCATAACAAATAAATCTCCCAAGATGGCCACCGGAGACAAAAGAGCCCAAATGTAGCCCAAAATCACCCAGATGTAGCCCAAATATAGTCCAATGACAGAAGTGTGCAAAATACTTATTATTTTGTGTTTTTGCAGTGTTATATAGTGCAGACTTGTCAGGTATTGGAGTGCTTTACATGAGCATTGGTTACATCACACAAGAACAAATTCATTTTGGTTGAAGACATGGGGAGACTAAGTGATTTGACCAGAATCACAGAATGTCGAGCTGAAGCAGAAACTCCAACCTGGTTCCCCAGTTGCAAAGTCTGCAGTTCTGGAAGTAACACCACATCCTCTCCCCTAAGTGTAACATTTAATCAAGTGGTCAACTGGATAAAAAAACATAAAGATAACAAATAATTTAAAAGTTCTTTATCGCTATTTGAAAACTCAGAAAATATGTCCTTATTTTAGTCTTTTAGAGCACTAACCATAATTTTGATGCCAATAAGACCCTCTCATATATGTAATTTCTAAAGGAAATGCTCTAGGTATTACAGTTATGATTACATCAAGATGACGTCAGGCGTTCCACACCTTTGTAATAAATATAGAATCTTAGCAATCTAGTTGTTCATTAGGATACTGTTGAGAGGCAGTGGCCAGGGGCACGGACTCTGAAAATTGAAGGCAGGTAGGAGGGTGCAAAGGCAACAATTTAACCACACTGAGCAGGCAGGAAGGGCCGTGGCAGCACAACAGACTATGGAGGGCAGTGGAAAGGGGGGCAGGGGCAACAAACCAACAATACAGGACTTGCAAGAGAGGCTGTGGCAATGTAATAGACCATTGTGGGCAGAAGGAAGAGGCAATGGTAGTACAACCATACATGCCAACAGACCCGATTCAGCCAGGAAATGTCCAATGTTTTTAAGCTCAAATGGGCTTTATTTGATCTGTCTCCTGTCTACAATCTCCTCTTTTTCAATGTAACTCAAAGGGGAAAATCAATACCCCAGTTTTTCTTCAAAATCTCCCTCTATTCAAGTTCAAAATGTTTGCAAGTATGGTACATTGGATCATGGAAGGAAATGGGGTAGGGACATGGACTTGGATAACAGAGGACAGGAGGGACATGGAGAGGTGCACCAAAGTGACCCTGCAGGGCAGGCATCAGGGTTTGCAGCAGCACAATACACCACACAGGGCATGCAGCACAACAATCCATAGAAAGCAAGAGGGAGGGGACAGGACCATGCACATGGACAACAGAGAACAGAGGGGCAAGAGACAATGGTAGCTAGCTGACCATAATGGACAGACAGGAGAGAAAGCTGCAGCATAACAGACCATAAAGGCAGGAGGGACGGATCAGGGGCATTACAATGGAACAGACAAGCCAGGAGGGAGGGATTAGGGGTCTGCACATGTAAACAGAGGGCTGGGGGCAAGGGGGCAGGGCAGGAGCAGCAAGATAGCCATGGAGGTCAGGCAGGATGGGCACTAGAAGCAAGACACACCATGAAGAGCAACACTGAGACTGTGATGGCATACACACAGACCATGGAGGGAAGGTGGGAAGGGGTCAGGGGCAGCTAACTGACCACACAGGGAAGGTGGGAGGGGCCATGGCAGCACAGAAGACCATGCATGGCAAGTGGGAGGGTTAGTGGCAGCACAATGGCTATGATGGCAAGAAGGAGGGTGCAGGGGCATGCACAAAGGACGATGGAGGATAGAAGGGAGGGTCAGGACCTGTGCACAGACAAGAAAGTTCAGGGGAAGGGGCCTCACAACAGACCGCACGGGGCAGGCAGGAGGAGCAGTTGCAGCACAACAGACCAGGGAGGGCAGAAGGGTGTGGCAGTACAATGGACCATGTAGGACAGGAGGAAGAGGATAGGGGCATGGCATGTGGACAGGCAGGGTGGAGGTGGCAGGGACAGGTTACAGTCATCTGACAATGCTAGGCAGGTGGGAGGGGAGTGGCAGCTCAACAGAACACTCAGAGTAGATAGGAGTGGCAGGTCCATGGAACATGGTGGGCAAAAAGGATGGAGCAGGGGCATGCACAAAGACATCGGAGGGCAGGGGGAAGGAGAATAGGGGCAGCAAACTAAGCACAGAGTTTAAGCAGGAGGTCAATGATGGGGCATAGAATTGGGCAATGGAGGGCAGGAGTAGTGGACTGGTACATCATACTAAATTGAGGGCAGTGGCAGCACATCAGACCATGCATGGCAGGAGGGAGGAGGCTAGTCCATGGATTCACACAACAGAGGATAGGGAGGAGGGGGATGGGGCAGCAAGCTAACTGTTCAGAGAAGGCAGGTATTAGGAACTTTATTGTTTTTAAAACGTGTGTCTGTGCGAACTACTTAAAATATGAACAAGTATGCAGCATAATCTCACTTTTATTCAGGAAGAAGAGGACGTTTGTGACTGTGACTCTGGGCTCACTTGGAAGAAACACCCCCTGACCCTCCACCCCCTATCGCAAAATGTAATGCCCGTGAAAAGGGTAGGTGAACACAGTGTTATATAGAACATAGTCCTGAGAGCACGATTGAAAATGAAAACTAGATATAGTGTATGGTATAAACTATGCACCAAAAAGTGTGATATAAGATGAACCGGGCGTGAAATATAATATGCAATACATTGTGCGCAATTACAGATTCATTGGAGAGCGCGAGATAGCACAGGCACTAGCGCGTGCTATGCTATATGCGCCTTGGAGTGAAATATGCACAGGGCAGTGTTGTGTAACCTAACTAGTCTCTAAAGTTGTAATATAAAATATGTGCTGGGGAGTGTAACGTTGCATATGCACTGTGACAAAGATATGGATCCCAGATTGTAATATGTATGGCATAGCACTGTGCGTTATAACATAGGCATCGAGGAATGCACGTTAGATGGGGCAATATAACCCGTGCGTGTACAAGTGTGGCATGACATATTTACGGGGTGGTGTTACAGTGCACATGGGTTAGAGAGTGTCATAGCATATGCACTAGCTAGTGGAATACAACACAGAGCTGTGTGGCACTCAGCAGGCAATGGTGGGTGTAACACAGCATTGGGCTCTGCCAGGAGCGCGCTGTGACTCTCAAGTGATGTTCGTCCCCTTTCCAGAGAGTAAAATAAAAAGTATTACACATCCGGCAGTGGATGTGTGTTTTATTAACCGTGAGGGGGGTTTCTTGCATAGTTTTGGTCCCATTTTTGTCGAATCCCCTTTGAATGGCTTGGTGTGCATGTGTATTAAATGTGCCCGTCAATAGCTACCCATGTTTGTATAAATAAACGACAAGGGTGTCTACCGGTATTAGGCACGGTAGGGCATCAGACATGTCAGAGCTTCACTAGTGGTGTAAACACATTCCACGTGAATTCATTGTATGCATAGCCGCCTTTTTATGAATATCACGCAAATCGTCATGGTGATAGGTACGTACGGTTTGACCAGCATGTCCTAGGTGTGTCTATAAATATATATTTTTTAAAAATAATAAAAAACAGTGGCCGGCCCTGGGGATTGGGGTCAAAAAAATATAATTAGGAGACAGGCCCTGGGGGATGGGGTCATCAGGGCCAATAAATTAGAATAAGAAGGGGAACCACACAGCCCCCCTTCTTAAAAAATTAAAATAAATAAAAGACTGGCATCGTGCCAGAGGCCACGCCACCTCCTTGCAGCACTCTGCAAACGCGCCCCCTGGCGAATTGTAAGTTGGGGAATTAATTCCTCTTCAATACTGAGGGTCCCTGAGGGCCAACTAGCCCAACAGGCATCTCCAGTATGCGCCAGGGAGCTGCGCTGCAGACAGGTGTTCTGAGGCCACGCCCCTTTTTACACCTCTCTGCAACGCAGCTCTGTGGCGCTTACTGGAGGTACCTAGTGGTCTAGTTTGACCCTAGGGACCCTTAGGATTCAAGGGGACTTAATCTCTCAACTTAGAACAGCCACAGGGCGCGTTTACACAGTGGTGAAGGGAGGGGACGGGGCCTGAGGTGACGTGTGCAAACACGCACTATGGCACGTTTTAAATTGGGGATATAATTTCCCTTCACTACTGAGGGCCCCTGGGGGCTAACTAGTCCACCAAGTGCTTCCAGTAAGCGCCACTGAGCTGCATTGCAGAGAGGTGGTCCAGGCCGTGCCACTTTTTACACCTCTTTGCAACGCAGCTCTGTGGCACTTACTGGAGGTACCTAGTGGGCTAGTTGGACCCTAGGGACCCTCAGGATTCAAATGAACTTAATCTCCCAACTAAAAACGGACACAGGGCGTGTTTACACAGTGGTGAAGGGAGGGGACGGGGCCTGAGTTAACGTGTGCAAAAACGCCCTGTGGCCTGTTTTAAGAGGTAGTTTTAATCCCCCTGCCCTATTATATACTAGGGGCTTACAGAGGAGGTCATGCTAATCACAGGGGGACCCCAATGCATAATGTTCCCTAGTGTATGTAGGTGTTTTCACTGCATTCTAAGTGTCTTTTAACATAGCACTGGCTCTAGGACTGGTTAGTCAGACTCCGTTACCACCAGTATCCGTCTGAAAAAGTTGAGGGTACAGAATGATTTTGCAACAAGGCTTCTTTCTGCTCTTCTTTTTGTTCTTTCTGCACGTTATCCTTCTTCCTGCACTTTTCTTAGTCTTTGAGGACTTCTGTTGCTTCTTTCTGCACTTCTTTTTTTCTTTCTGTGCATTTTTTCTTCTTTCTTCACATGTCCTATCTCTGTAGGCATAGTTAAAAATTAGCATTTAAAAAACCTTTGAAATTCACAGAAAAAAACATAGGTTTCAGGCACGTTATAGTTAGAATTAGCATTTAAAAAACCTCAGAAATTCACTGAAAAAACCATAGGTTTCAGGGGTGTTATAGTTAGCTGGACTTTTCACTTGTACAAAACCATTGAAATTCCCCCGTTATAGTTAGTTCAGCTAACTATAACTCGCGCGCCCGCAATGCACTGCTGATGACGTCACATATTACATCACTCATGACATGGTCAGTGACATCACTCATGACATCACTGATGACATCTCAAATGACATCACTGATGACATCACTGATGACATCATCCTTGTGATAGAGTGGCAGACCTCCTCTCACCCTAATATAACCTTTGATACACACATTCAAAAATAGAGACTAAAATTTTCAAAACAATGGACATACCAATACCATTTACAACAACCTCTTCAGTAATTCTAAGATCCACATACACATCCACTCATTCACCAACAGTCCTATACAGTCACTCATACATGTACTCACTCATCATATGTACTCATACACCTATACATCCTGTTACACAATGCCACTCATCCATAGAGTTACTCACACACATAGTCACTCATGCTAATAAAGAATCAAACATACATTTACTTGCATATGCAGTTATACACACACCACCACACTTACTTCTACGGAAACTTACACATACTTAGTCTTTTAAACAATCACTTATAGAAACACATACTTATTCATACAGGAACTCTTTCAATCTCTCACTCTCACATATACTCACTTATATACACCAATAGTCACATATACTAGTTTAAAACATATGTAGTTACTCATAAAGACACTATTGAGACAGTCATTCACTCACTAACACACCCATACACACACTCATCCACCCATACAGTCCTGCACACATGCTGTCTTCAACACATACAAACAGTGAGTCACTCATTCATGCACCTATGCACTATGTAATACCCCCCCACCGAACCATGCAGACACTCAGACTGATACTCAAAAAACCAACTAATAACCTATATAGACACCCATGTAGCTACTCACCAACCCATGCAGCCACTTATACACAAAGTGAGAGACTGATACAGATATTTACATATTTAAACATTACTCACTAAGCCATGTATTCACTATGATACACTTAATCAGTCAGTTACACAATCAATTTTTCAAAAACAAATCCTCCATTTAGACACTTATATACCCATTTATTCTTCCATCAACCTTGAGATATACATATATAAAACATATTTAATTTTCAGAAAATTACACATTCACTGGATGATGTCATCAGTGATGTCATCAGTGATGTCATTTGAGATGTCATCAGTGATGTCATGAGTGATGTCACTGACCATGTCATGAGTGATGTAATATGTGACGTCATCAGCAGTGCATTGCGGGCGCGCGAGTTATAGTTAGCTGAACTAACTATAACGGGGGAATTTCAATGGTTTTGTACAAGTGAAAAGTCCAGCTAACTATAACACCCCTGAAACCTATGGTTTTTTCAGTGAATATATATATATATATATATATATATATATATATATATATGTATTTTACTTTTTTTTTACTTGACGAGCAACCTGTATGAATTATGGTTTCCATAGGGAAAGCGGTTTCTGACTTGCCTATATCTTTGGAGCCGTTTGACGAAGCTTCACAAAAAATTCCCCAAAAAGTGCTGGTAATTCTGGTTGTGCCTGGAAAGGTTAGGGGTGATCCGTCAAGCGGGGGCCTAGAAAAAGGGGTGTAAAAAAAAAGCGTTTCCCTTGTTTATTCCCTTTGGAGATTTGAAAACAACAATAGCCCAAACTGCTGAACGGAATTACGTCAAATTTGGCAGAAAGCAAGCTTTTGTTCCGTAGAATATGTTTTTTGTTATTTGGTGGAAATCTGTTAAGTAGATTTTCAGAAATGCTAAGGAAATGCAAATTAGGATATCTGGGATCCTGGCTAATATGCAAATAATGACGAGCTCATGCATGGAAATGAAGAGCTCTGATTGGCTGCCAACACTTCAACCAGGAAGTGTTGGCAGCTGTCGTGGGACTCTTCTTCAGTTGAGTTCCACCAAAAACGTGAGAAATGGTGGCAGGGTAGAAATATCTTTACCCCCAAGCCTTGGTCTTGGTGTTCCAGAGGGACACTGGCAGGGCAAAAAAGTTTTATTTAAAAAATGTTGCCGCAAATTTGTGAAATTTCTAAGTTCGCAGAAAAAAGTTTTAAAAAAACAAGCGCCAGCTCCCGGTCTTGTTTTGTACAGGGCCACCGGGTGGCTGATGTTCTGAGTCAATTTTTAAAAGCAGGATGGGACACAAAGGGCCCCCCCTCCTGAGGTCTTTTGAGCCGTGGGTACCGCCACCTCCACAGAGCTTTTTATTTATATAGGAGGGGGGCCACACAGATCCTCTGCATGGGCTTTAATGAGCCCCGGGGACCACCACCACCTCAAGGCTTTACTTAAAAAAAATGATGCGTGGGGCGGCGCAGACCCACACAGGCCCTTATCTTAATATGGTGGTCGGGTGCCACGTGGACCCCCGTACCTCAGGGAATACCACCTACCGAGGCTTTCCTGTTTTTATAAGAAGGTGGGGGGCCTCCCTCCTTGGCCATTTACAGGCCCAGGGACCACCACTTTCCCGGGGCGTCTTGTGCATATAGAAGCAGGGGGCTGCGCAGCCCCCCTCCTGGAGACATACGTGGGAGCTTTGACAGCTCCCTCCAATGCAGACACGCCAGTTTCAGCAGGCACGAGCTGATAAAGTGCCCCCACCCGCTGGAAGAGGAGGTTTCCCCTCTTTAACTGCTCGCAGACATGCAGGCAGGGAAAGAGAAGAAACAATTGCTCCTGCATGGATGGAGCTGCCATTCCTCGCTCTGTGCAGCAGCAATGTCGGCTCTCTAAGGAGGCATGGAACGCGCTGGAACTATGATGGCCTTGATACGTCCCCCGACTGTCTGGGGAAAAATTAGGCAAAATAAAGGTGAGAAACAAGCAGACAGAGGCAGAATAAGCCCAGAAATTAGCAGAAACTGGCTGAACAAAGGTCAGAAAAGTGCAGATAAAGGAGAGAAATGAGCAGAAAGAGATTCAAAATAAAGGTGTGAACGAGCAGAAAGAGGCAAAGTAAAGGTCAGCAATGAGCAGAAAGAGTCAGACTATAGGTGAGAAAGGAGCAAAAAGAGGCAGAATAAAGGTAGAAATGAGCAGAAAGAGACAAAGTAAAGGTGAGATAGGAGCAGAAAGAGGCAAAATAAGTCAGCAACAAGCAGAAAGAGGCAAAGTAGAGGTCAGAATCCAGCAGCAAGAGGCAAAATGAAGGTGAGAAATGAGCAGAAAGAGCGAAATATAGGTCAGCAGCAAGCAGAGAGAGGCAACAGAAAGGTGAGAAATGAGGAGAAAGAGGCCGAATAAAGGTCATAGAAAAGCAGAAAGAGGCAAAATATAGGTTAGAAATGAGCAGCAGAAGGCAAAAGAAACCAGCTGCCAGAGACAAGAAAAAAGGTCAGAAGCGAGAAGAAAGAGGCATCATAACAGGCAGAATGAGCAAAAAGAGATAAACTAGAGGTCATAAATGAGCAGCAAGAGTCTAAATAGAGGTCAGAAATCAGCATGAAGAGGCAAAATAGAGGTCAGAATCCAGGTGCAAGAGGCAGAATAAAGGTCAGAAATGAGCAGAAAGACTCAAAGTAAAGATAATGAGGGAGCAGAAAGAGGCAAAATAATGGATCGAACGAGCAGAAAGAGGCAAAATAGAGGGCAGGAGTGAGCAGAGAAATGGCAGAAATACGAGCAGAAAATGAGCAGAGGTGACACAAAACTGAAGGCAGCAGAGAGTAGCAGACTGCAGGCAAGCTGGGCAGGAGGACAGTCACAAGGAGAGATGGCATGAGGACCTGCTCCCGTGTGCCTCCTATGCTTTTTACCATGCACCCACTGACAGACCCAATCATACACTCATGCATCCTCTCACAGATTCACTCATGCACCCACCCACTCACAGACCCAATTAGAGACTCACATCCCACCAACAGAGCTACTCAGAGACTCATGTACTCACTCACAGACCCACTCAGAGACTCATATTTCCCCAATAGACCTACTCAGACACTCATGTACCCACTTAGAGATCTGCTGAGACACTCACTCACAGATTGACTCAGAGACTCTTGCATGCGCTCACAGACCCACTCACATACTCATCCACCCACTCACATGACCCACCCAGACACTCTTGTTTCCATTCACAGACCCACTTAGACACATGTACCCACTTCCGGATCTACTCAGAGACTCATGCACCCACTGACTGACCCACTCAGACACTCACTCACCCACTTACAGACCCACTCAGAGACTCAAACAACCACTCACTGCCTGACTCAAAAACTTCTCACACCCACTCACTCACCCACTCAGTGACTCATGCACCGACTCACAGACTCACTCAGACACTCATCAAACCACTCACAGACCCACACAGGCACTCCTGCACCCACTTACACTGCCATGTACACTCCCGCACAGTTACTTACACACTCACTCAAAGACCCATACATATATTCACACACTCACAAAGACACTCATATACCTACTCAGAGACCCATACAACCACTCACATGCACACTCACCTACTCACACAGCCACTCAAACACCCACTCTCAAAGTTTGTAGGTTACAGTTAGAAAAAGCTGTTGAAATTCACTGATAAAACCAAAGGTTACAGGGAAATTACAGTTAGGGAATAGAATTGAAAAAAACTGAGAAATTCACTGAAAAGCCAAAGGTTACCGGGACGTTATAATTAGGAAATAGAATTTAAAAAACTTAGAAATTCACTGAAAACACCAATGGTTACGGGGATGTTATAGTTAGGCTCAGATTTAACTTGTACAAAACCAGGAAAATTCAGCAGTAATAGTTACCTGAGTTAACTGCAACTTACACCTTTGCAATGCACTGCTTATAAACTCACGTATTAGGTCAGTGACATCACTGATGACATATTTTATGACATCTGAAATTACCCTGTAATTTTCAATCACTAACCAATAAAACTGGGTTAGACACAATGAGAGGTTTCCTCAAATGTGGAATTGCAAGGTAGGCGAACATAGTAAAAATATCAAAACATATACCAGTAGATGGGAGGGAAAGAACAATTACTCATTTTATTACAGGCACCAGTGACTTTTGTATCTGTGTGAGTGTGTGCATGAGTGGCTGTATGGGTCTCTGAGTGAGTGTGTGAGTGGGATTTATATCTACATTTTGGAGTGCCTGTGTGATCTTTGGTATGTGACAAGCACAAATGTCCCTCTAAGAAAATGAATTTTAGAGCACCTATGTGCTATTAGGAAGTGTGATATGACATATTCTGTTAGCATGCACTTCAAACAGAGACGCGGTAGCAATCCTGATCTGTTGCAATATTTGATATTAGCAGGACTAACAAAATGCCATTTGGCAGTATTAGAGAATACACAGAAGTCCAGGGGTAAGAAAAACCAAACGACAAGGAAAACGAAATTGACCTATATGTGGTAAACCTGAATGAAGGTAGCACTAGAACCTAGTATTGGAGTCCTCATAAAGAGGACGTAATCCCATCACCCACCGTGGTGGCATGCTTCATCATTTGGGATCTCCTCTTAACCAAACCTGGTTTGGCTAAGGAGCTGACACTCCCGAGATGTATCTAAGGGAGGAGCTCGCAGATGTTTTCAACTACGCTAATGAAATGAGATCTCCTAAAAGATAAATGAGGCTAGCCTAAGTTGGGTGAGGACCTAAAGTGCAGTGTGAAACCGAGTGATATAAAATTGACTACAGGAACAAAGAAATGTTTAATTAAAGATGTGCCTGTGACAATGTTAAAAACAGAGTAGTTGCGCGGTCTAAACAAATTGACGAGCGCGCTTATAATACACCATGAAAAGGTCTACATGTTTCAGCCATAACAGATCAACCAATAATGATCAAGGCTTTCTTCGGGATCAAAAACCCAAAACTACTGCAACTGTGAGCTAGTGCAAGAAAAGGACACTAGTGTGAATCAATGTGAAACGATACAACCAACCTTGTACCACAGGAACAATTACAAAAATGTTGAACTCCTGCCGGTCAAGACGGTATGTGCCTATATCAATTAAACAAAACACAAGACATGAAACATATTTAGTAACTCCAGTTCTCTGGTGCTGCCGTTGTTAGATAAAAGTATTTCGCCAAGGCCGCCAGATCTTCTAATGTTTGTCGGTTAAGATTGAGTTCCAGGCGAATTAAGGTATTCCTGGTGCAGGCTTGTAGGTGAAATACCTTTTTGTAAGCTGTACAATGTATTTTTTCTAAGTCCTGTGCAAATTTACCTGGAAACGCCTGCTGCGCGTAATTAAGAGATGGTAGTAATTTCACCCTCAGCACTCTTTGAATAGCCATTGTTGTTGGGCTATCCAAGAAGGCATAAAGTTTGCAAAGAGCGTAGATGAAAATGTTTCCTTTCTGCTGCAGTTTGTGTAGGTGGACCCTTGAGCAACCCGTATCGCAAATCCATGTCCCAAGATAGGTGTATGATTGCACACTGTTCAAAGTTAACGAACCCAACCTCCTCTTTGCCACCTTTTTTTTCGGGTGGGGGCCAAAGATCACAATCTTGGACTTGGTTGGGTTACTAATCAGCTTGTTTTTGGCGTTGTACTCTGAAAGGGCTGTCAGCGCTTTTTGAAGGCCGATTTTGGTGTGATCCAAAAGCACCAGGTCATCAGCGTATTGCATCAGTTGGATCTTTGTGTGCCAGATCCTGGGGGTCGCTAAAGTGACTCCATGCAGAGCGCTGCCCATATCTGCCGTGTATAAGTTACAGAGCATCGGGGCGAGGACGCAGCCCTGCTTTAACCTCCGGTCCGTGGCGATTTTTTCTGTGGCGGACTCACTTGATAGTTTAACTCTCACCCAGGTTCGCGAGTACAGAGATCTTATGGCTTGTAGCAATGACAGGCTAATGTTCAAATTTGCCAATTTCTGCCATAAGATGGTATGATCTACCCCATCGAAAGCTGCTGTATAATCGATGAAGCAGGCATATAGCGGCAGGGTGCAATGGGCCACTGCTTGCTGGGCTAGGTATGACAGTGCAATGATGTTATCAATGGTGGAGCCACCTGATCTGAACCCGGTCTGATAAAAGGGTAAGAGACCTTCGCTGCTAACCCAATTTGCTAGTTCCGCCAAAAGGACGCTTGCGTAAGCCTTGCCCTCGATGTCCAATAGGGCAATCATACAATAGTTCCTAGGGTCAGTGCTTGGCCCTTTTTTATATATTGGATGCAGCAGCGACCCTCTCCAGGAGACTGGAACTTCCTCCAAAAGTCTGAACTCAGCGTTTAGCTGAGCCAAATTGTCTGCCCAAAAGTCAACGTCCTCCCTGAAGAGGGAGCCAGGCAGGCCATTGGGGCCGGGTGCTCCATTATGTCGTATCTTTTTTAAGATGGTACGAATTACTTGTTTGCCTCCGGCGATAGAGTCATCCAGGGATGCAGTAAGGTTTATTGCAACATTGCCAAGTTGCTCCCCTTGTATTGTAGTTCTCTCTGAAGGAGTTACATTTGGCTCGTCAGTATAGAGGGTTTTCACATGGGCTACCCAAGTGCCCGCATCAAGTGGGTTATCTCTATTAGTGGTCACGTGAATTAGCTTCTTTAAATGTTGCCAGAATTCTTGGGACTTGTTTGGCACCAGCAGCTCAAAGATCTTCAGCCTTTTTGCCTCTGTAAGTGCGCGTTTTGCCTTCCAGACCAGTTGTGAGTGGCTCTTGGCTGCTAATTTGAGTTCTTTTTTGGCAGACTTGGACCCGGTTTCCCGATAGGCCCTGCATTTGGCATTTAACTGTTTAGTGCCTTCCTTGATGGCTGGGAGATATCCCAATTTGTGTGCAGAATTTGCGGTAGTTCTATATGTAATGCTCCCCCGAAGCAAAAAAGCTAGGTCATAAGCAAGTGACCCCCATTCCCCTATAAGGCCCCAGTTGTTAAGGCCAGTCTGCCAGCCTTTCCACGTTGCTTTCTATGAGTCAAATTTGTTAATTGGGAGCAGGCCCCAATTGATTCTTCTAAGTAGTCTATACTGTTCTTCCCCCCTGGTTGTTCCAATGCAGCAGTGTGTGGCAAATTTTCGCTGTGATGGTTAGCTGCAGAGTTAGGGCAGCGTGGTCACTTTCAATCCGGGTTGCACTGCGTAGATTGACATATGTGATTGTAATCTCTCGCTCAATAAGATGTAGTCTATTGTGGTTTGGTTGTTGTAAGTGGGTGCAAAAAGTGCCCCTGGGTTAACCTTTATAGTTAGAGAGTGAGTTGTTGCCAAATTATATGCCCGCATGAGGGCATTGAATATCCTGGTGCTCCCGTTGTGGTGACTTTCATGTACATTCAGCCCTATTTCATGCGTGTTAAAGTCCCCTAGGATGATAGAGTCCATGGCTGCATACTGTAGAAGCAGAGTTTCAATCTGGTTTATCAGCTGAATGAGCTTGTCATTCGGGCCCGGCCCATCGGGATTGCAGTAGACAATAATTAGAAGTATAGGTAATGGGTCGTCAGCCTTGTTCAGGCCTTTCAGAGTGCCGGCCAGGAACATGTCAGAGGGGTTCTTTATCCATGTAAAATTTATTTTCAAAGCGTGTTTAATATATATAGTGATGCCCCCCGAGGGGCTCCCAAAAATGTTGCCTTTAATTGCGGGTTTAAAATATTCCGCGTAGCCTCCTAACGGTATAGATGTAGTTGCCCATGTTTCTTGGGCGCAGATTATATCCGCTCCAGCAAGGAATGTAATTGCAGATGGACTAAGCAGAACCATGGTGATCCCTGCGACGTTCCAAGTCATGATTGTTTGGATGTTATCTGAAGGGCGTCTGTGCAGGGTGAGGCCGTTGTTTAAAAGGGGCCGGACCTTTGGCAGAGTCAGCACATTACTTGGTGGGGGCCTGGTATTATGGACTGGAGTTTAAGGCCCGTGGGAGCCAGGACCAATCTTTAATAGTATTCCCCTTGGTCACACAGTAGTGATTGCTCCCTTCTACGTGTGTTGTCATTTGGATTGAGCTATCGCTCCTCAGATTTATTTTTGGGCCACCTTTGGATCCGTATAGAATGGACCCAGTTGCTGGCCGTAATGGATCTTTTTTGTTCATCCTTTTTTGGTTGTTTAATTCATGGGTTCCCTGAAATTCCTTTGGCCAATTACTTTTCAGGATTTCTGGATATTTGGTGACAAGTTGCATTTTGTATCCCCTCAGGGCCTCAGCTATAGCCGGATTGGTGAAAGTGATCTCTGTTGTCTCGGTTATTTCACTTGGCCCTGGGGTGAACGAAGCCACACTCTCAATGTCAGCCATTTCTATGTTTTCCAAATCCCGGATGTTTGCGCAAAGCTTCAGGAGGTTTCCTCTATTAAGTATGTCCCAATTGCCCTGCAAGATATATTCCGGGTATAGCAATACTTTTAGATTTTCTAAAGCAGTTGCATGGTCTTCGAAGGGCTGGGTATGTTTCAGTATTATCTCTTGGGCATCCAAGGGCTCTGTTGGATTCCGGGTTTGATACCCCCAGGAGACAGAACCTTCCCCGGACTGGTTTGTGCATAGGGCCCACAGTTGTGCATCTCTTCTGGGATTGTAGTTGTGAGCGAGGGGGGG
This sequence comes from Triturus cristatus, assembly GCF_964204655.1. Classification (NCBI taxonomy): domain Eukaryota; kingdom Metazoa; phylum Chordata; class Amphibia; order Caudata; family Salamandridae; genus Triturus; species Triturus cristatus. The sequence continues at coordinate 754,006,264 of NC_140589.1, forward strand.
GAAGGTCGTCGGTATTCGTTTGAGTAGATTTCTTCTCCCTTTGATTGTAATATGTGTTTACAGATACGGGCTCCTGATGAACTGTTGGCAGAGCAAGGACGTGTTTGTCTCTATTATGTGGGTTGACTGTTCCTTGTTGGATGCTGCTCTTGTTAGCATTATCCGCTTTATTTACTATGGACCGCACTATGTTAAGTTCCAGATGTTCTTTTTGTTCAAAGCTTGGATCTTCAGCCTGTAGACCTTGGGTATTGTCAAGAAGGCGACTAGGTTCTAAAACTGTCATATTCAGGTTTTTAATCGGTTGCTCCAGAGAGTGTCCTGGGGTACACTGAGTGGATATATCGTTTGCGATTACGCTGTCTATTTGGGCATCTGTGATTTGATTATTAAAAGTTGGTTATTGGAGAAGGCCGGTGTTGTCATAGTGCTCCTTATTATGATCTTTATTTTCCTTATTTTCTGACACAAGCCAATGCGTGATGAACCCTTTATTATGGCTTTTTCCTTTTTTTTGTTTTGTTTAGTTTTTTTAGTTTTTTCTTATTTTTCCTGGATAGGTGTTGGCAATCTAGGATTGTGGATTTTAAATAGTTTGACATTCTGGAGCATTTGTCAGGATTAGAGCAGGATTAAGTTTCAGACTGCAAATCAAACTTGGAGTCCAACTCATTGTCACTAGTTGAGCTTTTAAGACTGTTACTGTCGTGCCTGGAGGTATCCTGCATTTTTTCCAGTCTGATCTGGTTGTCCTTTGACCTTGACTGTGTGGATGAGGTAGATATTAACTGAAAGTCTTCAGCCCTTATTCTGTTAATTTGGACTCCCATGGGCTCCGATGGCTCATGCAAGACTTTTTTCTCTCTTGTTTGTGAGGCCTTCCTGCTCGAGGTCGGTGTTGGATTTGATTGGGGAGGGCGGTGTATATTTTTCATCCGCCTATTGACCTTGCTTTTAAGGTCCGTGACTAAGGTGCACATTATCTCTGGGAGCTTTTCCAGGTTCTGCAATATTGGGCTGCATCCGCAGCTTTCGTGTTTAATCATTAAATCCGTATTTGCCTAGGCTCTGTGAATCAGAGAATTTAGATGTTCCAGTTTCGAGTCCAATCCGGTGATCAAGCCAGCAACCGTTTGCAATATGTTGATTTGAGTGTCCAGCTTATCTGCATGCATTATGGCAGCGTTCTCCGCTGAAATCAGGGCTTCATTAATCAGTGCCAGTTGATTCTCGATTTTTATAAGCTTCCATTCCAATTTTTGGGGAGCCGGAGACCCGAGGCTCCTTTGCACGTGAAAGGGGGCTTGAGTTTGATGAATGAAGGCACTATTTGAATGGAGAGCTCTGACTTAAGTGCTCAACAGGCACAAAGTAGGAAACAAGAGGGTCCAACTGAGGCTTCAGGTTTGTGAAGCATTTGCCAGTACTGTATCTTGGTAGGAAAGGAAAGTCCCCGCTTGTTTCTGAGATAATAATGTTGGTGGATAGGTTGTGCTGGGTAGGCTGTTCCCCACTATTCCCTATGTGATTTGAGGTCGAAATTGTTGACTGTTCGCTCGTTTGTTGCCCATCTCGGGGGGGTTGAACCGAGTTTTACACTTCTTCTACCTAGAAGGTAGAAGGTACAGCATTTTAGACTTTTGCCGCCTTTCAGATTTGTGTGGACGATGGTTGTCTTGATGCTGGGTCAAACCAGAGTTTCTTGTACGTATTCTTCTTCTTTGCTCTTTGCTCTGAGTTCAGTGCTCTAGCGTCGGAGAATGTCGGTGGCGGGTGGGCCGGTAAGATAGCCTGATAGTCCTGTTGAACCCGTCCGGCAGTCCTGGTGGCCTGATAGCCTAATAGTAGCTTGGTAGCTTGGTGGTCAGGTCAGATCAGATCAAATGACCCCTGTCTGGTGAGTCCTGCGGCAAGTCCCCCAGTCACCGGGGTGGTGAAGATTGTAAAGAGTGGGGGCCAGAGCGGAGCCAGAGCCTGGCCAGAGAGCAGGGCACACTATCACACTGCAAGCTGCACCCAACCTAGTTGGGCTGCTACCGCGGACTTGCTGGGCTCTACACTCAGCGTCCGCCAATATTGACGGCCGTGCTCTCTGCACGCCACGCCTCCCAGTGCCTCCGGTTATGGCTCTCCATCCCCCTCTCCCAGGCCCTCACTGATCCTGTCTGCCAGCTAGTATTGATGCTACCACAGATGCCACCAGCCACCAGCCATGGGCAAATGGAGGGGAGGGTGTGGGGGACATCAGCTCACTGCTGCATCTCCGGGGTCTCGGGTGTCTTTTTTTTTGGGGGGAGAGCAAGTTCCGGTATGGGAGAGGAAAGCACCGTCTGGCAAATCCCGGGGCTGGAACCGCAGTGCAGCGAGTAGCGCGGGTGCCGTAGAGATCGCGGGGGCTGCAGGGGGCCGCAATTCAGCATCGCTTTGCGGGACCCCTTCAGGATAGTATTGCTAGGCAGTAGTGCGGCGATGCGGCAGCCAGCAGAGCGGTGATGCGACAGGATAGGTGCGGCGTCCTCTCACTACACTCTGCATTCTGCTGCTGACTGCCTGGCGGGAAGCGAGAAGCTGGAAAACACAAACTCATAGAGGTACTCACATACCTACTTACTCACCCATAGAGTCAATAATGGAGCCACTTATTCACCTATATAGTTATACACACATCCACTACCTTATTCATACATATACTAACATATACTCATCCACCTATACAGTCACTGACACAAGCACACACTCACCCATACAGCCACTCTCACAATCACTCACTCACACAGCCACTCATATACTCCAACACTCACCTATATTGCCTTTCACATATGCAGTTACTCACCCATATGCACTGACACATCCCTTCACTCACCAACACAGCCATACATACACTTAGTTGCCCACATGGCCCCTCATAGATGCACTCACTAACCCCTATAGCCACTGACACACCCACTCACTCATCCATGCAGGCAGTCACACATACACTCACCCACCCACACACACTCATACACCCATACAACTATTCAGACAACCCATCAATCACCCATACAGCCACTTATGTATCCACTCATGAACCCATACAGCCACTTAGACACCAATTGACACAGTGATACAGACAGTCACACACCTAGTCACTCACCCATACATTCACTGAGACACCTAATCACCTAATAATACAGTAAATCGCGCACCCAATGAATCATCCATGCAGGCACTCATACACGCACTGATTCCCCAATACACCTTGGTATATGTATATATATATATATTCACAGAAAAATCCATAGGTTTCAGGGGTGTTATAGTTAGCTGGCCATTTCACTCGTACAAAACCATACAAATTCCTCCGTTATAGTTAGTTCTGCTAACTATAAACTTGCGCGCCCGCAATGCCCTGCTGATGATGTCACATATTGCATCATTTATGACATGGTCAGTGACATCACTGATGACATCACTGATGACATCTCAAATGACATCACTGATGACATCACTGATGACATCATCCAGTGAATGTGGTTTAGTTTGAAATTTAAATATGTATTATATATATACCAATCTGTATTGAAGATTGAGTGGATATATAACTGTCCGGATGGAGGATTTAGTAGCTGTCTGACTGTCTTTTTAAGTGAGTAATTAAAAGTGTCTCACTTAATACATGGATTAGTAACTAAACTATGTGAATGTGTGCAGCACTGTCTCTGTTGTTGTATAACATGCTGCATCAGTTGGTCACTAACTACATGAGTGTGTATATTAGTTATTGATTAGTTTGGTGAGTAGTTGTATAGGACACTGCGTTTGTGTGTGGTTGGATGGGGTGTGTGTAACTCTATGCATAGATGTGTGAATGGTTGATTGACTAGGTGTATAGATTTAAGAGTGCATGTGGAAACAGTTGTTTGGATAACTGAGTGTATTTATTGTTGTGTTGATGAGCGAATATATGTTTTAGTTGTACATCTTCAACAAAGTAAAAAAATAAAAGGCATTGTATGTGAGAGTTGGTGTATATAAATAAGTATGTGTAAGAGTCAGTGATTGTGAGAGTAACTATATGAATGAGTGTATAATTGTAATGGTGCTTTTTAAACATATTAACTATGAGTTACTATGTGTTTGAATAAATGAGGTGTTGGATAATTGTGTAAGTGAGTAAATGTAAGTGCGATTAATTTTTTTCATGAGTGAGTAGGATGACTGCATAACAGACTAAGATGACTGCTGATGTGTCAATGTCTATATATGTGTATAAGTGCATTTGATAGTGTTCTATTAATTAGTGACTGCATGTGTAAATGATTCTGTTGTTGAATGGGTAGTTGTGTGTGTAGACTTAGGAATCAGTGAGTGGGTATGTAGTAACTGGTATTGGTGTGTCAATGGTTTCAAATATGGTACTCTGTATTTTACAGTGAGTGATGAAAGGTTATACTAGTGTATGATGAGGTGTATCAGATTGTCATGTGGATGATGTCATCAGTGATGTCATTTGAGATGTCATCAGTGATGTCATCAGTGATGTCACTGACCATGTCTTGAATGATGCAATATGTGACATCATCAGCAGTGCATTGTGGGCGCGCAAGTTATACTTAGCAGAACTAACTATAACGGAGGAATTTCTATGGTTTTGTACGAGTGAAATGGCCAGCTAACTATAACACCCCTGAATCCTATGGTTTATTCTGTGAATTTCTAAGGTTTTTTAAATGCTAATTTCTAACTATAATGTCTCTGAAACCTATGGTTTTTTTCAGTGAATTTCAAAGGTTTTTTAAATGCTAATTTTTAAGTGTGATAGTAGTTATACCTATTTTTTTGTACTGATTTTCTACAGTTTTTTAACTGTGTATTTATAAATATTCTATTCATTAAATAACATTATCTATTTTTCTGAAATTTCACACAAATGTTTTAAAAAAATTAAAACTGAAATATTGATTAATTTTCTTGTTTTCATTTTTTATTTTAATGTATTTATATTATTTTCTTTTAAAAAGAAAATTTAATTTTTTTTCGGAGTCGCGCACTCAAAGCGTCCACATCACGGTGGGTGCGCGCATTCTAGCCGCCATTTTAGAAAAGTCATGAAGGATCCGCGTATGGTGTGCGACGGCTGCGTGTTTTTCAGTTACATCATATACATTTAATATCACGTGATGTGCGCGATTGGTTGCGACCAGTCCGTGACTCCTGCTCCCGCGCATTCGCGACACATGCGCATTATGGTACGAGATGTTTGCGCGGTTGCGGGTCCCGCGTAACATCAAATACGTGCTGGGGCGCGCTGGGAGCGCGACTCCCGCAAAAAAATTTTATGTTTCAAAATGATATGTATGTGTCTTTAATATACATTTTAGGACAAGAGATTATGTAAGATATTCATAAAAATAATATATTTCTACTTATAATAAGCTTATATTATTTTTAAATATATTTTCGCGAAGTCGGGTGCGTGCATCGTGAGTGCAGAAAACCAGGTCAGCAGAGCTGCTGTAGAGCCAGAGAACCAGGTCAGCAGAGCTGCTCTAGAGCCTAAGAACTAGGTCAGCAGAGCTGCTCTAGAGCCAGAGAACCAGATCAGCAGAGCTGCTGTAGAGCCAGAGAAACCAGGTCAGCAGAGCTGCTTTACAGGGATAGAACCAGGTCAGCAGAGCTGCTTTAGAGCCAGAGAACCAGGCCAGCAGAGCTGCTTTAGAGCCAGAGAACCAGGTCAGCGGAGCTGCTTTAGAGCCAGAGAACCAAGTCAGCAGAGCTGCTTTAGAGCCATACAACCAGGTCAGCAGAGCTGCTTTAGAGCCAGAGAACCAGGTCATCAGAGCTGCTCTAGAGCCTAAGAACCAGGTCAGCAGAGCTGCTCTAGAGCCAGAGAACCAAGTCATCAGAGCTGCTGTAGAGCCAGAGAAATCAGGTCAGTAGAGCTGCTTTAGACGGAGAGAACCAGGTCAGCAGAGCTGCTCTAGAGGGAGAGAACCAGGTCAGCAGAGCTGCTCTAGAGCCAGAGAACCATGTCAGTAGAACTGTTTTAGAGCCATAGAACCGGGTCAGCAGAGCTGCTTTAGAGCCAGAGAACCAGATCAGCAGCGCTGCTCTGTAGCCTAAGAACTAGGTCAGCAGAGCTACTCACTCTCTACTACTCACTCTCTGCTACTCTCTCTCTACTACTCTCTACTACTCACTCTACTACTCACTCTCCGCTACTCTCTAATACTCTCTCTCTGCTACTCACTCTCTACTACTCACTCTCTACTACTCACTCTCTACTACTCTCTACTACTCACTCTCTACTACTCTCTACTACTCACTCTACTACTCCCTCTCTACTACTCTCTACTACTCAGTTTCTAATACTCACTCTCTACTACTCACAATCTACTACTCTCTACTGCTCACTCTCCACTACTCACTCTCTACTACTCGCTCTCAACTACACTCTACTACTCACTCTACTACTCACTCTCTACCACTCTACTACTCTCTCTTACTCTCTCTACTTCTCACTCTCTACTACTATCTCTACTACTCACTCTCTACTGCTCTCTACTACTCACTCTCTACTACACACTCTCTACTACTTGCTCTCTACTACTCGCTCTCTACTACTCTCTAGTACTCACTCTACTACTAATTCTCTACTACTCTCTACTAATCACTCTACTACTCACTCTCTACTACTCTACTACTCACTCTCTACTACTCCACTACTCTCTACTACTCACTCTCTACTGCTCACTACCTACTACTCTACTACTCTCTACTACTCTCTCTCTACTACTCACTCTCTACTAATCACTCTCTTCTACTCTCTACTACTCTCTACTACTCACTCTCTACTACGCTCTCTCTACTATTCTCTACTACTCTCTACTACTCACTTTCTACTACTCTACTACTCACTCTACAACTTACTCTCTACTACTCACTCTCTACTACTCACTCTCTACTACTCTCCCTCTACTACTCGCTACTACTCACTCTACTACTCACTCTCCGCTACTCTCTAATACTCTCTCTCTGCTACTCACTCTCTACTACTCACTCTCTACTACTCACTCTCTACTACTCCCTCTCTACTACTCTCTACTACTCACTCTCTAATACTCACTCTCTACTACTCACTCTCTACTACTCACTCTATAACGCTCTACTACTCACTCTCTGCTACTCTCTATACTGCTCTCTACTACTCTCTACTACTCACTCTCTACTCTCTATTACTCGCTCTCTACTCTCTACCTCTCTACCTCTCTCTCTACTACTCTCTACCTCTCTACCTCTACCTCTCTACCTCTACCTCTCTACCTCTACACGTCTACCTCTACACCTCTACCTCTCTACCTCTCTCTACCTCTCTCTACACGCACACATATGCACATATATATATGCATATGCATTTATATATATGTATGTGTATATATTATCTACTGGCGGTCGCCAGTAGATAGTTATAGTAAGGACCTTGTTTCCATAGGAAATCTGAAAATTCTATTTTGAATAACTTTGGCGCCGGTTGACGAATCCTCGCGAAATTTTCAAAACTAATGGGACGCTCCGCTGAGCTCCTACCCTGAAAGTCTCGGGGTGATTCGTCAAGCGGGGGCTGAGAATAAAAGGAGGGTCCCAAAACGCGTTTTCCCCATGCATTTTCCCATAGGAACTTGAGTTGAAGGTACAGCCCGAACGGCTGAACAGAATTACTTGAAATTTGGCAAAGCGGTAGTCGTCAGGTCAGGCATGTGCCTTTTGCATATATGGTGTCAATCTGTTCAGTAGTTCCTGAGAAAATTGCATTTAAAAGCACATAAATATCTATATGCGCGCACCGTGCGCGCACCGTGTGCGCACGGTGTCGTGCGCGAACGTAATTCTGGTTGGTGGTTACATGTCAGTCAACATTCGAATCGGTCGAAATCAGGAAGTGTTGTCCGCCATTTTGTGAGTGACAGTGAAAAAGAAAGGTGGAGAACGTGAAAAGGGGGCAGGGTACAGAGTTCCTGACCCCCTAGCTTTTGTCAGGGGGTCCCTGAAGGACCATTAAGGGTGAAAAAAACATTTTTTTTTTTTTTTTTAAATCGCGGGGTGTGCGCACGGTGCGCGCACGGCGGAAAAAAAATCATAAAAAAAATAGAATTAAAAATGTTAGATGTTAGGTGGCTCTAAAAAGAGCCGTTGTGTTAATTGAGGGACAGAGGAACAAAAAAATGACAAACATTATAGGGTGCCGCACGTGTGCTGCTGTATCTTGCTCTCTATTAGGGGAATGCTGGTGTCACGATAAGAGAGAAGAGCATTGCACTCATTGCACCGTATATGCACCCTCTTAAACAGAGGGTGTATATCAAGAGGAACAGAAGCAGGTGAAGCTGCCGCCGCAGATGAAGTGCTCGGCTGAGCTGCCGATGATGTGCTCAGCTGAGCTGCTGCGGATGTGCTCGGCTGAGCTGCTGGAGGGTTTTCTCTAGCAGCTCGAGCATAAGCCACAGGATGCACATCTTTAACGTGCCTGATCATAGTGAAGATACTAAAAGAGTATTTCTTTTTAGGATCTCCTCTTGATAAGACACCATTACAAATAGTGCAGGTGACTTTTGGAGCGTTCACCTTCTTCTGCCCCTCTGGAAAAGTGAAAAATTGCCATATAAAAGAGTTTTTCTGTTTCCTCTGTCTCTGTGGCACAAGGGTCTCCTGCTCACTCCCAGAAGATGACTGCTGCTCTGCCATTCTCAAGTACTGGAGTACTGGAAAAGCTGCTCAGCTCCTTCTCCCAGGGAATCAGAAGTAATAATGAGGGGAGTGGGTGTGGTGTTGGAAGTTTCTGGAACTGAAACTGCTATAAACCAATGAAAAGTGTTGTTTCTTAATCACATGACCTGAAACTACTATAAACCAATGAAAAGTGTTGTTTCTAAATCATATGACTTGCCGTGCGCGCACCGTACGCGCAAGGAGCACGCACGCATGCGCATACGGAGCACGTGCGCATACGCGTACAAGCACGGAGCACGTACGCATGCGCACACGGAGCACGTACGCATGCGTGCACTGTGCGCGCACCGTCAAAAACACTTAAAAAAAAAAAAATTCAAGTGTTTATAAGTTTATAGAAGATATTAACTATGCTGTTCAACTCTATCCAAATTAAAAAACAAAAAACTGAGCCATTCCATATTACACGGTAAAGTTAATCTATAACTATATACATAGGTAGCTTATTGTAAAATAAATATTTAAAAAAAATAATATTACATTCATAAATTAGCATTTAAAAAGCCTTGCAAATTCACTTAAAAAACCATAGGTTTCACACATGTTATAGTTTGGAATTAGCATTTAAAAAAACCTTGCAAATTCACTAAAAAAAACATAGGTTTCGCACACGTTATAGTTAGGAATTAGCATTTAAAAAACCTGGCAAATTCACTGAAAAAAACCATAGGTTTCACACACGTTATAGTTAGGAATTAGCATTTAAAAAACCTTGCAAATTCACTGAAAAACCATAGGTTTCACACATGTTATAGTTAGCTGGACATTTCACTCGTAAAAAAACAATGAACTTTCCCCGTTATAGTTAGTTCCGCTAACTATAACTCGCGCGCCCGCAATCCACTGCTCATGACGTCACATATTACATCACTCATGACATGGTCAGTGGCATCACTCATGACATCACTGATGACATCATCCTTGTGATAGAGTGGCGATCGCGCGAGTTATAGTTATATGAACTAACTATAACAGGGGAATTTCATTGGTTTTTACGAGTGAAATGTTCAGCTAACTATAACATGTGTGAAACCTATGTTTTTTTAAGTGTTATATATATATACATACATATATAAACATATATATATTATCTGCATATCTATATAAATATAAATGCATGCATACATATACATATACATATATGCATACATATGCATGTTATGTACATGAAAGTTTGAAAACCACTAATACAAGCAAAGCTAAAAAGCCACCTAATTACAAACAGAATTGCTTTAACTTAAACGAGGGCGAGACCTATTGAATTTTCAAGGCTTGTTTACTTTGGTTCCATCAAGAAGGCATTCAGATGTGTTACACATTTGCCATCAATTCTGAATGGTAGCACTCTAGTTGCTCATTAGATCACTGTAGTGAAGCTACTGCTCACCAGGGAAGTCTGCTGCTGGTATTCAAAGTGCATGTTTCAGTCTGCATGTCAGAATTTTTTAATGAAATAGAAGAGGATTTGAGAAGTCAAAATGTGCCCTAATTTTTCTTTCTGCAGCACTAATCATAATTTCTATGGCAAAATGACCCCCCTCATTTTGTTCCTTTGCAAATTAAATGTTTTAAGTGTTAACACTTTATTCCAATCAAGATGGCTTCAGGTGTGCCATACTTTTGTCATAAGTAAGACTGTTAGCGCTCTAGTTGTTCTTTAAAACACTCTGGGACATTCTGTCATTGGGCTATACTTGGGCTACATCTCGGTGATGTTTGTGCTACATTTGGGCTCTTTTGTCTCTGGGGGCCATCTTGGGAGACTTATTTGTTTTGAAGTTTCCTAATTTCCTCATTTACTACAGTCTCCTCAGTAGGAAATACATTCAGGTTTTTTACTTTCATTCCATCAAGAAGGCATTCAGATGTGTCACACATTTGCCATCAATTCTGAATGGTAGCACTCTAGTTGCTCATTAGATCACTGTAGTGAAGCTACTGCTCACCAGGGAAGTCTGCTGCTGGTATTCAAAGTGCATGTTTCAGTCTGCATGTCAGAATTTTTTAATGAAATAGAAGAGGATTTGAGAAGTCAAAATGTGCCCTAATTTTTCTTTCTGCAGCACTAATCATAATTTCTATGGCAAAATGACCCCCCTCATTTTGTTCCTTTGCAAATTAAATGTTTTAAGTGTTAACACTTTATTCCAATCAAGATGGCTTCAGGTGTGCCATACTTTTGTCATAAGTTAGACTGTTAGCGCTCTAGTTGTTCTTTAAAACACTCTGGGACATTCTGTCATTGGGCTATACTTGGGCTACATCCCGGTGATGTTTGTGCTACATTTGGGCTCTTTTGTCTCTGGGGGCCATCTTGGGAGACTTATTTGTTTTGAAGTTTCCTAATTTCCTCATTTACTACAGTCTCCTCAGTAGGAAATACATTCAGGTTTTTTACTTTCATTCCATCAAGAAGGCATTCAGATGTGTCACACATTTGCCATAAATTCAGAATGTTAGCACTCTAGTTGCTTATTAGATCACTGTAGTAAAGCTACTGCTCACCAGGGAAGTCTGCTGCTGGTATTGAAAGTGCATGTTTCAGTCTGCATGTCAGAATATTTTAATGAAATAGAAGAGGATTTGAGAAGTCACTCAAAATGTGCCCTAATGTTTCTTTTTTCCGCACTAATCATAATTTCTATGGCAAAATGAACCCCCTCATTGTGTTCCTTTTAAATTAAACTACTAACTCTCTACTACTCACTCGCTACTACGCTCTACTACTCACTCTCTACTACGCACTCTCTACTTCTCTCTACTACTACTCTCTACTACTCACTCTCTACTACTCACTCTCTACTACTCACTCTCTACTACTCTCTACTACTCACTCTCTACTACTCTCTACTACTCACTCTCTACTACTCTCTCTCTACTATTCTCTACTACTCTCTACTACTCACTTTCTACTACTCTACTACTCACTCTACAACTTACTCTCTACTACTCACTCTACTACTCACTCTCCGCTACTCTCTAATACTCTCTCTCTGCTACTCACTGTCTACTACTCTCTACTACTCACTCTCTACTACTCACTCTCTACTACTCACTCTCTACTAGTCTCTACTACTCACTCTCTACTACTCTCTACTACTCTCTACTACTCACTCTCTAATACTCACGCTCTACTACTCACTCTCTACTACTCACTCTCTACTCTCTATTACTCGCTCTCTACTCTCTACCTCTCTACCTCTCTCTCTACTACTCTCTACCTCTCTATCTCTACCTCTCTACCTCTACACGTCTGCCTCTACACCTCTACCTCTCTACCTCTCTCTACCTCTCTCTACACGCACACATTTGCACATATATATATGCATATGCATTTATATATATGTATGTGTATATATATATATTCACTGAAAAAACCATAGGTTTCACACATGTTATAGTTAGCTGGACATTTCTCTCATACAAAACCAATGAAATTCCCCCGTTATAGTTAGTTCAGCTAACTATAACTCGCGCCCCCGCAATGCACTGCTGATGACGTCACATATTACATCACTCATGACATGGTCAGTGACATCACTCATGACATCACTGATGACATCTCAAATGACATCACTGATGACATCACTGATGACATCAACCTTGTGATAGTGGCAGACCTCCTCTCACCCTAATATAACCTTTGATACACACATTCAAAAATAGAGACTAAAATTTTCAAAACAATGGTCATACCAATACCAATTACAACAACCTCTTCAGTAATTCTAAGATTCACATACACATCCACTCATTCACCAACAGTCCTGTACAGTCACTCATAAATGTACTCAATCATCATATGTACTCATACACCTATACATTTTGTTACACAACGCCACTCATCCATAGAGTTACTGACACACATAGTCACTCATGAAAATAAAGAATCAAACATACATTTACTTGCATATACAGTTATACACACACCACTACACTTACTTCTACGGGATCTTACACATACTTAGTCTTTTAAACAAACACTTATAGAAACACATACTTATTCATACAGGAACTCTTTCAATCTCACACTCTCACATATACTCAGTTATATACACCAATAGTCACATATACTAGTTTAAAACATATGTAGTTACTCATAGAGACACTATTGAGACAGTCATTCACTCACTAACACACCCATACACACACTCATCCACCCATACAGTCCTGCAGACATGCTGTCTTCAACACATACAAACAGTGAGTCACTCATTCATGCAACTATGCACTACGTAATACCCCCCACCGAACCATGCAGACACTCAGACTGATACTCAAAAAAACAACTAATAACCTATATAGACACCCATGTAACAACTCACCAACGCATGCAGCCACGTATACACAAAGTGAGAGATTGATACAGATATTTACATATTTAAACATTACTCACTAAGCCATGTATTCACTAAGATACACTTAATCAGTCAGTTATACAATCAATTTTTCAAAAACAAATCATCCATTTAGACACTTATATACCCATTTATTCTTCCATCGACCTTGAGATATACATATATAAAACATATTTAATTTTCAGAAAAACAGACATTCACTGGATGATGTCATCAGTGATGTCATTTGAGATGTCATGAGTGATGTCATGAGTGATGTCACTGACCATGTCATGAGTGATGTAATATGTGACATCATCAGCAGTGCATTGCGGGGGCGCGAGTTATAGTTAGCTGAACTAACTATAACGGGGGAATTTCATTGGTTTTGTATGAGGGAAATGTCCAGCTAACTATAACATGTGTGAAACCTATGGTTTTTTCAGTGAATTTGCAAGGTGTTTTAAATGCTAATTCCTAACTATAACGTGTGTGAAACCTTTGGTTTTTTCAGTGAATTTGTACGGTTTTTTAAATGCTAATTTTTGAATTATTTAATTAAAAAAAAAAATTTATATTAAAAATAAAATTCCTATGTATTCATTTATACATTATCTGTATCTTTTTTTTTTTTTTTTTTTTTTAAAATGTTTTAAATTAGGATAAAGTTGAACAGTTTTTTTAATTTTTGCAAATAATTTTTCTCCACTTTTTTTTTTTTATATAAATTCTTGGAGTGCGCGATCTGAGCGCGCTCCTAGTACAATTTCGTAAGTTTTTTATGAATACCGTCGTACGTTATTTACGTATGCATATATACGTCATAGTGCGCACTGGGAGCGCGCACCCAATACGTATGCGTACGTACGTACGCATGCGTGCGTGCGTCCTACGCGCTCCACGCGGTTTACTTCCGCATACGCTTAAATTACGCGCAAAAACGTTCGCGTATACGCGTGTTCAACGTATGCGCGCTATGTACGCGCATATGACATATGCACATGCGCTCCTACGCGTTCGCGCATGCGTAATCACGAGGTGCGCGCTCGGAGCTTGCGCAGTGTGCGCACCTCGGGTTATATGCTTAATAAAACAACACTTCTTATTGGTTATCATTACTTTCAGTTTCTGATTGTTTCAACACCACACCCAATCCCCTCATGGCAAGTCATGTGATCAAGAATCATCACTTTTGATTGGTTTGAAGTACTTTCAGTTCCAGATTCTTCCCAAACCACACCTATTCCCCTTATTATTAATCTGATTCCTTTGGAGAAGGAGCTATTCTGTTGTTGAGATACAATGGCTGAACAGCAACCATCTTCAGACAGTGACCAGGACACTCTTGAGAGGCAGAGGAACAGGAAGCAGAAAGACAGCTTTATATGGCAGTTTTTCACTTTCCCAGAGGGACAAAAAAAGGTAAATGCACCTAAAGTTACATGTGTACTTTGTCAAAAAGTCTTGTCACGTGGGAATCCTAACAGGAAGTATTCTTTTAGCATTCACACTATGTTGAGGCATGTTGACAAAATGCATCCAGTGACTTTTCGTCGAGCTTCTGGAGCAAACCCTCCACCTGCTCAACCGACGACATCTGCAGCAGCTCAGCCGAGCACATCTTCGGCAGCTCAGCCGAGCACTTCTTCTGCAGTGGTGCCTTTGCCTTCTTCCACACCTCGTTTTGGACCACCTTGTTTTGCGAGGTTGTCCACACGCTGCACTGATTGCGGTAAACTTATTTCTGTGTGTGAGACCAGTCTTGATCTCATTCAGAGAAAATTTGATGCGCATGAGTGCAGTAGGCCATAGATGTTTTTTCTTTTTTTTTCGTTTTTCTCTTCCTGTTTCCTTCCATTAACTCAAGGGCTCTTTTAAGAGCCACTTAAAAACTAAACCCCAAAAATTTTTGGGGGGGATTTATTTATTTATTTATTTTTTAGGGGTGCGCGCACCCTGCGCGCACCCAATTTTTTTAAAAATGTTTTTTTTTTTTTTTTTAAATTAAATGTACAAAAAGAGGTGAAGAAATGGAAGCATGAAAAGGGAGGATTGAGAAATACTAATATTTTTGACTTATTTAAAAAAAAAAAAAAAATTTTAAAACATTTTTTTAAAAGTATTTTGCAAGGGAACAGAATTTTTTTTTTTTTTCTTTCCAGTTCTGCAAAAAAAGAAAAAAAGTATTGATATTCAATCATACATTACAAAAAGCATTACATGTTTTTACATATTTTACAAAGCAATTTTTTGCCCTTTTTTTGCTGTTTTCAGAATTTTTTATTTTTCACTTAAAATAGTGAAAACAATTGTATTCATTATTTAACAGCGGGCAAAAAAAAACAATCTGAAAGATTGTTTAAAAAAAGCCCTAAAACTTTCCTCACTAAAATATACCTTGTTAGAAATATTACATATATATTACAAGTACTTTTCTAGATGAATAAAATTTTTCTAGATAAACCGTCTTTAAACCTTGTCGCAAAAGCACACATGCCAAAATAATTTCTGTCAAAGGAGTCCACAATTGTTTTTATTACTTTTCCTTTAGGCCAAATAGTAATTTCAAAATCCTTTTTAAGTGACATCTTCAATTATAATCCTTTAAAATTACAAAAAATGCTTTTTTCAGATGCAATTTTTAGTTTTCAAAATTTAGGTTTCAGAAAAATTAAATAAGAATTGGGTAAATCATAAGGGAAACGTTGCTTGAAAATCAATTGGGAATCATTACACAGTGTCCAGCCTTTTTCACATTTAAGATAAACTGTGTAATGTCCAGAAGTTACAGTAGGTCCTTCATGAAAAATTATTGCAACTGTAACAAAAGTTTTTCCAGAAATTGATAATTGTTGTCCTGTAAACTTCTTTATTAAAGTTTCCAATTTTGAACTATCAGCTCTACAACGTTGCATCATTAAAATTACATACGGACTATATTTCTGTAAAAATAACGTGGAAAACATGTCAGATTTGCATTCAGAACATTCCATGTTATGATTGGCATCTTTAACTAATTTACTAAAAGTCACTGATTTACTCTCTGGTAAGGGTAAAAATATGAACCTTTCTGAATCAACATTACTACTACATGTGTTCATACAGTTTTCACAGCAATGTTCCCATTTGTAAGAGACACCAAATAAATTTTCTACTTCTACTCCTTCATCTTCAAGTACACTCAAAATATATATTAAGAATTCCTGTGCATCTTGCTGGACATTTTCTTTAAACTGTGTAGAACCACAACATACATCTAAAAGATTTCTAACATCAGTAGCACTTTCTATTTCAGTGTTATCATTACTCAGCTTCTCATAAAGGAGACTCAGCAGAGAACACAATCTTTTTCCATGATTTACTATTATCTTTTCTAGCAACTTTTCAAGATAAAATACAACATTCAGCACTACATTTGCATAGCAGTTGACACCAGAGCTATTTTCAAAATGGCAACCAACAACCTCTTCAACACTGTCCTTTTTCTTTTTCCTTGCTATCACATCACTGTCCTTTTTTTTTTGTTCTGTTCATCCACATTACAGATATTTTCAAATTTCCTTTTCCGAGAAATAACACATGTTTTTCAATCACAGGATACTGACCTAAATGAGGAGCATAGGTTCTTCTTAATCTATTATACTCTTTTACACAGTTTGTATCAGCACTAACTTTTGAGTCATCAAAGTCTATCATAAATAAACCAGATAATGTTTTTACTCGTGACAGAGCAACATATGCCATACCTTCTTTGAACACAGTAGAACCGAAGTTTACAAAAGCACTATCTACAGTCAATCCTTGAGACTTGTGAATAGTTACAGCATATGCTAGAGAAAATGGAAACTGCTTTCTACGCACATATAAGTCTTTCACAAGCATGAAACGAACTGAACAACGACAAATGTCTTTAACCTCTTCTATCTGATCAAATTTTATTTTTAAACATTCAATTCCAACTTTTTTCTGGTAATTTACAAAACCCACAACTTTACCCATAGCTCCGTTCACTAAACTTTTCTCTACATCCAAATTACGTCTTAAAATTACTCGACAGTTCATACATACATAAAGATTCTTTTCTAAACCAGCTGTTTTTGATATGTTTTTCTCTAGAGAATCCAATTTAGTTGTCAATTTTCTTGTCAATATAATAGTTATTCCTTCATGCTGTATTTTATCCACAGCTTCCAGTTTTATAATCTCTTCATTTTCCAATTTCAAAAGTTCTTGATTGAATATAGAGCATTCATGTAGTGTTGGCATTAAGCAGATTAACGCTATGTCTTCTGGAGTGAAAAATTTGCAGAAAAAAGAGGTATGGTGAGAGACCTTGCTTTGCCAAATGTAGACATTAAATGGATTGGTCAGAGAGGGTTAAAGTGGCACCAATTAATGCCTTTGGTGAAAACCTTTCTACATCTCCCACAGCCTAACCTTATTATTGTGCACTGTGGTGGTAATGACCTAGGCACTTTAACTGGGGTAGGTCTGGAAATGCTTATTAAGGACACCTTTGTGCAATTGATGTCGCTTTTTCCACAAACTGCCTTTGTATATTCTAACATATGCCAAAGGCAAAAGTGGAACTGGTCCAACCAATTTTGTCCGCAGATTGACAAAGCAAGGAAGCACGTCAACAAATCTATTTCTGCTTTCCTCAGAGACTTTGGTATGGGTTCTATATACCACAACAACTTGCGTTACAACATACAAGACAAGCTGCGAGAGCGCTTGCGCGTTTTTGCAGTAAAACTGCTGTTTTAAAAACGTTATATATTCTTTTTGTTTGTTTTGGTCATTTTGACCCTTTTTTAAATTGCCCCTTACCTGCACCTTAAATTGTGCCCCTTCACCGCCGTTTTGGCGGGTCTGGTCCTGGGGTGGGTGCCTGGTTCGTTTTTGGCGGACATCTTGGAGTGGGGTGAGTGGAGTGAGGCTTTTCCACCTGACAGCGCTTGAATGCACATGTGACGCCTGGGAACACCTATTTAGGGCGAGTCCCTCCTGCTTTCAGCCCCTGACAAGGTAGCTGCTGCTGCGAGAGCGCTTGCGCGTTTTTGCAGTAAAACTGCTGTTTTAAAAACGTTATATATTCTTTTTGTTTGTTTTGGTCATTTTGACCCTTTTTTAAATTGCCCCTTACCTGCACCTTAAATTGTGCCCCTTCACCGCCGTTTTGGCGGGTCTGGTCCTGGGGTGGGTGCTTGGTTCGTTTTTGGCGGACATCTTGGAGTGGGGTGAGTGGAGTGAGGCTTTTCCACCTGACAGTGCTTGAATGCACATGTGACGCCTGGGAACACCTATTTAGGGCGAGTCCCTCCTGCTTTCAGCCCCTGACAAGGTAGCTGCTGCTGCGAGAGCGCTTGCGCGTTTTTGCAGTAAAACTGCTGTTTTAAAAACGTTATATATTCTTTTTGTTTGTTTTGGTCATTTTGACCCTTTTTTAAATTGCCCCTTACCTGCACCTTAAATTGTGCCCCTTCACCGCCGTTTTGGCGGGTCTGGTCCTGGGGTGGGTGCCTGGTTCGTTTTTGGCGGACATCTTGGAGTGGGGTGAGTGGAGTGAGGCTTTTCCACCTGACAGCGCTTGAATGCACATGTGACGCCTGGGAACACCTATTTAGGGCGAGTCCCTCCTGCTTTCAGCCCCTGACAAGGTAGCTGCTGCTGCGAGAGCGCTTGCGCGTTTTTGCAGTAAAACTGCTGTTTTAAAAACGTTATATATTCTTTTTGTTTGTTTTGGTCATTTTGACCCTTTTTTAAATTGCCCCTTACCTGCACCTTAAATTGTGCCCCTTCACCGCCGTTTTGGCGGGTCTGGTCCTGGGGTGGGTGCTTGGTTCGTTTTTGGCGGACATCTTGGAGTGGGGTGAGTGGAGTGAGGCTTTTCCACCTGACAGTGCTTGAATGCACATGTGACGCCTGGGAACACCTATTTAGGGCGAGTCCCTCCTGCTTTCAGCCCCTGACAAGGTAGCTGCTGCTGCGAGAGCGCTTGCGCGTTTTTGCAGTAAAACTGCTGTTTTAAAAACGTTATATATTCTTTTTGTTTGTTTTGGTCATTTTGACCCTTTTTTAAATTGCCCCTTACCTGCACCTTAAATTGTGCCCCTTCACCGCCGTTTTGGCGGGTCTGGTCCTGGGGTGGGTGCCTGGTTCGTTTTTGGCGGACATCTTGGAGTGGGGTGAGTGGAGTGAGGCTTTTCCACCTGACAGCGCTTGAATGCACATGTGACGCCTGGGAACACCTATTTAGGGCGAGTCCCTCCTGCTTTCAGCCCCTGACAAGGTAGCTGCTGCTGCGAGAGCGCTTGCGCGTTTTTGCAGTAAAACTGCTGTTTTAAAAACGTTATATATTCTTTTTGTTTGTTTTGGTCATTTTGACCCTTTTTTAAATTGCCCCTTACCTGCACCTTAAATTGTGCCCCTTCACCGCCGTTTTGGCGGGTCTGGTCCTGGGGTGGGTGCTTGGTTCGTTTTTGGCGGACATCTTGGAGTGGGGTGAGTGGAGTGAGGCTTTTCCACCTGACAGTGCTTGAATGCACATGTGACGCCTGGGAACACCTATTTAGGGCGAGTCCCTCCTGCTTTCAGCCCCTGACAAGGTAGCTGCTGCTGCGAGAGCGCTTGCGCGTTTTTGCAGTAAAACTGCTGTTTTAAAAACGTTATATATTCTTTTTGTTTGTTTTGGTCATTTTGACCCTTTTTTAAATTGCCCCTTACCTGCACCTTAAATTGTGCCCCTTCACCGCCGTTTTGGCGGGTCTGGTCCTGGGGTGGGTGCCTGGTTCGTTTTTGGCGGACATCTTGGAGTGGGGTGAGTGGAGTGAGGCTTTTCCACCTGACAGCGCTTGAATGCACATGTGACGCCTGGGAACACCTATTTAGGGCGAGTCCCTCCTGCTTTCAGCCCCTGACAAGGTAGCTGCTGCTGCGAGAGCGCTTGCGCGTTTTTGCAGTAAAACTGCTGTTTTAAAAACGTTATATATTCTTTTTGTTTGTTTTGGTCATTTTGACCCTTTTTTAAATTGCCCCTTACCTGCACCTTAAATTGTGCCCCTTCACCGCCGTTTTGGCGGGTCTGGTCCTGGGGTGGGTGCCTGGTTCGTTTTTGGCGGACATCTTGGAGTGGGGTGAGTGGAGTGAGGCTTTTCCACCTGACAGCGCTTGAATGCACATGTGACGCCTGGGAACACCTATTTAGGGCGAGTCCCTCCTGCTTTCAGCCCCTGACAAGGTAGCTGCTGCTGCGAGAGCGCTTGCGCGTTTTTGCAGTAAAACTGCTGTTTTAAAAACGTTATATATTCTTTTTGTTTGTTTTGGTCATTTTGACCCTTTTTTAAATTGCCCCTTACCTGCACCTTAAATTGTGCCCCTTCACCGCCGTTTTGGCGGGTCTGGTCCTGGGGTGGGTGCCTGGTTCGTTTTTGGCGGACATCTTGGAGTGGGGTGAGTGGAGTGAGGCTTTTCCACCTGACAGCGCTTGAATGCACATGTGACGCCTGGGAACACCTATTTAGGGCGAGTCCCTCCTGCTTTCAGCCCCTGACAAGGTAGCTGCTGCTGCGAGAGCGCTTGCGCGTTTTTGCAGTAAAACTGCTGTTTTAAAAACGTTATATATTCTTTTTGTTTGTTTTGGTCATTTTGACCCTTTTTTAAATTGCCCCTTACCTGCACCTTAAATTGTGCCCCTTCACCGCCGTTTTGGCGGGTCTGGTCCTGGGGTGGGTGCCTGGTTCGTTTTTGGCGGACATCTTGGAGTGGGGTGAGTGGAGTGAGGCTTTTCCACCTGACAGCGCTTGAATGCACATGTGACGCCTGGGAACACCTATTTAAGGCTCCTCCCCTAGCGCAGCGGGATCGCGCAGCGGGCGCGTCCTCGCGTGGCCGGAGTCGTGCCTGAGTCCTGCCCGTCTGCGCCCGTCCGCGCTCGGTTGCGCTGGCTTCGCGGTGATATTTACATCAGGTGCATCTCTAACCATGCTTATGTATACCAGGGATAGTCTCCTGGCATTTAATACCTGTCTGCCTCCCTGCGCCGAAGTCCGCGTTGACCCTTTGTGTGGCCCCCATCGCTGTGCTTGTGGCGGCTGGCTACTCGAAGCCCCTTCCTGTTTGGGGTCTTGTATAGTGCAGCCTGCCATAAGCAGTAAGGTCTCTTCGCGACATCTCACCATCTGGAATTTAAACGTCAGATCGGCGGTCAAGCATTATCAGGATATTGCTGATCTTGTGGACAATGACCCCCCTGACATCTTTTGTCTGACAGAGACATGGCTGCAAGACACCGATTCTACGGTATTGAATCTGGCGTTCCCCTTTGAGTATTCCATCTACACGCTCAACCGCTCTTCGAGAGGGGGTGGCGTCGCTCTTGCTGTTAAATCGTGCTACTCTTGCGCCTGGAGTGTGCAGAACATCACGGGCTGCGAAAGCGCCCTGTTCAAGGTTGCGGTTACTCCGCATTTTACCTTGTCAGGATTGCTGATTTACCGTCCACCTGGTAGCTCAGTGGCATTTCGAGAGGCTCTCCCTGAGGCGGTTAGTTCACTAGCAGTAGGGTCTGCCAATTTCTCTATCATTGGTGATTTGAATCTCCATTTTGACACTTTGTGTCTTTCTTCTGTGGGAGGGATGGTGGCGGACCTTGAGGCCCTTCAATTGTTCCAGCTGGTCTCGGACCCCACTCATAGTGGTGGCCACACTCTGGACCCCTTTTTTTCTAACTTAGAAGGGGTTACAGTGCCCCCCCCCCTCCCCCTGACCTGGTCAGACCACTCACTCGTGACCATTCACTGTAGTCTTGATGAAGCCCCACTTAAGGTGCCACTGCGAGCCATGCCCAGACGGCGCTGGAGCAAATTAAAGGCGGAAGATCTCCACCGCCTTCTCACTGACGACCCACTGGGTGCAGTGGAGAACGTGGAGTCTGGTTATGACCATTTCTGCGGATGGGTAACCAGGGCCCTCGACTCCCTTATCCCGATGGTTTTCAGTAAGTGTGGCTCCCGCGCCCCCAGTCCCTGGTATGATGGCAATCTGAGGGCTCTGAAAAGTGTCTGCAGACGTGCAGAGAGAGACTGGAGGAAGAGGTATGACAGCAGCAAAAAAACCCTGTATATGGCTGCGGTCAAGTCTTATCACCGCGCGGTTTGTAGAACCCGGGCTGAATACTACGCTCTGGAGTTTCGCAATAGTGGGAATCCTGTTAAAACCATCTTTAAGGCCCTTAAAGACCTAGTGGCAAGGAAGCCGGCCGGTAACTCCATCAGCTCCAATACTCATTGTGAAGCGCTGGCGGCTTTCTTTCTGGAGAAGGTCCAGACCATATATAGGGCTTTCCCCTCCTCCACTGCACAAACCAGTATGGGGCCTCCCATCCGGTTGGATCAGGTGGTGCTAGACTCTCTCCCCTCTCTCTCTTTGGAGTCTTACACGGCCTTGGCTCTCCGAGTTAAGTCGGGGTCACCGGACGACCCGCTCAAGCCACCTATGTTCAGAGACCAGGTTTTTGCTCGCCCGGTTTGCGACTTAATCAACACGTCGCTATCATCAGGCCAAGTGCCTTTGAAATGGAAGCATGCGGTAGTAATGCCCATTTTGAAAAAACCATCTCTCGACCCTACAAAATCGGAGAACTACCGCCCGATCTCACTTCTCCCGTGGCCAGCCAAACTCGCGGAGGCGCATGTCAACACCGCCCTCTCTGGTCATCTGTTGCGTGCCAACATTCTGGACGACACCCAGAATGGTTTTCGGGCTGGCCACAGTACGGAGACAGCACTGTTATCTATGGTCGAGCACCTTCGGGTAGTTCTGGATGCAGGTCAAACGGCGGCGCTTGTTTTGTTAGACCTAAGCGCCGCCTTTGACACGGTCTCCCATGACATTCTCCTGCAACGTCTTGAGGAGATAGGGGTTATCGGCACTGCACACCAGTGGTTCCGTTCGTTTCTCAGGGATCGTTCCTTCTGTGTGGCGTCCCCGCCCTACCAGTCCAAATGCCATCCTCTGTCTCTTGGGGTCCCACAGGGTTCCTCACTGAGCCCCACGTTGTTTAACATCTACGTGAGGCCGCTGGCTGAGGTTGTGAAGCTCTGTGGTATGACCATGGTGTCGTACGCAGATGACACCCAGCTAGCGGTCACGATCAGCGGGGACTCTGGGGTGGATGCCCCAAGATTCAGAGATGGACTCAGGGCGGTGGCTGGTTGGATGACGTCCAACTGTCTCCAACTAAACGCCAAAAAAACGGAGGTGATGATCTTTGGGAAGCGGACGGACCTATGGGGAGATACCTGGTGGCCCTCTGAGCTGGGGCCGACCCCCACTCCGGTTGCGGAGATCAAAAATCTTGGTGTTTGGCTGGACCCTTCCCTCAACTTTGTTGGCCACACCAAAAGGACGGCGGCTTGCTGCTTCGGCATCCTGCGCAATCTGCGCCCTGCCCTTAAATACTTCGATGCCGCAACTCGTCAATTGGTGGTGCAAGCAACGGTTTTGGCACGGTTGGACTATGCCAGCTCCCTTTTTATAGGATTAAACCAGGCTGAGTTAACCCGACTTCAAAGAGTGCAGAACGCTGCGGCCAGAGCGATCATAGGTCTTCCTAGGTTTTGCTCGGCCGGTCAATCTTTGCGAGCCTTGCATTGGTTACCCGTTAGGCAGCGGATCCACTTTAAAGTTTTGTGCCTTTCCTTCAAAATTCTGAAGGGCCTATCACCTCCCTTACTGCACCAACTCTTGCGCCCTTACATCCCGGGCCGCACTCTGCGCTCGCTAGACCAAGAATTAGCGGTAGCCCCTCGGTTCAAACTCAGTCGGGTGGGGGGTCGCTCTTTTAAGGTGCGGGCAGCCGCACTCTGGAACGCTCTCCCTTTGAAACTCCGGACCTTTGGTGACCTGCTCTCCTTCCGCAAGGCCGCTAAAACTCATTTATTTTCTGAGCTTTGTTAAATCCTTCACTCCCCAATTTCTTAATAATTATTTCTGTTCCCCAGTTGTGTTGTGTTCGCCACCTTGTCGGTGCGCCGGGACGCTCCTTCGCTGGAGCAGCCGTGCGCAATACAAATAGCACTAACATAACATAACATAACATTTATAGAGGAGATGGTGTACACTTCACTGATGAAGGCAACAGAGTCTTCCTCTTGAACTTTAGACTCTGCATCGGTACTTACTTGTAGGTACCGAAAAACACACAATAAACACAAGGGCTCTTTTTAGAGCCACCTTATATCTTTTTACTTAATTGCGAATTTTTTAATTTTTTTTTGTTTTTAAAATTTTTTCGGATGCGCGCTGGGTGCGCGCACTCGGCGATATTTTTTTTCAAAATATAAATCTTTTTTTTTGCCCTACAAGGTCCTTCTGTGACCCCCTTACAATGCCTAGTGAGTCAATATCTCCCCACTCTGCCCCCTTTTCACGTTCTCCCCCTTTGCTTCTCACCCCCTCTTTATGCGAGAGACAAAATTGGGGCCGCCGCTTCCTGATTTCCACCGATTCGAATGTTTACTGACATCTAACAACAAATCAGAAGTGCGCTCGCGCACGGCAAGGTGCGCGCACAGGACTTGCTCAGTGCGCGCACGGTACGCGCGTACAGATATATATATTGATTTAAATGCTAATTTCTCAGGAAATACTGAACAGATTGACACCAAAACTTCAAAAGGCACTTCATGGACCTTATGGCTACCTCTCTTCCAAATTTCACATAATTCTGTTCAGCCGTTCGGGCTGTAGCTGCGACTAAAGTCCCTATGGAAAAATGCATGGGGAAAACGCGTTTTGGGACCCCCTTTTTTCTCGGCCCCCGCTTAACGAATCACCCCGAAACTTTCAGGGTAGGAGCGGAGCGGAGCGCCATATTAGTTTTGAAAATTTCACGAAGATGCGTCAACCGGCCCAAAAGTTATTCAAAATAGAATTTTGAGATTTCCTATGGAAACTCGGTCCTAACTATAACTACCTACTGGCGACCGCCAGTAGGTAATACATACATATATAAACATATATATATATAAACTGCATATCTATATAAATAAAAATGCATGCATACATATACATATACATATATGCATACATATGCATGTTATGTACATGAAAGTTTGAAAACCACTAATACAAGCAAAGCTAAAAAGCCACCTAATTACAAACAGAATTGCTTTAACTTAAACGAGGGCGAGACCTATTGAATTTTCAAGGCTTGTTTACTTTGGTTCCATCAAGAAGGCATTCAGATGTGTCACACATTTGCCATCAATTCTGAATGGTAGCACTCTAGTTGCTCATTAGATCACTGTAGTGAAGCTACTGCTCACCAGGGAAGTCTGCTGCTGGTATTCAAAGTGCATGTTTCAGTCTGCATGTCAGAATTTTTTAATGAAATAGAAGAGGATTTGAGAAGTCAAAATGTGCCCTAATTTTTCTTTCTGCAGCACTAATCATAATTTCTATGGCAAAATGACCCCCCTCATTTTGTTCCTTTGCAAATTAAATGTTTTAAGTGTTAACACTTTATTCCAATCAAGATGGCTTCAGGTGTGCCATACTTTTGTCATAAGTAAGACGGTTAGCGCTCTAGTTGTTCTTTAAAACACTCTGGGACATTCTGTCATTGGGCTATACTTGGGCTACATCTCGGTGATATTTGTGCTACATTTGGGCTCTTTGGTCTCTGGGGGCCATCTTGGGAGACTTATTTGTTTTGAAGTTTCCTAATTTCCTCATTTACTACAGTCTTCTCAGTAGGAAATACTTTCAGGTTTTTTACTTTCATTCCATCAAGAAGGCATTCAGATGTGTCACACATTTGCCATAAATTCAGAATGTTAGCACTCTAGTTGCTTATTAGATCACTGTAGTAAAGCTACAGCTCACCACGGAAGTCTGCTGCCGGTATTGAAAGTGCATGTTTCAGTCTGCATGTCAGAATATTTTAATGAAATAGAAGAGGATTTGAGAAGTCACTCAAAATGTGCCCTAATTTTTCTTTTTTCCGCACTAATCATAATTTCTATGGCAAAATGAACCCCCTCATTGTGTTCCTTTTAAATTAAACTACTCACTCTCTACCACTCACTCGCTACTACGCTCTACTACTCACTCTCTACTACTCAATCTTTACTACTACTCTCTACTACTCACTCTCTACTACTCACTCTCTACTACTCTCTACTACTCACGCTACTACTCTACCACTCACTCTCTACTACTCTACTACTCACTCTCTACTACTCTCTCTCTACTACTCCCTCTCTACTACTCACTTTACTACTCTCTATCTACTACTCACTCTCTACTACTCTCTACTACTCACTCTCCACTACTCACTCTCTATTACTCACTCTCTACTACTCTCTACTACTCACTCTCTACTACTCACTCTCTACAACTCTACTACTATCTACTACTCTCTCTACTACTCACTCTCTACTACTCACTCTCTACTACTCTACTACTCTCCACTACTATCTCTACTGCTCACTCTCTACTACTCTCTACCTCTCTACCTCTACCTCTCTACCTCTACACGTCTGCCTCTACACCTCTACCTCTCTACCTCTCTCTACCTCTCTCTACACGCACACATTTGCACATATATATATGCATATGCATTTATATATATGTATGTGTTTATATATATATACATACATATATAAACATATATATATAAACTGCATATCTATATAAATATAAATGCATGCATACATATACATATATGCATACATATGCATGTTATGTACATGAAAGTTTGAAAACCACTAATACAAGCAAAGTTAAAAAGCCACCTAATTACAAACAGAATTGCTTTAACTTAAACGAGGGCGAGACCTATTGAATTTTCAAGGCTTGTTTACTTTGGTTCCATCAAGAAGGCATTCAGATGTGTCACACATTTGCCATCAATTCTGAATGGTAGCACTCTAGTTGCTCATTAGATCACTGTAGTGAAGCTACTGCTCACCAGGGAAGTCTGCTGCTGGTATTCAAAGTGCATGTTTCAGTCTGCATGTCAGAATTTTTTAATGAAATAGAAGAGAATTTGAGAAGTCAAAATGTGCCCTAATTTTTCTTTCTGCAGCACTAATCATAATTTCTATGGCAAAATGACCCCCCTCATTTTGTTCCTTTGCAAATTAAATGTTTTAAGTGTTAACACTTTATTCCAATCAAGATGGCTTCAGGTTTGCCATACGTTTGTCATAAGTAAGACGGTTAGCGCTCTAGTTGTTCTTTAAAACACTCTGGGACCTTCTGTCATTGGGCTATACTTGGGCTACATCTCGGTGATATTTGTGCTACATTTGGGCTCTTTTGTCTCTGGGGGCCATCTTGGGAGACTTATTTGTTTTGAAGTTTCCTAATTTCCTCATTTACTACAGTCTCCTCAGTAGGAAATACTTTCAGGTTTTTTACTTTCATTCCATCAAGAAGGCATTCAGATGTGTCACACATTTGCCATAAATTCAGAATGTTAGCACTCTAGTTGCTTATTAGATCACTGTAGTAAAGCTACAGCTCACCACGGAAGTCTGCTGCTGGTATTGAAAGTGCATGTTTCAGTCTGCATGTCAGAATATTTTAATGAAATAGAAGAGGATTTGAGAAGTCACTCAAAATGTGCCCTAATTTTTTCTTTGTTCAGCACTAATCATAATTTCTATGGCAAAATGAACCCCCTCATTGTGTTCCTTTTAAATTAAACTACTCACTCTCTACCACTCACTCGCTACTACGCTCTACTACTCACTCTCTACTACTCAATCTCTACTACTACTCTCTACTACTCACTCTCTACTACTCACTCTCTACTACTCTCTACTACTCACGCTACTACTCTACCACTCACTCTCTACTACTCTACTACTCACTCTCTACTACTCTCTACTACTCTCTCTCTACTACTCCCTCTCTACTACTCACTCTACTACTCTCTCTCTACTACTCACTCTCTACTACTCTCTACTACTCACTCTCCACTACTCACTCTCTATTACTCACTCTCTACTACTCTCTACTACTCACTCTCTACTACTCACTCTCTACTACTCTACTACTATCTACTACTCTCTCTACTACTCACTCTCTACTACTCACTCTCTACTACTCTACTACTCTCCACTACTCTCTCCACTGCTCACTCTCTACTACTCTCTTCCACTCACTCTCTACTACTTTACTACTCACTCTTTACTACTCTCTACTACGCTCTCTCTACTACTCACTCTCTACTATTCACTCTACTTCGCTCTACTACTGTCTTCCACTCACTCTCTACTACTCTACTGCTCACTCTCTACTACTCTCTACTACTCTCTACTACTCACTCTCTACTACTCACTCTACTACTCTCTACTACTCACTCTCTACTACTCTCTCTCTACTACTCACTCTCTACTACTCTATTACTCACTCTCCACTACTCACTCTCTACTACTCGCTCTCTACTACTCTCTACTACTCGCTCTGCTACTCACTCTCTACTACTCTACTACTCTCTCTACTACTCACTCTCTACTACTCTCTCTACTACTCACTCTCTACTACTCTCTACTACTCACTCTCTACTACACACTCTCCACTACTCACTCTCTACTATTCTACTACTCTCTCTACTACTCACTGTCTACTACTCTCTCTACTACTCACTCTCTACTACTCTCTACTACTCACTCTCTACTACACACTCTCTACTACTTGCTCTCTACTACTCTCTACTACTCACTCTACTACTCACTCTACTACTCACTCTCTACTACTCCCTACTACTCACTCTACTACTCACTCTCTACTACTCACTCTCTACTACTCCACTACTCTCTACTACTCACTCTCTACTACTCGCTCTCTACTACTCTACTACTCCTACTGCTCTCTCTCTACTCCTCACTCTCTACTACTCACTCTCTACTACTCTCTACTACTCTACTCGCTCTCTACTACTCTCTACTACTCACTCTCTACTACTCTCTCTCTCTACTACTCACTCTCTACTACTCACTCTCTACTACTCTCTACTACTCACTCTCTTCTACTCTCTACTACTCTGTACTACTCTCTACTAATCACTCTACTATTCACTCTCTACTACTCACTCTACTACTCTCTACCACTCACTCTCTACTACTCGCTCTCTACTACTCTCTACTACTCACTCTACTACTCATTCTCTTCTACTCTCTACTACTCTCTCTCTCTGCTACTCACTCTCCACTACTTACTCTCTACTACTCTCTACTACTCTCTACTACTCACTCTCTACTACTCACTCTCTACTACTCTCTACTACTCACTCTCTACTACTCTCCACTACTCACTCTCTACTACTTTCTACTACTCACTCTCTACTACTCACTCTCTACTACTCTCTACTACTCACTCTCTACTACACACTCTCTACTACTTTCTACTACTCACTCTCTGCTATTCTCTCTACTACTCTCTACTACTCACTCTCTACTCTCTATTACTCATCCTCTGCTCTCTACCTCTCTACCTCTCTCTCTCTACCTCTCTACCTCTACCTCTCTACCTCTACACCTCTACCTCTCTACCTCCCTCTACCTCTCTCTACACGCACACATATGCATATGCATTTATATATATGTATGTGTATATATACACATACATATATAAACATATATATAATCTGCATATCTATATAAATACAAATATAAATGCATGCATACATATACATATACATATATACATCTTATGTACATGAAAGTTTGAAAAACACTAATAAAAGCAAAGCGAAAAAGCCACCTAATAACAAACAGAATTGCTTTAACTTAAACGAGGGCGAGACCTATTGCATTTTCAATGCTTGTTTACTTTGGTTCCATCAATAAGGCATTCAGATGTGTCACACATTTGCCATAAATTCTGAATAGTAGCACTCTAGTTGGTCATTAGATCACTGTAGTAAAGCTACTGCTCACCAGGGAGGTCTGTTGCTGGTATTCAAAGTGCATGTTTCAGTCTGCATGTCAGAATTTTTTAATGAAATCGAAGAGGATTTGAGAAGTCAAAATGTGCCCTAATTTTTCTTTCTGCAGCACTAATCATAATTTCTATGGCAAAACGAACCCTCTCATTTTGAAAGTGCATGTTTCAGTCTGCATGTCAGAATTTTTTTATGAAATTGAAGAGGATTTGAGAAGTCACTCAAAATGTGCACTAATTTTTCTTTCTGCAGCACTAATCATACTTTCTATGGCAAAATGAACCCCCTCATTTTGTTCCTTTTTAAATTAAATGTTTTAAGAGTTACCACTTTATTTCAATCAAGATGGCTTCAGGTGTGCCATACACTTATCATAAGTAGGACTGTTATCGCTCTAGTTATTCTTTGGAACACTCTGGGAAGCTGCAGTAGAACACAAAGGAATCAACTGACAGTCTCTGCGCTTGTTGGATGTACATGTTTTACTGAGAATGTCAGACTTCATTCTCACATGACTGAGAAAGATAATGTGAATTTAAAGAAAATATGCTCTCAGTTTAGCTTATAGATCACCTTCCAAACCTCGGTGGGAAAAGCATGAGAAAATAGTTTTCTCTCAAACATGATTCATGATATTCCAGCAGAAGGCTTTTTCACATGGTAAAATCACCTTAGAACATACCACAATTCATAAAATGAGTATGGTACCATCAACAAATGATTTATAATGTAACTAAAGTCTTACAACCTTCTATTAACCGCAATGCTTTTTAGATGCTATCATGTATATTGGTCCCAAGATGGCTGTCAACACTTCTTGGATGAAGTGCTGACAGCCAATCAGATCTCACTATGAGATGTGTGGTTAGGCTCCGCCCAGATATATATGTGATTTTACTTTTGATTTTCTCATAAACTACTGAACGGATTTACACCATTTAAGCAAAAGGCATGACTCTGAACCAAGGTCTACCTTTTTGTCATATTTGGTGTAAGTCCGTTAAGCAGTTCGGGCTGTAGCTGCGGCTAAAGGTCCTATGGGAAATTGCATGGGGAAAACACGTTTTGGGACCCCCCTTTTTTCTCAGCCCCCGCTACACGAATCATCCCGAGACTTTCAGGATAGGAGCGGACCAGTGCTGGCCAATCACCAAAGATAACGCACTCTCAGAGGTCAACTCTTTAGTGATTGTTAAATGAAATGAAGAGTTGACCTCTGAGAGTGCGTTATCTTTGGTGATTGGTGATTATCGTAACCGGCTTTGGGTTCGCCAGCAAACGCACCACCTGACTAGGGACTGATCCCGGAAGGACCCGAGTTTGTTGATTTATATATATATATATATATATATATATATATATATATATATATATATATATATATATTGCCTACTGGCGGTCGCCAGTAGGTAGTTATAGTTAGGACCTAGTTACCATAGGAAAATGGTAACATTCTATTTGCAATAACTTTGGCGCCGATTGATGAATCTTCGTGACATTTTCAAAACTAATTCTTTGTTGAGATCAGCTCCTATGTTGAAAGTTTGGGGGTGATTTGTCAAGGGGGGCAGAGAAAAAAGGGGGGTCCTAAAACGGGTTTTTTCAATGTTAATTTCCAAAGAAAACTTTAGACAGGACTACAGGTCAAACTGGTGAACGGAATTACCCCAAATTTGGCAGGGAGAAGGGTCTTGGTCTAGAACGCACGCTTTTGTTTATTTGGTGTAAATCCGTTCAGTAGTTTTTTTTAAATATCAAAATTTACAGATATCATTATTTGGGAATTCTGCCATCTGATTGGCTGAGGCGTTACGTGCACGAGCTTGCTGTTAATTGGCTGCAAGCGGTTGCAACTAGGAAGTGTTGGCCGCCATTTTGTGATTCCGTTGAAGCGAGTAAGGGGGAAAAAGGGCAAAAAATGTGGGAAAGAGGAGGGTAGGAGCACTGTAACCTCTGTGGGATGTTTAGGGTGTGCTATAGAGGGGGTGCGAAGTGACCTACTGATACCTACCGGTCTGAAAGTGCTGGGTATGGAAATTAAGTGAGGTATTGCGTAGTCTGATGCTACTAAGGTGAGCTGCTGCAGGAGTCGGGGATGAAAGCGTGAGCCTAAACTGTGTGTCTTATGGTGTGAAGTGATGTGCCCTGCCCACTGCAGCACACCTGTGGAAGTAGTGTCAGCATGTGTTTATACCTACTAGGACGAACTACTGACTACTGGTTTGAAAGTCCTGGGGTACGGAAAATATGTGAGGTATTGTTTAGAGTCTCATGGTGCTAAGCTGAGGTGCTGCCAGAGTCGGGGATGAAAGCGTGAGTCCAAACTGTGTGTCATATGCTGTGAAGTCATGTGCTCTGGCCGCTGTGCAACATCTGTCAAGTAGTGTCAGCATGTAGTTATACCTACTCGGAGGAACTTTTGTTTTGAACATTGTAACTTGTGTATGGTGCTTAGGGGGTGTTATACAGGGAGTGCGAAGGTAAATTTGTGAGTATCAAATTAATACGGTATTTGTAAAGCGCAAACTACTCACCCCTATGGGTCTGAAGGCCCTCGAGGCCGGCGTGGAAATTATGTGAGCTATTAAGTGAGCCATTGCCCAGAGTCACAAGGTGCTGAGCTGAGGTGTCCTTCAGAAGCATTTACAAACCTACCCCAGTCAATGTGCCTAGGTCATTTCCACCACAATGCACAATCATGAGGTCAGGGTGTGGAAGATGCAAAGAGGTTTTAACCAAAGGTAGGAACTTCAATCTTCTCTGTGTAAACCATTTAATGTCCACATTTTGTAAACCTAGGTCTAAGTCAATACGTCTGTGTTCTGCATACCTCTTGCATCTGAAAATATAGCTATGTCCTACCATCCACACTAGCATTTTGAAGGTATGGTTGGAAGGTATGGAAAGATGTCTGTAGCTCGTGCAGTTCCTTGGTAGAGTAAGAGAAATGTTTAAAGATGGGGAAGTACTTTTTTTGCCATACAAAACGATACATGATTGGTAGTTGAAAAGCATTCTTTTTTAAAAGTAGGGTGCACATTCGTTTTGTGGAAAAGCATCTTTGTAATTGGTTAAGAAAAAGCAGTTTCAACGTGGAGTACATATCAGAGGATAAAATTTGCTCAACTGAACCACAGCTGCTACTTGTATTTGGAAGGCACTGTTCGAACGTAAAACAATCGTGAACTTTTAACCTGCACGTGTCGTTAAATGTTCGAGAAAATGTTGCAAAAAAATATCGTTAAGTTGAAAAAAATTGATGAACTTTTAACCTGCACGTGTTGTAGAATGTTCTAGAAAGTGTGTTGATAGAATATGTTGTTGAATATAAAAAAAACGGTTTATATGGAAAATTCATAAGAAACCAATAGAGAAGTTTTGAAACCTAAAAGAAACAAGAAACTATTCTAATTTGTTCTTTACATATGTTTATGTGTGGGGCAACAAAATTATACACACAACAGCACCAGGAAGAGGAAGAAGCAGAGAGTAGGGGGACGGGGGGAGATGGGCAGAATGGCACACATGCACAATTAAGTACAGCACAAGTATAGACAAACAATGGCCAAAATGAAACACAAGGAGCATAAGTCACACAACCCGCTAACATCACACCACTGAACGGGCATAGAAGTGAAAACTACGCTGCATTCATACAGGATGTGTACAAAGGCCCGTTGTTGGTGTTGTGGGATGTCTGCGACCGTGGTTTTCATGGATGAGATGCCCAGCACGTGGCACATGGGCGAGTTCACTGTGTGTTACATTGCCAAACAGCTGCTTCTCCCTCCCACGAGCCCCCACACTTTTCTACGGTGCGCTGTTGTATCTCGTGCACTCGTACGGCACACCATTGTAATGCCTATTCACGCATGTCCTGCTACATTCAAACTACACCATCACAGTGCCGTTTGGAGGTGGTGCATGGCACTTTACAACATCGAGTGCTGCGGCCTTTGTGGCAGGCCACACCAGAACACAGAGACACACTTACCGCACTTCCTGTACACGGACATGTCCGAGACACCCTGTTCCCCTTGCCAGATAGGCACACCTCTGCGTTGACCTGTGTACTCTGGACCAGCACCTGCCAGTTGTGCCAGTTGTGCATGCAGGAGGATGCGTGTGTAGCTAC
Source organism: Triturus cristatus (assembly GCF_964204655.1). Taxonomy (NCBI): domain Eukaryota; kingdom Metazoa; phylum Chordata; class Amphibia; order Caudata; family Salamandridae; genus Triturus; species Triturus cristatus. Next base: position 754,040,459 of record NC_140589.1, read on the forward strand.
ATGTCCAGGCTCACTGCCAACGCTGAGGTGACAGCACACTGTGATGTTGCAGGGCTCGTGCCTATCATGCTAAGACAATGACCACAGAGACACACTTGCTCAGATGCAGGTTTGGGGGGCGTTGGCGGTCCTGGAGTTGTTGCGATGAGTCTTGTGGCCCTCATGGGTATCCCTGCATCATGCTCATTGATTCTATGGCACCTGTGGGTGTTCTGGTGTGGCTCTTGGCTGTGTTCCGTTTCATGGTGCAGGTAGTCCTCCTGCTTAAAACCAGCAGAAAGCAGGTGTAAAATACCTGGTGCTAACGTGGCTTATCGCCGGAATTTGTTTCGCATTGCAGTTGGTGTGAAAGTTGTGGTGTGATTTGTTTCGTGTGCAGAACAATATACGAACTGAGCAGTGTATCTCTTCAAGATGCAGCACTTGACGCACTATTCCCACTCAATATAAATACAATGAGAGTTCTTAATTGATTTTGTGTGAACACTGTAGTGCAGCCACTACCTCAGTGCAATTCAATACAGGATTTTAGTATTTAGAATAAATCGCAAAGGTGCACCTCGTGTCTTTTTGTACGGGAACGGCTAGTCTGCGTTTCATTATCAGCACTTTAATGGAAGTAAAGTTGAGATAAATCTAACACACTATTCAGAAGTTGGTGTAAACTGCAGACATCACCCGTATTCCCACGATAAGTGCCCCAAAATTTAACACCATGGTGGACACCATCAAATAACAGTAATAAGAACAAGAAAGAGTCACACAGCAGTGAAGAGAACAACCAAAAACGTTATTAATTTTTAATTTTTAATTTTTTATTTATAAATATATATGTAAACGAAAAACGAAAAACTATTTGCAAAATGTATTTTTTTATTAACATATATATAAATGATAATAAACAAAATGTAACAAAAATAATAGAAAACAAGAAGGCGGAACACTCCTGTGGGGACCATGAGAGAGAGAGAGAGACACTGCCACCTCTGCGCATCCATGAGCAAATAATTACCTGGTGCCAACGGAGTGTGCAGCAGTGGGTACTCCACGTGCCCGTCAAAACTCCACGCATCCCAGAATCCTGAGTCATGAATGGCGGAGACCACATCATCTTCTCCACGTCCCAGCAGATCTTACACATGTCACTGAGTCCTGAGTCATCAATGGCGGAGACCACATCAGCTTCTCCGTGGCCCGGCAGATCTCACACATGTCGCTTAGTCCTGAGTCATCGATGGCAGAGACCACATCAGCTTTTGAGGCCGCTAAGCCTGTGGAACTCAAGTGTGTGCACATGGTGGCAGGCCCCTGATGGCCATATAAGGTTTGGGTGGTAGTAACCCTGTGCATCTGAAGTCCACGCCAAGTTGGTGGTAGGCTCCTGATGGCTATACAGATCAGGGCGCGACTAACCTTCTGTGCAACTTTTCAAAGATTCTTTATGGTTGAGACATGTGGAGCGTCTGCCATCTAGTCAGCACTGGCAATAGAGGATGTGACGTTGTTGATCTATTATATTTGCGTGGTCACATGGCCTGTGACGCATGTGCTGGATGGGTATGGTATGTGTGCAAACCAGCCCTGAGGGAGTGGCCATGAGATGTTGAGAACTAGACCACTGACCTGCACACCAACAGCGAGTACGCATGCGACAGGTAGCTATGTGGGGCCAACATAGGGAACGTAATCGCAGTGGCGTGGCGTGGCGTGGCATGGGTTTATGATGGAACACGGCAGGGATAGCTACAATAACGCAGATGGCTTGCGTAGTGGAGGATCAGTGGCACCACGTGTTGCCGGCCTTCCATATGCAAATACCCCTCACTAATCGAAGGGAGTGTGGTGCTCTGGACGCTGTTACGAAGTTTGGATCACTGACGTTCAGGACTCAGGACACAGTTACACATGTGGGATCGGTTTGTGTTGAACAGGGTTAGTGGCACCACGTGCTGTTGTCCTTGCATATGGAAGTATGCCTCACTGATGAGAGGGAGTCCGGTGCTGTGGTCACTGCCTTGGACTTGGGGTGACTGCCATTCAGGACTCAGGACACAGTTACACATGTGGGATCAGCTTGTGTTAAAGAGGGATAGTGGGACTACGTGTCGCCAGCCTTGCATATCGAAATATGCCTCACTGATCGAAGGGAGTCTGGTGCTGTGGTCGCTGCCATGGACTTGGGGTCACTGCCATTCAGGACTTAGGACACAGTTACACATGTGGGATCAGCTTGTGTTGGACAGTGTTAGTTAGCACACGTCAACACCGGTGCCACCAGAACGCGCGTTCTTTTCTTCTTCAAAATAGACTTGATGAACACACACTCGTGTTCTGCTGCTTCATCACCACCGCTGTAATCATATATTTGACCGCACTTCGGCTTTAGAGACCTTGATAATTTTAGAGCTACACTACCTTGTGGATTCTTATTCTTCCTCCTTTTGCGGCACCATTCTCCTATGTTTTTGATGACTAAGCTTACCTACTCACACTCATACTATTGATCGATGTTACGTGCTGATTGCCGGTTTTGATTTCTTCACCGGTTTTTCGAATACCTCACCTCGATGAGACTTCCTTCATACTCCAATTTTATCTCTTCTACTGTTCACGTCGCATACCCAGCCGGGTTGGAATTATCACTGGCTTTGGGCCGTTTACCTCGTCCACGCTACTAGCTACAACCCTGAAGAGTCGTGGGATTACTTTCACTGACGAAACACGCGCCGGCTGGTTTTGTTTCCGAAAGGAGTAAAGAACATCCATTACCACTGAAGAATTTTGTATATCTTGCTTTCTCCACTACAGGATTTACTTGATTCAATGTATATGTGTGCACAGGATTATATTGTACTGCATATGGAAAATGCCTAACTAATCAGAGGGAGTATGCTGCAGTGGTTGCTGCCATGGACTTGGGGTCACTGCCATTCAGGACTCAGGACACAGTTCCACATGTGGGATTGTTTGGCTTGTGTTGAACAGAGTTATTGGCACCACGTGTCAGTACAGACATAAGTCTGCAGTGCTGTGCTGCTGGGTTAACAGCGGGCCTGTGTCGAGGAGGCCCACGGTTATGACGGCAGCCACGTGCCAGGGTGAGGGCTGCTGCTGTGACAGACTCGTTGGTCTTCCCTCAAGTGAGCCACGCCTAGAGCCTGGCCCATTTCTTCATACTGCTATGCTGGAGTGGTGTACGTTGGAGCAGCCCACTCCGCTTCCAGGGGAAGACAACACAACTACATGACCAAGATCTTCCCCACTGCCTGAGGTAACATGGTTGTGTCCACTGCGCACTACACTACAAGTAACAACAGTATATCTCCACATGGAGAGGTTTGTGATTTGCATAGTGAGTTCTGTGCAGCACATCAGCATTACACTTGGCATTGTGTGCTTTATTGTTGAAGGGTGACTTGCCTCCTTCATATCTAGTTGGTTGCCACATCTCCCAACATTCAGCTATTGTGTGGCTGAGGGGCATGGTGTTTTGGGAAGGTCCGCTGTCCTGTTATGCGCTGCCTTGGTGGTAGTAGGGGGGGTGCCGGGGGAGGTTCTGGTGGTGGTGGCGCTGGGTGTTGTGGTCTTGTTGCGTGTCGGACCTGCATGATCGGTATCTCTATCACGTATTGGTCTTCAGATGTGGCTGTGAGTTGGGTCCAATACACGGAGTAGATAGTTGACCTCCTTACACCAGTTAAAGGTTGATGTTAATTTGTTACTGCTAACTCAGCTTATCGCCTGCTTTTTGGATCGCATTGCAGATTTGGCTGGTCGTTGAAAATATGGGGAAGTGGTGTTTCTGTGTTGTTTTTGCACGGAAACGCCTACTTTGCATTTCATTAGTGTTAGTTGTGGCTCTCGTTTGTGACGATTTTGTTGGAGTAAGGTATTGATGGAAGAGTGGTGAGATTTGCAGTTTTCACCCAGTTGAGAATGGGTTGATAATTAAGAAACACAGAAAAAAAGATAGGTTTAATGTACATTATAATTAGAAATTAGCATTTAAAAAACCTTTGAAATTCACTGAAAAAATAGGATTCAGGCACGTTATAGTTAGAAATTAGCATTTAAAAACCCTTAGAAATTCACAGAAAAAACATAGGTTTCAGCACGTTATAGTTAGAAATTAGCATTTAAAAAACCTTAGACATTTTGACTTGGATGATGTCATCAGTGATGTCATCAGTGATGTCACTGACCATGTCATGAGTGATGTAATATGTGACATCATCAGCAGCGCATTACGGGCGCACGAGTTATAGTTAGCTCAACTAACTATAAGACGCACATTTCTCTGGTTTTATATGAGCCAAATGTTCAACTAACTATAAAGTCCCTGAAACTTATGTTTTTTTCAGTAAGTATATATATATATATATATATATATATATATATATATATATATATATATATATATATATATATATATATATATATATATATTACCTACTGGCGGTCGTTATAGTTAGGACCACGTTTCCATAGGAAATCCGCAACATTCTATTTTGAATAACTTTGGCGCCGGTTGACGAATCCTCGCGAATTTTTCAAAATAGGTGGGGCGCTACGTTCCGCTCCTACCCTGAAAGTCTTGGGGGGATTCGTCAAGCGGGGGCTGAGATAAAAGGGGGGTCCCAAAACGCGTTTTTCCCATGCATTTTTCCATAGGACCTTTAGACACAGCTACAGCCCGAACGGCTGAACAGAATTACTTGAAATTTGGCAGAGTAGTAGTCCTCAGGTCAAGGAAGTGCCTTTTGTAGGTTTTGTGTAAATCTGTTCAGTAGATTCTGAGAAAATAGCCTTTAAATCAATATATATATCTGTGGCAGCTTACGGTGCGCTTACGGTGCGCTTACCGTACGCGTACGGTGGCGTGCGCGAGCGCGATTCTGATTGGCCCTTAGATCTTAGTAAACATTTGAATCGGTCGAAACCAGGAAGCGGCGGCCGCCATTTTCTCTCTCGCACTCTGACAGGGGGTTGAAAAACAAAGGGGAAAAACATGTAAAGGGGCTGTTTACACAGCTCCCAAGCACCTAGCCATGTCGAGGGAGTCCCCAAAGATCGCCCAAGGCCAAAAAAGGAATTTAAATTTTTTCGATAATTTCGCCGATTACGCTTACCGTACGCGTACGGTATAAATTATAAAAAAATAAAAATATCCATACTTTCCCCACCCCATGTGCAAATGGTGCCCGAAGGGCACCATTTGTGCATTGCTTATATACTATCCAAAAAATTAAAATATTACCTTTCACAACGAAGCACATCATATGTCCTCCATGTGCGCACGGTGCGCGAAGCGCATCGTGCGTTCATGGCCCATCTAGCGTAATGTGGGCACGCGGTGCGCATAGCGCACCGCGTGCCCACCGTGCGTGCACGGCACTAACTGCGTAAAGTGGGCACGCGGTGCGCAAAGCGCACCGTGCGCGCACGGAACGAACTGCGTTAAGTGGGCGCGCACGCCACAAATGGCGTAAAGTAACTTAGCATTTAAAAAACCGTACAAATTCACAGAAAAAACCATAGGTTTCACACACGTTATAGTTAGGAATTAGCATTTAAAAAACCTTGCAAATTCACTGAAAAAACCATAGGTTTCACACATGTTATAGTTAGCGGAAATTGTACTGATAAAAAACCAATGAAATTCCCCCGTTATAGTTAGTGCAGGCAACTATAACTCACGCGACCGCAATCTTCTGCTGATGACATATGTGTCTTTATGAAAAAAAAATATTTGTAATATATGTATAGCTAAAAATGTATGGAGGAAGACATGGGCAAATAAGTGTCTAAATACAGTATTAGCATCAGCAGAGGATTGCGGTCGCGTGAGTTATAGTTGCCTGCACTAACTATAACGGGGGAATTTCATTGGTTTTTTATCAGTAAAATTTCCGCTAACTATAACATGTGTGAAACCTATGGTTTTTTCAGTGAATATATATATATATATTACCTACTGGCGGGCGCCAGTAGGTAGTTATAGTTAGGACCCTGTTTCCATAGGAAAACCGCAACATTCTATTTGGAATAACTTTGGCGCCGGTCGATGAATCCTCGCGAAATTTTCAAAACTAATGGGGCGCTACGCTCCACTCCTACCCTAAAAGTCTCGGGGGGATTCGTCAAGCGGGTGCTGAGAAAAAAGGGGGGTCCCAAAACGCGTTTTTCCCATGCATTTTTCCATAGGACCTTTAGACACAGCTACAGCCCGAACGGCTGAATAGAGTTACTTGAAATTTGGCAGAGAGGTAGTCCTCAGGTCAAGGAAGTGCCTTTTGTAGGTCTGGTGTAAATCTGTTCAGTAGTTCCTGAGAAAATAAATCAATATACATATCTGTGGCAGCTTACGGTGCGCTTACCGTACGCGTACGGTGCCGTGCGCGAGCGCGAATCTGATTGGCTGTTAGATCTTAGTAAACATTCGAATCGGCGGAAACCAGGAAGTGGCGGCTGCCATTTTCTCTCTCGCACTCTGAGAGGGGGTTAAAAAACAAAGGCCAAAAACATGTAAAGGGGCTGTTTAGACAGCTCCTAAGCACCTAGCCATGTTGAGGGAGTCCCCAAAGATCGCCCAAGGCCAAAAAAGGAATTTAAATTTTTTCGATAATTTCGCCGATTACGCTTACCGTACGCGTACGGTATAAATTATAAAAAAATAAAAATATCCATACTTTCCCCACCCCATGTGCAAATGGTTCCCGAAGGGCACCATTTGTGCATTGCTTATATACTATCCAAAAAATTAAAATATTACCTTTCACAACGAAGCGCATCATATGTCCTCCATGTGCGCACGGTGCGCGAAGCGCATCCTGCGTACATGGCCCATCTAGCGTAACGTGGGAACGCGGTGCGCGTAGCGCACCGCGTGCCCACCGTGCGTGCACGGCACTAACTGCGTAAAGTGGGCGCGCGGTGAGCGAAGCGCACCGTGCGCGCACGGAACGAACTGCGTTAAGTTGGCGCGCACACCACGAATGGCGTAAAGTAACTTAGCATTTAAAAAACCGTACAAATTCACTGAAAAAACCATAGGTTTCACACACGTTATAGTTAGGAATTAGCATTTAAAAAACCTTGCAAATTCAGTGAAAAAACCATAGGTTTCACACATGTTATACTTAGCTGGACATTTTAAACCAGCACAGGATTGCGGTCGCGTGAGTTATAGTTGCCTGCACTAACTATAACGGGGGAATTTCATTGGTTTTTTATCAGTAAAATGTCCAGCTAACTATAACATGTGTGAAACCTATGGTTTTTTCACTGAATTTGCAAATTCCTAACTATAACGTGTGTGAAACCTATGGTTTTTTCAGTGAATATATATATATATATATATATATATATATATCTCAGGTAAGAGAGTTGGGGCGGGGGCATTTGACAGACTATTATGAGGTAAACAAATTAAAAGAAATGTAAAACACTTACCTTGTGCTTGCTGGATCACCAACTCATTGCCTGTTGACTCCCCCCACCCCACACCACCCCACTGCTCTTACCTGCACAGGCCATGCCTGATATATCATGCTGGCAGTTGCTAGTTTCCATAGGAGAAGTATACATTGTTTTGCTAATAACTTTGCGCAGTTCGCTGAATATTCATGAGATTTGTTCCACTCTATTCAGCTACTGTCTTGAAAGTTTTGGGGGGGTTCGTCAAACATGGGCTAATAAAAAGGGGGGCTCCAAAATGCGATTCCCACATGCAATTTCCCATAGGGATTGCAGAAACAACTAGCACTCAAACGGCAGAATGGTATTACACCATATTTGGCAGAATGCAAGACCTCTGTCAAGAAAGAGTGTGTTTTATAATTTGGTGTACATCTGTTCAGTATTTTTGGAGTTATTAAAGATTTATGCATATCTAGAGACACAGCTCTACTGAGGTTCAACCGCTGCAACAGCAATGCTGTGATTGGCTAGCTGCAACCTGAGAGAAAGGCTGTGGCCAATCGCAACACGGTTCCCAGGAGGGTGGGAAATAAAATTTAAATAGGATATGAGGGATCAGAATAGAGGCATCCTGACCCAATGGGAGTGATTAAGGGGTTTGTGAGGGACCCTTCATGGGCAAGAAATTGCCCCAAAATATTTTTTCGAAGATTATGAGGATCTGAGTATCACCTCCATGCTCATACCCCATGTGAATCTAGATCGGTCCACAGATCCCAATTAAAACAAGCATTTGCAATGCAATAGGTCTCGCATTTGTGAGTTAGAGTTATTGGTGTAAATTATAATTGTTTGTACTCGTGTTTTGTAGTGTAGTGGACGCATGTGGTGTGTATTGGATTTGTGCATGTTGTATTGGAATTGTTCGCTTTTTTGTGTGGTGTGGAATTGTGTGTTGTTTAGTGTATTGTGTAGTAGAATTATGTGGCATGGTGGATAGATAGTGGCACTGATCAGTGCTACTGTGCAAAGGAATTAAGCTGCAAAAATAGAGTTGATAAAAAAGGTTAAAAATCTGGGGTGACGAAGGAGAAAAGGCAGCTTTCCTAAACTTACATATGAAACATTGCTCTAAATAACAACCTGCCTACGTGGACAGTGAGAAATGTGGTATTTAAATTTCTTCTTAAAACCAAAACATATTAAGAAAGGTATTCTTATAAGTTTTTCATTATTCAGTAGTACCTTTATGCCTCCAAAAGCAGTTTCAGTGTGTGCAAGACCACTAAAACCAACCACTATAGTGGGCAACTCAGAAAGATTCGTCCTTATTAGAAATCTGTTGTAGATTTATTTTATTTATCTTCAAGACTGCTTTATCAAACTAGGGAGTCTGCTACCTGTTAGAGAAAGATATTGAAAATGGCACTGATAGGTGACCCACACATATGACTTGAGCATTTTCTTCAAGAAAGAGCTCATTGATTTTGGGCTAAGTAGGAGTCACCACAAGGCGACAGAATCTAATAACAAATTTCATGTGAAAATAAAGTAACCAATACAATGAAATCCATAATACTTTATTCATACGTCTATTGCTATTATTTGTTTTTTTGGGTGGATCCCTCCCCCGCAAACTCCAAACCATTTTTGTACAAATGTTTTTCTTGGTTATGGAGTGGAAATTTTCATAAAAAGCCCTGACAGTTGCCACCAGAGGTGCAACTAGAGCCAAATTTCGGGGGGGGTGGGGGCTGATAAAAATTTCAGGGGGCTACTTATTACAGTCACAGGCAGAGTGGAGATGCAGGGGCTCTAAGAAGGGGTGAAAAAACAACAAAGCCTTGTTAACAAGTGAATGATCTTTTGAAGACCAATGAAGTACTCGGGTGTGGCTGTGTGTGTGCCCGGGAAGCTGTCTCAGCCCGGGCTGACACACACGACGGGGAGAGCCAGTTGAGCCCAATATGCGTTGCGCGCCTGGTAGCCACTACGATGAGGTCTTGAGGATAGGCGCTACATGTCGTCTCAAATACTCCAACTGTGTCTCAGCAACCAGGTACTGCTTCTAGACCCCAAAGAGAGGGCCTGGAAACCAAAATGAATGTGTGTCTGTAATGCAACAGGTACTCATGTAAAGCACTCTCGTACCTGTGGGTCGAGTTTGCCCTATATAAAACTGCAAGCAAAAAGCGCATTGTACTACTTGGTGCATAACACACCCCTCCACACTGTTGTTTGACACTGCACTGCAATTAGAAAATGCACTTATTATAGGGCTGCATCCTAGAGGCGTCAGGAGTAGGCACCATGCACCAATCCTACCCATTTATCAAGACGACTCCTTCTTGGTAATGGATTGGAGATTGCTATAAAATGCCCTGAAAGTAGCCACTACGCTGAGGTCTTGGGGATGGGTGCTACATGGCGTCTCAAATACTAAAGCTGTGAATCAGCAACCAGTTACTGCATCTGAGCCCCAAAGGGAGTGCCTGGAAACTGAAAAGAATGTCTTTGTAATGCAACGGGTGCTCATGTGCCTAGCAAAACAAATAAATGAACGTGTCCTCATGTAACGCAACTGGTGCTCGTATAAAGCGCTCTGATACCCGATGTCTCGGGTCTAGTTCGTGCTATTTAAAACTCCCCCCAAAAATGTAAAGCACTCTCATACCTGCCGGTCGAGTTTGCGCTACATAAAACTATAAACAAAAAACAAACAGTAATTTACGTAAATGGGTCGCGACACTGCTCGTCATGCTGCAAATAACCCCAAAGGATTCTGGATAGTGTAGTGGCTACGGTGAGTACGCCTACGCCACGAGTATATAGAAATATAATGCCATCCCTGGACACGTGTTTCGAGGTAATTGCCTCTCGTCAGCAGGGAGCAGGTAGGTATGCGGGGTGCCGATGACTGCCATATATATAGGTAAAATACCTTCCAAGGCGCGCAGGTGCAGACACCGGGTGTCTGCACCTGCGCGCCTTGAAAGGTACTTTACCTATATATTTTGGCAGTCTACTTGGCACCCCGCATACCTACCTGCTCCCTGCTGACGAGAGGCAATTACCTCGAAACACGTGTCCAGGGATGGCATTATTTCACATACTCGTGGCAAAGGCGTACTCACCGCTGCCACTACATTATCCAGAATTCTTTGGGGCTATTTGCTAGTATGACGAGCAGTGTCGCGACCCACTACGTAAACAAAAAACAAACAGTGTTAGGAGAGGGGTGTTACCCCGAGCAAATGTAAAAGTACACGAAGAAAAAAACCAGGAGCAGCAAAGGGAGGACGGGGATTCAAGCATGACTCTCCAAGGAAACGGGTCAAAGTTCACCTACGGTGCTGTAGGCTGGAGGAGGGAAGGAGAAACCAGAGAGGAGGTCGGGACCTGGGAGGGGAGAAATACTGAGCGAGGCATGCCTAGGAGTATAGGAGGAAAGAGGGAGCAATAGGAATGGAGAGACCAGCGTTCCTATGTAGCCTAACAGCGGGAGGCAGGTATCCTGTGATTGAGGGCAAATCTCCCGTGCCCGAAAAATGAAAGTGCATCTGTAATGAAACGGGTGCTCATGTAAAGCGCTCTCTTACCTGTGGGTCGGGTATGCGCTATATAAAACTGCATCAAAAAAACACATTGGACCACTTGGAGCATAACACACCCCTCCACACCAGACACTATTGTGTGACACTGCGCTGCAATTAGCAAATGCACTTATGTAGTGCTGCATCCAAAAGGCGTCAGGAGGAGGCACCTTTTATCGCACTATCAGCATGGACACACTAACGCGTGTTCCCATGTCTCAGTGCTGGTTTCCCTCATGCCCATCTTTGCATCGCCAATGAGATGCAAAGTGGGCATACCCTGCCAAACTAACGTGGAGAATGTCGCTAACCGACATTTCTCCAATTATCAAGGAAATCGCTATCCTGCTTAGCGATTATAAAGGTAGCGCTAACCGCGATTAACGCAGATTTCTTTATGCCTGCTTACAATCTGACTTAGCCATTATATCCAATGGTAGGTGGATTATATGACTAAGTCCACCTATCAGCAACGTATCGCCTGTCGCTGTGCGATTATTGCTGGATTTCCAAGGATAATCGCACATTTTGCAGCTATCGCTTGGATTTTTATCGCTTTTGAGATAAGTGTTGTTGATAGCGCGCTATCTCCGCGATAAAATCCAGCGATAGCCGTGATAATTATCCTCGCGCTAAGGGAGCTTAGCGATAATTATCGCCGGCTGTTGCTGATATGCCCCTTCGATTTTTCAGTAGCCTCGTTTAAACCTGTCATTGTACCATTTGTTAGATCACAGGGCAGGCATCAGAAACGGAATTCCAAACCCACAATCTCTGCATCCAACCTGGGCTAAGTTCAGCAGGTCCCTCGGGGGCTAGGACCCACTAGTAATACAATATTAACCATAATTCAGCTGGTCCTTTCCAACATTAAACATGCTTTCCAAAAGCCCATTCCAAGGCGCACACTGACTCCCTTAACGTCAGCTACAAAGACAGATAGGAAGGGGGCGACTCTTTATTACACAGCAGTTTCTACTCCGAGATGCTCTGTGAGGCTTTTGGCATGGTACTGCCGTCCAAATTAGCTTGCATTTAGAAATGATCCAGATGGAGTGTGTGTAGCTATTTACAGCAAAAAGAACGCCACAATATCGCATAAGTAATAATGAAAACAAGGAGCACCAGTTTTTTTTATGGCACAAACTCGACCTGAAGGAATCAAAGCGCCTTAGATGAGCACCAGTTTTATTTATAAACCGGTGGATACAGTCATTTTGGTAGGCACAGGGAAACTAAGTGATTTTTCCAGAATCACAGGATGGTGAGCGCCCGTGCAGAGACTCAAACCCGTTTCCCCAGATTCTGGGTCCACCACTCTAGCTGTTGGGGCATATTTTCTGCGTCGGGTACATACACTATAGGAAGTGGGAACAATACAGTGGACAAATGTGCACCCACAAGACTGGAAACCAATGTACTCGAACAAAAAAATCTACTTCCCAGTAGAATTTAGTTTAAAATTATGTGGAAAAGCGTTACTTGCTTGTACCTGAAAACTAAATGCGCACAGCGCACAGAAAATTAAAGTAACACAAGCAATGGTTAAAGCAGAAAGCATGAATTAACAAGGAGGAGGGGCGTGTAGCTGTGGGGGACACCGGGGGTGGATGACAGTTAGGTTTCCCTATAGGAAAAACTCTACAATCTTCTTAAAAAAATACAAAAAACAAAGTAGAAACCTGACATCTGCAGTTCATTAAACAGAACTTATAAAAAAGTATGCATCTAGATCGCAAAGTAAATAACAGTGGTATGATATTGGGCACACTTGGAAATTTAAAGCTAATGTTAAAAGTAGGGGGGTGGGCAGAGCAATACAAAATCTGCATTCCCCCAAACGACGACGTATAGGAATAATACAACATTACGTGCTTCATTATGTAAGCCAAAGTGTTGCTAAGACATATCTGTCCTGTCCACATTTCTGCGCACACAGCCGTAACCGAAAGCATTGTTCACATTACGGTCCATTTCCCTTCTCCAGGGAGACCTTTGAAGGCCATCTGGGGGAAACGGCCACTACAACGCGGCCGTTTCCATGCATAACCTTAACCACGCATGCGTTACAACACATGCGTGGTTAACACAAATAGCCTTTACCACGCATACCTTTACTACGCGATACATAGTAAAGGCATCTGTGGTAAAGGTAAAAATTAAAAAAGGGGGCTTGGGGGTCCCACCCCAAAAAAATAGGTGCGGAAGGGAAAGGGAGCTTGGGGGGGTCTCCCCCCCAAAATAACACACCTGATAAAGTAGCGATTTGGAGGCAATCGGGAGGCAATCGGAGTCGTTAGAGAAAACAGCACTTCCGTTTCCTCCTACGACGTGCGACGTGAACTCGGGAGATCATAGATAAGAGACGGCAGACGGAACGACGTGGAGAGGTAAGGGGAATTTTAGAATAAAAAAAAAACGCAAGGGTGCGATTTTAGGGTTAAGGGCAGGGGAGGGGTATTTGTAAGAAGGGTTTAGGGGTGGGGGAATAACCTTTACCAAGAGTATGCCCTTACCATGCATGAATTTACAACAAAAATCATTGTAAAAGTATGCGTGGTAAAGGAATATTCATGGTAAGGGTTACGCATGGGAATGGCATTCGCGTTGTAACACATGCGTGGTAAAGGCATGCGTTTCAACAGAATGAGTTATAACATCATACAACCCCATCTGGGCATGCGAGTAAATGATTTAACAAGCCAACCTTTTGTCCTCAAAATATCAAAACGAACTACGCTAGTTCTGCATGTTTTTGGCAAAGGAATGTCAGACACTGATATCAGCCCAGACGGAAGCATCAGCTCGGTTTGTTACGCAAAAATGTCACAATGTCATGCATTTCCGGCAGAGGTTTATGTGCGAGACTCGGAGGTAGAGGGCAGCGCTGCGACGAGAAAGAAACTATTTTTTTAAAAAACAACACTCTAATTGCGGAGGAGTGGAGATGCTGGGCACATGCTGGGCTGCAAAAAACGACAAAGGAAGTTCCACTCAAAAACACATAAAACACAAAAGCGGACGAAAACAGTAGTAGTGAGTATCGGATAAACAGCCAGTGAAAAGCCAGCTAACAAGACCAATGCCAAAGTTAAACGAATGGCAAGCGGCAGGAGAAATTACCCGGAGTTTCACCCAACATACAGATTACTTTATGTCTCGGAGAGACAGAGCATGCTCGCTGCCTAGGCGAGACCTAAAAAATGCACCTACTCACACACCCACACAATCTCTTAGACAGCTACCTACACATCCATACAGACACTCTGACTCAGAGACCCACAACATCACTCACTCACCCATGCAACAACTCACACACACACTCAGAGTCAGAGAACTACTCAAGCACCCACTCACAGAACCACGCAAGCACTCACACACCCACTTAAGCACTCACACAGCCACATACACACCCATTCAACCACTCACAAACCCACTCACATACCTCTACAGTCACTCACACAACCACTCGCCCCCCCACTTGACAGATTACCCTGAAACTTTACATGAAGGAGCTGAGGTGGATGAACTTGTTTTTGAAAGTTTTGTGAAGACTCATTAAGCTGGGGTAAAGTTATTAGTAAACCAAAAAACATTCAATTTAACTAGAACTACCTAGTTGCCTGTATAAAACATAAAAAAATTAAATATGCTTTATATTTTAAAAGTGATTTAAAAAAAATATTTGAAAAGTATATCAATTTTTAACATGTTGACATTACCTTACAATATAAACTACATCAAGTAAGTTTTAATTAATATTAATCTTTGTAAAGTAAAAGAATCCCAAAATTAAACTGCAATAAAGTATTAAAAATAAAATCACCAACAAATGTAGACATATTGTACCCTTATATAAAATGTAGCACTTGTATATATAATGGGTAATTATGCTTCAGCTGCACTTTCCATTGAAAACATTTTTTTTTTATTTGACTATAATTCAGCCTGGGTGAAGTTTGCAGAGTTCTGCTACGTGGTACTCTGCAATGTGCCAAAAACATTCTGACCCACTCTGTGGAGTTCCGCAAGCGGCAGAGCACAGTAAGCCACGCTGCTCACACAGATTTTTGGTGCCAGGAGTTTGTCCTGTGCTGTATAATTAGTGCGAATGGCAACACATGCAGCACAAGAGGGTGCTGCTTCTTTCTGCCACTTGAGTAGATGTTGACTCAAGCGTCAGGTTCTGAAACAAAAGCGGCAAGTTTCTCAAACCGAGTGGTAGTGACCTGCCATGACCCCCCTCATTGAGAAATCTCACCGGGAGGTGGTCTAGTGTATGATTTTCCTTCCTTGAGCTCACCAACTTAAAGTTGACGAGGCATGAGAGAGGGAAAACCCCGTTCTGCACTGCTTCGCAGAGTTTTTTGGAACCTCAAGCTCTGCAGATAGTGAGCAAAATTCGGCGAACTTCGCCGGCGGCCCGGAATTTGTCACCCACCCCTAACTATAACTCTGACTACCATGAAGAAATTTGCATCAAATTTGCCAAATGAAAAGCATAGTCATCTAAAGTCTGCTATATTATTTTTGGTGCAGTACCATGCAGGAAATAAAAGTTTTAGGGGGTGAAAAAATAATTTCACCCTATTTTAGCCCCCCTGGGAAATATCACTTACATCTTCAGTACAAAGTGGTGCAAGGATTTATATCAAACTTGGCATGAAAGTAGAGCTTTATTCAACAAGCATGCTTTCATTGGCTAAATCTGGTTAGTAGGTTTCTGAGACTGAGTTTAAATGGTTAACTCTTTTGAATACTTCTAAAGTTTAAATTCACAATTCTGAAAATGGCAAACCCTTTAAATTACACTTAACGTATTTCTGAAATGTGATTGGGTGATAAATACCAAAACAACGGGGTGGCCCCACGAGAAGTGCAGGATCATGAGGGAGTGCTGAGGAGCACTCAGAGTTATTGAAAATGGTGATTAAAAACCTGAGAAATAAAGAGTTTATCAAGGTAAAATTGCTATTCTTGAAAAATCGGAAATTCACAGCCAACATTTCATGTCTTCGATGAAAGGCATAATTTTTCTCAGAAAATCATCATTTTAGATAGAGTTGCAATTTTCTACATAATAAGAAAATAAGAAAAAGAATGAAAACAAAGAAATTAAAAGGCATAGGAAAGGAGCCCCATCTATGTACAACCAAAGGAGATGCATTTTGGAAGTAGTGCATAGTGGAAGGTTGCTCTACGTCTTTAGGTCAAGCATGGGGTTGCAACCCAAGTGTGGGCTGGTTGCAGGCCGGGCTCTGAGGTCAATGCTGTTGTGTCTGCTGTGGGTTGGACACAACAACTGACCCAAATAGTTTTAATGCTGACGAATCCCTGCAGCAAACACCAGCATATGGTAAAGGCTGTGTGCAGAAGGGGTTCACTTCCCACAATACGTCGAACGTTGTGCTTGGCTGCAGTCCACGGTCTGTGATCAACCCCTGCTGTGCAAGACGCAACGCTTTGTGGTGCCACAATTTGGCAACATTGAGATTTTTCTTAAAAACGAAAAAAAGATGATTTTGGTTTTCAGTTTGACTTGGTTAGTATTTTACCAATTCAAAGTTGTAATACGGTGCCTGGAATAGTAAGAAACTCTTGTGATTTTTCTGCTCAGCATGGATAAAATTAACTAATCATAAATTATAAGACATTGGTTTAAAAATGGAACAAACTTTGTCACTTTTCTAGCTCAGTATGGATGGCACTGTGCTAATCCAATGCTTAAAAACTTTCCAGGAATTGATGATATTTCAGGTGAGCAGACTTGGTGCCTCATTTAAAAAACATTGGCATTGTTCAGTGCCACTAGTCTTTTTGCTGCACGGCCCTACTCCAATTTAAAAGGGTAGGAATGTGCCATATTTACAGGCGTTCCCTCAGTACTCCTGCAATAACCCAAGCAGTACTCATGCAGTTATAAAATCCCCCACTCACTTACTATGTACGCCAGTAAACCCCCAGATATTACCCGTATAGTCATAGTATCACCCAGGCACTAATTATGTACTACCCCTGCAGTCATAGAATCATGCAGTGTCTACTTATGCACTCATCTAATAACCAACACACTACCCTTGCAGTCACAGAATCACCCAGGCTCTACTGTTGCATTAATCTATTCACCTAGGCACTACTCAGTGAATCATCTACGCCTTCAAGTGTTATTTATACACTTATCCATGCACTCATCCTTTATGTGTGCACTCATGCAATTAGCCAGTTACTATCCATCATCTCCTGCAATTACCCTGCAACTACCTTAGGAGTCATACAATCACCCAAGCACTACCCATGGAGTTTTGCAATTACTAAGGCAGATCTATTACTTGTCTCAGTTTCTAGGTTTCACTATATTTCAGAAATATTGTATATATATTTCTTTTGGAAAGGATGATGATTTGAAAACGTAGAGACATATGATTGCAAGCGTTTAACAATATGGAGAGACTTGTAGTTGCTGTTTTATATTTGGCTAGGCCCAACACTCATATAGTGATAAAAACACCCAAGTACTACCCATGCAGTCTTTCAATGATCCAGTCACTACATATGGAGTGCTGCAATCAGTCAGGCATTACTCCTGCACTCATGCAAACATCCAGGTACTACCTATGCACTCATGCAATCACTAAAGTATTACCCATGCACTCTTTGAATCATGTTGCCACCACTCATGCACTTATATAATCACTCAGGCACTAACGTTGTATTCTTTCAATCGCAGAGGCACTAGCCTTGTGCTTAGTATTCACTCAGCCAGTAGTCATGGTGTTATAAAATCACCTAGGCACTACCTTTGCACTCATTTATTCACTCAGGCGTTACCTCAGTAGTCCTGTAATCACCCAAGAAGTACCCCTGCACTTATAAAATCACCCAGTCACTTTCTATGTAGTCATGTAAATCCCTAGATATTACTCCTGTAGTCATGCGGTCACCCATGTGTTACCTATGTACCCCTTTAAGCCCCAGACGTTACATCTGTACTCATGCAATCACCAATGCATTATCTCTACAGTGCCTCAATCACCTAGGCACTACCTTTGTACTCCTGTAATCACTCAGGCAGTACCTTAGTACTTCTGTAATCACCCAGGCAGTACTCATGGACTTATAAAATCACCCACTCACTTCCAATGTACTCTAGTAATCCCGCAGATATTACCCCTGCAGTCATGCAATTACCAAGGCACTACTTATATACTACTCCTGCAGTCATGCAATCATGAAAGCTGTACCTATGCACTCATGTATTAACCCAGGCACTACCATTGCAGTTGTAGAATCATCCAGGTCCTACTGTTGCACTCATCTATTCACCTAGGCACTACTCAATGAGTCATCTGTACCTTTAGGTGCTTTTCATACGCTTATCCATGCACTCAATGTTTATGTGTGCACTCATGCAAATAGACAGTCACTGTCCATCTTCTCCTACAATTAGCCAGTGACTACCCTTGCACGCATACAATCACTCAAGCACTACCCATGACATTATGTAATCACTCAGGCAGATCTATTGCATGTTTCAGTTGTAAGTTTCACTACATTCCAGAAATATTGTATACATATTTCTTTTAGATATGATGATGATTTGAAAATGTAGGGACATATGTATGAATGCTTTTAACAATATAGAGAGACTTATAGTTGAGTAATGTAATCATCTTCTGCTTTATATTTGGCTAGGCCCAACACTCATGTAGTTATGAAAACGCCCAAGTACTACCCATGCAGTCTTCCAATGACCCAGTCACTATATACACTGCTGTAATCACTTAGGCATTAGTTCTGCACTCATGCAAACATCCAGGCACTAACTATGCACTCATGCAATCACCAAGGTATTACCCATGGACTCTTTGAATCATGTAGCCACTACTCATGCACTTATATAATCAGTCAGGCACTAACACTGCACTCCGTACATCATGTATACACTACCCTTGTACATATGTAATCACTCTGCCAGTAGTCATGCTGTTATGAAATCACCCAAGCACTACCTTTGCACTTCTTTATTCAATCAGGCACTACCTCATTACTGCTACAATCACTGAAGCAGTACTCATGCACTTATAAAAACACTCACTTGCTATGTACTCCAGTAATCCCCCAGATATTGCCCCTGTTGCCATGGAATCACCCAGGCACTACTTATGTAGTACCATTGCAGTCATAGAATCATGCAGTGTCTACGTACGCAGTCATGTTATATCCCACACACTACCCTTGCAGTCATAGAATCATCCAGGCCCTACCGTTGCACTCATCTATTCACCTAGGCACTACACCATGACTCATCTATGCCTTTAGGTGCTATTAATACACTTATCCATGCACTCAACTGTTATGTGTGCACTGATGAATTAGCCAGTCACTATCCATCTACTCCTACAATTACCCAGCAACTACATTTGGAGTTCTACAATCATCCATACACTACGCGGGAAGCTATGCAATCACTCAGGCTGATCTATTACATGTCCCAGTTTCTAGGTTTCACTATATTTCAGAAAGATTGTATACATATTTCTTTTTGATATGATGATGATTTGAAAAGGTAGAGACATATGTATGCATGCGTTTAACAATATGGAGAGACTTGTGGTTGAGTCATGTAATAGTCTGCGGCTTCATATTTGGCTAGGCCAAAACTCATGCAGTTATAAAAACACCCAAGTACTACTCATGCAGTCTTCCAATGATCCAGGCACTAAATATGTACTGCTGCAATCACCCAGGCATTATCCCTGCACTCATGAAATCACCCAGGTATTACCCAAGCACTCTTTCAATCACCCAGCCACTACCCATGAACTTATATAATCTCTCAGGCACTACCCTTGCACTCCTTCAATAATGCAGGTATTACCCTTGTACTTATGTAATCACTCAACCAGTACTAATGCACTTATAAAATTATCCAGGCACTACCTTTGCACTCCTCCAATCACTCAGGCATTCCCTCAGTACTCCTGCAATCACCCACGCAGTATTCATGCAGTTATAAAATCACCCACTGATTTGCTATGTACTCCAGTAATCCTCCAAAATGACCCCTTCAGTCATGCAATCACCCAGGCACTAGTTATGTGCTACCCTTGCAGTTGTAGAATCTCCCAGGTCCTACTGTTGCACTTATCTATTCACCTAGGCACTACTCAGTGTATTTCTTTATTTATAGATGACAATATTTGTATATAATTATTTTAATAATATTAAATATTTTTTAGAAAGATAATAAACTTTTCCTTCTTTTTTAAATTCTCCATAATTAATAAGAAATATTTAGTATGACAAGAAAAGTTCAAATGAAAAGAGAACAAATAAAACTGAACTATTTAAAGGCTAGAGAAAACCAGAAAGTAGATGAAGTCCAACATGTGACGTTGAGGAAGAAGTCTACTGATAAGAGAACAAAATAATTTGTTAAAAGTCTTTTAAAAAATGTAATAGATTTTCAAAAAGGGGTAAAAGAGAAAGAAAAGTACTACAAGCAATCGAAAGGAAAAGAAAAAAGGAAAAATGAATACAAAATAAGGTTATAGGAAAACAATCCATGTTGAAAAAAGGATGAAAGAATATAAAGAAATTAGGAAGAGAATGCATAAAAGTAGAGTACTACAAAACTATATAAAGGCTAGAGAAAAGCGGAAAGTAGATGAAGTACAACATGTGATGTTGAAGAAAAAGTCTTCTGGCAAGAAAACAAAATAATTTGTTAAAAGTCTTTTAAAAAATGTAATTGATTTTCAAAATGGAGAAAAGAGAAAGAAAAGTACTACAAGCAATCTGAAGGAAAAGAAAAAAGGAAAAATGAATGCAAAATCAGGTTATAGCAAAACAATCCATGGTGAAAAAAGGATGAAAGAATATCAAGAAATTGGGAAGAGAATGTATAAAAGTAGAGTACTACAAAATGTATTGAAAGATTGCAAAAAATATAAAAGAAGATCAGCATTTCACAAAAAGAAAGAATAGATTGAAAGTGTAGTCGAAAAGGCTTTTGGATTGAACAGAAAGTTGTTTATATTAGTATTGAAGAGAATGAAAACATTGAATAAAGCAATGCACTTTCTGAGAGAGAAAAGTAAAAGAAAAGGAGTGGTTAATAGAGCTAACTTTTGCAAAAACAATTGGGTGAATAGAAGCACACTTCTAGTACTGAACCTTTTTTAATAAAGAAAGCTATTTTCAACAAAAATACATTAGTTCATGCAGTTAATACCAGGGGTCATTGTTATGAGGTTAAAAACGGTTGTCCAATTGAAAAAGAAAAGATGGTTCCTAGAAATGTGGAAGAAGTAATAGCTGAAGAAGTTCAAGGCAGACTTACACAAGCTCCAGTGTATAAGTGGGATTGTAGTAGTATTTGTAGTATACAGCAGGAATCTATTGATATATTACGAAATGTCTTAAGAAATTATGGTAATAAAAGTGTTAAAAAGAAGATTAAGATATTGCAAGGACTAGATCTTTGTAAAGTGAGAAAATATACTAGCTTGTAGGGTCATTCTCTGGCTTGTCTTTCTAGAAAAGTGGTTCGAAGTACTTTTCATCATTTAAGAATGTTAGCAGTACATCATTCAGAAATGCAGAAGTTAATAAAAAGATTGTACCACGTAAAAAGTCCTGCATTATCTTTAAGTGAAATAAACACAGCTCTTTTGCATCGTTCAGTATGGCTGTAAAAAAAGTTTCTGATGATATAGAGTTTTATTTCTTTGGTCCTCAATAGGAGTGTAGAGAGAGTGAGAGTTTCATAAGTGTAGGTGTTGAAGAAAAGGTGAAATATAGTACTACTGATACGTTTGCAGAAGAAATTACAAAGTTTAGGTAGTTAATTGTGAAAAACCAAACTATGTTTGTATTTGTTGTCGACGTACTTACTATAGTACTCAAACTAGGAATGTTGATGTCTATTTAAAAAGTGAAAAGGAAAACAATGATAAGTGGGAGCAATTTGGTGCTTATTTGTTGGTGGAAGGTCATTTTGAGTTGTATAGTGATCAACATATTTGTAAATATTGTTACAACAAATTAGAAGAGAACAAAATGCCAACTAGAGCTGCACATAATAACCTAGAGTTGGTAGCCATTCCTCTGGAACTGGTAGATTTAAATACATATGAGTCCATTCTTATTCAATCTGTGCACCCGTTTCAGGCTATAGTTCGTATGGAGCCTAAAACAGGTAAGCTGCCTCCAACAGATTTACAAAGAGGTTTAAAAGGAAGAGCTGTGTATTTACCTTTAGATTTTAAGAAAAATATTGAAACTGTTGGTGTAGAGAGAGAGGAAAGTGAACCTGTAGGTATTCTAGTTAATCGTGTACCAACAAAGAGTCGGAAAATATGGCAAGAGTTAGTAGATGTCAGCAAACTTCAAAAGGCTACATTATATCTTATACAAAACAATATTTCTTATAAAAATATATATGTGGAAGAACAAGAAATATCTTTAGAAGATGATAGAGAAATTTCAACTGGTTAAATCGAAAAAGAGGCCAACTTCAGGAGTGAAGAAATTTACGAACATTAGAGTATACATCCTCTACATTCACAAGAAGTGCTTGGAAACACTATTGAATTATTCCAAATGAAGAAAACGAAGGGGACTTCAATGAGTGTTTGGAAAAAAAGTTTAGAAGCTTGTTGTTTTCCACAGCTCTTTCCCACGGGAAAAGGTGGACGATATGATGAACAACCAGTACACATTCCAGCCTCAGAATATCGTATGACAAGATTTTACTCAAAAGATCCAAGATTTCGCCAGTGTGTTCCATATTTATTTCATCTTCTTTTTGAAAGTGACTTGTCTGGACTTTCATATGCAGTGAACCACATATTAAAAACAGGATTTCATCTTAAACATGTTTCTGCAAAGGAATTTAGGACAAAGTTCAACAAAGAGATGATCATTTAGAATCTCAGTAAATGTATTTGATGGAGTGTCAACATGGTACTAATGAGTATTGGTATCCTCATCATGGAGAACTTAAATATATGTTAAGAAACTTAGGAATCCCTGCATGGTTTGTTACGCTTAGCTGTGCTGAATATGTATGGGACAATTTACTTGAATTTCTACGAGAAGCAAATTCAAATGTAAAAAACATTGATTTGAAGACAGCTGGAGAACTGTGTTCCTTGGAACCTGTAAATGTGTGCAGATATTTCAATCATAGGTTTCAAGCTATGATGTCTTTTATCTGCAATAAAAATAATCAACTTCTTGGAGAAGTTATTTATTTCTTTTGGAGAAAGGAGTACCAAGCCAGAGGTGCTCCTCATATACACATGTTATTATGGATCATGAATGCACCTAAATTTGGAACCAATTCTGATGAAAATGTTTTGTCTTTCATTGAAGACTATGTTACCTGTGCCATTCCAAAAAAGGAGGAGAAAACAGCTTAATGCAACAAGTTTTACGGTTTCAAAGTCATCGATGTGGAAAGTATTGTCGACGGAAATACAGATCAAAGGGAAAATGTACACAAAATGTCATTTTGGATTCCCACGTTCAGTAATTTCAAAAGGAAGAGTCAACAGTTTCATGTCAGCAGTAAGACATACTATAACTCAAAAATTCGAAGTATATTAACGACTAGAATCCAGTGATTTTCACAATGTGGAATGCAAACATGGATATCCTGCATGTTGCAGATAATTTGATTGCTGTTGCTCGTTATGTTACATCACAGATGACCAAATCTTAAAAGACGGAGTTGAAAGAAATGTGGAAAACAATGTCACAAGAGAAGATTCTTAGTAATAATATGTACAGCTTTAGTTTGAAGATGCTTTCCCATCAAGAGATTGGATCCTATGAATGTTTGGATTGGTTGACATCTGCAAGTTTATTTTCAACGTCAAGAGTAATCATATGGATAAGTCTAGGTCTTGCTGCAACACGAACTCAAGTTTTGAAATGTTTACAAGAAATTGAATACTTAGCTTTGAATGAGCCGGAAAGTACAGATATTGTTAAAACAAATATGTTGGATATGTACTATCCCAAAAGGAGTCCACATCTGGAAAACATATGTCTCTATGAAGTACTGAAACATTATATTGTCAAGCGAAATGTTACAGAAAATGTAAATGAAGAAAAAAATGACGTAATTGGATGTGATGGATGTTTGGTAAATCATGCCAAAGGAAATCTTATTAATCAGAGGAAACTCAGCTGTGATACTCCAGATAAAAGGGAATTTTTCTATTTAGCACTCCTGTAACTCTTCAAGACTTGGCGTACTGAAATGGAATTACTTGGAGATTTTGACTGCTATGAAGATTCTTTTAATGCATGTAAAGATAGCATTGAATCTACAATTTTTCCAAATTATCTACAAATGTTAAATGAAGAGATTGAACAAGAAAGTACTATTGCTGCTGAAATAGCTAGGAACAGTTCTCAAGATAGTCAAAGTTCTGCTCCACTAAGTCAAGATCCACTAGGACAACCAACTCTTGAAAATGAAGCAGCAATAGCCATGAGTGAAGTAGAAACGGTAATACAACAAGCACAACAGGCTATTATTGAGTTGGAAAAGTTAGAAGAACAACTAAATATTGAACAGAACTAAATATATCTACAAGTGACACAACAGATACAACATGGTTTACTACATGAAAAAAAAGATTGTCAATGCACATCATTTAAAGCTATTTGAATGTATATCAGTGGGCAAGCTGGAACAGGAAAAGGTTTCTTAATTCAAGTTTTGACTAGTTATCTACACAAAACCACTGAATCACATTTATCTTGTGTTGTAACCGCTCCAACTGGGTTAGCAGCTCATAACATTAAAGGGATTACAATACATCGATTACTCATGCACCAAGTTAAACATGAAAATAAGTTGGAAAATCACAAGCTATCTGGAGAAGGTTGTTAAGGAGATTCAAGAGTACTCCAGAAAATGAAACTTTTAATTATTGATGAGTTGATCATGGTGTCAAAATGAATGCTTGCCTTTGTACATTTAAGAATGCAACCGATCTTAAAAAGAGATTATGATGTTCTATTTGGAGGAAAACATATAATTGTATTCAACAACCTACTACAACTTATTCCTGTGAAAGGGCAACCTGTTTTTAAAACACTTGTCCATGAAGATACTAGGAAATCTTTGAGAATTATTGAAAATGTCAACTTGTGGTCTCATTTTGAATGTAAAAAACGTATTAAGAATATGCGACAATCAAGTGAAGAACATTATGGAAACATTCTTCAAGATATAAGAATTGGTGATTTGACAAAATATGGTAAAGAAGCTTTACAAAGTCAGCTAGTAACAAACTTGTTTGCAAATAAAAACATAGCACCTGAAAAACGTACAAAAAAATTGGAGAAAGGAAGTCTATAGTTTGCCTAATGCCTACATTGATTGGACGTTGTGATGTTCATTTTTTGCTTGTAAAAAACTTGTATATTCGTAGAAAACAGTTTCCTATTTCTTTAGCATATACTGTAACCATTCTTAAATCTCAAGGTTTAAGTGTGGACAGTGCTTTGGTAAATATTGGAAGTACAGTGTTTAAAGAGTTCATGGCATACGTTGCATTGTCTCGAGTAAGAACATTATCTGGTTTGTATTTGATTGATTTTGATGAGAAAAAGGTTATTGCTGATGCAAAATGTGTAAGAGAGTATAATCAGTTAAGAAGACTCTATGCTCCTAACTTAGGTGAATATCCCTATATGAAAAACGTTTAGTGTGCACAAAACGAAAATATGACAAACATTCTAGTGAGGTTCAAGAAAAGAAAACAATTCATGAGAATGATGAAGCTGCAAAGAAAATGACAATGGACACTGTTGATGATATTGTAGGATACCACTTAGAAAACAGTTCAGGTTTCACCTGCTATGCTAATGTAATTGTGAATGTTGTGTTTTATCCAGAAGATCTTCACATGAAATTATGGAAAATCGAGAAAAAAGATTCTGTTCTTTTTTACATTATATTTTTCAAAAGTTGGTAATTGATAGAAGTAAAATCCATACAGCTTCTGGAAATATGGCATCTTTTGGATATATATTCTGGTTCTTCACAATTTACACTTAATGTACAACATGATGCACAAGAATTTCATATGTTTATGCTTGCAGTAATGGAAGATGAAGGAATAGAAATCGAAAATTTGTTTGGACTAAGTTACAGATGTGATCATAAATGTGAAGAGTGTGCATTTTCTTCTACCACTGAAATAGACACTGAACAATTCATATATTTGACCATACCAGATTGCAAAACAGTGTCTTTTCACAAGTTAGTAAAAACTGCTCATTGAAAAACAGAAATGCTGTCAACATTATTTGTAGACAGATTTTGACAATTTGTCATTTAAATGCTACAACGGTGTAGAGCAGATGGAAATTAAAAATTGTGTGGCAAGTCAAGTATCAATTTCAGGAAGAACTTTTAAAGCAGTGGCTATTATTTTTCATGATGGACCTACCAGAACATCTGGACACTATACTGTGTATTTAAAGTGCAATAAAGGAAGGACTCATTGTAATGATTGCCCATTTGGAATTCAAATGTTGATTGCCTTACGAATTACCAAATTCATAGCTGATATTTCTGATTCTAAAGTTTTGAAAACAGCATTCGGCCTATTGGGAAGATGTGAACACGAATGATCGAGTTTATTTTGGATATTTTCAATGCAAATGCTTATGGAAACATTATTCGGCTTATTGGGAAGGTGTGAATAATTACTGTTTGGATTAGTGTTTGTGCTAATTATTATTGTATTTACAAAATTAAGTTTGAAAGAATTAGTTTATATGTTTGATCTTTATATTATACGTGATGTAAATGAGTGTATATTTTATAAAATGAAAATGTACTTAAAAGAAGTAAAAGATTTAACGTAGTTTAAGAATGTAATTTACAAACTGTAGATAGGTAAACAGATAGTTGCACTTGTTGTTAAATATTTTCAACGCAGATTTGTTATTTTTACAATCTCATTGATTTATTTTTTTTCCCCCACTGCTGTATGATAATCTACATTGAAATCACTGTGTATGGTGAAATTCAGTAGAATCTGAGAACAGCAAAAAAGGGAAACTGAATATGTTATGTAATTCTAAAATTATGTTGTGTTCTTAAAGCTATAATATTATATGCAATAACACTTTTTCTTCTTTTTTTACAGAAGTTAATACTAAAGTTTGAAAAGATTTTGAATTCAATTTACAACAAAACTACTGTAAAATAGTTTCACTGAGTTTTGTATCTTCTTTAATAAAAAAAGGTAAGATGAAATAATGTAATAGGCATGATAACATGGACTAATGTTAACAGTGACTTTTACTGCGCTCATCCATTTTTTCAAACACTAACCGTGCAGTCATCTATGCAGTTATGCACTGTTCCCACACTGCTGCAATAACCCATGCACTATCCATGCACTTCTGCAATCATGTAGCTATTACCCAAACACTTATAATATCACCCAGACACTACCTATGAACTCCTTCAATCACCCAGTCACTCCTTTAATCACTCAGACATTACCTCTGCACTCATGCAATCACCCAGGCACTACCCATGCACTAACAAAATCACTCAGGCATTACCCATGCACTTACAAAATCACCCACACATTACCCATGCACTTACAAAATCACCCAGGCATTATTAATGCACTCATTTAATCACTCAGGCAGCACCCATGCACTCCTTCAATCACCCAGACAGTACCCCTGCACTAATGCAATCACGCAGGCACTACCCATGCACTTCTTCAATTACTCAGGCAGTACCCATGCATTCCTCTAATCAACCAGGCACTACCCATGCAGTCTTGCAATCACCCAGGCATGACCCATGCACTTCTTCAATCACTCAGGCATTACCAAAGCACTCCTTCAATCACTGAGGTAGTACCCATGCACTCCTTTAATCACCCAGACTTTACCCCTGCACTTATGCATTTTCCTAGGCACTACACATGCACTGTTTCAATTACTCAGGCAGTACCCATGCCCTCCTCCAATCACCATGGGAACAACCCATGCACTCATGCAATCATCCAGGCATTACCCATCAACTCCTTCAATCACTCAGGCAGTATCCATATACTAATCAAATCACCCTGACAGTGCTTATGCACTTATGCAATCACCCAGACATTATCCTTGCACTTATGCAATCACCCACACACTACCCCTGCACTCATGCAATCACGCAGGTACTACCCATGCACTCCTTCAATCACTCAGGCAGTACCCATGCACTCCTTCAATCACTCAGACATTACCTCTGCACTCATGCAATCACTCAGGCATTACCCATGCACTTACAAAGTCACCCAGGCATTACCCATGCACTTACAAAATCACCCAGGCATTATTAATGTACTCCTTTAACCAGTCAGGCAGTACCCATGCACTCCTCCAATCACCCAGACAGTACCCCTGCACTCATGCAATCACGCAGGCACTACCCATGCACTTTTTCAATCACTCAGGCTGTATCCATGCACTCCTCTAATCACCCAGGCATACCCATGCACTTCTTCAATCACTCAGGCATTACCAAAGCACTCCTTCAATCGCCGAGGCAGTACCCATGCACTGCTCTAATCACCCAGATATTACACCTGCACTTATGCATTTACCAAGGAACTACTCATGCACTTTTTCAATTACTCAGGCAGTACCCATGCACTCCTCCAATCACCCAGGCAGTACCCATGCACTCATGCAATCCCCCAGGCATTACCCATCCACTCCCTCAATCATTCAGGCAGTACCCATGCACTCCTCCAATCACCAAGGCACAACCCATGCACTCATGCAATCATCCAGGCATTACCCATCAACTCCTTCAATCACTCAGGCAGTACCCATGTACTAATCAAATCACCCTGACAGTGCTTATGCACTTATGCAATCACCCAGACATTATCCTTGCACTTATGCAATCACCCACACACTACCCCTGCACTCATGCAATCACGCAGGTACTACCCATGCACTCCTTCAATCACTCAGGCAGTACCCATGCACTCCTTCAATCACTCAGACATTACCTCTGCACTCATGCAATCACTCAGGCATTACCCATGCACTTACAAAGTCACCCAGGCATTACCCATGCACTTACAAAATCACCCAGGCATTATTAATGTACTCCTTTAACCAGTCAGGCAGTACCCATGCACTCCTCCAATCACCCAGACAGTACCCCTGCACTCATGCAATCACGCAGGCACTACCCATGCACTTTTTCAATCACTCAGGCTGTATCCATGCACTCCTCTAATCACCCAGGCATACCCATGCACTTCTTCAATCACTCAGGCATTACCAAAGCACTCCTTCAATCGCCGAGGCAGTACCCATGCACTGCTCTAATCACCCAGATATTACACCTGCACTTATGCATTTACCAAGGAACTACTCATGCACTTTTTCAATTACTCAGGCAGTACCCATGCACTCCTCCAATCACCTAGGCAGTACCCATGCACTCATGCAATCCCCCAGGCATTACCCATCCACTCCCTCAATCATTCAGGCAGTACCCATGCACTCCTCCAATCACCCAGACATTACACCTGCACTCTTGCAATCACCCAGCATTACACATTTACACCTACAATCTCTCAGGCAGTTCTTATGCACTCCTACAATCACCCAGACATTACCCCTGCACTCATGAAATCACTCAGGCACTACCCATGCACTTCTTCAATCACTCAGGCAGTACACATGCACTCCTCCAATCACCCAGGTACTATCCATGCAGTCTTGGAATCACCCAGACATTATCCCTGCACGTATGCAGTCAACCAGGCACTACCAAAGCACTCCTTCAATCACTCCAGCAGTGTCCATGCACTCTTCCAATCACCCAGGCACTACACATGCACTTATGCAATCACCCAGATATTACTCCTGCACTCATAAAATCACCCAGGCATTACACATTCACTCCTTCACTCAGTCAGGCATTACCCATGCACTCCTCCAATCACTCATACATTACCTCTGCACTCATGCAATCACCCAGGCAATAATCATGCACTTACAAAATCACCCAGGCATTACCCTTGTACTCCTTTAATCATTCAGGCAGTACCCATGCACTCCTCCGCTCACCCAGACATTACCCCTGCACTAATGCAATCACCCAGGCATTATACATGCACTTTTTCAATCACCCAAGCAGTACCCATGCATTCCTCCAACCACCCAGACATTAGCCCTGCACTCATGCAATCACACAGGCACTACCCACGCACTTCTTCAGTCACTCAGGCAGAACCCATGCACTCCTCCAATCACCCAGGCACTACCCATGCGGTCTTATAATCATGCAGGCATTACCCTTGCACTTCTTCAATCATTCAGGCATTACCCTTGACCTCCTCTAACGACCCAGACATTACCCCTGCACTTATGCAATTACCCAGGCACTACTTATGGACTTTTTCAATCACTCAGACAGTACCCATTC
Source organism: Triturus cristatus (assembly GCF_964204655.1). Classification (NCBI taxonomy): domain Eukaryota; kingdom Metazoa; phylum Chordata; class Amphibia; order Caudata; family Salamandridae; genus Triturus; species Triturus cristatus. Next base: position 754,070,963 of record NC_140589.1, read on the forward strand.
ATTCCTCCACTCACCCAGGCACTACTCATGCACTCATGGAATCATCCAGGCATTACCCATCCACTCTATCAATCATTCATGCAGTACCCATGCACTCTTCCAATCACCCAGACATTACACCTGCACTCATTCAATCACCCAGGCATTACACATGAACTCCTTCAATCACTCAGGCAGTTCCCATGCACTTCTTCAATCACCCAGGTACTACCCCTGCATGCGTGCAATCACACAGGCACTACCCAAGCACTCCTACAATCACTCAGGCAGTACTCATGCAGTACTTCAATCACTCAGACAGTATCCTTGCACTTATGCAATCACCCAGACACTACCCATGCACTTTATGCAATCACCCAGACATTACCCCTGCTCTCATGCAATCATGCAGGTACTACCCATGCACTTCTTCAATCACTCAGGCAGTTCCCATGCATTCCTTCAATCACCCAGGCACTATCCATGCAGTCTTGCAATAACCCAGGGGTTACTCATGCACCTCTTCAATCACTCAGGCATTACCCATGCACTCCTTCAATCACTGAGGCAGTACCCATGCACAACATTACCCCTGTCCTTATGCAATTACCCAGACACTACTCATGCAGTTTTTCAATCACTCAGGCAGTACCCATGCACTCTTCCAATCACCCAGGCAGTACCCATGAACTCATGAAATCACCCAGGCATTTCCCATCCACTCCTTTAATCATTCAGGCAGTACCCATGCACTCCTCCAATCACCCAGACATTACACCTCCACTCCTTCAATCACTGAGGCAGTTCCCATGCAGTTCTTCAATCACCCAGGCACTACCCCTGCACTCATACAATCAGGCAGACACTACCCATGCACTCCTTCAATCACTCAGGTAGTACCCATGAACTACTCCAATCACCCAGACACTATCCATGCACTTTTTCAATCACTCAGGCATTACCCATGCACTCCTTCAATCACTGAGGCCGTACCCATGCACTCCACCAATCACCCAGACATTACACCTCCACTCCTACAATCACTGAGGCAGTTCCCATGCAGTTCTTCAATCACCCAGGCACTACCCCTGCACTCATACAATCACGCAGGCACTACTCATGCACTCCTTCAATCACTCAGGTAGTTCCCATGAACTACTCCAATCACCCAGACACTATCCATGCACTTATGCAATCACCCAGACATTAGCCTTGCACTTATGCAATCACCCAGACACTACCAATGCACTTTTTCAATTACTCAGGCATTACCCATCCACTCCTTTAATCATTCAGGCAGTACCCATGCACTCCTCTTCTTTTGAAGCCACATGGGATTCGTGCACCCGGCGCATTCCAGACGCAATTTCTGGAAAATATATTTGACAGTAATATATCTTTATTACATATATGATTTTTATATTTTGATTAAATAATCTCTTGCTATAATATACATATTAAAGTTAGAGATTTGCGATGTATTCGCGCACCAGGCGCGACCCCTGGAAATACATACATGACGTTACACGGGGCTGAGATCCGTGCACCTGTCGCATACCAAACACGCACCCTACACAACTTAACCAATATGGCGCCAAAATTCTTGGATTCGCGCACCCACATAGATTGGTACACGATGGGTACGCGAATCCAACTTAAAAAAAAGTCTATTTATATTATACAAAAGAGAAAATATTACATTAATACTATAACAATTAAAAAACTAAGAAAAATTACTTTTTGGACAACATACTTAGAAATTAGCATTTAAAAAACCTTTGAAATTCACTGAAAAAACCATAGGTTTCAGGTACGTTATAGTTAGAAATTAGCATTTAAAAAACCTTTCAAATTCACTGAAAAAAACACAGGTTTCAGGGACGTTATAGTTAGTTGGACATTTTACTTTTACAGAACCAGAGAAATTCGGCCATTATAGTTAGTTGAGACAATGGTGACTTGCGCCCCCGCAATGCACTGCTAATGACGTCACATATTACATCATTCATGACATGGTCAGTGACATTACTGATGACATCTCAAATGACATCACTGATTAAATCATCCATGTGATAATCCGATGAATCTCCTCACACCCTAATATAACCTTTGATACACCCACTCTAAAAGACAGACTACCATTGTCGAAACCATAGACACACCAATATGAATTACTACATACACACATCCACTCACTCACTCGTACAGTCACTCATACATGCAGCCACTCATCAATACAGCCACTATCAAATGCACTCATACACCTATAAAGACACTCACACAACGCCAATCATCCATAGAGTTACTCACACACCAGTCATGCAAAGAATCAATCACACTCCCATTTACTCACCTATACAGTTATACACACACCACCTCACTTATTCATACAGATACTAATACACTTACTCTCTTATACAATAACTGATACAAGCAAACACTCATCCATGCAGCAACTCTCACAATCAATCACTCTCACATATAGCCATTTATATACTCCAACACTCACATATACTGCCTTTCACATATGTAGTTACTCACACATGTGCAACAGAGACATCCATTCACTCTCCAACACACTAAAGCCCTTCACAGATGCACTCTTGAACGTATACACTCAGTGAATCACCCGCTCACACATCCATGCGGGGAGTTACACCCCCACCCACCCACACAGACACTAAGGCATACATACAGATACTCAGTCAACCAATCAATAACCCATATAGAAACTCATGTAGCTACTCACCAACCCATGCAGCCGCTTACACACCAACTGACAGACTAATATAGAAATTCACACAGTTTAGTCACTAACCCACGCATTCAGTAAGACACGTTTAATCACACACTTATACAGTCAGTCAAGCACCTACAAAATCATCCATTCAGACACTTATACACCAACTCATTCTTCAATACACCTTGGCATATATATATAAACATATATATATATATGTGTATATATATTCACTTAAAAAACCATAGGTTTCACACAGGTTATAGTTAGGTGGACATTTCACTCGTAAAAAACCAATGAAATTCCCCCGTTATAGTTAGTGCAGGCAACTATAACTCACGCGACCGCAATCCTCTGCTGATGACGTTAGATATTACATCACTGTATTTAGACACTTATTTACCCATGTCTTCTTCCATTAATCTTTAGCTATACATATATTACAAATATTTATTTTTCAGAAAGACACATATGTCATCAGTGATGTACTATCTGACGTCATCAGCAGAGGATTGCGTTCGCGTGAGTTATAGTTGCCTGCACTAACTATAACGGGGGAATTTCATTGGTTTTTTACAAGTGAAATGTCCACCTAACTATAACCTGTGTGAATCTATGGTTTTTTAAGTGAATTTGTACGTTTTTTTAAATGCTAAGTTATGGTTTTTTTTCAGGTTTTACACCGTCCCCCAAGGGAAAAAAAGCTAATTTTTTTTTTTTAAATCTCGAGGTTCTCGCACCCAGCGCGCACTGCGAACTGTGTGCGCACGGTGCGCTTCGCGCACCGTGCGCGCTCTGTGGGCACTCGCTGCGCTTCGCGCACCGAGCGCTCACGGTTCGCAGTGTGCGCTGGGTGTGCGCACCTCGCGATTTTTAAAAAAAATAATTGTTTTTTTTTCCCTTGGGGGACCATCTGTGACCCCCTGACCAAGACTAGGGGGTCAGGAACTGTCCACTCTGCCCCATTTTCACGTTCTCCACCTTTGATTTTCACCCCCTCAGACTGCGAGAGACAAAATGGCGGCCGACACTTCCTGGTTTTGACCGATTCGAATGTTTACCGACAACCAACAACCAATCAGAATTGCGCTCGCGCACGGCAGGGTGCGCGCACCCAGCACGCACGGTGCGCGTGTATAGATATTGATATGCTTTTAAATGCTAATTTCTCAGGAAATACTGAACAGATTTACACCAGACCTACGAAAGGCACTTCCTTGAGCTTATGGCTACCTCTCTGCCAAATTTCAAGTAATTGTGTTCAGCCGTTCGGGCTGTAGCTGTGTCTAAAGGTGCTATGGAAAAATGCATGGGGAAAACGCGTTTTGGGACCCCCCTTTTTTCTCGGCCCCCGCTTGACGAATCACCCCGAGACTTTCAGGGTAGGAGCTGAACGGAGCGCCCCATTAGTTTTGAAAATTTCGCGAGGATTCGTCAACCGGCGCCAAAGTTATTCAAAATAGAATTTTGAGATTTCCTATGGAAACATGGTCCTAACGGTCGCCAGTAGGTAGTTATAGTTAGGACCCTCTTACCATAGGAAATCCGCAACATTCTATTTGGAATAACTTTGGCGCCGGTCGACGAATCCTCGCGAAATTTTCAAAATAGGTGGGGCGCTACGCTCCGCTCCTACCCTGAAAGTCTCGGGGGGATTTGTCAAGCGGGGGCTGAGAAAAAAGGGGGGTCCCAAAACACGTTTTTCCCATGCATTTTTCCATAGGACCTTTAGACACAGCTACAGCCCGAACGGCTGAACAGAGTTACTTGAAATTTGGCAGAGAGGTAGTCCTCAGGTCAAGAAAGTGCCTTTTGTAGGTCTGGTGTAAATCTGTTCAGTAGTTCCTGAGAAAATAGCATTTAAATCAATATATATATCTGAGCCAGCTTACGGTGCGCTTACCGTGCGCTTACGGTAAGCTTACCGTACGCGTACGGTGCCGTGCGCGAGCGCGATTCTGATTGGCTGTTAGATCTTAGTAAACATTCGAATCGTTCGAAACCAGGAAGCTGCGGCCGCCATTTTCTCTCTCGAACTCTGAGGGGGGGAGGAAAAACAAAGGCAAAAAACATGTTAAGGGACTGTTTAGACAGCTCCTAACCACCTAGCCTTGATGAATGTGTCCCCAAAGAACCCCCAAGGGCAAAAATTCAATTTTAAATTTTTTTAAAAATTCGCCGATTACGCTTACCGTACGCGTACGGTAAAAATTATTATTTTTTTTAAAATTATCCACACTCTCCCCACCCCGTGTGCAAATGGTGCCCGAAGGGCAACATTTGTGCATGGCATATGGATCATTAAGAAAATTTAAAAGCTTACCTTTCACAACGAAGCGCATAATATGTCCTCCATGGGCGCACGGTGCGTGAAGCGCATCGTGCGTACATGGCCCATCCAGCGTACCGTGGGCACGCGGTGCGCGTAGTGCACCGCGTGCCCACCGTGCGTGCACGGCACTAACTGCGTAAAGTGGGCGCGCGGTGCGCGAAGCGCACCGTGTGCTCACTGTGCGCGCACGGTGCGCGAAGCGCACCGTGCGCGCACGGAGCGAACTGCGTTAAGTGGGCGCGCACGCCACGAATGGAGTAAAGTAACTTAGCATTTAAAAAAACGTACAAATTCACTGAAAAAACCATAGGTTTCACACACGTTATAGTTAGGAATTAGCATTTAAAAAACCTTGCAAATTCAGTGAAACGTCAGATATTACATCACTGATGACATATGTGTCTTTATGAAAAATAAATATTTGTAATATATGTATAGCTAAAGATTAATGGAAGAAGACATGGGTAAATAAGTGTCTAAATACAGTGATGTAATATCTGACGTCATCAGCAGAGGATTGCGGTCACGTGAGTTATAGTTGCCTGCACTAACTATAACGGGGGAATTTCATTGGTTTTTTATCAGTAAAATGTGCAGCTAACTATAACATGTGTGAAACCTATGGTTTTTTCACTGAATTTGCAAGGTTTTTTAAATGCTAATTCCTAACTATAACGTGTGTGAAACCTATGGTTTTTTCAGTGAATATATATATGTGTATATATATAAATTCACTGAAAAAACCATAGGTTTCAGGGGTGTTATAGTTAGCTGGACTTTTCACTTGTAGAAAACCATTGAAATTCCCCCGTTATAGTTAGTTCAGCTAATCATAACTCGCGCGCCCGCAATGCACTGCTGATGACGTCACATATTACATCACTCATGACATGGTCAGTGACATCACTCATGACATCACTGAGGTTATTTAAATGCTAATTCCTAACTATAACGTGCCTGAAACCTATGTTTTTTCTGTGAATTTCAAAGGTTTTTCAAATGCTAATTTCTAACTATGCCTACAGAGATAGGACATGTGAAGAAAGAAGAAAAAATGCACAGAAAGAAAAAAAAGAAGTGCAGAAAGAAGCAACAGAAGTCCTCAAAGACGAAGAAAAGTGCAGGAAGAAGGATAACGTGCAGAAAGAACAAAAAGAAGAGCAGAAAGAAGCCTTGTTGCAAAATCATCCTGTACCCTCAACTTTTTCAGACGGATACTGGTGGTAACTGAGTCTGACTAACCAGTCCTAGAGCCAGTGCTATGTTAAAAGACACTTAGAATATAGTGAAAATACCTACATACACTAGGGAACATTATGTGTTGGGGTCCCCCTGTGATTAGCATGACCTCCTCTGTAAGCCCCTAGTATATAATAGGGCAGGGGGATTAAAACTACCTCTTAAAACAGGCCACACGGCGTTTTTGCACACGTTAACTCAGGCCCTGTCCCCTCCCTTCACCACTGTGTAAACACGCCCTGTGTCCGTTTTTAGTTGGGAGATTAAGTTCATTTGAATCCTGAGGGTCCCTAGGGTCCAACTAGCCCACTAGGTACCTCCAGTAAGTGCCACAGAGCTGCGTTGCAGAGAGGTGTAAAAAGTGGCACGGCCTGGACCACCTCTCTGCAATGCAGCTCAGTGGCGCTTACTGGAAGCACTTGGTGGGCTAGTTAGCCCCCAGGGGCCCTCAGTATTGAAGGAAAATTATATCCCCAATTTAAAACGTGCCATAGTGCGTGTTTGCACACGTCACCTCAGGCCCCGTCCCCTCCCTTCACCACTGTGTAAACGCGCCCTGTGGCTGTTCTAAGTTGAGAGATTAAGTCCCCTTGAATCCTAAGGGTCCCTAGGGTCAAACTAGACCACTAGGTACCTCCATTAAGCGCCACAGAGCTGCGTTGCTGAGAGGTGTAAAAAGGGGCTTGGCCTCAGAACACCTGTCTGCAGCGCAGCTCCCTGGCGCATACTGGAGATGCCTGTTGGGCTAGTTGGCCCTCAGGGACCCTCAGTATTGAAGAGGAATTAATTCCCCAACTTACAACTCGCCAGGGGGCGCGTTTGCAGAGTGCTGCAAGGAGGGGGCGTGGCCTCCGGCACGATGCCAGTCTTTTATTTATTTTAATTTTTTAAGAAGGGGGGCTGTGTGGTTCCCCTTCCTATTCTAATTTATTGGCCCTGATGACCCTATCCCCCAGGGCCTGTCTCCTAATTATATTTTTTTTACCCCAATCCCCAGAGCAGGCCACTGTTTTTTATTATTTTAAAAAAATATATCTTTATAGACACACCTAGGACATGCTGGACAAACCGTACGTACCTATCACCATGACGATTTGCGTGATATTCATTAAAAGGCGACTATGCATACAATGAATCCACGTGGAATGTATTTACACCACTAGTGAAGCTCTGACATGTCTGATGCCCTACCGTGCCTAATCCCGGTAGACACCCTTGTCGTTTATTTATACAAACATGGGTAGCTATTGACGGGCACATTTAATACACATGCACACCAAGCCATTCAAAGGGGATTCGACAAAAATTCGACCAAAACTATGCAAGAAACCCCCCTCACGGTTAATAAAATACACATCCAATGCCGGATGTGTAATACTTTTTATTTTACTCTCTGGAAAGGGGACGAACATCACTTGAGAGTCACAGCACGCTCCTGGCAGAGCCCAATGCTGTGTTACACCCACCATTGCCTGCTGAGTGCCACGCACCTCTGTGTTGTATTCCACTAGCTAGTGCATATGCTATGACACTCTCTAGCCCATGTGCACTGTAACACCACCCCGTGAATATGTCATGCCACACTTGTCTTCGCACGGGTTATATTGCCCCATCTAACGTGCCTTCCTCGATGCCTATGTTATAACGCACAGTGCTATGCCATACATATTACAATCTGGGATCCATATCTTTGTCACAGTACATATGCAATGTTACACTCCCCAGCGCATATTTTATATTATAACTTTAGAGACTAGTTAGGTTACACAACACTGCCCAGTGCAAATTACGCTCCAAGGCGCATATCGCATAGCACGCGCTAGTGCCTGTGCTATCTCGCGCTCTCCAATGAATCTGTCATTGCGCACAATGTATTGCATATTATATTTCACGCCCGGTTCATCTTATATCACCCTTTTTGGTGCATAGTTTATACCATACACTATATCTAGTTTTCATTTTCAATCGTGCTCTCAGGACTATGTTCTATATAACACTGTGTTCACCTACCCTTTTCACGGGCATTACATTTTGCGATAGGGGGTGGAGGGTCAGGGGGTGTTTCTGCCAAGTGAGCCCGGAGTCACAGTCACAAACTTCCTCTTCTTCCTGAATAAAAGTGAGATTATGCTGCATACTTGTTCATATTTTAAGTAGTTCGCACAGACACACGTTTTAAAAACAATAAAGTTCCTAATACCCGCCTTCTCTGAACAGTTAGCTTGCTGCCCCATCCCCCTTCTCCCTATCCTCTGTTGTGTGAATCCATGGACTAGCCTCCTCCCTCCTGCCATGCATGGTCTGATGTGCTGCCACTGCCCTCAATTTAGTATGATGTACCAGTCCACTCCTCCTGCCCACCATTGCCCAATTCTATGCCCCATCATTGACCTCCTGCTTAAACTCTGTGCTTAGCTTGCTGCCCCTATTCTCCTTCCCCCTGCCCTCCGATGTCTTTGTGCATGCCCCTGCTCCATCCTTTTTGCCCACCATGTTCCATGGACCTGCCACTCCTATCTACTCTGAGTGTTCTGTTGAGCTGCCACTCCCCTCCCACCTGCCTAGCAGTGTCAGATGACTGTAACCTGTCCCTGCCACCTCCACCCTGCCTGTCCACATGCCATGCCCCTTTCCTCTTCCTCCTGTCCTACATGGTCCATTGTACTGCCACACCCTTCTGCCCTCCCTGGTCTGTTGTGCTGCAACTGCTCCTCCTGCCTGCCCCGTGCGGTCTGTTGTGAGGCCCCTTCCCCTGAACTTTCTTGTCTGTGCACAGGTCCTGACCCTCCCTTCTATCCTCCATCGTCCTTTGTGCATGCCCCTGCACCCTCCTTCTTGCCCATCATAGCCATTGTGCTGCCACTAACCCTCCCACTTGCCATGCATGGTCTTCTGTGCTGCCATGGCCCCTCCCACCTTCCCTGTGTGGTCAGTTAGCTGCCCCTGAACCCCTCCCACCTTCCCTCCATGGTCTGTGTGTATGCCATCACAGTCTCACTGTTGCTCTTCATGGTGTGTCTTGCTTTTAGTGCCCATCCTGCCTGACCTCCATGGCTATCTTGCTGCTCCTGCCCTGCACCCTTGCCCCCAGCCCTCTGTTTACATGTGCAGACCCCTACTCCCTCCCTCCTGGCTTGTCTGTTCCATTGTAATGCCCCTGATCCGTCCTTCCTGCCCTTTATGGTCTGTTATGCTGCAGCTTTCTCTCCTGTCTGTCCATTATGGTCAGCTAGCTACCATTGCCTCTTGCCCCTCTGTTCTCTGTTGTCCATGTGCATGGTCCTGTCCCCTCCCTCTTGCTTTCTATGGATTGTTGTGCTGCACTCCCGTCCCGCATGCCCTGTGTGGTGTATTGTGCTGCTGCAAACCCTGATGCCTGCCCTGCAGGGTCAGTTTGGTGCACCTCTCCATGTCCCTCCTGTCCTCTGTTATCCAAGTCCATGTCCCTACTCCATTTCCTTCCGTGATCCAATGTACCATACTTGCAAACATTTTGAACTTGGTAAGAGGGAGATTTTGAAAAAAACTGGGGTATTGATTTTCCCCTTTGAGTTACATTGAAAAAGAGGAGATTGTAGACAGGAGACAGATCAAATAAAGCCCATTTGAGCTTAAAAACATTGGACGTTTCCAGTCTGAATCGGGTCTGTTGGCATGTATGGTTGTACTACCATTGCCTCTTCCTTCTGCCCACAATGGTCTATTACATTGCCACAGCCTCTCTTGCAAGTCCTGTATTGTTGGTTTGTTGCCCCTGCCCCCCTTTCCACTGCCCTCCATAGTCTGTTGTGCTGCCACGGCCCTTCCTGCCTGATCAGTGTGGTTAAATTGTTGCCTTTGCACCCTCCTACCTGCCTTCAATTTTCAGAGTCCGTGCCCCTGGCCTCTGCCTCTCAACAGTATCCTAATGAACAACTAGATTGCTAACATTCTATATTTATTACAAAAGTGTGGAACGCCTGACGTCATCTTGATGTAATCAAAACACTAATACCTAGAGCATTTCCTTTAGAAATTACATATATGAGAGGGTCTTATTGGCATCAAAATTATGCTTAGTGCTCTAAAAGACTAAAATAAGGACATATATTCTGAGTTTTCAAATAGCGACAAAGCACTTTTAAATTATTTGTTACCTTTATGTTTTTTTATCCAGTTGACCACTTGATTAAATGTTGCACTTAGGGGAGAGGATGTGTTGTTACTTCCAGAACTGCAGACTTTGCAACTGGGGAACCAGGTTGGAGTTTCTGCTTCAGCTCGACATTCTGTGATTCTGGTCAAATCACTTAGTCTCCCCATGTCTAAAACCAAAATGAATTTGTTCTTGTGTGATGTAACCAATGCTCATGTAAAGCCTCCAATACCTGACAAGTCTGCACTATATAACACTGCAAAAACACAAAATAATAAGTGTTTTGCACACTTCTGTCATTGGGCTATATTTGGGCTACATCTGGGTGATTTTGGGCTACATTTGGGCTCTTTTGTCTCCGGTGGCCATCTTGGGAGATTTATTTGTTATGAAGTTTCCTAATTTCCTCATGTACTGCAGTCTCCTCAGTATGAAATGCTTTCAGTTTTTTACTTTGATTCCATCATGAAGGTATTCAGATATGTCACACATTTGCCATAAATTCTGAATGTTAGCACTCTAGATGCTCATTAGATCACTGTAGTAAAACTACTGTTCACCATGGAAGTCTGCTCCTGGTATTAAAAGTGCATGTTTCAGTCTGCATGTCAGAATTTTTTAATGAAATAGAAGAGGATTTGAGAAGTCACTCAAAATGTGCCCTCATTTTCTTTCTTCAGCATTAATCATAATTTCTATGTCAAAATGAACCCCCTCATTGTGTTCCTTTTTAAATTAAATGTTTTAAGTGTTACCAGTTTATTCCAATCAAGATGGCTTCAGGTGTGCCATACTTTTGTCATAATGAAGACAGTAAGCGCTCTAGTTGTTTTTAAGAACACTCTGGCACATTCTGTCATTGGGCTATACTTGGGCTACATCTGGGTGATATTTGGGCTACATTTGGGCTCTTTTGTCTCTGGTGGCCATCTTGGGAGACTTATTTGTTATGAAGTTTCCTAATTTCCTCATTTACTGCAGTCTCCTCAGTAGGAAATACTTTCAGTTTTTTACTTTGATTCCATCAAGAAGGCATTCAGATGTGTCACACATTTGCCATAAATTCAGAATGTTAGCACTCTTTTTGCTCATTAGATCACTATAGTAAAGCTACTGCTCACCAGGGAAAACTGCTGCTGGTATTGAAAGTGCATGTTTCAGTCTGCATGTCAGAAGTTTTTTAATGAAATAGAAGAGGATTTGAGAAGTCACTCAAAATGTGCCCTAATTTTTCTTTCTGCAGCACTAATCATACTTTTTATGGAAAAATGAACCCCCTCATTTTGTTCCTTTTTAAATTAAATGTTTTAAGAGTTACCACTTTAATCCAAGCAAGATGGCTTCAGGTGTGCCATACGTTTATCATAAGTAGGACTGTTAGCGCTCTAGTTGTTCTTTGGAACACTCTGGGAAGCTGCAGTAGAACACAAAGGAATCAACTGACAGTCTCTGCTCTTGTTGGATGTACATGTTTTACTGAGAATGTCAGACTTCATTCTCACATGACTGAGAAAGATAATGTGAATTTACAGAAAATAAGCTCTCAGTTTAGCTTATAGATCACCTTCCAAGCCTCTGTGGGAAAAGCATGAGAAAATATTTTTCTCTCAATCATGATATCCCAGCAGAAGGCTTTTTCACATGGTGAAATCACCTTAGAACATACCACAATTCCTAAAATGAGTATGGTACCATCAACAAATGATTTATAATGTAACTAAAGTCTTAAAACCTTCTATTAACTGCAATGCTTTTTAATGAGGTGCTATCATGTATATTGGTCCCAAGACGGCTGCCAACACTTCTTGGATGAAGTGCTGACAGCCAATCAGATCTCAGGATGAGATGTGTGGTTAGGCTCCGCCCACATATATATATGATTTTACTTTTGATTTTCTCAGGAACTACTGAACAGATTGACTCCATATATGCAAAAGGCACATCCCTGAGCTGAGGACTACCTCTCTGCCAAATTTCAAGTAATTCTGTTCAGCCGTTCGGGCTGTACCTTGGACTAAAGGTCCCTATGGAAAATTGCATGGGGAAAACACGTTTTGGGACCCCCCTTTTTTCTCAGCCCCCGCTTGACGAATCCCCCCGAGACTTTCAGGGTAGGAGCGGAGCGGAGCGCCCCACCTATTTTGAAAATGTTGCGAGGATTCGTCAACCGGCGCCAAAGTTATTCCAAATAGAATGTTGCGGATTTCCTATGGAAACACGGTCCTAACTATAACTATCTACTGGCGACCGCCAGTAGATTATATATATATATATATTCACTGAAAAAACCATAGGTTTCACACATGTTATAGTTAGCTGGACATTTCACTCATAAAAAACCAATGAAATTCCCCCATTATAGTTAGTTCAGCTAACTATAACTCACGCGCCCGCAATCCACTGCTGATGACGTCACATATTACATCACTCATGACATGGTCAGTGACATCACTCATGACATCACTGATGACATCTCAAATATATATAACCTAATACAATTGATACTTTTAGGAGAGGTTTGCTGGAAGAAGAGGGATCCAGTGGGAGTAAAATTCCAATGCCAAAGAGGTGGAAAAGAGTTATTTTAGAAAGTGAGAAGACGGGAGAGAGGAAAGATACAATTAAGAAAACAAGCAGAGCAGAGACACAGAAGGTCATATACAGAGAGCTAGGATGATAGATGGTTATATTTGGAAGGCTGGAACAAAGCAATAGAGCAGAAAGAGATGATGAGTAGACACTGCATAAGATTTTTGATAAGAAGTAAAGAGAGTTACAAGAGAAATAAAGATAGAGATATATATAGATGGACAAAAGAAAAGATGAGACCAGGATAGGATCTAGAAAACCATTCAAAGATCGATCTTAGGCCACTGAGAAAGGGGTAGGGTTATATGTAGAAAATGCTATAGCTTGTGCATAATATTATGGATGACCTCCCTCCTTTGCTCTCTCTCTCTATATATATATATATATTCACTTAAAAAACCATAGGTTTCACACATGTTATAGTTAGGTGGACATTTCACTCGAAAAAAAACAATGAAATTCCCCCGTCATAGTTAGTTCAGATAACTATAACTCGCGCGCCCGCAATCCACTGCTCATGACGTCACATATTACATCACTCATGACATGGTCAGTGGCATCACTCATGACATCACTGATGACATCATCCTTGTGATAGAGTGGCGGTCGCGCGAGTTATAGTTATCTGAACTAACTATAACGGGGGAATTTCATTGGTTTTTTTCGAGTGAAATGTCCACCTAACTATAACATGTGTGAAACCTATGGTTTTTTAAGTGAATATATATATATATATATATATATATACACTGAAAAAACCAATGGTTTCAGACATGTTATAGTTAGCGGAAATTTTACTGATAAAAAAACAATGAAATTCCCCCGTTATAGTTAGTGCAGGCAACTATAACTCACGCGACCGCAATCCTCTGCTGATGCTAATACTGTATTTAGACACTTATTTGCCCATGTCTTCTTCCATAAATTTTTAGCTATACATATATTAGAAATATTTTTTTTTCATAAAGACACATATGTCATCAGCAGAAGATTGCGGTCGCGTGAGTTATAGTTGCCTGCACTAACTATAACGGGGGAATTTCATTGTTTTTTTATCAGTAAAATTTCCGCTAACTATAACATGTCTGAAACCATTGGTTTTTTCAGTGAATTTGCAAGGTTTTTTAAATGCTAATTCCTAACTATAACGTGTGTGAAACCTATGGTTTTTTCAGTGAATTTGTACGGTTTTTTAAATGCTAAGTTACTTTACGCCATTCGTGGCGTGCACGCCCACTTAACGCAGTTCGTTCCGTGCGCGCACGGTGCGCTTCGCGCACCGTGCGCGCACGGTGAGCACGCGGTGCGCTTCGCGCACCGCGCGCCCACTTTACGCAGTTAGTGCCGTACACGCAAGGTGGGCACGCAGTGCGCTACGCGCACCGCGTGCCCACGTTACGCACCGTGCGCACATGGAGGACATATTATGCACTTCCTTGTGATAGGTAATCTGTTAAATTTAATTTGTAAGTGATGACAATAATATGCCATGCACAGAGAGTTTTTTTTTTTTTATTAAAATTTTTTGCGTAAGCGCACCGTACGCGTACGGTAAGCGTAATCGGCGAAATTTTCAAAAAATAAAAATTTACCGTTTTTGGCCTTTGAGGACTCAACTAACATGGCTATGTGCATGGGCGCTGTCTAAACAGCCCCATTATATGTTTTTTGTCTTTATTTACTGCCCCCCCCTCAGAGTGCGAGAGAGAAAATGGCGGCCGCCGCTTCCTGGTTTCGACCGATTCGAATGTTTACTTAGATGTAACAGCCAATCAGAATCGCGCTCGCGCACGCCACCGTACGCTTACCGTAAGCGTACGGTAAGCGTACCGTAAGCGGGCTCAGATATATATATTGATTTAAAGGCTATTTTCTCAGAATCTACTGAACAGATTTACACCAAACCTACAAAAGGCACTTCCTTGACCTAGGGACTACCTCTCTGCCAAATTTTGAGTAATTCTGTTCAGCCGTTCGGGCTGTAGCTCGTTCTAAAGGTCCTATGGAAAAATGCATGGGAAAAACGCGTTTTGGGACCCCCCTTTTATCTCAGCCCCCGCTTGACGGATCCCCCCGAGACTTTCAGGGTAGGAGCGGAGCGTAGCGCCCCACCTATTTTGAGAAATTCGCGAGGATTCGTCGACCGGCGCCAAAGTTATTCAAAATAGAATGTTGAGGTTTTCCTATGGAAACGTGGTCCTAACTATAACTACCTACTGGCGACCGCCAGTAGGTAATATATATATATATGTGTGTGTATATATATATATATATATATATATATATATATATATATATATATATATATATATATATATATATATATATATGTGTGTGTGTATATATATATATATATATATTATCTACTGGCGGTCGCCAGTAGATAGTTATAGTTAGGACCCTGTTTCCATAGGAAATCCGCAACATTCTATTTGGAATAACTTTGGCGCCGGTCGATGAATCCTCGCGAAATTTTCAAAATAGGTGGGGCGCTACGCTCCGCTCCTACCCTGAAAGTCTCGGGGGGATTCGTCAAGCGGGGGCTGAGAAAAAAGGGGGGTCCCAAAACGCGTTTTTCCCATGCATTTTTCCATAGGACCTTTAGACACAGCTACAGCCCGAACGGCTGAACAGAGTTACTTGAAATTTGGCAGAGAGGTAGTCCTCAGGTCAAGGAAGTGCCTTTTGTAGGTCTGGTGTAAATCTGTTCAGTAGTTCCTGAGAAAATAGCATTTAAATCAATATATATATGTGGGCGGAGCCTAACCACACATCTCATCCTGAGATCTGATTGGCTGTCAGCACTTCATCCAAGAAGTGTTGGCAGCCATCTTGGGACCAATATACATGATAGCACCTCATTAAAAAGCATTGCAGTTAATAGAAGATTTTAAGACTTTAGTTACATTATAAATCATTTGTTGATGGTACCATACTCATTTTAGGAATTGTGGTATGTTCTAAGGTGATTTCACCATGTGAAAAAGCCTTCTGCTGGGATATCATGATTGAGAGAAAAATATTTTCTCATGCTTTTACCACAGAGGTTTGGAAGGTGATCTATAAGGTAAACTGAGAGCTTATTTTCTGTAAATTCACATTATCTTTCTCAGTCATGTGAGAATGAAGTCTGACATTCTCAGTAAAACATGTACATCCAACAAGGGCAGAGACTGTCAGTTGATTCCTTTGTGTTCTACTGCAGCTTTCCAGAGTGTTCCAAAGAACTACTAGAGCGCTAACCGTCCTACTTATGATAAATGTATGGCACACCTGAATCCATCTTGCTTGGATTAAAGTGGTAACTCTTAAAACATTTAATTTAAAAAGGAACAAAATGAGGTGGTTCATTTTTCCATAAAAAGTATGATTAGTGCTGCATAAAGAAAAATTAGGGCACATTTTGAGTGACTTCTCAAATCCTGGCATGCAGACTGAAACATGCACTTTCAATACCAGCAGCAGTTTTCCCTGGTGAGCAGTAGGTTTACTACAGTGATCTAATGAGCAAAAAGAGTGCTAACATTCTGATTTTATGGCAAATGTGTGACACATTTGAATGCCTTCTTGATGGAATCAAAGTAAAAAACTGAAAGTATTTCCTACTGAGGAGACTGAAGTAAATGAGGAAATTAGGAAACTTCATAACAAATAAGTCTCCCAAGATGGCCACCAGAGACAAAAGAGCCCAAATGTAGCCCAAATATCACCCAGATGTAGCCCAAGTATAGCCCAATGACAGAATGTCCAAGAATGTTCTTAAAAACAACTAGAGCACTTACTGTCTTCATTATGACAAAAGTATGGCACACCTGAAGCCATCTTGATTGGAATAAACTGGTAACACTTAAAACATTTAATTTAAAAAGGAACACAATGAGGGGGTTCATTTTGCCATAGAAATTATGATTAATGCTGAAGAAAGAAAATGAGGGCACATTTTGAGTGACTTCTCAAATCCTCTTCTATTTCATTAAAAAATTCTGACATGCAGACTGAAACATGCACTTTTAATACCAGGAGCAGACTTCCATGGTGAGCAGTAGTTTTACTACAGTGATCTAATGAGCAACTAGAGTGCTAACATTCAGAATTCATGGCAAATGTGTGACATATCTGAATACCTTCATGATGGAATCAAAGTAAAAAACTGAAAGCATTTCCGACTGAGGAGACTGCAGTACATGAGGAAATTAGGAAACTTCATAACAAATAAATCTCCCAAGATGGCCACCGGAGACAAAAGAGCCCAAATGTAGCCCAAAATCACCCAGATATAGCCCAAATATAGCCCAATGACAGAAGTGTGCAAAACACTTATTATTTTGTGTTTTTGCAGTGTTATATAGTGCAGACTTGTCAGGTATTGGAGTGCTTTACATGAGCATTGGTTACATCACACAAAAACAAATTCATTTTGGTTGTAGACATGGGGAGACTAAGTGATTTGACCAGAATCACAGAATGTCGAGCTGAAGCAGAAACTTCAACCTGGTTCCCCAGTTGCAAAGTCTGCAGTTCTGGAAGTAACACCACATCCTCTCCCCTAAGTGCAACATTTAATCAAGTTGTCAACTAGATAAAAAAACATAAAGATAACAAATAATTTAAAAGTGCTTTGTCGCTATTTGAAAACTCAGAAAATATGTCCTTATTTTAGTCTTTTAGAGCACTAACCATAATTTTGATGCCAATAAGACCCTCTCATATATGTAATTTCTAAAGGAATGCTCTAGGTATTACAGTTTTGATTACATCAAGATGATGTCAGGCGCTCCACACTTTTGTAATAAATATAGAATGTTAGCAATCTAGTTGTTCATTAGGATGCTGTTGAGAGGCAGAGGCCAGGGGCACGGACTCTGAAAATTGAAGGCAGGTAGGAGGGTGCAAAGGCAACAATTTAACCACACTGAGCAGGCAGGAAGGGCCGTGGAAGCACAACAGACTATGGAGGGCAGTGGAAAGGGGGGCAGGGGCAACAAACCAACAATACAGGACTTGCAAGAGAGGCTGTTGGAGGGAAGATCTATTACGGGTCAAGGAAGCTAGGGGCGGTCCCCAGAGCCCCGGGAGCCACCACAGAACTGAGCAGGAGAGTGAGTCAGGGACAAAAGGGGCACCTTAATTTGAGCCGGGGTGCCTAGGAACGCTTGCTCCAAAAATGAAGAAAACAGACATATGAGACATGGAATTGGAGGCAGAATACAATGGCAGTTTAATGAGAAGATGCAACTTCAAAGAAACCGCAGAATAGAGACCTAAAGTACAAAATACAGAATCCAGATAATCATACAGCTGTCATGATATTCTCTGTATCTCAATTAATGGACTGACAGAGAGAGAGAGAAAACACATCTATAAATGCATCATGAGAAACAAGTTACACCAAGGAAAATGTTACCTAGGGACACTCACATTTACTCTTAGAGCAAGCATTCCTGCAATTACAATACAACATCTTTTAAATGCAAAAGTAAAGAGAACAATGGTTAAACATAACATGACATTTCATATAGGTAAAATAGAATAAGATACTTCAAGCAAAGCCGAGCAAGACATTTTAAGCAAAGGAAGACAAGAGCTCCCAGTTCTTGGGGAAAACCTGCACAGCCTGTTAACCTACATACAGACGGCGAGGTTATCCGTCGATATCTGTGGGTGCTCCCTTTTTATATCATTTTGTGGGCTCCTTTGCACGCTACATCTACCTACGTATGCTACCCAAAAGCTTCGTCTGCAGATTTTACCAGACATTTCGTCATTTACCCACTTAATGCTGACAATGGACTGGGTGAAAAGGTCAGTCTCTCAGGCCAATCGCTTATCGTAAGTTCCATAGAGCAAGCAGAAAATAATGGGTATTGTACAGGAATTCAATATATTCATGTATAAGATCTCCTCAGTTCTCCTAACTTGACGCTCTGCGGTTGCCACTTCCTTAAAAGCGGGAAACCTGCCCAGGAAGCAAGTACCAGTCCAGGATGCAGCCTACTGTATGTCGACAGCTTCAGGGGGATGTTGAACTTTGATACCGAGCACGGAGCACTCGGGTAGGGTGGGGGCTACTAGTTTGGAGCAGAAGGCCTCGCAGACCTGCCTTCAGACTGCTATACACTAAAATTGCAGAGCTATGGTCAATTTAACAAAGAGGCCTACATATTGAACAGAAGGGCCTACACAGGGGTTTTATGCTGGCTGAGTGGTAAGGATGTCTCAGGATAATTATATAGCAACACAGGACCCGCTGGTCAATTTAATACGGCCTACAAATGCGGCTGGCAGGGCAAGGACAAGGGTCTCATACTTCAGGTGTAGACAGGATGGGCCAGGGGCCCCCTGTGATACAAAATCTACCCTCCTTCAAGGCTGTGGCAATGTAATAGACCATTGTGGGCAGAAGGAAGAGGCAATGGTAGTACAACCATACATGCCAACAGACCCGATTCAGCCAGGAAACGTCCAATGTTTTTAAGCTCAAATGGGCTTTATTTGATCTGTCTCCTGTCTACAATATCCTCTTTTTCAATGTAACTCAAAGGGGAAAATCAATACCCCAGTTTTTTTTCAAAATCTCCCTCTTACCAAGTTCAAAATGTTCGCAAGTATGGTACATTGGATCATGGAAGGAAATGGGATAGGGACATGGACTTGGATAACAGAGGACAGGAGAGACATGGAGAGGTGCACCAAACTGACCCTGCAGGGCAGGCATCAGGGTTTGCAGCAGCACAATACACCACACAGGGCATGCAGGACGGGAGTGCAGCACAACAATCCATAGAAAGCAAGAGGGAGGGGACAGGACCATGCACATGGACAACAGAGAACAGAGGGGCAAGAGGCAATGGTAGCTAGCTGACCATAATGGACAGACAGGAGAGAAGGCTGCAGCATAACAGACCATAAAGGGCAGGAGGGACGGATCAGGGGCATTACAATGGAACAGACAAGCCAGGAGGGAGGGAGTAGGGGTCTGCACATGTAAACAGAGGGCTGGGGGCAAGGGGGCAGGGCAGGAGCAGCAAGATGGCCATGGAGGTCAGGCAGGATGGGCACTAGAAGCAAGACACAACACGAAGAGCAACAGTGAGACTGTGATGGCATACACACAGACCATGGAGGGAAGGTGGGAGGGGGTCAGGGGCAGCTAACTGACCACACAGGGAAGGTGGGAGGGGCCATGGCAGCACAGAAGACCATGCATGGCAAGTGGGAGGGTTAGTGGCAGCACAATGGCTATGATGGGCAAGAAGGAGGGTGCAGGGGCATGCACAAAGGACGATGGTGGATAGAAGGGAGGGTCAGGACCTGTGCACAGACAAGAAAGTTCAGGGGAAGGGGCCTCACAACAGACCACACGGAGCAGGCAGGAGGAGCAGTTGCAGCACAACAGACCAGGGAGGGCAGAAGGGTGTGGCAGTACAATGGACCATGTAGGACAGGAGGAAGAGGATAGAGGCATGGCATGTGGACAGGCAGGGTGGAGGTGGCAGGGACAGGTTACAGTCATCTGACAATGCTAGGCAGGTGGGAGGGGAGTGGCAGCTCAACAGAACACTCAGAGTAGATAGGAGTGGCAGGTCCATGGGACATGGTGGGCAAAAAGGATGGAGCAGGGGCATGCACAAAGACATCGGAGGGCAGGGGGAAGGAGAATAGGGGCAGCAAGCTAAGCACAGAGTTTAAGCAGGAGGTCAATGATGGGGCATAGAATTGGGCAATGGAGGGCAGGAGGAGTGGACTGGTACATCATACTAAATTGAGGGCAGTGGCAGCACATCAGACCATGCATGGCAGGAGGGAGGAGGCTAGTCCATGGATTCACACAACAGAGGATAGGGAGGAGGGGGATGGGGCAGCAAGCTAACTGTTCAGAGAAGGCGGGTATTAGAAACTTTATTGTTTTTAAAACATTTTGTCTGTGCAAACTACTTAAAATATGAACAAGTATGCAGCATAATCTCACTTTTATTCAGGAAGAAGAAGACGTTAGTGACTGTGACTCCGGGCTCACTTGGCAAAAACACCCCCTGACCCTCCACCCCCTATCGCAAAATGTAATGCCCGTGAAAAGGGTAGGTGAACACAGTGTTATATAGAACATAGTCCTGAGAGCACGATTGAAAATGAAAACTAGATATAGTGTATGGTATAAACTATGCACCAAAAAGTGTGATATAAGATGAACCAGGCGTGAAATATAATATGCAATACATTGTGCGCAATGACAGATTCATTGGAGAGCGCGAGATAGCACAGGCACTAGCGTGTGCTATGCGATATGCGCCTTGGAGTGTAATATGCACAGGGCAGTGTTGTGTAACCTAACTAGTCTCTAAAGTTGTAATATAAAATATGTGCTGGGGAGTGTAACGTTGCATATGCACTGTGACAAAGATATGGATCCCAAATTGTAATATGTATGGCATAGCACTGTGCATTATAACATAGGCATCGAGGAAGGCACGTTAGATGGGGCAATATAACCCGTGCGAAGACAAGTGTGGCATGACATTTTCACGGGGTGGTGTTACAGTGCACATGGGCTAGAGAGTGTCATAGCATATGCACTAGCTAGTGGAATACAATACAGAGGTGTGTGGCACTCGGCAGGCAATGGTGGGTGTAACACAGCATTGGGCTCTGTCAGGAGCGCGCTGTGACTCGCAAGTGATGTTCGTCCCCTTTCCAGAGAGTAAAATAAAAAGTATTACACATCCGGCAGTGGATGTGTGTTTTATTAACTGTGAGGGGGGTTTCTTGCATAGTTTTGGTCGAATTTTTGTCGAATCCCCTTTGAATGGCTTGGTGTGCATGTGTATTAAATGTGCCCGTCAATAGCTACCCATGTTTGTATAAATAAACGACAAGGGTGTCTACCGGGATTAGGCACGGTAGAGCATCAGACATGTCAGAGCTTCACTAGTGGTGTAAATACATTCCACGTGGATTAATTGCATGCATAGTCGCCTTTTAATGAATATCACGCAAATCGTCATGGTGATAGGTACGTACGGTTTGTCCAGCATGTCCTAGGTGTGTCTATAAATATATATTTTTTAAAAATAATAAAAAACAGTGGCCGGCCCTGGGGATTGGGGTCAAAAAAATATAATTAGGAGACAGGCCCTGGGGGATGGGGTCATCAGGGCCAATAAATTAGAATAAGAAGGGGAACCACACAGCCCCCCTTCTTAAAAAAATAAAATAAATAAAAGACTGGCATCGTGCCGGAGGCCATGCCCCCTCCATGCAGCACTCTGCAAACGCGCCCCCAACAGGCATCTCCAGTATGCGCCAGGGAGCTGCGCTGCAGACAGGTGTTCTGAGGCCAAGCCCCTTTTTACACCTCTCTGCAACGCAGCTCTGTGGCGCTTACTGGAGGTACCTAGTGGTCTAGTGTGACCCTAGGGACCCTTAGGATTCAAGGGGACTTAATCTCTCAACTTAGAACAGCCACAGGGCGCGTTTACACAGTGGTGAAGGGAGGGGTCGGGGCCTGAGGTGACGTGTGCAAACACGCACCATGGCACGTTTTAAATTGGGGATATAATTTCCCTTCAATACTGAGGGCCCCTGGGGGCTAACTAGCCCACCAAGTGCTTCCAGTAAGCGCCACTGAGCTGCATTGCAGAGAGGTGGTCCAGGCCGTGCCACTTTTTACACCTCTCTGCAACGCAGCTCTGTGGCACTTACTGGAGGTACCTAGTGGGCTAGTTGGACCCTAGGGACCCTCAGGACTCAAATGAACTTAATCTCCCAACTAAAAACGGACACAGGGCGTGTTTACACAGTGGTGAAAGGAGGGGACGGGGCCTGAGTTAACGTGTGCAAAAACGCCCTGTGGCCTGTTTTAAGAGGTAGTTTTAATCCCCATGCCCTATTATATACTAGGGGCTTATAGAGGAGGTAAGGCTAATCACAGGGGGACCCCAACGCATAATGTTCCCTAGTGTATGTAGGTGTTTTCACTGTATTCTAAGTGTCTTTTAACATAGCACTGGCTCTAGGACTGGTTAGTCAGACTCAGTTACCACCAGTATCCGTCTGAAAAAGTTGAGGGTACAGGATGATTTTGCAACAAGGCTTCTTTCTGCTCTTCTTTTTGTTCTTTCTGCACGTTATCCTTCTTCCTGCACTTATCTTCGTATTTGAGGACTTCTGTTGCTTCTTTCTGCACTTCTTTTGTTTCTTTCTGTGCATTTTTTCTTCTTTCTTCACATGTCCTATCTCTGTAGGCATAGTTAGAAATTAGCATTTAAAAAACCTTTGAAATTAACAGAAAAAACCATAGGTTTCAGGCACGTTATAGTTAGGAATTAGCATTTAAAAAACCTCAGAAATTCACTGAAAAAACCATAGGTTTCAGGGGTGTTATAGTTAGCTGGACTTTTCACTTGTACAAAACCATTGAAATTCCCCCGTTATAGTTAGTTCAGCTAACTATAACTCGCGCGCCCGCAATGCACTGCTGATGACGTCACATATTACATCACTCATGACATGGTCAGTGACATCACTCATGACATCACTGATGAGATCTCAAATGACATCACTGATGACATCACTGATGACATCATCCTTGTGATAGAGTGGCAGACCTCCTCTCACCCTAATATAACCTTTGATACACACATTCAAAAATAGAGACTAAAATTTTAAAAAACAATGGACATACCAATACCAGTTACAACAACCTCTTCAGTAATTCTAAGATCCACATACACATCCACTCATTCACCAACAGTCCAATACAGTCACTCATACATGTACTCACTCATCATATGTACTCATACACCTATACATCCTGTTACACAATGCCACTCATCCATAGTTACTCACACACATAGTCACTCATGCTAATAAAGAATCAAACATACATTTACTTGCATATACAGTTATACACACACCACCACACTTACTTCTACGGAAACTTACACATACTTAGTCTTTTAAACAATCACTTATAGAAACACATACTTATTCATACAGGAACTCTTTCAATCTCTCACTCTCACATATACTCACATATATACACCAATAGTCACATATACTAGTTTAAAACATATGTAGTTACTCATAAAGACACTATTGAGACAGTCATTCACTCACTAACACACCCATACACACACTCATCCACCCATACAGTCCTGCACACATACTGTGTTCAACACATACAAACAGTGAGTCACTCATTCATGCACCTATGCACTACGTAATACCCCCACCGAACCATGCAGACACTCAGACTGATACTCAAAAAACCAACTAATAACCTATATAGACACCCATGTAGCTACTCACCAACCCATGCAGCCACTTATACACAAAGTGAGAGACTGATACAGATATTTACATATTTAAACATTACTCACTAAGCCATGTATTCACTATGATACACTTAATCAGTCAGTTACACAATCAATTTTTCAAAAACAAATCATCCATTTAGACACTTATATACCCATTTATTCTTCCATCGACCTTGAGATATACATATATAAAACATATTTAATTTTCAGAATAACACACATTCACTGGATGATGTCATCAGTGATGTCATCAGTGATGTCATTTGAGATGTCATCAGTGATGTCATGAGTGATGTCACTGACCATGTCATGAGTGATGTAATATGTGACGTCATCAGCAGTGCATTGCGGGCGCGCGAGTTATAGTTAGCTGAACTAACTATAACGGGGGAATTTCAATGGTTTTGTACAAGTGAAAAGTCCAGCTAACTATAACACCCCTGAAACCTATGGTTTTTTCAGTGAATATATATATATATATATATATATATATATATATATATATATATATATATGTATATATTATCTACTGGCGGCCGCCAGTAGATAGTTATAGTCAGGACCGTGTTTCCATAGGAAATCTGAAAATTCTATTTTGAATAACTTTGGCGCCGGTTGACGGATCCTCACGAAATTTTCAAAACTAATGGGGCGCTCCGCTCAGCTCCTACCCTGGAAGTCTCGGGGTGATTCGTCAAGCGGGGGCTGAGAAAAAAGGGGGTCCCAAAACGCATTTTCCCCATTCATTTTCCCATAGGACCTTTAGTCGAAGGTACAGCCCGAACGGCTGAACAGAATTACTTGAAATTTGGCAAAGAGGTAGTCCTCAGGTCAGGGATGTGCCTTTTGCATATATGGTGTCAATCTGTTCAGTAGTTCCTGAGAAAATTGCAGTTAAAAGTACATGAATATCTATATGCGCGCACCGTGCGCGCATTGTGCGCGCACCGTGCGCACACGGTGCCGTGCGTGAGCGTACTTCTGATTGGTGGTTACATGTCAGTCAACATTCGAATCGGTCAAAATCAGAAAGTGTTGTCCATCATTTTGTGTGTGACAGTGAAAAAGAAAGGTGGAGAACGTGAAAAGGGGGCAGGGTATAGAGTTCCTGACCCCCTAGCTTTTGTCAGGGGGTCCCTGAAGGACCATGAAGGGTGAAAAAAACATTGTTTTTTTTTTTTTAAATTGCGCCATGCGTGCAGCGTCGCGAGGTGCGCGCACAGCGGAAAAAAAATCATTACAAAAATAGAATTAAAAATCAAATTTAAGTGTTTAGATGTTAGGTGGCTCTAAAAAGAGCCGTTGTGTTAATTGAGAAACAGAGGAACAAAAAAATGACAAAAATTATAGGGTGCCGCATGTGTGCTGCTGTATCTTGCTCTCTATTAGGGGAATGCTGGTGTCCCCATAAGAGAGAAGAGCATTGCACGCATTGCACCGTATATGCACCCTCTTAAACAGAGGGTGTATATCCAGAGGAACAGAAGCAGGTGAAGCTGCCGCCGCAGATGAAGTGCTCGGCTGAGCTGCCGATGATGTGCTCGGCTGAGCTGCTGCGGATATGCTCGGCTGAGCTGCTGGAGGGTTTTCTCTAGCAGCTTGAGCATAAGCCACAGGATGTACATCTCTAACGTGCCTGATCATAGTGAAGATACTAAAAGAGTATTTCTTTTTAGGATCTCCTCTTGATAAGACTCCACCACAAATAGTGCAGGTGACTTTTGGAGCATTCACCTTCTTCTGCCCCTCTGGAAAAGTGAAAAATTGCCATATAAAAGAGTTTTTCTGTATCCTCTGTATCTGTGGCACAAGGGTCTCCTGTTCACTCCCAGAAGATGACTGCTGCTCTGCCATTCTCAAGTACTGGAGTACTGGAAAAGCTGCTCAGCTCCTTCTCCCAGGGAATCAGAAGTAATAATGACGGGAGTGGGTGTGGTGTTGGAAGTTTCTGGAACTGAAACTACTATAAACCAATGAAAAGTGTTGTTTCTTAATCACATGACCTGAAACTACTATAAACCAATGAAAAGTGTTGTTTCTAAATCACATGACTTGCCGTGCGCGCACAGTGCGCGCACGGAGCACGCACCGTATCAAAGGTGTATCAAAGGTTATATTAGGGTGTGAGAAGATGTGGTAATTTATCACATGGATGATGTCATCAGTGATGTCATTTGAGATGTCATCAGTGAAGTCATGAGTTATGTCACTGACCATGTCATGAGTGATGTAATATGTGACGTCATCAGCAGTGGATTGCGGGCTCACGAGTTATAGTTAGCTGAACTAACTATAACGGGGAATTTCATTGGTTTTTTACAAGTGAAATGTCCATCTAACTATAACATGTGTGAAACCTATGGTTTTTTCAGTGAATATATATATTACCTACTGGCGGTCGCCAGTAGGTAGTTATAGTTAGGACCCTCTTACCATAGGAAATCCGCAACATTCTATTTGGAATAACTTTGGCGCCGGTCGACGAATCCTCGCGAAATTTTCAAACTAGGTGGGGCGCTACGCTCCGCTCCTACCCTGAAAGTCTCGGGGGGATTCGTCAAGCGGGGGCTGAGAAAAAAGGGGGGTCCCAAAACGCGTTTTTCCCATGCATTTTTCCATAGGACCTTTAGACACAGCTACAGCCCGAACGGCTGAACAGAGTTACTTGAAATTTGGCAGAGAGGTAGTCCTCAGGTCAAGGAAGTGCCTTTTGTAGGTCTGGTGTAAATCTGTTCAGTAGTTCCTGAGAAAATAGCATTTAAATCAATATATATATCTGAGCCAGCTTACGGTGCGCTTACCGTGCGCTTACGGTAAGCTTACCGTACGCATACGGTGCCGTGCGCGAGCGCGATTCTGATTGGCTGTTAGATCTTAGTAAACATTCGAATCGTTCGAAACCAGGAAGCTGCGGCCGCCATTTTCTCTTTCGCACTCTGAGGGGAGGAGGAAAAACAAAGGCAAAAAACATGTAAAGGGACTGTTTAGACAGCTCCTAACCACCTAGCCTTGATGAATGTGTCCCCAAAGAACCCCCAAGGGCAAAAATTCAATTTTAAATTTTTTTGAAAAATCGCCGATTACGCTTACCGTACGCGTACGGTAAAAATTATTTAAAAAAAAAAAAAATTATCCACACTCTCCCCACCCCGTGTGCAAATGGTGCCCGCAGGGCAACATTTGTGCTTGGCATATGGATAATTAAGAAAATTTAAAAGCTTACCTTTCACAACGAAGCGCATAATATGTCCTCCATGGGCGCACGGTGCGCGAAGCGCATCGTGCGTACATGGCCCATCCAGCGTAACGTGGGCCCACCGTGCGTGCATGGCACTAACTGCGTAAAGTGGGCGCGCGGTGCGCTTCGCGCGCGGAACGAACTGCGTTAAGTGGGCGCGCACGCCACGAATGGCGTAAAGTAACTTAGCATTTAAAAACCCGTACAAATTCACTGAAAAAACCATAGGTTTCACACACGTTATAGTTAGGAATTAGCATTTAAAAAACCTTGCAAATTCAGTGAAAAAACCATAGGTTTCACACATGTTATAGTTAGCTGGACATTTTACTGATAAAAAACCAATGAAATTCCCCCGTTATAGTTAGTGCAGGCAACTATAACTCACGCGACCGCAATCCTCTGCTGATGACGTCAGATATTACATCACTGATGACATATGTGTCTTTATGAAAAATAAATATTTGTAATATATGTATAGCTAAAGATTAATGGAAGAAGACATGGGTAAATAAG
The DNA here is from genome assembly GCF_964204655.1 of Triturus cristatus. Taxonomy (NCBI): domain Eukaryota; kingdom Metazoa; phylum Chordata; class Amphibia; order Caudata; family Salamandridae; genus Triturus; species Triturus cristatus. The sequence continues at coordinate 754,099,046 of NC_140589.1, forward strand.
TGTCTAAATACAGTGATGTAATATCTGACGTCATCAGCAGAGGATTGCGGTCGCGTGAGTTATAGTTGCCTGCACTAACTATAACGGGGGAATTTCATTGGTTTTTTATCAGTAAAATGTCCAGCTAACTATAACATGTGTGAAACCTATGGTTTTTTCACTGAATTTGCAAGGTTTTTTAAATGCTAATTCCTAACTATAACGTGTGTGAAACCTATGGTTTTTTCAGTGAATATATATATGTGTATATATATAAAGTCACTGAAAAAACCATACGTTTCACGGGTGTTATAGTTAGCTGGACTTTTCACTTGTAGAAAACCATTGAAATTCCCCCGTTATAGTTAGTTCAGCTAACTATAACTCGCGCGCCCGCAATGCACTGCTGATGACGTCACATATTAAATCACTCATGACATGGTCAGTGACATCACTCATGACATCACTGAGGTTTTTTAAATGCTAATTCCTAACTATAACGTGCCTGAAACCTATGGTTTTTACTGTGAATATATATATATCTATATATATTACTTCCACTCCTTTCCCTTGCACTCGTTGTCGCTGCAAACAGGAGCCCAGACCACGGTTAAGTGCTTCAAAAGGAATCTTTATTCGTCCGCTCTCAGGTAGTTAGACAGCCATTACGCGTTTCGAGCCCGTGGGCCCTTGATCACTTGACGCTGATATCACTCACACCTGGGCTTTTTAAACATTTTTTTCAAAAGTGCATTTTTTTCTTTTTAAAGTGACAAGGTGCTTACTAGAGTTACCAATAGGATAGTGCAATATACAGGTAATAGACATATATATATATATTTATATATAAAACATATTTAAACTTTACAGAAACACAGTCACTGGATGATGTCATCAGTGATGTCATCAGTGATGTCATTGAAGATACCATCAGTGATGTCATCAGTGATGTCACTGACCATGTCATGAATTATATAATATGTGATGTCATCAGCAGTGCATTGCATGGGCGCGACTTATAGTTAGCTCAAATAACTATGCCAGCTGAATTTCTCTGGTTTTGTACGAGTGAAATGTCCGACTAACTATAACATCCCTGAAAGCTGTGTTTTTTTCAGTGAATTTGAAAGGTTTTTTAAATGCCAATTTCTAACTATAACGTCCCTGAAACCTATGTTGTTTTCAGTGAATTTCAAAGGTTTTTTAAATGCTAATTTCTAACTTTAACACCGTTGAAACCTATGGATTTTTCAGTGAATATATATATATATATGCAAATACATCTAGAGGAAATATACACAAACTACTCATTGGCAGTAGTCACTGTGTAGGTATTCGTGAGTCAGAGTTTCCATAGAGAGAACCTTTTTTGTTTTGCTAAAACCTTTGGCACCATTTGACAAATCTCTGAGAAACTTTCCAAAAATAAGATAATTCCCTGCAACTCCTTCCTGGTAGGTTTCTTGGCGATCTGTCAAGGGGAGAGGAAGGATAGGGGGGCTAAAAAAAAGGAAGATCCCATAAGGCATCTCCCCCATGCAATTCCTAAAGATAGCTTTTAATAGAGCTACAGCCAAAATAGGTTCATCCGTTAAGTGCCAGCTGACAAAAGGGGGGTTTAGCTCTGAAAAAAGAAAATATAAAATTATACAAAATTTGGCTTGAAACTAAATATTTAGCCAGAAAGTGTGTTTGTGTGATTTGGTGTAAATCTGTTCAGCCATTATAGAGAATTTAATATTTACAAAAAAGCACAATATAGTACTGGAAGGACTCGTGTGGGATTCCCAGGGGCCTCCAACAAGAAAAAAACAACAAAAAAGCATTCTGATTGGCATCCCGATTTACAGGTCACACAGTACACCAGCGGGCCAAACCAAGTTTACAATTAAAGCTCTAAGCAAAGTTAAATTGGGAAAGTGCATAAATGAAAGGGATAGGCTTTATGAGATTTACTCTTCAAAATACACTCTAACAAAAGTTGGGGAAAGTGAATAATGTAAAGGAGGCAATATTTCCTATCGTGACTTAAATTTCCCAAACACTGGGAGTTCAAAAATGTGGAGGAGGTGATTTCCTGCTTCAACTTCAGTTCAACACATTTTGGGGCTATTTTGTACATTTCGGAAGAATGACATTTATTATTCTAAACATAGAATGAACGTATTTCATTTTAATTTTACAAAATTGCTGGGGTGATTTTGAATTAAAATATATTTGCTAAGGACATTTTGCCATATTTATAATTCACCCATAATGTACTTTAATTTAACACAATGACCCCATCTATGTTACATAGTAAAATAAATGAACGGATAATCAGATAGCAAAAATCCAAAGGTATGATAATACTTGAATAATTTTTACATTTTAATTATTCACATTGAAAAGTGTAACCATCTTAACTAAATGTACTTCAAGTTTATAATGTATTTCCAATATAAATCACAGATAATATTTTAAAAGCACAAAATAAAATTATTAATATAAAAATGCCATTAAATTGCTTCCCACCCAAACCCGCAGCAAACCACTAAAGCCATAATTTAAATATGAAAGTACATTATAGAGCCCAAACTCATGAACCTTAGCATTTAAGAAATATATCTTTAAAAAAGTATATATTTACAAAAAATATTGAAAATAGTAAACCTTGTAAAAATATTTATTAAATAATTTAGAAAATTACACTTTGACCACCCGCGCAAATGTAACCAATTTGTTAACTTAAAAACAACAAATACAATAAATATATTTGAATACATCCAAAGTAATAGTGCCCACTGTTTCGAACAATAAAAAGCAGAACACACAATATGAAAATATCACAATTATATAGCACTAAAAATTTACTTTCTTTTTTTAAACAATTTTAATGATATTACATTTTTTATTTTAAATACATTATAACATACTATGCCGTTATATAATTAGAAATATATTAATAAACATCAAACTCTAACTTAGAAAACTAAATTAAATACCATGATATTGCAATATTTCAATCATCAATATTATTGCCAAAAATGATAAAGTGTACTCGCCTTGATATTATACAGATATGTTTGCAGTCACAATATTTGGTTGTGATATTGTGGTTAAATATTATTTTGGAGTCATTATTCAGGTAGCCAACATTGATGCAGGCATGGCTTTAGGTCACTTAACATGATTCAAGATCAAAGAGATTATATTTTAGGGTTGTCTGAAAGTACGCTAGGACAGGATAGCCCTAAACTGGAGGGGAAGTACAGTACATGGGAAACAGCCATCAGATGGAATGACAGAAAGCAGAATGAGGTGCAATGTGGTTTAGCTACTGTGAGAAGGTTAAGGTTTGCAGATCTTAAGAATTTGTTTACCATATAGAAGGAAAGGTTGTGGCTTATCAAAGATGAAAGAAGAATGTAAAAATGCTGTGGCATGTTAAGAAACGGATTGTAAACATACGACTAACCATTTGCTCTTGACAATGGCCATATGTGATCTATTCACCTTGAGCTTGGCCTTATTAGCATCTGCGGTAAGTACAATTGAGCCATCCAGTTTTCACAGATCATAACAAAAATTGAGATTACCAGTGTGAAGATTCAGGTTACAAAGACCCCATCCACAGATGGAGCACTCCCACGACCAACTACTCCCAACCAAGTCTTGCGTTGTTCTTTTCACCTCAAACTTGATTGCTATCTGACACATCACTCCTAGGTTACAGAACCAGCAATCCTGATGGTTGTATAACCTAGGATACCACATCACATCCCCACTTATATTAATAAACCAGATAACCAAAATAAGTCAAACCTTTTAGAACATAACCTCAAGGTCAAAGATACAGAAATTGAAAATGTGTCACGAACCAACTATTATTGAAAATACATTCAACAACATCACAAAAACAAATTGGCTTTCATTTTGCTCATTGAGGTCTGATTGTAAGTTCCTCAGGTTCCTTTCTCTCTACACTGTTCCCAAATCTGAACTACATTAGGATATTTTATGGAGATTCCAAATCCTATTATCATCAGTTTTCACAGCATTTTTAAACAATTCTTTTACTTTGCAAGGCAAACTGAATTTGGAAACCTTCCCACCTTCTCTTGGAGATTTTATTTTTACCCAATCACCTACTTGCACTCTTGTTTCCTTAACCACTTTCCTCATGTCATACAACACCTTGGACCTTAATTTGTTTTATCTTCTTTTGCCTCCCAACCTAATAACACACCAACCTGATCATCCACCTTCTCTTTTTTCTTAATGACCCAACCAGAGCTGGAATGAGGAGTCAACCTGTATTCTCTCACTTTCATTCTCAATCCTTCAACCCATCTGGACTCCCAAATGAGAGATAACTGCAGACTTTCTTTCGATACCTTGATAAAACACTCCACATAGCCATTTGAATCTGAAGGATAAAGTGCAGCTTTTTTATTTTTCACACTTCTTTCTTTAAGGAACTCTTCCACTACGGCTGAAGTAAACTGAACCCCATTGTCAGTGAAGACACTGTAGGGATAACCCTATCTCTCAAACAGTTCCTCTAAGAAATTGATCACATCCCTAGACTCAATGGAACTCACCACTTTAATCACTGGCCACCGCGAAAACATGTCTATGCATACCATTTCATCCCTGTCATAATAAGTGACTTTGACCGGACCAAGTATGTCCAGTGCAATGTCAACCCATGGACCAGTGACTCTTTCTCTTACAACCATTGGCTGCATCCTGCACTTTAATACCTTGTCACTCCTCACACAATCCAAACATTCTCTAACTTCTCTCTCTATCATTAAGTCCATTGAGGGCCACCAGAAATGTTCTCTGATCCTTCCCTTGCTTTTCGATATACCCATGTGACTGGTGTGAGCATTTTTTACTAAAACAGACCTTTAGTCTATAGGAGGAACAAGTTTGCTTCCTCTCATAAGTATACCATCCACAACTGAAAGCTTATTTTGAACTTCGCAGAATCCTTGTACTTTTTCCCACATCTGTTTTTGACCATCCAGCCTTCCAGCACCATTTTTGTTACACTTTGCAAGCAAACATCGTTTTCTAACAACCTCTTTCATTCACTTGTATGGCACCTTCAGTCACAACACAAACATTTATGTCTTCATCAAAATCCTCACCAGCAAAGTTCTCGGCTGTAAAGTGGCAATGTCTGCCATGCAGAAACCATCATTACTACATAGTAGAGGTAAGGGAGGCAATTTAAAGTAGAAATATGATCATCAAGGGGATATGTGCATGAGCATATGCATATCCACAGCAATTTGAGGTAAGACATGAGCACTCACAGTTTTGAAGGCTATGAGAATACCTTGTTGATTTGCAGTTGTTTTTCCTGCTGCTACCAGATTGATCAAAACGGCAACATATTTCAACACAAATCATAACTAGCACTTACTTAAATAGGGCATGAACTGTTACCACCCCCTCCTCAAGCGCCTTTTCATCAATTGTTATACCCAGGTATCTGCCATTAGATGTATGATGGATAATCCAAACACACAATACACAGCTGCACCAGATTGTTCCTCTTCAACATTAACCAACATTTTCCTCTAGTGGCTCACGTGCCAAGCCTCACTTCATGTCAAAATTTGAATTTGATATAATACTATAGACTCAGTGTATTTTTTCCTTACTGGTGTAGATGCCTAAAGTGACGTATAGTTGTTGAAAGCATCTTTAACAAACGTCAAAGGAGAGCTTCACTCTTGGAATGCTCTGGCTTCCATTCATCCTCCTCTCCAGACTTCCATCAGACTGAAATGGCCCCTTAACTCATACCCTCTTCTTTTGACCTGAATGATTTGGCCTTGGAATACAAGCATGATTTGAACTTACAACCACAAAAACATCACTCATCTTCTGTATTGTCTGCTGTTTGCCATCCCTGCACACTCATATGAAATACTCAACCCCTTTATCTTTGCCTTAAGTCTTTCTTTTTTTCTTAGACAGAGTTGGGGAACTGGTTGGCCTCCTTATCTAACGAACTCTAAGTCCACAGCTGGTAATGTGTCCTCACCGGACTAAAAGCTGAATGTTGCCATGAACACACTGGATCTAACTGAGCATTGAGCCTGGTGCACCAACGTGATTTCTTCCAGTTTTTATATTGTTTGTTTAGCCATGTGTTGGTTTCCATGCATGTTTGATGGCCATGGCCCCATGAGTCACTTGTTTCTAATCCATGCAATAGGAGGTTTCCTATTTCCTGATCATTGCCTCTTAAAGTGACCTTTCCATGCAGAAACACAGATATGTTCTCTGATTCTCAGTTGCCTCCTGCGTTGCTACTTTAACATCTTACTTCCCAAGTATAGCTCCTATCTAGCTAAAAGGCCCATGACTTTCATAGTCTGCAGTTTCATCACTGCAAAAGGGACCCATTGTGGGTCCACAAGTTTCAGAGTTTGTGGTCTTAGGACTGAGTCTGGGGACTATTGAAGGAGCATCATCATGGGTCAGTGAGATTTAATCACCAACAGTCTCAGTACCCAAACTGCTGACTTTGTCCCATTTGTGGAGATATTGTGCCTGTTGAGGTCCATGAACTCTGTCACATGACTGAATTTTTTAAAAACTAAAATACTGTGGACAGGACCATCTTGAGGTCCCTTACCTAGGCCTGGGGGTTCAGGGTGTGCTCACCTTGATCCATTATGTCACCTTCAAATGTTTTCCAGTACACTTTGACCATGCCCTGAATCCTGGAATGGAAAATATACTCTTCCAGCAAGTCTTTGTGTCCACAAACCTGACTCACAATTCCAGACCTGAAATGAATGACCAGAAACATAGCTCCCTTGTCAAATCAGATTTCATTAATTTCTTCATTTAGGCCAGCAAACTGTGCTTGAGCCCATTCCTGAGTGCCCAAGTCCAGTTCAGAGAGTAAAGGTTAACTCAAACTTTGGAACCTTTTCAAGCCCACTGACATATTTTTCTAATGTTAATTTCTCAAGAGTTACTGAGTAGATATATACTAATCCAAGCAAAGACACTTTTGTAAAGTTGTATTTTCATGCCTAGAGTTGTGCAATTCTGATCAGCTTTGTTCTGTAGAGGACAGCAAATAACTCTATTGGAGTAAAAATGTGAATGGTCACTTTTTTGATACCTCACCCCTTAAACTCAGCCTTGACCAATCAGCACAAAGCTTGTCAGGCTAAACCCCAACTTAACTGACATACTTTTTTAAAGTTTCATGCAGATTTACCAAATGGTACCAAACTTTTTAAGAAATAGCAACTTTTAAAGTTAACACTAATCTAATCGAGCTGCAAACCTTGTGTAAGTAATTTTGAGTTTGCCTATAACTGTGATCCCATAGACGGATTTGCATGAAATTTAGCAAATCACTCTCTTAGTCATCTAAGGTCCAGGGTGCCTATTTTCATGCAGATATGTGCAGGAGAAAATACTTTAATTTGGGTAGGGGAGTGAAAAAAATAACAGTTTTCCTCTTCTAGCTCCCAAAGGAACCTTTACTCAAAACTACAGCCCAAATTGATGAACACATTCATATCAAACCTGACATGAAATTAGAGCTTTATTCAGAATGCTTTTGTTGGATTGGGGTAAATCTGTTTAGTACTTTCTGAGATATTATCATGAAAAAAATCTGAGTTGGCTTTAAATAGGGGTCTGCAAAATAAAAAGAATTTCCTTTTACGTAATGATGAGAAATTTGGGAAGATTGCACAAAATGTTGCCAAATTATGCAAAATGCAAATCCATCATATAGAACTATATTTTGTGTGCAATGCATCCTTGTGTCAAAAACTGATACAAGGACTGATTATGTCTTGAAAAAAGCACAAAAAAGAGTTGCCACTGCTTTCTAGTTGTTCCCATTGAACTAATGTGCTACAATTTTGCTGTGAACAGTAGCTTAATTACATGACATGACATAATGGTGCAGGTTTGTTATTTTCCCCTAACAAGCGTAAGACATTACTGAAATTACATAATTAAAATTTCACTCTCGGGTGTGGCTTCAGCGTAACTCAAGATGGCGACCTAACGCCAGGTCCGCCATGCTTTGGATGAGTCACGGTCTTTCGGCATCGGCTGGTGAGATACCAATTGTCCAAAACAGCAGTTTTACAGGAGGAAGCCATGGACATGGAGAGGAGCCGCTTTTTAAAATGAAATGCAGTATGCTTGCCTGTATTTTCTCGGCGTTGTGGCTGCTCCCTCGTGAGCGGCCGCCATTTTGAATTTTTGCACCTCAGCAAGTAAGACTTTCTATGGACAGCTTGCGAAGAACATTGGAATTTAGATACGCACTGATGCTTTTGGAAGGTTATTGAGGGTTCCTGCAGTATTTTATATCGTATGTTGACAACAGTCTTTTGTGCTGGCTTCTTGGTGCTTTACTGTTGAAGACTGTATATCTCTAGAGTTCTATAGCATTATGAGTAGCACTTCCTTGTGGAAGAAAACCCAGAGGAATACTTGTGACATCATTCTCTTGGTATATGGTTCCTTTTTATGGGGAATTTAATGAAACCGCAATTTGTTTTTACTCCTAAAGGACATCCTTCTGTGCCACCGAAGGATGTCCTTTAGGAGTAAAAACAAATAGAAGTCTATTCACTTGCTACTGAGGAGATGGCTAATTCATCCGCTATTTGTAGTTCCTAGCTCCAGTCTGTTGTTGGCAAGACCACATCGCCCTCTTCTACTTCCAAAAGGCTGAAACAATATCCTCCCTCACCTGACAAGTCAGCGTCCCCTATTTCCTTAGAGTTTTTACTTGAGGAAATTAGGGCCCTACGTCCTTCATAGATAAAACTAATAATCGAATACAGCATCTAGAAGATAAATGGTCATCAATGGAACATTGTGTATCTGCAATAGAGCAGCACATTTTGGTGGTGCAGGATGAAGCTCATAAAATTCACTCTTTGGAAAAGGAAGTGCGCAAGCTCCAGCAACATACAGAGGATTTGGAAAATCGCAATATGAGGAATAATTTACGCATTTATGGCCTGCCTGAAGCTTTAGAAGAAGATGACCCTGTCTCCTGTTTTACTTCCTTTCTGCCAAAACTGCTGGACATACCCTCTTCAACCTCGCTCAATATTCAGAAAGCCCATAGACTTGGGCCTCCTCCTCCACTGTCTACGTCTCCTGTTAAACCTAGAGGTGTTATTATCCTCTTTTTGAAGTTTACTGACTTGTTGTTGGTTCTTTCTGCAGCCAAGGCTAAACTTCAAGTTTCTTGGCTAGGTCAAACAGTGTTCCTCTCTCAAGATGTTTTGTACGCCACAGCAGCCATAAGAAATTAATTTCTTAATCTTCGAGCCCCCCTTCATTGTCTTGGAGTGAGATATCGTCTTCTCCACCCCTGAACAATACTGTGACGTTTGAAAATCCAGCAGAACTTAAGAAGTTTATACAGTTGCATACTTTGACTAATATTGACACTGCTGGCCCTTCTGATGGTTAATCTGTTTGTCTTGTCATTATTGCTTTTATTGTTGGGTCCTCCAAGAGATTTGAATGGAAGTTTTTGACTTCTTAATGCATTTTGAATTGTAGTTTTTGGATTGTAATACTGTATATGATATGTCTTACGTTGTTCTTTTTATCCCCATGCAGATTCATCAGATGTAGTGCAATCTGTTGGGTCTGTTTTTCTAAGTGTTTAGTATTGGTCCTGGTGTGGCTTGGCCTCCCTTCCCTTGGGCGTGTATGTCATTGTTTCATGAGTCGTCACCACCCCTTTCCTTCTCCGTTCTTGATTTTTCAGGTATGTTTTCACAGTCGTCCTTTATGAATATGTTCTGTCTTTTCTTTTTACCTTCCCCTTTGCCTTCTCCCTTTGTTTCCCTATTCTGTCTTTACTATTCCTCTTCTTCCCTTACAACTCTTGCTATTCCTCTTGTTTCTCTCTGTTTTTTCTCATCTGGATCATACATTTCAAGCAATCAATACATCTTTTTCTTATTTATAGTTCTGTGTAATATTGTGGAATATTAATGGTTCTAACAATCCACTTAAAAGACAAAAGATACTATACTGTTTGGGCAAATCTAACCCTGACCTGGTTCTTTTGCAAGAGACCCACCTCAATGAATTGGAAGCACAGAAATGTAAATGTAATTGGGTGGCAAATGTATTTGTTTCCCCGTCACTGAGTAAAAAGAATAGTGATGTCATTTTATGTAGGAAATCACTTAACTTTACTTTTATTTCACAGGAGATGGATGATGCAGGTAGATGGATTACTGTTACCTGTCTTATTGATAATATACCTCCTACGGTGTTGAATGTGTATGCTCCTACGCTTCCTAATTTACATTTTTGGCCTTCTATTGCTCAGAAATGTGCACAATATCATGATTCTTCTTTTTTTTTTGGGGGGGGGGGGGGTGATTGTAACCAATGAACCCTTTTAGAGATCGATGCTATTCATCCCAGTTTCTATCCCACAAAATGCATAAACAGTTTAATTCAACCATTGCTCATGGCACTTTTGTAGATTCTTGGAGGCTCTTTAATCCTACTGTGCAGGATTATTCCTTTTACTCATCCTCTCATGGTACACTTTCACGCTTAGACCACATTTTTCTCTCTATGTCTCTTTCCCAACATATCTTACAATCATATCTCCCCAATAGTACTTTCTGATCATGCTATGGTTATTACTGACTTGGGTTTGATTCCTTATTATCCTCCTTCGCATAGATGGAGATTCAATAGCTCTCTTTTGAAAGATGTTAAGTTCTCTCATAACTTTGTATCCTTCGCTTCTGAATTATTTTCGTTTAATGATAACTCGTCTGTTTCTCCTTTTTTGTTATTGAATACGTTTAATGCATCTTCACAAGAGTTTGTTTTAATGTATGTTTCTGGAGATAAGAGACATCATGCTAAAGAACATGCAATTCTACTTTCTTAAATTAAATCCTTGGAGCAAAAATTATTTTCTTCTAAATTGCCCTCTTATCTTCATGATTTAATACAGGCTAAGTTAAAGTTAAATACCATGTCTACAAATGAGGTGAATTGTATTCTGCTTCGGCAGAATGCTGGATATTATGGTGGAAGAAACAAGGATGGCAGATTGGTGGCAAATTATTTAAAAGTTAGAAAAGAACGACGTGTTATAGATTCAATTACTAATTTTCATGGGGACACGATAACTAAGCATGAGTCTATCTTAGAGGAGTTTGTTACATTCTACAAATCCCTGTATACTCCCGAATTGCCATCTTGGTTTTCCACTAATGTGGATTATTTTGACCAGATTGCCCATGATATTTCCCCAGATTTGAACTTTCAATCTCTTGAACGGGATCCTACCTTGGATGAAATCTCTGGTGTGTTACATTAGTTGAAATTGGGCAATACACCAGGTCCTGATGGATTCACAGTAGAGTTTTATCTCCAATTCTCGAATGTTCTTCTTCCATATCTATTTTGCCTTTTTACTGGTTTTTTAGATTCTTCTTCCACGTCTGGAACCTTTCAGGAAGCTATTGTTTGTTTAATTTATAAGGAAGACAAAGCCCCCAGGATTGTAAGAACTGTAGACCCATTTCATTGATAAATGTGGATTATAAGGTCTTTGCTAAGGTACTCGCTCTTCGTCTGCAGTCCTTCCGTCCACATATTATTGGTAAAGAACAGTCGGGATTTTTTAAGGGTAGACTTATTTCTGATAATACTTGTCTATTATTTAATGTTCTTTGTAAAGCCGCCTTGTTTGGATCCTCGCTTGCGGCAGAAACAATTGATGCGGAGAAGGTCTTTGATAGGATTAGTTGGGAATTTATGCTTAAATCGTTATCTTGGTATGGATTTGGGCCTAAAAGTATTGCTTTAGTATCCCTTCTGTGTCATTCCCCTAAAGCCTCTGTTCTAGTTAATGGTAAGGTTTCTTTGTATTCCTCTCTTCATGGTGGAGTAAGGTAGGGATGTCTGCTCTCCCCCCTATTATTTCGTTAGGAGCTGGAACCTTTTCTTTACCACATTCTTCTTTTAACTCGTCAATTAATGGCTTTTTCTATGGAGATCATCACTTGAGGTTTGCAGCTTATGCAGATGATATTCTATTGTTTATATCCTCTCCAGAGACTTCTTGACCCTCTCTCTTGATGGAGATATCTCTTTACCCTAAGGTCTCTGGTTATAAAATAAATAAAGATAAAACGGATATACTTCCTCTTAATAGCTATACATTCAGTTACCCTTATCGTATAACTGGTTTTAAATGATCGGCTTCTGCAAAAATAAAGTATTTAGGGATATGGATCGCAAACTCTTTTGTCAATACGATTAGGGCTAATTTTCAAGATCTCAATTCAAAGGTTGAAAACCTTCTTTCTTCCAGGAATCTCTTGTTTCTTTCTTGGTGAGGTCGCCTAGATGCGACTAAAATGATGGTCTCCCCAATCTTTTTATATTTTCTTCCTATGTTACCATTCCATATCCTCAGATCATATTTAAAAAAAAAAAATTCTTTGAATATTTCTTTTTGTGGCGTCAAAAGCGAGCATGTGTGGCACTATGAACTTTACAAAAACCCAAAGCGGTGGGAGGGGTAAACTTTCCCGATTTCTATACATATCATAGAGCCTATACCTTACGTCAAGCTGCTCTTTGGACTTTAGATGTTAGTTCACCATTTTCTTCTCTGTGATTAGAACTTAAGCGGGCTTTGGTGACAACCTTCTCTTTTGAGGATTTTTTATCGTTTTTCCCTGCAACCTCAATCCTTCAATCTCCTGTTTTAAAAACATTCTATTTCACTACTTCAGTCTACCTTTGTCCAGACCCAGTTGACTCCTTCCATATTCCTTGAGTTGCCGCTATGGCATAATTCATTAATTCAGATTAATAATAGACCTCTTTTGGGTGCATGTGAAAAGATAGGGGTCTTATGTGGATTTATCATATTTTTTTCTAATAATGTTCACATTTCCTTCCCCAATTTTGTGAAACTTATCATTGTCCTGAATCTTTTTATTCTCGTTATCTATTATTGATGAATGTGGTGCATAATACATATTTTGCTTTTACTGATGCTTCTTCTGAAGTGGTTCCTCTTTCTTCAGGACTGACTGCGTTTCTCAGAACTGCTTCTCAAGCAGCAGCATTTTACAAATGCCTTTTGTTGCCGGATCCTTCTCAAGTGAAATCCAAGGTTGAACGCTTATTGGAAACTGATTTGGGTTTAAGCTGGGCAGTTGCATTTTGGAATAAGATTTGGGCACGTATATATAAAATCTCTAGATCAGCTAGTGTTACTCAATCCCTCCTTTTTATTTACCATAGATTAAATTACACACCTATGCAATGTTCTAAGTTTTCCTCAGGTATGTCTGCAAAATGCTGGTCCTGTAATTTCCCTCATGCTGATCTAATGCATATGTTATTTAGATATCCCAATACACTTACTTTTTGGTATAAATTATGGTTACAAATTCAAAAAATATTCCATATAAGCCTCCCTTTTAATATTTCTTATTTATTTCTAGGTACATTGTCCCATTCTATCCACTCCTCATTTCCTAAAGATACATTACTGGACATCCTGTTAGAAATTGCATTCCCACAGATCCTTTTTAATTGGAAATCCTCAGCTAAGTTATCATTTAAAGTATGGTGGGACTCTCTCTGGATACTATGTATATGATGCAATGCTCCTTTTCTCCTAATATTCAAAAGTTATGGTTAACTCTTACTATATTTCTTTGCAAAAAGATGTTAATGTGTCTTGTACAGATCCTACATTGTCTGAAAATGTTGATCCTCCATTATTATTTTACTTTTGTATTTGACGGAATTGTTGTAACCTCTAGAGGTATATGATATCTTGTTTGTTCATTGACATGGTAATAGGGTATATATTTCACACGGTACTGTCTTTATATAGAGGAATTTTACATATGTCCCTCCCCCTCTTGTTTCTCCCTCTCTTCCTCCCTACTCAAAATTATAAAGACTTTAGTTTTCTATATATGGTTTACGGTTGATATTGGCTTATTATATTGGTCTTTCTTTGCCATTGTTACTTTATCTTGAAACCTTCAATAAAGTCTTTTGAACACATAAAATTTCACTTCCGCCCAGCTTTAAAGGGTTAACACTATTGTATATCTCTGCTGTTTTAACTCCTGAGTCTTGACTTGCATTTACTGGAAATCACATTTTTCATTTTTCGATAAATGTGAAGGCCTCTGAATTTTGTTATTTGAACTATCTGGAAACTGTCTCCTTGGCTATGATTTAAGAGTTGCACTCTGCCATGGAGTTCACCTTCGGAGATGCCAAGCATCCAAATCCTGATTGTGCATGTCTGAAGGTTATACCCAGTGATGGTTAACTGATGGCAGGGAGAAGAGCACAGGGTCTGGATGAAGGACAGGCCTAGCATCCAAACCCCGTTTGGACATGCCTAATGGTCATTCACAGTGGAGGATAGCTGACAATAGCAGCAAGAGCTCAGATCCTGGCCACATATCAGGCCCTTTGACACAACTCCACCCCACACACGCAAAGGTCTTTCACAGCGTGGGTTGGCTTACAGCAGAGAATTAATAAAACAGTCACTCTTGTGCATCTAATGTACTTTAATTAAATGAAAGTATTGAACATGGTTCTTTAGAGCTGGTGGTTAAAGACTACGATAATCTTTTTTTCTTAAACTATTCTGTGTGAAGTACATGCTGTACATGTCCTTAGCATAAACTCTAAGGTGCTAAGGACAAGTCAATCAATCAAACAGGATTTGTAGATCGCTGGCTATCACCTGTGAGGGTATCCAGTCGCATGACCAGGTTTTTAGGCCTTTCCCGAATTCCTGCAGGGTGGGTGCAGGTTTGGAAGTGTAGGGGGGGCCATTCCATGATTTTGAGGCTAGATAGGTAAAGGCGCAGCCACCACTTCTGCTTACATGGATGGGGTGGCGAGTGTGCTAGGGAGAGGGATGTGGAGCATAGTTGTCTAGTGGGATTGATTGTGGACGACACTCAACTCTATCTAAAAATCACCTCCCAAGAAGACATCATCTCACTCAACTTAATCCTGATGAAGACTCAAAACTGGCTCACGGACAATTACCTCATGCTCAACACATCCAAAACTGAATTCCTTCTAATCGCTCCCCCTAATCACATTCCCAAGACTGACCTTTGGATGAAACACCTCACAGTCTTCAACTGTTCCCCCCATATTATTGAGTCAGCTAAATCGCTCTGAATCACACTAGACCTGCACTTGAATATGAAGAACCATATCAGCTATGCAACCAAGGGAGTTAAACATCACTTCAGTATACTAAAGAATCTCAAACCATTCCTTCCACAGAAAGATTTCAAATTGGTGGTAGAAGTTTTAGCTCTGTCAACACTAGACTACGGCAGTTCCATGCTATGTGGTCTCCCCAAACTGAGTCTGGCCCCGCTGAGGGCTTACCTTAATGCCGCAGCTAGACTGATTACTTGGACAAAAAGAAAAGAACACATTTCCCCAGCCCTAAAATCCCTAAACTGGTTACCATACAAGGCCAAGATTTCACCTAAAAATTGCCTGCATGACGCACAAAGCCCTCCACTTCAAGACCCCCATGTATCTGACTCAAAAACTAGAACTATCAGGGGAATGCAGAGCATCACGAAGTGCAAGTACAATGGTCCTAAAACCACAGCTTTTCCACAAAAAAAGATTGAGTAACAAAGCATTCTCTGGCATTGTCCCAAAGATTTTGAATTCTGTTCCTCCGGAAATCCGTACAATCTCCTCGACGGCTTCCTGAAAAAAAGAAGTAAAAAAAATCCTAATGCTCAAGTTCCTTGACTACTAGGCTATATTACCGCCCTCTATTTGGTCTTCTTGATTAACTTTTGACATGATTATATACCTGGGAATACCATTGTTTAGCATGCATTGTACATACATATGTTCAAATGTTCCTCACCCATTGCTGTATCCGCCCTAACCTTATGTGAAGAGTTCAGACACCTACAGGAGTCTGGCACGAGTCTTGTGTAGTTATGTAACAAACAAATGTTTTCGCTTCCCAATACTGTATCTCATTCACCCAAAATTGTGAAGCGATATGATACCCATAAGGGTCATGTTCGTAATATACAAAACCTATAAAATAAATAAATAAATAAATAAGATTGAGGTAGGCTTGTCCCTTGTTGGCATGGCCCTGTAGGCAAAGGTAAGCAATTTAAACTGGCACTCTTTGCTGATAGGGACCCAGTGAATTGAGGTGAGGAGTGATGTGGTTCCACCTCGGTAGGTCGAGGATGAGCCTGGCTGCTGTAATCTGAATGGCCTGGAGTCTGTTTAGTAGTTGTTGAGGATGACGCTGATGTTCCTTGTGTGCTCTGTGGGTGTGTGTGAGGGGCCAATTTTAGTTGGCCACTAAGAGTCATCCCATGGGGAGTTGTTTCTCCAGAAGATGAGTATCTCTGTTTTGTAGGTGTTGAGTTTGTGGCCCCTGTTCTGCATACAGCTGGCAAAGCTGGCCATACCTTGTGGGAGTTCATATTAGTGTTAATGGGGTCTGAGGGTAGGGAGATGATGAGCTGAGTGTCATCAACACAGGAAATGATGCTCATAGCATAGGATTGGACCAGGGTGCCCAGAGGGCATTATTCTCTGGCAGGGAAGCGTTCCATGGGTGGAGCGTGGGTGTTAAAATGCATCAACCCATTGATTTCGGTGCAATACCAGATTTACCAGTGGTATACCAGGAAATGGGTAAAAAATGCAATTCCTCCCCAGGTAAGGCATACCATGGAGAAATATCTTTATTTTTCCTAATATTTCCTCTTTCTACCTGTGCTGCATTCTGCAGCTCAGGTAGAAAGAGGGAAATGCCTCTGAGGATGTTTTTGTGCAAGAAGGTGTCTCTTCCCACACATAACAGTCCTGCCTACAATACTGGCACCCTTGCAACATAACACAAGGGTGCCTGCTTTGGCGCTAGGCAGCCAAAAGTGTGTCAGTGCTAGGAAAGGACAGGAATGTGTAGTATAATGTTAAATATGGTGCATTCCTGCCCTTTCTCTTTCACGCACCTAAGCAAGGAGGCTGCATGAAAGATTGAGAAATGTGCTTGTTGGTTTGGTAGGCTTTCCTCGGTGGTGGTGGAGACCTGGCTCAAATTCCACACTTACATCACAAACAAGGGTAATTTCTATTATTTTTTTAAACAGACTTTATTGGATTTTTATAATA
Organism: Triturus cristatus; assembly: GCF_964204655.1. Taxonomy (NCBI): domain Eukaryota; kingdom Metazoa; phylum Chordata; class Amphibia; order Caudata; family Salamandridae; genus Triturus; species Triturus cristatus. The sequence continues at coordinate 754,116,254 of NC_140589.1, forward strand.
TATGCAGAACTGCTAGTACAGATGAAACAAAAAAAGAAATAGAAGCCAACCCTCCCCTTCTCTCTAGCACCCCCACCCTTCCCCTTGGTACAGCGCTCCCCCAGATTAAGCCCGTTCTTTCAATGATGAGAATACAGTAATAAACATATAATCACATATCCAGTTATAACTTCACTGCAAATACTGTTGTCCATCAAAAAAAAAAATAACAAAAAAAATACATATTATTAATACTGTTGTTCCCCCTTTCAAGAGAGGCCCCGTGTAGGCCTTTCCGCCTAAAGGTCTCCAACATTTCTTAAATCTGATTTCCTCATTGATTCATTTCTTCATGTTTCTCCCTCTTCCCCCTCCCGAGTCCATCTTATCATTGTGTTCAAATTTCAGACCCTCTTTTCTGCGCCCTGCACCCCCTCCTGGCATAAACATCTGTTTCCAGCCGATAGACCGCTGAAAATCTGCCCAGCCACTGCTGACTGGTTGGAGGTACCAGGTCGAGCCAGAAAGTGACTAGACAGAGGCTGAATACCATTATAGAAATAAAGACATCTGCCCTGAAAGTGAGGAATCGCCCACCCCTAGCATAATCAATTGTGTTGACATATCTACTTTCTGTCCGACTTGGGATTCTAAAATGGCACCCACATTTCTTTTAAAAGCATCCAAATGCAAGCTATCAGCTGTGTGAAAGCCGCAGTGAGGGCAGGAAGAACCAGCTAATTTACCCCATTTTGCGATCTTAGCCGGGGTAATATATAAATTGAACCAAGTTTTAAAGCACTGGAGCTGTAGGTTAGCCACAATAAAGGATGTTCAGGCTAAGGGCCATATGTAGGTAACATACTATTTACCGATTCATAAATACCGAATTTTACCGATTCGGTATTTATGAATCGGTAAATAGTATGTAGGTAAACAATCGGTAATTATTACTGATTCGGTAAATATCGGTATTTATGAATAGGTATTTACCGAATCGGTAATAATGCATCCCTTCCCATTCATTCCTATGGGCCTGGAGGCCCATACGAATGAATGGGAAGCCATTTACTATTACCGATTCGGTAAATACCGAATCGGTAATAGGGCAAGCATAATCATGGGTGGCAGGGTGTCACATTGACACCCTGTTGCACCCCTGATTCGTGCATGTGTGCACATGTGGCGCACATACATGCCCTAAGGGCATGTATGTCTGCCACATGGCACTTTTAAAGCAGCCAAATTTAGCTTTTTGAAAGGTATTCGTTATTTAACATCAACCTGTAGTTGGTGTTAAATACCGCATCCTTACTACTGAAATTCACTCACTTGAGTGCTCCCTACATATGATTTAAGGATTCGGTAATTTACCGAATCTGTATTTTAACCGATTCGGTATTTTACCGAACCTTACCGATTCGGTAAATTACCGAATCCTTAAACGATGCCTCCTACATCTCAAATGCCTAAATACCGGTCGGTAACGGGATATTTACCGAATTTCGGCCGTTACCGACCGGTATTTAGCTACCTACATGAGGCCCCTATATGTGGTGTATCATCAACTTCTCCAAATCCCACTGTAGGTGTTCCTGCCAGTAATCATAATGCTTAGTTAAATCATCCACCATTGTTTCATTCAGTAACTTATATATCCTGCCAAGTGTAAATGATCCTTTGACTAACCCCTCCACTAGTGTCACTCTGACAAAGCCACAGCGACCCCAAACTTTTTTGCCAAGAAATCTCTTATCTAAGGGTATTTGAAGAATTGATTATTCTCCAGTCCATGCCTATCCCTAATTCTATCTAACGGTACAACCCCGTCTCATCCATCACATCCCTAACTATCCTCACTCCTTTTTCATACCATCCTTTCATGTATCCATCATTAAAAATATCAGGAAGAGACTCATTTTTGTGTAACAGGGTGTAAGCGTTGAACAGTCCCAAACCAAATTTTTTACAAACCGCAGTCCAGACTTCAAACGCACATAAGAGGGTCTTGAATTTGACAGCTTTGTAATAGTTGAATTTGGTATGTCACAAAACACACGCATTAGCCTCTCTACCTAGTAACAACTCATATATTGAAGTGGGAGCTGAATCTTGCAAGCTATCTTATCCCCCATTGAGCAGATCACTCATTTTATATAATATTGCAGGCCAGTAATACAGCTGTAAATTGGGAACACCCCAACCTCCTCTTTCCCTTTAAAGCGTCAAAAATGTTAGCGCCCTCCTAGGGCGGCAGTTTGCCCACAGAAATCTTGATATCATCTGATTCATTGATTTGAACCAACAGCTATTTATAGTTAGTAGAATGGCTCTAAAAAATACATAATTGTGGGCAGAAACATCATCTTGATAACATTATTCCTTCCAACCAGTGTCAGTAGGGCAAAATCCATTTTGAATTTTGGGAGGAGCGGGTCTAATTTTGCTTTGACAGTTTTTGCCACATCTGCCAAGAGCTCCACCCCTAGGTATGCTGCCTTCTGCACTACCCGTGGGTCATTCAGAGTAACCCCTGCTAATTTGAGTCTTACTTTGATTCAGCCGATAACCCGAATTCTGTCCAAAAACGTTAGCTTCCTTTGTGATTTCTCCCAGTGTGCCCGTCGGAGTAGAGGTGACAATTGCCAGATCCTCAGCATAAGCACGAATTTTAGTTTCTCCCTCATAGCTTTGCACTGCCACAATTCCACTATTACCTTCGATCTTTCCAATTAGCGGATCGATATATAATGCAAACAAAAGGGGGGAACAGGGACAGCCCTGGCAGGTCCCCTGACTAATCAGTACAGGGTCCGACACCTCTCCCATTATTACAACTCTAGCTATTGGGTTTTTATACATTGTTGCAATGGCCTTAATAAAGCTTTTTCTGAGCCCTCTTTTCCCCATAATTGCCCAAAGGAACGGCCAGGAAACCCTATCAAAGGCTTTTTCTGCGTCCAGCAAGATTAGTGCCATAGGGTCTCTGGCAAGTCCTGCGGCATCAAAAAGCTCAATTGTCCATTGGATATGGTCAATGGCGCTGCGGCCAGGGACAAAACCATGCTGTACTGGAGAGACCAATTTCTTTATTACCCCCGCTAGGCACTTAGCTAGGATCCTTGCATATACCTTGATATCACTATTCATTAACATTATAGGGTGATAGGAGAACCACTATATTAGCGGATCTCCAAGAGTTCGGCACCCCCTGGCCTGCTTTAGCCTCCAGGAAAACATCCTTCATTAATTCTTGTAGGCAGGGAGCCATCTGTTTCTAGAATTCTCCCGGAATACAGTCAGCGCCTCCTGCCTTCCCATTCGCAAGTGCCTGAATCGCCCCCTCACTTCTTCCACCGTGATAGGAGCTACCAGCATTCCCCTTTCTACTACGATAGAATCTCCCCAGGTAAATCGGTCAAATAATCCTCTATTTCTTTTTCCCCACCTTTGATTTCCTCAGTCTACAGATTCTGATAAAATCGTTGAAAGGATCCTTAATTTCCGCAATTCCCCCCTGGGTCACCCACTGTCTGGTGCGCAACGCTAGAAGGCGCCCAACTTTTTCGTTGCCCTCATACATTCTAGTCCGCCAAGCTATGTATTTCCCTGCTGCTTTTTTGGCCGAGATATCCAGTATTGCTGACTTTAATAAAGCCGCTTTTATTTGTGCTCGTCCCACATCACCCCCATCCTTAATTACCCCGACCAGCTGAGTTTCCGCTTCAAGTAGTTTTGTGTACAATTCCTGCATATGCTGTTTCTCCTTCTTCTGAGATGTCCACCCATATCTTATAGTTTCCATTCTTACCCCTGTTTCAGAGCATCCCATACTACATCTAGCCTTGAGTTCCCTCTATTTTCAGCTATGAATCTTGGGATCAAATTCTTCATGTGATCAACATATTCCTCATCATAAAGTAGTGCTCTGTCAAAGGTCCAGCGTGACGTCGGGGATTCTGTATTTGTACTGAGAATTCTAAAACCAGTGGATTATGATCCGACATAATGCGGTCAAATTTGAATATCTGACACTGGCAATATCCCCTGGGATGCATAGAAATAGTCAAGTCTGGTGTGCGTTTGATGTGGCGTGGAAAAGAAAGTATATCCTGAGCCCTGAGGTTCCTGCGCTGCCTAAACATCTGTAAAACCATGTATCGTACGTTGATTAGCTAAAGACTGAAAAACATTTGGCTTACGGCCCTGGTATGACCTTTTTCCCAGCTTAATAGAGCTGGAATTTAAATTAATATTGAGATCCTAGAGGAAGCGGCCAGCCTACTAGTTCTACATTTAGCCATTCAAACAGAGGGTTCATCTAACACAGAGCCATATACTGAACATAATGTAAATTAATTATTATGGATACAAAATTGAGTGATAACCCTCCTGCCCATCTGGTCTGATTTTGAACGTGAAAATCTAGCTGTGGTTTTGCAACCCCTCTTGTCCATGTTCCCTGGGTTGTACTGGAAACTAGCTGATAGCATGCAAGTTCTGCCACTTTCTACCTGCCTGCTTCAACATTTGTCTCTTGTAGACATATTATGTCTGCCTTTAGATGCCTAGTTTCCTCATCAATCCTAAGTTTCTTGAGGGGACTATTCAATTCACAAATATTAACAGAAGCAATTCTAAGTGTACCCATTTCCTCCTGTGATTTTTAAAATCCCTGCCAACTTCTTAAAGCTAGTAATCCCATCTCTTCAAGTTCAGATGCCTGGACCAGCCCCCCTCCCCCCTCCCTTTAGCCACCCTCCTCCCCCTCTCCACCCTCACCCACATGGGTAGGCAAGATAGGTCCATGGACCCTTGTAATGCCTCCTGTATAGTGCTGCTTCCCACCGCCACCCATCATCACTTCGTGAAAACCAGCATGAAAAAAAACAAAAAACCTCCATTTATAATAAATAACCTCTAGTATATAGTACAGGTAGAGGGAAGAGAAAAAGGCAACCAAATGAGAGATATCAGACTAAACAGCCCTAATAAAAAGGTGTAATGCCGCCTCCCTCTAAATTCCTTCTATTTCCCTGTATCCGAAATCTCCAGAAGGTAATCTTGTGCTTGTATTTCTGAGGAGAACAATCTTGTAACCCCCTTGTGAATAACCTTAAGACGTGCAGGGCTGAGGAGATAAACCTCACACCCTAGCTTTTGAAAAGACATGATTAATTGTCAGAGCCTCCATCTTCTTTGCACAGTAATGTGGCAGAAATCTGGCCTGACAAAGAAGGTATGTCTTTCGGCCGAAAGTCTTGCTTCAGGTTTCGCCTCATTAAATACTGCTTGCCGGAGGATACATTTCCCAAAAATATTAAAATAGCTCTGGCCTTTCATTGGTTTCCTGTCCTTTCCTCTATTTTAGCATACGTGGAAAACGGTGCACTCTCTGCACCTCCGTGTCCCAGTCCCAGTGTGCCAACTCCAGGAGACCTCCTTTTAGCAGACGTAGTTCAAACCCTCTGATGTCCTCTCTTTTCACATTTTCCCGTATGCCCAAAAGTCTAAAGTTGTTTCACCATTGACAATTTTGAAGTCTTCCAACTTCCACATGACGTCCATCATCCTGGTCTCAATGGCCGCGGCCTGTTGTACAGTAGCCTCATCTCCCGTCTCCAAAGCCACCACTTTGTCCTCCAGTGCAGTTGTCCACTCTGCTAATTTCTGTGCATGTCTTGTTAACTTTCCTGCTAGCGCCTTGAAGTTTCTTTGTTGCCAGGTGAGCCCTTTTGTGCTCCTGTCTTGCTGCCACTTGCATTTGCTTGAGGGTGGAATATATTAACCCAATTGAGGGAGATAATTCTACCCCTGTTTTAGATTCAGATAGAATTTTCTCTGACCCATGAGTGCCGTCTTCACCACCTGGTCCCTCCTCCTCAATCAAAAAATGCGTAGAAGAGTGATCCCATTTCAGTTGGCTAGAACAACTGTGATCTGAATCTGATTGTATTACCTCAGTTTCCTTTCCACCTTTATTACTCCTTCTCCTTCTTTGGGGAGACAGCCGTTTCTGGGTACTAGGTTTGGAGAGTGAACTGTCAGAGTCCGTATCTGAATTATCCAGGGCCGATACATTATTCTCACTAATGTTAGATAGTTTAAAGTGGTCATTAAGAGAGAAAAATGCCCTCCGGGGTTCCCCAGACCTTGCATAATGTCTGGGACCAATAAGGGTTGGTTGCTGAAGCCCCCTCTGGTGCCTTCTCTTCCTTCTCCTTCTCATCATAATTATTACTTAGGTCATTTATATTAGCAGTGTTGCCCTTGCTTGTTCCCCCCAATACTGCATCACTTTTGGCTATAATGGCTAGTCCCGTACTTACAGCATCCATGGGAAGAGACCCAGTATTCACTGCTGCTAATTGTGAGAGAATCTCGCCAGCCAGAGCCTCCTTTTTACCATCCATCTTTCTGCAGCTGGAAAACATCCCCGGAATGACTCGATGCTTGGAGGAGGTCTCCGCCTCCTCACTTGGGTGCTGTTCCTTAGGCCTCCGTTTCCTCGCCTCCACCTCCTTGTGCCCAGCCGTGGGAGTAGCGTCTCCAGACTTCGTTATGGCAGGCGTCTTCTGGGCAGTAGGAGGGCCGCGCAGATTCCCGGCAGCTCCAGAAGTGCTATTCTCCGGATGGTCCCTCCGGGGCTTAGGCTGTTTTGGCAGCATACTGCTATGCCGGGACCGATCTCCGCCATTGAGCCAGCAGGCCACGGTCTTCCAGATGGCGCGGATTAACAATTAAGTTAATTTGATGAAGCCTGTCTGTATTTCCCCCAACTTAGATCTCCGGGTGGATGGTCTCTTCACAAGGATCATCGATGTTGTTCACGTTTGGCAGAAGCTCCTCATATCAGCTGCAATGCTGCGGAGCGGTAGATGGGTGGCTCCTGCAGCACCTACACAGCCTCCATCTTGCCTCTGACACAAAGGTCAATTTTGATGGGAAAATGTGATTATTCAACGTTGCATTTTTGGGCCTTCATTTTCGCAGGCGTATAGAGAGCCACACAAGTGGAGAACATTTTTGATCAGAAGTGTGGATACAGTGGGTGGCAGAAATTGTGTGGATCCTCACAGATTCTGGAACTTTGCCTCAGCGAAAATTGAGAAAATGTGTGATATTAGTCAAAGTTTGCAGGACATTGTCGGTAAACACAGTGGCGGCTCCTCGATAGGGGCATTTGAGCGTCGCCCCACTGCTTTCTTGCAGTGCGAGAAGCAGAAACATAAAATGGTAAAAACTACCATTTTATGTTTCTGCTTCTCGCACTGCGAGAAAGCAGAAGTGCCTGGTTTGGGGCGGGAGGGGGGCGGTCCTGCTCGAGGGCAGGGGGGAGTGGCTTACCCCCTGTTGTGAGTACTGACTGTTTGGTCGGCCCTGGAGCCGAACAAACAGTCAGTACCCACAACAGTGGGTAAGCCACTCCCCCCTGCCCTCGAGCAGGACCGCCCACTCCCCCTTTTTCTCTGTGTAGGCTGCTGCATGCAACCTACATAGAGAAAATGATGTGGCTGGGGTGCTCTCTGCTGCGCCTCACCAATCACAATGCTGCCATTGCAGCGTTGTGATTAGCTCCCATGTTAAGTCGCGGCCGGCGGCATCGTGACTCTAGGGCCGTGAGTCCACTGGCCGCGACTGCGCAGGTCCATCGTCCAGAGGCAGGGCTGGTTGGGTGTATGGGGCCAGGCAGAGGACTTACTCGCACTGGAATTACACCTAAGCTGGAAGAGGAGGAGTCGTGGTGATGAGCAGAATACCCTCTGATAACAGGACTGAGGTGGATCAGGGCACTGTGGCAGGGCCGGTGTTCGTACAGAATCTAGGGCACCCTTCAGAGTCAGGCATGGAGACAGTCACGACACGTCCAGCTGACCAGCTTGGAGTTTTTCGCCCGAGTTTGCAAGGCGGAGATTCCAGCCCATAGTGCTATGGGAATCCACGCTGATCAAACCAAGGTATATATATATATGCGGATATTTGTTGCCTTAAGTTATGTGATACTAATTACAAACGAGTCTGAGAGGTTTCCAGACATGAGGCAAACTGGTTAAAGGTAACCGGCAGACCACGGAAAGAACCATGATTCTGCTGGGATTAGGAATAGAGGTGTGGACATCTGCTAATGGCGACCGCTGTCTGAACGGCATGGATGCCACTGGTGCGAGGAAGTTAAGTGTACGAATCAGAGAGCTTATTAGTTCTGTTTCTTGTGCGAATGGAATGTAAACAGCACTTCACAGTTACACAAACCTGCACGCAAGGACTTGTTCTAAAATGCCACAGAGACAATTATTTAAAAATTAACATGGTGTTGTCACATGGTTCCCTCAATGCTTCTGGTTTATGCAGATTATTGTATTTTAAGGAGTGGGATGTGCAGCCTTGGTAAGGACCCGGCTGTGTGATGTCACGTGTAGTGAAATGTTCTGCGAGGAGCTCAGAAGGTAGGGAGTCTCACCCTTTAAATGAGCATTTTAGTGTTTCTTTCCTGGTTGGTAAATTCATTTATTTCGTTCATGAATGTGTTTATTACTGTTTTTTGTTTATTCAGGCACTGCTCTCTTCATATGTTACTCATTTTGCATGCATACTCCTTTATCGTTGCATCCATACTGGGTGGTGTTCTTGGGTCACATTATCACACAGGGTGCCTAGGGGCGTATTCCCTGCATATGTTGCCTGGTTTCAGGGTGGCAATCACCCCAATTCCTTTTGGTGTTACCCACTGTGGCCAATTGCCTCGAATGTGCATGAATTGTGTGCCTACCCATTACCGTGTGCACTGGTGGTCAGGGTACCATCTCTGTACAGTGTTCGCCATTTTTACCCGGAGTTTATTCAGATATTACACGGCAGCCTAATCAGCATCTGAATACTGATAGCCTGTGTTAGTTGAGCTCTCGGGATAGTCAGAGTAATTACAAAAATGGTGCGAAAGACCCTCAAACCCACCTTATGGCAGCCAGGCTCACTCGCTAGGCTCACTCGCCACGAGCACTGACCCCAAACGTTTACGCCTCACTACTTTCAAATGTCACCAGTCGCCACTGGGTGAACAACTGTAAAGGGATCCATGCAAGTCAGACCATCATGGACTCTCCTGTGGCTATAGTTTTCAGAAATGTCTGGGTTTGGTAGGTTTTCCTGGGTGGTAGCCTGGCACTGGGCTAAAATTGCAGCTACCCACATTGACAAAAATTGTTGATTTGATTGGGGAAAATTAAATGACTCCACCTTGTGTTTTGTAGCCTTTCTTGTTGCGGTTTAGAGTCCGACCCACACAAGTGGGATGCCATTGTAAGTAAAAGTGTGGCAACAGATTATACTAGAACACTTGTTACAAATGGGATTTCTATCAATTTTTGGCTTTCAAATGCAAGTCACTATACAAACAAGCATTGGCATAGCCAATAGGTCTCGCCTTTGGGACCTCATAAGTGTTTAGCCATTGAACACTTGATGTTGTTGCACCAAGGATATTGTGCTGGATAACTAAACACTTATAAGGTCCCAAAGGCGAGACCTATTGGCTTTTGCAATGCAATAGGTGTCGCATTTGCGAGAGTTAGAGCTATTGGCATTGTAAATGACAATGCCTTTACCCATGTTTTTTGGTTTAGAGTGGAGTGGATGCATGTGGTGTGGAGTGGAATTATGTGGGTAGTATTGGAATTGTTAGTTGTGGAATTGTTAGTTGTGGAATTGTGTGATGTGGAATTGTGTGTTGGACAGTGTATTTGTGTGGTGGAATTATGTGGCATGGTGAACAAATAGGGGCGAGAGCTTCACAGAATAGATAGAAAGGAAGATAGAGAGGGATAAGTAGTTTCTACAGGAAGTGGTGAATGAACTCTGGACAGAGGAGCAGAAGGAGTGAGTGAGAAAGAGAGAAAGGAGGGGAGAGCAGGTGACAGACGTAAAAAGAGGGTGCGCTTGTGTACGCAAGAGACACCCCAAAAAGAGGAGGAGCGTGTGGGTTTGAGAGATGGAAATGTTGAAAAGGTACGAGAAAGAAAATTTGTTCGAAAACCTGAAGTTAATGATATGAGAGAGGCGGGAACAGTGCATGAGAGAGTGAGAGAGAGGGGTGAGAGAGAGTACGAGAGATAGAGGGACAAGTGGGAGGGGCACCCAAAGGCGGGTGGGGGATTCGAGAGCTGTACCAGTGCACAGCCTGAGGAGATAAAGGAAGGTAGTATGTGTAAGCAGATAGTATAGACAGAGAGTGTGAGGGAGGGATGAGAGGGGGCAGTGGGGTCACGATATGAGAGGGGTAGTGGGAGTGGGTGGGAGCGATGAGAGGGGTAGTGGGAGGGAGAGATGAGGGGGGAGTGGGAGGGAGAGATGGGGAAGTGGGAGGGAGAGGGGTAGTGTGAGTGTGAGGCAGAGATAAGAGGGGTAGTGGGAGGGAGAGATGAGGGGGAGTGGGAGTGGGAGGGAGAGATGAGAGGGGTAGTGGGAGTGGGAGGGAGAGATGAGGGGGAGTGGCAGGGAGAGATGAGAGGGGTTGTGGGAGTGTAAGTGTGAGGGAGAGATACGAGGGGTAGAGGGAGGGAGAGATGAGGGGGGAGTGGGTGGGAGAGATGGGGAGGTGGGAGGGAGAGGGGTAGTGTGAGTGTGAGGCAAATATAAGAGGGGTAGTGGGAGGGAGAGATGGGGATTGAGAGGGAGAGATGGGGGATTGGTAGGGAGAGATGAGAGGGGTATTGGAATGTGAGGGAGAGATGACTGGGTTGGGGAAGGTGCTATCTTCCTTCTTGGGATGGAGGTTTTCCTACGTAGTTTAAAAAAAGCAGATTTTAAAACCAATCGTAGAAGGAGGCAGACAGCCAATGGTGCTGCGGAGAAGGAGGGCTAAACCATTATAGGGGTGAAATGGGCTCCTCACGCACCTGGGTGCTGTACCTGCTGCACTTACCATAGCTACACCCCAGAGGGAAGGGTGGGCCTGGGCAGAGGCGTTTCAGGGGTGTGCAAACCAGCACAACTGGCCCTAAAAACGCAGTGTTAAGAAAGGCACTGTGACAGCGGCTTTATGTACTTGCTAAATAAAAACAGTATCAACTATGGGGAGAAGAACAAACAAAACTTAAGAATCGTTTAAAATAGTTTGGGGATACACCAAACAACAACATAAATGGTAAAAAAGAAGCAAATTTTTTCTGTGACTGAATAGAACTGGGACTCAGATCAAATTACAAAGGCAATTCTATTTTTCTAGCAATTTGTTGTCTGCGTGCTCTGGCTTGAACTCCCATTTTAATAAGAATTGACAAAGCCAATAGGACGGGGTGTTTTTATAAGCGATCCTGCTTCTTCATTGGCGAGTGTATGTGTGTGTGTGCGTGTATGTGCGTGTCTGTCTGTCTGTCTCTCTCTCTCTGGTTGTATAGCTGAATGTGAGACAAGGTCAGCCGTTGGATGCATTATTGAGTGCATGGATAGATTAATGAACGAGAGATAACTAATGGCTGAGTGAGCCCTTCTATGGATATGAATGGGGGAGTGAAATGGGTGAATGTTTGAATAAATAAGTGCATGTATAGATGCAGACAGGTTGCATTAAGCTTACGGACTGTGGCCTCAGACTCTAGGCATGATAATGTTATTGAAATGTCAATAATTATCAATATTATGTAAATGTAAACATTACACTAAGGCTGGGCACCATTATATCAAGAATGTTCACAATGTATTAAGAATTAACACAATGCCAGTGCGAGAATTAGGCAAATACAATGTGAGCATTACATCAGAGGTGTGCCCTATTGTGCTTAAAATACACCGAGCATAAGCAAAATTGCAGAAAAGACTGAATTACTGACGGCGTGACCACCATTGTGCTAAAATTCCCCTATTATCCCAGGAATGCCCGGGAGTGGTGCGCGTGCAGTCTGCTCTTTTTTGAAGCACATACTCGTGCTTGTGGCACGCTCCTGTGCGCTCCCGCAAGGTGGATGCCGCCACAAGCACGAGTATGTGCTTAGAAAAACAGCAGAACAACGGCTAAAGGTCCTCCTATGCAGCACATGCACGCTGCGTAGGCGACACCTAAAAATGCCATATTTTTCTAAATGCCCTCTGTCATCCAATAGAAGGGGTGATCCCAAAGTCAGAGGTGTAAAAACCACTATACTAAACTCAGTATCTTGTGTCCATTTAAAAAAATAGACAGGGTTTCTTCATATCCATTTTTCATTCATTAGGTTTTACTATACCAATTGCTGCAAGGAGGGTACACAATGGCTCTAGGGATCGAATGATTTTGGACAACCAACAAACTCTACATATCCCTGTCACTGGAAAGGTATGGTGGCTACAACAATATATAACTTTTGTAAATCAGCCATGGTAGCAAAAGAATTACATTGTTGTGATTGTTATTTCTTCTATATTCATTATTTTTTATTATGGTGATTATTTATTTGGGAAAACCATGATATTTTAGGTATTTTTTCATATCTCACAAGGGAGATACAAAAACTTTTTAGAATCCCAAAGATGTGGGGAAAAAAGATGCAAATGTGATGTGATTAACTTTCTTGGGAAAATGTTATAATGGCGTATGAGAGACCTACCCCAAGGTGCCGATTCCGATCCGGGAAAACCCGGGTACGAATGGTCGTACGGAGCGTATCCTCCGTCCGACTCGTACTCGGGAAAACCACCTTACAAACCCGCAAGTACGATTCGTACAGAAATACCATTTCCGTACGAGTCGTACAAAACACCGACCAGCAAAAAAATACCCACAATTCCGATCCGGAACATCGCGTACGTGACGTCCGGACGGAGTCGGACAGCGTTTTACAGACCAGCAAGTACGATCCGTCCCCACGTCACTCCGCACCGCTCATTTTTTACGGCAACCAAAAACTCCTGGGAAATAGAGGACAACGCGAAGAAGGAGCACCGGTACGCGACGGACAGCTATGGACCCCATCCTACGTGTCATCCCGGCCCTCCTAGCCTACGACCTGGTGCACAGAAACCGACGCAGACGCTGCAGAAGGTCAGAACAGCCCCCAGGGGCAAAGGGGGGGGCCAGGGGCAGCAAACATAACCCCCACCCAAGTAAAAATGTGAATATGTCCTGTACATACCTGACCTCCAGGGTCTGGTCACTTCGGGGGGGCGTGTTCACCAACCCCCACGTACCGTCACAACGGAAGTGGACGTGGACGGGCACCCGTCACCACTCCAATGGTGGTACGGACCATACCCACGCCCCCAGAGCGTGGGTACGGCCCCTACCACCATTGGAGTGTTGATGTAGGGGTACGCGCCGTACCCACGCCCTCAGAGCGTGGGTACGGCCCGTACCACCATTGGAGTGTTGATGTAGGGGTACGTGCAACGTGGACGCGTACCCATCACCACGATAATGGTGGTACGGGCCGTACCCATACACTGGGGGCGTGGGTATGGCACGTACCCCTACATCAACACTCCAATGGTGGTACGGGCCGTACCCATGCTCTGGGGGCGTGGGTACGGTCCGTACCACCATTGGAGTGGGGATGTAGGGGTGAGCGTGGTACGGACCGTACACACGCCCCAGAGCGTGGGTATGGCTCGTACACACCATGAATGTGGGGGTACAGTCCGTCCCACCCGTACCCCTACGGCACTAGTACAGAATGGATACAAGGCATACACACGCCACGAATGTTGGCTTAGGGCCTGGTGCAGCATATAAGCAGTATATTGGTGTGTGTGTATGCATAGGACAGCAGTGTACTGCACCAAGGGGGCGGGTGGGTGGGTGGGTGGCTGGGTGGCTGCAGAGGACTCCCAACAGTGGACAGAGACATGTGAGGGGTGGGTGCCTATCACTCCCAGCAGTGCCCAGACATATGAGTGGTGGGTGCAGAGGAACACCCAGTAGTGGACAGAGACATGTGAGGGGTGGGTGCCTATCACTCCCAGCAGTGCCCAGACATATGAGGGGTGGGTGCAGAGGAACACCCAGTAGTGGACAGAGACATGTGAGGGGTGGGTGCCTATCACTCCCAGCATTGAACAGAGACATGGGGGTGGGTGCCCAGGACTCCCAGCATAGTCCTGACATATGAGTGGTGGGTGCATCATCCTCAGATGACCACACCTCCATGGGTTCATTAACGCATCCCCAATGTGTGAAAATGTTGAGAGTGCCATATCAACACATCACTGACAGCACTGTCCCACTCCCATGAGGATGGACATCTTTCCCCCACGGCATGACACACCACATGTGGGTGTGAGGACAAATGACACATGCATACCCACCCCTGGCGGATGCAGCACAATACACACACTTAGAACATGTCAAAAGACTGCATAGTTATGTGAAAGCCCACTAAACTAAGAGAGCCAAAGGGAATACACACTGTCACGCACATTCCAGGACTGATGGGAATGTACAGGTGCTGGCACAGCCACCAAGTAGTTGTCTCCCATGGAAGGAATAGGGTGGACGTCCCACAGATACAATGACCACAATTATCAGTCAGGTGACCAAATACCCTGCAGAACAAGTACCAATTGTGTGCTAGGCTGGGAGTACACACATGCATAGTGCGGAAAAGTGACAATTTCCACATGGAGGAATGGCAACATACTCTATACACAAGTACAGTGACTACCAACGATGGCACAGACGATGCAGCCGGAGACATTGCTGAGCAGGCATGGGCCTAGTTGAAGTGATCCGTCTGCCACCAAGGAAATGCAGACACAGGTCAGCACAACAATTGTGCAACTCCCTGCAGGGAAGATGTCAGGTGCCACAGAGGAAGGAACACTCCTTTGGACAATGTCTCCAATCACAAAGAGCATACACGAGCAAAGAATCTTTGCAGAGACCTTGTGATGGCACGCAGATACCAGGGTCCACCCCATGAGCACCATACTACAACATTTCCCAGACACCTAACACATGATCACCACCTCAACTCATGGAGCATCAGCACCAACATCAATACCTGAAAAACAATCGTGTTCAAAGGGAAAACAAAATGCTTTATTCAGCAGTAAAATAAAATGTATGAAAGGACACTATGTACAAAGGCCATAGGCCAGTCCAGATGCGATGTCCTGGGGGAACACATGTCCATGCATCTCCCCTAGCTTGCCTGCACATTTGAAACCTCTGGTTCATCGACTGGGGTGGGGGCATCATGTGGGGAAGGACCAGGCACCGCAGGGACAGGAGCGGGAAGGGTAGGTGTTGTGGGTGCAGGGACAGACGACTCCACCGCAGGGGGTGGGGCAGCGGCAAAGGTGGAGGTTAGTATGGCGCTGCACACGTCCGCAAGCTCTGCCAGCGTCTCCCCTTAACCTGAATGAACCACAGGCCCCAAGGCGGGGGGGCAGAGGGATGGGTTGCAGTGCTACTGGGGGAGGTGGTGGACAGGGGGGGACTCAACTCCCCTACCCGTGGAGTGCCTTGCCCATTTGCGCGATGGTGAAGCTGTGGGGCTGAGGCCCAGCACAGCCAAGTAGGCCTCCTTCTCAGACTGTGGGGCAGGGGAGCCAAGGGGAGTGACATTGGAGGGTCTGGGGAGTGAGGCATGTGGACTCTGACTGTGGCTGCGTGTCTGCCTGTGTGCCCTAGACCCAGTGGGTGTGCCTTCTACCCCCTGAGTGTGCGTGACTGGAGGTGTGTGCTTGCCCTTCCCTGTTGGTGTGCTGACTGTGTCTGGTGTGGTGCCTGCCTGGGAATGTGTGTGTGTGCTTGGGACAGGCATGGGAGTGGGAAGTGTGGATGGTGAAGGGGTAGGTGGGGGGACCAAGCACTGCAGGTCTGTCTGACCAATGTTCCAAACAGCTGTGGCTCGACTCTGATGACTTCGTTGACAAGGAGGTCCAGCTCCGCCCTTGTGAACTTTGGATTCTTGTCTGTGGGCATGGTGTGGGGTGTGGGTGTGGATGGTTGTGGGTGTGTGGGTGTGAATGCGACAGTCTGTGTGTGAATGTGAAGAGGGGGTGTTTGTGAAGGAGGTTGTGTGAAGGTGTGTAAGTTAAGGTGTAGTTAAGGTGTAAGTAAGGTGCAGTTGTTTGTCTGTGGGGTCTGGCAGCAGTGGGTCTGTTGCAAAGGCTCATGGGTTGTGTGTGTGGGCTTTTTTTATTGGTCCATTTGTCGGTGTGGCTGGGTTTGAATTTGTGGTGGGTGTGTTATAAGAGGTGGTTGTGATTTAGTGCCTCTGTTTGCCTGTTTGGATGTGCCAGGTCATTCATAGAGATGTATTTTGTCATGTAGACGTGTTTTGTGGTGTTGTGCGAGTCGAATTGACCCTCCTTGTGCTGTTTTACAGTGTCCTGGTTCTGTACGAGTATTTTTCGCGTAGGTAAGGTCCGTACATACGCGATGCTGGGTGAGGGTGCTGGGGTACGGTGTTGGGGTATGGTGCGTACAGGTACGGTGCTGGGGTACGAGCCTGGGGTGCGGCGCGTACAGGTGGGGGGCTGGGCTACGGTGTTGGGGTACGCTGCGTACAGGTGCGGGGCTGTGCTACGGTGTTGGGGTACGGTGCGTACAGGTGCGGGGCTGTGCTACGGTGTTGGGGCACGGTGCGTACAGGTGCGGGGCTGTGCTACGGTGTTGGGGTACGGTGCGTACAGGTGCGTGGCTGTGCTACGGTGTTGGGGTACGGTGTGTACAGATACGGGGCTGGGCTACGGTGTTGGGGTACGGTGCGTACAGGTATGGGGCTGGGCTATGGTGTTGGGGTACGGTGCGTACAGGTACGGGGCTGGGCTACGGTGTTGGGGTATGGTGCGTATAGGTACGGGGCTGGGAGACGGGCCTGGGGTGCGGCGCGTACATGTGGGGGGCTGGGGTACAGTCCTGGGGTATGGTGCGTACAGGTGCGGGGCTGGGAGATGGGCCTGGGGTGCGGCGCGTACAGGTGCAGGGCTGGGGTACGGTCCTGGGGTACGGTGCGGAGGGGGGTATGGTGCTGACATACGGGAGTACGGTGCTGACATATGCGGGGTGAGGGGGGGCTGTACGACTCGTATCCGGGCACAAGTTTACCCGTGTACTTGTGTGCTACAGCGTTCGCTCCGTACGGGGCCTTTTACATGCGGTTGTGTATTCGGACGGGCGGTACGGATCGTACTTGCACGCTCGAACTTCTGTTTTACGATTTGCACGTAAAAATGTCCGGCTCCCTATCGTACACTTTTCCCGACGCTATTTGGATGTAAAAATTTCCGGCTCCCTCTCGGACCATTTTCCCGATGCAATTCGTATGTATTTTTCACCTACGAATCGTACTTCGCAGTTTGTACGGTACTTGTGCGATTTGTACGTGAAAATATACGGATAAGAGTCGTATGCAATTTTTTTTTCCCGGATCGGAATCGGCACCCAAATGTCTAAAATATAGCTCAGCATTCTAGAGGGGAAAGGCTTAGCAGCGAAGTGGTGAATGATCTAAATCCTTTTATTGAACAGTTGTACTGTTTCATCCAAGAGATTAACACAACTATTACTAATTGCTGTATAGTCTTGATTCTGTCATGCCTTTGTTTATGTAAACCTATGTTATCTCGTATATTATCATATGTTTCTATCCATTAAATAAATATGCCACCTTTATATATGAACATAGAATGGAAATGTTGCTTCCAGTTCAGGTTTTTCGATACATGTGGCATTTTAAATCTCTGCATATTTTCATATAATGTAGCAGCATAGGACTGCATCAATCGAAGCAATTGTGTCAAAATATGGTATGAATTAGTGGCAGTACAAATATAGTATTGACACCTTGCAGCCCATTATCCAAAATGCCAAATTCTAAAGATTCGAAATCTTCCTGGTGAAGCATCATTGCATGTAAAGCATTGACATCAAAGCCCAGATTTACGCAACACAGCAAGAAACCTTACTGCAATTTGTTGCATGACAGGGTGAGGGCAGGAATGTGCCATATTGACTAAGATATGGGGTATTCCTGCTCTCTCCCTGCGCTGGGGCAATGAGTGCAACCTAGTGCCCACTCAGGCACCCTTGAACATAGTGCAAGGGTGCCTGCATTACAGCCAGGATTGTTTTGTGCAGGAAGGGACACCTCCATGCACAAAAACAAACCTCTTAGACTATTTTCTCATTCATATGTGTTGCAGAATGCAGCACCTTTAAAACCAGGAAAAGACAAGGCAAAATAAACATGTTTATCCTCATTACACCTACTCTGTGAAGGTATACCATTCTGAGATGTTCAAGTTCTACTGATGTTAATAAATCTGGAAAAGCGCAAAAAACATGGGTGGATGCGTGGTAACACCCAAGCTCCACCCAAGGAATGCCTTCCCAGGGCAGACTAATGCAAGGCAGCCCTGACAGCAGGAGCAATGCCGGTTTCTGTTGCATGTGGGGAGCTGGCTGGGGCTGCTGGGGCCACGGGCTTCCACCCCACTGCCCCAAATGAGTATATGGTGGCTTGTAGGAGATGAAGGGGTAATCGGTCCCGAACCCTTACTAGCCGTATTGATTGAGAAAATAATAGCGATGGTTCTTGTCCGTGACAGGGGGAAACCCCTAACCCCCTTGTCTAGAGAGTAGTTCCAAGTGAGTGCCTGGACAAGCTTGACAGGTTTTTTTTCCCTAGAGTAAATTCCAATGCAAGGTTTGCAAAATAAAAGTGTTTATAATTTTTTCAGTGTTTGCGACTCGTTTGCATAGATCCGAGTCAATTTGTAAGAGAAGAGTGACAGCCAACACGTGTTTCGCCCCCTTTACACGGCCATCCGGCCTGGGGCTTCCTGAGGGCTGTGCATTTACACAGTACAATATGAAGAATTTTTCACAGAAATTTACACATCATACATGAAAACATACATGAAGATAAACATGTAAAAACACAGTGTGTGCGGTGCATGTACGTTATTTACAGTGAATGTACAATAAGAAGATAACATTATTCGTGATTGGAGAGCAGGTGGGGAGGAGATACACAGTTATGTATGAACAGAAAAGAGTAAAGAGTATTTGAGTAGGACATAAGCAAGAAAACAGCGTTGATTAGAACTGTAAAGTATGGAATCAAGGGAGGTTATGAGTGGGACAAAGGGAGGGAAACAATAGAGAGAGAGTAGTTAATTTAAAGGAAAGAGCGCGCAGGCAAAGAGTAGAAGGTGTGGGATTTCAGTAAGGCCAAAGAAAGAGAGTAACGTTAATTGGGGCATTGAAGTAAGGAATCAAGGGAGGTTGTTAGTAAGACAGAAAGAAAAAACAGTAAAAAGAAAAAGGGGAAAGAAGGAAGAAAAAAAAGTTAATGTTAAGGAGGGGGTGTGCAGGCAAGAAATAGATATACAGGGAGCATGCAAAGGAAGAGTTTTGGCAAGACAATTTGTGAGCATAATTAAGCAGTTTGATGGACACGAAGTATTTACATGCGCCAGTAGCAGTGTAAAACAGAAATCAATTTATAACAGATCAAATCATAAGTTATTACGTCAAGAATTACATGTTTTAAATTCACACAGAAAAAGCAGTTACAGTATAAAAGGTAAGTAAGGGTTATATTTACAAAGTTACATATATGGTTGGTGGTCGCGTTCCAAGTTCAGTATTGTAACACATGCTTTTACAATGCGGTTTTTACATCACAACTACCATTACATTGCATGTTTTTACAACGCATACCATTACATCGCATGTTCATAAGAATACACTAAAGCTACCATTACAACGCAATCCATTGCAATGCTTACTAATACTACGCATACTATTACTACACATTTTATTTTTTCTCTCAAATATTTTTATTTATAACAAAAAATAGTATAAATAACCCCTGGAACGGGATGCGAGGAAAATAGGGATTTTGGGTTGAAGTGCATATTAATACTCGGGCATTAAAATAAATACTCGGGTATTAATATTTTTACTCGTGTACTTTAGAATGTTCCGATCCTACTAAATACCTGATTATTAATATCAAAATGTAAACAATAGTTAAAAAATCCAGGATATTTAATTTTTACAGAGTACAAACAGAGACAAACAGAGATTTTAAAGCCACCATTTTGAACAACAAAGAAACGAAAGTCCGCAACTTGACAAAATGGCTGACATTTCATGCATAAATAATTTAACGAACATTTTTAAACATCACAAATTAAGTATACGTTCTGTCAGCTTCTGAATCACGCAGAAAAACTGTTTTCAAAACATATTTTCTTTTAAAGACGCCCGTGCATGCGCATTTGTGAGGAAGAAGTTGCCGCTGAACCAGGAAGAGGGAGCCCCGGGACGCCGCACCTCAGGTAAGGCATTTTCTTACTTTTAAATACTTTCAGTTATTTTAAAATGAGGGCGGGCAGGAGGTGGGTGGCGCGTAGTGGGGCTACGTGGAGTGTGCGAGTGTGCGTAGATTTGGCCACACTACGCAATGCTCCACGTAGCCCCACTACACCCACTACACCCAGGGTTATTCCCTACCAGACGCCACTGGAAGTAGGAGTATGCTGTGAGGTGAAGATCCTCATTTTTCTGTTGCACTTATCGATGCACCAATCTTTTTTTCTTGGAAATTTCAAAGTAAACAATAACAAAACCGGGAGTAAGACGAACATACATACAAAAGAGGCTTTGTGATGAGTTTCTTACAATTTGTAGGTTACTACTTGAGATATTAATGAATCTCCTGAAAGTTGAAAATGTGCACACATCTTAAGAGGAAGCTTGTGTGACCTAATTCACAATGCTTCTTTTTTAAGCAATTGTATTTTCAGGGATAGATTTTGATTATTATAAAATATCTTTGCTGTTAACATAAATCTCAATGCGTAAGCATACCTTACTCCTAGAAATTCATGATTAAGTCATAACTAAACCTGCATTAAGGCACTGCCACTCATAAGAAAGCTTTGTGAATCACGCTGTTTATCCAACTACGGGGTCTATTAGGAAGGCGGAAGGATGGGTGCCGCCGGGCCGGCGGTGGGAACCGCCAGACCTGCAGCGGACATCAGCCCGCGATCGCAACCCTGAAAACCGCGGGTCCCATTAGCATGGCAGTGACGAACGTGGCGGTGAGAATCTCCGCCTGCCACTTTTCCGCCGGTACCAGTCCACACGCATGCCTAGCGGGCAGAACTGGACAGCCACAATGATGCCGGTGCAGGGCCAGGCGGTGGCCAGCCTTTCCGCTGCAGTGAAACCGCCATGGAAAGGCATGCGGAGAATGTCTCTGGGGGCCCATTGCGGGCCCCTGATGTGTTGGGGGGCTGTGTGGGTGAAGTGGGGGGGTACCATGTCCCTGTACCAGGTGGCAGGCACTGTACAGTGCCTGCCACGCAGTGCAGTGACATGCATGACATGCTCCTTTTCACACCGCAGCGGTGCTGCAGGCAGCAGCAACCGCCACAATGTTAATCGCCAGAATCCGACCACCGCGGTCGGATTTCGACTGCAGAGCATCCTAATTGGACTGGCGGTTATGCTGCGGTCCTTGCGGGCGGTCTTTTCCCGCTACCATGGCGGTCGGGGAGAATTTCCGACCGCCATCCTAATAGGCCCCTATATTGGGCTATAAGTTTCAAAGCAGTTAAAAACCACTACCCTCAATTTTCTCAGCTCGAGAGAAGTCGGTTTCTCTCTGAAATTCACAAAACATTTACCAGGATACTCCTGGAATTCCTGGATCCAAATCTTAGATCCATTCACAGCTTTCTGGAAATAATCCTGTGAATGTTTTGTGATTTACTTTTCACCAGTAAATATCTACATTTGTATTTTTTAGAGTGTGAATGGAAAACCAGAGCCAATGCAAACGCCATTGTTAACCTTTTAACTTTTTCTTTTCTCCCTATGGAGAAAACTTTCACCTACATGTTCCCTGTTACTTGATACCCATGAAATAAATTTAGGGCCTGGGTTATATATTGATGCAAAGCATACTACATTGTAATGGAGAGGTAGTATACTTGCTGAGATAATAATGTTCCACCCTCAGAATTCATATGCGAGTGGACCATAGTTTGGCACCAGCAGAGACTACTCTGTATCCACTATGGGCAAACTTCTTCACAGGCCCAACAGAGTAAGCGCCATTGGAGAATTGACTATATGCCCAACTGCCCATTTTAGTTTGGCAGACATATAGCTATTTTTTACTGCTCATAACGGCCAGACAAACCCAGGCAGCTAGAGGCAGTAGAAAATGAAAAATGCCCCCCTCGTCATCGGAAATGAAGTTCCATGGCCATTGGGGCATTGTTTCCTTATTTTTAAAAACAAAAACCCACTTTAGTTTTTTGTGTGATAATAAAAAAGTTTAGAAACTTTACCATGAATGAGTCATATCACAAAGTTCCAACACATTCACAAGAACTACAGTTCTATGTGTGGTATTTATTTAGTTATTTTATTTATTCATAGCGTTTTGTATACTGGGAACATGACCCAAAGGAATCAGAGCGCTTTACATAGTTGGTAGAATAGCAGTCACATGAGTTGCACATGGGTAAATACCATTACATGGATACACATGGACAATAAACACAAGAAGTGCACAATAAATTGTAGCAATTCTGCAAGTTACATATGGAGTGGATCCAGTTACACTAGCGCTATGCCAGTCCATTGGACTGACTTGCATTTCTAAATGTGGCAGGCGGGTACTCCATCATATATTAATCAGCCACTTACTCTTGTAATTCAAACGCTGGAAAGGGGATTAAAATGGATTTGTGAGTACCTTCTAACCTATATGTTTACATTGTTCAGAAACTATCCGGAATTCCCACCCTAGAACACCCACTCACCACCCATTGGAAGCGGTTTACTCACATTGAAATTTATCTTGAATTTTTTTTAAATGTGCACAACTGTCTTCAATGAGTTAAAAAATTTACTTTTACTTGAAAAAGGGTTATTTGTAAGTGTAGGTCAAGTTTACCTACACAGAGAGCTTTGTGAATGAGGCCCTACCTTAACTACGATCAATGTCGAATGGTACAGTGAAGAGTCAGTCTTGCATACTGCATACAACCCAAGATGCAGTTTCACAAATCCCGATCATATGAATAGCTTATAATTATAGCATATTTGCACCTTTATTTTAGGGGGACTGTTTGGTGGGTCTCTCACAATGTGACATTTAATGTTTCATATTGTGATGTAAGTTTACGTTAAAACTAAACCCCTTTAAAATAAATCTTCACCGAAATTGGAGAGACAAAGGTCCCACGAGAATGAATCAATATAAAGAATTAAGCAGCTTGACCTCTCATGACCCCACGTTTGTACGAGTAATGTCATGCGCATTTCCAAATGCCTAGCAAGCAGTGACAGACTATTGAGCTCATTTCGAAGTAATTCGTTTCAATGTATCACTCACATATACAACAGTCTGTAACACCACATTCCAGAATTACTTGAATGCAATCATCGGCAGCGTTGGTTCAGTGATGCAAAGTACAGCACATGGAAATTAAAAAATGTATATTTTCAGTCAAAATCTCCATTCAAGTATGAGAATAGCATTTTAAGGGAATGAACATGACAATACAGAATTTTTTTTCTTACAAAATTGGTTTTCGCTGAATGCTTTTGATTCCCTGAATTAAATCAAATTGTATATTGCAAAATGCTGAATATATTGAAAAAAAACAAATCGAAACGTCTGCCATCTCAGTCTGAAGCAATTTAAGCTTTTAGAAGGTTATACTTAATAGATTCCAGTCATGGGCCATGCTAAGAGAAGCGAAAAGTGTTTCGTTAGTTGTCATTTTGGAAAGCAGTTGGTGGCGTTACATAAAATGAGCGGGAATCGGTGCAGTAATACCAATCCCAGCATATTACGCTCCATTCCATAAAGAGTCTGTGAGGGCTTACTTACAATCGCTTGGTAAAACTGCAGGTATTACCACACAGCTATCACGTCAGTAGTCAGCATGGACTCGAAGAATACTTCCATCAAAATAATGGCCTCAGCCAATACCACTTTGCGGCCTCATTTTCTACAATATCTTTTTTTTGTTGCAATTTTCTGTGGCGCAAACTCAACGCGCAGGTATTGGAGCGCTTTCCGTGAGCGCCAGTAACATTACACAAGGTCACAGTAATTTCTTTTTAGGCATGGGAGATTAAGTAATGTGCCCAGAATCACAGGCTGTTGAGCCGACGAGTAGACTTGAACCTGGTTTCCCAGTTCTAATGACGACATCATAACCGCACATTCAGTCCCTTCATGTGATAAAGTGCCTCTTTTGAAATAGTTAGTCTCCACTTTTTGCCTGGTTTTGATGTGGTTTTGTTTGTAGTGCACAGGGTCCCTGCCAGCCACGTCCCCTGTTCAAGTGCTTCTTCCCTAAAACCTACCCACTAATGATACACTGAGTACCTAGGACCTGGGAACTGAAGAGGGTCCCCTGGGACCCCTCTAACTAGGATCATGCCACTGCTCTTTCAACTTACATGCCCCTGTCAGGTGAAAAACATCAAAGGCAACATGGCACCCTGCCTGGGTGCTATGCCAGCCAGCACTGCCTGAAGGCATAGGTAAGTCACCCTCTATCAGGCCTTACAACCCTAAGGGAGGGTACACTATACCACAGATGAGGGCATATCTGCATGAATGCGTATGCCCATACAATACTTAAGTCAATTCTTAAATATTGTAAGTGCCAGGGAAGCCATGAGGAGTACATGGGCTGGAAACTTGAGGACTCAAGTTAATCAGCACCATGATGGGTTCACTGAAACCAGGAGTGTTAGGTACCAAACCACTCCTTGCAATAGATCAACACTGATGTCAGTGTGAGATTTATTACAACATGTACTTAGAGGGCACCTCAGAGGTGCCCACTGAAAACCTACCTATCCTAGTGTGGGCACTGATTGGCTTTAGGCTGCCTGCCACACACAAATTTGTTTCTGCACCCCTGGGTGGAGAGCCTCTGTTCTCTGGGATCAGAAACAATGCACATCCTGGGCAGAGATGTCCCACCTCCTTCGCCCAGGATGGGCTAGTGCTCAAAGGGTAAGCTTCAAATGCTTGCCACCTTCATAATGCAACCCCCATCATCTGCTGCTAACAGCAGATGGCAGCCCCCGGTTTACACCCCCACTTTGGGCTGAAAAACTGGCGGGAAAACTTAGAACACTAGGAGTGTGCCGACCTTTGCCAACATCACCTCTCGGGTGGAGGAGGGGAAGTGACACTTTTCAGTCCCCCACATCTTGAAGATCGGGGGACTCCTCCAATCGAGGCTAGGTCTATGCCCCACAGGAGGGTGGCATAATAGTGGGTGTAGTCACCCCAGGTAAGGTGCCCATTGGCTCTACCTGCTACTCCCTTACCCCCCCAGGGGCCTCATGTAGGTAGCCCAGTACCGGTCGGTAACGGCCGATTTTCGGTAACTATACCTTTACCGACCGGTATTTAGGCTTTTGCAATGTAGGGGGCACATTACAGGATTCGGTAATTTACCGAATCGGTAAAATTACCGAATCGGTAATTTTACCGATTCGGTAAATACCGAATCCTGTAATGATATGTAGGGGGAGTGTGTGGGTGTTGTGTGGAGTCGGTATTTACCACCAACTAATAGTTGGTGGTAAATGAAGAATAGCTCTGTAAATGCATTGTCAAGCGCTTAGAAGTGTGCAATGTGGCAGACATGTATGTGTGCCACATGTGCACACATGCAGGAATCAGGGGTGCAACAGGGTGTCAATGTGACACCCTGCCACCCTTGATTGTGCTCCCCCCATTACCGAATCGGTATTTACCGATTCGGTAATGAGGCATACTTCCCATTGATTCAATCAATGGGAAGGTATGCCTTATTACCGAATCGGTAAATACCGATTCGGTAATTACCGAATTTCTACGATTCGGTAATTTTTACCGAATGAATACCTACATATCATTTACCACTTCATAAATACCGAATCGGTATGATTCGGTATTTATGAAGTGGTAAATGCCAGGCCACCTACATAAGGCCCCAGATATTTTATTTAGGAAGCTCTGCCAGACCTAGAAACTAGATCTGTGATGAACTAAGAAGAAAGATGACATCCCTGTAGAGAAGACTTAAGATGACAACTGCCTTTGCCCCAGCCCTATTGGTCAGTCTCAGGCTTTGATGAACCTGTGACTTGTCTTGGAGCCAGCAACCTCTGAAAACCCAGGGAGGACTGCTGCCTTTGAAAAAAACTCTATTCTCCTGAGGACAGTGGCCCGATCCATAAGAATTCAACTACAAAGCCTCTAGATCCAGACGGATCTGTGTCTCCTGCCCACTCTGCACCCAATGTCTGCAGCCCTAGTCTGAGTGGGTCAACTATCCAGCGCAGTCGCACCAGCGACCTTGACCTCGAATCCAGCACTGGCTGACCTCTCCTGGCCTCCACGACAGTGCCTGTAGTGTGAATCCAGAGGCTCTCCTTGACCGCGACCGACTCCAGTAAGAAGACTCCGACATCTAAAGGCACCCCTGCACCCGAAGCCCCTGAGCCTTAGTGAGCTGAATCGATAGTGCCACTATAAGGGCCTACATCTCTATTTAACTCCACTGTCATTGGTCTCCCTTCTACAACCTCTGATGCGACGCCTGCAGTCAGTTTGTTGTAAACAGAATCCTCATTAACAAGCATTGGGCACCTGGCCCTGAAATAGCACCCTGCTGCTTTGTTGCCCTCCCTGTGCTGGTCTTGACCCCAAAAGCTTGGACCCTGCAACCGGTCTACTTACCTGCAAGCAGTGTGGTTCCAAGCACCCCCAGGCTTCATTGAAACGCATTGGTCTGAACTCCAAATTTGACCTCTGCAACTGGCCGCCACTGTGCCATTGTTGTTGCAATTTTGGTACTCATCTGCCCCTTGCCCCTTGTTGAACTTTGGTCTCAAAGACTGGAACTATAAGTGTGATACTGTTTAACCGGAATATTATTTCTGCATAGTATAACACTGAATTATACAGCAATTGTCGATTTTTGAAAGTAAAAAGTATTTATATTTTAAAAATTTACTTACCCTATTGTGAAGATCTTGGTCTTAAAATAAAATACAAACAGCTTAATTTTCACAAAGTTTATGTGGAACTCCTTTTTGAGTCGTGTGTCTATTATTGGTCAATGTTCTGCAATAAATGTCTTACACTTCTCTGCATTAGACCTAAGGCTGCTCATCCACAATACCACTAATAGAGCACTTCAGGTTTTACAGTGAGCCCTGTACATTTTTGGGGAACACCTGTATTCTGCGCATGGTAAAACCACATAGTGGCATACCATATACAGAGCCAGCTTCCTGCACTTCGAAAATAAAAGTCGCCATATCATTAATAGCAAGTGCAAACGGCTACTCAAAGTGCATAATAGAGTAACATGTATGTGCTATGACTTTCATAACTGAAAGAGCATACTCCCATAGCTAGGCTCCTGGAAAAAAATACAAATGGCATGGCAATAGAAACAAATACTGCATAACCTAAGAGTGCAAGTGTGGGCATTATTCAGTAGGTTTACCATACCACTGAAAGGGACATTCTTCCTGTCCTCAAATTGTGGTCTTCAGAGGAGGGGGTGTGCACCGTTAAATTATAGGCCCAATGAGATTGGAGTGAAGGGTGTAGAAAAAGGTACATAGGATGCTACAATACCAGGAAAGTGTGTGACATACACACAAATATAAGTAGACATTCATAACACGTCTATGTATGAGTTTGTAATTGAGAGTAATGTGAGTGTGATGGCCAACAAGCTCTATGGTTCATAGGCACTTACATAGTCACCTACATGGAATTTAGAAAATATTGGCAGCTATGCCACCAGTACCAGACACAAAAAAACGATTTCTGAGACAATGGCTTTGAACAATTTATCTTGGTTTTCAATTTGGAAGAAATCTAATGATGGAACATAGCCACTTTCAGCAAGCATAAATCCAATGATGGTATCATTTTGAAAAACAATGACACAGGAGAACGAGCATTTGTTCTCATGGATAGAATCTTCCATGGCCCTGAAGGTTTAAATAGACAAGGCATAGTCTACTTATTTACTGCTACTGCTGGAAGATTAACCTATGGAAAATTTCCATGACAACATTTCAGAATGTCATATTTATAGAAATATTTGAGCTAAAATCAGAGAATTTTTAACATAGGATATTCAAAGCTTCCAATCATGCATCTATTGCTGAAAATTCTGAAATCAAATAATGAACCACCACTGCTCCTAACACCTCAAGCATAAATGCTGTCCGTCATCCTTTCAGTATTCACAGTGAAACCATTTTACAACCAGTGGTGAAGAATATGTCCATTGGTATTAGAGCCACAGCAGTTACTTGTCATGAGTGCATGTGTTCTGTACCTTTCTGTTCACCATCCAAGTGTTCCAGTGCACAATTGTGTCTTAATTCACTCAGTTAAATACTCCAATTTTAGTTTCCATGATCCTTGATTAGGCAACTAATTGTCTGAGCCAGTGTCTGTATCTTCACACTTTGCCCTCTTGTAAGCCACCTTTAATACTAAAAGACCTAGGGGTCTATTAGGATGGCGGATGGATCTGCCCGCCATCCTGCCATGATGGACCCCCGGCCACATTAGGATGGCTGGGAGGTCCGCGTTTACGGGAAGACCGTCCGCCGCTTTTCCACCGGTCGACTCGTCACACCGCCATCCATATTATGATGCCTGCGGAGACTTGCCTTTCCACGGCAGTGTTGCTGCCATGGAAAGGCAAGCGGTGTCTGCTATTGGGGGCCTGCTGCGGGCCCCCAAAGTGATGGTGGGTGCACATGGGACATAGGCATGGACAAGGTGGCAGGCACCGTGCTGTGAGCACCGCCCGGCACAATGTTGTGGATGGGGGATGCCACCGCCATGGTGGCGGTGGCATCCTAATGGCCACAGCGGGACCGCCGCACCTCTGGCGGACTGTTCCGCATACCGTTACGGTGTCCACCTGCCATTGTAATAGATCCGATAATGTATAGATACAGTACACATTCTCGTCAACTTTGACCTTCCCATGTGGATCAGGTTGGTGAAAAAAACTACTTATGACTAGTGTATTTTCCTTTTAACTCCTGAGATTGTAATGAGACTGGAGATCTCATGAAAGTTGACAGGCATTTTGGGTGGAGTGGAATTTAAACTGAATCCAAGCACCGTTCAAGAGATTTAGATATCAGAGTTGATAGCTGGTCCTATTGCTCAACATAGCGAACCTTTGTTAAGTTATTGTGATAATGGTCATGCTAAATGCATTTACTTTGCTCTTGATACCGCCTCTCTTTCTGAAGTCATGCTGGACACTCTTTTGTTAAGTATTCATATTCCTAAAAAATTATTGTCATCATGTAAAATTGTATTACATTCTGTCTGCTGTCATGGTACTTGTTATGAGGACAATCAGAGGTTGGTACTTCCATTCTCCTGTGGCATTTCAGACATGATCAACAATGCTACTCACTCACCAAATTGATATCATTATTTTTCTGATGTGTTTGAAAAGGTCACTACAAATGTTTTGCCTCTGCATAGGAGTTTCAATTATAGAACTGACCTCTAGCCTAGAGTAGCCTGTAGTATTGACATCCTTATGGAGGACATGTATAATTCTACTAAATTGTGCTCCTGGTCAATGGTTTTATTTAACCATCACAGTCTATAGTGTCTTACCCACTATTGTTTTATGCTAAATATTGTCTTGTTTAGACTATTGATCCCTGAACCTGGTAACCTTTAAGAACAGGTACCCGTCGCTGCTGATGCCAATGCTCTTAGATCTAATTTGTGAGACCAGAAATTTAGACAAATTGGATTTGCAAGGGAAATAGACCTTATCAAATATTGAATGGGGCATTAAAAGAGGACTGCATTTTGGAAATTGGGTCTCTATGAATACTGTATAATGACTTTTGGACGGGAGACGTCCATTACAACGCAGACATTACATCGTAATGCCTTTGCAGCACAATGTTTACGACCCAGCTCATTTGAGGTGGATGTTAGTGTTTAAATTTTCTTGATATTTTAACAAACCTCTATTTCCATTGCAGAGGCAGAGTGGTTATGCTCTGTGGTCCTTTCAACAGAGTCACCAAGAACTACCGCTTTGCCTGTGCAATGGGAATGAGTAATATTGCACACACCTCCAATGACACCTGTGCTCAGTTAATCTCTCCTTACAATAAACATAGCCACTGTGACTTAATAGTATGTTTCCTCTGCTGGACTTGATGTAATTGGCTTGTTTTCTGTATGCCATTATATGAAAAAAAAGAAAAAGAGAAAAATATTGTTTAATTGATATGAAGTGTTGTTGTTCTCCTATAAAAAAATGACGTTAGTGAAATGTTATTGCACATAATTTTCCAGCACATTTGGCACTTTGAACATTGATTTTATTGTATTTGCTTGTTGAAGTTTAATTTAAATGGTTTGCTGTTTGTTTTTACCTACAAATGAATGAAGGTTAAGGTTAAATACACTGGAATTATTTGTAAAGCTTACCTTTTTGAGGGTTTTCTTTTGAAAATTCAGCAAGTTCTATTGTTGGTGGTTGGTTTTTATTTCCTAGCCTATTGATCAACATAGGCCTTTTTCTTGCTTTATTGGTTCCGAAAAAAGTGATTAAAAATAAGAATTAATTTATGGATTTCTAAAGATTTACTATTACCCTGCAGTGTAAAAGATTAGTGCTTTTCAATGCTTGTGCACTTTAAACCTACAATTTATCCCAAAATATATATTGGATATATTTTTATTTAGTTTGGCTTACTTTTTTTCACATTTTGCTTTGGTTTTTGAGTTTTATATTTTTTGTGCAATTTATTTAAAAAAAATATATGGCTTAAAGTTTACCTTGTAACAATGGTTTTCTCCCGAGGGGCTGCTCTTTATTAGATTAGTGGCTTTAGGGTGTTTCCTGTATTCTTTTTGGAATATACAGTTTTCTAAGTAGCCTGCAAAAAATAGATTTTGCTCTTGAAACATGATAAAAAGACATTTTCTTTTTTAAGTGACTCATACTTGTGATGCTAAGTTACATATACACAACATATAAATGGAGGGTGGGTCCTCCTCTGTTGGTGTTGTTTAACCTTTCTTCTGTGGAGAAGATTTAATGATAAAAAGTTTCATTGTTAGCATTTCAAATATTTGATATTTTTATGCTAATATAAGTAATTATCAGCTTTAATTTGCGATCTGCACATTTGCCCCACCACCATCCAACACTTTCCCTGAGGCCAGCACAGATAGGAGTAGGAATAATACATCTTTCCCCTCCACCATCCAACACTTTCCCTGAGGCAAACACAAGTCGGAGTAGGAATAGCAAATTTGCCCCCATCACCATCCAACACTTTTCCTAAGGCAAACACAGGTTGGAGTTGGAATAGTAAATTTCCCCTCACCACCATCCAACACTTTTCCTAAGGCAAGCAGAGGTTGGAATAGGAATAGTAAAATTGCCCCCACCACTATCCAGCTCTTCACTTGTGGCAAACACAGGTCAGAGTAGGAATAGTAAATTCCCCCAACCACCATCCAACACTTTCCCTGAGGCAAGCACAGGTCGCAGTAGGAATAGTAAATTTTCCCCCACCACCATCCAACACTTTACCTGAGGCAAACATAGGTCTGAGTGGGAATAGTAAATTTGCCCGACAACCATCCAACACTTTCCCTGAGGCAAATACAGGTCGCAGTAGGAATAGTACATTTTCCCCACCACCATCCAACACTTTCCCTGAGACAAACACCTGTCAGTGTTGGAACAGTAAATGTGACCCACCACGATCCAACACTTTCCCTGATGCAAGCACAGGTCAGAGTAGGAATAGTAAATTTGCCCCCAATACCATCCGACCCTTTCCCTCAGGCAAACACAGGTCAGAGTAGGAATAGTAAATTTGCCCCCACCACCATGCAGCACTTTCCCTGAGGCAAACACCAGTTAGTGTTGGAATAGTAAATCTTCCCCCACCACCATCCAGCACTTTCCCTAAGGCAAACACAGGTCAGTGTAGGAATAGTAAATTCCCCCAACCACCATCGAACACTTTCCCTGAGGCAAGCACAAATCAGAGTAGGAATTGTACACTTGCCCCCACCCCCATCCAACATCTTTCCCTGAGGCAAACACAAAGGTTATCTTTTGAACAATTTCTTCCCATCTCTTTTTTTGTGTAATACTTTAATTTAATTTTAAAATGAATATATACATTCTTTTTAACAAGCCTATATTTATTTATTTCTCGTAAAATTTATATTTTTTTGTTACTTACTGATTAAAGGTTTTATTTGCTGGGTAATATCTCTTTTTAATTTGTTGCTGGTTTTGAAATTCAGCAAATGCTGTAAAACATTTTTTTAAACATGTTTTAGCATTTCTGAATTATGTGTTAATATTGTGTTCCTTAAATGCTTAAATTGCTTACTTACTTCTGTCTGTAGATGGCACTGTTTGGCTTATCAAATGCTCTATTCTTTTCTGGCTCGTAAAATGCATGTAGTCACCGTGGAAGTCAGTTTACTACTGTGCTCAAAATGGAGGAAGGCTGTTTTTATAAGTTTTTTTTTTAGGGTAAAGAAAAATTTAAAAGAAAATATGTTTTAAAAACAGTTTTTCAGCATGATTCAGAAGCTGACCGAACGTATAATTAATTTGTTATGTTTAAAAATGTTCTCTAAATCATTTATTCATGAAATGTCAGCCATTTTGTCAAGTTGTGGAATGAGGGGTATTCATAAAAATAGTTGAAGGACTTTTGTTTGTTTGTTGTTCAAAATGGTGGCTTTAAAATCTCTCTTTTTCTCTGTTTGCACGCTGTAAAAATTAATTATCCTGGATTTTTTAACTATTGTTTACCTTTTTATGTTAATAATCGGGTATTTAATAGGATTGGAACATTCTAAAGCACACGAGTATTAATATTAAGACCTGAGTATTTATTTTAATACCCGAGTATTAATACACTCCCCCACCCAAAACCCCTATTTCCCTCACATCCCGTTCCAGGGGTTATTTATACTTTCTTTTTTTTAAAAATGAAAATATTTGAGAGTAAAAATAAAATATGTGTAAAATAGTATGCATAGTATTAGTATGCATTGCAACGGATTCCGTTGTAATGGTAGTTTTAGTGTATGCCTATGAACATGCGATGTAATGGTATGAGTTGTAAAAACATGCGATGTAATGGTAGTTGCGATGTAAAAACCGTGTTGCAAAAGCATGCGTTGTAATGGTTTGTGTTGTATCATCATATATTCCACATCATTTCAAGGCAGTGATAAGCCACTTAACGTGGCTTAATGCTGCCTTGTAAATAAGGCCCCCTTTCATGCTGTACTTAGTGTTGTGGGAAATGGGTGTTGTGGTGGGCGTTCCACTGCAACACCCATTGATTTTGACGCTGCCCCCTATTTACTAGGGCAGCATAAATAGGAGACAGCGCCAAAATTAAGACAAGGGAAGACCTGGTCTTAAACAGGCGAAACATGGAGAAATGCTTTATTTCTCCTAGTTTTTGCTGTTTCGATGTTTGCTGCTCTTGTACAGCACAGATAGGAACAACAGCAAATTGCCTGTGATTGCTTATTTTCAAGAAGGTCCCCCTTTCGGCACATAAACAATCATTTTACAAAAATGCAATTTTGCAACTTCTATGCATTAAGCAGCATACATATTGGTTATAAAATGGTATTTAAAGATTGTTTATATGCAGGAAGGAGTACCTTCCTGCACATAAACAATTTCCCCCTCAACACAGGCACCCTTGCATTATGGTGCAAGGGTCCCCGCGTTGGCGCTAGGCTACTAAGTTTAGCTCCAGCGCAGGGGGAAACGCAGGGTTGCACCATATTCTTGTAAATATGGTGCAGCCCTGTGTTTCTAAAGTGACAAAGCGTGTCGTTAGCCTTCTTGAATTAACGGCACTTTATTGTAAATATGCTCCCCAGTGTGCACCGTCCTCTCATCCTCCCAACCTGAGCTCCCAGCCCCGCCCAACCATAACCCAACCCACAGCAACCAAATAAAATGATAATAACCTTGTTATTGTTTTATTTTTTCCCTTTTCACTGCTTTATGAGCAGTGGGGCGACGCTCCTCCACCTTAGCGGAGGAGCAGCCATTGCCTACTTCTGAGAGGACTTAATTTAGTAAAATTGGGAGCATCGTTATCTCCACCTGGAACAAAACTTTCAAAAGTTGAAAAAACACTTTCATCAAATATCGTGGTTCATTACTCGTTCCAACTCTTGAAATAAGCACTCCTACTTCTTTGAAAAAATTAAGGGGTCTATTAGGATGGCAGGCGGAAATTCACACATGACCGTCATGGTAGCGTGAAAAGACCGCTCACCAGGACCGCGGCATAACCGCCGGTCAAATTAGTATGCTCCGCAATCAAAATCCGACCACAGCGGTATGATCGCGGCCTTTAACATTGCAGCGGTTGCTGCTGCCAGCAGCACTGCCGCGATGTCAAAAGGAGCATGTCCTGCATGTCCCTGCACTGCGTGGCAGGCACTGCACAATGCCTGCCACCTGGTACAGGGACATGTAGGGGGGTACCATGGGTACCCCCCAAGTGCACCCACACACCCTCAACACATTGGGGGCCCGCAATCGGCCCCCAGAGACATTCTCTGCATGCCTTTCCATGGCGGTTCCACCGCAGCGGAAAGGCTGGCTACCGCCGGCATCATAATCATGCCGGCGGAGCCTGGCCCTGCCCCATTTTAGAGGTCCAGCTTCGCTCGCCAGGCAAGCGTGCGGACTGCTACCGGTGGAAAAGTGGCAGGCGGAATTTCTCACCGCCGTGGTCATCACCGCCATGCTAATGTGACCAGCGGTTTTCCGGGTTTCGATCGCGGACGGATGGCCGCCACCGGCCCGAGCGTTGTCACCATCGGCCTGGTGGCGGCCTTTAACATTGCAGCGGTTACTGCTGCCAGCAGCACTGCCGCGATGTCAAAAGGAGCATGTCCTGCATGTCCCTGCAATGCGTTGTCACCATCGGCCTGGTGGCGGCCATCCTTCCGCCATCCTAATAGAACCCTAAGTTATTTGTGATTACAGGGCAGATGTGGCAATTCATTTTTTTCGCGAATACCCAGTACATTTCCCTTTAACCTCATTTGACGTACCTGTCTGTTTTGTGACACACAAAGTCCAACATAGGTAATAGAGTCCCCCTCTCAAATATGATGTCCCCTTGGTATTGAGTACAGTTATAACTTGTATAACTGGCCAGCATTTTTGTAGTAGTGTAATGACTGGCACAAAAACAACATTTACACTTAGTTCTTCATTATAAGTGGCTCAGAAAATGGCTCTTGTTCTTCCCGCCTGCAGAGTTGCCGAAACAGGAGATATCGGTTAGTCTGGAGGTGTGGAAAATATAGGCCATTACAAGTGGAACTTGAGGCCCCCCTTAGAAATGAAGAACTACCAGTGCAATAAATAAGTCCAAGTCTAATTCCCAAATAATCTGTCGTTTTGCCCAAGATTTTCCAAGAGAAAATATAAACATTTCAGCTGGAACACCGAGATCTCATAATTCCTATGGACAGTAGCGACTCCTGGAGGAAGTGCTGTGGGGTGCTGGGTGGGGGAGGGGCACGGTAGAGAGTAGTAAACTATGGCATACAGCAGATCGGAGGTAAGTAAACAAATAAATGAATAAAACATATTTTGTTGCACTGTACATCATATTATAAAAAGTCCACATTAGGGTCAGGAAAGAGAGCGCATGGAATGATATCCAAATCCAGAAGTGTGATTTCTTGAAAAAGTTTCTCTTTATTTTTCTTAAAAGGATTTCTCTTTATTTTCTCAAAGGCAAAGATTCAAAGCCAACGCGTTTTGTCTCCTATAGAGACTTCTGTACAGTGCTGGACCATTTTGTATGTAATGTTGTTGTAGGACTTGTTCCTAGTTACGGAGTATAGAGGGGAGTGCTCCTTGGTTCCCTGCACTACTTGACATTTTGGGACACTATTCATTTGTTAGGTGCGGTCTCTTAGCCTCTACCCTCATCTGTTTGGTATATCCTTTTGGCGTGCTGACACATGGCATTGGGGTGCCATTGAAGTGTTGTGATCCAGCTGTGCTTGTGGGTGCTTCCTGCGGTGTGGTCTGTTGCAGGCTCTGTGTTCTCCTCTAAGTAGCTTGGCTGCCTGGGTCCTGGTGGTGAGTTGCATGGGATGTCCATGGGGTGTTGTAGGGCGTCGGTGTCGAAGGTGTGGTGGTCCTCTCCGGCATCACTGATGTGTTGTCTTCTGTGCTCTGCTGGAGGTGTTGTGTGCCCCTCTGCAATGTGAAGGGGAGATGCATGTTGACATTGTATTGACATGTAGATTGGCGCAATGTTCTGTTTTACATGCAGACTGTCTGACAATGTACATTGTGACTATTTGGGAGGTTCTGAGTACTGCTGCGGGACAGTGTACATTTGGACTACATGACGGATGTGAGGTCGTACGCGTATTTTCCATTTCACAGTTTCCTTCTCTGTCAGATGTAGTAGGCATGTTTCTGTGTGTGTGCGGAGCCAGTTGTTTCCTCTGTTCTGCAGTGTCGGCTTTGCGCATTGTACTACGTTGTCGTCAATGTGGATGTGCTGTGATTGCTATGTGTGTCTGCTGCAGTGTTCCACGGGGATAAGGGACATGATCAAGGGTAATTGTGGGTGTGCAGTGTGCTATACTTGATTGTGCATGTGTGCCATTGTGCCCATCTCCCCTGTCCCCCCTTTCCCTGGTCGTTCCTCACCCTGTTGTTGTTGTGTCAGGTCCTCTCAAGCTGTGTCCGTTCTCCCCCCTTCTTGCATTGTCTACACACTGATGACTGGCCTCCATTTCCTCCTGCTCCTCCTGTGGCACAGGACTCCCACCTTCTGTCGCTGTTGCTGCCTTACTGTTGGCAGCGTGTTTGTGCCTGGTAGAGGTTTCCAGGTCATGCCAGTGCCTCTTGGCATCATCCATTGTCCTCCTTGACACTCCGGTTGCATTTCAGGTAGTCTGATTGTGGGACAGTTGCTGGTAGAGTTATGTCACCTCCGTGACGCTGGTCTTGTGTTTCTGTGGACTGCACCCCGTCTTCCTCTCCCTCTTCTCCCTGACCTTCCCCGACCCCGTTGTACCTTGCTGGTGGTCTGTGGGGCTTGAGGGGTTTGCGTTGGCCTCTGCGCTCGTTCAGGATGCATTCATGGTGCTGTGCACTTTGGATTGTTTCTGGTGTGTTTTTCTTGTTCTGCTTTTATTGTGCATTTTCCTGCCAGACGCGTGGGATTTGCAGGCCGGTGGCTGTTTTTTGCAACTTTTTTATCGAGCTTGGCATCATCGCAGCTTTTTTTGCATTGGTGTTTCACATTTTTGCGGCGTGGCGTTGTTTTTGACCCGGCCATTTGACACATTATCTGGTGACTGTCACATGGTACCATCGTGTTGTGAATACTTGGTTAACACGGCGTAAATTTCCTGTGATGGACTGCGATGTTGGGAGTTGCGTTAAGTAACTTTTGCGATGATTATCACACGTTCTTGCTAATATGCCCCTGAGATTTTTGTAGGCAAACACACTTCTTGACTGGCACTAAATGCTTAATAGATACATTTTGAATTTGAATGTCTTCAATTTTACTTCCAAATTAACTCATGAAATTTGTAACTCAAATTCCTATGGACCCTAGAAAGATTGTTCTCCTTTTGCCTAAATAATACTGAGCATTTACGCCTGTAATTTCAGTATTGTTTTACCATCAGTGGATTTTCAAAAATCCCACGGTGTAGTCATCGAAATGTATGCTAGTAGCACAGATCCCTGTTAGTACTATTTTACATTCATTCTTGTCAAATATCTTCACAGAAATAAAGATAGTGGATCTTGGAAGTTTTCCATGAAACATTTTTTTCTCTCCTTGAAAGTTGCATTTCTTGTTGGAGAAACCTTTGCTCTACTCATGCATTTTGGGTTTATTGTCATCGTTCTCCCATACTGGAGCCCACTCTTAGTTCAAGATTTTGGTTAGCAGATTTATGTTGGAGGGAGGCCCACCGGGTAGTCGGGGAGGCTATTCCGGGGCACCTTCCTACCGCAAAGTTATAGCCGAGCGCCGCTGAGAAGCCCCCTCGGGGAGGTCTTCTCCTATGATCGTACTAGGCCCAGCAACACCACCACACAGGACTCAATATCAGTTGCGTAACTTGGTTCTTTATCAGCAGTAATACGTTCAATATTTACAGTGGGATCGAGGGATCCGGAAAGAGTCTCAATGTCTGTTAGATGGATAGGGTAGTGGGACAGTCTTAGTATCAACCAGGTACGGGAGGGCTCTGCGCCAGACCTTGAGTGCTGGTCTCAGAGCGGCTCGGACGCGGGGAGCCGCGACGGCGTCTGCAGGGCTCGGGTGGTAGTTCCGCTTAGGTCGAGCCGCGACGCAGTCAGCAGGGCTCCGGTGGTAGGTCCGCTTCGGTCGAGCCGCGACGAGGTCAGCTGGGCTCTGATGGTAATGTTCAACAAGGTCGGGCCGCGATGGCGTCAGCAGGGCCCCAAGGTTCGTGAAGGTCTTTAAGCACGGTGGAGCCGCGACGTCATCAGCAGGGCTCAAGTGGTGGGTTCAGGGTGAGTCTTCCTCCGTAGGGTCAGCCGCGATCCGATCAGCAGGGCTCTTGACTCCAGGATACAACTACAGCCCTGTTGTTGGGTCGCCCCAGATATAGGACGGGAGCCCTTTGATGTCCGGACCCTTGCGCCCGGAGGGGGCGGAGAGGCCGAGTAGGGAGCGGCTAGACGCCCAGCAGGAGAGGCGCCAGGCCCCAGAGAGCTGTGGGGCGATCGCACCTAGGTGTGGAAGGACGGTTGGGGGTCCCATCGATACTGCCCTCTGCCGGGAGTGGGAAGGGCTCATGTGGTATCCCCCGGGCCAGGGGTTGGCGTCTCGATGTCGGGCCTCGCTGGGACCGAGGCCGGGTAGAGCAGGGTCACGCAGGTGGTCACGTGAAGTTACGTATAATCCAAAATGGAGGAGCCCCGATGTGCATGGGACCTCGTGCGGCTTAGCGCGGAGAAACAGGACCACGCCACGAGGCCAGCTCCCACATGCGTCCCCCCCAGCTGAAGGCAGGGAGAGTCACCCATCTCCTCGCCGAGGCGGAAGAATCGGGACAGGCCGTCAGCATTGGCGTGGTCGTTGCCGGGCCGGTGTTCTACAGTGAAGTCCATCCCTTGCAGCGAGATGGACCAGCGTAACAGCTTGGGGTTCTCGCCCCGCATTTGCATGAGCCACCGCAAGGGCCGGTGGTCAGTCTGGACCCTGAAGTGGGTGCCGAAGAGGTAGGGCCGGAGCTTCTTGAGAGCCCATACCACGGCGAAGGCCTCCCGCTCGATGGTGCTCCACCTCTGTTCTCGCGGCAGGAGTCGGCGGCTGATAAAGGCCACCGGTCGGTCGAGGCCCTTGGCGTCCAGCTGGGAGAGGACCGCCCCGACCCCGTACTCCGATGCATCGGTCTGGACTACAAATTCCTTGCTGTAGTCGGGGGCCTGGAGCACAGGGGCAGCGCACATGGCCGCCTTGAGAGCATCAAACGCGGTCTGACAGCGAGGCGTCCAGTGCACCACCTTGGGCTGTTTCTTTGAGGTGAGTTCCGTAAGGGGGCCCACAATGCTGCCATAATCCTTGATGAAGCGACGGTAGTAGCCTGTGAGGCCCAGGAAGGCCCAGACAGCGGTTTGGGTTGCGGGGGGCTCCCACGCCTGGATGGCGTCGACTTTTAACTGGAGGGGTGCCACCTGGCCACTCCCCACCTGGTGGCCCAGATAGGTCACAGATCCTTGACCGATCTGGCATTTACTGGCCTTAATGGTGAGCCCGGCTCTTTGGAGAGCGGCCAGGACTTCCCCAAGGTGTCCTTAGGTGTGCGGCCCAGTGGTCGCTGAAGACAGCAATGTCATCGAGGTAGGCCGCGCTGAAGGCTTCTAGTCCGGCCAGGACCTTGTTTACTAGCCTCTGAAAGGTCGCTGGGGCGTTCTTCATACCGAAGGGCATTACCCGAAAGTGGTAGTGCCCATCGGGGGTGGAGAAGGCTGATCGTTCTTGGGCGCCAGGAGTGAGCTTGATCTGCCAGTACCCAGCGGTGAGATCAAAGGTGCTTAGGTAGCGGGCGGCCCCTAAGCGATCGATCAGCTCGTCGGCTCGTGGCAAGGGGTGGGCATCGGTCTTGGTGACTGCGTTCAGGCCCCGGTAGTCGACACAAAATCTGAGTTCGGGGGCCATGCCGGGGGCGGCGGCCTTCGGCACCAAGACTACCGGGCTGGCCCACGGACTGTCGGAGGCTCGATGACTCCGAGGGCGAGCATCTTGGCGACCTCGGTCTTTATGCAGGCTCGGACTCGGTCAGGTACTCTATAAGCACGGTGTCGTACAGGGGGGCTGTCCCCCGTGTCCACGTCGTGGACGCACCAGTGGGTCACCCCGGACGTGAGGGAGAAGAGGGCAGCGAAGGGTTGCAGCAGCTTCTGGCAATCATGGCGCTGTTCTGGTGTCAGGGTGGCGGAGAGGCGGACGCCCTCCAAGGAGCCGTCTTGGCCCGAGGACCCCAGGAGGTCTGGTAGGGGCTCGGAGTCACTTTCACCCCCATCGTCGGTAGCCAGCAGTAGGCTTAGTTCAGTTCGGGCAAAGTGGGGCTTGAGCCGGTTGGCGTGCAGGACCCGGAGGGGGTTCCGCGGGGACTCCATGTCGACCAGGTAGGTGACGGGGCTCTTCCTCTTAACTACCTTGAAGGGCCCGGTCCACTTGTCCTGCAGGGCGCAGGGGTCCACGGGTGACATGACCCAGACTTGCTGGCCTGGCTCAAACTCGACGGTTGAGGCATTTTCGTCATACCAGCGTTTCATGTCTTCTTGACTGGCTTCGAGGTTGGCTTCGGCCAGGGCCCGGAACTTCCGAGTCTGGTTCCGCAGGGTCAGGAGGTAACGGTAGACGTCGGGGGGGGGCATCTTGGACGTTCGCCTCCCAGCCCTCCTTGACCAGGCTGAGGGGCCCTCGGACGGGGTGCCCATACAACAGTTCGAAGGGGCTGAAGCCCAGGGATTTCTGTGGTACCTCCCGATAGGCGAACAGGAGGCAGGGCAGCAGGACATCCCATCTCCTCCTTAGGGGCTCTTCCAGGCCCTTGATCATCCCCTTCAGGGTTCGGTTGAACCGCTCGACCAGTCCGTTCCCCTGGGGGTGGTAAGGGGTGGTGAATTTATATGTGACCCCACATTGTTGCCAGAGGGATCTCATGTACTTCGAAATAAAGTTTGGATTGTTTCTGGTGTGTTTTTCTTGTTCTGCTTTTATTGTGCATTTTCCTGCCAGACGCGTGGGATTTGCAGGCCGGTGGCTGTTTTTTGCATCTTTTTTTATCGAGCTTGGCATCATCGCAGCTTTTTTTGCATTGGTGTTTCACATTTTTGCGGCGTGGCGTTGTTTTTGACCCGGCCATTTGACACATTATCTGGTGACTATCACATGGTACCATCGTGTTGTGAATACTTGGTTAACACGGCGTAAATTTCCTGTGATGGACTGCGATGTTGGGAGTTGCGTTAAGTAACTTTTGCGATGATTATCACACGTTCTTGCTAATATGCCCCTGAGATTTTTGTAGGCAAACACACTTCTTGACTTGCACTAAATGCTTAATAGATACATTTTGAATTTGAATGTCTTCAATTTTACTTCCAAATTAACTCATGAAATTTGTAACTCAAATTCCTATGGACCCTAGAAAGATTGTTCTCCTTTTGCCTAAATAATACTGAGCATTTACGCCTGTAATTTCAGTATTGTTTTACCATCAGTGGATTTTCAAAAATCCCACGGTGTAGTCATCGAAATGTATGCTAGTAGCACAGATCCCTGTTAGTACTATTTTACATTCATTCTTGTCAAATATCTTCACAGAAATAAAGATAGTGGATCTTGGAAGTTTTCCATGAAACATTTTTTTCTCTCCTGGAAAGTTGCATTTCTTGTTGGAGAAACCTTTGCCCTACTCATGCATTTTGGGTTTATTGTCATCGTTCTCCCATACTGGAGCCCACTCTTAGTTCAAGATTTTGGTTAGCAGATTTATGTTGGAGGGAGGCCCACTGGGTAGTCGGGGAGGCTATTCCGGGGCACCTTCCTACCGCAAAGTTATAGCCGAGTGCCGCTGAGAAGCCCCCTCGGGGAGGTCTTCTCCTATGATCGTACTAGGCCCAGCAACACCACCACACAGGACTCAATATCAGTTGCGTAACTTGGTTCTTTATCAGCAGTAATACGTTCAATATTTACAGTGGGATCGAGGGATCCGGTAAGAGTCTCAATGTCTGTTAGATGGATAGGGTAGCGGGACAGTCTTAGTATCAACCAGGTACGGGAGGGCTATGCACCAGACCTTGAGTGCTGGTCTCAGAGCGGCTCGGACGCGGGGAGCCGCGACGGCGTCTGCAGGGCTCGGGTGGTAGTTCCGCTTAGGTCGAGCCGCGACGCAGTCAGCAGGGCTCCGGTGGTAGGTCCGCTTCGGTCGAGCCGCGACGAGTTCAGCTGGGCTTTGATGGTAATGTTCAACAAGGTCGGGCCGCGATGGCGTCAGCAGGGCCCCAAGGTTCGTGAAGGTCTTTAAGCACGGTGGAGCCGCGACGTCGTCAGCAGGGCTCAAGTGGTGGGTTCAGGGTGAGTCTTCCTCCGTAGGGTCAGCCGCGATCCGATCAGCAGGGCTCTTGACTCCAGGATACAACTACTGCCCTGTTGTTGGGTCGCCCCAGATATAGGACGGGAGCCCTTTGATGTCCGGACCCTTGCGCCCGGAGGGGGCGGAGAGGCCGAGTAGGGAGCGGCTAGACGCCCAGCAGGAGAGGCGCCAGGCCCCAGAGAGCTGTGGGGCGATCGCACCTAGGTGTGGAAGGACGGTTGGGGGTCCCATCGATACTGCCCTCTGCCGGGAGTGGGAAGGGCTCATGTGGTATCCCCCGGGCCAGGGGTTGGCGTCTCGATGTCGGGCCTCGCTGGGACCGAGGCCGGGTAGAGCAGGGTCACGCAGGTGGTCACGTGAAGTGACGTATAATCCAAAATGGAGGAGCCCCGATGTGCATGGGACCTCGTGTGGCTTAGCGCGGGGAAACAGGACCACGCCACGAGGCCGGCTCCCACAATTTATGTCTCCACGGTGGAACTGTCTATGCGACATGTGTGTGGATAGGCATGGAATTCTGCCTGCCCTATGCCCAATATTTGTGTCTGCAACTACTATGATGTGCCCTTTCCTGTCCATAACAATGAACGTCCAACTGCAGAAATATCTGTATAGCAGAGGATTTTTACCACTTAAAGGTTTAGGGGTCGATTCTGATCCGGGTCG
This sequence comes from Triturus cristatus, assembly GCF_964204655.1. Taxonomy (NCBI): domain Eukaryota; kingdom Metazoa; phylum Chordata; class Amphibia; order Caudata; family Salamandridae; genus Triturus; species Triturus cristatus. Next base: position 754,159,603 of record NC_140589.1, read on the forward strand.
GACAGCCCTCCGAGAGCTGTTCGTAGCCTTGCCTTACGACCGACACGTCCCGGGAGCCGGTCCGTCCGGGCAATGAAGTACGATGCGCATAACTGACACAATTCCGTCCGACACGTAGGCTGCGATTCCAGCAGCATTTCCCATACGAGCCTTACCTCCGAACGCCGATTCGAGTCGCCCGGAAGCAGTTCCCACAGCACTTTCTGGCCAGACAAGTACGATGCGCAAATCATACGTGCCGGACGGCTCGCCACTAGCAGCACATCACAGCATACTTGGAGAGCTGCATATCAAGTCCGATTCACGCCACAACACAATCCACGGCTATGAGACGGACCAATTCTCAACGTGTACGAGACAGAGCAACGAGCAGCAAGTACAAGACGAACCAACTATGAATCCCATCGCGCAGGTCATCCCAGTACTATACATCTATGACCGGATCAGGAACAGATGCGCACTACGCAGACGGTCAGTCAGAGACCCCCACAAATAAACATCAAGAACACGTGGAATGCCACACGCACATGGGGGGTCAAATCCCTTGCAAAAGCAAAACCACAGTGGTAGCATGGTCCCCACTACCAGCAGTCACCACACCTAGGGGGGGTGCCCATCACCACTTCTCTCCCCACTCATAGGGGGATGTATGCCCTGCACCACTCCCCTCCCCACTCATAGGGGTATATATACCCTGCACCACTACCCTCCCCACTCATAGGGGGATGTATGCCCTGCACCACTACCCTCCCCACTCATAGGGGGATGTATGCCCTGCACCACTACCCTCCCCACTCAAAGGGGGATGTATGCCCTGCACCCCTCCCCACAACTCATGAGGGGATGTATGTCCTGTACCAGTACCCTCCCCACTCATAGGGGGATGTATGCCCTGCACCACTACCCTCCCCACTCATAGGGGGATGTATGCCCTGCACCCCTCCCCACAACTCATACAGTGCTGTATGCCCTGCACCACTACCCTCCCCACTCATAGGGGGATGCATACCCTGCACCACTCCCCACAACACATACAGTGCTGTATGCCCTGCACCACTACCCTCCCCAATCATAGGGGGATGTATGCCCTGCACCACTACCCTCCCCACTCATAGGGGGATGTATGCCCTGCACCACTACCCTCCCCACTCAAAGGGGGATGTATGCCCTGCACCACTCCCCACAACTCATGAGGGGATGTATGTCCTGTACCAGTACCCTCCCCACTCATAGGGGGATGTATGCCCTGCACCACTACCCTCCCCACTCAAAGGGGGATGTATGCCCTGCACCCCTCCCCACAACTCATGAGGGGATGTATGTCCTGTACCAGTACCCTCCCCACTCATAGGGGGATGTATGCCCTGCACCACTACCCTCCCCACTCATAGGGGGATGTATGCCCTGCACCCCTCCCCACAACTCATACAGTGCTGTATGCCCTGCACCACTACCCTCCCCACTCATAGGGGGATGCATACCCTGCACCACTCCCCACAACACATACAGTGCTGTATGCCCTGCACCACTACCCTCCCCAATCATAGGGGGATGTATGCCCTGCACCACTACCCTCCCCACTCATAGGGGGATGTATGCCCTGCACCACTACCCTCCCCACTCAAAGGGGGATGTATGCCCTGCACCCCTCCCCACAACTCATGAGGGGATGTATGTCCTGTACCAGTACCCTCCCCACTCATAGGGGGATGTATGCCCTGCACCACTACCCTCCCCACTCATAGGGGGATGTATGCCCTGCACCCCTCCCCACAACTCATACAGTGCTGTATGCCCTGCACCACTACCCTCCCCACTCATAGGGGGATGCATACCCTGCACCACTCCCCACAACACATACAGTGCTGTATGCCCTGCACCACTACCCTCCCCAATCATAGGGGGATGTATGCCCTGCACCACTACCCTCCCCACTCATAGGGGGATGTATGCCCTGCACCACTACCCTCCCCACTCAAAGGGGGATGTATGCCCTGCACCACTCCCCACAACTCATGAGGGGATGTATGTCCTGTACCAGTACCCTCCCCACTCATAGGGGGATGTATGCCCTGCACCACTACCCTCCCCACTCATAGGGGGATGTATGCCCTGCACCCCTCCCCACAACTCATACAGTGCTGTATGCCCTGCACCACTACCCTCCCCACTCATAGGGGGATGTATGCCCTGCACCACTCCCCACAACGCATACAGTGCTGTATGCCCTGCACCACTACCCTCCCCACTCATAGGGGGATGTATGCCCTGTACCACTACTCTCCCCACTTATAGGGGGATGTATCCCCTGCACAACTACCCCCCCCCCACTCATAGGGGGATGTTTGCCCTGCACCACTACCCTCCCCACTCATAGGGGGATGTATGCCCTGCACCACTATCCTCCTCACTCATAGGGGGATGTATGCCCTGCACCACTACCCTCCCCACTCATAGGGGGATGTATGCCCTGCACCACTCCCCACAACTCATACAGTGCTGTATGCCCTGCACCACTACCCTCCCCACTCATAGGGGGGTGTATGCCCTGCACCACTACCCTCCCCACTAATCGGGGGATTTATGCCCTGCACCACTACCCTCCCCACTCATAGGGGGATGTATGCCCTGCACCACTCCCCACAACACATACAGTGCTGTATGCCCTGCACCACTACCTTCCCCACTCAAAGGGGGATGTATGTCCTGCACCACTACCCTCCCCACTCATAGGGGCTGTATGCCCTGCACCACTACCCTCCCCACTCATAGGTGGATGTATGCCCTGCACCACTCCCCACAACTCATAGGGGGCTGTATCACCAGACCAGCATTTGTGACTACTGCACCCAACACCACAACCAATGTTTTGGCAATGTGGTGGTTGTGCCACTTACAAACATAGACATGAGAGGCAATGAATGCTGTGTATCACAAGAACTCCCTCTGCCATGTGAAGACAAGCATTGGCCATGACCCCTGACAATGCCAACAGTGTACAATTAGACTGTGTGAAAAGGGAGCATCAAGATGCATACACATATCTCTACAAACAGACACACAAACTGCAGAATCCTGTTGAGGCTGTTGATGTTAGGTGACAAAGTCACATACCATGGCAGCATTGGGACATACCAAACATGATCAATCTGCAGGATGATGATCTACAAGACGCTTGGACAATAGGGACAATCACACAAACAACATCCCCCCCAATGGAACGCTGAAGCCACACCAATGCAGAGGCACAGATGTACAAACACAGACAGGCAGCCACACACTCCATATCATACACAACATGTGTGTGTGTGTCACAGTTTCCCCAGGCTACTGCACAACGCATTCCAGTGGGCTGAACTACAATGACACACGTGTTCACTGTGCCATACAAAAGTAAGTCTTTGACTGGGCACACCTGGGGGGGCAAGCAGGCATTGTCAGGTAAGCGGGATCACAAAGGATTCATGTGACACAAGGTGGGTGGAACAGCTACCAACATAGCAAGAGACAGACCCAACACAGCACTACCCTCTAGTCCCCTATATTTGTGGTGCATTAGCCTGTACGCCAATCCCACTGTGATGATAAAGCTAGGTTTTCCCCATACTGCGTAGCACAGTCAGATGTGTGTCCTGGGTCATGTGTCCGGGACCACAAACTCAGATCACACCTCCATAAACACACATCACTGGCCATGGCTTGCAAACAATGGGCAAAAAGTAGTTATGGGCCCAGACATGAAACAACTCCCATTTTGCAAACATCAACACCACACACCTTGATCTGCAAGAATGTGCATCAGCTAGGCACACAGGGACCGGTGCTATTGCTCATGAACACATGACAATCCCAGGGGTGGTGGGGGGATTAAAGGTACCCACAAATCCTCACACATGGGCTGACAACAACACCTGTGAAGGTCTGCCACACTGCATAGCATGCGGCACATCGACATTACGTGAAAACTACACATTTCATTCCGAACCCTGCCAGACACATCTACACCAATGTTGAACCACAGGAGAGCCACAACGCACAAATGTCGACACCTTCCAACATAGCAGCAATGACCCTGATGATAGGGAGTAGTCACACACACACACACACACAAGTGAGCTTGTCAATGACATATACCACATAGGGAAAACAACATGATGTTGCTAACACATAAGTGCCAATGGTAATCCAGAATGTCTCCCACGTGTTTTGGGCAACAACCCTGGAATTTACTAATGAAACATCCAGGGATGACAGCCTAATTATCAGTAGTGTGTCATGCACCTACATCCCAGAAAAGGCAGGGCAAAGAAGTTACATGAACACAGGCCAAGTCAGCAAATCCACAAAACGGGTACATCTTTCTGGAACACAGGCTGCGTCCAGAAAAGGGAAGTGAACACACACAGACATGCTCACACAACACACACCATGTGCCCAGGCAATGTCATGGAATGACACAATGCCATGATGGGACTGCACTCCTGGGGAAGGTCAGCTGTGCCACATTTTGTCTGTGCAGGCTCCTGTCATGCCAGCACAAGACTTGCCCAGTGATCCAACTACTACAACTCAAGAAAAGCAATGGGCACATAAGCTTGTGTACGGGAGTTCTCCCTCAGTCATCTGCACATATGCAATACACATGTAGACCAAGTTGGACAGATGACACAGATGACTTGTGTAACATGGATGCACAAACATGCCTGTCCAGTGGAGATTGCCCAAGTCAGGGAATCTTACCATGTGCCCAAATGTAAGCACAACTTTTGTGCAACAGTGTATGCCAAAAATGTCAAGTAGCAAACCCACAGATAAATTCCTGGTCACAACATTTTGCCATCATTACACCCTGAAATTGCAGCTAAGGATGTCATGGATACATAGCAGAAAAGTACACATACCCCATAGACCACATGGAGTACATCACATCAACAACTCATTCTGTTATACCTTTAAAACACCTGTACAACAGCAAGTCCATGACACTCATCATAGACATCATGTACATTTGAAGCAACACCACTGGATAACAAAAAATGGCTTTATTAAGCACATAACTGATTGAAACTGTTAAGTCCACATTGTCAAAAGGCCAATGGCCAGTCCATGTTAGGAGTCCTCCCAGGGTGAAATGTGACAAGTTGTCACCCATCGCTTGCCTGCACTGCTATGGGCAGGGGCCATCTCCCCTTGGAGGGGCAGGCCAGGCACCGCAGGGACAGGATCAGGGGACAGCAGAATGGGGCAGGGGAGGGCTGGTGGGTGCAGGAGTGTCACTGGCAACTGCAGCGGAGGCGTCTGGCACTGTGGGCACCGTCACCACGGCATGGCCCAAGTCCAATGGGGTGTGTACTGACATCAATGCAGGGCCCAAGTCAGGCGGGGTTGTTACCGGCACCACTGCAGTGGGCAGGTCAGATGGTTGGGATGGGGCCTCCACTGCAGTGCAAAACTCCAAGGGAGTGTCATGGGGCTCAAGTGAGGTTGGCAGGACAGAGGGGAGGGACTCGGTCCCCACATCAGTGGCAGGAACAGGCTGAGCATGTGAGGTGGGGGTGGAAGTGCATGTGGTAGGAGAGGATGGCCTAATCATTTTGGGGATGCAGTATTGGTGTTTAGGGGAACCAGGGGCAGGGTGTGGTGGGGGACCTGTGGAGTGGTGGCCTGGGGGCTGCAGGAAGGAGAATGTGACTTTGACCTGTGGGATTGGGGGGGTCTGGCTCTTCCTGCACCAGAGGGGCTTGCTGATGGGGGCCTCAGTGTCTGGGCACCTGGGGGAGGGTGTCTGTGTGGCAGGGGAACTCCCCCCTGTGCGTGGTGACTTCCTCTTCCCCTTGTGCGTCTGAGCAGATGGATCGGTGGGGAAGAGGCCAAGGTCACAGAGGAAGAGCTGCTTGGAAGTGGGGGTTGCAGGTGAGGCAGGGGAAGTGCTTTTGGAGGAAGAGGCATCTGAGGTCTGCGGAGTGCTCGTGGATGCCTGTTTGTGTGTCGGTGACCCATCCCCTGTGTGTGTGCCATCAGTCCCTGGAGTGTGCTTGCCTGTGGATTTTGTTTTGGACTTGCGTGATTGTGTGCTGCCTGGGTCTGTTGTGGTGCGTGCTGGTGCTGGTGTGTGTGTGCGTTGGTCTGGTAGGGTAGCAGGGACTGTGGGTGGTGCAGAGGTAGGAGGGGTGAGGGACTGTTGGAGGAGGGACACTGCTGCCATCTATGTGGAGGCCATGGACTGAATGGTCCGATGTAGGGCAGACAGCTTGGATGAGATGCCCTCCATGAAGGACACCAGTTGAGTCAACAGAGTGGTGTGGGAATGGAGGACACTCATCATTGCTGTCTGCCCTACATGGAGCTGCTTCAGTAAGTCCACAGACTCCACACTGAGGGCAGCAGGGGAGACTGGGGCAGAGGGTGCGGTGCCTGGACCAAAGGAGACATGTTCCCTCACAAGGGGGCCTCCGTGGACATCTGGGATGACGGCAGATGGGAGGGTGGAGATGGTGGTGGTGTCGGGGACAGACTTGCTAGGTGTTGTCTGGGGTCTGCTAACACCCGTCTCCACAAGGGAGTCCTCACTGGAGATGCTGTGTTCCTCAGCAGAGGTGTTTGTACCTGAGGTCTCCTCTGTGTGGCTTCCCTCACCCTCTGTGCTGCTGGGTCCCTCCAACTCCTCTGAAGCTGACCCAGTCTGGCTCTGTGGCTCCTCTTGGTCCATGGAGCTGTCTCCTCCAGTATTCGTCGATGTATCTGCAATCAATCGGTATAAACAGATCCACATCAGTCACCTGTTTCACCTGACAAATCACAGTCGGTAAAGCACATCACAGAGTACGGCTTTGCATCAAGTGCCAGATATTGCGAACAGTGGAGACATCATTTGGAAATGACACCTGTCAGTCTGCAAGTCAACCATGCCCCTCAGATCCTGCCCATCTATTGACCCATCTGCCTGGGACATGTTGTCTGCCACTTCTCATATGTGTGCACAAGCACCACATAGACATATCTCTGAACTGCAGGACTCGTGATTTAAATCTGCCTGGACTAACACATGCCATCTCCTGCCTCAGCCTCAGTACATGTGTCATGAGAAGGGATGGCAAAACACCTTGTCAGTAAAATGGATATGCTTCACTCACAAGACACCATGATGTGCACATGTCTTGATGCTCAATGCCACAATAGAGTGCATGCTGTACAACTGACATTACTGCGAGATACACATCAGAAAGTGGGATACTGTGCTTCGGCCCACTATGGCTAAGCAGCCAGCACTGGCTTCAATCTCAGGGGTAGTGCATCCAAAATTAAACACTCTGCACTGTGTCACAACCATTAACATGTATGAGAATTTAAGCCACACAGATGTCAAGTGCACAGGGACACCCAATGCTAACCACATCTTCAAGCATCTGATGATCACACGTAATAAAAAGATGACTGACTGCAAGCACCAATCTGTAAGCATGATGACATCACAGCATGATGGCAATGAATTGAGACTGCCTGCACTGTGATGTACTATACAACATAATGCACCGTCAAGTGATTCGACACCTATGCATGAACCCATTGTGATGATCCATTTCCCACACCCCAGCTAGCTGCACAAACCAAAATGACCAACACCACAGGAGTCTAAGAGGCTAGGCCACCTCACAATGATACAGATGCAGACACCATATAGCACACTTCACAATGCAATAATGTTAGGCTGACACACAGGAGTAGAAGAACAGAGTGTACTTATGTCCGGAGTAGGGATACCTGTCCAGGAACATGTGCAACATGGGATTACCCTGCGCCTTGCGACCTTTGGTGATTTGTGCGCTATACAAAAATCTTTGACATTGACATTGACATTGACATTGACACCAGGCATGTGTCCATGCATGTGTGAAACACAAGATGTACATTTTTCTGAGGCCCATAAATTCTCGTTACTGCTACATGGCTGTGTATCAAATACGAAAAGTTGAATAGGGCGGTTGCACTCACAGGTAAATTGTGGTTAATCTGGTAATCTCCGTGTAAATGTTTTGGTGCTAGTGAGACCACCTCCTAATCGTAGAGGTGTGGTTCGAACTGAGAGAATACGCGTCTCTGGGAAAGACGTCCTCACAATAGCACTCAATAGCGGAAGAGCCGCTGTAAGAAAGTGATATAAGTGATATTTCTTAGTTCTTTGCTTTTTAATTCATATTAGCTTCATATGATCATTATCGTAGTACTTTTTGGTTCATACTGACATTTAGTGGATTCAGACCACAAGAGTAATGTACTACACTATATCCATCATGTAATGTTGAGCCAATTTTTTACAGATGTCCCCGATGCATTTCGGGACAAGCCCTTCGTCAGGGGCAATTCCGCTGTCCTGTATTCCGACAGCTGCGCTTCCAAAAGTCTTCCTCGAGACCGATTCTTAAATACCAATATTTACCGAATCGGTAATAATTACCGATTGTTTACCTACATTACATTTACCGATTCATAAATACCGAATCGGTAAAATTCGGTATTTAAGAATCGGTAAATATAATTTACCTACATATGGCCCCAAATGTCCACAGACCGTTCCCAGACCTGGAGACCATGGTTGAACGTGACTGCATGCGACTGTACCGCTTCACCAGGCCACTGATCGAAGAATTGGCAGAGCAGTTGGCTCCACATCTGCAACCTGGCCGGACATACCTTACAGAGCTGACCTCCAAGGTGAAGGTGATGGCAGCCCTACACTTTTTTGCCACAGGTTCTTTTCAGCACACTGTTGCTACTGCTGGTGGGATGTCACAGACTATGTTCAGCCGAGTGCTTCGGGATGTGTTGGAGGCAATGTTGCATTAACTGAACCAGTACATCCATTTCCCCAAAGCACAACAACTAGCTGACATCAAGGGGGAGATCTATGCCCTGGGCAGGATGCCACGTGTCATTGGCTCCAACGATGGGACACATGTGGCTTTGGTACCACCGCAGGCACATGAGCAGACGTACTGGAACAGGAAGCATTTCCACTCTATAAATGCTCTTGTGGTTTGTTTTGCCGACATGACCATTTCCCATGTGTGTGCAAGGTTCCCGGGCTCAGCGCACAACGCCTACATAATGAGGAGTAGTCACATCCCAACGATGATGGCACAGATGCAGTACCAGCATTTCTGGCTTGTCAGTGTGTACTGACTGCTTAGCATTGTGTGAGTTTGCTAAAGTTGATTTGCACCCTATTTTCACGCTCAACTAATGTGCAATTGTCTCCCTGTAGGTGACTCTGGATACCCCAACATGCAGTGGTTGCTGACACCCCTCAGGAACCCTGTGACACCAGCGGAGATGCGCCACAATGAGGCACATGGTCGTACCAGGAGAGTGATTGAGCAGACATTTGGCCTCCTGAAAAGCGGATTCCGCTGACTGGACAAGACAGGAGGAGCCCTCCCATATGCACCTGCGAAGGTGTGTTGGATCATCATTGTGTGCTGCATGCTACCCAACCTTGCAGTGCGGAAGCGGTTGCCTCTCATCCTGGATGACGATGACCAACCTCCGCCAGCCGTGGAGGATCCTGGTCAGGGGCATGATGCCAGTGATGATGAGGGTGATGGTGATGTTCGGAGCCAGCTGATCCAGAACTTCTACTCATGAATGTAAGTATGCAGGTATGTGTTGTCAACGTATTGTGTTGGCATGACCTATGTTGGTGGTGCACTGGTTCTGATTGAGTGTGGCTGTTTGCTACTTGTCAGCATGCTTGCTGTGATGTGTCCTTTCTGGTAGTCTGAACTCCCAGTGTTTACCTGATTGTTAGGTTGTGTCTGGGCAGTTATAGTTTTGTTTTGGGCATGTATATTGTTGTTGTTTGCTGTAAATCTGTGTTTTTGATTGTGTTTTCTGTCTGTCTTTCACAGGGTACTTTGGATGCTGTGTGGTGCGGTCTTAACTCCAAGACACAGATCCTTGTTCCAGAGTGCAAGTACTCGTTGTCCCAACCAATGATGTGCCACACACCCCTGGACTTTCATCGTTCACCACATGTTTCATTTTCGGATCACTGTCATGTGAGGTTAACGTGCATCAGTTGTAGAATTCTCACAATGTGAATATTTAATAAAACAGCCCTTCACTTTGAGATGTGCTCCACACACCCAACAGTAATTTGCATCCTGTACCTGTGGGCTGCTTGCCAATGACCCAGGATGGGTGTTGTGTGTGCATTCCACTGTATCTCCTGTTGACATCAGTGTTGACGATGAGTTAGGGGCCCTGGTGAGTATGTGTTGTGTTGTCCTAGTGGTGTGTCTCCCTCATATGTGCCACATTCACATGACTCACATTACCGTGTTTGTATTGCTGTCATAGTTTGCATGCACAGTGTTCCTTAGCAGCTCATCATCGCCATGGCACAAAGTAAATAGGAATCACGACAGAGGCAAGTATTGTGTGATTGTGAATTTATTTACAAACATATGTAAGGATGGTGAACGGATTTTGCAGTGCTGTATAATGTGATGGTAATCCAAAGTTCACAGGTGAGTTGGTAGTTTTGGTAATTGAAATATCCAGAGTAGAATCCACAGTCATTTGGTGCATTGTCACAACTTTGACCCTCCATATCAAGTGGGTGATTTTGATGGAGGTCGACAAGGTCAACTGGTTTGCACACAAAGGACGTTAACAGGAGCAGGTGTTGGGTGCCTGGGGAATATGCACGGCCATCAGCGTCTCAATTGCCCTTCTTCGGACAACCCCTCTTCTTTCTCGGGGGACCCTCATGTGCAGGCGGTGCCGAGGACTCTCTGCCAGAGTCTTCCTCCCTCCCTGTGGCTGTTGCAGATGTTGTGGCTACAGATGTTGTGGGTGCACCGTGAGGTGTGGTCAGGTTGGTGCTGATCTGGCAGAGGCATGTCAGTATGTCCCTATGCCCCGCTGTTAGTTCATCCAATTTGTCTCACTTGGACTCCACCCGGGCCATGTGGGAGTCCAAGCGAGCATGATGGGTAGTCTGCTGTTCTTTGAGTTTCTTGAGGATCCCCACAACCTGTCCAAACCCTCCGGTGCTTTCCTGGTACGGATCTATGATGCGTTCCAGGTGTGGCTCATCATGCAGTCCAGCCCCCTCTGCAGCCGTGTCCTCTGCCTGCCCACCCTCCCATTGGCCTGACCCACACAGGCCCTGCCATGGCCGGCCCAGCCGACTCTGGGCCCCCTTGAGTGTTAGCGCCGGTGGTGTTGTCCCTTGCTTCCGGGGGGTCCTGTGTACCTGTTCCGTTGTTGTTCTGGGGCCTGGGCCTGTCCGTGTCAGCATGGGGAATCTGTCTGGTGTCCGATGTGGCAGGAGTGGTTGAGGGGGTTGCTGATGTTACTGCTGCTGGGGCTGCACGATGGCGCACGCTGGAGGGGCCAAGTCGGTCAAGGTCGTCGTCTGAAGAGGACGTAGAGTGATCCATACCGTGGAGTTCAGGGTCCGCCAGAGTCTGGGACTGGGACTGTTCCTCAGGACCTGCTGTGTCCCCAGCATCACCTGTGTTTGGAGGAGACACTAAATGTATGTTATGTTTCTACAGACCTCAATGTTTCACACACATGACATTTGACACTGAACATCGTTATGATGGTCTGTACATTGCATTGTCCTAAGTTGTGACAGACAGAGGTTGATATTGTTGGAGCACTTTGTAATGGCAACCTGGAGCATTTTGATGTGCACGTCAAGCTGTGTGCATGACCAGCTCATGTATTGATCAATTGTCTGTAGATACCCATTGCCACTTAGGTCCCATCACATGCCTGACACTGCTGTATTGTCCCTGTCCACATTTGTGCTTTAACAATGACATACGTACTATTACACTTGGGGTATGTTGCGAGGTTGGGGCATGTGTTGTGTGATTCTTTTATTTCCTCTGTGCGTCACATTTGTGTGTCTGTGCAACATGGTTGCAGTACGGTATGCCTGAGATCCATTGTGAGATACTAGTTGTCTGTGTTCCTAGTTCACATCTCTTTTCATACAAGTCATGGGGTTAGCATAGCTAATGAAGTTGGTGCTGAGTTTTGTATGTGCTAACTCCTTCTAGCTTGTCAAATTCATTAACAGTGAGAGGGATTGGGCACAGATGCTCTCTTGCTTTTCAATGCTCATTACAGTGATGGGCAGAGGTGTGTGTGTGTTACAGTTCAGCTGCTGTGAGTTGCATGCCTCCTCAGATGCAGTCCAGGTTAGTCATTGTGTTTGGGGTATCCATGACAGTGAATGATGTGTTGTATGAATGATGCGTACAACGCAGGCCGATGTGGGATGAACTGCAGCTCACAACTGCAAATTTTTTGGATGACACCATGCTACAGTGTCAGCTATGTGAGTGTCCATTCTAATCACCGTCAGGTGTCCACTGTCAATGATGTATGGGTGACATTGTGTGTGCTTGTTGCTATGTACTATGTCTACATCTCCCCAATTGTCATCTACAAGACACACCTTCACAGCCAGGTCAGGAGACACCCCAGGGACACTGCATCTCCAGAGGGTGGGAGGATACCTATGGTTCCAATGGCTGTGAGTGTAAATGTGTTTGAGTTAGCCAGTGCGTAGGTGTGACTTGCAGCCAATTCATACATCAGGACCATGTGTCAGCCATCTTGCCAAGGCATTTACTTTTAGAGTGACTGGTCCCAAGGGTGCACTTTGTTCTGGCTAAGAAGGTGTGTTTTGCGGCAGCCTTGATGGCATTTTGAGTCATTGGAGGACCTCCTTTACCCACAGAGGACAGGTAATCCCCCATGTGGCATGCTTCCATTGCAGGGAGTCACAATTTAAATTCAGGCTGTCAGGCAGTAGTGTCCTGTTGTAAGTTTGAGCCCAAGTCCCAGCAGGGTCTTGTGCTCCCCCAGCGGAGCCCATTGTCAGGGTTCTTGGTAGAGACTTTTCACTGACTCTCTTGTGGAGCATAATCCCAGGTGTGTATTTTGGTGTTGGTGGGAGGGGTGGGTGTGACAGGGGCTGCTGGTAGATGTAGTCAGAGCTGGCGGTCCTCCTCCAGATATCCCACCATGCAGCATGCTTCCATTGCAGGGAGTAGAAGTTACCTTTCAGGCTGTCAGGCATTGGTGTCCTGTTGTTTGTTTGAGCCCAAGTCCCAGAAGGGCCTTGTGCTCCCCACAGCAGGGCCCAGTGTCACCCATCTTGGCAGTACTTTTGCACTCCCTGTGAGGTGAGCATGGTTCAGTGTGAGCTTGCTGAGACATGTGGGTAGGGGCCTGTTGGCTGTGACTGCAACTCCCATCATGCTTTTGGCTACACCCACCTTCCCACAATACCTGAGCTTCCTTCCTGTGATTCTTTTTCCCTATGTGGTGGTGTGCCTGTGCTGACAAGTTGGCAGGCATTGGTGTCCTGGTGTTTGTTTGCGCACAAGTCCCACCAACCCCATGTCCTCCACACAGCAGAACCCAGTGTGGTTAATCTTGGTGGAATAATTAAATGGATTCTGATTGAATGCATTATACCGGGTGGGTTGTGTGAAGTTTGTGCTAAGGGGGTGTGGGTGTGTGCAGGTACCTGCTGGTAGATGTAGTCAGAGCTGGCAGTCCTCCTCACCCAGTCCAGATATCCCACCATGCAGCATGCTTCCATTGCAGGGAGTAGAAGTTACCTTTCAGGCTGTCAGGCATTGGTGTCCTGTTGTTTGTTTGAGCCCAAGTCCCAGCAGGGCCTTGTGCTCCCCACAGCAGAGCCCAGTGTCAACCATCTTGGCAGTACTTTTGCACTCCCTGTGAGGTGAGCATGGTTCAGTGTGAGCTTGCAGGGACATGTGGGTGGGGACTGTTGGCTGTGACTGCAACTCCCATCATGCTTTCTGCTACATGCACATTCCCAGCAGCCCAACCTTCCTTCATTTTGACTCAGCTTTCCTGTGAGGTGGTGTGACAGTGGTTGCAAAATGGGTGACAGTATTTGTTGGTTATTTCTGGTCATGCCTTGTAGTATTGGTCTTTAGGTTTGTACATGTTAGGACGTAGTTCCCTATTACTGTGGGATGGCAGGTATTGTGTTTATGTAACTTATATACACATCACAGAATAGTTGCCTTTCCGTTGCTATGGCTTTGCTGGCGGTAATTTGTTTCACAGTTCCCTTGACAGTGCTATATGTGTGTTGCCACACAATGTTGAGTGAATTGGTTGTGTACTCACCAGGCTCTGGTATTCCTGTTAATCCATGTATGCTCTCCTGTGGTAGGCCCGCACCTTCTCCTCCCGGGTCCTGAAGTGTGTTGGTTTGGCAGGAGGGCCACCACCAGTCATCCTGCTCAGGGTGTGTTCCCTGTCAATGAGCTTCTTGACCCTCCCACGCACATCATAATACCTGCTCTGTATGTCGTCCTTTATGCGCACACAAGGTGCTTGTGCGTTGACCTTGTCAACAATCCTCTCCCATATCTTGGTTTTCTGTGACATGGGGGTCTGTTGGACCAATGTGCCGAACAACTGTGGCTCTACCCTGAGTATTTCGTCAATCATGACTTCCAACTCACTATCTGTGAACTTTGGATTCTTCTTGGGGGGCATGGTGCTGGGTGCTTGTGGGGATTGATGAGAGGGGTGTATGTGTGTGTGGTGGGTATGAGTTTGTCAGTGAATATCTGATTTAGTTTTTAAGTGGTGCAAATTGTGTAGTTGTTGTGTGTTGTGTGAGTTGTGGTGTGTCTCTGCAATGTAGTGGTGGTGTCTGCTGTCCTATGCCTGTAGTTTGCAAAGGATCATGGTAGGGATTTCTTGCCATTATATAGGTAGAGTTGTGGGTGTCTCTTTGTTCTTCCTTTTTTTATTTTTTTTATTTTTTGGCTTTGTCATTTGTTTTTGGGGCTTTTTTTGTGACTATATCCTTTGCTTTTGTTGTGCAAGATGGAGACGTTTGTTTGACCGTGACAAACTCTGGATGTGGCTGGTGCGGGCTAACCCGAGTCTGTCACTCTGACATTCTGCTGTTTTCGATGTCGTCGGATGAAGAGGGGTCTGTTACTTGCTAGTCACTATTTGCTGTGCGTCTCGGTTTTCATATTCGTGATCCGTGCGAGTCGGTCTCAATTCACACGTTTGGCAACGTACTGCACGGCTCGTGCATCGGGGGTACGTTTCGGTCGCGTCTATTCCTGGTGCGTGCCGGTCGGTAGGATTCCTGCTCATTTTACGGGCGACTCACTGATTTTCGTATGGGTCGGTTGTTCGGCTCGTGTTCCGTGAGAGTGGGTTGTACTTGTAATTCACATGCGTTGCATCGTACTGCACGGGTCATACGGCGCGGGTCCGTGTCGGTCGGTCTCCATCCCCAGTCCGTGTCGGTCGGTACATTTTACGCCCGGAATTGCCCCCTTAGTTTCTAGGTGTAAATGCCTGCAGACCCTGCTTCTGTTAACTGGGATCTGTTAAATTACTACAGCAGACATTCCTTTGCGCACCTTTGATGTACTTATGTGCACAAGCATTGTGAATTCGGCAGTTAGATCAAATAGTTACTGGTCTATACATTGTGCCAGCCATTTTTTACATAATTTTTTTCTTTTTGAATACATTTTATTTCATCACTGAGAACTCATCTAAGGGCAGTGGCAGCCCACCCATGCCATTGCGGGGAAACAACACCAGAAATATTAGCTTCTACTCTGAGCATTGGGCCATGGTGCACCCTCTAGGACTATGTAATTAAGCCGAGCTGATACCATGGCCCTCAATGCTCTAGCAGAGGGCTCAGCACCCATGTCATAAAAGGATAGACAGCCAATTGCAGGGTTCTTTTACTACACTCGATATTTGTCTGAGTGCAGACAGGGCTCTCCATGTGGGAACTGTTGTGGAAATCTGGCAGGCTCATTGATGCCATAGTGTGTGTGTGTGTGTGTGTGTGCGTGTGTGTGTGTGTGTGTGTGTGTGTGTGTGTGTGTGTGTGTGTGTGTGTGTGTGTGTGTGTGTGTGTGTGTGTGTGTGTGTGTGTGTGTGTGTGTGCGTGTGTGTGTGTGTGTGTGCGTGCGTGTGTGTCAGGACTGTCAGACCAAGAATAATTGTGAGACCAAAAATAAGATTGAAGCCTTCTGTAAGGTCAAGGGTGTTGAAAACTAAATCTAAGATGGCTGCCAATACTGGAACGAAGGAGCAGCAGGTTAGAGCTCTAGCGTTTCACAAAGATTATGAAGGTACAGGTGTTGAGCACTTCACCAAGAATCTGAGGAGAGGAGGTCACTTTTCTGTCACACGTCGCCAAACCAGTCAGGGAATTAAGACGCTTCGTCGCGTAAACCAGTTTCAGCATTGTTTCTACCGTAGCGGAGAAAAACTAAGTAAGACTGTTCCTGATATAAAAATATATTAAGAAGTTTTCCCGGGAGTTTGTTAGTAGCGTGCCTCGTCTTCGAGCACAATTAGTACCTGTTACCAACTGTTGCGTAAATGCTGTAAAGATTTTAGTTAGTCAAAGGCAGCGAGCATTGAGAAAAAACAGAGCAGTATCTATAGTTAAAAGAATACACTTGAGAATGCATCATACAGTGTAAATAAAGATTCAGTCAGACATAATAATTGCGTTAGTGAAGATTCACAAAAAATCTCAGAACTCATTCGTGTGGAGAGTAGAGGACCATATATAAAAGAAGAAAGAAAAGGAAGAAAGAAGAAGGAGATACAGACACACACCAAAAGCAGATAAAAAACTTGTATAGAAAAATACTTACCAGAGCAGAATCCAGTTGAGGCGCTCGTCTCGAGTCCAGTGGGTAAAGCCACCCTAAGGAGACAAAAAATAAAGATTAATTCACAGAGATAGGCAGACGGAAAATAAACTAATATTGTTCCCTTTTAGTTACAGCACCACAGAAGAACAAACAGAACGACCAGAGATTAATAGAGAGAAAGAAGAGGAGCATTGGTCACTATAGACAGGGTAGGTGCTTAGAGGAGGAATTCACGATACACCCAATATAGGTTCGGCAGGAAGGATAACACATGTTTTAACTGTCATTTTCTCTTTTAGTAAAACCTCACCTGTTTAGTCCTAAGAAGATAGAAGGGAGCGAAGAGTGAAGAACCAGAGGGACTGTAAGCGGCTGTCTCTTCTCTGTCCCATCCCTTTTCCCCCTCTGGAATTCCTTGGTGTGTTCGCTCAAGTAAACTACGCGGAACACTGGGAAGTCTAGGGGAGGTACTGGGAACTTGCGACATTCTGCTCCCGTGATGAGAGGAAGGGGTGCAAGCGGACCTTGACAGAGTGAAGTGCCCACGTTTTTATTTGGCACCTGAGCAGAATGGCAGAAGGTTTGGACCTAAAAAAGTTAGGAGAAATCCTGGAGGGAATCCAAAGGGAGTTGATTTCAGTTAGAGAGGAGAATAGGGAGCTGAGAAAAGAAACTACAGATTTAACCTTAAAGATAAGTAGTCTTGAGTCTGGCTCAAACTTAAGATATTCAGCATATTCTGAAGGGAGTTCTAGTGACTCGCGGGATTCCCAACCTAAGGTTACTACGCAAGTAATTCACTCCCTATCCCCAGTGATTCCTTTAGCACCTCCTGAGCATTTCAGTGGAGATCCCCAATAGGATCAAGTATTTCTGACACAATGCACATTACACGTTATGTGTCGTCCAGCTCTCTTCCCCGACGCGCAGTCTCGTGTGGCATTTATCCTTGTCTTACCTAAGTGGGGATGCTGCGTCTTGGTCCATGCCCTTGCTCACCAGTAATGCTCCGATCTTATATGATTTGGAAAAATTTTAAAAATAATTTTTTCGGATTTTTGACAGAAGAAGAGTTTCGCAGGCAACAGACAACGAGCTATTGGAGATAACACAGGGCAATCGAGACTTAGTGGCTTACCAGGCTCCGTTTAATAAGTTGGTTGTGGAGACAGAATGGCCAGAGAACAAAAGAGCAGCTGTGTTCTATCGAGGGTTAAAAGATGAATTAAAAGATGCATTAGCACAAGTACCCAATAGACCCAATGAGATTTCGGCATTAACTGATCTCGTTTTAGAAATCGATTTCCGTCAGAGTGAGAGAAGAGGAGAGAGGAAACGAGATTATCGTCCAAGTGTGGCTAGATTCGATCGAGTAAGGACAGAAGGCAACAAGGAAAACGACTTGTCCCGTGGGGGAGAACCCATGCAAATAGGAGCAATCCGAGGACCGCTTTCTAAAGAAGAGAAGGAAAGACGGAGGGTGAATAATCAATGTCTTTACTGTGGAGGTACGGGACATTTCGTCCAGGATTGTCCTAAGAAGCCTAAACAGAGAACGTCGGAAAACGCCTTGCACCACCAGTAAGTGGAGTTGGACTGGTGGTTGCCAATTCTGAAACAGCTCCAAACAAACATATCTTGGCGAATACCTTACAGTCAGCAGCTCCGCACTTGGTAGTAATGATGACACTACGGTACAGAGAAAGAGTTTTGAAACAAGTAACTGTCATGATTGATTCAGGAGCAACGGGCAATTTTTGTGATTTAAAGTTTGCAGAGAAGATCGGATTAAAGGCAATCATGAAAGGAAGAAGTAAGGCTGTCCGAGCGGTAGACGGAACAAACCTTTCTTCTGGGCCCATAGTAAGCCATACAGAACCAGTGGAGTTGGAATCTGAAGAAGGACATCGAGAAAGCTTACAATTCAATTTAATAGATGCCCCGCAGTTCCAATTGATATTGGGACTGCCATGGCTTACGGAACACAACCCTACCATCAATTGGGAGGCCCGTACAGTAACATTGAACTCAATGTATTGTAAGGAGAATTGTTATCAAGAATGTCTACGAGATCAAGAAAGGACGCCAGCTTTTCACTTAAGTGAAAGAGAATGCACAATCTGTGTGATAAATACAATCGAATTGCCAGAAGAATATGCTGAGTTTCAGGAGGTTTTCAGTGAAGCAGAAGCTGAGAAGCTTCCCCCGCATAGAAATTTTGATTGCAAAATCGAATTGGAGCCAGGATGCAATCTGCCCTGTAGCAGAATTTATGCCTTGACAGAGCGAAAGGATGAACATTTGAAGGAGTATCTACGAAGGTATTTAGAGAACAGATTTATAAGGCCATCGCAATCCCCAGTCTCTTCTCCACTTTTTTTATTCCGAAGAAAAATGGAGAATTGAGGATGTGTATAGACTACAGGGCGATAAATCGGATAACTGTAAAAAGTCGATATCCTTTGCCCTTAATCTCTGTACTATTGGATCAGGTGAAGGAAGCTAAAATCTACACCAAGTTGGATTTGCGAGGGGCGTACCATCTAGTCCGAATTCGAGAAGGGGATGAATGGAAGACGGCATTCAGGACCAAGCATGGGCTCTTTGAATATCAAGTAATGCCATACGGCTTATGCAATGCCCCAGCCGCCTTTCAACACTTCATTAATGATGTGCTGAAAGAATTCATAGATAGGAATGCCATTGTATACATAGATGACATCCTCATCTACTCAAACACTGTGGAAGAACACAAAGAACATGTGAAGGAAGTCCTGCAGAAACTGTGAGAGAACAATTTATTTGTTAAATTGGAGAAATGTGCATTTAGCGTTTCCTCTGTGGAGTTTTTGGGTTTTGTGTAGGCCTGGGCCAAAATTCCGTTCCGTTCGCGGAAATTGCGATAATTTGGCATTTTCGCATTCCGCGGAAAGCGCGAAAATGTCAAAATTTCCGCATTCCGCAGCTTAGCGATAATTTGTTTCTTGCTCGCGCTGTAAAATAATACATTCTCGCGTGCGCGCGATCGCCTTACCTGAATCCCCGCGTTCGCCGACAAGTTTTCCCGATCCGGTCGCGTTCTCCACGAGATGTTGGATTGTTGGTAGCCATTTGCGCTGTCTCGCGACAGTTCACGCCTGCAGTAACGTCATGCGTCGCGCGATCACGTCTTTCTTCTCGGGATCATGCACCGCGAGACAAGTGAAAACAAGATGGCCGTGCCCGCGAGCAACCGCATGGGTAAGTTGGCGAGCCGCGACCACGCAGAAAATACCGCGAACGGGCGGGAAAAAAACTTCCGCATCTTCGCGATATTTCCGCGTGTTTGCGGAGATTTTTAACATTTTCGCGATAATTTGTGAAAGTGAATTTCGCAAATTCCGCCCACCCCTAGTTTTGTGTTAGCCCCGAGTGGAGTGACTATGGATGAAAACAAGATCAAGGCAGTGTTGGAATGGGAGTCTCCTAAATCAGTGAAGGAAATCCAGAGCTTCATAGGATTCGCAAATTTTAATAGGAGGTTCATTCCAAATTTTTCTCAGAAATTGATTCCCATGACCAGATTACTCTAGAAAGGAGTCCACTTTGAATGGACTAAGGAAGCTGAAGAATCTTTCAATCAACTGAAGAAGGATTTCACCACGGCACCAATATTACTCCATCCCAATCCTTCAGAGCCATTCTTCGTAGAAACCGATGCCTCCAATTGGGCCTTAGGAGGAGTGATATCTCAAAGACATAAGATCACAGGACAACTGCACCCGGTGGCTTACCGTTCGAGGAAACTAACTGCAGCGGAAATCAACTACACCATCACGGAGAAGGAGTTGTTGGCCATCAAAGATGCGTTCAAGGAGTGAAGACATTATTTGATGGGGGCGAGGCATATGGTGACTGTCTATACAGATCATAGAAATCTAAAGTTTTTGAAGTCAGCCAGAACCTTAACTCCAAGACAATTACGTTGGTCTCTATCCTTCGCCGATTATGACTTTGTCATTACTTATCGTCCTGGTTCACAAAATGGCAAGGCTGATGCCTTGTCCAGAAGGGGAACTGAAGGAATTTTGGAAGAAGTCAAGATCCAAACAATTTTGCCTGCTGATAAGGTAATTGGAGCAGTGTTGCAAGAGTCGCAGGAAGAACAAAATCAGATTTCAATGTCTTCGGCTGAAATGAAAAACTGGGTAAAAGAAGATCCTGGATGAGAGATTCGAGGAGGTTTACCGTATCATCATGGAGCTCTTTACCTGCCAACACAAGAAATGCAGCAAACGGCCTTGAAGGAAAGTCATGATGACATAATGGCTGGGCACAAGGGCATTACGAAGACTGAAGATCTAGTGAGGCGACGTTTTTGGTGGCCAAGCGAAATTAAGGATGTACGACATTACGTAACCACTTGTGAGGTCTGCGCTAGGGGAAAGTCGGAACAACAAGCTCCTAAGGGGTTACTGCAACCTCTGCCCACTCCACCTTATCCTTGGCACGCTATAACCTTAGACCTGATTGTAGATTTACCATCTAGTAAAGGGTTTGACACAATATTGGTGTGCGTAGATGCCTTTACCAAAATGGCCAACTTTATACCTTTAAAAGGGGTTCCCATGGCAGCAACTTTGGCACGTGCTTTTAGTCAGAACATAGTTCGTGCCCATGGAATACCTAAGGTGTTAATATCAGAAAGGGGTTCCCAATTCTTATCTCATTTCTGGAAGGCCTTTACTAAAAAGTTGAGCATAGACTCTAGGTACACAACTAGTTACCACCCAGAAACTGATGGTCAAACCAAACGAACCAATCAGGAATTAGAGCAGTACCTCCGATTGTGTTTGTTAGAGCAGGAGGGGGATTGGCCGGATTATCTGTGGGCCGCAGAGTTTGCACATAACAATGCAAAAAATATGTCCACCGGTTACTCACCTTTTTATCTGAACACTGGAAGGCATCCCCATCAATCTCTAAATTTCCAGGAAGTAGATGTACCAGCAGTTACTGATTTAGTAGCACATCTGACACAAATACATGAATCAGCCACTGAAAATTTAACTAAGACCAAAGAAGGTTACAAATTTTATGCAGACAAGAGGAGAAGAAAGGAACCCGATTTACAGACAGGGGACAAGGTATAGTTAAACACGAAGAATCTTAGACTCAAAGGGGTAAGAAAGTTTCAGACAAGATTTGTAGGCCCTTATCAGGTTAAGAAGAGACTAAGTGCAGTCAATTGTCAGTTACAATTGCCCAAAAGCTTACGGGTTCACCCCGTGTTTCATGTCTCCTTATTAAAGAAGGTTTCAAAAGATTTACGAATAAAAAGACCCCCAAAGCCAATCCAAACTGAAAAAGGAGAAGAATTTGAGGTACACCAAGTATTAGATGCTAAGGTACGAAAGGGACATTTGTACTATTTGTTGGATTGGAAGAACTATGGGCCAGAGGAAAGATCTTGGGAACCATCCTCTAATGTACATGCCCCTAGATTGATTAGGGAGTTTCACAGGAGATTTCCAAATAAGCCCAAGCCGGGAGGAAGCTCTTTGAGAGGGGGTACTGTCAGGACTGTCAGACCAAGAATAATTGTGAGACCAAAAATAAGATTGAAGCCTTCTGAGAGGAGGTCGCTTTTCTGACACGCGTCGCGAACCCAGTCAGGGAATTAAGACGCTTCGTCGCGTAAACCAGTTTGAGCATTGTTTCTACCGTAGCGGAGAAAAACTAAGTAAGACTGTTCCTGATATAAAAATATATTATGACGTTTTCCCGGGAGTTTGTTAGTAGCGTGTCTCGTCTTCGAGCACAATTAGTACCTGTTACCAACTGTTGCGTAAATGCTGTAAAGATTTTAGTTAGTCAGCGAGCATTGAGAAAAAACAGAGCAGTATCTATAGTTAAAAGAATACACTTGAGAACGCATCATACAGTGTAAATAAAGAATTCAGTCAGACATAATAATTGCGTTAGTGAAGATTCACAAAAAATCTCAGAACTCATTAGTGTGGAGTAGAGGACCATATATAAAAGAAGAAAGAAAAGGAAGAAAGAAGAAGGAGATACAGACACACACCAAAAGCAGATAAAAAACTTGTATAGAAAAATACTTACCAGAGCGGAATCCAGTTGAGGCGCTCGTCTCGAGTCAGTGGGTAAGGCCCCCCTAAGGAGACAAAAAATAAAGATTAATTCACAGAGATAGGCAGAAGGAAAATAAACTAATATCGTTCCCTTTTAGTTACAGCACCACAGAAGAACAAACAGAACGACCAGAGATTAATAGAGAGAAAGAAGAGGAGCATTGGTCACTATAGACAGGGTAGGTGCTTAGAGGAGGAATTCACGATACACCCAATATAGGATAGGCAGGAAGGATAACACATGTTTTAACTGTCATTTTCTCTTTTAGTAAAACCTCACCTGTTTAGTCCTAAGAATATAGAAGGGCGTGAAGAGTGAAGAACCAGAGGGACTATAAGTGGCTGTCTCTTCTCTGTCCCATCCCCTTTCCCCCTCTGGAATTCCTTGGTGTGTTCGCTCAAGTAAGCTACGCGGAACTTGCAACATTCTGCTCCCGTGCTGAGAGGAAGGGGTGCAAGCGGACCTTGACAGTGTGTGTGTGTGTGTGTGTGTGTGTGTAAGGAATGGTGTGTTTGTAAGAGAGAATGGTGTCGGTAGTGTCCATTTTCCTGCCAGTGTCCCTTTTGAGGAGTCACCTTACAACAATCATGGGTTAGCATGACATCCAGCTCTCTGAACCTTGCAGGGGTCATCTCTTGTATGATAAGGACAAGCCTTAAAATAATAATTACCTTTATGGACAATCTGTGGGACTCTTTGGGCTAATGGTGCTTACCAAGAGATAATGACATCCCTCCCGTAATTGGGGTACTAATTAGTATAATGTAGGCATTCTTGGCATGGTACTCCTCCCTACTATGGTACTACCTGTGTTTCGAAAAAAAAGGTTGGGCCTCATTTACAATATTTTGAAGCATGGCAACGCAGCAAGCTTTCCTGCTGCACCGCATGCATCAAAATAAAAGGGCAGGAATGCACCGTATGTATAAGATACGGTGCATTCCAGTCCTTCTCTCCTGTTCCGGCACACAAACAGTAGATGTGCGCCAGCGCAGACACTCTTTAGTCACTTTACAAGAGTGCCTGCGCTGAGGGGATGGTTGTTTCTGTGCAGAAAGGGGCACCTTTCTGCCCAAAAACAATCATTAAAGGCATTTTCCTCTTTCTACGTGTGCTGCAGAATGCAGCAGCCATAGAAAGAGGAAAAACAAGCAGAAATAAAAGCATTTCTCCTCGTTGCACCTCCTTATGTCTCCCCTGGGCAGGAGTAAGATTCTGAAGCATTCCCAGGTTTACAAAATGTTGTAAATCTGGGAAAGCGTCAAGTTCCATGAATGCTGCATGGAAATACCCACAGCAACAGCCATGGAATGCCCCTTTCACAGAGAGTTATGCATGGAAGGAAAACATATTTGCAAAACCATGAAAAGTCACGCAGGGTGACTTAACATGGTTTTGCATTAATGGGGAAGCCTATTGCGCTGCCGGTGCATCAATAAAAGTGACGAACCGGCTGCGCAATGGAGTTGTAAATAAGCCCCATTGATTCCAAAATATTATGTGGCATGAATATTGTGTCAAATAGCCTGTGACTACCAAAATAATATTGTGGAACAGAAAATCAAAGGTAAAAATATTGTTTTTTTTGTATTTAATATCATTTTTTATTTAATATTGCTTACTTTAAATATAGTTGAAATAAATATTGTTTTACCAAACTAAATATATTTATGTTAATATATTTTGGGTAATATATTAATTTTAAGTGTGAGTATATTTATTAATAATGTTTTTAAAATATAGTTTGTAGTTTTAAATGTTTAATTTATTTTATACATTTAATTAGTTTGATATAAAATAGTAGCAGGTTGTTGGGCTTCTAGGGTTATAGGATGAAAAGTTAATTACATTATCATTAATTTAGATTTATTATGAATTCATATTTTTGTCATTAATAAATTATTAATTATGTAACTTGTTTGTTAATTGTATTTATTTAGGTGTAATGTGTTAATTATAATGTATTATTTAGTTATTTTTTTTAAATAACTTTTTAGCGTGCCATGCTCTCACGCAGCGCAGAATGCCAGACCACAATCCTCCTGAAACCAGAAAGAAGGGGGGGAGCCACCAGAGTGAATATAAAGTGCCTTGCTCTCCAGCAGTACGTGGCACCAGACTTTTCTTGCTGGATGCTGGAGATAGGACTGCATTCCCAGCATACCACTGAGACCGGGAGGGAGAGGAGGAGCCACCACAGTGCTTATAGTGCACCTTGCTCTCCCACAGTATGGGGTTCAGCCAGACTCTGACTGGGCGAAGACCGGTAGAAGACCATGCCCGTCTGCCCTGTCAGAGGCTGGAAGAGATTCGGCTGGGCCGTCCCCTTTTGGTTCTGTCACTTAGCAGGTACAGAGTTGCCTTTTATCTTACTGGCCATGGACAAAAAAAGACTTTGCCCCCAGCAGTCACTATCTCATGTCCCCAGCAGAATTTGATAACAAATGTATTTTCTAATGCTATGGAAATGAATAACAGGTAGATTACTGAGGCTTAAGAGAATTTTGAAGCAACCCAGAAAACACTAAGGGGCTCATTACGATGGCGTAATGATCGCCACCGCCGAGTCGGCGGTGGTGACCGGTACGCCATCGTAACGTGAAATACCCACACCACATCACGATGGAGGTGGGTATCGCAGCGGACGGAAAGTCCGTCCAACGCTTTTCTGCCAGCAGGCAATCGTTACGATTGCCTGCCGGGCGGAGCAGGGGCTCCAATATGGTGACGGTGCCTAGCAGGCATCGCCAGCCATATTAGGATGTGGCATTTTAAAGCCCTTTCCATGGTGGTGATGCTGCTATAGAAAGACTGGCGGAGAATGGCCTTGGGGGCCCATTACGTGTCCCTGGGGGTTGGGGGGTGGGCGGGTGCACTTGGGGGGTACCCTACATGCCGCTGCACCAAGTGGCAGGCACCATGTGGTGCCTGCCATGTGGTGCAGTGGCATGCCAGGCATGCGATTTTGACATCGCGGCGGGTGCCGCTGTAAGCAGCACCTTTCGCAATGTCAAAATGCAGAATGCGACCGCCAGAGTGGCGGTCTCATCCTAATTCGCCGTGCAGGACGGCCGCATGTCTGGCAGCCGGTCCCAACACCACGAGGATGGCGGGCGGACTCAGGTCTGCCCGCCATCCTAATAGGCCCCTAAGTGATTTACATGACCCCCAGGGGGTCTCAGTAACAGAGAGAAACAGATGTTTTGGATGGACTAGGAAGTTTTGTGTGCCTAATAAAAGAAAGGGGCTAATTAATGTGTTTTGGAGGACAGCCCAGAAATCATCCAAGTCTCACCATCCTCTATAATGAATTCCCTCCTCGCCAAAAAGAAAATAATGGGGGACGGGCCTCAATACAGATGACAGGGGTTAACAATAGACTAATGGTAATGAGAATGCTGCTACTAAGTTGTATTAGATAGGCTGAGTAGAATACAGGAAATGACATACTACTGCCTTCAAGTATGGCTAATGCACTCATAACCACTGGTCAGGTCCATGTGAGTATTAACAATAGTAGTCGATGACAAGACCCAAGAGAGTATAATGGTATACATACTGCAAAAAGCCATAAAGGCAGGGTTGCTAGGGTAACAACACCACACAGTAACAAAGAAGGGTAATGGAACACACAAGTAACCATAACACCCACAATTACATTTTAGCTCGACTAAATTTACCCCTGTAAGTAACTCCCTTTGTCCTGGTTCTAATGAATGAGCCATTGTTGCAGAAAATTCAGGAATAGAATTGAGCACATTAAAAATAAAGCAAGGCATTGGCTAGAAAATAGGATGTGTTTCTATAACCGTTTGTTGAATAATATTATTATGTTTCACAGTGTTTTGTGGATTGGTGCGGGCGATAAATCATGTTTGGCGTCATTTTTAGTTAAAGGTCCCCAGTGTGGATGGAGTTCTCCTCTTCAAGGTTGGGCGAACTTAAATGTACAGATTAGAGCTGTCAGTTTTTTTTTACAAGCATGTACTACCATTATAAGGCAATAAAGGCATAGCTAATACCAGACCTATAATTCTAAGCCCAAACGATTCAATGTGATCACCAATAATAGATTCTCACTTCCAAGTGCCAATGACATTGTTGAGTTACTATATAAATCCAAAAAACTTCAGGCTGTGATGACCGTGGTGTTTGCTCAGGACAGGGCTATGCTTAAGCCTTTGAAATGTGTAACTGAGAGAAGGGAGGAGAGCTTCTTTCTCGAGCCCAAGCATAGCCATGATACATCTGTGTGTCAGGCTGATTTTGGCAAGATCCTGGTTTGGAGTGTAGCTGGCCTTAAGAATAAACTGGATAATACAGATTGGGTGAGGTCTGGCAATGATTTTTCCATTCTCTGTTTTCAGGAAACCTGGGTCTTATCAAGTCTAAGGACCTGATTTAGAACTCGGGGACGTGTTACACCATCTCAACGGTGACTGAAATAAAGTCCGCAGACATATAAATCCCATAGGATGAAAAGGGGTTTATATTTTGGCAAACTGGATATCCATCACAATTGTGACAGAGTAACCCACCCACGAGTTCTAAATCAGGCCCTAAATCTTAATGTCTTTCTGACCTATAACACAACAGTAAAACCCTAGGACAAAGATGGCAAAACGGGCCTCTGCACATTTATTTCCACCAAACTTAAGGAAAAAGTGATTTCTTAGCATCTCACTCTGGAGTATTATCAAGTAATTGTTCTGTCACCTGCAAGGGAACTTGTATTTGTGCTAATTAGGTATTATAACAATCTTTTCATTTGAATAGAAGAGTTGTGGTAAATGGCTTAGAGAAGGATATTGTGCCTGCATGCCATAAATAGAATACTAATATATATATTCTTTGGGGCAGGCATTTTAATGACCATTTACGTCCCTTGCTTGCAAAAGACATTTTCTGCTACCTCAACTCACATAAAAGAAGGCAATTACACTCCTTGCATGATGAATATGGGGAGGTGATAAACAAGTGTCTGATAAATTTCAGTCTGTTTTTTGTCAGTACATTTTGTGATTCACCTCACAATATAATTTATCTTGGTAATGGAGAATATGAGGCCACTTGTGCTAGAATGGAAAACCCATAGTATTATCAACCAGCCATGCTTTAGGTGTCAAGAGGCAATAACAATAGATACTGTGGTTGTGCCTTAGATTCAGAATAGTCACTTTTTGAATATATATGCCACACCAGGCCTCGATAATTCGGATGATAGCAAAATCATTAATATCAATGTCCCAGGGAGAAAATTATCCTATGTAGGACCATTGGAATTCACTTTTGAAAAGGACACTTGAGCCATTAAAAACAGCCACAGTAAGAATGCACCAGATGTGGATGGAATCCCAATTGACCATTTCAAGTTCAATGCAGATCTTTGGACCCCCTCCTGGCAAATGTTTTACAATCCATATGTAACACTCGGTAGTTAGACACATGGTCCATGTCACTTATCGTTCCAATTTTCAAAAAAGGAAATTATGGGGTGCCAAGATGTTATTAACCAATTTCTCTGCCGTACTCCCTGGTTAAAGTGATGAGAAGGATCTTGTTAGCCAGATTATAGGCTTGGGCAGAAGATCCCCAGATCCACTTAGAAATCCATTCTCGGTTCCAGAGGGGTTTTGGAACTGTTATACCATATCGAAATCTTAACCTTATATTTGGTAAAGGCACAGTGGTAAAAAACAGGGGCACGCTATTTTGTTAACTATTGTAAATTGTGGTCTCTGATGGAAAACCTTGGGGGTAGACACAGCCATAGTGAACATGCTGAGAGAGATTTATTCTTGCACATCTGCCAATGTGAGACATGGGAGAAATGGGGATTGTGTAAAGGCCCTTAGCCGTATTGGGTTGAGGGGGGTGTTGGCAGGACTGCATCTTGGCCAGTTTTCTATTAACATAACATCACAGTGGGTCAGGAACTGAGCTGTTGGACATGTGTAAAGACCTACAACAGATATATGCCAGTGTCCTGTTCCTGCCATGCTATATGCCGATGATATCACGCCAAATGTTTTTACTCTCAACAAGTTCTGAATAGCTTCTTTTGTTTTATGGCTAATTGACCTAATGGTGAATCACTCCAAGCCCTTCATCATGTCCCAGGAACTAGCCAAGAGTAAATATTGCCCTATGTTACTGAATGATGTCGAATTAAGTCTAGTTTCTTTGTATGTGTATTTAGGGTGAAATTTGATTTCAAGGGTAGCTGGAAATACTTGATAAAGGCAAAGCACTCTCAGTTGTATTCAGGAGTTCCAAGACTGGGGAAAAACCACTAAAGGAAATGCTCCAGATATAGAAGGCCAAGTGAGCCATACTGACTAGTATGTCTACTGATGAACTTGGTGAGTGGGGACACGCAAGGACTAGTTCCCTGCAGATGTTTCAAAATAGGTTCCTGAGGCAAGTTCCGGTAGTACGGCAATCCAGTCCCACTTATGTTATCCATCAAGAGTTGGGGTTAAGTTTTATTGAAGGTCACATTTTATTGCACCTTCTTCTTTTATGGCGCAAGATCTGGATCAAGAGGAAATCCTCTTCAATAGACTAATTGTTTAGGATTTTTTAATGTTTGATTTCAAACTTGAAATCCCATGGCTGAGAAACATTATAGAGATGTGTGGCAGAATGGGAAGACTTGATGTCTCTAATGATCCTAAGAAGCTTAAGGGGATTAGCAAACAGTGATGTAAAGCTCTTCATCTTGAAGAAGATATGTGCAAGAGTGCAAGTGCAAAACATAATGTTATCTCGCATCTGGAAATTATGAACAGTGTTGGGTTGCAGCTATATCTGATGTGTATAATAGATAGCCATAATAGGTCTTTGCTTACTCGATTCAGATTGAATGTAATTTACTTCCTGGCCTTGTTTCCCAATATGAACAATGGCTCCGGCATACACACATGTTGGCCATGTTATGGGGCATCAGTCAAAAGCACTATTCACTTTCTTCATCTTTAAAAGTGTTTTACTGTCCAGAGAAAAAGGGTTATTGAAACCATAGATGCTGAAGAGCAATTAGAGTAATTTCAGGCCAGATCTACCTTTTATTCATCTGCATTTTTTTCATCTGTTTTTTTTTTTTTTTTTTTAAACATGCTCTAAGTACTTGTAAAGATATGGGTGGTTTCTTTTTTAGTTGAATGAAATGCATTTGGTATGTGGACTTTTAAATGTATGTGTAAGTTATAATATTTGTATGTAGCTTCTAACATAAAGGGTATTTGTAAGATCTTAGGTTGCTCATTTATGTATGCAGATCTTCACATGTTTTGATATCTACATTTTGTGTTTATGATGTTAGTGCACTTTTATGGTTTAATCAAAGAAAACCGAATAAAGGTATTTGAATGATTGATAAAAAAATTCATATTTTTGTAGCAGGTTGTTGGGTTTTTACGGAACTAGTTGAGGTCATTTTTAATTAAAGTATAATTTAAATGCATTCGTATTTTTTTTTTATTGTAATTTAATTATTTTATTTGATTGTTGATTATATAAATTGTTTGTTTGTTACTTCATGTAGTTACTTTAATTTGTAAATCGTATAATGAAATACTAATATTTTTGTAAATAGTTTATATTTTAAAAACGGGTTGTTGGGTTTGTAAGCGAAAATGGTGGGAAGTTACTTAAATTACTATTTAATTTTTCTCAATATGAATATACAATTTATTTGATTATTTAATGTGTAGATTGTTTAAGGATTTAATAGATTTAATGTAATTTTTTTCGTAAAATGTTACAAGTTGTGTATTTTTTGTTATTTTTCACACATTTATATTTTAGGAGAACATTTTGGTTTTGTGTGGGAGTAGGGTGGTCAGTTATTTAAGTTGTAATCTTTTTAAAATTAATTAAGGATCATATTTAACTGATTAATTACTGATTATTTATGTTTTTAAAAGATGTATTCATTACGTTTTTTTAAATTATTGAGTTATTGGTAAGCATTTTTGTTAATAATGTAGGTCATTTATTTTTTATTTCCCACTATGACTCCCTTAACAAATATATGCCCCCTCGCGCATGTTATCTTCAGACACCACCCTATCAGCTTTACTCTCAAACTTTCTTGATAAACATTTTCGTTCTCGCATTCTATCACTCCCCCTTTGCCTGTCACTTGCAAAATGACCTGGTGCCTCACAAACTCACTTTCTAAGTCACCTGACTTTCCTGCTTTGTAGTGCAGCCATTCTCTTACGACTCCCACAGTATCTCTCCTTGTTGCCCACTCTTTCTACCTCTCTCATGCTTGCCATCACTGTTAATCACTTCTCTTTCTTTTTCCCATGTTTGAACTCAAATGTATGTCTGTAATTGCAGGCGGCAAGGGCAGTGCGGCCCTGCAGGCTAACAATAATAATTGTTTACTTGTTTCTATAGCCAAATAAATCATCATGCTGCATGGACAGGTGGTTAAAGGCTTGGAAAGAACTGGATGCTGGGTATATGTTTGCTGAAAGCATTGATTTTTCACAGTAATCACCTTTGTTTTCACGTTGACGCACCCTAGGAGGAGGCAATATACATTCAGGAGAACAGGGAATGGAATAGCTGGTGAGTGAGAGTGGAACTGCATAATTCTGCAGCGGGATTCCAGGGAGAAAAGAAAAGGCAATTTTAAGATTTTATTCAGCCGGAACCGGACTGAAAATACGAGAAGCTGCAAAAGCAACAAAAGGCTTGCTTTATTTTCTGTGCTCTGTTCGACGAACTTCGGTTTACCACCTTACATCTGTTTCTGAACATGTCTTCTTCTGTTCAATAATTAATTACCCAACATACGCTTGCGAAGTAGGCGCCCTTGGGGGCATATTATCAAGACAGGCGATAAAATTATCGCCGCTTTAGCGGCAGAAAACTGCCGCTAAAACGGCGATAATGAAGCCCATGCTAGATGTGAAGGACATCTAACCTGAGATTCAATTGGAATTCCATAGAGCATATTATCAAGCCTATTATCGCCGTTTTAGCAGCAGTTTTCTGTCACTAAAGCGGCGATAATTTTATCGCCTGTCTTGATAATATGCCCCTCGGTGGGCTGGCACGCCCTGAGCAATCTCTCTCTGAGCAGGTGCACTTGCGCGCGCAGCTTAGAGGGAACATCGAGTCCGCCACAAAAAGGGGAATGCTTGGGAGGGACTCGGTGGGGTGAAAGCTTGCATATCCCTATCAGAGTGTCCTGGTTAAGAAGAGTATGGGAGAGGAGAGGCTAATCCTGCAATTATATGTAGGCGTCCTCCATCTTAAAATCTGCATTTATCACAATGTGAAGGATATCTGCAAAGAGCTCTAGGTAACCCGATTGCGGGTGTGTGGGAGGTGAGTATTATTGCTGTTCGTCTTGCACATGATTAGATTTTGTCAGTCAGTAACACGATGACCATGAGCCTTCATCACTCATTAAAATATACAAGAAACAATGTATTGGGTGTAGGTATCATCCCCGGGGGCAGGGATTGCACTCCACAGCTATCGATCTACTGCTACCAACCAGGAGAGTTTCAAGGGGGTATTTTTTTGAGGTTAATGGATACGATTTATGGGAGATGTAATCTGGCACTAACATCAAGGGTCTTTTTCCCCAAAGCAGGCATCCTTGGCATTAAGATGCCCATCCCTGGCATTGTAATTGTAATTGCATTTATGTAGCGCTTACTACCCCCGCCGAGGCGTCGAAAAGCTTTTTCAGAGAGTAACACGCTACTCTGGAACCTCTAAAGGATTATTGGTGAGTTAGTATATTGAAATATGAAATTAATTTGAGCGGTAGATATGTTAATCTGTTATTTGAATTGAGAAGGAAAGTGGAGGGATAGAAGAGGGAAAAGGTTTGCATTTATATAGCGCCTGCTCCCCCTGATGAGGTGTTGATGCGCTTTTAGGCGTGCAGAACAGTACTCCGGAATCAACAAAGGATTAGTGGTGAATTAGTCTGGGGAAATATGAAAGAATTTTGAGCGGTGGACATGTTAGTCTGTTATTTGGATTGAAAAGGGTAGTGAAGGGATAGAAGAGGGAAGGCTTTGTATTTATATAGTGTTTGCTACCCCTGATGATGTGTTGAAGAGCTTTTTGGCAGGTAACAAGCTACTCCAGAACCCAAACAGGATTAGTGAGGAATTACCATAGAGAATTATGAAATTAATTTGAGTGGTGGACAGGTTAGTCTGTTATTTGGATTGAAAAAGAATAGTGGAGGGATAGAAGAGGGAATTGTCTAGAAATGTTTTCTTTTTTTTTAGTTCATAGCAGTAGGAGGTGGTTTGGAATGACTAAAGGGGAGGTGGAGGAGAAGATTCAGAGGGAAGGGTTTAGAAAGGCTTGTTTGGGAGATTTAAATAGTAAGAGAAGTATGAGATGATGCATGGAGGATTAGAGGAGGGAAGAGTCTAGAAAGGGCTATTTTGTGGCTCATAGTAGTGATATGAGGTTTGGGATGAATGAGAGAGTGGAGGTAAAGGATATATTGATAGAGATATAGGGTGAGAAATAGGGTAGTGCATTGGAAAGAGTAGTAGAATGAGGTTTGAGATGAGTCAGACAGTTGAGGTAGAGGGTATATTGAGAGCGGCATGGGGTGAGAAATAAGGTAGTGCATTGGAGAGAGTAGTAAAGTGAGGTTTGAGATGAGTCAGCATGGAGGTAGAGGATATATTGCAAGATATAGGGTGAGATATAGGGTAGCAGAGGTTCCTTTGTTGAATGTATTTTGTGATTTTATTTCTGATGAAGAGCGGTCCTGTTCCATGTATCGCTTTGTGGGTGTCCCTCACGAGTCAAATGCAAAAGCATTGAAACCCTTTCATAAAGCTGCAGTTCAGCTCTTTGTAGAATTTATAGTATTAGCTCTCAGCTCAGGGTTTCAATGCTTTTGCATTTGACTCGTGAGGGACATCTAGTAACGACTAGTGGAACTGCAGCTTGATGTAATAATTTCAATGCTTTTGAATTTGACACGTGAGGGACATCTAGTAACGGATAGTGGAACTGCAGTTTGATTCAATGCTTTTGCATCTGACTAGTGAGGAACACCTAGTAATGACGAGGTGAACTGCAGCTCTTTGTAGAATTATTTTGATATTGGATACTATAATATTCACTGCCCACTGCTAATCTTGTCCCATAATGCTTTGCAGGGCCTTTGGTTGGGATTGTATTTTTGCCCATAATAACTGTGCTTGGGGTGGTCCTAAGAGGATGGGACCACCACTGAATCGTTCAGCATGATATGCTCTTTGTGTTCAAGGCATCTGCTTGGTCCCCCCCCCCAGGTTAGGGAGGATCCCAAAGTCATCACCTCTCTCACTGCTTGCTAAATTGTCACTTTCACTTTTGTGAAAAGACTATATGCATTTTAGCATGTAAAGACAGAGATACTTGTTATTTTACCAAAAATATATGAGGTCTCTGTTGGCGGAGCGAAGTTGCGGAGTTCTGTGTAGTAGTACTCCGCCAACAACGCCCACCCTTATAGAGAACACCTATTATACATGAGTAGAGTCAGGTATGTCAACATATCATGTCATGTAGACGTTTAGCCAATTAAAGTGCAAGTTGTGCTGTAAATTTGAAACAAAGATTAAGAGATACAAAGTGTTCCTTTTTCATCAACTATTATTTTTAGATTTTCAACTTCTCAGTTTAAAATGTATGTAAATCAAACAAGCAGTATGTAAAGTTTTGTTAAACTCTTAGCCAACATATATCTCTTCTCTATTCATATTATAAATATCAGAACACCCCAATATGCTCTCAAACATTTTATAACTTATTTAACTTTCTCTTACTATTGTAAACATATTGTATTTTTATTCCCAATAGAAAACTTGCCACTCTACAGGAAGTGACATCACTGGCTCCCCACCAAAAGCCCGTCTTTTAAAGAAGATGCCAGGCAAGCAGAATCATTCCCTAGCATCCATTTCCACTGGAAGTGACAACGTTGCATTTCCTACCTTCCAGCTGTACAAGAAATGATATATCTGGTTTCCCATCAAAACCATATTTACAGTATGAAAATAGGCAAGTGGGTTCATACATAGGAAATGACTTCACACATTTTTCAGCATCAATCAATAGAGGAAGATTTTGCAGGATACAGGATCATTTCTAGTAGCCACAGGTATAACTAAAATCCCCACTGCCTTGAAATTAAGATTTTACAGTCTCTAATCTCTAACGTTCTATGTTCAAGCCTACATTGCATCTATCTATGATCAAAGTTAACAAATATTTGAATTTCTTGCTCTGCCGAGGTATTTGCTGTAAATTCTGGCTGTCACTTTTTTGATGTTCCATCACACTGCTGCAAAGACTGGTTATTAATTCCAGAAGTCCTTGATTAGACCAACTGGAGGCCTGATTATGAATGCAGATCTAAACCCTTGCGAACATCTTAATAGTTGAGCAAGGTGTTGAGAAGCTGCTGCAGTGCAAATAGCTGTATCCTTCCTAAATGTATACTGCAATTTGCCACTCTCACAGGGGTTCACGAAACCTCTAAGCACCATTGATGCAGTAATCCTTTAATAATATGCCATGCTCACACTCCCACAGTGGGTTAGGGACAAGTTAGTTCAGGGTCAGATGGGTGCATGGGTGGGCTAAGTAGCTCTGTCCCCAACAGGACTGCTAGGCCTGAGTGCAGATGAACACTACATGACACATCATATGGACATAACACTCTCTGATGCAAAAAATGTTGCACCATATACATTAACGAGGATTCTCAATTAATTTTTCACTTGAATAATGAGGTACTTTTTGTCTGTAGTTTTTCTTTCACTCATCATTGTAACACAATAGAACAAGTAAAAGCAGAGGCATCCTACAACAGGTGAGCTGCAGAGATCTATAAATGTAATCATTAAAACTTACCCAACTGATCAGTACATATGGTAAACTTCTATGCCCAGTGTTATTCAGTAGCTGGTGTTTGCCGGAGCACAAGCAGTTCAAGCCATAGGTCTAGCAGAGCAGCACCCATATGTCACCAAGTATGAAGGGGACATCAGTTTCCATTTTCCCCTCACACAAACCACAGGACCTCTAGCTAAATATGCCATTGTGTTGGTATTATTTTTTGCCCAATATTTAGCTTTTTTATGATTTATTTGTGTTGTTTTTATCTGTTCATCATGTTGCTTTCTAAATCTTCTGAACCTATACCCAGAGTGCCGATGGCTAATGTCTGTGTTGAAAAGCATACCTAGTCCATGTGGTGCCCATGCACTGACAAGAAACTTGGGGGCTTATTTACAAGCCCCATGCATCTCCAAAGCATCACTTTTTTTATGCCCTGGCAGCGTAGAGTGCAGACCCATATCTATGAGGCCACACAAAGCCATCCTGCATGGCTTTTCATGGCCTTCCAGATATGGTGTAAGGGATCACAGTGCCAGTCACTGCATTGCCTCACACTGCATCACGGATGTGTGCCATGGGTGTTGGGGTGGGTGTTCCCATACAGCGCCCATGGATTTTGACACATTCCCAGATTCACAACATAGCGTAAATCTGGGAATGCATCAAAACCGTGCGCCTCCCCAGGGGTGGCGTAACAAGGAGAAATTACTTCATTTCTCATTTTTTCGTCTGCCCTGCACCAAAATGTTGTAAGTTAGGCCCTTGGTGTTATGTTTTTTGTACTCCTAAGTACACAAAGACAATCAGGGAGATAGAGCTCAACTACCTTTTGGCCATGCATCAAAATAATTAGGGATACAACTCTTTGTCGCTCTCAAGGTATCAGCCTTCTCCCTAGCAGAGTAATTCCACCTTTATAAAGGATTCTCCAAAACTTTGCACATGACACAAACAAAAGACACAAAACAACCAATCTCCTACCACATGCCTGGTAGCCCCAAGTGCAGTAGCGGCCACTCGTACTGTGAAGTGGCGAGGGGATGGGGAACACAGAAAAAAGTATAAATAAAGAAAATAAAACGTACCTGCTCAAACAGCCGCCGCCTTGCTCCTGATCATCATGTCCTTGTCAGGAGCCTTCTGCACACTGCGCAGGTTCCCAGTCCCCAGCACTACTGTGTAGTATCCTGGTTACCTGTCCATAAGTAGAAGTTACAGCAAACCCCACCAGGAGCAGCCTCCTAGCTGCTCAGCCCATCTTCCAACTGACAAGACTCACACACCAGGCACCCAAGCATTCCACTCATGTCACTCACGCCAACATTCTACATGAAAAACTCACATAACGTGAGAATACTACATATCCTATCACTTTTATATTGAAAAATAAAAAGATCCACATTAAAATCGAAACAACTATACACATCAATATACAAATGATGAAAGCAGTCCATAAACCCTGAGATGAATGGTAAAACCACATTACAAGAGCGAAAACAGACAAACAAAGGAGGAAAGAAGGATGAAAGGATAGAAACACATACACCATCCTCCTCCTTTAATAATGAACTAAAAGTGTTTAGATAAGTAGTGTAAGAACAGCTCACAGATAACAAGTGAACAACAACCACATTGAAAGTAAAGGGGAAACGTACCCCAAGACTAAGACACTATGGGTGGACCACACCCACAGTAGTACTCCTCAACTAAGGAGCCTGTGGCCAAAACGCCACCCCTCATGTACAGGACCATGCTAAGATGGGACTAACCCATAAGCTAAGCAGTGTAAAGACTAATGTTAGATGGGACTGACCCCCAAGAACATGTGCAGCACGATAAAACAACACAGGTGCATCGCAGTGTGGCAGACACACATATTACGTCGACATGAAGCACAGGGTGACTTACACACACAACATGACGACGAAACAGTACAGAGTGAGGTGCGGGGCAGCTTACCCACTAAACATAGCAAGGTGATGCGCAAAGCGGCTTACAAACTGGACACAACAAGGTGATGCGCCGGGCGGCTTACACACTGAACACAACAAAGTGATGCGCAATGCGGCTACACATAGAACAACATGAAGTTAAAATGTGTAAGTGCGACTATAACCCAACACACACACCCAAAGAAAAGGATGTACATCAATCCCACATAGTGTAAGAGATTACGTAAAAAAAATATGTCCAACAACATGGAGTGCAACAGCTAGTGTCACATGGGACTAACACCCAAGAACATGTGCAGCACAATAAACAACACAAGTGCAACACAGTGTGGCACACACACACAATCTATTGACGTGAAGGTACAGAGACCAATGAGTTGGAAATGGGGCTAACACCCATACCAAACATAACTAGTGAGCAAAACCCTTAAGTGAACCCTAATGTAAGGGTACAGAGGCTTAGCAAATACAGTAGCCAGAACGTAAAGAGGAGAAATGGGACTAGGACTCACTCCCATGCCAACAAACCATGTATGTGTGGAAAGCAATTCAACAACGTTGGCATACAGCAATAACAAGACACTGAAAATTCATAAGTTTCCTTTTTCCTGTGAAAGAAAATATTTTAGCATTTAATCTTGTAAACATACACCAAAGAAACTTGTATGTAAAAAAAAAATGTCAATGGTGTGCCTGTCACCACAATGATGAGGAGCAGGCATTCCTAGAAAACCAAAAACGCTTCGAAAGAAAAACGTGGAGATGGCACTTGCAGAAGAGAAGAACAAAGCTGCAGAGAAGATGACCTCCGTAGATACTTGTAGCGACAATTGAATACAAAAGTCCAGTGTCCTCTTAGTGTTAAAAACCAATGAAGACAGCCAGTGTGTTAAATGAAAATTGTTATTGCGATAACCAAGAGAAAAGTACCTGTGTCTTCAAGCTGATCACCAAAAACTACCATGGAACAAGCAAGAAGCCATGATGTGAAAACGTTCTCCACCCCTCAGCATTCCTGGTCAGCTACAACACTGGATAAGCTTTATTGAAAAACATGGTTGGCAAAGTACTGGAAAAACAACCATCGTAGTTCACACAAACAATATTAATAACCCAGAGGATCCAACCTAAAGATGGCGACACGCTGAGCACGCCAGTACAGGGTGGCTCACGCCGTGTGCGTGCGCCCCACGTTGCAGCACAAAGAGATGTTTTTGTGAAAACTGGAATGGCAGGCACAGAGGCACGTCACAGACGGAAATTTCCAGACGCAGGTGAGAGCGCGCGCAAAGATAACACAACGTGCATCTGTTTAAACGGCAACACAGAGGTTGAACTGACGAAAAGTCAAAATGCCTCTCCAATGCCATTTGTGAAAATTCACAAAATTTCCTGTAATTTCCAATATAAATGGGCAGGTCACCCATATTAAAGTGTAACAAATTATGAAAGGTACTGCAAGTGTCATGTAGCACACACAAATAGGCTTCCTTCTTAACCTACAGCAACACAGAGGCACTGTCAGGACCAACACCAAAGTTAAAGAAAATGTCAATGTTGCGGGCATCAAAGTAACCAGGATACTACACATCCTTCAATATAAAAGGGATAGGATGTGTAGTATCCTGGTTCCCTGTCCATAAGTAGAAGTTACAGCAAACCCCACCAGGAGCAGCCTCCTAGCTGCTCAGCCCATCTTCCAACTGACAACACTCTCACACCAGGCACCCAAGCATTCCACTCATGTCACTCACGCCAACATTCTACATGGAACACTCACACGTGAGAATACTACAAACTCACATGCTGGCAATGCTATTCTCAGCATGTGAGCAGTGGTGGGATTGGTCTGAGTGCCTATGTTCGGCACTCAGATGTAGACTGGGATCCTGTGCTGGTTTCTCCACTCAGCTGTGCAACACAGCTCGGTGGAGAAAGGCTGAGTGCCCATGACTGTTTGGCTGACCCCAGAGGGCTGGCAAAACTGTCATGCACACTTGGCAGTGCCACCCACTCCCCCTCCTCTCTGGTGCTGCAGTTGCAGCATCAGGATGAGATGCCACACTCCGCCCTCGGCTTGCAGCCTGCAGAGCTAAAAATAAAATGATAATAAAAATGTTTTATTATCATTTTATTTTTGTTCTTTGCCTCTGCTGGCTTTCTGCAGGTGGGAGTGACGCTCCTCCACCATAACAGAGGTGTCACCCCTGCCCAAGAAGCATGCCATTAGGCGTGATTCACCAATCCATGTGTACAGAGGTTAATATTCGGAGCTTATGCCAGTCTTGGAGAACAGTTATCTGAAGCAAGTTTGCTGTTTGGCCCTTTCCTGAGAGCATAGAGATGCTTTCAAGAAAAGTGGGTTTAATGAGTTTGAAAATATAAATTACATGTCGATGTTGTATCCTATCTCAATGGATTTGAAAGCAGTACTCTCTGCTCCATGGGGGTATTGTAAGCTCCTGGGCTGAATGCTTGTGCTTCTTGCCTCCTCTGGGGCATCAACTGAGCCTTTTTTCGAAGCACCTTTGTAAAGTGTTGGTAATTGTGCCATCTATAATAGTGCAATGCCAGCCTTGGAACCAATTTTGATGCCAGCTACAGATGCTAACTACTACAATGGTAGCGGTGAAATAGGAGTTCACATCGATGAAAGGTATGGCTCTAGTTAGAGAGAATCGATATTATTGATTTCTATATAAAGTAATACAAATGTGATGGTGGTAGCTGTCACCAGCCTTAACCACTACAGAACATGATGCCTTGAACTACTCCAGTTTCAACTTGCAATAGACCAAGCTGCTAGGACCCCGTTTCCTCTCTTCTATGATGCCCACCACCGCAACAACCAGCTGTGACATTTAACACATAAACAGGCACATGCATCAATGTTGGATTTTGCGAGACCTTAATTGCAATCATTAAGGAATCGCAATTAAGAACTCGCAAAATCCTATGCATGTAGGAATTGCTATAAAAATAGCGATTTCTACACATTCCTTATTTGCGACTCGCAATTTCACAAATTGCGAGTTGCAAATAAGGAATGGCTTCCCATTCATTCCAATGGGACTACATGAATGGGAAATTGCAAGCGCAATTTGTGAGTACCAATAGGTACTCGCAAATTGCGCATGCAATTTCAAGGGTGCAAGGGTGTCACAAGGACACCCTGTTGCACCCCTGAAATTGAACTGTGCACATATGTTGCGCACACACATGTCCCAAGAAGATATGTGTGTGTAACCTACAACTTTGCAAAATGCACTTTAGTGCATTTTTCAAAGTTTTCGCTATTCACCATGTGGTATGATTCCACGGTAAATAACGGGCCAAAACAGCGAAATCGCTATTTTTAAAGGCTTCTTGCACTGCATTCAAGACATCGCAAAAAATTGCGATTTCTTACATTGCGAGTGGAAAGTTGTTTTATGCATTGCAAAAGCTAATTTTGCGATCGCAAGCGGCTGATTTTTGCGAATCGCACCGTTTGCGATCGCAAAATGCTTTGATGCATGTGCCTGAATATGTCTGATTCAGATGCCCTGTAATCTAGTTCTGAGCTGCGAAACTACAGTCGCTCTGCTCAACTCCTTTATGACAGTCCCACTACTCCATCATCAACTAACAAAATCTGCAGAAAGAACATAACAGGAGAGACTTAAAAAAGTCCTTAAGATGAAACGTGATAACACTGTCGTCGCAACTGGATGCTGTTCCAGAGAGCTCACCAACCACAAATTCCAGCACTACGAGCATATGTTTTTCTGACATTTATTG
The DNA here is from genome assembly GCF_964204655.1 of Triturus cristatus. Classification (NCBI taxonomy): domain Eukaryota; kingdom Metazoa; phylum Chordata; class Amphibia; order Caudata; family Salamandridae; genus Triturus; species Triturus cristatus. Next base: position 754,201,085 of record NC_140589.1, read on the forward strand.
CGGAATCATATATCTAAGTCACTATATAGATGTGTTCTCATCTCTCAGATTAGCTTGGTGCAAGAGAAAGTGGAGGAGGAGGAATTTTACAGGGAATAGGGCTGAAAACGTCATAAAGCTCTTTGCTACATGAAGTGAACTTAGGACACCTGATGTTATTTGCTCACAGCTAGACCTTCCGGGTCCAGAACGGCTTCTTGAGAAGCCATTTGAGAGCAAAGTAAAAATATTCCTAGAACAGATGCCAAACCAAACTTCTGCAATGCAGACTGATTGCCAACCTTTATGTTTCACAGCACTTGCATGCCAAAGCAAGAAAGGTGGAACAGGGAATCAATTACCAGCAGAAACATTTCCCAGTGGCAGTTCCAGGTGCTGCTTTTATGTGCATGCATATGAAAAACAGTCCCTTCCTTGGCTGCGGGACTCTGTGTATTTGCACAGCACAGTGGCAAATATTGAACTCACCCTGCCAAAATAAGCAGTCGCATTGGCCTTGACAAAGAGATAGGAATGATGCAACTCCGAGCTGTATAATTGTGTTGTAATGTGAGCACATGCTAAGCCGATTCGGCAAATGGAATATGCATTTATACTGAGTTATGGTAATTAGGAACAAATATGAAACAGAGATGGCTTTGTCCTTATGTTGCTGTGCAGTATTGCAATCTGTTACATAAGATAATCTGGAATGTTTGTTTGTTTTTGTGGTTGTTGAATATGTTTGCTTTCTTCTTTCCCCTGCATTCTGCTTCGCAATTTCTTTTTTTTTTAGGCAGATTTGTCCTGTTGCTGTAATACAATGTCAGCGCCTAGAGTGTGTATATATATTACAGTCGACAATGTGGTCTCTATCGTAATGGTACATTTAGAGTTTCCATTGAAAATTTGATTTTTGTATTGCTTATAACTTTTGCATCATTAATGATTCTGCTCAATCTTTTCCAAATAGACAGTAAATCTGGTTTAGGTTAGGTATTGCTTTTTTTTACACATTCATTTAATAGGTGGGAAGAAAGGGAATTATAAATAGAGCATTTCCATAAATAATTTCCATTAGAAACTTTACCCCATGCTCCAGAAAAAAATGTTGAAAAAAAACCCCCAATTTCTTTGCCAGATTTGTCCTGTTGTTGAAACATGGTGTCAGTGCTTAAAGAGTGTGTATCTATATCACGGTCTGCAGTGTGGAGTCTGTAGGTATGCTTAGTTCAGAGTTGTGATTTAAAATGTGATTTATGTATTACTTATTGCTTTTGCATCATTGATGACTGCGCAAACCCTTCTAAACGGACAATACAGCTAGTTTAGGTTAAGCATTGCAATGTGTGTACACATTAGGCCTGGGCGGTAAATTCCGTTCCGTTCACGGAATTTGCGGAATTTGGGTAATTTCGCGTTCCGCGGAGAACGCGAAATTGCCCAAAAATCTGCGTTCCGCGACTTCGCGAAATTTTTTTCTTGTTCGCGTTCTTAATATGCGTGTTCGCGAGATATTTCACCCCGAGCACGCAAACAGCGATCGCGAACAGGAAAAAAGTATCGCGAACAGGCAATTCTGCGTGTTCGCGGAATTTCTGCGTGTTCGCGGAGATTTATTACCGTTTCGCGGAGATTTGCGGAACGCGATTACGCAAATTCCGCCCACCCCTAGTACACATCCATTTGACATGCGGAAATAAAGGGGGATTACAGATAAAGCATTTCCCCCAGAAGACCCCCATAGGAAGTTTTACCCTTTGCTCCAGAAATAAAAGTTGAAAAAAGAAAATTGGGCATGAAACTAGAACTCTACTGTCCCGTTACTTGGTCTTTACAACTTTACAAAAATGTGTTTTTCTATAGGTTACATTCCAAAGACATCTGGACTGCTACTGTGCAGGCACTACTTTAGCCGGGGTTCAAGGACCGTTCACTGACCCATTCTCAAAAAATCAAGAAAACTCTTTGGGACTTTTTCTTCTGTTCCTTGAAAGTCTCCTGACTTTTTGTACATTTAAAGGCATTCGAAGATTTTCATTGGCTAAATGTAATGAGGCATATTTACCAAATATTTGGGAAGTGCAGCACAGCGCAGCACAGCAAGTCACCTTGCCACCTGCGTGATAGGAAAAGAGAAGGAATGTGCTGCACCTAACCATATATTGCACATTCCTGCCATTTACCGGCACTGGAACACAATATGCTTCCTAGCGCCAACATGCAAGGGTGCCTGCGTTGTAAGCAGGATTGTTTTTGTGCAGGAAGGGATACCTTCCTGCACAAAAACAATCCCCTGAGGGATAGTCCTCTTTTTATGTGTGCTGCAGAATGATATCTGCATCAGAATATGTTTGCCATAGCGAGTTGAAATTGTTCTACATTGAAGATTATATAAAGGCTCGCTCTGCCATATTTTGCTAGCAATTTGGAAAAACACACCAGAGAGATAATAGTAGATTGTCTCAAGTGTGAGAAGGGAAGGGAAATACTGTGGCTTGCCGCAGTGAGGGAGAGTTTGATTAGCGTGGACCATGTGCAGGTCTTTTTAAATCCTACTGATTTAGATGGCATGAACAAAAACTTCCTTCGGGAGGCCCTATACGCGCATTATAGCAAAGCAAGATATGAAAGGGAGGTCCAGAAAACAACCGTTGTTAGGTATATGTCTATTGAGGATGTCTCCCTTATGCCATCTAGTTACCTTTTAAAACCGATCGGCTGCTGGGAGAGAGGACTCCTCTTTCGTGTAAGGGCTGGCACAGTAACATTTCTACATTGTTTTCCCTTGGGGTATAATGCCAATGTAGATGCCATGCTCTAGTGACGGCTGGAGTGGGCAAATGACGTTCCACTTTCTATTGTTTTTTAACTTTTACTCTATGCAAAATTGCTTCTGAAACCATTTATTTTTAAAAACTCCTCCTGTCCAACTTGAAGCAGCTTGCATGAAAATCCTCAAACTGGAAAAGGATGAATCAACTTTTACTATAGGCTCCTTTTTGAAAGTTGCAGTACATGCTCGTAACACAATGTGCACTTTATGAAGGTTGTTCTTACTGATTTTTTATTTTTATTGTAACTACGATTAATGTGAAACATATGGATACTTTTTACAGACCTGTCTTTTAAACCCCTCACTATGTTTATGAACAGGCATAAACTAAGAGGGCCCCAATCTGAAAATTGTTTTCTTATGACGTTTGAATATGAATTGATTTCATCCTATTGCTTTTATGATCAACAAGACTTGAGTACTATTATGCTGCTATGTATCTTGTGCTTTTATGGATATATCCCTATCCGAATAAAGATTTTTTAATTGAATTGATGTATGGTACTGTCATTTTGACCGTAACATCCGTCAAGGAGGGCCTCCATGACAGCAGTTCCTGTCAATGACAAGAGATGTCCCTGGGCCGGCAGACATTTCTACATTGGGACTCCAGTTAATTCTTCGAGGCAAAAGAGTATTTTACACCATCACTCTGACGGAGTACAATCTGTACTCGGAAGATAACTAGGTGTAAGGACCGGGCTGGTATGTTCTGGATCTGCTCTAGAATCACAATTGGATGGCTCTTTTTCGTATCATGAAAGTATAAAGGGGAGAAAAGTCTCTAGGAGGTCAATCAATTAGTCAATACTCCTCTTGGATACATAGTCACCTCCAACAGCTGCTTAAGGTTCATTTGATTTATTTCAAAGCCAAGAATAACTGAACAAGGGACACCTCAATACAAGAGTGTAGCAATACATTGGAATTAGCATGAAGCCAAATCTGCGTATCCAATTTAGATGATGCAACATAAGCAATACAATTAGTTCAAGGAGTAAAATGAAAAAGTTCAGGAAGCATGAGTCCAAGTTTCCCTGCATCAAGGGTTGATGGGTGAAAAGCATTAAATCTATCCCTACTCTAACACTAAGGTGACATACCCACTTGAGCATTTCAGATGAGAGAAGGTGTCAGCATGTGGTGTCTTCCTAAGAAGTTTATCCACAAACAATGGGTCATGCAGCATAAAGCTACCAAGACAGAGCTTGTTCTCAGATGCTTTATCTCTCTGAAGGCAAGAAAGAAGTGGGCACTTTCCCTATCAACAACACATTATTCATGAGTAGCATTCCCAAGATTCCATGCAACTGCAATCAGTACAGTCCTGAAGGTGGTTTTCCACAGGACGACGGTGTTCCTTTCTTGATACAATTTGTCCTTGGTTCCCAGGCATTCTCCTATGTGAAGCACACTGACCTTCCTTTATCGACTCAAGCCACACACTATTGTAACTTCTTTTCTCCTTGCCTGACTAGTATACAAAGAGATTATTCTAGCTAAGGAGAGCGATTCTGCACCTGCAACACAAAACGTGAGAAACAACGGATTCCACATGAAATTCAAACTGTAAATTCTAACGCTGGAGTTTTCAGGGAACTGCATTTGAGGCTTACAAAATTCAGCTAACATAGAAAGGTATCATATAAGTTCACGAATTCGCATAACATTAAGGCACTTTAAATTAAGGAATTTACCTATGTATAAAATGCCATGATTAATATGCATATTTAATACAAGAATAGTTGTCAGTTGCACAACACAAGTTCTTCACGTTAATGGTTTCTTCTGGTTACAATCATTTTCTATGTTAATTCTCCATGCTACTTTTAATGGCCTAAAATACATCACGTTTCCATGTTAATACACTTCACAATTCTAAAACTTTACATTAATACAACAAAGGATGATATGCGGGTGAGCTCTAAAAGTGGCTATAATGCACTCCTACAAATAAAATGTGGTTTCCCTTTTATCATACGCCTCAATACAGAGATTGCCAAGTACTCGACTAACTGTTTCTATGAGTATGAAGTTGATGAAAACAGCTATAAATGAGTTTTATTGTAATGAAAATATGACCCTGACATAGAATCACACATTATGAAGCTATTTTCTACCTCTTGAGCAGAAATATATGGCTGGAGCTCCCCTGTTTCACTATTTTATGGAATGGTCTTAAGCATTCTTGGTATGAGAGGTTAGTGCTCCATGGCTTTATATAGATACGTTAGAACAGCAACGGGCAAGAGTTCAAATGTTTTCCTCTGCAAATTTTCAGAGCGTCACAAAAGTTATAAAGTTTAAGGGAAAAAATGAGTAACAAAAATACTACAGTACCCCTATTTCCACGTGAGATTTCTCTTGTTGAATTGTTTTTTGTAAGAACATGTACTTTACACACTTGCTTCGTCTGGAATTTTCCTCTTGAGGAATTGTAAAGTTGCCAAAGTTCAAGGTTGAAATTTAAATGGGGCACACCTTGAAAGTCAAAACTGGCATGTTTTCTATTTTTTAAGGCAGCCTGCTAACCCCAATGCTATGATCATATTTCAAAACTTGACAAAGTGTCATCTGCTCCGTAAGGCATTGCAAACATCTAGCAAAACAACTCTGCCACAGTTCATCTTTCATCTATATCCTGTATCCTAAATTATTGCTTAGGGATGAAAAAATGACTGAAAAAAACATGAATAGCATAGTCTGGGAATTGTATTACATATTGCTAATATTATCCCACTTTTAGGGCCATATGTAGGTAATTTCTATTTACCGATTCCTAAATACCGAATTTTACCGATTCGGTATTTAAGAATCGGTAAATAGAATGTAGGCAAACAATCTGTAAACTTTACTGATTCGATAATATTCGTTATTACCGATTCGGTATTTACCGAATCGGTAATAAGGAATACCTTCCCATTCATTCCTATGGGCCTGGAGGCCCATAGGTATGAATGGGAAGCCATTCACTATTACCGATTCGGTAAATACCAAATCGGTAATAGGGGGAGCATATTCAAGGGTGGCAGGGTGTCACATTGACACCCTGTTGCACCTCTGAATCGTGCATGTGTGCACATGTGGCACACATACATGCCCTAAGGGCATGTATGTCTGCCACATGGCACTTTTAACAAAGCACAAAATTGCTTTTGGAAAGGTATTCGGTTTTTAACACCAACTTGTAGTTGGTGGTAAATAACGAATCCTTAAACCAAAAATGCTCTCACTTGAGTGCTCCCTACATAGGATTTAAGGATTCTGTAATTTACCGATTCCTTAAAATAACGAATCGGTAAATTACCGAATCCTAAAATCCAGCCTCCTACATCGCAAAGGGCTAAATACTGGTCGGTAACGGGAAATTTACCAATTTTCGGCCGTTACCGACCGGTATTAGCCCACCTACATATGGCTCTCAACCACAAAATCTCCAATGCAACTTCACATCCTGAATCTGCTCCCTGGGCCTATGTAAGGGATTATTTAATACTCTGTTTCTACCAAACTACCACTTGGCTCTTCAGTCTTTTCTGTTATATGTCTATGTAGGTCACTTCCTGTGTACATGTTCATTTTGCTGTTATGAATATATATACGGTGATGTTACTTTACCTTGATCAACCTCTTTTGCCCCATCAGCCTTATTAACATAATTTAATGCCTGGAAATATGACCTAGGGGATGGGGTGATTTTTAAGGTAATTTGTGCATCTTGTATGCCTCGTGCACCTATTTGTTTGACAATCTCAGATGTGAGTCCTTAACATCCTCAATTAATTCAGCTGCAATCATGGACTTGGCTTTCATAGGATTTACCACTGTACTGGCAGTATTGGGCTATTCTTAATAGTGGGTTGTACTGTTTTCTAAGGTTAGGAGTGGTTTATGTACATTTACATTGCATTTTCAAGGATTTTGACATTTTATTGGTTGATGAAAAGGGCGAGGCCTGAGACCCAACAAAAAGCTGCTGCTCACCATTGAGGGTTCCCTCTCAATTCCTCTCTTCCCCCTTGACTCTAGCTTTTTTTTTGCCGAACTTTGGGCCAAACTCTATTATTAAGACTACCTGGGCTTATAGGTTCTTCCTTGCTGTTTCCTCCTGCTTCTAATGTCACCTCCACTTCAGCTCTAACAATATTGGAATCTGCATGAATGACCAAACTTGTCCTTCTGAGAGAATCATATTCAGGAGCTTTGTCGTGACTCCTCCATCTGCAGTCTCTCAACCGCATGCCCAGAACTGGATCCTTCAGCTTGCAACACGGTCCTGTCTGAACAGCTGTGCCGTGTAACTCCAAGTGCTGACTTCCCATATTCCATGGCAGGCCCACGCTGATATTCAGGGTCGTAAAAGGAAGATAAAGTCCAAAGAGGAAGGTTACCACCACTCAGAAAATAAAAGGTCTTGTCTATACTAAAAGTTCAATAATCAGCTGAGAGCATTAGGTGCAGCAAGATGCCTGACTGCCTACTCCTCTGGTTGTTCGGACAAATATTAGAAAAATAATATTGTGTTACAAAAATATGTCAAGAATATTTGAACATCAAAAATAACATGGACAGGAATATCAAACTTAAAAATATTGTCTATAGTGTTGTTTTTAATATCGTTGTAAAAAATATCGATGTTGAGAATATCAGTGTATGTAATATCATTTGTAAGTGTTAATTAGTATGCAATGTACTGCAATGTGTTTGATTGTATGTATTTATTTATTTTTTGTTTTTTAGAAAAGATATCATTTTATTTTTGGAATTGTTGACGTTGTAACATTATTACAACTAATTGTTGTATTTTTCATTTTAGTAGCGGGATATTGGGTTTTTAGGGGATAAAGGTGGGAGATTTTTATAAAATGTATATTTCTATTTTAAATTATAAGGTAAATATTTTAAAGATAGGTGAATTAATATTTTAGAGTTGCAAAATGTATTTTATCAAATTATTAATTTAATATATTTTTAATTTGATATTAATTAAAATATATGTAAATTGTATGAAATAGTTCTTTAAATGAAAAATATTCATTATTACAAATATGTAACTTTATTTTTAAATGAGTAGAACATTTAGATATTTTCTTATATTTAAAAAATCTATGAGTTTTAAAAAGAATATTTAAAATTGTGTAATGTTTGTATTGTTGTTTTAAAAAATAATTGCTTTATTTAAGTTAATTTTCTTTCAAACATTTAAGAATATAAAATTTATATAATTTTTATCAAAATGTACTATTGTTAATTTCATGTTTTTTATTTTTTAAAGTTTATGAATGGTAGGGAAGAGTTGAAACAAATATTTGTTAATAGTAATTAAATAGTGATTTTATAATTTAAAATATAAATATGAACATAAAGGTTTGTAGTTAAATAAGTGTGTTTTAGATAACATTTTAGTACATTTTATACTACAAAAAAGTGAAAATATGTAGTATTGATTGTCTTTGTAATATTTTTATTTTGTAATATGTTATGTAAAATGATTTATTTTGAAGTGGATATTGTAAATGTCAACTATTTATGACCATCACCTTCCCAAATTTGTTTAGATTGGAGTTAGAATAAGTAAATGTCACCTCTTTAGTGTTTAACACATTCCCCTTGTATTGTTAGATTGGAGTGGGAACAGTAAATGTCAACCCCTGGCCATGCCAGCACAGTCATGTGCCCCTGGAGTGTTTTAAAAAAAGTGCTGCAGTAGTACTTTCGAAACATTAATAAAAAGATAGAGGAATTTGGGTAGCACCACCATCTCATGATGGCTGTCCTGTCTGCTAAAGACAGCTGCCGCCTCCACCACCTTTGCACCTTATCTTCCAATTGCCAAATGGCCCTGTCATAGTTGTAGCGAGTCACCTGTTCTGAATCACTATGGATCCAGATACCCATGTATTTACTACTGTCCATGCTCCACACCAATGGAAAATTAAGTTGGTATGCTTGAGTAGTCAGCATTAGGGGGAATATGATCGACTTCGAACAGTTGATGATCAGGCCCGAATATCGGTCAAATCTTATATAGGCACAGATTACAGGCACCTGATTCATGGTAGGATCTCTGACCTACAATGCCATATCGTCTGCATATAAGAAACTATTAAGGGGGCACAGCTGGAAGTGCAGTGCGGAAGCAGCATGCCATTTCCAGGTAATGCATGGTTGTCGGTCTAGTGTAATAGCAAAGAATATTGTAACAACGGACACCCCTGTTGTGTACCTCTGTGGAAGGGGAACCCCTCAGATGTGCTCCCATTAATATGAACCCAGGCCACCGGCTTAGTATATAGTAAGAGAATCCATCACAGGAATGCCACAGGGAACTGTTTTTACTTCTGAGTTGACAAGGGCCTCTCAAGGTAAGTGAACTGCAAGATCCTAATCACCAAATCCAAATGCATATTAAACACTGACCTGTAGCACATGATGCTGAAAATATATGTATATTGAACACATAATTCATATTATATGTGTCCCACACAGAAATGCCAGTGGGATTAAAATATCCTTGCACATGAACGGTGCATCATGGGAGATATAGTGCATTCACAAAAGGCAGTTGTAAAGTTACAAAACTTTAATATATCAACGTAATAAAATTAAACTCATTTACACAGCCATAATACAGTATTTAATACTTATTCAATTTTTAAACAGATATCCATGCCAATGGGACTGATGTGTCTGAAGCTGACGCCCTTAAGTATATTTCAGTGCAAGAGGAAGAGACACTTGTTGATGATTGTGAAGACAAAATTTCACACCAATAAGCACCACAGTGTAAGTAAATTCACATTCAACCAATGTATTGGGTACAGGAAGCACTCTGAGATTGAGCCAGGAAGCTGGAGTCCGTCCACGAGAACAGTGAGGCAGACGTTGCACTCACCTTGTGTACACTAATCATAACCCTGCAAACCTTGAAAATGGTGACATCGCACAAAATGTTACAGTGTTTGGTGGGTTTGAGGCATTGATGCTGAAAGTTCAGTGACTAAAACAGAGGGAAAGAAAGCAGATTCATTACAAACATCTTAATATTGAGAATAGCATAGCATGAGGATTGGAGAACATTGCAGCAACCCTAGCTGATAAGCAACAACACATGAATGTTACAAATGATAAGCTGACAAAAGCTGTGAAGACCCTATGTATAGATATCAATGCAGACCATGTACAACACAGAACTAGAAAACATCAGCAGTCTGCCCACATGGATGGCTTAATGAGAGCAATAAACAGACTTGCACATGCAATATCTTTGCTATCAAGACGTACTGTCAACCTCTAGGATGAAAAGGGACACTACAGAGGGGATGCAGCCATGGACTGGTCCAGATCACAAATACTGTTGAGACATTGAAAGCTACTCAGATAACAGATGTCAGTCAGATAGTACATCCTGAGAGCAAGGACCACTCTAGTGCGAGTAGAATGTCTGTCAGTGACACTATGAGTGCGCGTGAAACCAGGTGTCACACTGATGGAGGTGATTTCTTGGTGCCAGCTTTTCTGGTTGTACCAAATGGAAATCATAGTCTGATATCCTTGTGCTTATGTTGAGTGTCCTGTTTGTCAGAACCCATATGTCAAATTATGTTTCTATACTACTTGTGATTTGAAGTACTGTAATTTTCTATGCTTGCTGGCAAGGTAAAAAAGAAGAAATAAAGTATGATCTTTTGTTACCTGCACAAAATAGCTTTGAATTTTATTTAGTATTAGTCATGATTTCACTCACTCAGAAAAACACTTTTCAGTAATGTCTGCATGTCACCTTAGACCCACTGTTTCTCCTAATTCATAATGTTGCAGACATCGAAGTAGCTTTTCTTCATCCTCATTATTTTCTAAATCAGATAAACTAACAGTTAAACCTCTGCATATTGCTACTGTGTGAAGAATTGTACATGTAAATTAATCTTGCAGCAGATGTCGGGAGAGTACTGTAGGGCACCAGCACTCTTGTGCAGGCATCTGAATCTACTTTTAAGGATTCCAAATGTGCGCTCAATCACACTTTTGGTTTTCTTACATGCCACATTGTACCGATGCTCACTGCATGTGGATGGATTCATATATGGAGTCATTATCCATGGATGTATGGCATATGCACTATAATTTTAAATAGTAATGTATATTGTTACACACCACATTTACAAAGATGTTCGTTTATGTCCAAAAACATTACATAGCCTTATTACCCAAAATGTATACTTCATCAAACTCTCCACTTCGTAGCAATGCATGGATGGCACTGTGTCAGAAAATGAATGAATCAAGGGTGCTCCCAGGTAAACTTGCTTCTATGTCTGTTTTCTCATGTTTTGCATCAAGCAGCACTTGTATATTCATAGAATGGGCATTCCTGCTGCAGAATTAATACTCTATGGTGGAGGGTGGGCATAAAGACACTTGTGTATTATTTACACATTCAATGCCATTTGGGAACTTTGCTATCCTGTAAAACTGAAGCTTGGATATATGCAGTGCATGGTCATATCTAGGCAAATATATGTGGACGTTGATTCACATTAACATTGAATCAAGGATTGCATGGAAACATTGTGACATTGAGCTCTGGGACACCCCACAAGTTGCTTCAATCACACCTTGTTAGCTACCAGATGCTAATAGATGCAAACTACATAACACTTGCACATGGGTCGGGATGATCTTACTACATAAGGTGTGTCTCTCAAGCCGAGGGTTCAATTCAGAAAATAAAGCTAGGATTACTAGGCTGCGGCTGGGATAGAGTCGGGAGAGTGCTGTTGCGGGCCCCCGCGAATAAAGTGCGACCCCGTGAGTGAAGTGCGGCCCGCGAACATTTCACTTACCTTTCAGCAGCGGTGGTGGCTGCTGCGACCTGCCCCTTGAGGTTTGCCTGGGGAAGTTGTTTTTCTCTTTGGGCTTCACGCTCGTAGCGCTGGGGGTCACCGGGAAGCTGTGCTGCTGAGAGCGGGTTTCCAGTGGCGACCCGCCCAGGACCGTACGCACTGGATGAACTTATTCCGGTGCGCGGCCTGAACACTGAGACTCCTGGACTCTGGCACCTTATCGGTGAGTTGAACACCGGGGTTGTTTTCCTCATGCTTCGCCCATGACGTGCCCTAAGGGTGGCCCTGCTATAGCTGATTAGCTACCTAGGTCAACTTAAAAACAAGGTTACTCATTGGCTGTCAAATAATACATCCTTGGGCCCAGTGGTGGAACGTACTATTGTCATGGTGCGTCGGGTGGGCTGGCTAGGGAACTCGAGAAAACCTGGCGAGGGCGATTGTATTGTTGTGAATTTTAACAGCTCTTCCCTAGTGGATAGAATATTACAGGATGCTTATCATGACTATTCACAGCGTGTTTCTGGTATCCAGGTCCTCCCGCTGGGTTTTTTCTACAAGACATTCCATACTAGGCACCCAAATATTAGTATCCCACGCAACAGGTGGTCTCAAAGACCCCGTGTGGACATGGGTGTTAACCAGCTGTTATCGCACGGGGTTATACCCGATGGACTGGGCACCAGCCTGTTACTAGGGTAGAGTTATCTAATAGATTCTCAGTTTTATCTAGATTGGACAAGTGTGACTGACTAACGAAGATTACTGAGCCCGTGGGGGATATATTACTCCAACAAGGGTCTCTACATCTCACTAGGGGATATACTGTGGCCAGGACCATGGAGACAATTGGGAAGTCAAGCTCCTCGCAGCAGGTGGCCTTACCGGTTAACGATCAAAGGATGATCGCAAGTGCAGACTTGTATATTATCCTGTCATGGAACATTGCAGGTCTGACGGTAAAATTTCAGGATCCTTTATAGATGCAGTTCATTAGACAATATTCCGTGTTCTGTCTCCAGGAGACCTGGCTTGTGAATTGTAACCTGTTCTTGGAGGGTTATAAAGCCTTTTTTGTTCCCGCGTCCCCATCTCCTTGTGGTAGAGCTAGGGGTGGGCTGGTGATGTACATATCGTTGGCTGTGTCCTGTAGGATACAGCAACTCCCCACGGATAATAAGGATTTTCAAGCAATTGTCCTAAGGAGAGGAAACGACAGCATGGGCATTATTAATTTTTATAATGCAACCAGTGTGCAGGGAGAGTGTAAGATTGCCCAACTGGGCTTCTTCATAAGACAGGTCTGTGGCCCTGTTGCATATAAGCTTATGGTAACAGGGGATTTTAATATTCATCCCTGTGGCGATCCTGAAACCAAAAGCATGGCTGAGTTGGGATGTGCCAGGATGCGGGGTTTTCACTTTGTGCACTCTGCCCAGGGGAACGGATTGAATAATTTGCTTAATGAATTTGATTTGTTATCTTCAATATCTTTATCTGCTCCCCTTAGCACACAGCTTGTCCCCTCTTTTAAAGGATGCAGTAATGGTTCTTTTATAGATCATATCTTGATCTCTTCTGATCTTCTGTCTAGTTTTTGCAGGTTCACAATTATGGCTAGTGATTTTAGCGATCATAACCCCGTTTGTATGTACCTGGATGGTCGGCTATTATCAACACAAGCTAGGGTGATAGCCCCGGGCACGATAAGACCCGTGGAGGGAAATCACCGTTTAAAATGGTCGCAGATTTCTCCTGATTCTTTTTATGGCAAAGTCCAAGAGTCTTGTGCATCAGAAATAGCTTTTTGTGTGTCAATTGATCCCGATTCGGGGGATGTTCTTAAGGCTTTTGATGCTATTATCACTAAGGTCGGGGCACTCCTACGTGTCCCCTTACATAGGACGGTGTCACCTGATCCTAGATGGTTCAATTCACTCTGCTCTAAGGCAGCGAGTCAACGAAAATAGGCCCTAAATGTTACTTCTAGAGACCAACACATGATTTGCGCCTGACGCTTAGAGTACAAACGGACTTTGGCCACCCGTAAGGGTGAATTGAAGGAGGAAATGTGGAGAGACATATTGGATGCTAGTACCTTGGGGAACAGTGCAAGGTTCTGGGGTATTATTAATCGACCTCTATTTGAAAGGGCGGGGGCTGGAGATGTAGGTACCAATATAACTGAGGATGAATGGGTGTCTCATTTTCAAGTTATATTCACCTGCCCCACAGTTTACCATCAACCACCCGGCAGGGATAACTCTAATGCTACATTAAAGTTCGAACAGAAAAAGGTGGAGAAGGGCATCTTAGGGCTCACATGTAACAAAGCCCCGGGCCCGGATGGTATTCCACTGGATCTTTTTAAAGCTAATTCACTCTTGTGGGCTCCAGTCCTGATGGCGGTGCTTAATGTGGCGGCCAGGACCGGTTGCCCAGATTCTTGGGACACCACGACGATCGTGACGGTTTTCAAGAAGGGCTATCATAATGGTACTCTGTGTTATCGCCCAATCTCCCTTCTTGATTCCGTGGTTAAGGTTGTGGGCGGGGTGCTTCTGGGAAGATTATCTTCCTGGGTGGCAGAGAATAAGATCATCTCTGAAATACAGTACGGGTTTCGACCAGGGCGGTCCACCATGGCCCAGTGCCTTAACCTGTCTATGATCCTGGGGAAGTATACAATTGCCCGCCAATGTACAATCTACATGGCCTTCATGGATCTTTCCTCTGCTTTCGATTGTGTTAATCGGGGGAAATTGTGGCAATCCATGAGGGCCATGGGGGTGGAGGATAATTTGGTTGACTTCCTGGAGGATCTACATAGGGACACCAAGGCTAACATTAGATTTGCCAAGGATCTTTGAGTATCCAGGGATTTTAAAAAAGAGAGGGGGTTAGGCAGAGTTATATCCTGGCCCCCTTACTATTCAACTTATATATTAATGACCTGGAAAAAACTCTGGTAAATACAGGGGTCGATTTCCCTTACGTAGGGTGACGAGGTCTGTCCGTCCTGCTATATGCGGACGACGCGGTCCTGTTCGCCAGGACGGCAAGGGGACTACAGACCCTACTTGATACATTTCTGAGCTTCATGGAAGATTGTGACCTTACAGTCAACAACTCTAAATCTTATATAATGCAGGCCGGGATTCGCCCGAAGAAACGGTACCCTTTCCAGGTGGGTAATGAGAATATTCCAGTGACTACGTTGTTCTCTTACCTGGGTGTCTTGGTAGATGATCGGTTAAGCTGGGGGCAATTGAATAAGAGGAAAAAAGGGGAAGAAACAAGGGCGAGCGCCGCGATTTTTAACTTTGCCGCGAAGATGGGTAAGCGCCCAATAGCGGCAATGATGACAATATACCAGGCTAAAAGTATTGCCATTGCTAGCTATTGGAGTGAAATCTGGGGCTATGTATCAACTGATGCTTTACAGGTGGCTGAGAATGTTTTTTTAAAACAAGTTTTTCCTGATTTTATTACATTGAAGGATGTGGAATTTGTAAAGTATACCTTCACTACCTTAAAAAGATTCGGCAGAGATGCCACAGAAATTGGAAAATCAAGTGTCCGCAAACATATGGTGCTCAAAACATCGCCATCTATTGAGCCCTATCTTTTGTGGCTACTGTCATCTCATGAATGGTTTTTGTTGGTCAGGTTTCGTTTAGATTATTTTCATTTGTTGCTTGCTTACCCAAAAGGGAGCTCTAGAGGTCACATGTTAGCATCCTGTGGCTGCGACGGAGTGTCTCCTCAGGATTTGCTACACCTTATGTTTTTTTGTAAATTTTATGAAGTACCTCGGAGATATTTTTTAAGACCTCTTTTAAAGTTGAATTTTATCCAGGTCTGCCCAGCTCTTTTTTATTTTCAATTGTTGAAACCAGAATGTGTATCTTTTATAGTAGGTTTTCTGAAATCTTCATTGAGATCTAGGATCTGTATGGAGAGCTAGTCAATGTTTAATGTTGGGAGGCTCCCTTCATTAAGTATTTTTTCCGCTTGATTAATTTTTTGCACAAAATGTACATACTGCTTTTTTTTCTATAGGTTTAATTCCCCCTGTTTTTATTGTCATCTATTGTACTGTATGGAATTGTGTAACTTTTATGGTTTTCATTTTAAAGCCGAATAAAGTATATTTTGATTTGATTTACTTCATTACTTAGCCTATACTTAGTGTATATCACTGCCTCCATTTGTTCAAACAGTGTGACCCTCAGTCTGAAAATCCTCTCCTTTCTTATCCGCCTTCTCTGCAATCCAGCCAAAATTCTCCATGCCATGACATACAGAGCAGCCAATTTGGAAAAACTCTAATATATTCTGGGGTACTTTATATAGTTTGCACATGATTACCACCTGGGCCAAAGAGGTGGAAAATTGCTTATGGAGTTTGCGTTTTTTGCGACTATTCACTATTTGTGACTGTGATGTACATATGAGTAGGGATTTGCAAATAATGATTTCTTATTTGTGAATCGCTATTTGGAGTCGCTCAATTACTGACTCGGAAACCATTTGCCACGCTATCTTGAGGACTGGAAACGTAGCCCATAAATTTCACTTCTAGGATTTGGCGACTGGTATTCAGTTTGCGACTGAATACCCATTCACTAACCTTATGTACATATGGCCCTAGGTGAAATATACTAGTGTTTTAGATTTTGCCAAAAAAGTATTTCAGTCGACTGTATGGAAAGCTGTGAGGAAGTCAACAAAACACTACATAATCTACTGATCTGTTCAATTGATTTTTGAACAGTGACCGAAAACTCGAAAAAGCAGTGGTCCACTGTTGAGTGGCCTTCCCTAAATATTTCCTGTTCAATCAACAAAGTATTATGGACCATGATCCACTTGTCACATGATACACTACGACCATTGTAAATTCCTTCAATATAACATCTTCTCTTAAGACAAATAAATCTATAGTTGGATGGCATACTACCATTGTTTTTCTTATAAATAGGTTTCATAACTGCACACCTCTGTAAGCTTGAAATGTTACCTGTTTCGACAACCCATTGAAAGAAGGGTGACAGCATATTTGATCATCATTCAATATTGACATTGACTGAAATTTCTGGGAGGGTTTGGCTGGTCAATTTAACTTTAATATTTGGATTATTTTCTTTACTGAGGGAATCATCGAGCTATAGAGTAATCATTTACTTGTGTGGCTTGGGTAACTTCAACTTTTGGGTTCCCCTAAAAGTTATTTAAATGCCCTGTCCAATCTACCTTTGGAATCACACAAGCTAAAGAAGGGCATTTGTTAAGGGTGGTATCATTCACATCCTTCTGATGACTCTTCTGACCTAGTCGTTCAATGATCTCATTCATAACCTTCCAATTTGTGATGTAATATTCTAAATTTATATTCCTAATCAATTTATTATAGTCTTTATATTATTCATTTATGATTACTCTTTGTTTTGGGGTTGTGGGTTTAACTGTTTTAATTGATCTACTTTACTTTGAAGACACTGGCAAGTATAGTCAAAACATTTTGTGATATTTGGTTGTTATGCCTCTTTTAAAGTGTTCCTATTTAAGTCTTGTTTGCTACAGTTCTATTAGATTTCCTATTATTATTTACATACTACTTAAGATTATCACTACTTACCTTTATTTAGAGAGTTCAGATAAAGAGATAGCTTCTGCTGATGCGACTTAGCAATTCTTACTGCCTGCCTATGAGGATATTATTCTTGGGCTGAAAGTACTTTATCAGCTGGACTTTCTATCTCTCTGAGTTGGGTAACCTGTAAAAGCAATGGTTGCTGCCTCTCTGGCATATCAAGGTAAAGCTCAAAAAAAGTCTAAGACTAATACAGTTATGGAGCAAATGGGGCAAGGTTGTGTTCCATTACGAAAACACTAGTGTGTTGGAAAGTTCATTATATTTCTGCCATAAAAACAAACCAACCCTTTTTGCCAACTAAATGCAGCTAAGATTAGGAAAGATGGCAGCTGTTATAGTACATGAATCAAATAAATCCCCTAATATCTCATCAGATTTAAAAGAAGCCAACCTCCTGTTGAAGTCACCAACAATAATTATAAGGGGTCTTGGGTAATCTGATTTAGCTTGCTTAAATCTTCTTCCATCTCTGAAGCATGGGTGTCAGCAGATGGGAGAGTATTCTTGTGACCATAATCATTGATCAAACAGCAAGAACAGAAACATTTGAAGTATTATTCAACAGATTAACAACACAAATCAAAAGCCATGTGCATTAAGTTTCAAATAGGCCAACATTTTGGGATATTTTTATTGATACCAATACAAAGAATCCTCAGGAGATGAAACAATTTCTTGTTTGTTACCCATGTTTAGTTAGTGCAGTGAAAGCTTAAATCCTTCAACCATGTTTCCTGCCTTAGTACAATTTCATTGAGATCTGGATTTTTTTCTTAATGTGAAGATGAGATTTTGATACCTTTTGCAATGTCTGTGCAACCTTAGAAAGCCCATTCCATTTAGGGGATTTGGTTTGTCTTTTTCACATTCCTCTTCCTAAGAACTGATGGTTTCTTTTTGCAGCTGAACTTCTGTAAGCATATCTATACGGATTCCTATAACAGTAACTGTACTAGAAGAAGCCTCAACCATAATTCAGATTTTTATTATCATTTGGCAATAAAATATATATTTAGAGGGTTGAAATTAAAGACTGACTTGAATGTTTATTGAATCAGCTCTTTTCATGTCACTGTAATTGGTTTTGTTCATAAGTTCCCGGGTAGCTGCTCTAACGAGTGTGGGAGATCTATATTCTCTTTATATAGTTCTGTAGAGCTTCTCAAATACCTTGTAGTGTTCCTTGCTCTAATAATAGGACATCAAGCACCCATGATGCTGTGGAGGAGCCTGAAATCATATTTGTTTCTGTGATCACTGACAAATTATGCCTCTCAAATATCTTTATTCTATTTAGAGAGGAAATATCCAATGAAGCTGCTTGTCTTGTGGGTCAAAAATGTATTTTCTTTTTCTGGGAATGTAGATTTCTTCCAAATACTAAACAAACACGAGCAAGTAAAGAAGCACGAATTACCTGCCTGAGAAGAATTACAGGGTATACTTAAGTTACATAGTCTTTCTGTTGTGTAGTTCCTAGGAGTCCTCCAGGACCTGTGTGTTTTAGATTACCTAAACTGAGGGCTTGGTGTCCCAACCGCTTCTGGACACCCCCACAGGATATGTCAGCCGTTAGACCAGCTTGCTCCACAGTGCCCCTACCACCCCCTGTATTCTACAGTGGTGTAGGGAGTCTCTTGCAACCACTGAACATGACAACCCTAATTCCTCAGGGACTGTGGAAAACAGAACAGTACAGTACCTTTCGCTCAGACACTTGGGCTTGCTTTCTCTCAGAAAATACACAGGATGGCGATTAGGATGTTTCAATAAGAATTTATTGGTCCATCGACAGCCTCTTGTAAACATATGTGCTGCGGCAATTAGGAGACAGAAGCATACGAAAGAGATTGCTAGTACCAACACAGTGAAAAGTAGATACATTTCTACCATAGTGCTAATAAGATGAACAGAAGCAGTTCAGATAAAACAGTAGCACTTGCATATTCCTAAAAATGCGCGCCCTAAGTCATTTGCCTAAAATGTACCTAGCCTAACCTGGATGTGTAGGTGTATGGTGTATAGTTATATGTATCTGTAGCCAAGAAACCCCTAGGGCAGAACCAACCCCCTCAGCTGATGTTTGGGAATGAAGGACTCCGTCTGCACCAAGAATGATAGCCCGCAAGGGCTGTCAGACTGCTGTGTGTCAAAGATTCAGCATACAGGACTCCCGTCTCAGCTTGGAAGGAATTCTCCTCTAATTTGTAGGGGGGAGTTTGGGTCTTTTATACTAAAGTGGTCACTCCAGGGTTTTTTCTAGAGTCAATATGTTTTTAAAACAACCATGGATGTTTTGAAAACAATCATAAGTGTTTCGAAAACAATCACCGATGCTTTCCTAAACTAGTGTGATCATGCACAGCTGGCTGATGGCCAAGGATGAAAAAAGTGGTGACCCTTATACAGAATAATTCTGCCGTGCCTGGGGACAAGTTTATGTATGTCAGGTACAGGGATTATTATAGAATACTTAGAGCCTGATGACGAAGAAACAGGCGCAAGCTACTAGGTAAAAGGTCACCTGTTTAGAATCGTTATTTTCATGTAGATGGGACAATGTATTTAAAATAGAAGGATATACATGATGAGACTATCCTAAAAGACATAACATTACTACACGCGCCTCCCTTGCTCACCTGTTGCTGTGGAGAGACTGTATTTTCTTGATATTGTCACAATCTATCATATAGTTTGTGACCCTAAATTCCAACACCCTTATTTATTGTTGATAACTTTAGATGATAATGATTCTCCACAAAATTACGTATGTTTTTTTCACTCAGATTAATTGTAATGTTACTCATTAGCTGAAATGTTATAAGTAATTAGGGATAGAAAAGAACCTCTTGATAAATCTGACTTGGCTGTTTATATTTTGTATGTTTTTTCCTTTTATCTCTTGCTGATAATGAACCCACCTGATCTTAGAAGATGAAAAAATGAGTCTGAGTGAAAACTAAATTTGTTTCTCAAAGTTTACAAATTCTTTCCAAAAACAATGTTGTTTTCTATGTTGTTCAAAGTAAGAGATTTTTGTTTTACAGTTTTAAGCAGTGTCCTGTGGATCCTCAAGACATCATTTCATTGGAGCCTCTAAACCTCGGACTGCTTTTGCTGGGTTTTAAATAGTATACTGTAGATCCCCATGACCACTATTCAATGGAGCACCCCCTGTAAGCCTACTAATCTTTAATCAGATGAAATATACTTACAAAAAGACAAATCAATGTTCTTATCTAATTAGTAAATGTACGGAGCCCCCCAGATGGCCGATTACTGTTTTCAAAACCCTAGATCCATCAGTATATGGGCTTTTCTGCAACCTGGTTTACTCGACTTTCAGCACTATATTTCACTCCAATAACTTACCTACTATCCCAAAAGTCATTAAAGAATTAAAATCATGGATTTTATGAACCAAGAGGTCTAGCTTGTTAGTCTAGTCTCACCTCTATGAGTAATTACTGAACACTACCCAGTGCTTAATTTGAGCCGGTGGTTTGTGGTGCTCAGCACCAGCATTTAATCAGCAACACTGGCATGTTACATGAGCACCACAAAATTCATTCACGGGGAGATTAAGTGATTTGCTCAGAATCACAGGATGTTGAGCCAACGCCGATACTCGAACCTGATTCCCCATCTCCGAAGTCAGCAGCTCTGGCCTTAACGCCACATTCTCTCCCAACATTCATGGGGGCATATCAACAACAACCGGCGATAATTATCTCTAAGCGCACTTAGCGCTAGGATAATTATCGCCGGCCAGCGTGAATTTTTATCGCTGAGATAGCGTGCTATTAGCAACGCTTATCTCATTAGCGATAAAAATCCTCACGCTAACAGGTCTAACGTGAGATTATCGCTGGAAAGCCAGCGATAATCTCACGTTACCTTGTTGATAGGGACAGGCAAATTTAGCCATGATATCCTCCTTCCATAGGATATCATGGCTAAGTCAGAAAAATACCAGACGTAAAAAAGCAGCGTTAACCGCAGTTAGCGCTGCTTTTTTTGTCTCTAACAGGGTTAGAGGCATTCTTGATAATAGGAGAAATGTCGCTTAGCGACATTTCTCCTATTATTTTACTCTGGAACGCCCCCTTTGCATCTCATTAGAGATGGAAGGGGAAGCGTAGAGTAAAAGGGTGCTAACATGCAAATTTGCATGTTAGCACCCTGTTGTTGATAGGGCGCTAGTTTTATCTCTCCTTTTTTGGCTTTTAAAGCCAAAAAAGCAGAGATAAAGCCCTTGTTGATATGCCCCATGGTTTGTAGATGGTTCTGTTTAAGGCAGCGCTAACAGGAGCAATGGGCTGGTGCAAGAGGCCTCCTGATGAGAGCCCGCACTATTTAAAAAAAAAATTAACCCCTGACACTACCATAAGGAGTTGTATATTACCTACTGGCGGTCGCCAGTCGGTAGTTATAGTTAGGACCCTGTTTCCATAGGAAATCCGCAACATTCTATTTGGAATAACTTTGGCGCCGGTCGACGAATCCACGCAAAATTTTCAAAACTAATGGGGCGCTACACTCCGCTCCTACCCTGAAAGTCTCGGGGGGATTCGTCAAGCGGGGGCTGAGAAAAAAGGGGGGTCCCAAAACGCGTTTTCCCCATGCATTTTTCCATAGGACCTTTAGACACAGCTACAGCCCGAACGGCTGAACAGAATTACTTGTAATTTGGCAGAGAGGTAGTCCGCAGGTCAAGGAAGTGCCTTTTGTAGGTCTGGTGTAAATCTGTTCAGTAGTTCCTGAGAAAATAGCATTTAAATCAATATATATATCTGTAAGCCCGCTCCGTGCGCTTACCGTAAGCTTACCGTACGCGTATGGTGCCGTGCGCGAGCTCAAATCTGATTGGTTGTCACATGACTGTAAACATTCGAATTTGACGAAATCAGGAAGTGTCGGCCGCCATTTCGTGTGTTTCACACAGAAAAAAAAGGGAGATAACGTGAAAAGGGGGCAAGGAAGAGAGTTACAGACCCCCTAACATTTGAAAGGGGGTCAAAGAAGGACACAAAATTACGAAAAAAACATTTATTAATTTTTAAAAAAAATCACGGAGTACGCGTACGGTAAGCTTACCGTACGCGTACGGTAGAAAAAAAAAAAAAAAAAGAAATACAATTCAGATTTAAGTGTTTAGATATTAGGGGGCTCTAAAAAGAGCCGTTGTGTTAATGAAGTGATTTTTTAGTGGTACCTACAAGTAAGTACCGATGCAGAGTCTAAGGTTCAAGAGGAAGACTCTGTTCCCTTCATCAGTGAAGTCCTCACCATCTCCTCTATAAATGTCTTGCATGTCGTAACGCAAGTTGTTGTGGTAAATGGAACCCATACCATAGTCTCGGAGGAAAGCAGAAACAGATTTGTTGACGTGTTTCCTAGCTTTCTCAATCTGTGGACAAAAATGATTGGACCAGTTCCATTTTTGCCTTTGGCATATGTTAGAATACGCAAAGGCAGTTTTAGGGAAAAGTGAAAACAGTTGTGCAAAGGTGTCCTTCATAAGCATTTCCAGACCTACCCCAGTCAAAGTGCCTAGGTCATTGCCACCACAGTGCACTATTATGAGGTCAGGGTGTTGGATTTGCATGAAGGATTTCACCAATGGCATCAATTGGTGCCACTTTAACCCTCTCTGACCAATCCATTTAATGTCTACATTTGGCAAAGCAAGATCTCTCACCATACCTGTTTTCTCTGCATACTTTTCACTCCAGAAGACATAGCTGTGCCCTACAATCCACACTGTGAACATCTTCCAAGGAGATCTGGATGCACTCAGGAGGTGTATTTCAGTAGAATGGGAAAAAGAAATGAAAGACAGTTTGGAAATGGAGGCATACATATTTTTTAAAACAAAAAGAACTCATTGGCTGTTTCATACCATTCTACACTAAAAACTAGGCTGTCTGTGTCAATTAATAGAAGCATGTTTTGTATTGGTACAGAAAAATGTGTTACCAAAGAACAGTACTATGGATTTGCTGTTAGGTTAGAAAAGTCAAGCACTCTTGCTGTTTGGAAATGAAACATTGTGTGGTGAACTTCTGACCTAACTCCACACAGCAGTGTTCCATGAGCTGTTGCTATGGTAGCAGGCAGAAGTCAAGTTGGGGGAAGGGTACTTTTGGAAAAGGGTTGGTTTTCATCCAAAAGAAATGTGTGATTACATTTGAAAAAAAGGGGGAAGCACTGAGATTTGAAATTAACATGTATATGTGTGGAAATAGAGAGGGAAACATTGCCATTATCTGGTTCTGCTGAGAGGAGAGAGGTGTACAGAACAGAGATCCTGGCTCTGGCTCTTGCTCTTTGGAAATGAAACATTGTGTGGTGAACTTCTGACCTAACTCCACACAGCAGTGTTCCATGAGCTGTTGCTATGGTAGCAGGCAGAAGTCAAGTTGGGGGAAGGGTACTTTTGGAAAAGGGTTGGTTTTCATCCAAAAGAAATGTGTGATTACATTTGAAAAAAAGGGGGAAGCACTGATATTTGAAATTAACATGTATATGTGTGGAAATAGAGAGGGAAACATTGCCATTATCTGGTTCTGCTGAGAGGAGAGAGGTGTACAGAACAGAGATCCTGGCTCTGGCTCTTGCTCTTTGGAAATGAAACATTGTGTGGTGAACTTCTGACCTAACTCCACACAGCAGTGTTCCATGAGCTGTTGCTATGGTAGCAGGCAGAAGTCAAGGTGGGGGAAGGGTACTTTTGGAAAAGGGTTGTTTTTCATCCAATAGAAATGTGTGATTACATTTGAAAAAAAGGGGGAAGCACTGAGATTTGAAATTAACATGTATATGTGTGGGAAACATTGCCATTATCTGGTTCTGCTGAGAGGAGAGAGGTGTACAGAACAGAGATCCTGGCTCTGATAATCTGCTGTTTGAGTGCCACATTTCTTTCACAACTAACTAATTTTAAAGGTGAGTTATGAGTTTGAGAGGGGATGTATGTGGTAAATTAAGAAATGAATAATAGAATTGGAATTCCTTTTGTTGAAGTTGTATTTATCATTTTTTATTTTGGGAGAAATTTAAATGTAAGGAACATGTAAAATATTATGGACTATGTTTTCACCATAAATTAAGGTGTACTGGTATAAATGAGGAATACTGTTTTCTAATTAAATTTTTGGGTGGGTCAGGTAAGTCAGAAATTTGATGATCCCTTTTTTCCACTTCTCCTCAAACAGATTTTCAGTATTTCGTTATTAATCCCTCAAGGACCTTGTAATGTGGTAATTGTTTTTTAGTGTTTTAAAAAAAAAAAAAAAAAAAATACGTTTACCATACGCGTACGGTAAAAAAAAAACAAAAAAAAAGTTTTTAAGAAAAAATTAAAACAAGTTGAGAGGTAAGGTTGGCTCTTAAAAGAGCTGTTGTGTTCATGCAGGGACAGAGGAAAGGAAGAATGGGAATATTAGCTGGTAGGACAAATGTGCTGTTCTATTCTGTTGTTAATTAGGGGAACACTGGTCTCCCCTCGAACAATTAGACCATGGCAATTTGAGCACCGCATTGTAACCCTCGCAAATCGATGGTTAGTTTCCAGAGGACCAGAAAAAGGTGAATCTGCCCCCACAGATGAAGGGCTCAGCTGAGCTGCCGAAGATGGACTCGGCTGAGCTGCTGTGGATGTGCTTGCTCGACTTACTGAAGGGTTTCCTCTAGTATGTCGAGCATGTGTCCTAGGGTGTACATCCTCAAGGTGTCTTAACATAGTGTGATTCCCGAAGGAATACTTCTTGTTAGGATTACCTCTAGAAAGTACACGCTGGCACAGCTTGCAAGTCACTAAAGCAGCATTTACTTTTTTCTCGCCCTCAGGAAAAGTAAAATACTCCCATATAAAAGAGCTCTTCTGTTTCCTCCTTCTCTGCCTGATGGTGGTGCTGCTAGCCTCACTCTCAGAAGAGGAGTGCTGGTCTGCCATCGTATCCCAAAGACAACTCAGCTCCTTCTCCTAAGGGATCACAAGCAGAAATGAGGGGAATGGGTGTGGTGTAGGAGAGTTCTAGAACTGAAACTACTTTAAACCAATCAAAAGTTTTGTTTCTTGATCACATGACCCACCGTGCGTGTACGTTACGCTTACGGAGCGCTTACGGAGCGCTTACGGTAAAAGTACGCATGCGCGTATAAAAGACACGCGCACGCGCGCATGCGCATAACAGGCACGCCCCAACACTTCCGCGTAACGTGCTCGTGTAGCGTATGCGCTTACGCGCTGCGTACGCAGTACGCACCGCTACGTAAATTGCGTAACCATACGCAAAAAGAGTAGAAATATTACGTACATTTGGCAAACCGCACGCTTACCGTAAGCTTACCGTACGCGCACGTAAAAAAAAAAATGGAAAAAAAGAATCACTATGTTATACTAATATATCTTACCTGTTTGGTAAAAAAAAATGAGAAAAAATAATATATTGCAGAATTTTTAAAATTTAAGCATAGTGTTTAAAGAGAATATAAAGTAAAAAAAAAAAATGTAAAAAACCTTGCAAATAAAAAAAAAAAACAACGTTTAAAATAAGAATTTGTATTTAAAAAACCATACAAAATCGCTGAAAAAACCATGGGTTTCACACACGTTATAGGTAAGAATTAGCATTTAAAAAACCATACAAATTCACTGAAAAAACCATGGGTTTCACACAAGTTATAGTTAGGAATTAGCATTTAAAAAACCTTGCAAATTCAGTGAAAAAACCATGGGTTTCACACACGTTATAGTTAGGAATTAGCATTTAAAAAACCTTGCAAATTCAGTGAAAAAACCATAGGTTTCACACACGTTATAGTTAGCTGGACATTTCACTCGTAAAAAACCAATGAAATTCCCCCGTTATAGTTAGTTAAGCTAACTATAACTCGCGCACCCACAATCCACTGCTGATGACGTCACATATTACATCACTCATGACATGGTCAGTGACATCACTCATGACATCACTGATGACATCTCAAATGACATTACTGATGACATCATCCTTGTGACAGAGTGGCAGACCTCCTCTCACCCTAATATAACCTTTGAAACACACATTCAAAAATAGAGACTAAAATTTTCAAAAAAATGGACATACCAATACCAGTTACAACAACCTCTTCAGTAATTCTAAGATCCACATACACATCCACACATTCACGAACAGTCCTGTACAGTCACTCATACATGTACTCATTCATCATATGTACTCATACACCTATACATCCTGCTACACAATACCACTCATCCACAGACTTACTGACACACATACTCACTCATGAAAATAAAGAATCAAACATAGATTTATTTGCATATACAGTTATACACACACCACCACACTTACTTCTACGGAAACTTACACATACTTAGTCTTTTAAACAATCACTTATAGAAACACATACTTATTCATACAGGAACTCTTTCAATCTCTCACTCTCACATATACTCACTTATATACACCAATAGTCACATATATTAGTTTAAAACATATATAGTTACTCATAAAGACACTATTGAGACAGTCATTCACTCACTAACACACCCATACACACACTCATCCACCCATAAAGTCCTGCACACATGCTGTCTTCAACACATACAACCAGTGAGTCACTCATTCGTGCACCTGTGCACTACGTAATACCCCCCACCGAACCATGCAGACACTCAGACTGATACTCAAAAAACCACCTAATATCCTATATAAACACCCATGTAGCTGCTCACCAACCCATGCAGCCACTTATACACAAAGTGAGAGACTGATACAGATAATTACATATTTAAACATTACTCAGTAAGCCATATATTCACTAAGATACACTTAATCAGTCAGTTATACAATCAATTTTTCAAAAACAAATCATCCATTTAGACACTTATATACCCATTTATTCTTCCATCGTCCGTGAGATATACATATATAAAACATATTTAATTTTCAGAAAAATACACATTCACTGGATGATGTCATCAGTGATGTCATTTGAGATGTCATCAGTGATGTCATGAGTGATGTCACTGACCATGTCATGAGTGATGTAATATGTGACGTCATCAGCAGTGGATTGCGGGTGCGCGAGTTATAATTAGCTTAACTAACTATAACGGGGGAATTTCATTGGTTTTTTTACGAGTGAAATGTCCAGCTAACTATAACGTGTGTGAAACCTATGGTTCTTTCACTGAATTTGCAAGGTTTTTTAAATGCTAATTCCTAACTATAACGTGTGTGAAACCCAAGGTTTTTTCACTGAATATATATATATATATATAAGGATAGATCTTTAGTAAAATATTCATCAGCAAACATGGTTTTAAAGAATGCCACATGAAGGGGCTCTTTTATTTTCCTTCTATTGGCTCTTTGAAGATGGCTTTGTTGTTAAAAGATTTGTTGTTCTTCAGCACTACACAATCGCCAAACTGAAGTTGTGATGGACAAAATCTGACTTGCATAACAATACAGGCTGACTGTTGTTCAGGTACAAATATGATTAGAGGAAATTAACTCAAGCCCTTGATGCTTTACCTTCTCCCTAGCTGCAGTAATTGTAACTAAAACAAGATCTGAGTAGAGAAATAGCCTAGGGTCAGAGAAACTAAGGTATTCATTGCAACTGCAAAACTACCTTTCGGTATGTATCAAACTCAAATTACTATTCAGTACCATGTTACCGAAACACAGTTTGGGTTTGCAACTCCATACCAAATCACCTTTTTGAAAGAGCATGGTTAGGGTGTCTATTCCAAACAGTGACTCGCAACAGGATGTATTAAAGTTTTGCAACCAAAATCTGGTCCCAAAATATTATTATTTTTGCGAGTACTGACTGCTAGTGATAACTGATTGGCAAATGGTAATGGGTACTCATTATGGGATGGACCCCTTTCCCATTGTTAATTTTTGCACAAACATTTTAGAAGTAAGCAGTGGTCCCTTGCAACACTTCTTCCTCATGAAAAATGTTTGTAAAAGATTTATTTTTTTCCAAAATCATCCTGTTTTCATTTTAATAAAACAAGCTGCACTGAAAAAATAAAGATTGCTGTATTGAAAAGTAATCACTGAAATGGTGCTTTGCTATCATTGAGGCCATCATCGATGTGATTGTAGCCAATCGTATAGGTCATAATTTGAGACTCACCTCATTCATATTCGTGAGGTGTGTCGGACTGCCTTTCCACTACGAAAGCTGATTTTTGCTAATCGACGTATTAGTACATAGGTCAGTTTGCAAAATCAGAACTGATTTGGTAGACGTTTGTGCACAATTTGTGGCCACTTTTACATAATCGATTTTTTGTACATCTGGCCCATAGTTATTTTACTTCCTTTAACAGAATAAAAGCCCACCTGATTCAGATCATTTGTGTACAATTATCTGAAACTTGGAATATATTTGAGTATTAGGACTGGTTAATAGGATTTTTCAGGCACATATTGTGCATCTTTTCACCCTTCCAATATATGCTGCAAAACAGCTTAAGAACCTTTGTGGGGCACACGGGGTCTGTTGATATCACACCTCACGTTAGTCCCTAGCATCCGACAGACACACATCTTTTACTTGAAGTGTTTTTAAGCCCCTATAGGTACTCGATAGGTTATTCGGATGGTACAATATAGGGTTTTGGAAAGGTCATTAGTGTATTGAACAAGCCAGTTCTCATCCGTGAATGGTCCTGCTTGGGCTTTGTGTCCCTCTGACTTTTCTTTGAAGGAATGCCTATAATGTGAAGCAGCTCTAATTGAATCATTGCTTCTAATGACATGGGAGTCCCTCTGGGAGCAGCTTCCTCTCCGTCCATCAGTCTGGGGATTGCTTTTGATCGTGATCCTATGCCATGTCCTATGTCCAATTATTCCCTGTCATGCTAGCACTCCACTCAGCATGATGCTATTGAGCTGCACAACAATGCTCACAGGGAAACAGTCTTGATGGATTTTACTGCACTCATAGCATTTTGAATATTGGAAAGTAAAAGTTCAATCTAAGGAAAAAGTTCCATTCCCTTTATTTTGCCATATTTTATTTTTTTGTTCTGACCTTCAAATCTATCCATAGTCTGAAAGAAAAGGTATTTTCAGATTTAATCTTTTCTCCTCAGTAACGAAAAAACTATTAAATAAAATACTAGAATTGCATCCAGGATTTACTAAGATGTCATGCAGCACAGCAAAGGAAGTTGCTGCACTGCGTTACATGAAAAGAGAGAGCAGAACTACGCCATATTTGCAAAGATAGGGCTCAGTTCTGTTGTCTCTTAGCAGTGGCACAATTGTGACAGACTAGCACCAATGCTGGCAAGCCTGCGTCATGTTGCAAGGGGACCTGCACTGTGGTCCAGTTCTGTGAGGCTTGTATAACAGTGGCATTAGCTACTCTGTAAATTATAGTTAGGGTTGGCAGAGAAAGAATTCCTCAAATTTTTATGTGCTAAATCTTTGCCCCTGTTTAACGAATTGCCACAAATCTTTCCAGACCTATTGCTTTTTCTACATTGGCCAAGATGGAAAGATTATCAGTGATTTGTTAAGAGCGTGCAAAGAAAAAAGTGGGGTCCTAAAACAGGTTTTTCTACTAATGCATTTCCCTTAAACATTTGGGTCATGTGTAGTGC
Source organism: Triturus cristatus (assembly GCF_964204655.1). Lineage (NCBI taxonomy): Eukaryota > Metazoa > Chordata > Amphibia > Caudata > Salamandridae > Triturus > Triturus cristatus. The sequence goes on from NC_140589.1 coordinate 754,231,045, forward strand.
AGAAAGGGCTGAACGGAATTGAGTGAAAGTTGGCAGGATTAAAGGTCATAGGGGGCATATCAACAACAACCGGCGATAATTATCTCGAAGCGCACTTAGCGCTAGGATAATTATCGCCGGCTAGCCTGAATTTTTATCGCTGAGATAGCGTGCTATTTGCAACGCTTATCTCAATAGCGATAAAAATCCTCACGCTAACAGGCTAACGTGAGATTATCGCTGGAAACCCAGCGATAATCTCACGTTACCTTGTTGATAGGAACAGGCAAACTTAGCCATGATATCCTCCTTCCATAGGATATCATGGCTAAGTCAGAAAAATACCAGATGTAAAAAAGCAGCGTTAACCGCGGTTAGCGCTGCTTTTTTTGTCTCTAACAGGGTTAGCGACATTCTTGATAATAGAAATGTCGCTTAGCGACATTTCTCCTATTATTTTACTCTGAAACGCCCCCTTTGCATCTCATTAGAGATGCAAGGGGAAGCGTAGAGTAAAAGGGTGCTAACATGCAAATTTGCATGTTAGCACCCTGTTGTTGATAGGGCGCTAGTTTTATCTCTCCTTGGGGCATATCAACAACAACCGGCGATAATTATCTCTAAGCGCAATTAGCGCTAGGATAATTATCGCCGGCTAGCGTGAATTTTTATCGCTGAGATAGCGTGCTATTAGCAACGCTTATCTCAATAGCGATAAAAATCCTCACGCTTACAGGCTAACGTGAGATTATCGCTGGAAACCCAGCGATAATCTCACGTTACCTTGTTGATAGGGACAGGCAAACTTAGCCATGATATCCTCCTTCCATAGGATATCATGGCGAAGTCAGAAAAACACCAGATGTAAAAAAGCAGCGTTAACCGCGGTTAGCGCTGCTTTGTTTGTCTCTAACAGGGTTAGCGACATTCTTGATAATAGGAGAAATGTCGCTTAGCGACATTTCTCCTATTATTTTACTCTGGAACGCCCCCTTTGCATCTCATTAGAGATGCAAGGGGAAGCGTAGAGTAAAAGGGTGCTAACATGCAAATTTGCATGTTAGCACCCTGTTGTTGATAGGGCGCTAGTTTTTTGGCTTTTAAAGCCAAACAAGCAGAGATAAAGCCCTCGTTGATATGCCCCCTTTTTTGGCTTTTAAAGCCAAAAAAGCAGAGATAAAGTCCTTGTTGATATGCCCCATAGTGTGTAGATGATCCTTTTTGGTGCTACAGGTAAGTAGAGTAAATATTTTTTAAGGAATAGGGTGTAAAACTTAGTGATATTAGTTGCCACGGTATTTCACGAAATTTCTCGAAAGTACAGCAGTAGATGGTGAAAACAAGTCATTATGTGCTTGGTAAATGCCTGCCTTTACAAACGTCATAGGCAGCCATGTTATTTTAATCACAGTTTGGCTGTGTTCTGGGTCAGGGACTTAGACCTAGATAAGTATTAGATCATATATTTGTTTCCTATCTATTACCACTTTATCAAAGGATAATAGGTAGGGAAAATTTTAGTGTCTATATATTTCAAAAATATTTTACGGAAACCGCTATACCAAGTAAGAGGTACCATGATACTTAAAACAAAATATGCAAAAAGTTGAGAAAAACCCTGTAATACACTATATTTCACAAATATAGTGTACTACAGTGTTTCCACAATTTTATTTCTTTAAAGAAAATGTAGTGAGTGCCGCAGAAATACCAAAATAATACAAGGCAATTTAAAAACAATTAAAAAATGTACATTTGACTAAAAAAAATGTACTTGCTATGTACTAGCACGGTACTCCGTAAACACTTAAAAATATGTTAAAAAATATGAACAACTTTCCCTACCTATTACCACATGCTTCTTACCTATATCTAAGGTCCTAACTCAGAACAGAGCCAAAGTGTATTAACAACAATATGGCTGACTTTTCATTCTCTGAAAACAACCATTACTCAATCATATACTGGCTTGTCATTGCCATGTACGAAAGAATATCGCAAAGGTACTGTGGTATACCATTGCGCAATTATTAGCCAAATGTATTAAAGAGTTGCGTCACCCTTGGGACAAGCAACGGAGTGCAAGAGCAATACAACTCTTAAGTATGATTTATCATGCCTCGCAAGGCCACCTTGAGTGGCACTGAGAGCTTTATAAATCTTGAGTAACGGACAGCAGCACAAATCACTGCGTTGCATTACTCTGCCCCAGGGAGGTATTCCATGAGTAGAGCATGGGTGTTCCCACGTATCCACCCATGGATTTTGCCACATTTCCAGATTTACCATTAGTGGTAGACCTGGGAATGCTCCAAAATGCTATGCTTTCACAGGTGAGATGCAATGAGAAGAAATATATTTATTTCTCCTCATGCTTTCCTCTTTCTGTGTGTGGAAGAGATGGTCAACTTAAGGCAGTGAAGGCTGGTCTCCATATGGGAGTATGTCAGGACAACTCTGAGGGCCACCTTTATCCTCTTTTGATGATCTTCTTATATGAAAGTTTTAACCTATGTTCAGCCTTTTTATCTTGCAAGGGATAGGTACTTGGGCACAAGTATTACACCCTTCTAAGATAGAGGCCTTATTCATGTGCCAAGTCATAGCTGCCCTAGGCATTGTATGTGCTTCCGGTAAGGTTCCCAATGGCTGGGAAAGCGTATTTTATTAGATGCGTAAAGTGCACTTTGTTTGCGGAGTGATGAGTAGTGTCAGAGATGCTTGCTGTGAGACTCCCACTGTGGAAATGAAGTACATCGATATCCATAAGGATTGGCACTCTAAAATCTGTTTAACACATGTGGTATGAATCAGTTGTAGATTCAGTTTGAAACTCTATGAATCATAGTACGATATTTATATTTTGTACGATCAGAAGCAGGATATTGAGTTCATCTTTTCCTTGAGATTTTGGGCATTATTACTAGTCTGGGGGTCGTAAGACCACCAGACTCGCATTTGCGGTGGTCCGTCCTCCAAATTACACCTTCAAAAGTCGTTGCGGCAGAGGACCACTGGCTGTGCCAGGTTCCCTAGCAGTGGCGGAGATGCGCCACAACGTAACAAGATATCCCACTATCAGCATAGAATGAAAGCTGTGAACAAGCAAGCGCTTTTAACATCCTTTGATTGAGGACTCTTCAACAAAATTCATTGACAGAGGTATTGGACAAATCGTACAGCCCTGCAAAGGCACCGTCATATTTTCAACTATTACTTTTTGATCAGGCCCGCACGAAAATCCTCTACAGAAGGCTAATCATCCTGCCCAGTGCCGACTTCAACCCTGCTTGGGTTAACCAGGAGGAAGCAATTCCTTGCAGGTTATGTAAATACTGCAAAGATTCCTGACTGCACTTACTGTGCTGCTGTTCCAAACTGTCAGAGAAACACCATCGCCTGCTTCTTTCCCTATTTCGGCTGAAAGGTATCAAGAGCTGCAGAGAGACATTGTGCTTCAGCGAAAATTCCTCTTTGACCCTGGCCAGACTATGGAAATTTACTAGCACCATCCAAAACTTACTCCCTGAAGCCACCACCACCGATGCCCATACTGCACAGGTCCCACTTCTTCCAAATAGGCCATATGTACCATCTCCACCTGGCACCGACAAGTCCATGGGTGATGCGAAGAGCACTAATCGGTCACTGACCTGGAATCACCACCCACCCAAGGGAATATCTAAACCTGTGAGTATGGCCCCTTCACCAGCCAAAATGTAATCAGCCCACACCGATAAGAAGACTGCACACGGATTTAAGACAGGAGGTGAATCAACAACGCCACAGAGACTTGTCATGTGCAGCTGCAGAAGGAGCACCTGCAGGCCCGTAGCGGACACAGTGCATCTTGCGCTCTACCATCAAAGCAACCTGACACAGCGATAAGTCCCCCCCCCCAAAATGGAAAAATATAATGGTGGTTGATAGTGGTGTCAGAGCCCCATGACCACTGACTGCAAGGGCCGAAATAGCAGGAGGTTCCAGGAGTCCCCTAATAAGAACCTAGCACTTTGAAATTGAAATCTTAAAATTATCCAAACATTGGTTCTTAAAGCTCATCATAATCACAGCCAACTAGTATTTTAATCATGTATTAACCCTAGGGGAATCAATTGATTAGCATTTCTGTTCAAATATTAATAGTTTTTATCTCTTATTTTTATGCAATGGTCCATATATGTAATGATTTAAATGAATCGAACTTGAATAAATAACACAGTGCACAATGTAACATACTGTGCGGAACTAGCGCAGTGCCACTCAGCATATTGCGACTTCGGACCACAGCCAGCCATCTCATTTTGGGAGCACCGCCATGAAGAGGCTGGCGGTGGAGGATTGAAGGGGGCCCTACAGGGCCTCCATGCACCCCCCGCCATGGGGATACATTCATGGGGGCACAACATGTGCCCCACTGTCTGTATTCCCCAAAAGTTACAACATGGCATGGCATGGGCATCACCATCCATGCCATGCTGGAACTTTTTTCCTGTTCCCATTGTGGCCCCTGTTTTCCAGGCACTGCCATGTGAATGGTGAAGGACTGTCTACCATTCACAAGTTCAAATCGTAATACGAAGGCTTGTTCTTGCACGGCTTTGGCGCAGCTGTGCCAGCTGAGAGTCGGTGCAACTATGTGAGAATACTGGGCTAATTGGGGGGCTCTCAGTTTTGCATTTTGGAGTGTTTCTGCACTGAGATAATAATTCAGAAATGATTTTTTGTCTGGTAGAGAAGATCCAGTGCTGTTGCTTTTTGCCTGATAGGTATGGCTAGATAAGAAAAGACTTTACCTTAATTGTGTCAGCCATAAAGCAGAAATACAGGATCAGTGCATTCAATGTAAGTGTGAAATGAGTGATGCTTACTGGATATGAGGCACTGTGAAGACCAATTTCCACAAGGTTTTGGTGATGGTATCTTTTCCTACCTTTTGGTGTTAATGAAATATGGAGTCTAATATTGGTGATGGTATTCTATTTCTAATTTGTTGCTCAATTTTCACTGCACATATGTGTGAGTGTATTCGGGGGATTAAGTGGAGCCTACTTTTCTATTTTCACTTGTTAGAGAAAGATTGTTTAAATTATTTATTAAATATATTTTGTTGTTCCTCTTACATTCAGTTGTTCTTATTTTATTAGAATGTACCCCCACTTTTTGTGCTGGGTGCATTAATCTATTTGACTTAGGTCTTGAAGAAAGTTGTCAAGTAAGCCGTTTATTCACTGAAACGTACGTTGACCAAAGTTGTGTGGAGACCCTGGACCAAGACACAGCTAATGAAGACTAAAGGAAGTAGTCTCATTTTTGGGCTACTTAAGGTTATCCTGAGGTTATGAGAATTGTATGTGGGGAATGTGTGTTAGCTCTGTCGGTGGGTATGAATGAGAGGCAGTGGATCAAGAGGGCAGTACAAAGTAGTATTTTGTTAATCAATTTGGTTTGTTCTGATGTTGTTTATGTATATCACATTGAAGTGTATTTTATTATGGCACAAAGAAGTGCAGTATGGATAGCTTTTATGTAATAAACTATGAAAAAAATGTGGTGTAATGTATGTAAAAGTCTGAAATGTATATGAGTGAAAGTAGTGCAAGAAGAATATAATAAATATTTGACAGAAAAATTTGGGTCAGCGAGTATGTTGGATTAATGCCCGTAATTAATTTAAAGAGGTGGAGCAGGAATGTTTACTTATGATTATTGCATTATTTTCCCCCTATTCCCGGGTCTAAATTGAATATTTGAGGGTTCCCTTTTGTCAGTGATGGTGGTGTCACGTCACTCTACAGCACTTCATTCTATGCTATTCCATTGTACACCACTGCACTGTTTGCCACTCCACTGTATGCTACTCTATATACGCTATTCTATTCTACAGCACTACACTGTAAACCAATGCACTCAGTGCTATTCTACTGTATGCCACTTCACTCTATGAGACTGGACAGTTTGCTACTCTACTGTATGCCACTTGCCTGTTTGGTACTCCACTTTGCCCCACTCCACTGTACGGCACTCCACTGTACCCCACTCCACAGTTTGCTAATTCAATGTACGCTACTCCACTATACGCTGTTTCTTTCCCCGCCACTCTACTGTAATACACTTCACGCTATTCTACTGTATGGCGTGCAGTGTATGCTACACCACTCTAGACCACTCTGGTGTATGCCACTCCAAGCTACGGCACTCCACTATATGCTATTCCATTGCATGCCACTCAACTCTATGTCACCTCACTGTATGCAATTCCACTTCACCACACTCCACTGTACACCATTCCAGTCTATGCCACTCCACTGTATGCTACTCCACTCCACGCTGCTCCACTCTATGCCACTCCACTGTACTCTACTGTATGCTATATCACTGCATGCCACTCCACAACACTCTGCTCTACACTATTTCACTGTATGCCACTTTACTGTAATATGCCACTCCAGCATATGCCACTTAACTCTGCGCCACTCCATTCCACCCTATTACATTGTACGCCACTTGATTGTATGCTATCCAACTCTACCCCACCCCCCTGTGTAGCCAGTCCAGTCTACGACATTCCACTGTATGCTACTCCACTCTACACTATATCACTTCACTCTACAATACTCTGCTACACTCTATGACACTCTACGATGCACTACTCCACTCTAATCTAGCATACTCCACTCTACTGCAATCTACAAGACTTTATCACAATCTATGACACAACACTCCACCCTGCTATATGAGACAACACTCCAATTTATTAATTTGTTTTCGACTTTACACTACGCTACTCCACTCTACTCCAGTCTATGGCACTCAACTGTATGACACACGAAAACACCCTATTATACTTTACTCTACACTACGTTACGCCACTCCATTGGACTCTCCTATACTCCAGTCCACTGTATGAAACTTTACCTCACTCTAAGCCACTGTACAGCAATCCATTCTACGCAGCTCCACAGTAAAACATCCTATTGTATTCTATACAACTTTACTCTACAAGATTCTACTACACTGTATGACATTCGACAACACTTTACTTCACCCAATACTCCTATACTTCACTGTACGACTCTCTACTACACTGTATACACTGTACAACACTCTACTCCACTCTATGCTGCCCTACGATTATTCAGCCCACTCTACAACAATGTACCTAACTCTTTGTATGGCACTCCACTCCACTCCACCCCACGCCACGGCACTACACTGTACTCTATGACACAGTGATCCACTTTACTCTAATCTATTCCACTACTCCACTGTACTCCACTCCACTCTACACCGCTATATGCCATTCGACTCTATAACTCTGTGTGCCAATCCACTCAAACAGACTGTACGGCACTGTACTCTACACCACACTGCTCTACACTATTCCAACTGTACGCCACTCCACTCTACAAGACTCTACGACACTGAATTTCACTGTACTCTACTGTAATCTACAATACTTTACAACACTTTGCAACATGCTACTGCACTGTACTGTATAACACAGTACTCCAATGCATTACACTTTAATTGACTGTATGCTACACCACTCCACTCTACAGCAATCCACCCAACTATACTGTTCAGTACGCCACTCGACTCCCCTTCATGACACTTTAGTACACTCCACATCACCACAATCCAGTGTAATTCACCCCACTCTGCCACACTTTATCCCTCTCTATCCCACTGTACCATACTCCGCTCTATGCCGCTCCACTATCCGTCACTCTACCCCAGTGTATGCAACTCTACTCTAACTCTATGGCGAGCTACAGGAAATGTAGTGTGGTGAGTGACAATTCCTTATACAGAGGTGCGCAACTTATAGTAACTTGAAGGTGGTGCGTAAATTACAAATTTGTCATAACTATACCTTTAGAGTTTCTAATCTTTGTGTAGTTTAAGGTGGGTTTGTATAGAAAGAATAAATACATTTTCCTAAATATAACTTATCCTTAACCGTATTGTTTTTCATTGAAAAACATCTACATATATATTAATTACACAGTAGTAGTTGCCACTGTGTAGTTATAATTAGTTCACAGTTTCCACTGAAAGAGAGTTTTTGGCATTCATAATAAAAGTTTCAGAATGAAACTCATCCATCTTGGCTCCATCATGAAATGTTTTGGCCTGATCCGTCAAGTGAGGGGCCATGAAAAAGAGGGGGGTTCTAAAAAGTTGAATTCATTCCATAGGAAAATTTGCTGTCTGATACAGAAAAAAACAGCTAAATGGAATTTCAGCAAATTTGGCAGAAAGATTACCCAATAGCGTGCTTTTTGTAAGTTGGTAAATCCCTTCAGCTGTTTTTGAGAAATTAGGTTTTAAAAATGGGCTCGAGTTTGGCGTGAGGGGGTTAATGCTCAGAAAAGGATGGGCATACCAAGACAGTTGATCCTGTGGTACTGAAATCTTAATAAATAGGACCTTCTGATTGGCTGAGGGAGTTTTTCTCCCATTAGCCATTTCTGTAGCACGGCAACATGGTACGAGCAATCTAATTGGCTGATTGCTACTGTGACTAAAAGTTTGCAGCTGCCATTGCAGACCTTGGGTTCTCACTCCCTGTGCCTTGAAAAAGTTTAGATAAAAACTCATAACAGTGCAGGATATGGACATCTTGACTATCAGACCCTTGTGGGGGACTCAGAGGGGCCCCTTAGAGGTTCAAATAAAACAAATTCAGGCCACAGGTACCTCAGTACTCTCAATGGATTTAGAGTGACCCTCCTGTGAGGTACCATGGTGCTCCTCTTAGAGTCGCTGTTGAAGCTTCAACCTCATTGTACCAAAGTACCATGCATTCTTCTCCGAGGAAGATAGTATCATACCATGGTACCATGGGGCAAAAGCTTTTGTGTAAAGAGTAATAGTAAGAAAAGGAGAAGAGAATGTGGATTGGGTGCGTATGGCTGAAGGATGTGCTCAGGGGAGGGGGTTGGCTGCTTGCAGAGCAGGTTTGGGTGCAGGACCTAGCAAAAATTGCATTTGGACTTATGCAGGGGAGTTGGGTGCAGGACCTGGACAAAAGCTAGGCCTTTTGTCAACCCCCACTGCTCATGACTGATGGCTGTGCGCAATGGTGTTTAGGGGTTGGATACTGGGCCTGATGGAAGCACTAACGCTGTGGTCAACCCCCTGCTGCATATAACCAAAGGCCAAACACAGCAGAGGGGTTTGCCGTCTGTGTTAGATTTGGGTGCAGGGTCTGGCAAAATGCCCTGAGCCAGCAGCGGGGGTCAGCCCATTATCAAAGGTTAAAGTGATGTCATATTTAGGTATGATGATAAGATCTTAGCTCACATTTAAAAAACTGAAATTCCTTAAAAACCCAAAGGTAAAGTGATGTTATAGTTAGATTTTGAAATTAGAGAAGAACTAATGTTTAAAAACTAAAAATACAATGAAATTCACAAATTATAGCTGATCCTGCCAACAATACCTTGATCTCCCACCTTGAACTGCCTATGACCTTCCATATTACATCACAGATAACATGTTAAATGACATCATGCAGTTTGCAGACCACGAGGTGGGGTTCTCGATTGCACAGTGAACCTCTGGGGTATACAAACCCAGGCTCAGGCTCACCTAAAGGCACAACATAATTAAAGAACAATACATACTCAAACCACTAAATATTACATTAATTGTTGTCTCTATTATAACGAAGATAATGTGATATCTATGCTCATCTGTATGATTATTTCTGACATTGGAATGACATCTGTCAAATAAAGGGTGAGGGCATGAACATTGCACTCGGTGTGTAAGTCATGGTGCTCCTGACTGTTGAGTGGGTTATGTATTGCAGAGTTAACCATAGCTTGGTTTTGCATGTTTAATTTGTACCTATAACTGTACTTTAACTGTAGTTTAGTAAGCAAACTTCTGATTCTTTGTAAACACATCTTAAGGTTTTATAACTAAAGAAAAACATCACGTTGCATTAATTTATATCTATGTATGTGATATGATCCATATATGATGCATGCAATAAAATAATTCAGTAGCGGCATTTAGGTAATTTTATACAAATTCAAAGATTTTAAACACAAAGGGCCTCATGTCTGTAATAAGAAGACCCCCAGAAACATTATACATGCTTATTAGGAGACATACTTCACTAGATCAGTCTTTCCCAAACTGTGGGTCTTCACACTTGGTCGGTGGTGAAAGTCCAAGCAATAAATAAAGATGTTTTTAAATTCTCTATTTATCTTGTCACATTTGCAGCACTTTAATGACAGAGGTCAAATGTCAGGCTATGTCTTCTGACAAATCCCTGCTTATTTTATTAACATGGGAATTGGTGTTTACATACTCCTCTCTCTTTGCAGCCAGAGAAAGAAAAGTAAAGTAAATTATGTGAAAATCTTGCTGGGTACAGGGATTATTAAAAGAAAAGGCTATAGGATGTCATTTTTTGTAACACACCCAAAAATTGTAAGTACCTGTAAATGAACTGTTCAAATTCGGCAGTTAGAAAAGAAGAAAAGAGGAAGCCCAATTTTGGTAATTCTATAGTGTGATGAAAACAAAAGTTATAATAGGTTCAAGACAAATCAAGATACCTTATTTGGTGATGAACAAATGATAAACATTCACTGAAACCTGGAAAACCGATTCCCACACATTATCATGTGTGAGAAATATAGTTTTATCAGTAAAACTCTATGTCTGTGCAATTTTAGGGGCCATTCCAATGGAAAAAGTGCTGCCTGTAAATGAACATGAGCTACTATACGATGCCATAGTTACATTAAAAAATCATCAATCTCAAATCCATTAAACCTAGGTGGGTCTCGAAAGTTTGTCTTTCTAAAAAGTGGGTTGTAGCTCTTAAATCTTTGGGCAGCCCTGCAATAGATTCTTCTCTATACATTCCCCAAAATACACACAAAGAATGAGTGCTTTAAGGGTCATCTTTTTCTCTCCTTTAAAGATTTTACCCCAATGGACGAGGAAACTTTGTGCAACTCAAAAAAGCCAATCAGAACAAGCAAAGTGATAGGAAAAAGACTGATTTCAAAACTACCATCCCTAAGTAAAAAATACATTCTTTTTTACCTGACTATATGATAAACTAAACAGAGGACTTAAAAAACAAACTCTGAATATCCAGAAATAATGACAAGGCTGTCCAGAAGAATTGAATTAACATTGACCTTTTTTTAGATCTGACTTGACAGTGTAGCAGTTTGGTGACCCATTGTTAGCAAGTAATTGAAGGATACACATATTTGTCGTTGTTTCCACCATCCTAGAGTATTTACTTGTAACCTACTGTTTTTAGCTTTCTGGTGTATCATTCCACCTCCTATGTGCAGTGCTTAATTTGAGCCTGTGGTTTCTAGTGCCCAGCACCGGCACTTATTTATTTATTTATTTTATTTTAGCAACTTGTAGAGCGCCTGGTGACCCGAGGGCATCCCCGCGCTGTGAAGATTAAAACCTGCTGAGGGGGATAAGGGCGAAGGGTTTATTTAGGAAACAGGAGGGTTTTAAGTTTTTTCCTGAACGTCAGGTAGTTGGGCTCCAGTCTGAGGGAGCGTGGGAGGGAGTTCCAACCAGTGGACGCTTTTACAGAGAAACGTCGGCCTCCGGTACGTGTTCTCTTGAATTTGGGGATGTTGGCCAGGTGCTCGTTCTCAGACCGTAGAGCTCTCGGTGCTATGTAAGGGGTGACCAAGCCGCTGAGAATCGCAGGTCCCGATCCATTGATTAGTTTATGGGCCATGCACATGGCTTTAAATTCCACCCTTTGGCGGACTGGGAGCCAGTGCAGAGCCTTGATAGCGGGTTTGGCGGATACTCTGGGAGGTACGCTCATGATTAGGCGAGCTGCTGCGTTCTGGGCTCTTTGCAGTCTCGCTAAGGTAGCTTCCGGCGCACCTAGGTAGACCATATTGCTGTAGTCTAACCGCGACATTATGAGGCCCTGAACTAGTAGTTTCCTGGACACGGGCGGTAGGAGGGGGAAGATTTTGCGGATAGTCCGCAGAAGCCCAAGACAGGTCCCGGCCGTTTTGGCCGCTTGGGTCTTCATTGAGAGGTCGGGTTCTAGCCAGACTCCGAGGGTCTTGATTTCGTGTTTCGGGGAGGGGATTTCCCCGAACACGTCTGGCCAGATCGCCGGGGGGATGGTCGCCCATTGTTTGCCCATGAGCATCACTTCGGTTTTGGAACCGTTGAGTTTCAATGACGATTCGCACATCCACCCGTGAATTTCGGTGAGACAGTTTGGTAATTTGTCTGGGTGGTCGTCTAGTTGGGATAGGGAGACGACCAATTGTGTGTCGTCAGCGTAGCTCACGATTTTTATCCCGAATGGTGATACCACATGATACTTAATCATCAACACTGGCACTTTTCACAAGCACCAGTTAAGAACACATTAATTTGTGGTAGGCACGGGGAAATGAAGTGATTTGCCCGGAATCACAGGATGTTGAGCCACGGCTAAGACTCAAACCTGGTTCCCCTTCCCCGAAGTCGGTATCTCTGGCCATTATGCCACATCCTCTTCCCACTTTAATGGTTAGTTATTGGTTCTGTAGGTGGCGCTAACAAGAGAAATGGGCTGGTACAAGCTGCCTCCTGAAGAGAGCCCTAGCCCTTTTTTTTTTTTTACAAATTAACCACTTCCTATGTGGAGTACTTGCATTGCAATGCATCTGGGAATATCTTACCTGTCAAAAGTATACTGAATCACCACACTAAATTAATTTTCTTATGAATGCGCTATGTTAAAAAAAGCGATTGTTTTGCTGTATTTTTTCACTGCAGCACACTTTTGAACTGTTTTTGGCGAAACTCAAAATGAAAAGGTAAGACTTAACGGATTTACCAATGCTTGAAACATTCTTACCTATAACGACCTTTCAGCACAGGGCACACCATATATTTTGGCTCGAAGATAAATAGTGATTTACCTTTGACATTACCAAAACAATTTTGATAAAATAAACAAAATATCATGATACACGCTGGATGTGATACAAACAAGCAGATGCTATTTTTATTGGTCAAGCTAGTGTTGTTATATTTTTATTCGCGCTAAAGGTATCACTAATAGCTATATGATGCTCATAGTAGCAATAAAAGAACGGGTTCGTTACTGCACCCTAAAGATGTTTATTTGGAATGCAGAGCAATAACACAGGCTTTAATGCCATCATTTAACATTTGCAGTTGCGTTATTTAATGGAAGTCAATAAAACCCCTTAATTTTCATCCTATCCCAAGCAGCATTACATTTTAAGGATGTGGCATGGTCTTGCTAAATCCATCAAGCTAACAACATGGCCATATAGAGTGGCAGAAACACCACCTGTAAATCCATGGCTTTATAAAATGTGATATTTCTAATGACTTCATTACTGTGTGAACATTTTAATTTGCACAGTCTACAGAGAGCCCTTCTGTAGGCCAGAGTATTTGTTTCATTTTATCTTTGGCTGAGAGAGAGGGGAATATGTGCTTAAATTAATTAAACAAGTCAAACGGACCTGCAGCTCCAGTTGTAGACGTTGTTGTCAAATTGACTGCCAGCAGACTGCTGCCTAATTAATGAAAGCAAGCCCATTTCTGTTATTTCCTTTTTTAGGCAGATTTTTTTTAAATTTGTATTTATTTGCACATCTGTTATTTTTTGTATTCCGCAACCACTACCAATAGATTAAAGCAGGTCATATTTTGTTATTTTCTCATTTTAAATAGAGTGTTCATATATTTGCTTTCTGCTTTGTATTTCTTTTTAATATGGACAAATCCAATTTAGTAATTGTAAGTCTGTGTATATGGATTGAATCTTGAGTTGCTTTACAGTTATCACCAAGTAAGGGTCTTGAATATATCATATACATTTTCGAAATGTAGATGTCATAGGGCCTTATTATGACTTTGGCAGTCTTGGGGCAGGGCTGCCATGCTGCCATCCTGCCCTGAGACCAACAAAGCCATAAAAAACACCACCAAAAATGGCTTTTAAAGGCTTAGACGGGCAGTTCTTTGGTGGTCCCTTTCAAAAAGGCACCCCAATGGGAGCATCAAAGCCAGTCCCTGCAGGGCATGGACTGTAAAGTCCATGCCGTGCAGGAACTGGGGGTACATGCAGACATGGGGTCACAACATGTGTCCCCCTGCATGCACCCCATGGCGCAGAGGCACAAGGGGGCCCTTTAGGGCCCTCTTATTTTCCTCACCGCCACACGTTTCATGGCGGTCGCACCGCCATGAAAAGTGTGGCAGTGAGGAGACTCGTAATTTACTTGGCAGGGCTGAAGTGGCCCAGGCAAGCATATTGCGGCCTCACAAATGCTGCCACACCTCAGGGATCACTGATCCCAGACGGTTGCGACGGTGTCAATGCGGTCCGACTGCCCAAGTTGCAATCGGGCGGTCGGTTCAACGGTGCGGCGGTGCCTGCATTGCCACCATGGCTACTGTGGTCCGATGGACCGCCTAAGTCATAATAGGGCCCTTAATGTGTAAAACATTAATGCATAAACAGATGGGCATATGTGACATTTGCCTTACAAATAACAGAAATATTAAACATTCATGTTGCAAATCACATCTTTGGGTGAATTCTTCCATATATTGTTTAAAGCCCCACTGATTCATTATTATGCTTTATTAATTTTGCACTTGTAGAGCATGTTTGCCTGCCTTGATTGCTCTTCCACATCCTTCCTCCTTCATAGGGTGCATTTGTTCATCAGTAGACAGTATTCAATAGACAAATAAAATGGTGCATGGCTACTGCTTTTGTCACCAATTCCTATTCTTGCCCTTATAGAAACCTTTTGCTCATTTGGCAGCTTCTCAGGCCCCTTTTTTGGGGTATGGGCACACAATATCCCACTGCCTCTGGGGCTTGGATATTTAGTCTCTATTATAATATTAATTGGCACATCTTTCTCTCACATTTCCTCACCCATCACACCGGCATGATAAATGCACTTTGGTGGTCATCACACACAACATTACAACACTTCCTATATAGACTAAGAACAAAAACAGCACCCTCCAACCACCTGCCCTACACAGTGTTACCTGCCATCCATGTGTCACACTTCATTGCCCTACATAGGGCTAGTAAGCTTTATCTTGATACTACAATACAAAAACAAGTGTGTTGGGGTAATATGATATTATCCAAATAGGTATTGAAAATCAATGGTGCTGCCACTTTTTTTAGAGTAAGGGTTCTTACCAGTAACTTCACAAGGTCAGTGTGAAGTACCTGATCATCTGAGGAATTACACAAAGTGCCCTTGGATTACAAAGATCATGTGCTCGTCTTTGTGTGCCCCCATGGCACTTTGGCAATACAGAAGGGGCCACAGACAATTAGAAGCCCCTTGTGTAATACAGATTGTGCTGGAGCACATATGGCACCAGCGAGAACCTAAGGGGGTATTATCTCATTAGCACTGGTAAGTGACCCCATGCTAATCAGGAAACATTTTGTCTTTACCTCTGTATTATGGATACGGGTGCAGAGACAAAGATGCCTCACAAAAAAGTGTGGGACCCCTGAACGGTTCCTTGGATCTCTTTCTCTTTTGAAGTGCAGGCTAGGTGTGGCCTGCAGTGTAAAAGATGGATCAGCTGATTCGAACAGCTGCTATGCCTTTAATTATCACCCTGTTCCAAGAAAAAGCATGAGTTCCTAGCTGCCCTTAGGAAGCGCATTATCTTTAATAGAGCGCACAGACCTTGTTTGTGCATACTGTACCTAGTTAAAGGTGTCCCATGGTTCAAACAGGGACATAAGTGGAATATCACATATGAGAGCAGATAGGTTTTCCCAAGTCAATCAAGAGTGGCTTGTTTAGAGTCACTGACTGAGGTGAATATATTGAGTAGGGAATTATACAATTAATAGGTACCAACACTTACTAACCATTACGAATGAAGAACATGGTTGTAAAGTACAGAACCTTAAGTCTCATTGATGAAACAACAGCAGATGTACTTGTTCATCCCAAGCCAAGACCTGGGAGATTTAATATGCTTCCCAAAATTCCCCAAATGAACAATCATGGCAGTCCCATCAACTCTGGCAATGATACAGCCACTGAGAGACTATCTTTACTTGTCAGCCTGCACCTCCAACCCATTGTCCAGGTACTTCCATTATTTGTTGAGGATACCCATCACTTCCTTCAGATTATTGAAAAAATTAAACCAGCCATACACATTTGATGATGACTCTATTCTCGCTACATTTGATGCTACATCATAATACACCAACATACCACACGAGGATGGCCTCATTGCATTATCTGAAGCTCTTAGTAACATAACTGTAAAAAAGTCATCAACAAACGTGCTTACCAAATTTGCAAGAGTTATTCTTAAATCCAACAATTTTACCTTCAATGGTAAACACTATCTGCAGATAGAGGGACTTCCATGGGCACCTGGATGCCTCCATCCTATGCAAATATCTTCATGGGCAAACTAGAGGACTATAAACTTTCTACTTCTAGGATCAAATTGCTGATATGGCTAAGATACATTGATGATGTATTTCTAATATGGATTGCAAGAAGAAGAATATTGGGAAGAATGTATAGCTTATATCAGTAGTATCTATCTTACAATAAAATCCACCAGCAGCAATACTAAGCAGTAGCATCATCTCCCTTTTCTGGATGTGCTACTCACCATTTGTGAATACAAAATATAAATAACTGATCTGTACCACAAGCATACAGATGCTCATTTGTATCTAAACTGGACTTCATGTCACCCACACCACCCTATACTCAGTATCATCTACTGCCAAGCGCTCAGAATAGGATGTATCTGCAGCAAAGAGGACACCTGTAAGAATCATATACAGGGCCTTGCTACATTATTTAAAATGTGGGGCTATCCTCTGCATTTCATACAGCAACAAATTGACAAGTTCCTTGCAGTTAACCAGCGAAACACTTAATTGGAATATCAACAGCAGAAACAAAAGTGACAGAATACCATTTTGGTTGACTATAATTCGTCAGCTCCCAACTACAGAAAAATAATGCAAAAACATTTCTCTTATTATCTACATGAGGAAAATTCTTAACGTTTTTTCCAAAATCACCAGTCGTTGCTCACTGCAGAGTGGCTAATTTATGTTCTGTTATTGTGAGAGCTGAATTCAAGCAAGCTCTAACATATGCAGGGATTCATTGATGTGATTCTAAAAGGTGCATCACATCTGAATACATTCTACTAACATCATCAGAAACTACTTCTGTTATGAGATGGACCTATGGTATAAAGCAGTATCTTACATATCACTCAACATGCGTTATTGTGACCAAATATGTACAGGCCAAACAGTGATTTACCTCCGTACAACATTCCTATACCACAAATCAGCAATAATTAATAAGAAACCTAACCAACCTGTAGCCATATCATATTAACCTTGTGGACATTTTACTATCAGATTTGGCGATTTTCCCTGTGAAGCATGTCTTAAAGGAATAACTACTGGACTCCAGAGAAAACTTCTGGATGTATATTTAAAATCATTGCATCCAGATGGACTGAACATCACTAACAATACCACCTAATTACTGCATATCTCAAGTCAAGAGATCTCAGGACTGCATTGATTCCACATTCAAAATGGACTCTCCCCTCATGATGCTTTTTGAAAATCCAGCAGTTTCAGAAGCGCAGCCAATGAGCAAACCATCTTGTACTACAGGAGGAAGAAGGAAGCCAAAATGTTGTGGTTGAAGTATATGTTTGTTCTTTGGGGAGTCCATCTGTTTGAGTCACTTCTTTCTTGTATATACATATACATGTAAATATGTGTGTGTAATAAAATATATAAAATATTAATCAATTTACATAATTACTATTCATGAAAATAATGAATTACCAATTAATAAATAATTGTTATTCAATTAAATAATTAATTAACAATTAATAATTAATTGTTTCATTATTACTTAATTAACTACCCAGCCTAGACCCCTACAAACCTAGCACCCCGCAACTAAAATATAATTAAAACAATGCCATATTCCATAATTTAAATGTTTAAAATTAAATAATTAATTTACATATAATAATTAATTGACTAATAATTCAATTACTTCACACCCTATAACCCTACAAACCTAGCATCCTGAAACTAAAATTTTAGCACGCCTTACTTATTTAAAATTAATCAAATAACGTGTAAAAATGATTACTAGATGATTAATTAATTATTACTCGACTTCAACCATAGACCCCTACAAACATAGCAGCCGGAAACTAAATAAGTAAAATAAATAATCATTCCATACATTACATAACTAAAATCAATTAATAATTAATTAACAGTTAATAAATAATTGTTCATTATTTATTACATAATTTGCTTCCAATCTTACACCATAACAACAACCCGTAAATTAAATATAACAAAAATAAATCAATATTACATAATCTACATAATGAATATCAATCATATAATTAAATACAATTCATTGAATAGTTCATAATTGTTATTCACAAATCAACTTCCCACCCTATCTCCCTATAAATCCAACAACCCGCTACGATACTATACATTACTTTAAAAAAAATAATCAAAATCACTTAAAGTTACAGGTTTTAGTTTAAAAAAAAACTTTTTATTAAAATTGTAGCACGTCAAATTACTATATCAGCTAAAACACTTTTAAATAATTCAAAAATGATATTTTTTACCAATATATTAAGAGAACGATATTTAAAACTTCGATATTATTAAAAAATATATTACTTTGCCAACAATGTTTACGTAACACGATAGTTGGGTATCACATT
Source organism: Triturus cristatus (assembly GCF_964204655.1). Lineage (NCBI taxonomy): Eukaryota > Metazoa > Chordata > Amphibia > Caudata > Salamandridae > Triturus > Triturus cristatus. The sequence goes on from NC_140589.1 coordinate 754,249,840, forward strand.
ATTTATTTTTCGACATCTCTTCCTCCTGATATTTTTAATCTGGTATTTGGACCAAGCACTACTCAATGTACCTTTTGCAAGCCATCCAGATGCCTTAGGGAAGCACATATCCTTTCTGTGTGCCCTCTCCACATCCCCAAAAGGCAACAATTCTGCAGCCGAGCACACTGGCCCTGGAACTCACTTGAGAAAAAAGTCACTATGTCGAATACCTGGGATTTGGAAACAGGTTCTTTAATAGAACCCGGCACTGGAGATAAAAAGGCATGTGACCCATATGATCTTAGTGGTGAACTGTTGGGCAAACCTTGGCTCAAGCTGAGGGCAAAGAACTACCCCAAAGGCAAAAGGTAAACTCTAGTCTTAGACTCTTCGACACTTTATTTTCTTAAATGGTATGTGAAGATGGGGAAAGTCTACATAATACAAGTATTGAAGTATAAAAAAAAACATCTTGTATTTTCACTAAGGATAGAGTCTGCAGTTTCAGAGGGGATAATAAGGAGTCATTAGATGTGAGAGATATCCCTTACTCAAATCCTTGTTGATTAACCTTTACCTGTACCCCTGACTTGTTCTTGTGAAGTTCCTGTATACCCCAATGGTGATCCATGACATCAATGAACAAATATGGCACCGGACCTTATAAGGCATATAGTCACACTCTCGCAGGTGCAATGCCTCTAATGGAATTGATTAATGCTCTGGATCAGTCCTAGAATTGGACTGTTCGAATCAGTCATAATACAAAGAAACGATCAGGGCTCCGTAACAGACCTTCAAAAGCTGGACATTAGTAGTCATGGTTTATCAAGGGTGACAAGGCTTAGCCAAAGCCCCTGGCAAAGAACAGTGAACAGACTGACTATTATCAACAAAGATAAAAAGCAACATTTAAGTAGATGTTAGAGCCTTTGTATCTTCCGCAGTCTCTTCAATTATTTGCTACAGACATGACAGATAACACAGCCAACTTTCTGAATGGAAATTGTATCTTTCTACAACACTGTCAATTAACTATCACTAAACCACTAAACATGAACAGACTTCTCTGCCTAACAGTGGGTCTGCCTCTGTCCATGAAGATTACAAGTGAATAGACAGCAGTAGGGAAGGAGAAACATAGTGCACAGTGTGCCAGGTGACGTAGATCTCCAGGATTAAAATTGGCCCAAAGATGATTCTGCATCAGGATGTGAATGAGATAAACAGTGTCCATATTACTTAGTTATAACACGAGTAAGCCATGTTAAGACTGTCAGCTTTTATTTCACTCTAATACAATTTCAATATTTGTTTTAAGTGTTTCGGTCCTTAGCCAGGCTGCCTTACCGGCTGAGATGAGACTACTACAGTAGATATATTGCCCTTAAGGTGATGCAGGCTCCTGAACGATTCATGATTTCACAATACAGTCCCCATAGAATGGATTCAATTGGAATATCTGGCATGCATCGGTTGATGCACTTTGAGCTTTGGACCTGCGCATTTCGAATGACTCCTCTTAAAATCCCTTCGTAGCTTTGTTTTGCGGTTTCAGGTCTCAGTTCATGAGTCGCCAATTCTGGAAAGTTATGAAATACAGCCTAACTGCAAATTTTCGAAATCTGATTTTCCATATAGTTAAGTGTTAGCAAGAGACTCAAGACAGACAGTCCCAGCCTTCTGAGTACTGGGTTACATAATAGTCATACATATAAATAGGGCCTCTGGGTTCTATCTTTATATGAATGAAGGTTCCTCTTCATAGCCCTTTGGAAAGATTCTGGCCTGGAAGTATCCTCCTTGTTAGTTAGACATCAACTCTTGAACCACAAGGAGGTATAGCAAAATAGTCTCTGATTATCCAAAGGAATATAGTAGTTAGCGGTGGACCTTGATGTTGTGCTTTTATTTTAGAAATTACTTAATTGAGAGGTGATATTTGTATGCCACCTTTGCCCTACATAATATATAAGCAAAACAGACAGAACAAGATACTTATTTCTCAGTATATTCTGAGGGTATAGATTCATGTCATGCACTGGTGTACAAACTTCAGCTCTTCGCCATACTCGAGACGGATCTAAATGGAAAGGTTTATCATGTCCTGCGTGAAACATCCGGAAGAAGCACTTCTGTAGCAGTAGGAGGAGATGGGTTCAATGTCAACCATTTGTTAATTGTTGGTGCCGCTCGTAGGCTCGCAGTCAATTTCATCCTACCTGGGCTCTGCTGTGGTTTACAAGGATATCACGGACATTCAAGACGCTGTGCTGAGTGGGGTGTGCTTTTAACCTTCGAACTTTCCAGTCCGGGACTGCGAGGACCAGGCTGCTTGGCGGCCTCATCAGCTGTCTCCTCTTCCCGGCCCCTCCCCCCGCAGGTACATAACGCCTCGCGGCCCCCGCTTCGCGGGCGCCGCTCGTAGGCTCGCAGTCAATTTCATCCTACCTGGGCTCTGCTGTGGTTTACAAGGACATCACGGACATTCAAGACGCTGTGCTGAGTGGGGTGTGCTTTTAACCTTCGAACTTTCCAGTCCGGGACTGCGAGGACCAGGCTGCTTGGCGGCCTCATCAGCTGTCTCCTCTTCCCGGCCCCTCCCCCCGCAGGTACATAACGCCTCGCGGCCCCCGCTTCGCGGGCGCCGCTCGTAGGCTCGCAGTCAATTTCATCCTACCTGGGCTCTGCTGTGGTTTACAAGGATATCACGGACATTCAAGACGCTGTGCTGAGTGGGGTGTGCTTTTAACCTTCAAACTTTCCAGTCCGGGACTGCGAGGACCAGGCTGCTTGGCGGCCTCATCAGCTGTCTCCTCTTCCCGGCCCCTCCCCCCGCAGGTACATAACGCCTCGCGGCCCCCGCTTCGCGGGTGCCGCTCGTAGGCTCACAGTCAATTTCATCCTACCTGGGCTCTGACGTGGTTTACAAGGATATCACGGACATTCAAGACGCTGTGCTGAGTGGGGTGTGCTTTTAACCTTCGAACTTTCCAGTCCGGGACTGCGAGGACCAGGCTGCTTGGCGGCCTCATCAGCTGTCTCCTCTTCCCGGCCCCTCCCCCTCCACATTCTCCGCCCATAAAGCTGCAAACCCGTTCCACGCGCAAGCGGGACGCGCGCGGGACATAGCCCGGGGCTAAGACCGGGCAAAGAGCGGGCCGTTTTAGGCCGTTTTAGGCCGTTAGAGGCCGGCAGAGACCGGACCGGGCCCCCTCTCTAACGTTGTCCCTGTCTCAAGGCTCCCCTCCATACTCCATCAGCCTGCGGCTTTGACTGTTCCTCTTGCCATGTCTAATAGAGTATCTTGGAGTAAGGCTGCCCAACAGTGCTCTAGCACACTGGATAAATTCTTTCCGAAGACCAGTGCTGCGGCTACTAAAGGTCGCATAGTATCAGACACTCTCCTTGAGGTAAACTCAGAAAACGTGTCAGTTTCGGTGATCCCCTCGGACTCTTCTCCCATCGATGTTAGTACTCCAATACCCTTTGACGCCACCCACCTATCTCTCATGGATAGTATTGATCAGACAATTGAGACAGTCCTCCAACAACTTAGGACTCCATCTAATCTACGGAGGGATAGTGATTCTCTGCGTCCCTCGGGGGTGGTGGAGACCACTCCGTATATGAACTGTGCGGAAATGCCTAAGGCGCTGGATGAAGGGCAACTTGCAGCGCCAACAGATCCCGTAGGCAGTAGAGTGGACCACCCTCCGAAAAGGAAAAGGTTAAGGAAACTTAGAGGGGCAAAAAGGGCTAAAGTGGATAAAACTAACCCAACATTAGATGCTAGCTTAGACATTCCAGCTTCTCCCGTGGTTACTTCCCCGGGAACTGGGTCTGATCAATCAGACTCACCATTAGCCACAGTGGTACCTGGGTGTTCTGGCCCGTTTATATTCGGTGCAAATCCTGCAAATGCGACAGAGGCTCTAATTGGCTCTTTTAGGGACATCCTTAAGAGCCTGCTGGAGCCCCTGTCTGAAAAATTGGATTCCATAGCTGCTAGACTCAAGGCTATGGAAGACTCACATAACAGGAATAGTCCTAGCAGGGGCTTGGGTCCAAGTGCACAGACGGCTCCCCGGGAGTCTGTAGGGAATAGACCATCTATTGCTGGAACAGGCATACAGGCCCCGGCTGGGGAACAACACAGTGTTACAGGTAGTCATGCTCCCCCACTGCCCTCTTTACAATTGTCTAGGCCCCCTGTCCCTGCACCTAGAAGATCTAAGCAACCAACACTACCCCTTCCAACGAGTGGGGGGCGAGTTAACAATGAACATATTGGTCGCCCCACTAGCCCCAACACTAGGCGCAGGGCGGTTAATTTGCCCCCTGAGGCTGTGCCTTACACAGCAATTATGGTGGGAGTTCCTGAACTCAGTGGCGACACCAGAGAGCCACAGGACTCACTCCGTAATAAGGTAGTTAGTTGGCTTAATATTAACAGGCCCCTCCCGTCTAACATCAAAGGTGATGTGTTGATGGTCAGAAGGATCCCATGGATCGGAATTACCCCCAAAAATAGGGTAGGGGACTGTATCATAATTAGTTTTAAAAGCCCACTGGTTGCCCCTTACATCTGCAACTGGCTGGTAAGGCCGGATAAGTCCAACATAGAACTAGTGTCCCTCTCACACTTCTACCCAAATGTTTCCAACTTAGTAGTGGGGAGGGAACAGAGTTGGACCAGAGTGGGCTTTGCCGTAGATGGTTCACGGTACAGACCCAAGCACAACACACTGCCCGCCCATGGCAATTTTGTTCTTCAGAATAGATTCTCCTGCCTGGATCAAGTAGATTGACCAAGAAGGGGGGATATTCTACAACATTCAGTAAATTTTGCCTATGGGTCCACACTAAGGGAGGAAGGTACAACTGTTTCCGTAAATGAAAAAAGGTCTCTGGCCCCTGCAAATGACTGGGGGACCACCCTGGGAAGCATCCAAGGTTTAGATGAGGATCCACCAAACACATTATCTGTTCTTACAACGCAATTGGTGGAGCTTGTTGAATTACCCACCCAGCCGCCCACTACTATTGGTTTGGGTGACCTGGGTAATTCTGCACATGACATCCCGTCTGCATTAAGTAAAGCAGGTCCCCGACTCCAAGGTTCAGGCCTGACTATCCTTTCCTGGAATGTAGCTGGTATTTCAAGAAAGGTGGTTACCCCGGAGTGGGAAACTTTGGTCAGTAAAAGTGACATCCTCCTTTTCCAGGAGACATGGGCTAGGGCACCACAGCTTAGGAGGGGATTTGACATTTTTGAAATCCCGGCAAAGTCGAATGGAAGAGGGAGACCGTTGGGAGGTTTAGCAATCTGGGTGGCGAGCCACATTGGGTGTCAGGTGGATAGAATGGACACACTTTCACCTGACATTCAGTGTGTGCTCCTCAGATGGCCTGGTAAAAGTACATGGGCTATTGTTAACGTCTACTCTCGACCAGTCGCTGTGGGTAAGGAATCCCCCACCCTAGATGATCTTTCATCTTTTCTAGGGCAACTGCCAGGCGACCTGAAAATAGTGATGGGAGGAGATTTTAACTGCCACTTTGAACCCCTGGAGGGTCTAATGGAGGGTGCCTTTGCTGCCGAGGATGACCACTGGGGAGTCCCACCTTCCTCCTCACCTCACCCCAAAGCTTGGTCTCCGTTGGCAGTACAACTTACCTCTCTCACCCTGAACTTTGCACTGAGGGCGTGTAATGGACGCACCCCCTCTGACATTCCTTCGGTGTGTACTTTTAACAAAAAGGGCCATGAGTCAAGGTTGGATTACATTTTTATAGATATTTCCCTGTGGCCCAAAGTGCATGATTTTAGAGTAATCCCGAGGACAGACAGCGACCACAATTCCCTTCTGTTGGAGATCCAGCACCCAGCCCCTGATACAGGGCTGTTAACTACCGATTCTGGAGTTGACCAGGGAGACATACTACTTACTACAAGCAGGCGCCGAGTGAAATGGGGGAAGTTAGTTGATAAAGAAGAAGCTCTAAAAAACCTTTATGGAATAGCACTTCCCAGGTTCCAGGAGGTTGATGCTCTCATTAGTCAATCTAGACCCTCAGACTACAATGAGAGACTTTCTGCCATTCACCAGGCCTTAGTGAGGGACCTTGCAGATATCTTTAATCCGGCCCTACCCACTAGAAGGAAAAAGACTCGTGCGCCGACTTGGTACACCTCCACCTGCAGGAAAACTAAGTCTGAGCTTCTTTCCGCAATTAAAGAGGGCAACGATAAGGTGAAGATTGCAGCCCTTAGGAGGGAGTACAAGTTAGTACTGGCCAACGCAAGGGCAGAGTGGGACTGGAATCATTGGCATGAACTCTCTGAAGCCCTCAAATCTAAAGATTCTAGAAAATTTTGGGCTCTGGTAAATAATGGAACAGGGGATCTGCTATCTGCAGTAGAACCCAATATTGCCCCCTCTATTTGGGAGGCCCACTTTGGGACACTTTATCAAGAAACCACTCTCTGGTCGGAAGGGATGGTGGTGGAGTCCCCCTGCCTGCCAGATGGGGCCTTGGAATTTTCCTTGGGGGAGGTGAAGCTAGCACTGGAGCGCTTAGCGCTGGGGAAGGCACCGGGGTTGGACAAGCTACCCGGTGATTTGTTCAGATACCATCCTGACATTTGGGCCCCGTACTTTCTTGTTCTTTTTAATGCTATTTTGGGAGGTCCCTTCCTCTTGGTTAGGGGCTGAAATAGTTCCAATTTACAAGAAAGGGTCCCCTCTGAGTCCGGCAAACTACAGGCCTATTAGCCTGATAGATGTTCCCCAAAAGCTTTTTGCGCGCCTTATTTTGAACCATCTACTAGACTGGGTGGAGGAAAATGACATCATGAGTCCCCTGCAGGCAGGCTTCAGGAAAAACACGTCGACCATGGATCAGATCTTCCGCCTCGTTCTCCTCTACTGGAAGACGGTGAAGATCGAGGGCGGGAGATTGTACATGGTCTTCGTGGATCTGAGGTCAGCCTTTGACCTAGTCCCGCGCAGGAAACTTTGGGAGGTGCTGGAAAAGTTAGGAATTCCCCCCCAGCTACTAAACATCCTGGCCAGGCTGCATGAGAACAACTATACGCAAGTCAGGTGTGGGAAAGATGGCAAACTCTCATCCAGGTTTCCTGTTCGTCGAGGTGTGAGGCAGGGTTGTGTCTTGGCACCGACCCTGTTTTGCTTATTTATTAATAACGTCATCTCACACCTGGAAAACATCAAGGACAACGACGCCCCCTGTTTGGCAGGTAGGAAGGTACCGGCAATCATGTTTGCCGACGATACCCTCCTCCTTTCAAAATCCCCCATGGGGATCCAGAGGATCCTGGATGGATTTGGTCTTTTCTGTCATCAGCATGGGTTGGAGGTGAACACAGAAAAGACGAAGTTCATGATCTTCAACCCACCAATCAGAACTAGGCCCAATCCCACCCTGGGGACCGCCAACCTTGAGAGGGTGTCCACCTTTATATATCTGGGGGTAACACTGCAGGAAAACCTAGCATGGGACCGACAGATAGTACGATCTAAGGCCAAATTATCCCAACTGTCGGGTGCAATCCTGAAAGTGGCTAATACTTCTTCCTTCAAGCCCATAAGCCCGGCCCTAGAAACTTATAAGACCCAGGCCAAGGCTGCGGCCATGTATGGCAGTGAGCTATGGGGATTTAAAGCGGTGAAGGGCTTAACAACAGTGGAAAATAGTTTTCTAAGGCGCCTTCTAGCCCTCCCAAGTGCCACGCCACTTCAGCCTCTGAGAATGGACATGGGTCTCCCCCCTATTGCAGAGGAGCTTGTATCAAAACCAGTGAAATTCTGGCACAGGCTCTGGTCTACGGACGAACTTCATCATTATAGGGAGGATCTGACCCATGTCATGAGTTTAAACTGCAGTGGCAAAATCCCCTGGCTCACCTTTGTGGAAAATGAACTGTCTGCCATTAATCTCCGTGCCCTGTGGGAGGACCCCGCGCGAGGCTGCCAATCAATCTCGCGCAAAGCCCTGGCACAAATCTACAAAGCCAGGTCCCTTGCTCACCTGATGGACGCTCAAAATAGCGGCACCCTAACCTTGCGATTTTTAGAATCCAAAAATTCTTATGCTTTTGAACCTTTTATGGATTTTATCTTTCCTATCCTGGCGAGGAAACTGTATGTTCAATGGAGGCTTAGCACACTACCCATCAATTCATACACCTCTAAGTGGACAAATGGGGGCGATAAAACATGTCCCTGTTGTAACAACCATGTGGAAGATGATCCCCACATCTTGTTTGTGTGCCCTGCATACCAAAGGCCCAGAAAATACTGGATAGCACCGCTCTGTAAGAACCTGGGGTTCAGAGAGTATGCACAGGCATACAGGATTTTGAAAACTAGCACCCTGGGCCACATTGTGTTCGCTGTTTCCAAATTCCTTATGGCCATATGGTTGATCAGAAAGAAAAAAATCGTCTGAAGCCCCTTGAACTTTTTAATGACTTTCCAAATGCTATTTTAAATCTCTCCTCGCTGGGAGAGCTGACTTTATTTAAATGTATTTTAAAATAATGTTTTAATGCTGTAATGTTTGCATTGCATCTTTTATGGTCTATACGGCCGAAATAAAGAATTTTTGGAATTGGAATTGGATTACTGAAACGAAAATTGCACAAGTAGTGCTCTTTCAGGACTAGAGACTTTACGTGGGACACTCATTTCTCAGCTGGTCTTTCAATTATTTCACCAACAATGGAGTAATTATTGGATATATCGACATATTTTAGCCTTGAGAAAGTCCTTGGGATGAAACACGTGTCGGCTGCCTGTACATATATTATATTTTTCTAAAAAAACAATAAAGAACTACGTAAAGAAAATTTTAAAGCAACTTGTGAATTCCGAGAGCCCTGGGTGTAGTGGGCGTAGTGAGGCTACGTGAAGCATTACGGAGTGGGGGCAAATCTACGCCCTCCCGCACACTTCGCGTAGCCCCACTACGCGCCACCCGCCTCCCTCCCACCTTCATTTTACAATTACTTATAAACAATACATAAAGAAAAAAACTTACCTGAGCTGCCGCGTCCCGGGGCTCCATCTTGCTGCTTCCTGGATAGCTTCTTCCTCACGAATGCGCATCGGGAGAAATGCACTTGCGCGGGCGCCGGCGCATGCGCCTTCGTGAGGAAGAAGCTATCCAGGAAGCAGCAAGATGGAACCCCCGGGACGTGGCAGCTCAGGTAAGTAATTTTCTTTATGTAATGTTTATAAGTAATTGTAAAATGAAGGCGGGAGGGAGGCGGGCGGTGGGCGACTCTGCTCCGCCGCGGGGGGTGCGTAATCTGCCCCTGCTACGCCTACTTTGCGAAGCACGAAGTGGGCAGTAATACGCACACTCCGCGGGCGGAGCGGAGCACTGCGCCCACCCTTATTTTCGTGACAAATGGTGGAAGCCAGCTTTACTGGCTTGGATTACTACTGAGTGTGCCTCGACAAGTGTGCGATACACTGGTGTACAAACTGGGCTTGGCTTTCATCCAAGCATAACTTGGCATCCATCCATATTCTTAAGGAAGCTATACAGTCCTGCAATTCTGGGCCTTTGTGAAAAGTCTGATATCATAGAAAACATGGCTATCCTATTACACAAATACACACAAACACACACCAGTATCTATAAACAGGTAAAAAGCAGCATTGCTCTTGGTTTTCTAGAGGGGGGCACGTTAAATATGCAGTTTCTGTGTAATTCTAAGGAATTGACATATATCGTGCATTTCTGACAGACCTGTCTCATTGTGAAAAATATTTGTAAAACAGGTGGCATCAGCCACGTTTCCCCTTCTCCTAAGCTTACAGTGTGGTTGTTGGACTTGGCCCTTTTTGTAGGGTCATCACAGAACTTTTTGCCTTCCTCCGGTATTTGTTCTCACCTGTTGTTGGTGGTTTTAGGATTCTGGGCACTTTATCACTGCTGTTGAGTGTTAAAGTGCATGTGATCTCTATGGTAAACTTGGTAAGATCGGTCTACACCTGTTTGACGTATTTAATTTACCTACAAGTCCCTTGTAAAGTGGTATCTCATATACCCAGGGCCAGTAAATTAAATGCTACTGGTGGGCTTGCAGCTCTGCTTGCGCCGCCCACCAAAGTAGCCTTTCAAACCTGTCTCAGGTCTCTGTCATTGTGACGTGGCACATAAATTAGTTGCCATGTCCGTGACTCCCCTTTTACTACATATCAGTCACCCCTAAGGTAGGCCCTAGCTAGTCCTATTGGCAGGGTGCGGTGTAGGTAAAAGGTAGGACATGTGCCTTAACTGTGTGGCATGTCCTGGTAGTGACAAACGGCCTATTTGGTTCCTCACTGCCGTGAGACTGCCCTCTCATAGGAATGCATTGGGGATTCCCTGATATGTGCTTCAGTGGTAATTCCTGACATGACAGGAGTAGTGTGATCAAGTTTGGTATGTTTGGAATAGTTGTGATAAATGCTGCATACTGGTGTTCGCAGATTCATTATCACTACTTAAGGAATGTGACTTTTAGAAGTAGGCAAACACAAGCAGATGATCCAGGGAGGACCTGGCTTGGCAGTTCGGGCTGGACTGTTCCCATGAGTCACAGGGTCAAGACTGATTTACATATGGCCAGGTCTATACTGGGGTGGCATGGTGAGCAAAAGAATGATGGATTTAACCCAGATCTCTTGACTTGGGGTGAATGTTCTGATTTGTTCTGCATTCTGCCCATCAATTGTGTGTCTTTTGCTTCCTCTCCCTAAGTGCGCCAGGTATGTCCAGACTAGTGTCTCAGGTTCACTGTGCCACTGGATCAAGGTATTCTGGCTGATGAGGGGTGAAACTCTGAAACTGGTCCTAGGAGGCTTGTTTCCAGTCCAGTGAGGACTTGGCTTGGCAGTTCGGGCAGGACTGTTCACAAGAGGCACAGGGTCAAGACTGATTTGCATATGGCCAGGTCTAAACTGGGGTGGCATTTGTGTGTCTTTTACTTTTAGAAGTAGGAATTTCTGTGTGCTGTGTGTCTTTGTGCCTGCCAGTTGTGTATTTACTGTTTGGCCTTGGAGTGAGAGGGGATGGGGAGGTGCAGTGGCTCCAGAGAGACTGGGTGAGTCAGCGCTAGGCCGAATAGGCCTGATAGGTATTTGGAGTATTGGGAGAAGTAACACCTGAACCTGAAAAGAGCTGTGCCTCCCTTTCACAATGATGTCTCCTCCCCCTGTAGTGTGTCTGGGGCCAGGGCCTACACGGTCAATAGAGGTGGTTGTGCACTTGAAAAGAAGTGTGTAAGTGCCTCCGAAACTGGTTTGGACTGGGCACAGAGCCCTGTGCCAGGGGGAGGAACAAAGACACTTGGAATATAAAAATTGGGGCTGTGACTTGGAGAGGAGATACTGCCAGAGGACTGCTGTGTGCCAGGAGGTACCACTGCCTGGGGCTACCTGCTGCCTGCTGGGTGGCTGAGAAGGCTTCCCTTCTGCTAGGGGACCCTGCGAGTTGGCCTACCTGGGCCCTGTCCTCTGCCCCAGGGATCTCTCAGGTTGGTGATCCTGCCCTGCAATGCTTAGGCAACTTAGCGCTAAGTGAGCTCTGGATTCATGTGAGGAAGCTCTGATGAGGGAGCCTGTTGAAGGACTGCAGTTGCGGAAGTACAGAGAGCACAGGACGAGCACAACGAGTTCCCCTTCAGTGCGGGGGAAATCATCAAAGCCTGGGGCTTGAAGGCGCTGCCGTTCGAGAGCGGCCGCTCATTATTGAGCTGTTACCAGGCTACCAGCCCCCCGAGGGAGAGGCTGGAAGCTAGGCAGAGGCTGTGCCTGATTGTGGGCCGAGCCTCGCAGGCTCCCACCAGCTGCGGCTGCACAGAGTTGAGGTTGCTGACCTTCACTACCGGAAGTCAGGCAGAGTAGAAAGCTTGACTGTGGACAGGGCTCCCTTGAAGACAGAGGAGACCGACGAGGCCACAGAGCAAGGAGGGACACGCTGGAAAAGGAGGATCCCTGCTGGGATCGGAAGAGCAGATGTGCAGGCTTGACTGGCATCTGCACCGCACAGACACGGGCAGCTGCCTGGAGGCCGTGATTGCGGGAGAAGGACCAGGTGAGGTCTCCCTGCATTAGCTTCTGTCTTGCAGTGGAGGTTACCGGTGTTCAGACCCGAGTGGTTTCGGCATTGCATTATTGCGCTCCTCACAGTTAGAAGTACATATCCCCAAATTCCGGTGCCTAATACAAGGGGGTCACCGTAAATGGAAACCTTCACGGGGACTAGGTTCGCAGGTGCTTTTCGGCCCTACGCATCTGGCCTGCTAATTGTGGTGGCTCATCAGAATTACCATAACCCGGCTAAAAGAAGCACAGGTGTTTCAAACGCCTGAGGGTTGATGGCTGGAGTTCAGTTTTTATCCCATAAACTGCGGTATTTCCTGCTTCAATCATACACGGAGATATGCATTTGTTGGCAGGATGTTTTGTGAAGTGTGCACCCTATAAATATTTTTACTTGAGTCCACTACCGGTAATGTGTGCAAACTAGGGGTAGTTAGCCCATTGCCTGCTTATGGTACACGTGTAATATGGTGCTGTGTTACGCCCTATTGTTATGAGGTGGGTTGATCTGCATCACCTCAGGAAGTTGCATTCATATGTTCTGTAATGGTGGTACGCATATTTCATGGCATGATGTGTTTTAAAATGTATCTTACTGCAAGTGTTTCCTTTGGTGCCCTCTTGCTGATGCGTATGCTAAAGGTGGTGCGCTAAGTGCACCCTTACCAGTAGTTACTGGTTATCCTCCCTAACTGTGAATTGTGATGATTATGACAGTGGCCCGATTGGCCTGGTGATTTATGCAAATACCTGTAAATACATGACAAGTGCCTGGTGGCACAATGTATATATGTGATATGTTGTAATGTGTTTTATGGATAATACAAAGGCTATTTTTACATAACCTTGTGTGGAGTTTCTTTTGTGGTGCACATAGTGTGTCGCTGCTGTGTGAGTATGTTGCGCAAACGCTTTACACATTGCCTCTGTGATAAGTCTGACTGCTCTGCCAAGCTACCAAGGGATGAGCAGGGGTTATCTTCAGCGTGTAACTCCCTAGCCCTGACTAGAGTGTTGGTTTCTGCCTGGTTTAGGCGCATGCCATAGCCAACCAGAAATCCCATTTCTAACAGTGGTCAAACATAGGTATTCCTGAGGTGTCAGAACTTAATAGCACATAAACAATGACTTCTAATAGTAATTTGGGAATTTACTTTGTAAGCTACAGTCTGCTGTTTGTTTGGTCAACAACTCTGAGCCTGTAGGAAAAACTTTTAAACTATTTATTAACTGGAATAGGCTTGCAAATCCTAACAAATGTACTAGGATGGGGCAGACATGGTTGTTTCTGGAAAAAAGTCTTGGGGAGTGTGTTGCTTATTAATTTTTTCATACACTTTCTTAAAGCACAATGTGCCCCATAATATTTTGCCCTACTAATCAAGAGAAACAGGTAACACCACCCACAAGTAGATTACTTAGGTTAGGTCATTATCAAACAACATATGGTTTGAACTGTTTCCCTAAGACCATTGGTAGGTTTCCAAAGAACTGAATGGTTCGTTATATCTGGAGGACTGTGCAGAAGTATGAGTGCAGTTGGAGGAAGGTACCCTTGTGCCAAAATGGTTTCTTCCCTTCAATAGAAACAGGACTACTCGGTCAACCTACCTGTGGCATCTTGTCTGTACTCTATGATTGTATTCAGTTCATGTTGCCTTAAGCAGATGCTCATGAATTCTTAAAAAATATTAGGGCAATCTAAAAAGGGTGAGTAGCATTCGGATTTTAATGCATGCGATCAATATATATATATTAATGAAATGTCTGGCATTTACAGAGTCTCATAGTGTCAGACCCATAGAACAAAAACTTGGCTGCACTGTTCTAGCAACTAATATTTTGTCTCGTTCTGGTCTTGTTTCCCTACAGACAGAAATACTCTCAAAAGAAATAGAAGTGGTAGGCCCCATATTTTGGTTGGGCAACAGTAGTGCACAGGTGAAGGCCAGAATCCCAATATGCGTCAATGCATGTTACGTTTCTTCACATTAAGACAGCCAGAGGATGAAGTATTTGGACTAAGGGACAGGGGTGTGCAAAATGATATAATGTCACCCATAAATGTTGGCGACATTTACCAACTTTATGACTTTAAAAATGTTCAAAGTTTGTAACTTTCACAAAACATTAAATAAGGGTGAAATTTGCAAAACATAATCTTCGGATTTGAGCCTACAATTTTATTGGGAATAATTTTTTCTTCAGAAGACGTTTTGGATATATGAGCTAGTTTATCGCGTTTACATCGAATATTGATAATCTCTCTTACTTGAATATTTATAGTCATTTTACTCTACTAGATGGTTCATTTGCTCACCTTTTCTATCTATTTTCTTTGGTAATATCTATTTTTCGAAAACGAACTTATGTTGTAACTGCTGACTTTTTTATTTCGAATCTGTGTTGTTTATTGCACGTTACACATAACATCTGGCACATTTTCCTACTGCCCTAGTGCTCAGGCTTAGCTGTCAAAGAAAGATAAATCAATCGAACAAAGAGAACATCTTTCTGCCTCTGTGGACTGAACTATGGGGCATGGCCCAAGAGATAAACATCTCACTAATCCTAATGCCTGTGAGTCAGGAGCACTGCTTCAAATCTTTTTTGATTACGTAGATACATTAGTCCGCTGAGTCACAAAAACTACGTAGCACACTTTATTTACATACCTTTTAAATCACACTGCTCGATCTTTTTTGTATTACGTCCTTGTGGAGGGTCATTGCACTGGCTCAGGCAGTTTCTTGTAACAAATCCCTTTTTCAAATTCTATTGACCCCTTCATTCAATCTGCTGTCCAACTCGAAAACCCTTGGGGATTACTTTAGACGGCCATTGCACTCTGAAGACTCTGAAGATGCAGGGGACCATTTTAGGTCCATCACCATGATATGTACTCTCTGTTCCCTTTCATAGGACCTGAAGCGGCTTTGAGCGTCTTCTGGAGGCCATCTTGCTACTTCCTACTATGACTGCTGATAGCACATCCTTACATGGCACATCTAATATCACTGCTAAATAACGCCACTTTACATTAAACGGGCAGGGGACATATACTACCCACACATTTACAACAATACCAGAACACTTACATATTTGTGTTGCCCACATTTCATTGCAAAGGACAAATAGCATTCCTTTCATCATTTTCATTCTGATCAAGACACGTTGTAACAATGCGTTTCAAAGCAGAAGTGGTCATGTGAACCCGAAAAGGAACAGAAAATCAACCACATCCAACAGCATCAACAACATGCAATGGACAGGTATATTGCTCCTTGTTATGCAACGTTCTGCCAAATGTTAAGCGGAGTTATTCCATGCTTCAAACTCCTTTTTTTGGCCGGGGGGGTGGGGGGGGGGGCAGTGCACCTCTAGCTACTTCTTATTCTAAATCATACTAGAAGATGCTACCAAGTTTTCATAAAATGTCTTCCCTAGGCCCTCTGTTTTTCAATAGCTTCCGTTATTTTGCATAACTCATTTCATCTTTGCCATCTTTCTTCACTGGGAGGTGATTCTAGTCTCACTAAATTCTGCCATGCAATCAAAGTCCTAACTTTTAACCCCGCTCTTGTTTTCTCAACCTATTGCTAGCTACCCACGTTTTTAAATGCAGAAGCTTCAATTTGCAATACTTTTGGGATTCTATCTTAAGCAACCAAATGTAGAAACCTCTTGTACAACAATTTCCTTCACATGTATTCCAGTTTTTAGTACCCCCCACCCTGCCCCGCCCCCGCCCCGCCTTTCCGCCCCACGGAACTCCCTCCACGGACCGCGGCTGATAGGAGTAACTCCTTCAATTATCTTAGGTGTCAATTTGTACTGAGGAATATTTGGGTAACTTACTCCTTCTTTTACAGCAATTTTGACGGGATCTACATTTTTCATTAATCCCACATCTTCTCCTGTGAAATCCCAGACTTCCACCTTTACTGTCTTTTTCAGCTCTTGGGGTAGTTCTTCAGGGTTAAATACAGCAAATGCCTCAGTAATCTCAGGTTCCATATTAGCCATAGTCATTTTATACAGTACATCTTCATCTGGCGTCTCAAATGCTATACCATCGGGAGTACAAACTATAGTGCAATTCATTTTGCACAGTAAATCTCTTCCTAACAAATTTACAGGGCTTGAGTCGCACACGACAAAGCGGTGCATTTCAGAAAATCTCCCTAAATTAACATTTACTGGTTCAGTGAGGTATGTTTTTATTTGTCTGTTGGATACTCCAACTACTTGGATTTTTTCGTCCGAGAGAGGAAGATTTTTAACATCAGCTGATCTAACAGTTGAACGAGTAGCACCAGTATCTACTAGGAAAGTAATGGTTTCGTCATTTACCTTTCCATCCACAAATGAGCCTGTCTGGTCTACTTCTAGAGTTGCGCCAAGTACGCACTCCTCTTCCTCCCTTCGGCACCGTCAACAACCTTCTTCTGACTCACTCTCTTTGTGTTGTAGCCAATACTGCGAAACAGCACTAGCGCGCGGCAGCTTAGTTACCTGTTCTTCGTTGTAGAATCCTGTCTCATTACTGTATTTCTGATGATTTACGCTCTGTGGAAAAGGCGGTTTTGGCACCTGATTCTGTTGGGGAACAACCTGCTGCTGTTGCTGCGGTTGACAACTTACCTCTTTCTGCACCTGCGGATTCAATGATGCATTATCACCATTAGTATTCGGGGGAAATTTACACTCGGATTTCCAATGTCCCATTCTTCTGCAATTATGACATGGCCATTTTTTTGGGCTTCGTCTATATTAAATTGTCCTTTCCCTTTTCCATTATAAAATTTTGATTTCATACCCGTACCAATTGCTTGTTCAATCAATTGAGCTTCCTGTCTTTCTGCTACTTTTACCTGAGGCCACATGGCTTTCTCTTTTAATTTACGCTGCTTAGCTTCAATCTCATCACTAAAATATTTTGCATGTCTCAGTACTTTATCTATCTTTTTGTTCTGCCAATCAACTGTATGCTGTTTAATCATTTCGCTTACTTCAGGTCGTAATCCGTACACAAATCTATATACAAAATGACTTATATCCTTTTCACTTAAGTTTTTGTCACCACTATACTGTTTAAAGGCAAGAATCAGCCTTTCATAGTAAGCATGTACCGATTCTTTCGCTTCTTGATGAGTTCTATCAATTTTTACCCAATCAGTTTCTTTAGGTGGTACTTTATTTTTCAAAAATGTAATTACTTGTTCGTATTTTCTCATTACTTCGGGATCTGGGGCACCTGTTTTTGGATCTCTAGGGTATTCTTGTGTAGGCCAGCTGATCATTACCTTGCATTCTGTCCATAAATCTGCAGGTACTATTATGCGAAAAGGCTATTCAAATCAATCCATAAGACTTTTGATAATTTCACAAACCTGCCTGTACCACTCAACTGGCTTTTCGCGCAGTCGAGGGAAATCATTGGTAAATGACAAAGGGCCCGATTCACAAAACTAACTTAAGACAAAATTCTAAACGTACTACCAGTTTGGTATTCACAGAAGGCACTTACTCATTTTGGTATTCACAGAAGGCACTTACTCATTTAGGTATTCACAGAAGTTAGGAGTCCTAACTTTAGGACTCCTAAATGCCTTCTGTGAATACCGAAAGTCTTAAAATTAGGATTTTTCTCAGTTTATGAGTAGTAAAGTTAGGACTCCTAACTTTACTACTAAACTGAGAAAAATCCTAACTTTACGACTTTAGGCATTCACAGAAGGAATTTAGGAGTTCTAAAGTTAGGACTCCTAACTTTACTACTAAACTGAGAAAAATCCTAACTTTACGACTTTAGGCATTCACAGAAGGCATTTAGGAGTCCTAACTTTACTACTACTAAATTGAGAAAAATCCTAATTTTAAGACTATCGGTATTCACAGAAGGCATTTAGGAGTCCTAAAGTTTGGAGTCCTATCTTTTCTACTCCTAAACTGAGAAAAATCCTAATTTTAAGACTCTCGGTATTCACAGAAGGCATTTAGGAGTCCTAAAGTTAGGAGTCCTAACTTCTGTGAATACCGAAATGAGTAAGTGCCTTCTGTGAATACCAAAATGAGTAAATGCCTTCTGTGAATACCAAAATGGTAGTAAGTTTAGGATTTTGTCTTAAGTTAGTTATGTGTATCGGGCCCACTATATCTTGTCTAGTCCAAGGGACATGCACATATATTCCACCTGGAATCTCTCTCATAGGTCATTCAGTTACTACCTTTTCTTTCTCTCTTACTGGGTAGGCTGCAAACGTTTTATCCGTTGTATCATCTCGTTTTCGGAACCATCTACTGTTCCATTTGTCTAAATCACCCCATTTTCTCAATAATATGATTAAATCCTTAATCTGAATCATTCGTCCTGTCGTGTTTAGGTTTTCAATGTCTTTTTCAGAAAAATCTACTCTATATGGTTTTTGTAATGACTTTACCTTTTCAAAATCCATACCCATTTCATTTGCCACTTCTTCTAATCTTTTGTGTAATTTCTTAGCTCTCCATGTTATGCTTTTACATAGAAACATTAATTCCTCATCCTGATAACTTTAAAAACATTTTGTAGGAATAGTCCCTACTATTAATTCCTCTAATACTATTTTTAATTTGGACACATCTAAAGGTTTGAGCTCAGCATCTTTTTGTTGTAAACTTCTTAGCCATTCACTTAATTCATCAGAAGTAGGACCTACAGAAATCATTTCATTTTGTGTCTGTTCTAATCCTTTTGGTTATCCTGGGACTGACTCTGTCGTCATTATTGCTCTATTTACTAAACTCTGATTTACTGTCAAAGTTTTAGGAGTACTTTGTTCAGAAATTCCTACTGTCTGTCCCCACACATTTTCTCTTGTATCTCGTCTTTGTATTTCATTTTCTCTGTTTCCATTATAAGGAATCATCAGACAATGCTCACTATCCTTCTGTTTATCAAAAATCGGCATTACAGGACCTATTGTTACCGGAACAGTTACTGCTTCTATATTTTTAGTTAGTTCTCTAATCTTCTCAGTCAATTCTAAAGTAGTTCCAGCCAGTTAAGCTGAATTTTCATTAGCCATTTTACTAACTTGGGTATTTTCTGTTTCTCTAAAAGGGTTATTTCTTCCTGCCTCATGTGGTACTGTTTCAAATTTTATATTCTGTGGTGATTCTTTTACTGGAGCACTCGGTGTCAATGTGGAATTTGGATGATATGGGGGTGGATTTTTATAAAACATATCCTCAAGCACATCATCCTCCGACTCATGCACACCATACTTATAACCTTCTGATCCTGTATTATTTCTCTTTTCCATACATCTTCTGCTAGTGGTTTCCTCCATATTTCTCATAGGAAACAACCCATCAGTCATATTTGCACTTCGCCATTTCTTCATTCTATCATCATGATTTTCTTGTCCATATGATCTACCAAACATATATCTATACCTTCCGCCACTCCGTTGTCGTTCTCTGTCATACATCTCATCTTTTCATTCTGTCAATGCTTCAAAGTGTGTATGTCTAGGTCTCGGTTCTAATTTCTTCATTCTTTCTCTCAGATTTCTCAAAACCGCTAAATGAAATGAACCATGTTCCAGAAATGCCAAAACTCCATCATCTTTTGTATATTTTGCCCAGTTTTCTAACCAAATACATGTATTTCGTAATCTTAAAAGATGCAGGTGATTTTGCTAGAGGGATCAACTGTCCCTCTCTAGTTACAATCGGTTTGTCTTTTTTAAGTAAGTTCTTGATTTTACCGAACCAGGACTTTTTCTCTTTCTCTGGTGGATCGTAATACATTATTTTCTCTTTTCTGTCTCGCTAGATTTCTCCTACACACTAACGCACCAATCCTGAGCGTCTATGTCACTTTTACAATTCACCAATCACAGCGCGACTCACACTAATGCACCAATCCTGAACGTTTATGTCACTTTTACAATTCTCCAATCCTAGCGCGGCGCACACTAACGCACCGAATCTCAGCGCGGTCTTTCTGACATCAGCTTTCCGCGCTGTCGCTGCTCCCTTTACAAAATTTATCGGCGAAATTTTTTTTATATTCACTTTCTCACTAAATTCTGTTAGTAACAACATAAAAATGCCACCATTATCTGTTTTGCTAACAAAGGATAGTCTTGACATTTTTCACAAGAATTCTGTCTTTCCCGAGAGCAGCGCTTACCTCTGCCCTACTACGGAATCGTTACTTCCGTTGATAAAGTAGCACTTCCATCTACTTTACCCTTCTAGCAAGCATTAGCTAACCATTTCTCCAGAAATAAAACACCTGTTGGAGACCCACTGCTCCTGAGAATTAAACCCAGAGTTTCACAATTAATCTGAATGCCGTTTCATTTACACACATTCATACGGAAAATGTAGTTCATTCACACAGAATCCTGTCTTTCCAGAGAGCAGCGTTTACCTCTGCCCTACTACAGAATTTTTTTTTCATTCGTTAATAAAGTAGCACTTCCATCTACTTTATCCTTCTAACAAGCTTAGGGAACACCTATTACCTTTCCAGTAATAAGCGTAATCAGAGCTCCTTTTGGACTCCTGGTACTTAAGACTAAATTTCACAGATGACCCTTCGCTACCATACATTTCTCTCATACAGAAAATGTCCCTAACGGCAACACACGACGATGTTACCAAATCGAACCCAGACAATGCGTCATGTAACTTCAATCGTCACACATTTTCCCCGTGTACCTACAGGGCAACAACAATTCTGTCTTTCCCGAGAACAGCGCTTACCTCTGCTCTACTACGGAATCGTTACAAACTTCCGACTTCCAACATCCCAGAAGTCGTCAAACAACATGGAACGCAACGTGACTCAACATAGAGTGTTAATACATAAACCTTTACTTATTTACAGTCAATAATCAATAAGCAATTTACAAGCAATAATCATCAAACCAATGCAATAAAACCATAACTCTGCGACCAGGAAAAACTGATCCAGCGCAAACAACAACTCCCGAAAAAGGTGAGAACACAACTGTCCTCCTTGCGTCGCAGACCTGCCGTCACACTAACTCATTCACACTCACATTCATTTGTGGGGCCCATAACACCAACACTCGCACATTTCTTTCTTTCACAGGTCTGCACAGAGGAGGGGGAATGATGCGCCGGACCTGTGGGTGAGAGTATCTTATAACCTATAGGGAAAGAAAAGTTATCATACATCATATACATTAACCTTCCCACCTATAGATTCTTAATCCTAAACATCAAGGCACTCCGCCCACTTGGTCTTTTAGACCAAATAGTTGGATTGGTTGATGGTGATTTTAGAACCAGCTAAAACACATTAAAGACTCAGAATCCTCTATTCTCTTTAAAAAAAAACATAAACTCATATTTTCTGTTAGTCAATAATTGTTTGTCTACATTTTTCATTACATTTGCATTTGTCTCTTCAAGTTTTTTAGAATTTCGAGATCAATTTAATTAAATCACAGAACACCATATTTACCTATTCTGGTTATCAGGGTTTTCTCTAATTCTTTGGCTCAGCATAACCGAATTTTGTCATTAATTGTCCAAGATTCAGGCCAGATCTCAGAGTCCGAAAGTCCTTTGCTCAGCACGTTACAGTCCCAAAGATCATCAAAGGACCAGAAATCGTGCCAGCATCAGTCATCGAAAGGTCTTGAATAGCGTAGCGAACACGACCCTCTCAGCAGCTAAACTCCTCCCTATTCTACTACTCTTTTATCATAAATTTTGGGATAACATGAAACTGTATAGGGCGGTGAAGAGAAATGATTGGCCAAGAGAAATCGTCCGATTGTATATTGTCCATTTCCACAGGGTTTTTGCTGATGAGTTCTCCATCTATGAGCACATTTCCGAATGTTGCAATTCTTAAATTCACCCATTGTCCATTTATAACAGTTCTTGTCTTCTGGGGTCTTTAGCAGTGCCCCTGTAACCTATCCTTCAGAGGAACGGCATGTACAGAGGTCGTTAGGGAATTCACGGTACCATCCGGGTTTGCGCACTAGGCTTCGCGCATCACGAGACGGTGGCCACTTCTGAATCCGTACTCTGCCGCCATCTTTTATTAGGCCAAGATGTCAACTTAAGCAAAACAAACACAAAAGAGTAATTAATACACAGAAATGATGCTTCTAATGTTATACCCTCACTAATCCTTTTTTGTATTAGTATTTTCCTAGCTTATAGCGACATTTAAAGCAGTATATTCACCTTTACGGTCCTCTACGAAGGTGCAAATGTTACAAAAGCAACATAAAGCATGCAATATCTAATTATCAAATATACTACTGTTAATATGCGTACGTATTTTAGATATTAAAGTTATTTTGCCACGCAAATAGCAAGTTCCCACGTGTATTTCATGTAGGCAGGTTGGTTAATCTTAATATATCACGGCACACGATTAGTATATTATAATAAGTAGGTTATTCAGTTAATACTTTCATGCAAAATAGAGGAGGTATACAAAATTTTGCACTACCTGCTCCATCAGTGGCAATGCGATGATGGAGTTCTGCAGGGCATGATAGATGCCAGCTACATTTCGATAATGTACAGCGGTGGCTGCCATCCTTCCTGCCTCCATCCGCACCATGTCCTCTATGAGCTTTCTCATGTGTGTCAGCTCACGGCTGGCATCGCTGGAGCTACTCTGAGCGGACAGCTGTTCTTCTCTCCGCATCGTCCAGCGATGTCAGTCAGGGCTCGTTGGAGACCATGGGGCAGATATAGACACACAAGGATGGCAGCTATGAGTTCGAACCCCACCCACACCTGCTCAGCCGTCTCCCTCTGGCCCTCCAGCACTTGGCGTTGGAAGGCCATTTGATGTTCCTGGGGGACTTGGGAGGGTGCCGAGGCTGTGGGTGCCTTCTGCTAGGGGATTTGGGTGGTGAGTGGGGTCTCATCGATGTAGCTGGGCTAGCGGATCCTGGTGGTGAGTCGCGGATGAGGTCAATGATGTCTAGGAGGGCTTGTGCGTCGATGCTGGTGTTGTCCTCCTCGTCATCAGTGAAGAGTGTCTGGGACTGCTCTGCAGGGGGTGTTGATGGTGGCCCTGCAATGTGAAGGGGAGATGTGTATTACAATGTGTCCACATGTATGTAGCCGCATGGTACAGGTTGACATTCAGACAGCATGGCATTGTACATTGTGACAGTCTCTGGGTCTGGGCGAGGAGCCAGGGTCATTGTGGGTGTGTACTGTGCCCTGCTTGATTGTGCATGTGTGCCTTCGTGGCCATCTCCACCCGTCCCCCCCAGTACCTGGTGGTCACTTACCCTGTTGCGGTTGTGTTGTGTCCTGTCGAGCAGTGTCCGGTCCCCCGACTCCGGCCACAGTATCCACACTGATGACTGTTGACACCAGCTCCTCCATGTCATCCAGCACGAGCTGTGGCTCTGGGCCCCCACCTCCGGTCTGCGTTGCTGCCTTCTGGTTGGCAGAGAGTTTCTCCTTGGTCTTCCGCTTGATGTCATTCCATCGCCACTTGACTGTATTCACCTTGTCAACGGTTTCCCGCCATATTCCAGTTTTGGTGCCCAATGACACGTTTGAGGTGACGAGTTGTTAATGGTGTACCATCACCTCCGTGACTATGATCCTGTTTGCCTGCGGACTGAACTTTGTCTTCCTCGTCTTCTTGACTTGCCCTTCCCTGTCCCCGTTGTCCCGGGCTGGTCATCCGGGGTGCTTGTGGGGTTGCGCTGGTCCTCTGCACCTGCTCCAGCTGCCTCCATGGTGCTTGGGTGTAGGTCAGTTTGTGTGTGGGTGTTCTTTCTACTTTTATGGTGGTTTTTTCAGCCTGCCTGGTGTGTGTTGCAGGCGTGGCGCTGCTTATCACTGATTTACTCATCGCGCTTCGGCCCATCGCGTGTTTTTTGGTGTTGTGGTTTTATCTCCATCGTGGTAGTTGGTCCGAGGTTTCGGCAGACTATTGCTTGCTACCGCTTTGTTGTGAATTCCATGTTGTCACAGGTTTATTTTCCCACGATAGGCTGCGATAGTGAAAGTTGCGTTACTCTACTCTTGCGGTAGTTATCACACGTTCTTGTGAATATACCCCAAGGACTCTCTGTATAGCCTTGAGGAGTGTGACAGAATCTAAAACTTCTGCCAGCCAATGTAAACCCAAACAAATACCTACTGTCTGGGTGTATAGGAATACTGAAGACTGCATGTTTCAGATCAATAACAGAAAAGATCGCAGCAATTGATGGAACCATAGTTAAAAGCTTAGTAATATCAGAAACCATCGGAAATTTCGGAACCACAATTTTATTAACTTCACGCAAATCAATCACAAAGTGATAAACATCATCAAGGGCCTCAGTGGAACCTGAGGGTGTCCTCGTTAGGATCGGAAGAATAGGACTATTGCAAATATTAGCAGACATTTCTTCAACCACTCCTTTTTGTATCAAATCCTAAATAATCTGAAGAAGGGCCCGTTCTCCTGCCTGCGGTATTTTATATTGGGGAATACGAGGCAGAAGAGCATTATCTTGTATAGAAACTGGTGGTATATGCAACAAGCCTACATCTGTATCAACTGTGGCCCATAGTGTGGGTGGTACCTCATCAAATTCAGCTGGGAGGAGTGCATCCTGAGACATACACGGTCTAATACTCACATCTGGACCCATAGTAATATAAACACCAGCAGGGGAGCAATAAATAGTAGCATGCAACTTCTTTAATAAGTCCAAACCCATCAGATATTCACCACAATTAGATGTTAACAAAAATGAAGATTCCACAGTGAAAGGACCAACAGTTAGTGCAAGGTGTGTGAAATGGGGCTGAGAACCGGTACACCTGAAAAACCTACCGAAACATTATTTTGGACAGACAGGGCCGCACCAGGGACCATATGTCGAGAAACAAAACTCTTTGTTGCACCTGTGTCCTTCAAAAAATCCTTAGTCGAACCCTGCAAATCCGCTGTGACATAAGGACCACACTGATCAACAGGTATCTGAACTGGTCCCTCACCCTGTCCTTGGCTGACCTAGCTATAAGACATGCCTGTCACATCATCAATCTCATAGTCCTCATGATAATACTGTCCATCTCTGGGGTCATCAAAATAATTATTATCAGAACAGCCCCCAGGAGCTGCAGTATTCTGATTCTGATCAGTCACTCGGCCTCTACCACCAGAACCCCGTCCTCTAGGGGTCGCAACATTCTGTAAAAGCACAGGGCACTGTCTACCCCACTGTCCTTCCTCCTTACAAAACGCACGCTGATTCTGCCCCAGGAGTGTTGTTGACGTCTGCCTAGTACATGGGAGTTGTCGAGATGGACCTCCCTGTCCTCTGGTGTTACCCTGAAATGCCTGCTGCAACAACACCTTCGTCTTTAAATCCTTATGTTTTTTGTTAGTTTTATCGTTCTCCTTCTGATCACGATGTTCATAATATTGGGCCATATTCAAGATAACAGGGGGAGAGATGTAGACCAAGTACTTTCAAACACCTGAAAATGAGTCATTATTTCAGAACGGAGATTAGTAATAAACCTATCAACAAACAAACGACCCTCCCCCCTGAGTGGACATATCCTGCCCACTATAATACAAAAAGGTGTCTTCAAACCTAGTACAGAAATCTCATCCTTCTTCTGTCCTTACCTTACCTTCTTGGGTGGAAAAAGTGTGTGCATATATGTAATAATACGACCACGCAAAGCAAGTATCTCAGTATGGGGTTTGTCTCCTAGCTTCCTTTCCCGATCACATCCCTTAATCACATCCCATGTACCACCCAACTCTGCGACATGATCTTGAGTGTGCACCTGCCGCCAAATATCAACCAGAACAAGAAGACCAAAAAACATTTCAATAACAGCAAGAGTCATTACAGTAGAAGAGTCAGCCTCTGTTAATTCCTTATAATAGGCAGTGGGATTGTTCCTAGGATCCGGCAGCGTAGCCTTAAGGGCCAAAACCTCACTTCTTTTCCATGGAGTATAAACCCATTGCTCCTGGAAGCGAGCAGCTACGGCCGGTCTAGTGACCGCTCCATTCCGATCCATCAACTCAGGTATTTCTGGATGATAAATTGGGTGGGTTTCAAGCATCGGGAACGGAGAAATTTCGACCTCTATAAGAGACTATAGTGGCAAGATTTGCGAGCACCTAGCTACATAGACACGATCTCTAATATGAAATAGCACTTGTGGGGCCTCCATTTTGATGTGTGTGCTCCAAAGGTCTATCAATATAGCAGACGTGTTGAAGAACATCCTGCTGAAGAAAAGGCTCGTACTCACGCACAGCTTGCCAAATATCCTCAGTGCTATAAACCACATTACTAGCCCACTTCATAGCCTGTCTTGCTAATACCTCCTTCTCATCCTCACCTACTCCAGAGAGCATCAACGCACCCACTCATTACCAAAATCTCACCCAATCCCTGTCTTCAAACCCTCGGACCGGTGTGTCAACATCCAAGGATATCAGAGGATGAGTAACCATAGGAGGAGGAGGAGTAATAGAAGTAGTGGGTACAACTGTAGTCAATGTTTGCACCGGAGGAGAAAGAACAGAGGCCACAGGTGTCAGAACAGTAGATGTACCAGATGTCACAGTTGTCAAAGATGACGAGGAAAAAGAAAGAACAGGGGCGGGGTAGCCAGAGCTGTTGAAATAACAGCCGTAGACACAGGGGCTACTGGAGCAGATGAAAGTCTGCTGTTACTGTAAAGGAGCAGTCGGATATATCCTCTGCGGCGCATAAGGAGGCGGGGTCGGGTATCTAACAACTTCTTTGGCCAGATAGGACTTGTCAACGTGCAACTGAAAGTTCCTATCATCACATTCGATTCCTGCCTCCTCTTTTTCCCTATCATATGCTACAGCTTTCTGCGTCAGTGTCTGAATTCTCCCTTTCCATGCCTCTTTCTTCATTTTTAACTGCCTTTGCTTAGCCTCCTTCTGCCAAGTTTGAAGAGAATCAAACATCGACTGTCTACTTCGTCTCTTAAACAACTGTTCCTGTAAAAACCCAATCTTCTGTTTATCAAAGGTGCCCCTCATAGGCCACTGCAGCTCGGCATTGACCCTCATATATATGTGCCATAATGTACTAAACATAATAGGGCCAAGGCCATGTTTCACATATATATCAAAATTGTGGCTGCCTTCAATAGGCGCCGGCTGAGCTTCTTCCAACTGGGCATCTGCGGAGCAACAGCAACAACATAAATTCCAAAATTTGCTAAGACCAGGCATGGCAAAAGAAATCAAAATCGTTAATTCACCTGGCAAAGTATTTGCAAACACTTTTTACCAAAACAGTCCATGGACCGTAAAAAACTCAAACCATAATGGTACCATATCCACATAGAACCAAAACAAACTCACCTGATTTCAGTAGTACAAACAATGAACCAATTCTTTACTGCTGACTAAACAGTCAGATCCAGGGTTTCGCCGTTCAGGACCCCAGTAGGAATGACCACTGGGCGAGGCACCGTCCGGCAGAACAGAAGGAGCAGCTGCGACTAACAGACATTCTTCGTGTAGGGATCCCTGAGCTGTCAGTCCGACAGGACGACGTCCTTGACATTCCCCCCACCCAGTCTGTGGAAAAGGGATGGATCAATCGCCTGAAGGAGTCCCTGATTGGGTGCCAATTGAAGGAAGTGACCCACCTGGGGCCACCAGGGTCACTAGAGACCACCTCTCAGCCTTCTGTACCAAATGAAGAGTCGGTCAGACAGTAGAAAATACAAACCAATATTTGTTTATTCAAATGCACTCAGAGTGGAGCCCCATCTGTTAAGTTGCAAGGAGTGCTACAGAGGGAACTGAAATTAACAAGCATGGAGATACGTTATGTGCGTTTCATAGCCAGGCAAAAACACGCCCACCACAGTGAAATTTTCCAAGCAGATGCAGCTGGATAATGGAATACAAAAAAAAGGTTTCAGTGCTCATATCTTACACAAGCTAGCATAATCCAAGGTCCTTTCATCATGGACCTGCCATCAGACAAATGGGAGAGGGCCTCTATCTAGTGAGAAAGTTATGCGCTGACATGAACACTGTACTTATTACTGAAACAAAACCTAACATTGCAAAAACGAAACTCAGGAGAGGGCGTTTCTCGGAATTGAACAAGATCAGTTTAGAACAGCCTAAAATGGCGCCTGAAAAGAAAATGATGGAGCGAATGCTAACACATAGGGCACCGCGTGAGCACAAACGGGTCTATTCTAACAAGTCCAAATTTCTCCCTTGCCTTCTGGACTTCTAGGGACTATCTGTCAAGGCCCAACCGCTCTTTCCTGATCCTAAGCTTTGCTTTCTCAGGTTGAAGCATTTGAAACTCCCTATCCAAAGAGTTCCCTGCTTTACTCAAAATGGAGGTCCCTACTGACTGTCTAGAAGTATTGGACTCTGCAGAAAAGGATCTAGACCTCTTTGGTCTACTCTGCACCTTCTCAGGACGATCAAAGAGGGCATCCTCTTGTCCCTCTGTGTTCTCCTATGGGAGGTCTGAATTGGCCAGGTGGGGGCCATTAGGCTCCCACTGGTCAGGGTTTGATTCTAAGTCAAAGAGGGGTTCCCCTCCTGCCCTAGCTTTATTCCCTTCCCCACCTACTCCATTTTATTTTATTTATTTATAGAGTTTTAAATAGCGCGAACGTGACCCTTGGGTATCAGAGCGCTTCACAGTTACATGAGGTACATTTGGAATACAGCGGGTATAGCAGCATTAATATATATAATATTCCGGTACAGGATTCTCTTAGCAGTTTCGGCAATAAACAGGTTTTTTTTTCTAGGAACTGATGAAGGAACAAGGTGTAACAGTATTTCTATACAAGTGGTTCTGATGTGCTTTCCGTGAGTTCTACATCAGAAACAATTCCCGATCGATGTTTGGGTATTAATCACGATGCTGATGATGAACAGTCTAGCCTAAGGAAGGAACTTGCTCATTAGGAAGAGCTTCGCTTCCTTCTTGAATTTTGCTGTGTTTGGAATTTTTCTAATGTTTGGAGGGAGTGAGTTCCAGATTCTGGGGGCTGCTCCGGAGAAAGCTCTGTCATCCGTTTTCTTCTTCCGAAAGATGGGTGGTTTCAGCACCAGCTCTCTGGCACTCCTAGCTGGTCTGCTTCCCCCTGAGAGCTCAATTTTCTTAGCTAGGTACCTTGGTGTTTTGTAGTGGAGCGCTTTGTGGGTAGTACATGCCAGTTTAAGTTGTATTCTGGCTTTGTAAGGTAAACAGTTTAATGCTTTCAGGTGAGGGGAGATATGGTCGTATTATCTAGATCCAGTAATGAGTCTTGCGGCCGCATTTAGACATGCTTTTAGTGGTGCTGTGGACATTTTTGATAGACCTGCTAGAGTAGTACATCAATATTCAATCCTTGAAATAACTAAGGACTGGACTGCCATTTTGAGGTCCGCCGTAGAAATGAGTGGTTTCAATTTTCTAAT
The DNA here is from genome assembly GCF_964204655.1 of Triturus cristatus. Classification (NCBI taxonomy): domain Eukaryota; kingdom Metazoa; phylum Chordata; class Amphibia; order Caudata; family Salamandridae; genus Triturus; species Triturus cristatus. The sequence goes on from NC_140589.1 coordinate 754,279,411, forward strand.
ATAGTTCAGGTGCAACCAGGCACTTTTGCCATTGATATGATGTGGGCTTTCCTGTCTAGGTTCTTATCAAGCGTGTTTCCCAGTGATTTTGTAGATTCAACTAGAGTAGGGGTGCAGTTTAGTGCTGTGATCAGTTTGGTCCATTCCTTCACTTCTGTGGGGTTCTTAGGTGGTGATATCAATAGGAATTCCGTTTTTGGTGCATTTAGTTTCAGATGATTGCTAGTTAGCCAGTGTAATGACATTTTTAAGGCCTCATTCATTATCTTTAGGCCTTCCAGTGACGCGATCTTGATGTAGATCTGAGTGTCATCCGCGTACATGTGATAAGATATGTTTGTGTCTCAGAGAATTTCTGTGAGGGGTTCGACATAAAGGTTGAATAGTGACGGAGATAGTGTTGATTCTTTTGGGACTCCAATCAAATTTGGGCATGATGGGGATAGCGTCTGGTTGACCAGGAATCTTTGTGTTCTGTTCTGAAGGAAGGATTCAAACCATTTCAGAACAATTCCAAATATTCCCATCCTGTCTTGAAGCCTGGTTAGCAATTTTTCATGATTTACGGTGTCAAAACAAGCAGACGACAGGTCAAGAAGGACAAGTAGACATGTTTTATTGTGATCTAGGGCCTTTAGCGCATCATCCACTATATGTAAGATAGCTGTTTCTGTACTGTGGCCTGGTCTGAATCCGGATTGGCCGTCGTCCAGCAGCTTGAAATTGGCAATGTGATTGCTCAGTTGATTTTGTACACATTTCTCCATTAGTTTGGCAAGTAATGGAATATCGGTTACTGGGCGAAAGTTATTTGGCTCTGCCTGGTCCACTGTAGGTTTTTTGATGATGGGGAGGACTTGACCTGTTTTTAGGCACTCTGGTAGGATCCCTTGAGATCGTGAGGCATTTATTATTTCTGTCCATATTGGCACAACAATATGATTGATTATTTTTAGGCATTTAGAGGGGAGGGGGCCATTGTAGTGATTATTAGGTTTGATATCTGAGAGAGTTTTGTCAATGGTATTCTGGTCATATAACTTGAAGGTTGCCCATTGTGCATTGTTTTTCAATCTATCATGATCGTTTGTCGTGGTACCATTGTTCTGTGGTGGAAGTTGGCTGGTAAGGTTGTCGGCTGCCATCCTGAGCTCTCTTTCTAGCGAGTTGGCCTTGTCAGCGAAGAATGTTGAGAATTCTTCACAGCTCAGTTGAGTTTTAGTAGTTTCTTGGGCAGATTTGGCCAACTTATTTGATTGTTGCTTTAACATCTCGAATAGTTTCCACAGCCTGTTTTTGGCGTTGTCCAGTTCCGATCTAAAAAATTCCTTTTTGGGGTTGAGTACCCTTTTGTTGTACTCGTTTCTGATTTTTCTGAGAGTTTTAAGCTGGGGGGATGATGGATGCTGTCTCCATTTTCTTTCGGCAAGTCTCAGTTTCTGCCTATCTTCATTCAGTGTCTCATTTTATCTTTTGCTGATATTCTTTTCAATTTTAGTGGCATGGTGGCATTGACTATATTCGTCATTGACTTAGTGTAGTGCTCAGTGAGTTAGGCGGATTTAGATCCTTCTCACATCTTGCTACTAGTAGCTCAATATTAGGGTCTCTGGTGTCCCGAGTCCACTGTTTAAGTTTGACAGGCTGCGCGGTCTTGCTCTTTTTTATGGTGGGTATCAGGAAGGTTATGGCACGGTGATCCGACCAATCGCAAGGAACAATTGAGTGGATTGTAATATCTTTACTCCTCGAGATTACCAACTCTAAGCTTGCCCCTTTTGAGTGGGTTGGCTGTGTGCTGGCTTGAGTAAGGTTTAGCTCTACTAAAAAGTCTTAAAGTGCGTTGACCTGTTTGTCATTATTGTCGTCCCAGTGTAAATTGAAGTTGCCTAGGAATCTGTTATTGGTGTGACTGTTAGAGTTAGCCATAATGATCTCCATTAACTGGTCTATGAAAGTAGCATTATTGCCTGGTGGGTGGTAAAGCGCATGCAGGTTGCACTTTTGATTGTCTGCAGTTCTTATATTGAGACCTAGGTATTCACAGGATTCGAGAGGGTCGGATTGTATTTGGTTGACCTCTATATCCGATTGGTGTACACAGGCTATACCGCCACCTGTCTTTTTTAGTCTGTCTAATCTCACAATGTCATAACGAGGGGGCACCAGTTGATCCATGCAAGGGGAAGAGGATTCCGTAAGCCATGTTTATGTTAGGATTGTTACGTCTATTTCCTGGCTAACGATGAGGGCAGCGATGTCTGAGGCATGTTTTGCTGTGGATTGACAGTTGAGCAGTAGGCATAGTAGGGGTTTCCCTGAGCTACTAGAGTTCATCTCTTGAGTATTGGTGGTTAGTTGGACTTGTTGTAGGTTGTTAAGGTTGGGTTTCCTGTTCTTAGACCAGGATGTTCTATTTGCATCGATCTGGACTGATTTAATTTCCTCACCTCTGCTGCTAACTTTAGGCTCATACGACCGTAGTATGGTTAAGGTTTCATCGTCTGATAAGTATTTAAGATTTCTGTCTGGTCGATTCTGCCTATTTGATAATGTCAAGGCTGTGTCTCTACTCTTTTCTTGAATATTATGCATTAATTTTTGGTCTTTGTCCTGATCATCTGACCCAGAGGCTTTCCTCAGTTCATCCAAGAGTAACATCTCTACCAGGCATTGAGTGTTGGCACTTCTCCCTGTCTTCAGCTTTCTAGATGCACACAGTGCTTTCAGTTCTTGGAATGAAAGTTTACTGTATCCATTAGGCAGAGAGCCACTGGCATCTCCTTTAGTAGACATACAAAGTGCGGTATGGTGTTGCACCTACCTAACCTAGTGAGAACTAAACTCTCTGAGGTTGGAGACCCTTGACGTGCCCATCCCTACATTCTGTAGAACTTACTATTCTAAGCTTGTATTTATATGTGCCTAGTACTAGTGGTTTCTCAGTTAATCAATACAAAGATGTATCTGGTAAAACAATGTAGGCTTGAATCCCAACCGCTGCACACCAATGTGAGAAGCTGGCCTGGTATATGATGTACACCAATGTAAGTGGGCACCTTACACCAGTCCAGACAACCCTTATGGTGATTTAAGAGGTCTCAGACAACGTTAGAAAGCTATTCAAGTAGTAGCTGTGGAGAGCAGCCTTTAGGCTTGATCTTGAAGGAGTGTAAAGCAGCTTCTTTTACCAGAATGCAATCTGATAGTATAGACTAGATGAAAAGGAACCACACAAAGTATGTATAAAAATATGTATTTAATATATAACACTCTCTAGTACGTTACAGTATCTCTTAAACGGAGACAGACACAAAGCACACAATACTTTAGCAAAGAAATCACAGTAAATAGCACTAATACACAGTGGGCCCCAGGGTGGGACCAAATCATATACTAAGAAAGTGGTATAAGAACCATGACTCGAGTCAGGACAATGTCGAGAGGACGTAGAATTGCTGGGGACCCACAAAACCATCCAAGGTAAGTAGATAGGGACCCCACGGAGAGCAGGTGCAGTGTGTGAACACGACTGCGTGCTCCGTACAAGTCTATGTGCAAGTGGCTGTTGGAATTTTAAAGATTAGGGACCTTTCCCAGTGGACCATGAAGAAAAACCATGGAAGACAGAAGGCTGAAGAGCACCCCACCCGTGGATACTGTGGTACCCAAGTTACCTATCCCAGGGGAGCCAGGTGCATAGGTGTGAAGTGGCATCGGAAACCTCCTTCAAACCCAATAGAGGACTTCAGGAAAGTGCCGCTGATGGAAGAAGAGAAAGTGCCCGGAGGAACCCAAACATGGATTCTGGAAGAAGAGTACCTGAAAGCAAAAGGTAAAATGCCTATGTCACTCAGGGGTGACCAGTAGACTTGGAAGACGGATGCCCTCCGATGTCGGGTGCTTCAGGCAAGATGATGATGACCTTGACTCTGCAGCTGCGAGGACTAGGTGATGCTGAGGATAACCAGGATCTGTATATGCGTTGTCCCACAAAGGATGTCGAGTGCTGAGGGGTCAATGTCCAGCGCGAACACCAACAAGCCTTGGCAAATGCAACCTACACAGGAAGTTAAGAAGGTGCACAGTTGGATAAGAAAGGTCCAGGAGACTCACCACAAATAGGGAAGTCAGGGCAGGCCCCAAGCAATCAGGGGATTCCAAGGAAAACAAAGGTGACCCTCAAATGGAACCACAGGCCAAAGGCACAGAAGTGATGAGAGGACTTCAAGTAGCTCACTAAAAGATGCAGGCCACGATGTACATGATGTGGTTTGGCCAAAGATTCTGGTCACTGGAGGTGCTCAAGGTTGGGGCTATTTGGAGCCCAAAGATCTTCTTGCAAAGATGTCAACAAGCCTCTGCAACTGCAAAGGGGATGGGTACCCAGGGGTTCGGTTATTGCAACCCCCACAAGGACTACTGGCCTCAAACTTGGTAAGAGGGTAGAGCCAGCATCAGGAGCTGAGGAAAACCACCACCTGTGTTGCAAAGCCCACGGAGTCTGGAGGAGCTCGGGATCTGCAGACCGGGCGTCTTCGTTGCAGTGCCTGCGAATGCTGAGGAGTGACTCCTTCACTCCAAGGGATATTACTTCAGTTGTCCTTGATGCTTCACAGGCCTTGGAAGGTTCCTGTATGATGCACAGGCACAGACAATGCAGCAGACTGGAAGGGAGATGAAGTCAGGCCCAACCAAAGTACAGTGAAGTCCAGAGTGCCCAGGTTGTAGAAGTGCAGTTGTTTCAGTTCAGAATCTTATCCCACGATGAAGCTAGGGACCTACACCCAGGTAATCCCATAAGTCCCCTAAGGAGAGGGTTGAGAAGATTCAGGGGAGCCTCCCAGGTGAGGATATGGACAGGGGGAAGGATACTCCCATGTCCTTTGTCCAGATTCATGCCAGAGCGGGACCCGACGGCTCCCAGGACTGGTTTGAACTGGACTATGCACAGGGACTCCAAATGGGCCCCTCATGCAGACTTTCAGGCATTGGCAAGCACACTCATCCAGCCCTAATACACTAAATCTTGTCTGGGAGGTGGTCACATCTCCCTGTGACAAGATGCCTATTGTTCTGCCTTCCCCTGCTCAAGCTTGGCTCAGCAGCAGGAGAGCAGAAATGTGTCTCTGGTCTGCAGCAACCATTTTGTGCTGTCGGGGACTATAAGGCTGGTACCGGTAACACTGAGAGCCTAACGGAGGCTTCTCCCAGTGCTTGGAATCATACCTTCCACACCGTTTACGGTGTGGCAGGTATGATTCCAACATGTTTGATTCCAAACAGGATTGGATTTGTTGCAGCCGTTTTTTAGATGGTCATCGTGTGGTCACATGATGCACCTCTATAAAGTATGGCTGCTTCACTGACAACCCCGGAGAATGGACCCTGTAGGCTACAGAGGTGTCCTGCTTATGCAGGGGCATCCACTCACTTAGAACCAAGCACCATGCCCTCAGGATTGTAAAGGCCTACTAGAGGGGTGACCTATAGGTTTTAAGTGCAGCGACCCTTAGATATAGTAAACCTATATCTTTAGTAAGTGGTGCATGCACCAGCTTACACAGGCTGCAATGGCAGGCCAGTAGTTCCATTTTGAATGGTTTCTCATAAGTGGCATAATGCATGCTTCTGCCCATGGGAGACCTCTGGGGTAACTATGCCCTGGGTACATGGGAACCATCTACTAGGGACTGACAAGGTTACCCCAGAATCCAGTCTGGGATGTACCTACTTACTGAACACAACAGTGTAGGGAGAAAGCAGATAGACTTGTGGTCCTGATTAGCAGATCCCAGTCAGACTAGTCAAAAACCACTTAGCACCAGGCAAAAAGTGAGGGTACACATGCAGAAGGATCCTACCTTCCTACAGGTAGTGTGAAATTATTTGTGTCTGAGTTGAGGCACTGTCTTTAAAGTTCAAGTGGGACTGTGCACAACTCCACCCCTAACCTGACAGAATGACCAATCCTGCCAACACCCACTCTCTCTATTGAGTGGCTGTCGGGGAGGAATAAACAAAAAAAACAACTACACATAGTCATGTGACCCAAGAAACAGGCTGCTGGCACCAAATGGTTAGGACAAGAGTTGAGAAACCTTCTTTTCACGTTGTGGAAGCTGCAGCTCGAGTTGAACTTCTACTGGAGCAGCAGAAAGAAGCAGCAGCCTCTTGCACTGCGCGTGATGCCATTCACACTGATTTTACAAATCAGTGCGAATGGTGCTAGGTAATGCACTCTGTAGCTCGCAAAACTGCATGTAGCTTGGCAGAGTTTTTTTGACGCTTTGCGGAATTCCTCAAACTAGCAGGCCTATTCAGGAATCAAGCTTCAGCAATTGTGGTAGTAAGGATGCTGTCTCAATTATCTTCATAAGATTAGCTATAATATTTTAAGAGGTTGCAACTCAGAAACAACTCAAATCTTAATCTCACACTGCTCTTAACCGAGGACACAATATAGTTTATTCAGAGAAACTGTCCTGGCATTTTCGAGTTTAGAGTGCATGAGTGGGCTGGGGAAAATTTGATTCACAGCACTTAAAGCAACATAGTCTGGTTAGTTTCCTTGGACTTTATAGTTGTCCTGACTTTATTAGTAGTCTAAATAAAAATTAGGTTATTGCGTTTGGTTTTTAAATGAAGCATAGATGCAGCGTTGACATGATAGAATCACAAATTTGCTGGGAATTTAACTTTGATTAGTTAGTCAACGACTCTAGGTGCAATTGAAGAGGATTTTGGAAGGGTTTCTAAGGTAGCCTTGTGATAGAGAGGATGTCAAAGAAACTCACCTAACAAAGTTTCTAGAAGGTTACCAAAAGCAGGATAGGTAAGTGGAGTTTCTTATTCTTCACAAAACAAATGAAACTAAGACTATCAAAATTGATGTCAGTTATATCAGGCCTCCAAACTGAGAAAACTGTTGTAGAGCAGAATGTGAGTTGGATTCTAGTGATTTTAACTAATGAGCTTAGTTCACCTACAATGTCAAAGCTTTAAGGTCCTAATCTCGATAAGGATTAATCTTTGAAAATGATTGGTGAGTTAGTCTTAGGTTAGTTGTTAGGCACGGGTCATACATTATTGTCAGAGACTACAAATGAATTCCCAAATTAGCAGTAGATAAGCTGTTATGAACCCAAAGTTCCCCAATATAGGCCTAGGTAGTTGCATGACCTTTTACCTACAGTTGTCCTACCCTTTTTCTACATAACAGGTCTGGCGCTGACCTTTTACCTAGATAGGTGCCAAATAAATGTTGTGTGGTTTTCTCTGAAAACTAGCCTCATTTATTTTGCATGAGGATTCTCATTATTACAGCAGGATTACCAATGCATAATAACTCTGAATAAGGGTCACCACTATCGTCATCCTTGGCCGACATGCCCACAGTACCATAATACATCTAGGTAGAACACCTGAGGGTACCTTTTGGGTATATAAGTAGCACATCTTCGCTGGGTAAACCAGAGGATGAAAAAGACTTCCATGCTGACACGAGACGCTGACATCCCTCGTAGAGTGTCCAACTCGAGACTAAGACGGGGTCCTCCGCTCTCTCACATCAAGTAATGGGGTTGGCTCTTTCGTAGGGGGATTCTTGGCTATACACCTACATACATGCTAGGTACACTTAGCTACATCTAGTTAGGGTTTGCATCGTAGGAGTGTGCATTTTTATGGTCATGTATTTTTATGCCATATTGTCATATGAGGTCCCCACAAAATGCACTATTATGTTTTCTGTCTGTGATACACTCGGCTTGATAGGAATCTGTTACTGAAAAGCATCACAAAGCGAGGGCATTCTTCTTATATTTTTCCAAATACTGACGCAGTTTGAGAATTGGCAACATATCGTTAGATGGCATATTTGTACCAGGGGAGTTTGGTGTGAAATATTTATTGTACCATTTCTAAGATAATTCAGCAATTTTTTTTAGTGTCCCCTCTAAACTCATAAACTAGCAATAATGAAAAACAACATACAAGTGGGGCTACCAATTTTCCAGACTGGTTAGTATATTGGATAAAGTGGAGTTTCTACTTGAGAATGATTCACCAGAAATACAATACAGCAACTCTGATACCAATGGAAAGTGGGAGATCATAAATATACTGAGAAATGCAAATAAGGATAGCATTTCAAGATATAAATCTACATAGAACATTTAGATTAATTTAACTTCCCATAGAATATGTAAGAAAACTAAACTATCATATGATCATGTCCAAAAACAATTGGGGTTCAGGGCAAGAAATTGTTTACTAAGACCCATTATCCTGAGACATGTGAAATATGAAGATCAGCTTGGCAGTAAAAAAGACTCTTTGTTGGACAAAGCTATATCTCAGATGAAGACTCAGTAGTTGATTATTAGCATCTTTTGCACATATTCTTTTAAACTGTTGTTATATTTGAAAGAGAATGACGATGAAGGGCATGCAGAGGATCCCTGGCCAAAGGACAAAGACATAGAAATGAAGACAATGGACACTCCACAGAGCTAGAACCCGTAACACCAACACTGAGAGTATCTGAGCAAACTATCCTCACAAAACCTATAAAAGTGGGTTGATAATAAGTAGTTATGAGAAGAATTATTTAACTCGAGCCTTGATGATTTCGATCGAACAATTAAGACGTTGACAGCTGCACCCTGGAAAAACATGATAGGTAGACTTTATTACCTGCTGAAACTACAATTTGATTATACCAATGGGCTGTCTACAAAGCAAACATTATATCCCGGTATGTCAAGCAAAATTACATTCACACCCAGTCTTAATGATGGTTATTCTAAAATCCTAGAAATCGATAACAAAACCTGCCATGCCACAGCATGAATCCCACTATCCAAAACATTTGACACATACAAGTAGCACAAAACATTCATGCACAGGACCTGATAAGAGAGACAACAAAGATATTTCATGGTGAATTATGAAATCTGGAGAGGGGTAATGGTTTGGCACCGGAAGAATAGTTTGGCACATACTGGGGCAGGTTCGCTTTTTCTCATAATGATTCTATTATAGTTACATGAACCGAAGGCACCTTGGGCCAGTTGAGTGGAGACCAAAAAACCTGTGATGAATAAAGCCTTATACTGAACTAGGGAGGTAAGGCATTGTTATTCAATGATAAAAAGCAATGTTAGGAGAGCTATAAGCCACATATACTTAGAAAACATTTATGATTACAATAAGCTGCACATCGTCAGTAAGGAACTTGCAGAAGGGTTGATTAGTTCATCTATAGATCTATGTCCCCCTCTCATCAAGGAATTCAGAAATAAATGCCACCCTCCAGATCCACAATCAGCCACATGTACAAAATCTGGACCCTGTAACTCTGGATAAAGTAAAGCTATGGATTTAAATCTGAAGCAAAATAGAAGGAAATGATCACCCAACACTCCAGTTTTTTAAATCAATTGCCATGGCATGAGGAAATATAAGCCCCACAACTAGGCGCCAGTATCACAAAGTCAGCTTTAAGCTTTAGATCTTCTTGCCACACTACCTATGGAGAGTAATGAAGTGGATGTGGTAGATTGACTGATGATAGTTTTGCATGTAACTCTTGACTTTATGTATTTGGAGAGTAAAATAAAGGCGAGAAAATTTACTCAGCTCATAACTGGTGCAGCCGAGGTACAAGTAGTAAACTTTATCAATGACTCAACTAACCATTAACTTCCTTTTTGGACATTGCGCATGCTTTCCTGGAGAGCTGCTGGGGTAACATCTAGGCAACTTGACCCATAGTGGGGCATGGGTATATTGAGCCACCTCATCAGGCCTCTTTCATGAAACATGGAGTTAGGAACCTTTTCATATGCAAAACTTTACAAACATAAGTATACCCAGTAGTTGCCTCCCAGAGAGATAGATGGGCTCAGCGGCAGTTGCTACCTGTTAGCAGCATTGGGGGGGGGGCTTGTGGGGTGAGGGGAATAGGTTAAAACAAAATCACTTACCTCCGGCCGGCTGGCCAGCCACTGCCTCTCCTTTGTCCTCTGGCTTCATAGCAAAACATGAAGCAAGAAGCACCAGGGCTCCCTGCAGCAAATTACAACACTGCAATGCAGCGTTGTGATTGGTCTGAGCGCCGTGACAAAGTGTTCAGTCAGGGGCTGGAGGGGTGGGCATGTTCTCCACTCAGGCTGTAATGCAGCCTGCATGGAGAACACGGTATGTGCGCATGACTGTTTTGGGCAGCCTGATAGGGCCGGCCAAGCTCTCATCCTCACATAGGGAGTGTAAACCACTCCTCCCCCTACTCTGAGAGCAGCTCCACCCCACAAAGATGCCAGAATGGGGAAAACTAAAATGATAATAACCTTGGGTTATGATCATTTTATTTTTCCTTTTTTTACACCCCAAAAAGCAGTGGCGCGACTCTCCCCGCCGTAGTGGAGGAGCCGCCGTTGGATGGGTTAACAGTATGGGTTGATATGGGGTTAAATTGTCAACTTAATATCACATTACTTTTCACATATGGTCAATGTCTATCAATATTTATTGCCTATAATCAGGTATACACTCCAAACAGAGCCAAAGGGAAATCTTACACTTTGGAGGTATTAGACGATTATTTGATGGGTTGAGATGAAAATAGTTGTGGGAGATTTTAACACAACTTTTTGAACCAGTTTCTGAGTAAACTGAGGAAGAGGATGATAAGTTGGGTGTTCCATTTACTAAGTCACCTCGCATTAATGGTCCTTCTGATGTAGCTCAACAATTAACATTGATGACTGTTAGGCATTGGTTAACAGCTATTATTGGAAGAACAGAGTCTGATTGTCCCCCAAAACAAATGTTTGACTCAGGAAAACATCACAGCTGTATTGATTATAGGCCTGGGCAGTGAACTTTGTTCCGTTCGCGGAGTTTGCAGAGTTTTATGCACTCTGCACTCTGCGGAGCTCGCAGAGTGCAGAAAACTCCACTTCGCTATGTGCAGCAGAGTTTTTTCTCGCTCGCGATCGCAAACGGTAAGTTTGCAATCTCGAATGGTAAGTTTGTGAGCGCGAGCTACGCTCGGTTAGAATTTCTACCTGAGCAGCAGAAATACCAGTACAAACTGCAGTTCGCACTGCACTCCGCCACTTGCGGAACTTTGCTGAGTTTTTTTTGTGACTTCGCAGAGTTACGCATAGCAAAACTCAGCGAACTACGCCCAGGCCTAAATTTGATTGCAAGTTTATGAAACAATCAAACTGACACTTTGTGAGTGATATATGGGTGACTATCAAGATGGAAAATTGCTTTAATCTTCTCCTTGTACCTCTTACTTTAAAAGGCATTCCTTCATAGTGCAAGAGATTCCTTTCTAGAATTGTGGCAATGAATAACAGAAGAAGGTTAAAATTGGACAAAGTGAATACAAGAAAGAGATCACCTGATTTGTACACAAGCATTTATGTTTAACTGAACTAGCATTTCAAAATAAACAAGAACTTTTGTTCTGCTACAAACACACAAGAGATGATGCAATTTGTCTAATCACTTGCAATCACTCAGAGTAGCATTCCAACCCGTTGTGCTTTTTCCCAGCATACCTCCTCAGATTACACCCAGCCATATGCAAAACAGTCTTGGTCCTGCTACAATAGCAACAGTCCAGCTTGAACTGCCATGCCTTTCTGAAATTGAACACATGCATCTACATTGCTTGAAACATATGTGTAATAAACTGTAGATGTCTGGATTCGAGTATGTCTGGAGTAACCCTGAAGGAATCGAAACTGACACAGCTCACTTTGTGAAATTAAAGTTCATTGCTTGGTGGAAATAAGTTGCCCTTATATCTCCTTGCAAAGGTCAGCTAACAACAATATGAGGGCCAGAATGGCCATACTGGGCATCAGGCGTTTCCCCGGTGGGCTGGAGGCCAGGGGACGATTTTCACCTAAGGGTGCCAATTTTCACCTAGTGGGTTCGCTCTCACTAAAGGCTTGGACAGGTTACAATAATTCCAGAAGCGAAGTACAATGAAAATACAAGCCTCAGCGCAGCTGATCAGAGCTGCCTGAGACAGCCCCTGCAGTGAGGGGGCTAGTCTAACAATTTGCCAAGCCTGCTTTTGGCTCTCCGTCCAGCCCTGTACCTTACGCTTAAGAATAACCCAAGTTGCAATATTTTTTAGACTTTGGGTAACTATATTATGCTAAGAAGTTGCTATTGCAATTTCACATAGGTATTTTACCATTAGCTGATCTACCAAATTCTTGATCATCACAACCTAATTCATCTAGGGTTCTGCAAAGTTGGTCCTGGAAGGTAGTATCCATGCCAGATTTTTTAAATAACTACATTTATCTAAATGGAGATATACAAAAAACCTGCATGGATCCCTGCAGGACCGACTCTGGAGAACCCTTTAGCCCTTTCTGTCATTTTGTTTCTGAACCCAACAGTCATTTTCTATTCTTGTGACCTCAGTACACAACAGGACATTTAAAATAAATGTTTAATTATTTGGCCAATGAATGTAAGTTTAGGGCGCCATGAGGTAGCTCTAAGACTATGTAAATTGAACAGCTCACAAGCTGCAGTCTCTGCTATCTCTAAACATCTGTCTTCTGCATGTTATTCACACTTTTGACATATCACTGGTTTCTAAGTATTGCTTTTGTTAGAGGTCAGTGAGATAAAACTCTGGCTGTCAGATCAAGTTATGTGCATTAAATGATGAGTTGTATATGTACTCTAAATTTGTGTAACTGCTATGACATCTCTAGAATGGGGATTATTTCATATTTTAAATTAGTTCTAAATATTGACATCCATAATATCAATGCTGTGAACTCATCTGATGATGTTGTGATTATGTTTTGTGCATTTTACATATTAAATTGTATATATGTTTTATGGAACCTTCCTTCATGAAATATTGCCTGATTGATTGACTAATTAATATGCTGTTTCATGTGATTAATGTAACAACTACAGATAAAATCTGGCTTCTGATATTTATGGTCATTATCTAAAAGTTATTTAACTGTGTGTCCTGGATTTTTTTTGGAGTGTTTTCAAGGTGAACGATCTTGACAATGAATTTCTTTTATACATAATATCTTCCGAGCAGTAACTGTGAATCGAGAGTAACCACTCCTCCCTTTTTCCAGGTGCATAGTGGAACTAAGCAGGGTTGCCGTCTTTCCCATTTTATTATCTTCCTTGACAATTGGTTCAGTCAGTGTATGCAGATGAAAGAGATCAACACTTCTGTTACCAACAATATCAATGAAAAAACTGCTTGCTTACAGATGATTAATTATATCACAAAAGATCTTAGGGTACTTTTCACAATATTATTGCTAGCATTCAGGACTTTGGGTAAGTCTCTGATAAGAAGATGAACCATGATAAGACTGATGCCTACTGTGGGCACCCACCTAGGACCCTCAGGGTCAAACTGTTTGATGTAATTATTATAGGTACTTTTGCAGCCTGTAAAAGAAGCTGGAGCCCTGGTCTTCTCTTTACCATAATTTCATGTATAAGAGAAACCAAATTGTAATGTGCAACCTTCCCAAGTATATTGCTATTTGACTGTTTTCCCAAACAAGTTCCTAATGCCAACAACAGGATGATCTAGGCATCGACTCATTATTTGTTTCCTGGGTGGTGTAGATCTTGCTTTGATATGAATGAGCCCAAACTTTAAGTCAGATCTATAAGTTGAAATAACCCTTTTGCAGGACCCCCTTCTTGGTGTTCCTTTGCATAGCCATGAGCCTCCTCACCTCTTTTAAGGAGTTCACTATTAACTTTGTGGAGCCTCTGTTCTTACTAAAATGTCAGGTTGAGGACCTTAAGTGAGTCCTGCTCAAGTTCTTGATTTACCTACCTTGTCCAGTATCCACTCCAACTGTGAATGACGTAATATATGGGAAAAAGTATTCCCTTCTATATATTATAAGGATATTGCAGGTCACTGTGGAAATATGTGTCCAAATAGAAAAATGAGGCCACAGGCTGAGTTCTTTTATAAGGTCATGGACCTCAGAGACCTTTGAAAACTCAATTTAATGTACAGCTGAGGGTATATTATTCTTTATCATACATGCTCACACCATGACCTTATCAGGGTGCGTACCGACAGAAATAGAGGCAGATCCTTTTCTCATTTAGCTCCCCTCTTCTGGAATGAGCTTCGAATGCAACTCCGAATGATCACTGATCACAAATCGTTCAGAAAGAAGTTTTAAGCTGGCTGTTCTGAACGTTTCGTCCCCTTTTTATGAGGTGAACCTTTACCTTCATTGCAACCCATTACAGTGCTTTGAGACCCCCCAGGTAATATGTGCACTCAATAAAAACCTTATAACATAACATGGGCCTTCCTGTAAACTGCCTAAATCCTTAGGAGAATATTTGCTAAGGCCCTGTGTTGCCGTAAGGTATTTACTAAGCCACGGAAAGCCACTTTGCATGGTTCTGTGTAGTTTAGTGAATCCAAAGTAATGGAAGGCAGCATATATATCCGCATTGCTTTACCTTGTTGCAGGGAGGCGTTCCATGGGTGGAGTGTGGTCGTTCCTATGCAGCCGTCCATTGTTTTTGACAAAATCCCAGATTTACTAAAGTCAGTCAACACGGAATTGCACATAAATCCTGTGTCTCCCTGACCGAGGTGTAATGAGGGTAAAAAGCAGTCTCCTCATTACTTCCTCTTTCTATGTGTACTGTATTCTGCTGCACACATAGCGAGAGAAAAATGCTACAAAGGACTGGTTTTATGAAGGGAAGTGTCCCTTCCTACACCAAGACAATCTTGCTTATAACTCAGGCACCCTTGCGGCATGGAGAAAGGGTGCTTGCATTGACACTATGCTGCCACAAGTGTGTCAGTGGTAGGACAGAGAAGAAATGCACCATATCTTAGTAGATATGGTGTATTTCCGCTGTCTCCCTTTCAAGCAACACAGCACAGCAAGTTGTCTTGCTGCATTCCTTGAGAGGGAAATATTGATACATTTATCCTCTTGTGTCTTGCTCTTTCGTGATCATTACAGATGATAAATAAAAGCAGAATTTGTATTGCAAAATGAAACGCACTAAAAAGCTGTTAGTCATTTTCTGCATGAAGACATTAGAATTAGTTTAATGAAAGCCAGGCTAAGTTGCAGAGGCTCAGATTGTGTAGAAACATGCAAAGATTCCATTCTTCCTTCAATGACCTGTAGCATAGGAAAAATACATATGTTGACATCAATATTTCCTCTCAGCTTATCACTTTTTTGACAAATATATTAGCAGATGAAAAATCTAGCTCCCTTTTTCCTTCTTTAAACTATGATTGTAATTATGCATCGTGATCTGCCTTTCAACTTGGGAGTTGGTATTGGCAGCAGGTAATGTGATGACAGAACTCAACTGTAATAAGTTGTTACAGCTGACCAGCTAACTCATTCCTTTATTACAGGTGACTAGAGATGTCACAAGTGGCACATAATAATGAAAGGGCTTTCATACACCCAGGATATAATGTATTATAAATGACTAAATGTGGAGACTCATAAAGGAGGGAGCTGGGAAGTTGCTAGACGGCTCCACTGGAATCAGCTGATGTATTTTTCACTTTGATTAAGGAGAAATAATACCTTTTTAAGGCATATGCAACTGCAATTTGTTCAATAAAATAGAATGATCAGAACATTCAGAGTAATATTATGAACCTATGAGAAGCTTCGTGACTAGGAAGAAGTGGTACTAGGTTTTTTCTTTAATTATTGGTCTTTACTCAAGGAGGACTAGCAGGCAGGCTGTTAGTTATAGACAAGCTGATCAGCCAACTTAGTCAGAAGGTGTGTCATAGAAAATGGATCTCATTGATTCGATTGCTTCTCAATATCAGGCCCTCAAAATAAACTAATTTTCATTAGCTCAATCAGACTCTAAGTCATATAGGGGCATATTATCAAGCCAGGCGATAAAATTATCGCCGCTTTAGCGGCAGAAAACTGCAGCTAAAACGGCGATAGTGGGCTTGATAATATGCTCTATAGAATTCCAATTGAAGCCCATGTTAAGTGTGAAGGACATCTAACATGGGCTTCGATTGGAATTCCATAGAGCATATTATCAAGCCCATTATCGCCGCTTTAGCGGCAGTTTTCTGCCGCTAAAGCGGCGATAATTTTATCGCCTGGCTTGATGATATGCCCCATAATCTGTCTAAAAATGAGAGGATCGTTCAAGATATTAAACACTGCTTGCTGATTGTGTGCCTTTGTTTTTATCTTGCCCATGGTTTATAGACTTTTAGCATCCAGGATTTGATGTTATCAACAGTTACAAGGAAGTTTCAATGGAGAAAAAATAAAAAATGTATCATCTTGGACATGGTTGATGAGTAGGCAGTGGCCATCACAATGATGCATGTAAGTCAATCATCTAAGTGATACTTTTGACTGACGGACAAATTTAATTCTTGGCAGTAAGGATACTCCATCACACTGGTGACGGAGTATTCTCACTACTAAGAATGTGGTCCGCCTGCCATATTTAGATGCAGGCAGACCTTCGGGTTAATCACGTGAGAGAAGACATTGTCTCTGCCGTGATTAACCCTTCCGACAAACCTGAGGCAAGGGCCATCAAAGAAATGACTACATGTTCACCCACACAATTTGGATGGTCAGTCATGTAGTAATTGTTTACTGTTTCGCTTCGCCCGGTAAAACCTGGCGGTAAGAAACAGTAAAAAACATGTACTGCTCCCCTCACCATGTGAGAAGCCACCCATGGTGAGGGGATCATTCATTTTTTCTTTCCATTTCGGGGTTTTCTTTTTAAAATTACTGCTGGTTACAGGGGTGGGCCCTTGTGACGCATTCCTATAACAAACAGTAAAATGCTGTGACAGCAGGTCCTGACAATGCCTTTATAAATGACCGTGAGCTAGGCAGTCATTTATAAATTTGGTGGACAGAGTAGGCTCGGCCTAGCAGACGTAAAGTCTTTCGCCAGGCCAATGGTGACTACTCCGTCTGCCAATAATTAAATCAGGCCCTAAATTGCTGATTGCCAGGTGTTGCAGTAGTCATTTACATTCCTTGCTTGTTATGCCTATATCTCTTGACCAAATGTATCTAATTTAAAACTGCTATATGGAAAAGAGGTGAAAGTGTCTGTGACAGATGTGTGTTTTTTCAATTAGTCTTTGAGTAAAGAAGGCTCTAATAAATCTGAGTTAGTCTTCACTGCAATCATCTGTCTGTTGGATCTCCCTCCTGGAGATTTGACCCATGCTTTAGGTCTTAGTCATGGAGCGGTCTTGGCCAGCTCTCCCTGCATTATCTGCGCTGGCACTGATACATATGAGGCCTATTATACATTAAAAAATAGATATAGGCTGTCCAGCTAGACCTATTTGTATCAAAATAAAGCACTATCTGTGGTTATCCCTATGATAAGCTGCCCACATTTTCTAGTGTCTCCAGTTTCAACAACATTTGTATGAAGTGAAAAGACATGGATGAATCACCTCTTGGACTTTTCCACAGCAAAAGTACTCTATGACAGGTGTGTGATGATTTGTGATATAAACACTCAATCAATCAGGATTCCTATAAAGCACGACTACTCACCCGGGAGGGTCTCAAGGTGGTGAGTGGGTGGGAGTGGCTCTGCGGTTCAGTCAAAGAGCCAGTTCTTGAGTTCATTCCTGAATTGCAGCAACAATGGTGATTGCCTGAGGTGCAGAGGCAGGGAGTTCCGGGTCTTTGCAGCAAGGTAGGAGAAGGATCTTTCTCTAGCTGAGGTATTGAGGATCCATGTGATGGAGGCCAGGGCCCGTTGGTGTCTGGTGTGAGTGTAGAAGGAGAGGCGGTGGTTGCGGTATGCAGGTCCGTGTTGTGGAGGGCTTTGCAGGTCTGCGTGAGGCGCTTGAAGGTAATTCTTTTGTGATAGGTAGCCAGTGAAGGTCTCTCAGGTGGCTGATGATGTGGCTACGGTGTGGGATGTTCAGGATCAGTGTGGCTGAGGCGTTATGGATGTTCTGCAGTTTCATTTAGAGCTTCTGGTGGTGCTGGCCTAGAGTGCATTGCCGTAGTCGAGCCTGCTGCTGACGAGCACATGGATGGCTGTTTTCCTGTACTATGTTGGGATCCACTTGAAGATCTTATAAAGCAGGTGGAGCGTGTGGAAACAGGAGTACAAAACAGGGTTGATTTGGCAGTTCATTGAGAGTGAGGAGTCCAGGATGATGCTGAGGTTTCGCGCGTGGTCCGTGGGTTTTGGGGGTTTCGAGCGCTGTGGGCCACCAGAAGTTGTCCCAGGCGGAGGGGTTGGGACCTAGGATGAGGACTTTGGTCTTGTCTGAGTTGAGTTTGAGGCAGCTGTTCTTCAACCAGGTGGCAACAGACTTCATCCTGTTGTGGAAGTTTCTCTTGGTGGTTGTGGGTTTACCTGTGAGGGGGAGGATCAGCTGGGTGTCGTCGGCATAGGAGATGATGTTTAGTCTGTGGCTTCTGATGGTGGTTGCCAGTGGGGCCATGTAGATGTTGAAGAGATTGGGGCTCAGGGAGGATCCCTGTGGTACTATTGAGCTGAATTCTGTAGATTCTGAGTTGAATGGTGGAAGTCTGACTCCCTGTGATCGGCTGGTGAGGAAGGAGGGGATTCATCCTAGAGCTTTGTCACAGATGCCGGCATCATGGAGTCTGACACAGAGGGTGTGGTGGGGGATGGTGTCAAAGGTGGCTGAGAGGTCCAGGAGGATGAGGGCAGTGGTTTTGCCTCATCGAGGAGGGTGCAAATGTTGTCTGTAGCGGAGAGGAGAGCAGTGTCTGTGTTGTGGTTGCTTCCGAAGCCTGATTGGGAGATGTCTAGGATTTGGTTCATTTCGATGAACTCAGAGAGTTGAGCGTTGTTGGCTTCCTCAATGACTTTGGCTGGGAAAGGGAGCAGGAAGATGAGGTCCGTCGGGTCGGCAGAGGGTTTCTTCAGCAGGGGGTTGACTTCTGCATGCTTCCAGTCTTCCGGGAAGGTGGCAGACTCGATGGAGCAGTGGATGGTGTGGCAGAGTTTGGTTGCGATGGAGGTGCCACATTTGATGAAGATGTGGTGAAGGTAGGGGTCCGAGGAGGCTCTGGAATGGATGAGCTTCATGATTCTGAGGGTGTCATCAGAGGTAATGGTGGTCCAGTTGGGCAAGGTCTGCTGGGGTCTGGTGCCATTGGGTGCAGTGGTAGCGGGAGGGGTGGGTGAATCTTGGGTTGCAAATATCTCCTTGATCTTGCAGTGGAATATGGAGAAATCTTTGACAATGGGCAAAGAGTTCTTTGCTGTTGTGTGCACTGGTGTGATGTGTTCCTGGATAGCTGCTTCCTTGTTGTTCTGATGAGATGGTGGTGTGCGGTGATAGCAGTTTTAAAGGCTGCATGGTCTGCCATGATATTTCTGCTCCTCCATCTTTTCTCGAACCAACTGCAAGTGCACCTGGCCTCCTGGAGGGCGGGGGAGAACCAGCTGGCTTTCTTGGAGGGCTCCTTGCCTAAGGGTTTCCTAAGGGGAGCCAGTTTGTTAGCACAGTTGAAGACCAGCGGTGGTGGTTGCGTGCTGAGGTGTTGGCATCTGTGTATGTCGGTGGTGGAGTTTCGCTGAGGGCAGTGGTGAGCTGCTTTTGGCGAGCTTCTTCCAGCTTCTGCAAGGATTGTGGTGGGCGTGGTGGCATACGATGGGTTTGGTGATGGAGAAGTGGACACAGTGGTGTTCAGTCCAGTGTGGCTCAGAGGTGTGGCTGATGGAGATGTTGCTTGCAGAGGTGATGGGGTTGAGCCTGTGTCCTGCTGAATGGGTTGGCATTGTGACCAGATACTTGATTCTGAACGTGGCAAGGTTTTCCATTAGGGATGTGGTGTTGTGGTCTTCGAGGTTGTCCATGTGGAAATTGAGGTCGCCGAGGAAGATGTAGTCCATTGAGGTGAGAGCGTGGTGAGTGATGAAGTTGGCTATGGCTTCACTGAAGGGGGCCGAGTCCAGGAGGTCTGTAGACAAGGGTGCCGCGGAAGGTGGCCTTCGGTTTGGTCTGGATCTGGAAGTGGAGGTGCTAAATGTCGGGGTGAGTGGTTGTCTGAGCTGGCTGTGAGGCAAAGGGTGTTTTTTGTGTATGATGCCGATGCCTCCTCCCGGGCAGTTGATGAAGTCCTTGTGGATGATTTTCTGGCCGCCGGGGATGATGATTGCGATGTCTGAGGCTGAGGTGAGATTCGTCTAGGTTTCCTTAAAGAAATGGCATCTACAGAAATGGAGTCGAGCAGGTCCCAGATTTCCACAGTGTGTCTTTTAAGGGAGTGGTTGTTGAGTAGGATGCATCTGAGGTGGTCGGGTCTGGATCTTGAGTGTTATGTGGTTGGTGAGTTTGGTGTATGGAGGCAGGCGAAGGTGCAGTTGCGGCAGGTGAACGAGCCTTGCAGTCTCAGCCCATGCAGGTAAGTGCAAAGGAGCGGAGCCGGGGAGTTGGAAGTGACAAATGACAGAATGAGGAAAATAAATAAATAAATAAAACCACTTACCTTGCGCTCAGCAATTGGGGTGAGCACAACATTAGTGGTGTTATTGATTTTTTTCTTTTATTTTCCCTATTCCATCATTTGTCACTTCCAGCCCCCCTACCCCTGCCCCGAGGCGCTTACCTGCACAGACTGCCACCCGGGTCTTGGGTGTTCCTCGGCGATACGAGGTTGCAGGCTGTGGAATGTCTGATGTTCAGGGTGTGGAGGGTGCTGGAGTTGTAGCAGTGGATAGTCCAAGGGCCAGGGTCCAGGCGCAGATGGGCGTGCGTTTGGCACACCCACACAGCAGCCGCCATTAAGGTGTGTTGGGGAGGGCTGAACAAATGGAAGGCAGGAAGCGGGAAAATGGTGGAGGACTGCATGGAAAGAGAGCGACAAGGTAATGGAAGGAAAAAAGGCACAAAAAGAGGAGAAATGAGAGAAGAGAAAAAATAGATTAGAAAAGCAATAAGAGCTAAAAAAGAAGGTGAAAGACCAGAGGAGCAAAAAGGCAGAATGCAGAGAACAGGGCAGAGAGCTACAACAGAGAGGAGATGCTCCCCGCTGGACCAGCAGCGAACAGGGGGCTCAAACATAGGACCAGGAAGGGTTGGGGCAACAGCTACCAGGCAGAGTTGTGCGGCAAAGGAAACCATTTACTGACAATGTCTGTAAGATCTCTCCATCTCCGGGCAGAGGCCACCATTAAGTAGTGTTGGGGAGGGCTGGACAGCTGGGAGGCGGGAAGTGGGAAAACGATGCTAAAGGGGGGCGGGGAGCGAGCAGCGGCAAGGGGGGGCGGAAGGGAAAAAGGCACAAAAGGAGGAGCAATATGAGAAGTGAAAAAAATAAATTAGAAAAGAAATAAGAGCTAAAAGGAAGGTGAAAAGAGCAGAGGAGCAAAAAGGCAGAAAGCAGAGAACAGGACAGAGAGCAGCAGCAGAGCAGAGATGCTCCCCACTGGACCACTAGGGAACAGGACCTGGAAGGGTCAGGGGGCAACAGCTACCAAGGCGCAGCTGTGCAGCGAAGGAAGCAATTTGCTGACAAATGCCTGAAGTCTCCACAGCTAAGAGTTTGCCATAGAATTAACAGGCAATAAAAGCCTGTGTTTTTTCATACTTTCAGAAAGTGTCACCAGGGATGAAGTGCCTTATTTCCTCACAAACTGTTCTCTACCCGTATATTTACCATTATTTCCTATGTGTCGAAAAAAATAGATATCAGCAGCATGGTCGCAGAATTCCATGTTTCCTAAAAGGGCAAGATTGGCGATGTTCTTCTGTTCTCCACAGGGTCTCATCCTCTCGGATTCGTATGCAAAACTCAACTTCAGTTCCCTGAACACCTCACTCACTCAAACGCGCACGCAAAGCCGTCAACAACTTCATTAAAATCCAATTTCCTTGCAGTAATGCAAATCAAACATTTTATGTCACCTCAATTGTCTCTTCAATTGTCATTATAATTATGTTTGCTCTGAGGGTGAGCACACCGTGCCTTTCGCGCAAGCACGACATTTCAACTCCTCGAACAACCAAAATAGCTGTCTGCAAGAAACACGGGAAGGCAGGTTTGTAAGTGCATGCTCCCTCATGGAGGGGTGAGGCATGCTCATTGCGTATTCTGCATAATAAGGAAGACAAGATGTGGTTTTCACATACATAATTGAAGAAATTGAACGTGGAAGGTGAATGCCTTCAAGATTTGAATATGTCATGCTTTTCAGCTTGCTTTAAGGTATTAATTTGATTTAAGAGTAATGCTCAAGCTCTCATGAACAAACCCACTGGCAGGGGGGCACAGCTTCCGTTGGTGCAGCAGGTGCAGTCGCACAGGGGCACAAAGGCCTGAGGGGAGCACACTAAGGGCCTCATGTAGGTAGCTAAATACCGGTCGGTAACGGCCGAAATTCGGTAAAAAACCCGTTACCGACCGGTATTTAGATAGTTGAGATGTAGGAGGCCAAAAACCCATATTCGGTAAATATGAATCGGTAAATACCGATTCAAATTTACCGACTTCTAAAATACCGCTTCAAATTTACCGAATACATATTTACCGAATCGGTAAATATGAAGTGGTAAATATGAAGTGGTAATACGGAAAAATGATATGTATGTAAATTCGGTAATTAAGAAATCCTTGAAAATCGGTAAATAAGAGTCGGTAATTACCACTGATAGGAAACAGGTGGTAATTTTCAACAGTGCATATAAGCAATCCCAAAATGCAACAGCATGGACAACATGGCCGCTCTGTATGTCATTGCAAGGCGGCTACGTCTACAGGCTGCAGGACTGAGGATATGGAGACGGGAGGAACGCATCTACAGACAGCGCATCACACTCTTCCAACTGACTGACGCAGAGATACATGAAAGGTACAGGCTACACCCCCAAACCATCATGGACCTGATAAGGGACCTGCACCCACTCCTGGACCAGCCAACAAGAAGGGCGCATGCCATACCACCACATGTGCAGGTGCTCTGCAGCCTACATCTACTGGCATCCGGCAGTTATCAGGTGGTGATAGCTGCGGTGGGCAGTGTATCCCAGAGTTGCCTGTCCCGTTTCTTCAGGAAGTTCCTGGATGCCATGATGCAGAGAATGCACCACTACATCAGCTTCCCAAACACACAGGCTGAACTGCAGAAAACTAAAACTGACTTTTATCACATGGCACAGTTCCCCCATGTCATTGGCTGTATTGATGGCACACACATCCCAATCTGCCCACCAGCTGACACAGAGCACATCTACAGGAACAGAAAGTACACCCACTCCATCAATGTGCAGGTGATCTGTGATGCAGGGAACATCATCACTGATATTGTAGCGAAGTTTCCTGGGAGCACCCACGACTCTTACATCTTCCAGAACAGTGGGATCTACACACGACTGATTGCCGGAGAATTTGGAGAGGGATACCTGCTAGGTAAGTAACAGTGACGCCCCATGAAACCTGCAAATCATAGTGTATAGAGGCATGTGACTGATGGTTCCCTTTTACTCACCTAGGCGACAGTGCATATGCCTGCCGGTCATTCATCCTCACTCCCTACCTACACCCATCAACCCAGAGTGAGAGACGATACAACGTGGCACATAAATCTACACGCAATGTGGTGGAGCGCACGTTTGGACTACTGAAAAGCAGGTTCCGCTGCCTCCACAAGAGCGGAGGCGCACGCCAGTACACACCCATCAACTGCTGCAAGATCATTGCCACTTGTGCAATGCTGCACAACCTTGCCACGAAGAGAGGTACAGATGTGGAACTAACATATTTTGAGGACAACGAGGATGAGTCAGGCCAGCCAGAGGGCAACGCAGCTAGAGTGCCAACTGCAATAGATGGGAGAGAGAGACGGGCAGAGATCACATGCAACTATTTCTGAGTAAGTAAGGGGACACAGCCAGTTGTGGTATGTCATGACGTAGTTTTAATGCGGCACTACGCCATGAACACAAGATCAAGCCAATCTGGCAACATAGCATATATACAAGGAGTAAGTCCAGGGTTACGTCACCCATTGGGAAGTGGCCACGCAGGGCTGCATCAATGTTTGCGCATACGCGGTGCAGTATGGGATGGCCCGGCTTGAGCATCCTCACTACAGCCAACCCCAAGCCGCCTGCTGCTCCTGCGTGCTTCTGGGACGGGGGGTGTGATGCTGCTCCTGCTGCTGGTGTCGATGCTCTCCGCAGCATCCCCTGCAGCAGTTGTCGCCGCCTGACTTGTTAATAGCACCTCTAGTGCACTTGTCACCTGCACCATCCCCCGAGACATGTCGCTGCAGCAGTGTGTCAGGCCCTCCTGCATCGACACAGAGCGCCGGCAGAGTAGAGAAGTGGCAGTTGCCAGACGGTTGAGTGCCCTGGTGGTAGTGTCCCTCCTCTGCCGTTCCCGGCGCCGTGCATCTATGTCAGCATCTAATTTGCTGCACAACTGCTGGATTGACTGGGACATGTCCCGAATGCCCGCTGCCATTGCGCTGATGTTATTGTCCATGTTGACAAATGTAGATTTCATGAACCGCATATGCCTCTGGACTGACATGACTGCCTTTGTTTGCAGGCGCTGTTGTTTTAACATTTGGCCCTCGAGCCCCGAGAAGACACCATGGCTGTCAATGCTTGCTGGTGGACTCTGGACACGCGACCTGCGGCGCCCTCTTGCACCCGTCTGTGCTGCCTGTGAGGTGTAGGGCACAGTGGCATGGCTCCCATCCTGGGGCATAGTAATTTGCTCTGGGCCCCTGCTGTCGTCAGACGAGGTGTCTAAGGCTCGCAGCCTGGCAGCAGGACACCTCCTCATTCTCACACCTGCAGGCGGTGATGTGGCCGGTGACTCAAACATGAGTGGCGATGCTGGCTCTGGGTGAGGTGATGCTGGCTCTGGGTGAGGTGATGCTGGCTCCGGTTGAGGTGATGCTGGCTCTGGTTGAGGCGAGGCTGCCTGTGTTGGTGGTGCGGCTGCCTGTGGCCCTGCTCCCTGGGCTGAACTTGTGCTGGCCAGAGGTGATCTGTGTGGCCGGTGTGCCCTCTCTCCTGCAGCATGCCCTGTCCTGCATGATGTCACATCTGTGGACAGAAATGCAACATCGGCTCAGTGTCCCCGAAGGGCTGCATTGCAAGCATCACAATAAATCATGTCACACTCCAAATTGTCCTCTGCCTCCTTGTGCCTCATGTGTGTAACATGCCTTGTTGCCCTGTGCTATTTACTTCATGGTTGGGGTTTCCCTGACTACATCTCCCAGAATGCATTGCCTGTCTGCACTAATACATGGACTGGAGTGGGATACTCATTTCACAATGGGGGATGTGGGATAGGGGTAGGGGGGGCTACATTGCTGTGCATTCGTCTTACCTTGTTGGGTGGCGGCTCTAGCAGAGCTGTCAGCATCCCCAAGACCCACGACGCTCTCTTGCTCGATTGTGGCCCCCACCAGCTCCTCCAGTTCGGTGAGGGCAGGTGCCCTGTTGGTTCCACCTCCAGTCTGGCTGGCCTCCTTCTGGATTTCCCCCATCTTCCTCTTGGTTACAATCCTCAGGTCATACCAGCGCTTTTAGAGGACCTCTATGTCCCTGTGGGTCACTCCCACAGCATTAACCTGCGCCTGGATGGCCAGCCAAATATTGCGCTTTTCAGCCTCAGGCACTTGCAGGGACTGCCTCCCAAACAGCTTCTGGTGCTGCTTCACCACCTCCTCCACCAGCACCTGGAGTTCCTTGGGGCTGAATTTCAGCTTCCTCCTCCTTTCCCCTCCATCTCTCTGTGTCCTCTGGCTGGACATGATGTTTTTTTGCTGCACAAACAGGCACTGGCTCCCTGCCTCTCCTCTGCACTCCAAGCCTCTCCAGGGTCTGTTAATTGTGTGCACCTGCCTGAGTGTGGCCACTTCCTGGTTGGGTGGGGTGTGGTTGCACAGGATTGGCTATTTCATCAAGTCATGTGATTTTTTTTCCCGATTCGGTAAATACCGATTCGGTATTTACCGATTCGGTAAATACCACCTCGGTATTTACCGATTCGGTGAATTCCGATTCTTGATTACCGAATGTTACCGATTCGGTAATTGTTACTGAATTTTTACCTACATATAACTTACCGATTCTTAAATACCGATTCGGTACGGCTCGGTATTTAAGAATCGGTAATATTTATTTACCTACATGAGGCCCTAAATGCTGATTATTGGTGTGTTTTATAAATCAAAAAGTAGCCAGGAGACTCATTTCCTTCCTTGCGCTAAGATCTATGACACACAGCTACAAGGCCTTTACCTAAGGTCGGGTCCAAATTCAATTTAACTAGAAGGCATTAGGGTTTGAGTGAGACAGTAGCATCCAGTAAACAACTTTTAGAGGTGGGTATTGGGTTAATGTACAGGAACAGTGATGAGTCAATGGACTAACGCATCCATGGCCAGAATGAAACTTTTACTCCTATAGCAACAGCTTAGAATACTAGCTCAGTAAATTGGTCGATAAAATGAGTACCACTGACGTTGTAACAATATATGGGCCTGTTATGTACAGTTAAAAAGCCCCGGGGCTTATTTACAAGCCCCTTGCGCCGCCGGTGTTTCACTTTTTTAGACGCACCTGCGGCGCATTTTGCTGATCCATATTTACATAGACACAAAAAGCGACCCTCCCTGGCTTTTCCTGTCCTTGTAAATACGACTCCTTTACATGCAGCACTTTGCATGAAAGGGGCGTTTCATGGGTGTTGCCATGGGTGTTCCCATGCAGCACCTATGGAACCTGACACATTTCCTGTTATACAAGAAATCCTAAACCTGGGAATGTGTCTGGATGCTACGCCTCCCCAGGGGAGGCGTATGTAGGTGCAACAAGGAGAAATGTTTTAATTTCTCCTCATTTTTTTCAACTTTCTATGCGTGCTGAATTCTGCAGCACTCATAGAATGAGGAAATGAGGAAAACCATCTCGTGTAATTGTATATGTAATAGGAAGGTGTCCCTTCTGGCACATAAACAATCATTGAAAAAAATTCTGTTTTGCAATTTCTGTGTGCGCTGCATTAAGAAGCACAAATAAAAGTTCCAAAACACCATTTCCGATTGTTTATGTGCAGGAAGGGACACATTCCTATAAATGAACAAACATTCCCTCAATGCAGGAACCCTTGCTCGTGACTGCATCGGCACATGGTAGCAAATTGTGTGCCAGTGCAGGGGAGAGCAAAGGGATCCATCATATTGTTGTAAGTTTGACGCATACCTGTGCTTTGGAATCAACACAGCACAGCCAAATGGCTTGCGGCACCGTCCTAAATTAATTCCTTGTAAATGAGGCCTCTCCATGTGGTGAACTTGCACTTTGAAAAAGCACATGGTACGTAACGTTGAACTAAGACTACAACCTGCTCACATTAAAGTGTATTTTTTGTATTTTCTAGAGTCATCAGGAAAGAGAAATGAGAGAGTAAATAAAATGACATTTTTTAATAGATTTAGTATCTGAATTAATTAAATATTTAGGGTGATATTTATGACCCGGTTTGTGATGCCAACCTTAAGTCCGATTTTTAAAGCCAAGCAAAGCCACTTTCAGTTACTATGAGTGGCCCCAAAAATCTTCAGTAACCAAATGCGGCACAAATCGCTGCTTTGATTACTCCGCCTACGGTAGGCATCCTAAGGGTGTTGTGTGGGTCTTCCCACACAATCCCCATGGTTGTTGACGCGCTCCCAGACTTACAAGACCTTGTAAACCTAGGAATGCACCTCCAGAAGAGGCACGACAAGGAGAAATGTCTATGTTTCTCCTCGTTACTTCCTCTCTCTAAACCACTCAGGATTGTTTTTGTGCTATAAGTTGTCCTTTCCTGCACAAAGCAATCCTTCCTACAGCACAGGCACCCTTGTACCATGGTGCAAGTTTGCCAGCGTTGGCGCTAGGCTGCCTAAATGGCTCCAGCGCAAGTAAAAAGGACAGAAATGCGTATATTGGATAAATACAGTCCTTTCCCTGTGAAGCAGGTCAGCACAGCAAGGTGACTTTCAGAGCTGCCCTGGGCCGCAGACTTCATAAATATGGCCCTTAGTGTTTCCATGGTTGCATGGAATGTGGAGTCTCTATTTAGTGTCTGTAGATGGGGGATTAGTAGACTAAAAATAAATGAGTTTCATGTGCTAGCATTATTTCTTGGGGAAGAAACCTGAACCAAATTAAAACACTTTCATGTTGGGTGACTTTTCTCTGTGAGTAAACCCCTTTTTTAATACATGCACTATTCGGAAGACAAGTGTGAGTGTAAAACTACCACGAATCGCATTTAATTTTATTAGCTATAAATTTCACCAGATCTCTCAGATGCTAAAAAAATGACCCTTCCCACAGCAATACAAAAAAGTTTCAGCGCAGCATTGACAAGCATTTCACAATTGTAGTCCTTTCTTGCTTTGTGGCTGAATGTTTGGACGAGCACACAAAACATGCAGAGGGGATCTTAATCGCTCTAAAGCAAATGCTGTCACTCAGCCCCAAGCCTTTTCTCCCATTTGAGACCCTGCTTGGGCAACAGGACTACTGTGCAGAGCTGCAAGCTCGCCAGTCATACCTTCCCACCTCGGTATGTATGGAATGTGCCTCCCCAAAAGATAGAACACAGGACTTCCAATGAGAACCCATCTGCCTTGCTACAGTGTTAAAGATTACTAACTGCACTACAATTTCTAGAACAGCTTGTGTATAGACATCCAGCCAGGCAGAGTGACTATGTCATCCCTCATCAAATCTCAGCTTCCAGCAATCTAAAAACCCATCAACATCTCAATGAATTGTAATGTTGTGATTTAAGTCTCATATTCTGGTACATCAGGGCCCATTTGGAATTGTTATTTAATTTAATTTTAGAATTTTTAATATAATATAGTGCTGCTAGACATGAAGATGGAAGAGTTTTTCACAAAAAGGGTAATAAGAAGCTAAAAACATCTGCAAGTGGAAGAAAAATGCTATATTAAATACATTAGTAAGGTAAGTTAGAGTTATACATTTGTGGTATGGCATCAGTATAACTCCAGGACACTTAAAGGGTATATAAATGTGTAGTCGGATGTGAACAGCAGTACAATATCATGGTACATAGGATGTATAGATTTGTAATACACAGCAATTGGAAAAAGTGGATGGGGTGAGGTGTGGTTAGTACGTGGTTGAGACATGCACATCATCTCAACCTCTGTATGGTGATGAAAAAATTGACATAATGTGTAATGTGTCTAGTACTAGTGGAACTGACAGGATGTATACATTAGAGATCAGCAGCAGTACAATGATATTGCAACAGTGGGAGGTTTGTATCAGTAGGCATTAAAAAGAGAACATTGTTTTTAATTAAGTTTTATTGATTGATTGTGACAGTGACCAAAACAAGATAAAGGAAACATCTTCTCTTAAAAATTACACAGGGCATTGCATTGTATCATCGTACAAAGTATAAGCCAGATAGTTCGGTGGTAGTGAATTAGAGTCTCTGTGCAGTAACATTTAAATTCTGGTAGGGATTGAAGAAGACCAACCACCTCACTTTCACAGTGCCAGACATAGCAATCACACATCTGGCATCGATGGCTATCAACCCGCGGGGTCCAGCCATCACCACAGACGGGGTTCAGCTGGTGTGAGATGGGACATTCCATTCTAACCATTATGCGGAGTGTCCACCAGGGTCCCTTTGTAAGTAAATAGTCCCGCAGGCGGTCCCATATGTCTTGGGGTCTGCTCCTAGAAGGGATCAAGAGGAAGTAAGTGTCCAATTTTTCCAGACAGTATGATACATCTTGAAGCCATGTTTTCACTTTAAGCTGGTTCGCTCTCTCCCAATGACACGCCACCCGCCTCTTTGTCAGCATCAGGGCTATAGATGCACATCAATGGTCTTCGTTTGGTATGGTGAGGATTCATCCAATTATGGCTAGTTTGGGTTATGGTGTCATCAGTATGTTAATCATTTCAGAAAGAGTATGGAAAATCTGGGTCCAGTATGCGGCAATAGGCGGGCTCAGCCAGGGACAGTGGATAAAGACCTCCTCTTGGTGCCACATCGAGCACATATGGAGGACAGCCGCAGGCCCCAGGCACAGACTTTGAGCAGGGTGCGATATACCTGATGTAGAAACTTAAAGTTAATTAGCTTGGGCCAACCATTGGGAGCCAAGGCTCTGATCTGTATGCAGGAGAACGTCCATTCTTTGGGAGCTATTATGTCTCCCACGTCCCCCTTGCATGCAGCACTTGCTCCTGGTATTATTAAGGGAGCTGCAACTTGTATAGTCACATATATTCGAGTAACCAGGTATCAGCAAGTGTCCGCAGAGTAGTGCTCTTTACATTGTGCATGTAGCCGCAGATATAGCACTGAGCAAGGAAACTGTTGTTGCTGTTTCGTGTGCTGGGAGGAATTGAAGACGGCCATTGCTCCCACTAATTGGGCACGGGGGAACCAATCAGGACAGAAGGAGGCAGAGCCTGTTAGAGCTCGCAGCATACTTTATGCCGGTAGTGGCACGCATGCGCCAGTAATGAGAAGCTGCACTGGCTAATTTTTATATTGATTCCTGCAATGTTATTTTAAAAGCTGAGCATTTTAAACAAAATTGCCACTAAACACTTTACCACCACAAGGAAATTGTTGATGTTGTTTCACTTGCTGGGGGAATTGAAGACAGCTATTTCTCTCACTGATTTGACAAAGGGGAACCAATCATGAGAGAAAGAGGTGGAGCCTGTTAGTGCTCGCAGCCTACTTTATGCCGGCAGCAGTGGCAGACGTGGAGCAGATGAGCCAAAGGCATGCCAAAGGCAAGCCCATCCGCATCCGACCGGGGCCAGGGGCCAGTTGCCATGCCCTTTTAGTCTCCTACTCTTCAGAAGCACTTAAAAAAACTGCACACATTAAACTTTTGCCCCCATACTCTAGCTAAACTGCAAACAATTAACCTCCTTAACGATAAGCTGGCAGCTGCAGACGTGATGACACCAACTGAATCTATCACAGGCCCATCTTTAAACACCATTCCTCCTGAAGCTAAACTGAATGAAATTAGGGTCATGTAGCCTAATACTTGGTCCATGGTTAAGTGCCGGATTGAAATCTATCACCTATTCAATTCTGAATCCCCAGACATTTTATTGAAAGCAGAAACTTGGATAACAGACGATTTCTCTCCTGACATTTTAGTGGCTCTGCCAGTGTGCTATTACCTGATCCATACAAATAGGTCCAATGGTAAAATGGGGTGGACGTTGACAGCTGTCATTAAAAAACACCTCAGGTTTTCGAGCCTTTCACCTTGTGTCATTCCTTGGGTTGGCTGCCTTTTGATTAAGCTTGAGTCTCCAACTTTTCCCCAAACTTTTGTGCAGTAGTTTATAGACCCCCAGGTCCCATGCAACCTTGTTCTCAACCCCTGGCAGAATTTCTATCTCCCTTAGTTATTGATCAAGCCAAAATTCTGCTAATACAAGATCTGAACTACTTGGCAAACGAGGTACAGGGTGGGCCCATATCCACAGAACTGGCTAAAATGTTAAGTAATTTAAACCTGGAACAGCATCTATTTGTACAAATGCATCTAAAAGGCCATACGTTAGGCCAGGTTTGGCGTATTAATTTATCAGTGGCTAGTATTATAGTTCTTCAGTGTGTATGGTCAGACCATCACTTAATGAAATTCTCGCTTTTCCAGAAATTGGTCCCAAGTCAATTCTTTAACTTCCACTCTCCCATCTTCACAGGACAGTATCAATGGTCATTTTGAAAACATCTTTAACTACCTTACAGCAGCCAACAATGTACATGCTCCGAAATTGTTTTCAGAAGATTTGAAAACATCAAAAACCACCCTTCATCGTGCTGAATGAAAATGGCAGACCAACTATTTGACTGAGGACAAGGAGCTTTGTTCATCGCACCCTATAGACTATAAAAAACTAATTAGCAAGCTAAGACTGCCTTCTTCTCCACCAAAATATTGTCCTCCTCGAATAATTCTAAAGAAATCTTTAGTATAGTTTCTGAACTATCCAATCCTCACCCTACTTATTCAACCGACACAGACTGTGTGTGACACCCGTAATTCCTTCTTTATCAAGAAGATTAAGATAATAGAGGATAGTATCCCTGCCAGCACCCCCCTTCTAATGTGACATCTAATGAAAATAATAATTCAGTTAAAATTACTGACCTTCCCGCCATCAGCAAGGACACATTTTTGTACCTGCTATCTAAAGTTAAGTCAGGCTCCCCTAAAGGTATATTCCCTTCTAGAATTTTTCAAAAACAGTCTTTTCAGTTTTCCTGAGATAACTATGGGCCCGATTCACAGAACTAACTTAAGACAAAATCCTAAACTTACTACCATTTTGGTATTCACAGAAGGCACTTACTCATTTTGGTATTCACAGAAGGCCCTTACTCATTTTGGTATTCACAGAAGGCACTTACTCATTGATGAGTAAGTGCCTTCTGTGAATACCAAAATGAGTAAGTGTACTTACTCATTTTGGTATTCACAGAAGGCACTTATTCATCAATGAGTAAGTGCCTTCTGTGAATACCAAGATGAGTAAGAGCCTTCTGTGAATATCAAAATTAGTAAATGGCTGTAAGTTTAGGATTTTGTCTTAAGTTAGTTCTGTGAATAGGGCCCTATATCTCTTCTCAATCATTCCGTTAGTCAAGGCATGGTGTCCAACATTTTTGAGGAGGCTGTAGTGGTATTACTCCCCAAAAATTAGATGAGGATCCACTGACCCTGAAAAATTATAAGCCTATCTCTTTGTCACCTTTCTTGGCAAAAGTATTGGAGGCACACATTGCCAGGCACCTCTGCTCCTTTTTAGATTAATCCAACTGTCTGGACCCCCATCAGGCAGGATTCAGGCCAGCTCACTCAACTGAAGCAGTTTTATTGAGGATATGTGGGAAGAGGCTGACAGAGGTAGCACACGCGTGCTAGTCCTTCTAGGTCTGTCTGCGGCTTTTGACACAATTGACCACAAGGTTCTGATCAGCTGTGTTGGAGCGGCAGGCCTTCAGGACTCAGCACTGGCCTGGGTAACATCCTTTTTAAAGGACCGTTAGCAATCTGGTCCTAAGGTCTGACTAACCTGTGATGTCGTTCAGGGATCTTCCCTGTCAACCCATCTTTTTAATTTGTACATTCATCCATTGGTACACTCTCTAAAGGAGAGGCAAGTCAGAGTTTATAATTATGCGGAGAATTTGCAGTTGTTAATCATCATCAATCATTCCCCCGAATATGTGGAAATCTTTCAGAACTCCATGCTGTTCATCCGAGGGTGAATAAATAGCAACCAGCTTAAACTTTACTCTGATAAAAACAAAGATTGTTACCTCTCACAAGAAGTTGGCTCTGTGTATCCCTGTTTCTGGCCCCCTATGATGGGCACCCCCCTCAGCCCAAGAATTCTGTTAGACGATGGTGTCCTTATCAATAGGAATCTGACTTTGAAACCCCAACTGGGAAGGGTCACATCATCCTGTTTTGCACAGCTACACAAAATTAAGAACATTGGCAGATTCCTCATTTTTAATACCTTGGTCCTGGTCATTTTGTCCTTAGTCATCTCCAGGATGGACTATGCTAACTTTCTTTATCTTGGCCTCCCAAAGGCCTTAATTAAAGACTTCAGCTGGTCCAAAATCAGACAGCTCAGCTTATCTTTCAACAGCCTAGATGATGTCATAATACCCCCCATAGAACAACTAACTATTTCAAAAAGGGCTGTAGTGTCTTCAATACCCTTTATGGCAAATTCCTTGCTTTTTTTATCTCCTCAAATAAGAAAATATGCCCCTAATCACAATCTAAGGTCCACTCACTTGAATTTCCTCACATTCCTCTCATTCAAAAAGAAGAGATTAGGGGGCTTCACATTTTATATTTAGCCCCTCTCATATGAAACTCTTTGTTCCCAGAGATCAGATTTACCTCTAATTACATGAGATTTCCGAAGCTGCTGAAAACCTGGCGATTTAGACAAGCCTATGACTAAGCCATCGTATTATTGTGTGCTGTCTTCTGCTGCTAGCACCAAGAAACCTCCACGGTGAACATGCGCTTTAAAAAAAAACATGTAACATAACATAAATTGTTGTTTGACAATACATATCCCCCTTACCTGAGCTTTAAATGCTTCTCACAGAAGCTCAGGGGATGTAACAGAGCCCTCGTTAAGTGAGAAATACGCTAAAATCTCTTCACTTATCTCCTCCTCAAATGCTGTGTCATTGAGCGCCAGTGGAGGAGGGCCCCAAAGTAAGGTGGGTATCTGGAATCAGGTATATTTATGGTGAGTATAGCAGGTGAATGGACAGAATAGGTACATGGGACACGTTCGATACATGTGACCCATCCCCTGGGGTCATGGGTACCCAGCCAATAATCAAGCATAGCCCAGGTGCCATGTGCCATCGAGACATGCTTGCCCTCTTTCAAGTCGGAATGCATTTCACATCAGAGGTCTAATAGGTCATGATTCTCCATAATGTCCCTAAACACTCAAGCTGCATCATGTTGTGTGCAGGTATGTGGGTGGGAACTATCTAGGCATTTGTCTAGTATCAGATTAAAACCACCCCCCAAAGAACTATCCCAGGTGACAACATCTCACAGTGCTCCCACTTCTGTTGTGCAAACACAGTCATCGTGTTAGGCCCATAGGTATTTACTATTCTTAAATGTTGTGTAGCTATGTAGGCGTGAATAATAACATATCTGCCCTGTGAGGTTGAAGGGCACCCCATGGCAAACCAATATGGCTTTCCCCTTTGCGTAGGACCTGCTGAAGCTCAATCATGCTGTGAATGTGGGAGTTTTCTACACCCCAAGATGAATATCCTGAAGCAGTGCTATGTCAATTTTGTGGGAGTCTCAGTACACCTTTAAGGGGTTGCCAACACCACATATATTCCAAGATATTCGATTTTAGAGTTACGCGTTGAAGCTATCAGCCTGGTGGGGGTCTAACGCTTCTGTACAGTGTGATGTATGGCCGCCATAAACTGACCATTAACCTGTACGTTTGTGGGATCATAGTCATCATGTTGTAATGTGCAATTTCATGTGTCCATTTCTCCCCCTTCCACACTAGCCACCCCTAACTGCCAGTGAAGAATTCCCACTGTAAACAATAATTCATCCACAATACATGGCTATGGGTACCAATGGATTAGGGGTACTGGCTAATTGCAACTCCTGATTACACGGGGTGCTCGACAGGCATATAGGTGGGCATCTCAGCCATGTGAATTTGGAGGGTTCACCTGGTGGTGTATGCAACGTGTGAAAAGGAAAGAAAGCATCAGGGATGTCTCGATTCAACTTTGGAAAGTTTAGTGCGCTGCTCCAATGGGGGAGTCTCCAGTCATAAGCACCACTGTAGAATTTCAAGAAGGGGGAAAGAGGAACATAAAGCATTCAGTGCGGCTGGTATTTGCCACCCATAGGTATCCTCAGCAGCCATCTTTATTCCACGTCACTAAGTTCCATTTCACGGGGCTCTGGTCGCCCGCTGCCAGCAGCGAGCCTCCCCTCCTTGATTTTACTCAGGAAGCATGAAGCAGCTCGTGAATCGGAGAAAAAGTATGATTTGTTTTCAGATGTGACCTTGACATGTGCTGGATATAACCTTACATATGGGATGCTTTCCTTTCATTGTTTGCATTTGATTGGTAGGTAGATTCACCTGGCCTCTTGTACTCTTTGGGTAAAGCCTGAATAGATAGAGATCGTGGTGCCCCTGTGGATGACAGGCTATTGTTCCTGGGACAGCCGCAGGACTGTGTCTCGATCCCAGAAGTTGAAAAGGCGGGCTATAATGGGTCATGATTGGGGAGTTTCAGGAGGCGGTTGAGGCCCCAGTGAGCGGTGAGTCCTGTCCACAGTAAAAAGTGAGGAAAAAATATCATCACCATACAGTTATTTGAGGACGTCTTGAACAAAGTTGTCCATGTTGCCAGGGTTCGTAAATTCAGGAACTCCCACCAACCGCAGGTTATTCCACCTAGAACAGCCGTTGAGGTCTGCATTTTTTGCCTGGATAAGATGGACCTTTTGCATATTCAGTAGCTTCACAGTTAAGCCGTTTGTGATGTCTTCTATGGCGGAGAAGTGTGATTCATCAACAGCGATGCGTTTGTCTTGTTTCGATAAGGCAGATGCCATTGTGTCAACTCTGCATTAGGATATCAATTTTGCTGTTGATGGAGGTCAAGCTCTGTTGCTTTTGGAGCAGGAGGGGTTGAAGGTTTGGCTTGACCAGCTCGGAGGCTGCTTCTGCCCTATAGGCAGACATCATCCTGGACACTTTTTTGCTTCAAACCTCAACTTTGCCTGCCTATGCTCTACATGTCCAATTGCAAGGGTTGAGTGTTGTACTGCAGGGGATTTGGTCACAGGTGTTGTCGCCGGCATCAGAGCATACTATCCTGACCACTGTCACCCTCCAACAGGCATGCCAATAGCCAGCCATGGCCCCCACTCAAGAGCACGTGGTCAACTGAATACCTTCAGGTAAGCCCCCATCAGAATCCACTGGGCAGGGGCTCAGTCGTAGTCCTCAACGCCAAGTTATTGCCATCTCCACTGCCGAGGTCCTCCATCCTAGTTCATGGCATCAGAATCTCAGCCAGTTTCAAGGCTATTCTTACAGCAGTTTAGGTCTGTCCGTAGGAGGATCCCTATTTTAGCAAGAGGGGACTCTTTCAGGAGCTATTCCCTGGGTGCCGTCTCCTGTGCCAGTCCACCACTGCCATACACAACATATCCTTCTACATCTATTTGTGGCTAGTGTCATAGTCGATAATGGCAAAGATCCTAAACACTAATATACAGCGTCAGACCTTTTAGGATCATTCTCTGGCCATTTTTGTCATTGAAAATTGTGTTCCATCCCACATTTTATAAGCTGGAGATTGAAAGGAATGGAGCTGTGGTATTCAGTGTAATGCACAGAAGTCAGGGCTGCCGTAATAGTGTGTTGCAAGTTATACAAGCAATTGATCTCAGAAACCGACACTATATGGATCAAAGCATAAATTATGGGGCATTTGTATATCAAAGAAATCAGGCATCTTTAATTCACTTCATATCCATTTGGAATGGTTAGAGAACAACCTAGAGGAGCTTAAGAGTGAATATGCTGCTACTAAAACTAAATCTATGCTCGTAAAGTTTCAGGCACCATTTAAAGAATTCCATGAGGTAGTGGACAGTAAGGTTTCCGATCTGCTTAGAATGCACATGCCCAACTCTTTGGGGATGGGGCAGACCGAGAAATATACTAGCACGAGTGAATAAACATCTCTCAACAACACCCAGATCTCATGCATACACACAGGCAATAGTACAATTACTTATGAACATATAGACACCTTTAAACAGTATTACAAACATCTCTGTGTAATTGGAATACAATGCCCACCAGGTAACATATAGAACTAGCTTTGATTGAAGGTGAAATGAGAGAATAATTAAATTCCCCATTGACTTTGGAAAATGTGAAAAATGCGATTGCGAGCATTCCCAATTGTAAGGTCCCATCGAGACGGTCTACCTACTGAAATCTATGAGGTAGTCACAGGCATTTTGGCTGCTAGATAATTAGATCTTTGCAGCACCAGTACTGCTGAAAGGACGCCAAATCACCATACTGGTAAAGCCAAGAATATACAATGCTCTTCATATAGACCATTATCCTTATTAATGACAATAAAATATTTGCTAATCTGGCACAGCAGTTGCAGCAACTAAAGCAACTTGTACTACTGGAACAGGCAACTGTGATACCCCAAAGATTGAATGCCCTCAATCTCTGCCTCTTAATGCCTATACTACACTAAGTAAACTCACAACTCCCGAAAGCAGCAATATTTTTAGATGCCAAAAAAGTGTTTGATGCTTTGGATTGGCAATTTATGATTCAGGTGCTCTGCCCCATGGCACTGGGTGCTTATTTCCAGCATTTATAGCCCTACTTTACATAAATCCACTACCAAGAGCCAAAGTTAATAATCTACATTTATAGTTAATATCTTTTTGCAGGGGCACACACAAAGGCTACTCACTATCACTTCTAATTTTTGCACTTGCGGGCGAGATGTTTGCCTGCTTCCTCCGAAATTTTGACTCAAAATGTGGACTGCATGCAGGGGCTAAACCTCTAGTAATATCCATGCTGATGATGTACTGTTGTATATTCAGAAGCCTGAAGAGAACCTACCTCCTGTTATTAGTGAAGTCATAAGATATGAAGGCTACTCAGGTTAAAAAATCATTTAGGACAAGTCTGATATGTTCCTGCTACCGAATGTCACCATCTCAGTTGTAGCAGATTAAAACTTAAAATGAAGCACACGTGGAGTAAAGTATCTAGGAATGTATATCACAAAAGATACAACTGAGTTAATTAAGTGTAATAATTTTTCCAAAAAGTGCTCATCAAGTGCACCTTCCCAGGGAGAGCAAGGTGGATCTGGAAAACCCTTCCAACTCATTAAGGACTTGCTTCCTCAGTGCAGCTCTTCAAAGCCAAGCAAAGTCAAACTACAGAATCGCCTATTACACCTTCCCTAATATTTCTCTGCACTCTAGCCATGGGGGTGGGCCATGGCAGACTGGCACTGGAGATGCTCACCCAGGGCATAGCTGCTACAAGATTCCCCTCTCGCTGAAATAGGAAACCCATGCTGATAGCCCTGAAACTGCTGCAGGACTGGCCTTGAGCCTGGCTGTGACTCCTCCATTGTGGTAATTGGCTGAGGGAAATCGAGACTCTCTGTGGACTTCAAGGGCAGATGTGCTGATGCCAATTGGGTCCACTTGGTCAGGGGTAGAGGCAGGGCGGGCCTGCAACTGCGCAGTGCTGTGTTGAGCAGCTAAAAAGAAGCTGCAGTGGGGGTGGAGCCATGAAGATATTTGCAGGTCTAGCTGGGCTGCCGAACGACCTGAAGTGAGATTGCTGTCACAGGCTCCAGACTGCTCGTGCCGCCCAACATTGGACTAAGATTCAATCCATCGTGCATCAGCAGTTCAAGCTCGACTGTTCTCATTGGAGCAGGGTCAAGCTCATTTGCATAGGCTGTGTTCAAACTATGGTCTCCTGGTGGGCCAAAAATGATAACTTGGGATGTGGCCTGTGTGATCGCCAGTCACTGAAATTAATTCAAGCATTCCATCTGTCTCTTTATTTTTTGATGCCCTAAGTGTGACGGGTATGTCCATCCGTGGGTCACATGTTCACTGTGCCACTGGAATCAAGTAATATCAAACTAATGAGTCCATAATAAGAGCAAAAACGGTCCTAGTTTGTTTGTGTTTTGGTTCAGCCTGGCCTGCAGTTTGTGCAGGACTGTTCCCATTGGAGATGATTTGCATTTGGCTGGGTCCAAATTGATGTGACATGGTGGGCCAAAAAATGATGGATCAGGATGTGGACCAATGATTGCCAGTGGCTGATATCAATTCAAGCATTCCATCCATCACTTTGTTTAATTATGCCCCGGTTTCTTAGTTTTAGTCACTATATAAATCAGGCTTCTACAATGAGTAGCTCACGGGCTACTGGGTCCTCTCCACCTACTTGTAAGCTCTCCTGTGTGCAGCCCAGCCTACTAAATTAGAAGCTTTTGCTTAACTGAATTAATATATATGTATACCAAATTTGAAAAACATGTATTGGAGATGAATATGAGTGTATTCTCAGAGCTCATAAGATGATGTGTGGAGAAGATGGGTGAATTTTCAAAATATATTTAAAGCAGCTATGTGATTGGCAAATCAGGCAACATTCGTGAGACTATGGGACTTACTACAAGTTTGGCAGTCCTTCTGCGGTACCACCACAGAGCTGTCTACAGGCCAAAGCTGTAGTGCGCCTGCCTGCCAGATTACGATTGTAATCTATGGAGGGCAGGCGATGCGGCGGCTGTCTCACAGCAGTGGGCTGCTAGACTCATAGTCCGCCGCTGGGACAGCACCTGCAGCACATTCCTGCATGGTGCATGCATGCCACACCATCTAGGAACATGGATGCAAATCCAGGGGGCACAACATGTGTCCTCCTTCATGCACCCTCAGGCCCAGAAGCTGCACCGTGGCCCTGTTAGGACCCCCTTGGCTGCCTCTCTTCCACCCTTTCCATGGCGGGCTCACTCCCATAAAAAGGGCAGTGGACGGGCAACTCGGAATATGCTCAGCTGTTCTGCAGCAGCACCAACAGCATATTTTTGCTCCTGACTGGTGCGTGACTGCAGCGAGATCCTGGTCCAGTGCCGGTCTGACCACCACACTCCTAATACTGCGTCTGGCCCTCAGTGTGGCGGTAATCGGACTGCCACCGCAAGTACAGCGGTTCAATGGGCCGCCGTAATCGTAATAAGGCCCCTTATTATTATTGCTCTTATTGCCTTGGTGCAGGGGCAATGCAGATATGACTGTTGTGCACTACTCACATAGAGGCATGCCACATTGACAAAGCCTTTTTCACATTAGTGAAGTCAACCAATCCTGATTAACTGAGGTGATATTGCACATGGTAGCCGCTAACCTAATCTTGT
This sequence comes from Triturus cristatus, assembly GCF_964204655.1. Classification (NCBI taxonomy): domain Eukaryota; kingdom Metazoa; phylum Chordata; class Amphibia; order Caudata; family Salamandridae; genus Triturus; species Triturus cristatus. The sequence goes on from NC_140589.1 coordinate 754,320,060, forward strand.
CTGATATAGTCACTATTACAACTTGAATAATATTAGTAGCTCGGGATGCTTTTCAGTGTAAGAGGAAACATATTTCCCAACATGGGAAATACGTTTTTTTTTTCCTTTTTGTAGCAAGGAATTAAGTCTATTCCAAATGGATTTGTGTTTAGGAGTTTTAAAATGGAGGTTTATTGCTTTATAAGAATCACATAGGAAGCACATCCATGCCCACTCAGTATGATAGAGTATTTGCTGATTTCTGCTTTAAAGGTCTAGTCTTGGTAGTGGGCCCAAGGAGCAAATGTAGTTATATAAGATCAGATTTAACCATCTTGGGTAATTCTGATTTTGCTTGGATATTTGAGTAGAAGGTTATGATTGTATTAAGTATTTTTATGAATGTATTGGGAAGATAGCAAACTTTTATAGTTTAGAAGGGGTTCTTATTTAGAGGAATTCTGGGCTTTTTATCTTTTCATTTGAACACTGAGATCAATTGAGCAAAGTTGATAATTAAATTTGCAGCATACCAACAAGGTCATTTACAATTGGAGTGATCATCTTTTTAATGGTTTCCGTTCTGCCAAACAGGGCCGGACTGGCTGTAGCAGGTATTGGGCATTTCCCTGGGAGGCTGGAAGAGTGGGGACCAGTTTTGTAGCGGTCTGTTTTGTTACTGGGGGTTGGTTTTGCAGTGGTGCTGAAACAGTTCCAAAAACAGTAGTGCCTCACACTTGTGTCCCCTTCGCTCCCAGGGGCTTGACCGACAAATTTGCCAGGCTGCTTTGGGTTTCTAGTCCGGCCCTGCTGCCTAACCATTTCTTTGTATCTAGGAGACTTTCTATGGGTGATTCATGGGCGTTCCCGTGCATTCACCCATGGATTTTGCACCAAATGCATAACTACAAAAAAAGTGTGTTTGCCCAGGGAGAGAGCAGAACTTTGCCTCTGCTTTTTGAATATGAGGTAGTTCTGCTCTGTACATTTGATGCAACTTTACTTGCTGCCCTGCATTGCATCAACAGTAAATTTGGCCCTAGGTGCGGGTTCACGTCCAGTGCAACTCTGAATCGGACAGGGAAATATTACCCCCTCGCCCACGACAATACCCAACCATCCCCATGTGCCCGACTTGTGGACGAGGCCATAGAAGGGAAAGAGAGGAGTGTAAAGCCGGGATACTTTCACAAACTAACACTCCAAATTGAAACATTTGTATATGCTCTCAGTTTACCACAGCTTCAAATGGTCTGGAAGGTAATTTTTGTTTCTGTTTCTGTAGGTAGATGTGTCCAGTGGTTGAGCAGGATTAAGTCTACGGCATTCTTCGGCCACTGAATCACAAATCCCAAGTGAGAGACCAGATATTGCAAGAGAAAGGAAGGAGCCATCTTGTCACGTTATAGCTGCTGTATTTCAAGTAGCAACAGACAATGCTCTCTGCGCTGTCAGTGCAGCTTTTGTTCACCTTAACAAATAGTAGCAATAAAACAACCAGGAAATTAGCTTCGGTCCAACACTAATGAAATTCCGATAAAAAGAGTTGTCAACATGCCTCATGCCCTAATAGCGTTCCCTCAAGCAGCGCACATCAGTGAGCTGGGTGCCTTTCCCCTGCAGTGCCAGAAAATACACAATTCTGTTTTTGAAGTTTAGGAGGCAGATTTGTGCATTCAGAAAAGCATAATAGCACCCTTTATAATGAGCATAAAGTACGGTGAACCAGATGGATCACTGATTTTGGGGCCTAGAATTTGAGAAAATAGGGGCATATTATCAAGGGCCATTTCGCCGCTTTTTTGGCTTTAAAAGCCAAAAAAAGAGGCGAAAATGACATCGCCCTATCTACACGGGGATGCTAACATGCATTAGCGCATGTTAGCACCCGTTTTCCCGACGCCTCGCTGTGCATCTCTAATGAGAAGCAAAGTGGGCGTCACTGGGCAGTACTCCTGATGTACACATCGCGATATTTACAAGGAGGCCCACGCATTTTTACAGACGTTATTTTTGGGCGAAAACCGCGGTTTTCGCCAAAAAATAACGTCTGCAAAACAGCTGACTTAGGTATACTTACCATTGGGGGTGGATTATGCTGATACGACCACAGGGTCGTATCAGCAAGGTTATCACCGTTTTCCATGGAACATCGCTGAAAAACCAGCGATGTTCTATGGAGAACACCGCTATCGCTGGAAAATTATCGCCATTGCGCTATGCGTTGTTGATACAGCGATAGCATGGCGATAATTGCCAGCGATAGCCAGCGATAAATAATTTATCGCTAAGAGCGGCCAGCGATAATTATCGCTACCGCTTGATAATATGCCCCGTAGGTAATCTGTATTGTCAGTAAACATTTGGGGGCATATTATCAAGAACGGCGTTAAAATTATCGCCACTCTTGATATTATGCCCCACAGACATTTCCTGGTTTCTCCATTACTTTACCAGTTTTACTCACAAAATCAAGTTGTGCCACTAAAATACTGCTTATTTGACACCCTTTTACAGTTGTTCTATACGAGGACACTGGACTAACTTGGCCAGCCTTCACCTTCTCACACCCTTCTAGCTAGTTTCTTTCTTTTTTCTATTCCACTTTCTTTCTCTATTCATGAGTTATTATTAGGCAATGGGATAAAGCCATGTGGTGCAAGGAGGCAACAATATAGAAAGTCAACTAAAATAATTAATAAAGTTACACTAAATCTTATAAAGCATATTAGAAAAGCAATTCAGATACCAAATAAAGCATGATCTATTCATGAATAAGTATATACCTACCAGTTGGCATTGTACTATGTGTGGCACCTCACCACATCAAGCTTGAGAACCAGTGACTCAGGCTTGGACAGCAAAATATGAAATTAGATGTCCCAGATTGCAATGTTTTGTATGTCACTGTTTAAATAGAACTTATTAAAATAAATATTCTTTTATAGAGGGATGGTGATTAATAAATATATGAACATTATTTAAAAAAAACATTGCTTTAAAAGTTCCCTACAAGTGTTAAGAATGTGCTGAACAGTGGGATTTGGTTATTAATAAATATATGAACATCATTTAAAAAAACATTGCTTTAAAAATGCCCTACAAGTTCGGAGAATGTGCTGAACAGTGGGATTTCTTCAAACATGTTAACATTTGGAGCTCACATTCACAAGACTCAGAAGTCTTTTGGCTGCCTGAGAGGAAATATAGAAAAATAGTTGTAGGAGAAGCCAAAAGTCTGAGAGGTAAAGGAAACTACTCTGTAGAGGAAGTATGACACCGAGCAGCAATATTACCACCAACTGCCCCACACACATATATATGCTTCTTTTGGGCAATGGATATTCCAACCATAATATTAGTTTGTGTAAGATCATCTAAGGATCTTACAGTGATGAGGAAGGCTACTGACACATTGTGGCCTAATTCTTTTGCTGAAATATGCCTCTTTGAGGTTGCAAGAATAATTAACATTCTGTGACATTTCCGCATATATTTCTTTAACTTTATCTGTGGCAATCTGAATTAAATATAGTTTTGGATGCTCCTTCAGGTCATTTTAACTGTTGCTATATGCAGGATTCCTCATTATCCACTATGTAATATGTAAGAGCTCTCAATAGTGCTTGATTTGATCCAGGCAAAATACAGTCATGGTTGTGGATATGATCCTATGGATTATCATACCACAATTTGTGGGTGAGTCTTCTACGTCCAATATAGGGATTGTCTTATCAGTTAACTGAACACTCTGGTCCGATGCACTTTCAATAATTGGGCTCAGTTCTATCTGTTGTGCTTTATAGACATATTATTTATTTTCAGGGTTAAGGACCTTTTTATATATACCCCATGTGGGTGCTGTCGACCACCTCTCACTAATTAAAGGTTTATTCCCCATAACTGGGGTGCTTTGCCTTCATGAATCTAGGATATGAAAAAATGATGTATGTTGTGTGTATTTGTATTTTTGGTGAATCAAATGTGAATGTTGGAGTCCACTTGGCACTACAAAAGACGATGGTCTCCACTGTGAAAGGCTTGTGCTGACTTTCTGGACATGCCAGCCTTCATGTGCACATCTGCTGTTTCCTAATTGAATCAGGGGCTACCTGGAGGATGGACAATATAGCCAAACCATTTCATATGTTGTATTCCAGTTTTCCCTGCTCGGGCTAGCTTCACCACTTTCCTACTTCCTGTGCCATTGTCATTGCTAGAAATGGGATTTCTGGTTGGCTAGGGCTTGCGCCTAAGCAGGGCAGAAACCACCACTCTAGTCATGACAAAGGAGTTAAACGCTGAAGATAACCCCTGCCCACCCCTTGGTAGCGTGGCACGAGCAGTCAGGCTTATCCCAGAGGCAATGTGTAAAGCGTTTGCGCAACACACAAGCACAGCAGCAACACACTAGGCACACTACAAAAGAGACTCAACACAAGGTTATATAAAAAAACCTTTGTATTATCATAAACACATTAGAAACATAATCACACATATACACTGTGCCAACTGGCACTGGGCAATATTCACAGGGGATTATATACAGGACCAGGCCAATCGGACCACGGTCAGAACCATCGGAAAGTAGGTAATAAACATAAAACACAACCAGTAACTACTGGTACAATAATGACCTCAGGATCATCACATTAGGCAAAAATCACATTAGACCCAAACCTCATTAGCATAAACATATTACGCATTAGGCCTCACCAGCATAAACACGTTATGCCTAAACCTCCTAAACATAAACACATTATGTCATAGGCATCACATTAGGGCCTTGCGCACTACCACAGAAAACTGACCCCCATGCCAACGGGCCTTCTCTAGGGCTCCAATGCCCTATGTCCAGAATTTCAGGGCTTGGGTGCCAATGCAGCAAACTACAAAGTGCGCAATTGTGCTGGCACCACTGTGCCTCCTGGGTCCCCACTGGGACTCCTCCAAAGGGATCTGGCCTAAACGATGCAGCTGTCGCTAATGGCAGTGTAGCTGTAAGGAATAAAGTGGGCATTGGCACTTCTGTACACATAGGAGCCCCACTCTGGAACTCTGCAGTAAAAAGATGACCAACGTTGCAGCTGCCCGCTTCTGTGGTGCAGCTGTGTGAATAAGGCCAACGGAGCACTGGTCAAGTTGGAGCCCCTCTCCAGGACTCTGAAATTAGAAATGCCCTAAATGTTGCAGCGGCCCGCATCTGCAGCGCCGCTGTGGAAATAGACACACACGGTCACTTCTGGTGCCATTCCTGGCACCCTCGATACCTCCAAGAGCCCCCAGCTCACCGATACTCTTTGGGTTGCAGTCACCGGGGCCCGCAAGGCTCCTGTCTTCTCCCCCGGCACCTCCTTCTCTGGGCTGCAGGCTCCTCACTGCGGCGTCGGCTCCTGCCTGCAGGTCGGCTTCTGCTGGTTGCCAGACGGCAGGGCGGGCTCCCGCCTGACGGTCGATGTGCCGGGTCTCTCCTTCCTGCACGGGGCTCTCTCTGCTCACGGGAGCCCCGCTCGCCGCAGCACTTCCGGATACGGCCCCACCCACATCCAGGCAACTTGCCTATCTTCCGGGTCACCGTGGGCAGCAGGCGGCTCTTAGGGTTCTTTGGGGGCATGGACCGGCAGGGTGGGCACCTGCTTGGGTTCTTTTTAAAGTGCAATTACGCGCAGTTGGCACCCACGAAGGATGGCAATATGGGGTAGGCTCCCATTCCAGATTACGTCAATTGCGGGGTGGGCACACGCTATGGGTATAAAAAAAGGCAAAGATGCGGGGTGGGCACCCGCTCGCTGTACACAAATGCGGGGTGGGCACCCACTCCGTTGGGCAGAAATGTGGGGGAATCCCCACGTCGGGATTTCCCCTAAATGCAAGGAAGCTCCGCGCTGCGAAACCCCAGCCCTCTCCTCTTTGGCAAATTCAAATATAAGCGCTCACGGGGCGCTAGCAAGCAGGCAGGCTAAAGAGTCCTTGGTGCTGGGGAGACCTCAGCACAGTGCAGCCAGGCAGGCTAGCATGCAGGGACCCCCAGGAGACAGCAGCTGGGTCCGCTGCGGTTCCTCCTGGCAGATGGTCCCCTCCAAGTAAGCACAAGCACAGAACAAATCTCATGGGGTCACAGCCCCACATTTATACCACATTTTCCTTTGTCTGTAGTACAGGCCATGGGGGAACCATATGCAACTGGTTCAGGGGGGATTTGGAGCGCTTTGTTTTCCAAGCTCCTCTTCCCCTTTGTCAGGTGGGGGCTAGGTGATCAGGCTCACCACAGGGGGCGGAGTAAGCATTGTACAGGCTGGGCACAGTCCTATTCAGAGTCAGGGGATTACTCCTCCCACTACTCCCAACGCAGATGTCCCATTCAGCCTAGTGCTGACTCACCCTGCCCCTCCTGGAGCCACACACACCTCCCAGCCCCTGTCACTCAAAAGCCAAACATGCAATTCACATCAGGCAGGCAGACACATAACACACAGAAATGCCAACTTCTAAAAGTGGCATTTCTAAAATAGTTATAATAAATCTGCACACACCATTGCGCAGCGTTTATTATCACTATTCCAGATATACCAAATTTGACCACACTGCACCTCTTATATCAGGAATTACTACTGAAACACTTATCAGGGAATCCCCAATGCATTCCTATAGGAGGGCAGCCCCACAGTAGTGAGAAACCAAAATGGATGTTTGTCACTACCAGGACATGTCAGACCCTTAAGGTACATGTCCTATTTTTCACCTACAATGCACGCTGCCCATAGGGCTAGCTAGGGCCTACCTTAGGGGTGACTGACAGGTAGTAAAAGGAGGGTCACAGACATGGCACACACTTTAGGTGCCACGTCACAGCGGCAATAACACTGCGCGCACAGGCCCTGCAATGGCAAAGGCCTGAGATAGGTTTGCAAGGTTACTTTGGTGGGTGCAATCAGCGCTGCAAGCCCACCAGTAGCATTTAATTTACCAGCCCTGGGTATATGAGATACCACTTTACAAGGGACTGACAGGTAAATTAAATTGGCCAAACAGGTGTAGACCAATCTTACCACATGTAACACAGAGAGCACACGTGCTTTAAACTGGACAGCGGTGCTAAAATGCCCAGAGTCCTAGAACCACCAACACCATGTCAGAAAAAAGACTAGGAGAAAGGCAAAAAGTTTAGGGATGACTCTGCAAAAAGGGCCAAGTCCAACAGTCATCTCCCAGACAGGGACAATGAATAGAACCAATCAAGATTGGTACCTGTGTGGACAGTAGTGCGGGAAGTCTGTGTAGCTGGCTTGCAACAGCAAAAGAAAATGTACGGATGAATGGAGGAGCCTTTGGACCATGGCATCTTTCTTGATTGAAGATGAAACTAAGTGCCACCTCTTCAGCGAATACTGCTCTACAGCTGTTGATGGGATACCGAGGAGGCTTGTAAATCCCTATAAAGGGCGCAATTCCGATGTCGTTAAGAAAGCCTTCCGGACGACTCGGCTCTGGAGGGCTTTCCAAATGGATCCAAAGACTCTGAGTGAGCGATTTCAATGTGTATGGACAACTCCGTACACGACTCGCTCAGAGTCCCATTGACTTTAAAGATAGTCTGTGTTCAGAATGTGAACACAGACTCCCATTAGTAAAAAAGGGGGGGTCAGGGAAAATCGTGCACCCTGTGGCGGGCACCCCATGGTGCCTGCCATACTGTGTTGGTGTGAAGGGGGGGTCCCTTGGTACCCCCACGAGTACCATCCAGAGGCCTCCAGTTGTAGAGGGTCCTGCTACAGACCCCCAAAATACAACTATGACAGCAGTTTCGTGTCAGACACTGTGACTCCAGGTGGCTGTCGGAATTGTGCAATGTAATCGCTCATTCGAAATACAATGCTAATTTGGTGTCCGAATCGGAATCCGGATGACGGCGCGTTACCGAACGACATTGGGAAACCGAGTCGTACAGCCCGGACGCATTGAGAGCATTGTAATCGCTTGGTTGGAAATTCACCCGATTCGTTCGGAAACATAGCTTCTGATGCCGACTCGTAGAGTCCCGATGCTGTTAGGAGCTTTTCCTGACAACATCCGAATCGGGCCCAAAGTAGGAAGTCAAGAGACAGGATAAGAACCCCAGCTTAGTTGCAGTTATGGGTGTTGGTAAATTAATACTCACCCATTAACCAGCAACTGTCACCAACAGAACCCTGTTGTGTAATGGAACTCTGAACTAAAATTTAATATGCTGGGTCCTATTGGATTCAATTACTAGACAACTGATCACAGGGAAATACCATCTAAAGAATAACCAAGAGCATCCAAAAAAAGGTTCATGAAGGGCAGGCTCTTGCTTTATTTGATTAGTGGGTTATTGGACTTTGTTTATTTACATTCCTGCAGACAATCCTTGTTCTCAAATCACTCCCATTGATTGAGAAGTTAAGACCTATTAAATCAATGGTTTCTGAATTGTTTCACATTGTGTGGCACCTCTGTCTTATTTACACAAAAGCAACTGGAATATTCAAAAAAAGGGTAAGGAAGAAAATGGATCCTATCAGGAGAACAAAGTTCCTTTCCTATACCTCTTGGGTATTCAAACCTATTGGATTAGATGCCTCACTCACTTTATCGTGACATGCTTCATCATCGGTGCCTATCCACACCCTGGTAGGATGTTACCACCAGGGCGGACTCTACCAAAGATAGAATGGGAGTTCTTAGATTAAATTAAACTTGATGAGCAAGGATCCAGAAGAAAGGTATAGAGATAAAAAAATACCTACAGGTATACCCAAAGGATTCCTTTATTCATAGGGTACATGGGGTATGGATTTTTATAGAATGTACTTGTTCAATTAAACTTTCTGTATTGGTACCAGCATGTTTCGGCCTGCACTGTGAGCCCGTTTAGTTCTGGGGCCTTCGTCAGGGCTTATTGAATGTATCACAGCCTTTCTGCGCATGCATACCATGCACGTACATGGGGTCTAAGGCCCTCACTTGTTTTCTGTCCATGAGGATTTCCTACGAGACAAAAAGGATTCATGGCGAGGTTAAAGGTGGACCTAAAACATTATGAATTGAGTGAAAACTGTGCCCCTTGTTTACATTTTGTAAGGACGTGTTATTGAGACCAATGTTTCTTTGTTTCTGAAAAGGGGGCACCTCCCTTAGATAGAAAAAGTGATGATGGTTTTTACATGTAACTTGATAGTACGGGTTCCGTGTAGGGTTTTGAGTGTACAGGAAAATTGGCGCCCTGCCTGGTAGCGGTAAGTCAGAGTAATTAGAAATTAAGGAGGATACGGTGCCACTAGGTCAGAGGAAACCCCAATAACCCCTGAAGGGAGTAGCAAGGGCCCACTCAGTAAATACAACAAGAGTCCTAGGCACACGTTTTAGAATAAATATATACAAGCGTTTTTCTTTTCAAAGCAACATGATATTACAGTATGGAAAGGAAATAATGTCGACACAGTTTTTTATGTTCTTTCCAAGTTGAAATGTATTTGAAAACATCAAAGAGAAAACCAGCCGACACGTGTTTCGTCAAGCGGGTGGTACACCCGTGACTCTTCAGGGCTGGGGATAAACACATAACACAGTACAAAACGAGTTCAAAAATAAAATTGGAAAGCATGATGCATAACACAGAGGTGAAAATGCGTGAAAACACCTCCTATAAGTGGAAACCCTATGGAAAAGTGGAAAGAGCATGAGGAACCAATGCGTAAGTGAAACGACATATTGTGAAGCGCAAAACCATAATGTGTGCAGTGCATGAGATCTAGGACAACAAAACAAATTACTACGAAAGTCTCAAAAGTCGCCAAAATTGTTGAGTCAAGATCGCAACATGACATTATTTAGAGCATAACGAGAAAGCACAAGTGTAAACTGAAAATTGTACAACTTATAATCAGTGAGGAAAATGGGCAAAGATAGAAATGGGCGGATGACCATTAGAATAGGCTTCCATTTAAACGAAAAATGTCCTGCAGTCTAGCTCTAATTCACAAAATGGAACATACTATGCAAATACAGTTTGGTTATCGGGAACACTATGCAAATTACTTATAAAGGATCGCATATGTAATCTCAAAATTGTACAACCAACTAGAAAAAGAATACGTAATGTGGGAAGAGGGAGACAAAACATGCATCCGAACAGGTAGCTGCCGATAAAAGTGGAAGGAATGGAAGAAAAGCGAGGTGGTTGCAAACATACCTGAATGTGGAACAAGGATGAAAGGGTCTAGAAAGAGAAAAACAGGAGGGAGTCAGAAGTCGGAGGGCATTGAAAAGGAAGTTAAACAAAATAAATATAAAGAACGGGCAGTGGAAAGGACTCACCATGAGGCCGGTGATAATTCCAACCCGGCCTAATCGGGTTCAAAGTAAAGGATAGAAGCCAATGGTGGCTTGTTGAAAATGTGAGCCACGGGATGACGGGCGGGTTCAGCTATCAACCGTGAAGTCTGATCGTACGGGGTTGAGACAAAAAGGGGAAAAAGGGGGGAAAAGAATTAACACAAGAGCGGCAAACTGAATCTAAAGTGGGCCGTTGCCGAGGGTATGAGGAGAGCGATTACCTGAAAGCTCCAGGGTCTGAGGAAAACGATGTTCACTCAACGTAAATGAGGTAGAAAGCCGGACACGGCACACTGTATATGGCAGTGCATGGCAGGAAAACGTATCAGAAGAATGGAGAACTAGAACGCTAACCCAGAAATGGGTTTAGCGGAAGTGTAAGTGGACGAAGTGAGTCTCGGGTGCATGGCAGGAGAGCGTGCCCAGGGTACGGGGAGCTAAAACGCTAACCCGGATATGGGTTTGGCGAACGTGTGTGGGGGAGTGGATGCCAATACGGGGAGAGGAGTAAAAATTATTTATAAAAAACAGGAAGTGTGTATACACCCTCCCCAAGATCCACAAACAGGCAGCTTTCACTCCTGGTCGGCCTATCATATCAGGCGTAGGGGGACCCACGGAGAGACTTTCCCAATATGTTGACCTTTTTCTGAACCCCATGGTACAAAACCTCCCTTCCTACATACAGGACACCAAACACATCTTGAGTATTTTGACCGACTTACAGTGGCAACCAGGCTTGGTTATGGCCACTTTGGACGTTGTGTCCTTATACACCTCCATTAAACCTGACTTAGGCCTACAGGCAGTGACCAAAGTCCTACATAACAGACCTCCCACCCTTTGGCAGCATACCAACATGTTGATTTCTATGATGGATATCATCCTCAACAACAATGTCTTCATGTATGAGAATCAGTGGTACAGACAGACCAAGGGAGTGGCCATGGGCTCCAAATTCTCACCATCATTTGCTAATCTATACATGGGCTCACTCGAGTCCGAATGGATTTGGGGAAAGAAGGGGGCACAATGGACTGACTCCATCATTTACTGGGGGAGGTATATTGATGATTGCCTCCTTCTTTGATCTGGCACCCAAGATAAACTAAAAGAATTCTGTGACTACCTTAACAACAACGACATGGACATGAGATTCACTTGTGAATCAAGTACCACCAGGGTCACCTTCCTTGACATCGAACTATATACCAAAGACAACAGCCTACACAGCCGTCTCTACCGCAAAGAAACCTCATGTAACGCAGTATTGCACGCCGAGAGCTCGCACCCACTTCATCAAACTGAGAACATCCGATATGGAGAATTCCTTCGGGCCAGACACAATTGCAGTGAAGACTCTGAATTTCACAAATGTATCAAAGACATGGAAATGAGATTCTCCAGTAGGGGCTACAAACCTCACATCTTACATAGAGCAGCTAAGAGAATTGAGAAAGTAGATCGGGATTACACACTCATGAAGAAAGAACATCAGAAACACAAGACACAACCGGTGAGGTTGATCATGGATTCAATGACATGAGCTTTTTTATGAAAAAAAGTCTCAATAAACATTGGAATGTACTTTTAGCAGACAAAACTTTGAAAGATGCTATCAGCCCTAGACCTCAAATAACATACAGGAGAGGAAGAAATTTGAAGAATCAATTGAGTCCTACAGTACCGCGTGTCATTAGAACTACGACATGGCTCATGCCTCACTCCAAAGGCTTTTTCAAGTGTGGCTGTTGTGGAGTCTGCAAATGGGCATGCCATGGGACCAGGAGTTTCTGTGGCTTCAACAGACACAAATACGTCATCAATCAAAACATCACGTGCAACACTAAATATGTGACATATGTCCTCGAGTGCACATGCAAAAGCCAGTATGTGGGCAGCACCATTCGACGCCTAAAAGAACGCATCAGTGAACATGCTAGGGCCATTCACCAACAAGACACAATTTTTTGGGATAGATGTCACTGAGGCAAACGTAAGAGGAGGCAATCGTGAGCTTAGACTCAGACGGCAAGAAGCCACCTGGATTATGCGTCTCCAATCTGTCAAACACAGCCAAAATTCCGAACTCCAATACTTCCTGGGCACTTAATCCCTTATTGCTTTGAATCCATACTTCTTTCTGTGATATTTTGCTTGTAACCTTTAAACTGTTTTCATGTCTTTTTCGTCCCTTTTTTATACACTGTTATAGCATTCCTAGCTTCCTTTTGATTGATAGTAATTTCTGTGTCAGGACTTTCCTGTAATTATTTTTTCAGAGTTACCTACATACAATTATTATATTCCTTCTCACTAGCATTTCCATTTTGTTTCGTGAACTAATATACGATTGCTTGTATGAATTGGATTCATCCGCAGTTCTCACATTATTCATTTATGGTTATTGCTCCCTGATCTGCATCTATTTGTGTAAATCTGCATTCTATATTACTCGTAGTGGCAAACTTATATGTCTTTTATGCTCATGTATGCGACTCCGCTATTCACAGATTATGTACTGTTTAACACACTTGTTGTAGAGATCCATTATTAATTGACTGCACAGGGCAGACATGAGAGTGTTCATTTTATGTGTCACTCTGATTGAATATGTCGTATATCTTATCCTTATGAAACCCTCTTTTTTACTATCCATTTTTCTCTTATTAACTCTTTTTTTCTTATCTTCTCGCCTATACACACTTCCTGTTTTTTATAAATAATTTTTACTCCTCTCCCCGTATTGGCATCTGCTCCCCCACACACGTTCGCCAAACCCATATCCGGGTTAGCGTTTTAGCTCCCCGTACCCTGGGCACGCTCTCCTGCCATACACCCGAGACTCACTTTGTCCACTTACACTTCCGCTAAACCCATTTCTGGGTTAGCGTTCTATTTCTCCATTCTTCTGATACGTTTTCCCGCCATGCACTGCCATATACAGTGTGCCGTGTCCGGCTTTCTACCTAATTTACGTGGAGTGAACATCGTTTTCCTCAGACCCTGGAGCTTTCAGGTTATCGCTCTCCTCATACCCTCGGCAACGGCCCACTTTAGATTCAGTTTGCCGCTCTTGTGTTAATTCTTTTTCCCCCTTTTTCCCCTTTTTTTCTCAACCCCATACTTTCAGACTTCACGGTTGTCGGCTGAACCCGCCCGTCATCCGGTGGCTCACATTTTCAAAATGCCACCATTGGCTTCTATCCTTTACTTTGAACCCGACTAGGCCGGGTTGGAATTATCACCGGCCTCATGGTGAGTCCTTTCCACTGCCCGTTCTTTATATTTATTTTGTTTAACTTCCCTTTCAATGCCCTCTGACTTCTGACTCCCTCCTGTTTTTCTCTTTCTAGACCCTTTCATCCTTGTTCCACATTCAGGTATTTTTGCAACCACCTCGCTTTTCAGCCATTCCTTCCACTTTTATCGGCAGCTACCTGTTCGGATGCATGTTTTGTCTCCCTCTTCCCACATTGTGTATTCTTTTTCTAGTTGGTTGTACAATTTTGAGATTACATATGCGATCCTTTATAAGTAACTTGCATAGTGTTCCCGATAACCAAACTGTATTTGCATAGTATGTTCCATTTTGTGAATTAGAGCTAGACTGCGGGACATTTTTCGTTTAAATGGAAGCCTATTCTAATGGTCATCCGCCCATTTCTATCTTTGCCCATTTTCCTCACTGATTATAAGTTGTCCAATTTTCAGTTTACACTTGCGCTTTCTCATTATGCTCTAAATAATGTCATGTTGCAATCTTGACTCAGCAATTTTGGCGACTTTTGAGACTTTTGTAGTAATTTGTTTTGTTGTCCTAGATCTCATGCACTGCACACATTATGGTTTTGAGCTTCACAATGTGTCGTTTCACTTACGCCTTGTTTCCTCATGCTCTTTCCACTTTTCCATAGGGTTTCCACTTATAGGACGTGTTTTCACGCATTTTCACCTCTGTGTTATGCATCATGCTTTCCAATTTTTTAACTCGTTTTGTACTATGTTATTTGTTTATCCCCAGCCCTGAAGAGTCACGGGTGTACCACCCGCTTGACGAAACACGTGTCGGCTGGTTTTCTCTTTGATGTTTTCAAATACATTTCAACTTGGAAAGAACAAAAAAACCTGTGTCGAACGTCTCTCCTTTCCATACTGTAATATCATATTGCTTTGAAAAGAAAAACGCTTGTATATATTTATTCTAAAACGAGTGCCTAGGACTCTTGTTGTAACTTGATAGTACGCACGTGATATCCATTTGTTGGAGTATTTACAAAGAAGTTTTCAAGGATTTTCATTTAAAAATAAATATTGTGATTTTCTCTGAGTGTGATACTGCAATTTTTAAATACACAGTCTATATTTACATTTCTCTCATGTGGACTGCATGCTTGGTGATTGACTATTTTACAGGCAATTCATGCATGCTCTTTACTTACCCTTATTTTGGTTTTCTCAAGGGTCATGCAGTTCTGGAAAGTGGTGCTGTCTTTTAGTCACAACCTTATCTAGGAAAAGTAATCATTAGATTTAAAATACAGCAGGACGCTCATTTCACACAGGCATTACTATATGTGTCTGAATACCTATTTTGTAAGTGCATTTAATTGAAATCACAGGCATGTCTGATTATGATATCATAATCAGATCACGCATGAGTTGCTTGTAATACACTTAATCACCAAGCATGTTTTTCACATGAGAGAAATGTAAATATGTTAAAAAAAATTGTAGTATCACTCCCAAGGAAGAGTTAAATGAGGGTCTGGTAGAGGCATGGGTAGACAGCTGCGGGGTTACGTGAGCTGGTCCAGATGTTAGCATAAAAAATATATGGGCTATTTTGTTTTTTAAGTACTATTAGTGTGAGGATGAGGGAAGAAGAACCTAGGGCCCGATTCACAGAATTAACTTAAGGCAAAATCCTAAACTTACTACCATTTTCGTATTCACAGAAGGCACTTACTCATTTTGGTATTCACAGAAGACACTTACTCACTTCGGTATTCAGAGAAGTTAGGAGTCCTAACTTTAGGACTCCTTAATGCCTTCTGTGAATACCGAAAGTCTTAAAATTAGGATTTTTCTCATTTTAGGAGTCCTAAAGTTAGGACTCCTAACTTTACTACTACTAAACTGAGAAAAATCATAATTTTAAGGCTTTCGGTATTCACAGAAGTCATTTAGGAGTCCTAAAGTTAGGAGTCCTAACTTTACTACTACTAAATTGAGAAAAATCCTGATTTTAAGACTTTCGGTATTCAGAGAAGGCATTTAGGAGTCCTAAAGTTAGGAGTCCTAACTATACTACTACTAAACTGAGAAAAATCATAATTTTAAGGCTTTCGGTGGTCACAGAAGGCATTTAGGAGTCCTAAAGTTAGGAGTCCTAACTATACTACTACTAAACTGAGAAAAACCCTAATTTTAAGACTTTCGATATTCACAGAAGGCATTTAGGAGTCCTAAAGTTAGGACTCCTAACTGCTGTGAATACCGATATGAGTAAGTGCCTTCTGTGAATACCAAAACGAGTAAGTGCCTTCTGTGAATACCAAAATGGTAGTAAGTTTAGGATTTTGTCATAAGTTAGTTCTGTGAATCGGGCCCCTAGCTTTTTAGTATCTCTTAAGGCTGGTGGAGGACAGATTTAGATAACTGGTGGAGATTGAGAAACAGAAAAGAGTATCTGAAGGCTCACAGGAAGGGGGATCAGAGCCCCAAGTATGGGACTGAGGTGTAGAAGAAGGGTGTTAGGGCCTCTAAGGGTCAACAGAGAGTTTCAGAAAATCAATTGAAGGAAAACGAGGTCTATCAGAAGAGATCTGAGGGTTGCTTGCACAATTTAAGTTCTGGGATGTTTGCTATGGATTTAATAGAGAGAGTATGACGATAGGTCAAGGGTTTAAGAGTCACAAGTGAGGCTGAGAACCCGCTGACCAGCTTTTGATGACCAGCAGATGTGTGGTTAAGGGCCCGCAGGAGGGGTTTAAGGTTTCCTAAGGTCTAGGGGCTGACAGTCGCAATGTATCGGCCCAGGAAGGACTGTGGGCATCGGAGGGATGTCTGGGGTCTAACTGAGTTGTTTGGAGAGTAAGTGAAAGGGTGTTAATGTTTGATTGAGGGTGTTGGTACAGCACTGGGTGACAGCAAGAGAGTGGAAACCTGAAGACAAAGAGAAAGCTTCTTGGAAAGTGACACAAAGGTCTTGAAGGCTGGAATGTGGAGGTGGTATGAGAGCCAGCAGAAAGGGGCCCCTGAGGACCAAAGAAGAGGGTATTGAGTATCTGCAGAGGAAGGGACTAAGGTTTTCTTATGTCTCAAGTCGTAGCTACAGGAGCCTACAGTCCATATCTTAGTGCTGGGGCCAACTGAGGGATCTGACATTAGTGTGTTGTCAATAGTAGGCAGTAGTAGGCATAAAAGGCATGCAAAATGGAGAAAGCAGGAGCGATATGAGGAAAGACATTTCTGAGGGCTGGCAGTGGAAAACCCAATGGCTAACAAAATGATGAGGGAATGAGGGTTGATATAGAAGTTCTTGACAGATATCATAAAACCTGGATGAGAAGGGCTTGAAGCAGAAATAAAATGTCAGACGAGTTCTATGGACTATTAGAAAAAGGAATTAGAATAGAAAAGGAGGGGCTTACTTACAAGTATTTGGGCTAATAGACAATCCAAATGCTTCTGAGAACTGGCAGAGATTGGCTGGATGGACATGGACTGCAGTCACGGTGGGTCTAAGTCCCAGGTGTGGTGCTCTGAGTATCAGCAGGGAGCATAGCACGTCAACACTGGGTTTCGGAGAACTATTTAATGAGTTTCTAATGGTTGTCTGAAGGGAGGTGAAGTTCAATATAGTGATTTCGATTTCTGGGTGAGGGCTATGAGGGTCGGCAGAGTGGTTGTAAGAGCCAATATAGGTGCTGATGGCTGCCAAAGTGCATCAAAGAGCCAGTTTAGGAGGAGTGTGTGGGCTGTTAGAAGCTCCGATATCCTCTTGAGCATTCCTTTAACCAGTTGCTGGTGGTTGAAGGTCCGGGGAGAGGGGAGGGTGAGGCTTTGTTGTTGGTTAGCTGAGCTTTGCGAACCAACTAACGTGCTCTGAGTGTCAATGTCTGGCCCAGTTGAGGGGGTTCTGAGGGTCAGCAGGAGAGAATCTGGGAAAATGGAGAGAAGGTCTGCTAACAGATAGCAAAGGCAACCTTTTCTTGGTGTCTTGGAGTACAGTGTTGTTACTGGGTTGCATTTTCAGTAGGTACTGTTATTTACTGCTGGGGTCACAGGGCTATAACTGTGTTGCTCTCCACTCGGATGAGTATTTGAACATACTCCAGGATATACAATATAAAACCCACCACAAAAATAACTAGGATCATAACCAGCAAAGAGACTGGTACTCACAGTGTTCCTGGTGGTTCTATCTTGATGACCTGCTAGGGACACTATCCACAAATTTTAAGGGCCTGAGTTTGAGTATGGTGAAGTGTTCATCGCGATGGTGGTGGACATAACCTCCACAATCTTGACAATGCTCTGCCCACCAAATTTTCAGCTGGCCACTAGCCAAGTGGTCATCTCTGTACATTGACGGAAACTGCTGTCACAGTTGTTTCTTTCAATATACTATAAGATTGTTAGACAGCCACCATCGGTTTTTATGGCCATCCAACAAACGTTTGGCATTTTTTGTTTTTCAGAAACAAACTCCCAAAGTGGGAGTTTGTTCCTGCAAAAAAACAACAACTGAAGACTCCTGCACCCTGGACATTGTCTCACAGGGTGTCGGGGTCATTATTGCTTTCTACGTGTCCCTCACTGCCAAGTTTTTCCTAGTGTTAAGGGAAAGGGAAAAAATATATTACACTATCAACATTAAATAGGGCAGGTGGCCCCTCTCCATTGTTCTATCAGGGGAATTATTTTGTCATTGGTTCCACTGGGGGCGCTGTTGCCAGAACACTTAAGATACACCTGTTTCTAAGTGTGGTGGATGGACTGAGGCAGACAGTACTTTGTCACTCTTGCAGCAGAGTACCCTTCTTCCCAACTCTAAATCATGCCCTAATTTACTGGAGTTCTTATCAAGGCTCTCTCCTGCCTGCATTGAAGACCAGCATGTAAAAGTGGATGATTAATTGAAGTAGATAGTACTCTTTAAGTAATAATGGCACTATTTCATACTAGATCCAGTTAAGTCTGAACAATTTCAACTTGAGCTCAACCATTGGTAGCTGTAGAACAGAGCAGATGAGAGAAAAAGTGTTAAGCATTCCTCAGTATCAAAACAGTTGATAAAAAATAGTATACATTTATCTTCAAATAAACACCAAAACTACAAAAACTGGATATAGGGAACAGGAGAAATGATTTTTCAAAGTTGTAGGTATTTCTAGTGCCAAAAAGTACAAGGCAACAACCGTGCATATCTGGTCACCCTAGACCGTGTCAAAGTCAAAAGTTAAGGCTGATCCCAATGGAGCTTGGGTCCGATACAGGGACAAGGTTCAGTCCAGTGGAAAGTTTTAGAAAAGTCAAAACTCCTTAGTGGGGCAAGGGAACAGGCTGTGGTCAAGATGGGTTCCACGTGGCCAGATTGCCATCAGACGACGTCCTGCTGAAGCCCTTGACTTTTAACCGAAAAGTTCCTGGCAACTTAAAGTCAAAATTTGCACCCAGAGAAGGTTCTTTGCCAGACTGGTACTTTCAGCATGCTTTCCCAGTGAAGATTTCTACCTTCAGACCTAGAAAATGTTCTTGGAAATCTATATTCTTTTAGCGGAGTAAGCTACCAAGTTGAATCTGAACAGCGATGCAAGGTCAGTCTGTGTTTCTTTTGACAAAAAATCCTTGGAAAACTTTCTGAGTCCCAGCATTTAGGGTGCGGCAGGAGCACTACACTCCAACATTTATTCAAGGGCCCCTGGACTTTAGGGACACCACTTGGGCATCCCTCCACTCACTCCAAGGAAAACTCCTAGGATGTTCCAGGGCAAGTCCAGTTAGAACTGGTCAGATGGGATGTTCTGGAAGGTGGGCTCTTACAGCTTTTATGTCCTTGTAGCTGAATGTGAGGCTAGCCAACTAGCCCTTGGAGACCACGTTTCTGTCCTGGTTTTAAGTAAGAACAGACCCAGCTCTTGGAAGTTCTCTCCACAGGTTACAGACCTGTTTCTGAAGTCAGGGTTCAGCAGGTGCAGTCCTTCTTCTATCTTCCTCAAGTTCAGCAGTGTTCTGAAGAAGGTTTCCAGGGATTCCACTCTATGGGTGGCACTAACTTGTAGGTGGGGGTAACACTAATCATTGATCAGTTCCCAGCATTTCAAAGGAGGTAGTACTTGATTCACAACTGTTGGGAGACATCAGGGAGAGCAGATAGTGGTCTAGAGGACCACTGACAGCTTTTCCTGTGGTATTCCCAAATGGCAAACCTTTAGAAAAAAAAGAAATACAGCAAGAGTTCCTTTAATGAACATTGGCTGCTTTCAATTAAACGGTTTCCCCTCACAGAATTCAGACACAAGAATGATGGTCTGATATTCCTTGCAGGCCACCATCTATATGTTTATAGCTAATCATAGAAATTACAAATACCAACCTCCCTGATTAATATTCTCTTGGTTGATCATTCTTTGCTTGGAGATTTGGGAATGCAATCGATAAGTGTGTAAGTTGCATCGCAAAGTCAGAGACAGGTCACAGTTTTTGAGACCGGTCTCTGTCAGTACAACGGATCCGTAATTCCTTAAGTCTTCTCAACATTCACATTCAAATGCTTCTATGGATGTAGGTTATTGTAATACCCACAATAATAAACCCTATCCATCATATTATGTATAGTGATATTAAAAGTCAATATAAAAAAATCAAGTATCTTTGGGCCTGATTTAGATCTTGACAGATTGGTTGCACTGTCACAATGGTGAAGGCGGCCCAGTCCACTGAAATATAAATTCCATTATATCCTATGGGATTTATATTTCAGCAGACAGGATATCTGTCACAGTTGTGCAGGAGTAACCCATCCGCCAAGATCTAAATCAGGCCTTAGTCCTGATAATGACCTCCACTAAAATACAGTCCCATTTAATGAGGCTGAAAAGCAACACATCCACATTTTTGAGCTGGGAAGTACCTTCAAGCAATGGGAGATTAATACCCCATAGGATTCGCTTGGACAATGAACAGGTTTTTAATGAGCTCTCAATCCTATACCCTCAGTGGGACCTAGTGACTTGTTTCTCTCCAAGGGAACTCTCACCAGGGTTTAAGGATTCCCTACAAATGATCCTTAGGACTATACACTGCAGTTGATGTGCTTTCTTTTTTTTTCTTTAGAATCGTGCAGTTGCTTGACACCCTACTTTAATGAATCAAGCATTGTTTGAAAATGATTTTGATAATGGGAGCATTGGGAGGTGGATTGTGACAATGTGGAATATATTTCCACACATAGAGCAGTCAAACTGTTTTTTATATGTTGAGTTATGTTCTGCTTTATAAAACATATTAAATTACTTTCAAAATAAGTTGATCTGAAACAAGAATTGTGTCCAAGTGTTGGCACTTTTATTAGTAAGTGATGTACGTGAATGATGGTTGATTGGAGGCTTCCTTTACTATTATACAGCATAGCTAGCAATAGGACTCAATAGATTACTATCAGCCTCTCTACTCAACTTTTCTCTCGCAGATAAAAAAATCTTGAGTTACTGCAAAATATGGAGGACTAAGTGCAGATGAATGAGTGATTCAATAAAATTACCAGTAAAAATGAAATGGGTCAAAGGTCAGGGCATGGCATGCTAAGAATGCGTGGCTTCCACTTAATAAAAGAGATTTTCAATTCCCTCTCCTGCTGTATATAGTGTACCCTCCTTACTTCCCACTTACTGACATGCATGGCAATAAGCACCATCAAGCATCGACTAACCATAAGCTGTCGGCCTCTCTGATAGGCCTTGCAGTCCATCAGAGGGTCCAGCTTGTAGCAACCCTTCAATTAATGATGACCTGTCTGTAGTGATGCAACCAATAAATACAGAAGATGTAAAATGAGGTGAAGAGCATTAACCATCGCAGCCACAACCTAGGAAGCATCAGGAATAACTGCTACAGATAGAATACTACAGGTAAAGCCCCCAAACATTCTATCTACCAACACTCTTTATAGAGTGAAAAAAGGACAGAAGAAACAGGGTATTAAATCAACATCACAACAACATCTCCCCTCTTCCCAATGGACCCAGATAACTATTTATAATATATTGAACAACCTTTGAAAAGTTCAGTATAGATTGAAATTGCACATCATAATTTGATATTGTTTAACCAATCTTATTGCATCATAATCGAGCACCATACATGAACATTACACATCTCGGAATCTCATTGATTTCTTAATTGATCTTATGCTCTTACGTCTCACCACTTCACAGCCTTTATCCGTACCTTGATGATACACGTGAACACTTTGATAAGGAAATGTGATGCACCTGCTGGACCCACCTTATTAATCTTCACAAATATCTCCGTATTCCACCATTCATTCCCTTAAAGGCAGACAGCATTGTAAGATACCACTTCAACTCACAAGGGGAACCTGAATTTCATTTTCAACATCCCTTTCATAACATGATTCGGTTTCTTGACATGCACCAAATCCCCTATCCTTATCCTAGGTGTAATTTATTTTACCCTATGTTTGACATCATACTGACTTTTTGACGTGGGATGCCTCAATCTCAGGATGAATGATGCTGTCAATTTCTCACTCATGACTGGTTTTGGGTTGAAATTTCTGTAACCATGCAGGGCACAACTTGCATGCAGGTGCTAGTCCTCTCATTATTTCCAAAAGGACTCACTTGGGTGGATCCATGCAGGCAGGACTGGTGAAGCCACAATATACTTTTGACTGCCTCTAACAGATCAATCTTATTCTGAACCACCCACTGCACACATTCCACTAATGTGCAATTCATTTTCTCCACAATTCCATTGCCTCTTTGGTGATATAGAGCAATTATTTCTGTGTTGGTTCCTCTATGAATTCCACCTCCCACTACTTACTGTTATAATCCACCCACATAAAGGTGAATCTACATTTCTGTGGTAAAGAATTAAAAGTCCCAATGAAATTAATTGCTTTGTTTGACCAGGGTCCGTCAGGTCTCTCAGTAGGTTGCAATGGAATTGACACAGTTCTCCTCCCTTTTTCACCGTTTGCACAAATGACACATGCTCTGACCATATCGATTATGTCAATATCCATACCTGGCCACCAATAATTTTCTCTCACTTTCCTCTTAATGATAGTCTGCCCCAAATGTCTTTCATGAGCACACAGATTTATTTTCTGTTTCAGAGCACACAGTGATCCATTTGTGTCCTCGCATCAGCATGCCATCTTTCTCAAGAGACAATTCATCCGCTAACTTATAAAACGGTTGGATTCTGGCAGGCAGCAGGTTCTCCATAGGGCCAACACTCTTTAATGTAATATATGACCTCCTTCAACTTCTCGTCCTCATTTCACAGACCACTCGTCCTCTGGAAAAGCTATCTCTTTACATACATCAATGGTTGCTATCAGACAATCTTTGTCTTCATCATCACCATATGCACTTTCTTCACCAACAGATGCAGGGGAACGTGACAGGTAGTCGGCACTAATATTCTTTCCACCAGGGATATGCTCAATATGGAAAGAGTACTGTAATAGTGGCTATTCTGGGTGTATGATCTCTAATCACTGTTCTCTTTTGAATGTTAAACAATAGTTTATGATCAGTGTTTAATGTGAATCTCCTACCCCAGAAAAAGCACTTAAAATGTTCGACAGCCCAACAACAGCCAAATAAATTGTTTTCAATGCTGGTGATAGCTCCCAACCCCCCACTGCTCGAATCCACAATAATGATACACTTCTTGGTGGGATCAAAAAGTGCTAATAACCTAGCGAAAAAACAATACAATTTTTCAAAAACAGAAATTCATTATCCCATTTTCCACCCCACACAAATGTCTTTCTTTTCTATAGAAGCTCCCTGACATTCTTAGCAGAGAAGTTCTTAATAATTTAGCATAAAATTCACACAGTACTAAGAAAGAATCAATTTGGTCACAGGTGTCAGAATTAAGCACCATGCTGATGACTTCAAACAGACCTGGCCAGGATTGTACTCCTTTCTCTGAAATAACATGACCTAGATTCTCTATATTAGCCTTCCTAAACTCGCATTTGTTTATGTTTGCAGCCATCTCGATTCTATCGGTCTCTTTAAGATTGCACTCATTGCTCTGTCACATTCCTCTGCATTCTCTCCTGCAACTAAGATATCATCTTGAAAGGTATCCACTCCCTTAATGCCATTAGGAACCCTTTCAAGAATTTGCTGGAACACGGAAGCTTCAGAAGCTAAACTAACATTATTCTTTTAAATTTTAAGGTACCCACAGGAGAAACAAAAGTGGCAAGGTGTCTGGATGACGTATCCATCTCTCCTTGATGGCGCGCAGGTACTAGATCGATCTTATTGAACACTCTGGCACCCATAAATATAGTCACAATATCATTGATCCGGGGAGGCAGGTGGGAATCAACCGAAATCAGCCTATTCAAGCTGCTGAGATCAATGCTGACTCTTAACTGACCATTTTTCTCACGTGCAGTCACCAAAGGAGAGAACCACAAGGAAGCATCCACTGGCTCTATTACACCATCATCACACATGTTCATTATCTTTAGAATGTCAGCTAAGTATTCCCTTATGTTACATTTCTTAATTTGTGTTTAACTGGACTAGCCCAACTCTGGTCTCAAATCTTGTGCTCAAATCCTTTGATCCTGCCTAGCTTCTTACCGAGTACAAACTTGTATGACTTTACTCAAACATTGTCCTTCACAATTGCTGTCAATACCAGCCCTTCTTCCGTGACCAAAGACACCTGTATTTTATTTCCTGGTTTAAGTGTCATGTCGAAAAGACCCTGATGGTACCAACCCAGGATATTTAGACCTTTCTTCACAACATACACTTTCCCACATATTTTCCTCCCTCTGAACACCATATGTCTCAAAGTATCTTGCTAGCTCAATTTGTCTCCCATTGTATGACACTGGGTTTCTATCAGGGGCACATACTTCCTTGTCTAACCACTTCTGTCTGTACAGTACATCTGTATTCATCGTCATTCTTGCTCCTGAATCAATTAATAGATTTATCACATTTCCATCAACCGCAATATCTGCATAAGGATCAACACAGTTTGATTTACCTCCTTGAACACCTGATATCACATCTTTCCCATTTCCTTGCTCATCCTCAGATCCTTCACTGACTTCACTTCCAGGTATCTCAGATTGTATTCTAGGAGAAACCTTTATCTTTCAGGACAGCACGTTTTGCCTCCAATATCGCCAACATTCTTTGTGAAAGCCCAAAACCTTGTTTTCAATAACATAGGTGGATCTCCTGGCATTTGGAAGAATGGAGGATGTAAGTTTTCACTCTGCATGACTATAGCACGATCAATGATGATATCCAAACTGTGTGCGTGTCACAGCACACAGACATATAGGATGTCTGTGTATCACAGTGTAGTCCTATGACATTGCTATGCTTAGAATGCCCAATTAATGATGATACTCAAACTGTGTGCATGCTACAGAACACAGACACACATGATGTATGTGTATCACAGTGTAGCCCTATGATGTTAACATGCTGAGAACTTGCCACACCCTACATTAACCTGTGCTCACCCTCCGGTAGCTTGGTACAGAACACTCAGGCTGAACCTAAGAGGTAATGTGGAAAGTATTTGTGCAACACATCAAACAGTAAAACAGTTAAAATACCACACAAAAAGATTCCACACCAAGTTAGAAAAATAGCCCTTAATTTAATAAACAAAACAAGATCAAAATGACAAACCGATAAATGGAAGTCAAACTTTGAATTTTTAACGATTAAATGTGAAAATAGCGCTTATAAGCAATAAGTGCCTATTTAGGATATCTGCTCGCGATGGACCAGGGCAAAGTCAAAAGTTCAGGTCAACCGCAATGGATACAGGGACCCGGCTAGGCCCACTGAACAAAAGTACCTTGATCCTTATCGTAATAGGGAAGATGCAGGGTGCAGCCGAGCCATGCATCAGTCTCAATCCAGCAGTCGAGGCGATGCGTCAATTTTCTCCATGTAACCATGGCGATGAGCCGGTTCCAAAGATAATGCACCAGTTCCAATATGCTATGGTTCTAAAGCCAATGCAGCGATTTTCTCCACACAGTCGAAGGACTACGTCAATCATCTCCATGCAGTGGCAGAAAAAAGGTGGTTACAATGTAGCGTTTGGATGGCAATACACTGGTTCTGAGGGCGATGTGGCAGTCCTGTTCCCACAACAGAAGTGATACGTCGATTCTGGGTATTTGCGCGCTTTAAAAATTGCATAAACATTCTACTCTCGCAGCAGAGGATGCATTGATTCCTCTTGAGCAAGCACCTTGGGCCCACTTCTAATGGTCCAGGAGCAGGGGTGGAATTCTTTTATGTCCCTGAGACTTCAGATCAGGAGGCTAGTCAGCTAGCCCTTGCAGTCACTCCGGGTTCAAGTGATAGAGGTCCAGTCTATGCCCAGTCAGAGAGCACAGCAGAGCAACACAGCAAGGCTGCAGTCTTCCAGAGCAGCAGTCCAGCAGAGTGGCAGTCCTTTAGCACAGCAGATCTTCTTCCTGGCAAAGGGGTTTCAGGTCCAGATGTGTACTGTCTTGGTGGTATCAGAGATCCAGTACTTACACTCAGTTGTGCCTTCGAGTGAGAGAGACTTACATGAGGGTGTTTGAAGTGCACAGAGGTCCTCCCTTCCTGCCGTGGCGCTAGACTCACCACAGGGGGGTAAGCAGGCTTTTGCATGTAGACTGGACACAGCCTATTCAGATGTAAGTGTGAGGCTGTGCCCAGCTCCTCCCTCCAGACGCCCAGGAGCATCCATCAAGTCACACATAAGTTCCATTTGTGTGTAGCTTTCTTGAGGGAATACACAAAGTCCAAGTGCCACCCACCACAGACTTATCAGAGACAGGCTACAGACACAAAAGGGCTAAGAGCAGGAAAATGCCAACTTTCTAAATTTTGAAAATAAAAATTCAAGGAGTGACATAACGCTGTCTCTGCAGTGATTGATTAAGTTTGGAAAGAAATTATGGATTAACGCTGGTCTACTAATGAAAAAATGGTTTAAAGTGGAATACATGGATTTACGACAGGGAAATGTTCCCCATTCAGCAGTGCGACAGAGATGGTGCGAGATGAGTGCCTTGTTGCTAACACTTGTATGTAGTACTGTGACTGGGACGGATCACAGAATCTGATCGCACGCATTACATGAAGATAATTCTAACATCGATGGACACACAAAAGGGAAGGAGTGCATCCTCTATTTTCACGTATATGCTTCGCAAATTTTTCCGCCCCACAGAGATTTGCACCCCATCAATGAACAATTGTTGAAACTTGAGTTAAGTTACCTAGATCGCAGCAGAGACAGCGAAAAGTTGGAGTGGACCCTATGTAGTTTTCATCACTATAGAAAACATTTAAGGAACAGTATGAGAAAGAACTGATCAGTTAACAGTTGACCGGATGTATTTTTGTTTTGCAGTGGCCACCGCTTTTTACGTTTGAGTTTTAGAAATGTTTGCCACAGCATGATTTATTTAAACGTGCACATTTCAAGTTTGTATATGTCAGGTTGTGTTGCAGAAATGTTCGAGGGCTGGGTAGAGTCAGTTAGGGAACATTGGGTTTGGTTTAGAAACAACACGGACTAATTTTGGAAATGCGCATTGTGGGAATTGTAGTTTTAAGATTGTTGCACAGGCAATTTAGACACAGCTGAGAGGGGTTAGGTTCGTGGGGTGTGAGAATCCGAATGATTGGTGCATGGAGGCGTGACGTTGGTTTTAAAACGACGTGAGCAAAGTGTAGTGCGAAATCATTATTATTGCAATCAACGACAGAGGTGCACGAGTACGCTATATTGCTGACACCACCTTCATTTAGGTAATTCACAGCGTTATGTTTGGTTTGGATTTGAGCTGGGTGGGTGGATTGAAAAAACGTGGGATTTAGAGGGGTTGCATAGTTTAGTTAAAAGGGGAGTTTAGAGAGGTTCAGGGTAAGGATGTCACGTTGTCATTTGTGGGTTGGGGAGACGGATGGGTTTACAGATAGTATGGGTATGTTAGTAAGTTATACATGTGTCAAGGAGAGGGTGGGGTGAGTTCATTAATGGCGATGAAATATATTTTGTTATTCTTTCAGGTCTGTTGTTTACTGTCAATTGAGCTGTTTTTTAATTTATTGCAGTGACCCCTGACGAAGAGTCGTATGAGACTCGAAATGCATTGGGCAGAGAGCAATGAGTCTACTCAGACGCACATATCACTGTTTGGATTACGTGTTACTGTGAAAAGCCTGGATGGGCGCGCAGTATCGATGTGAAATTTTGAAAATACAAATTCAAGGAGTGACATAACGCTGTCTCTGCAGTGATTGATTAAGTTTGGAAAGAAATTATGGATTAACGCTGGTCTACTAATGAAAAAATGGTTTAAAGTGGAATACATGGATTTACGACAGGGAAATGTTCGCCATTCAGCAGTGCGACAGAGATGGTGCGAGATGAGTGCCTTGTTGCTAAAACTTTCTAAATGTGGCATTTTCAAAGTTGTAATGATAAATTGTACTTTACCATTAAAGAGGATTTATCATTACAAATCCATAGGTGTAAAACATGATAGTTCTACTCCCTCTCAATAAGGAGTTACAATGTTTTCAGTGTAATAAGGAATCCCCAATGTTATCCTATGGAAGGGGTAGGCCTAACAGTAGTGAAAAAACGACTTTGGGAGTTTTTTACTACCAGGACATGTACAACTTAAAAGCACATGTCCTGCCTTTTTAATACAAAGCAACCTGCCCCGTGGGCTACCTAATGCATACCTTGGGGGGACTTGCATGTAATACAAGGGTAGTTTAAGGCTTGGCAAAGGGTTTTAAATGCCAAGTTGACAATGCAGTGTAAATTGCTCACACAGGATCTGAAACGGCAGGTCTGAGGCATGTTGAGTGGATGGCACAAGCAGTGCAGCAGTCCCAATAATAGAATTTAATTTACAGGTCCTAGGGACATGTAGTGCTCTTTACTAGGACTTATAAGTAAATTAAATATACCAATTGAGGATATATCAATCAAACAATGTTTAGGGGAGAGGGAGCACATGCACTTTAGCTCTGGTTCGAAGTCGTAAAGTGCACTGAGTCCTAAGGCCAACAAAAATGAATCAGCAAAAATGAGGTAAACAGGCAAAATGTTTGGGGGAAGACCATACTAAAGCTATCAGGTCAAACAGCGGTGCTTCTCTGGGACAACCTTGTTGCACAGAGAGAATAGAGAGAGCCTCCAATGGTTTACCTTTGTATTGTCAAGTCAGTAGGCATCCCTTGATCCATGTACATAAGCCCAGGCCCCTGGCTGATAATTCTTGTTTGCTGTAGTGCTTAGTTATGCACAACGGATTTGCATACTTCCGCCCCATTTTAAATTAAGCCCAGGGATGTGAGATAGATATGGCCCCTTCTTGCTTTTATTTGAGAAAAGGTAATGTAAGGCATGTGTGGCTATCATTAGGGTCATCTATTGCTTATGGATAACATTTATTTGGGGCCGCCTTCCAGTCTGTCATTGCATTTGGCTAGTTCCTGTCTGATGTAAAGAGTGAGACAAAAAACAGTTGGTTGCAATGCAGCCTGAGTACTTAGAGACTGAGATTATTTCACGCATTCCACCTATGACTTTGTTTTCCTTAGTGTGATGCACTTAGTGCAACAGGTGCAAAGTAGTTCACAAGATAATCTGTAAAATTACACAAAAAATTCCCTCCCTAAAGTGAAGCCAATGGGGGTGCATGAAAAATAGCATAATAATGGGAAAAATGGGTAAACATGACTAGCGGTTGAATTTAAGGAGCAGTGATGCTCAAGGAAAACCAAATTTCATGTTGACAATGGATGCTTAGTAGGCAAGGAAAATCTCGAGAAATTTGAGAACTCATCACAATGGACACCGAAAAAGCATGTGTGCTCCGAGAATAGACATTTTCATAGGAATAGGCTCAGCTCAGAGAGCCACGAGAGTGATAAATATAGAGGGATGGACTGGGGAAGAAAAAGAGACTGGCAACGGGCATAAAGAGAGGACTATGCACGTGGGCCTCAAAAAATGCATACAAGAATCGGCTGACATGCCAGGGAACTATGCCATCTTGAAATAAAAAAACTAGAAATTAAAGAAGACATGTACCAAAAATAGAGAAACAAGTAAAATGAATGGCAAGCAACTGATGGTTATAGGATTCACATAGTGCCCTCTGTAATCCCGCGCTGTTCCCGAGCAGGGATTCCAACATGACGCCCATATTAAGCAGCTGGGAATGTGAGGTGAGCGTATTAGACGCCGCACTCAACACGACGTGCGCTCATACGGAGGAGGAAGGCCAGGCTGAAAAGGACGCCGAGCAAGGAGAGGAGCGTCTCGTCATCCCGAGAGAGGAACCGGAGCAAAGAGGAACACTACAGACCCCTGAACAACGAGGAGAAGCCTGCAGAGGAGGAGAAGACCCCACACGACCACTGGAACCGCCCAGAGGCAACATGCTAGAGTCCAGCCGACTCGGAGAAGAGGAGGGCGGTAAGACTCCCTCTGCCACGACCCAGGAGGGCTGTGGCTCCAGGCAAGTGCCTTTTATCTCTTATCTCACTACGGGTTGGTGGAAGCTGGGAGTCTAATCACACCGCATGTATATTGCACTGAAACCCCTCACTCCTAGCCCTTAAAAACCCTGCACTACCACCTCCCCGGGTGAACGTGATGGTGTATCCCCCCCATAGTCACAGAACTGACTATTGTGGGCTTCTTTTCCCCAAGGGCTTTACAACCCCAGTTCCCTTCCTCCAGCGGCCCTGGCTGAGACCACCGGGAAACAGCCACATCATCACCCCAGATCCCAGCGGCTGACAAGGACCCTTCAGACAGTGACTGAACTGTACCCTAAGGAGCCAACTGCCTTCTCTTTTTTTGTTCATCTTTAGCCTTCCAGACATACTGGTGTTTGTATAACCAATAAAATCCATATCACCTCCCACTCCTGTCTAAGCGTTCTGCATCACTGGGTGACCACACCCTCAAAACACAGTCAAACTGTATATTAGCATGTTCAAAAGTTCACCATTACTGTTATTCATACTCATGTAATAGCAAAGTATATTACACAGAGACCTCTTAAATATTTTGGGAAAAAGATGTCACTACACTAATGAGGTCAAGCTTGTTGAGACCTGTGTTCAGACTGTCCAAGCATAGGATTCATTTCAGCTCTTCTTTGTTTAAGAGCGGGGACACACTTCCACCTCTCCTTGGTGGGTTTACGATGGTGATTCCTTGCCATCGCAGTTCATCTTCCAAGTGGTTGTGACGGATTTGAAATGTTCAGTCACAATCTTATTCCTAAACTGACTCCTATGTTGGCATATTCTGATGTGTATCTTTTGTGTAGCTTGCCAAATGTATATAAAATCCTGTGGGCAGATAATGGCATAAACCACATTGGTCGCATTGCAATTAGAAAATTGTTTCAAACTAATCTTGACATTCTTATGAGTAAATTCTTTAGATTCGATAGTAAATGTTCAAATACTACATTGGCCACCTTTGTAGACCCAGAGATCATTACACGTAAAATTAATATCTTGGCATGGGAGGGCTGCCTGCAGTAAATGATCCTTGAAAATAGGCCTCTCAAGTGTAAGGTCACCCGCATTAAATACATTCTAATGTTACACAATACATTTCTTTACATCGTCTGAAATCAGTACAAATGTAGTAACACAAACGAGCTTTCACTTTTGTCTTTATGGCGGTATTGAGCTATTTTTAGAGATCTTTTTATTTAACATCTAGGATACCTGTAAGAAACTGGTTCTATATATACTGCACCAAAATGAGGTATAGTGTGTATAGAGTCCAGGCGACCCCAGAGGTAGGCAGAGGTTAAAGTTAGATAGAACCTTACTCTCTAATTGTGGTAGAGTGGTCGAGCAGTAAGGCACAATCAGAGGACAGTGTTAAGCATTTGATGTACACACTCAGTCAGCAAATGAATTCACACACTCAATAACTGAACTCTAGGCCAATTGTGTTTGTACAAAAATATAGACTGTTGTTTTATTTTTAGAACCTAGCAAGCCTGGCACAGATAAGCATTAAATACTTTTCAGTAATAAGTTACAGGATATAGAACAATAGCAATTGTACTTTGTTTGATTTACAGAGGATGCAGTAGGTTGCAACTACAGTACATTGAAATGAATAGGCTTTTTCAGTAAATTACAGATAAGTTACTTTGCACGTTACTTTTCTTACTCAGTGCTGGACACCTGGATTCAGCACTGGGACATTTCCTGTAAACAGGTAAGTATATACGTTTTGGTTATTTGTGCGACTTTTAAACAATATTTTTCGATTTCAAAACTTCACAGACAGAAACTTTTTGGAAGAAAATTGTCAATGTTATCCAATGGAGGGAAAACAAGTTAAAGTTTCACAGGTAAGTAAACGACTGTGGGAGTTAAGGTTCTGGAGTTAGACTCAGGGGTCTCCCAGGGTCAGTGATGCATTGCTGTTGCACCCTCAGCGCACTAGGGTGGCCGGGTGCAGAGTGTTGAGGTCCAATGTTCACACTGGGGTATAGGGGGCCTCTGGTTGGTGGCTGCTGGCAAGCAGGCCACTGGGTTGTGGGAGCAAAGCCCTAGGGTTAAGGACAGGGCAAATGGGGAAACAAAGTAGCACAAAAGGTGTCCCCTCAGCGGCACTGGGGCGGCCGGGTGCAGAGTGCTGTTTCGACGTCGGGCGCCCTGTTGTTTTCTATGGAAACCTCCGGTTTGAAAAAGCACTGCAGGCAGGGAGACGAAGGACTTATGGGTGTGACCACCACTTGGAGAGGTAAGTTGGGAAGTTCGGGGTTGGATAGGCACCGTCGGTTTGGGCACACAAGGCCGTGGGGCGTCGGGAGCAGGGGTGCCTTTTGGGGTCGGATCTTCTTACCAGCTCCTGGTCGCGGTTAGGGGGGGTGTCTGGATTTAGGCTGCAGGCGTTGGCTGGAGGCTTGAGGCAGGTCAGGGGTCCCCGGATCTCAGGTCAGGATTGCCAGGGTGACCTCCTCATGGTGTTTTTCCACTCGAGCTCAGGCCGGGTTCGGCGGGTGCAGAGTGGGCTGGATTTGTGCTCTCTGGCTGGTACCAGAAGCTGCAGTTTGAACAAATCCGGTGTTCACGGGAGATGCAGTCTTTAGAAGTGAAGGCAGGCAGGTCCTCCGGGTTTCTTGAGGTGAATAGTTGCATTAAGCCACTTTAGCGGTAGTTATCACACATTCTTGAGAATATCCCCCACAATTTCGCCCCCCATTGATTACCAGAGCACTTTATCTGATTACATCCAGACGAAATGCCTTTGCTAATACTTATTTTATTCAATACATCTTTGCTTTTGTCACCCCAGGTGCCCAGGAATATGTCACATTTTCGGGTCTCCGTCTTTTCTTCCGGCTGAGCACCTGTGATCCACTTGAATCTGAAATTGAATGCTGAAAAACAGCAACAATCAAACGAGTCCAGCGCTGTTCGAAATGTAAAACAAAGATCTGGATGGGGGGCACCAGAAGAGATGTACAGTAAGAAAAGTGACAGGGATGTGAAATAGAATGGAGAACATCCAGTGTACAGGGGAAGTTAACCTATGACAGGGAGTATAGATTATATAGCATAAGGGAACAGCACATGGGAATGAGAAGGTTCATATAGACATCACTGAGCACTTAACATCACTGAACAATGAACAGGCACTGGACATCAAAGAGGAGGCGATAGTGATGTCTGTCACGGCTGCCGAGCTGGATCGGGTCGGACGCGCGCGAACAACAGAGATGGCCGCCATACGGGGACGCAGGTGGTGACCTGATTGGTTAAAGTGCAGCGATCCCTGCGCGGCAACGCTTCACGTTCAAGTTGTCGGTTTGGACCTACCTTCTGGATCTTTGTCACTTCCGGAGCATCGGGCTCTCTCTTGGCATCCTGCTGTTGACCGGTGAAGCTCACTCGGCATCCTGCTGTTGACCGGCGAAGCTCTCTCGGCGTCCTGCTGCTGTCCGGCAAAGCTCTCAGTTTTGGCTCTCCCTTCTCCGGCATTCTGTTCCTGGGTCCTCCTATGGTGTGGCGCGGTGCGTGATTCCTGGCTCCCTCCTCCTTCTCGGTATTCCTGACTTCGGCTCGTCGCTTCTACCCCCAATTTCGGTCCTCCTGAAAAAAAAAAATAAACAGACAGAAGGCTGCATTACTGCCATAAAGGTACCTGTGCTTACGCAATTATTTATTTATTGTTTTCTCATCCCAGCATACTTATCTAATTTGGTGTCTCTTGCGCTGTGGACATTCGTTCCTTCTCCCTCTCATTGGACTTTCACACCTGAGCAGAAGGAAAGAGAAGAACTGTGTTAGTCGCCTGGATTTTAAGGCTATTTTTTAGTTGCCATGACACAGAATTGTTTCTTCAAGAAGTTTTCTCTACAAGAGTCTAGTGGTTAAGGTGGGTTTAGCTTAAAACCTTAATTATTTCTTTCCTTATATAGCCTCCTGTCAACTAATAGTTACCTATGTTTTCTTTTACCAGAACCATCCAATTGCTTGAGAACTATAGTTATTTCATACTCTACGCAGAAGGGAAACTTTAAGGTATTACGCTTCACGTTCAAGTTGTCGGTTTGGACCTACCTTCTGGATCTTTGTCACTTCCGGAGCATCGGGCTCTCTCTTGGCATCCTGCTGTTGACCGGTGAAGCTCACTCGGCATCCTGCTGTTGACCGGCGAAGCTCTCTCGGCGTCCTGCTGCTGTCCGGCAAAGCTCTCTGTTTTGGCTCTCCCTTCTCCGGCATTCTGTTCCTGGGTCCTCCTATGGTGTGGCGCGGTGCGTGATTCCTGGCTCCCTCCTCCTTCTCGGTATTCCTGACTTCGGCTCGTCGCTTCTACCCCCAATTTCGGTCCTCCTGAAAACAAAAAAATAAACAGACAGAAGGCTGCATTACTGCCATAAAGGTACCTGCGCTTACGCAATTATTTATTTATTGTTTTCTCATCCCAGCATACTTATCTAATTTGGTGTCTCTTGCGCTGTGGACATTCGTTCCTTCTCCCTCTCATTGGACTTTCACACCTGAGCAGAAGGAAAGAGAAGAACTGTGTTAGTCGCCTGGATTTTAAGGCTATTTTTTAGTTGCCATTACACAGAATTGTTTCTTCAAGAAGTATTCTCTACAAGAGTCTAGTGGTTAAGGTAGGTTTAGCTTAAAACCTTAATTATTTCTTTCCTTCTATAGCCTCCTGTCAACTAATAGTTACCTATGTTTTCTTTTACCAGAACCATCCAATTGCTTGAGAACTATAGTTATTTCATACTCTACGCAGAAGGGAAACTTTAAGGTATTACGCACATCATTAGAAAGAGAAGAAGAGACAAAATTAACCTACACTATACTTACCTTTTGTTTTTTGCTCTTTCAACAGATGTTGTGTCTTGTTTTTGCCTGGTCCTATCGCAGCCTGGGGTTCAACGCATAACCTTCTCCTTCCTTGTTTTGTTTCCCTTCTTCCTCATGTTACTATTGTCACTTTGACATTGTCGGGTGCCATAGGTGATCTGGCGAAGTTGTGGAGGTTTCTTCATGTTCATGACGTTCCTGCGGAAATATAGGTGAGATCCTGACAATGTCAAAGAGATCAATGTAAAAACACAAATGGTGCACCCATAAAACCAGACAAAGAGTAAAGCAAAAAACAAATAGACATTAACTAGCAATGTGTTCACAGAAGTAGACTCACAACAAAATAAAAAGATGAAAAAAGTGCAGCATTAGCAGTCTGAAAAGCTGCAAATAAAATGGCAGTGCTACATTCACCCTTTACCTGCCTCTGCTGTCCAATGGAGGGCTCCACCAGTGGGTTTGCTTTGAGGGGCCAGAGGGGAAGGGGAGAGGAAGGAAAACCATTCAAGGGAACATTTTTACACTTTCTAGAAGTATTTTACCCCTCTTAAAACTGTGGCCAGTCGAAAACACATTCACTCCAGCTGGACCCTAAGGGGAATGGAATTCAGACACTTTTGACCCGATTATGATGAGGGTCGTAAAGCCTCCGATCACAGGTCGGAGCCCTTTCTGAGCCTCATCGCAGTTTCAGTTTCAACCGCCGCATTACAATGCAGTCGGAGACCAGCACGTAATCCCAAAGGATGGCGTTTCTGCTGTTGGGATTACGATCTTGGTTTCTGACAGGCTTTCCATTGAGGGCTTTCCGACATGGAAAGCCTTTCAGCAAGCAACTTTGGCTCCCCTAGCAGGGCCCGCTTAACCATGCGGCCTCTGGTTGGGGGCCAAGGGGGCATCTATA
The DNA here is from genome assembly GCF_964204655.1 of Triturus cristatus. Classification (NCBI taxonomy): domain Eukaryota; kingdom Metazoa; phylum Chordata; class Amphibia; order Caudata; family Salamandridae; genus Triturus; species Triturus cristatus. The sequence continues at coordinate 754,355,967 of NC_140589.1, forward strand.
GTGCCCCACTGTGAATTCCTGCACTATGTGGCAGTCACCATTAGGTGCCTGCCACACAGTTCAGAGATCCACTCAAACTCCTATTTCTCAAAGGGAGCTTGTGCTACGGCCGTTTTACTGCTGCAGCATAAGTTCCCATAGGGAAATGTAAGTTTGCGACTGCACCATGTGTGGTCGCATAGTAATTAGGTTTGTGGAACCACCAACTCATGGTCGGGCGGTTCCCATACCCACACTGATACGGTGTCGGGTGGATACAAGTCTGCCCGACATCGTAAAAAGGCCTTTAGTGTTGCAGGCAGCACTGCTTATATGGTCTTCCATAAGTATAAATCATGACCATCTTGTAGGAAATAAAAAATAAAACTAAGAGGCTGGATGAGAGTGGGAGGCGGAACACATATAATCTGCTATGAGTATAAATGATAATAATAATGGGCTTCCATTGTTGTGCATGGACACTTGATTATCAATTCACTGTAATGGAAGCTCTCCCTCAGTGGATGCCCACAACTAATACCCAATTACATAGCAGCATTAGGTGTAGCTGAATTACTCCTGTCGTCTAATGCAAACCGTGAATGACAATTTCTTCAAGACCTAATTCTAAAATGTTTGGAGTAGTCCAGGTTTGTGGAAACTTTGGGTGATGTAAAAAATGTGATGTGACAGCGATGTGTCAGTCCTTAATTTGGGATTAGAAAGTGGCTTTTCTAGGATTTATGAGCTATATTGAAATGGACCAAATATATGAACAAATTGTGGTACTGGCCATTCCATTGTAAGAGATACCCAGTATCGAAATGAAGCTGAAATCTCCTCTGCACAGAGAAACCTCGCTGCAAGAGATGCACCAGTGCATATTAATCTAGACATCTGGGGAAAACTATAGATTTTGGCATAAGGAAGGTGATATTTTGGATTAAAAAACAATTTCATGGTGTGAGATGTATGAAGATCAATGTGTCATTAACAAACACTTAAGTACTACTGAGATGAGATTTCCACCTACTTGGTATGCAGTGTAACCACTGCATGTTTTATGCATAGATGTAAATTAAATATATTTTTTTGAAAAACTAAAAATTGTTTTTTTTAAGACACTACAATAGACTTGTAGAGTATGTAAACAAATGACACGCAGAAAGTCGCAGCCAATTATAGGTTGTGAATAATATATATAGGCAAATCTTAGAATATTTTATGTATAAATATTTAGTAAAACAATAGAGTGTGATAGATTACCGTAGCTTAGTAGCAACACATAGAGTCACGATCTGTTTTACTTTCTTAAAAATATGTGTAGTGAAATGATCATTAGTTTTCTGGGGCCACATTTTGAATACTGTACACTGTCCCACTCTTCACCACGACAAACCCTTAAGTGTGTGTGCCAGGTCTGGACTAAACCCGGGCGTAGTGCTCCGCTCCGCCCACGGAGTGTACGTAGCGCTGCCTGCTTCGCGGTATACGAAGTAGGTGTAGCAGGCAGCGCTACGCAACACGCCAGTGCGAAGCAGAGCTGCCCGCCACCCGCCGCCCGCCCGCCCTCATTTTAAAATAATTTAAAGAATATTAAAATAAGTAAAATGCCTTACCTGCGGTGCGGCGTCCCGGAGCTCCCTTTTCCTCGATGACCACAAGGCCTTCTCACAAATGCGCATGCACGGACGTCCGTGCATGCGCATTTCTCGTGAGAAATGCGCATGCGCGGGCGTCCACGCATGCGCATTTGTGAGAAGAAGTTGTCGTCAACGAGGAAGAGGGATCCCCGGGACGCCGCACCGCAGGTAAGGCATTTTCTCTTATTTTTTAAATAGTTTAACTTATTTTAAAATGAGGGCGGGTGGGAGGTGGGTGGCGCGTAGTGGGGCTACGCGGTGCAATGCTCCACGTAGCCCCACTATGCCCACTACGCCCAGGGTTAGTCTAGACCAGACAATGCAGTGGGCGCAGACCATAAAAGTGCACAATGTCACAGCAAATGTGTTGTTCCCAGTGGAAATGTCAATCCACACCTGCACTGGGAAGAGTGCATCCGTGAAAGGCGGACCAGCTGTTTCAAGCAGCCGGTCTACCTTTCACTGGAAGAGGCAAAATGGCCTCCACTGCACAGGTGGCACAGATTCTCCTTTCAGGAGGATGCATGAATGACTGTGCCCACCTGAAAAGGAACGCTTGTGGGTGTCCCTAGAACCGCTGATCTTCCCTCACGAGGTACGCCTTTTGGACCGCACTAACAATGCACTACTTCTATGTGTCACCACCTGTACACCTTCTGACGAATCCTTTGCCACTGCACTTGTGTCTGTAATATGGTGTGGGGGCAAAAGCAAATGATTGCCTCATTTGCAGGGGACCACCTAATCATGCAACTAAAGGAAAGCTCCTTTAGGATGCACATTTAGCGTCGATGCAAAACATATTACTCATGGGACAGGGCAAGCTCTGAGGTAACACCACAGTGCAATGGGTGCATAAAGTAAGCAAAAATGTCCATATCACTCTGGGACACTGCATATAATATAACCCGTTAAAGTCATTCATCTCTGTGTCAATGCCTCCTCCTTGTTGCCATGCAGTGTATGTAAAAGTCCAAACACTGCAATCTTCCCTGTGCCTGACTTATTAAAAACATGCCACTCAGACATACAATATGGTAATTCTTACAATTTCTGAACCCTATTTATCAAGCTGAATTCAAGCAAAGAGTAACATTGCTCATGCAGGTTTTTATCTGGAGACAAATCTAGCCGCATCTAAGAAGGTGTCCACACAGTTTTGTCTTCCGAGCCAACACTTTTTAAACAGCTGTACTCTTCGGGATTTTTGTTTTTATAAGAACATTTTTATTGATTTTCGATACAAGTGTGACTCTCACAAAGCAAGCACATTGTAAACAGAATGTCACAAAGCACTCATGTACCCAGGCCATCTCATATAAGTAAATACACAACCCCCATCACTACTCGAATACACCAGATCCCTCCAAACCATAATAAGCCTGCCACTTGTGCCAGACCTTGCCATATTTGCGGGAACACCTGCATGCAGTGTATATAGTCTCCTCCACGTTTGTGCACCAATTCATACATACCACGCTTCCAAGCCGCCACGGGCGGTGCACTGGCGGAGGTCAAGTCCCTCATTTATTAAATGTTGCCAAAGGGCAGTGTCGCAGGCCTTCCTGCTGCACTGCCCTATGGCATAAGAAAATTGCAGGAATGCACTGTATCTATCAGATACAGCGCATTCCTGTCCTTTTCCCCTACCCCGGCACACAATGGCCCACCGTGCCCCAATGCAGGCCCCTTTGCACCATGGTGCAAGGATGCCTGCATTACAGGGATGATTATTTTTGTGCAGGGAGGGAAAACTTGCTCCACAAAAACAATCACAAGAGTCTTTTTCCTCTTTCTATGTGTGCTGCAGAATGCTTTTTCCTCATTGTGCCTGACTTAAGCCTCCGCTGGGGAGGCATACGTTTTTTGCGCTGCCTCAGAGTTACGATTTCTCAGATATCTGGGGCAGTGTCAAAAAGCCATGGATGTTGCTGGGAGCAACACCCTTTGCACGTCCCTTTACCGCAGAAAACTGCGTTAAAGGGAACAATGTTTATGAGGCAGCATTAAGCCAAAAAAAAGGGGCTTAGGGCTGCCTCGTAAATATGGAGCAGGCTCCTGCGCCAAGTGACGTTCCGGTGGCGCAGGAGGCCTCATAAATGAGAACCCCAATGATTAACTATGTCTCTTTTAGCCAACAGTGTGCCCAACCCCACCAGCGTGCTGCCCCCCCCCCCCCGAGGTTCACCCATATCCTTCACAGCGACCCTAGGACTGGCCTCCACATGGATCCTACCACCCTGGATAGGATCGAGAATATTCCTGACCAATATCCCTGCATAATGAGGCAGGCCCCCCTGTAAGGAAACACATCACCTCTGGGCGCCAGGCACCACAAACACGCAGGGACGGGGGTTACTTTTTGTTATTGCAGAAGTGAAAAGTTCATGACTGTCTCAGTGACAGGTTGGTATTCACAGGAACACTTCAGATGTGTTCTCTTTCACCTATTTCTTATTAAGGATGGGCGCCAGTTATGACAGAAAACCGGGGCCTCCGACAGTAAAGGTGTTTTTCTAATAAGCAGCACAAGTTTGGCTCTGTCAGAGACTGCTGTCTTATTAATAGAGCTCGCCGCTATGTTTTTTTCATATGCAAATGGTTTTATTGTTTGCTTAAATATGTTTACGTGTAGGCTTGAGGCCAACAGATAAAAGAGCTTGTTCTTTTCACTTGCGTGTCGAGGGTTTCATCAAGGTATTTTTCAGGAGCAGCTAGATGAGGTGTGTTTGTGATTTAGGCATTCTTTGATCGTTGCTTCCTTTATATTGTTAGATGGAAATATACAGGGATTTAAAAGCTGAGAGATTGTTCTTTCTGAGCAGAGGAACAATTAGAGATGACATGTTGTGTGGGGGAAAAACACGTTTTATAGTCAGATTGCAGTATAAAGAAAGTTGACAAATGGTATTGCTTGAAAAGTGTATTAACTCTGCAAAGTCGAAAATTCTCTTCTTGATTTTTGAGTTGGGGGTGGAAGATGGGGGTGGGAACAATTTGAAATTACTTCTAAAGTTTCACTTTAAATGAATATCGAAATATCCCCCCAAAAAAGTACATGAAAAAATTCAAAAGTCTGAAAAAATGCATTTTGGCATCAGGAAAGTAGAAAAGGACTGCGATTAAAAGAGAGGATCAAAAGGGGAAAAGGGGGCTATGGGGAACAACACACAAGAGCAGCCATTGGCAATGCCAATAGGTCTGGCTCTACAGAAATGTTGTATGGTAATGTGAAGCATTACAAGTCAAAAGCATGGACATGGATATGTATTTTATGGACACCAAGAACTGTAGAATAATGACGGTGTAGGTTAAAAGGTCACATGACATTTGCAATGTAAAGCCAGCCCTACAAATCCATGCAGGTTAATGACTGCCTCCTCCCACATGTGTTTCTGCCAGACACAATGAATTACCTAATTTTCTAAGACACTTTAATAGCATTACAATTGCATGTGTGTACCCATGACGGGTCAAGCTCAAACAGCTAGCTAAATACACAAAATGATCATGGCTGTGTGGAGGGCAAGCATTTGCTCCCAACATGAGGTGGAGCCAAAGCCCCTCTCTCTCCTGCTCAATCTCACATAATTCTCTGGTGACAGCTACGCTGTCAAACCAGAACATAAACAAGCAATGGAAATGCAATAGGTCTCGCCTTTGTTTAAGTTAAAGCCATTTGCTTTGCTAATGGTATTGTATTTTAGCTATGTCTTATTGAGTGTCTGTTTGTGATATGTTGCGCATTTATGTTGTTCGAATTGTTATACGCTCTATGCTCTGAAGTTATTTGTCTTGGTTGCACTTCACAATTCGGGGGTTACATGGATGCGCGACCTCTCATTGTTTTAACTTTTTTCTTACTGGATCCAGACACTTACTGATTGATTTAACACTTACTGAGACATGACGCAAGGCCCGGCTGTTGCGCTGAAGAGTTTAAAGTTATTTTATTTTTTTAAATGGAGGTGTGGGAGCCCTGCCCTACAAAATAAAATAAAAAAGGAAGACATGACGGGTGGGAAAACAAGGAGAACGGAGGTAGACATGACGTAAGAAAACCGACTTGGCTGCTGCGCAAAAAAAATTACATTTCTTTTTAATCAAATCGAGGTGTGCGAGCCCCGCCCTGCAAAATAAAATAAAATAGGGAGACATGACGGGTGGTAACACAAGGAGTATGGAGGGAGACAGGACGTAAGAAAACTGACCCGGCTGCCGCACTAAAGAGTTTAAAGTTCTTTAAAAAAAACATGCAGGTGCGCGAGCTCTGCCCTGCAAAATAAAATAAAATAGGGAGACATGATGGGTGGGAACACATGGAGTATGGAGGGAGACATGGCGTTAGACCCGGCCGATGATGAACTCCTTAACCGGCAGTGGGGATGGGTGGAGAATTAAACAGGCAGCCTGTTTTTGGTGGTGGGAGGGAGGGCACCCTACGGGGAGATGGAGCTTTGAAGCTGAAAGCACGCCGCTCATGAAATGGGCGCCGTGCTGAATAGTTTAAAGTAATAAAAAATACTTGCAGCGCCCCTCTTCTGCCTTGCTTGTCGAGTCCATTGCTGTTGCTCGCCGCGCTACAAGGGGTGCTGCAGGGGAGTATCAGACCAGCCTTCCTTCAGCAGAAAGTACAGGCCTGGAGGAATCCACAGCCCATCCGGTCTCCCTTACAACAAACCTGCCAACAAATCCCCTTCTCTCGCTGCTGATCAGGCCGACCCCCTCCTTTAACAGGCAGCACAGCAACCAGTCACTGGAAAATTCTGCCCTTAACCCACCCTCCTCCACCTCACATTTGTGTTTCTGTGCCTGCTCCGAAAAGCAGCAATAGCAGCAGCTCCCTTTACATGCAGATAATAGGCGGCCCTAACGCAAGCCACGTGACCAGAAGCCGACATTATCGATGCTTTATGGTAATAGCCGCTTGAATAGGCCTCTCCCCTGCCCCCACCCCAGCTCGCCGAGGGGAGGGCCGAGGGGCCAGACAGGGCTGGGAAAAGAGAAGGAAAATCGTGTGCACTTCCCTTTCACGAACTAAAGCTGTGTTCATTCTTTAACTTTACGAGGGTACGTATACAAACGCTCTAATATCTAAATAGAAAAGGCATTACAACATGCATCCATTTTTACTACTAAAAGTCAGATTACTCCTCTACTGAAGAACAGATGTCATGTTGCAAAGACAATGCGTGCAAAGAGTGCTCGTTACTACTGCGAGCACACAACGCACAATTCCCAGAGTCTATTTATAACCACTTGGTAAATTCTGAAGCGCCTACGGACGGATGCACCAATTTCCTAATACACTGACACAACTTCCGAAGATGCTATATCTTGTGGATGAACATCATTCATTTATGTCAAATACATGTGAGAAACACCCTCCTCCCCCCACACGGCGCACCCAAAAAAATTGTTGTTTTATAACCCAAAACAAAACGGACATTTTCTTCTTAGGCACATTTCGCTAGGTAAAATAAAAATGAAAACATACAAGACAAATGCATCTTATTAAGTAATGTACATTCAAAGCCGCTCCCCGATACTCCTTCCCGATCGACGGTCAACGATATCATGATTTCAACAAAACGTGCACCAACATTCTTTATACGCACTTTACCACTTAATTTTTTATAATTTTCTTTTTAACATAACCTTTGCTCACAAGTACTTAGGGCAAAATGGACAAAGGTGCACTAGGAAGGATTGCATTACTGCTTACTCCTTACTGACTTTTACGCGTGACTGTCGTTTTATCTATTATGTGCGGTCTGCACGCGGCGCTATAATGAAAGTGAAAGCGCACATGGAGCTTAATGTCTCCGGCCACGACGTGATGCCAAAGCAGGAGACGACTTGTAGATGGCGTTGTCCGGCGGTCCGATGTAAAAATAATATATATATATATAAATAAACGAGTCTCCGAAAACATTTTTCATACCCACTTTACCACTTAATTTTCAATAATTTTCTTTTTAACATAACCTTTGATCACAAGTACTTACGGCAAAACAGGCAAAGGTCCACTACTAAGGAATGCATTACTGCTTACTCCTTACTGACGTTTACGCGTGACCACCGCGGCGCTATAATGAAAGTGAAACCGCGCATGGCGCTTAATGTCTCTGACCACGACTTGACCCCAAACCGGGAGTCGTCCTGCAGACGGCATTGTCCGGTGGTACGATGTAAAACAAAAAAATATACATCACCCAATAGTAGTAAATGCATTCCCCATGCAAAACGCATGCAAGAGTAAAAGAAAAATATCGGCACAAGCCCCACGCGCCTCAAGCATATAGTAACATATTTAAAATACCTCAAACGATATCAAGAAAACATAAAGTTAAATGTCACCCAAAAGTAGTAAATGCATCCCACACACAAGACGCATGCAATAGTAAAAAAAAGTGCAGAAAGTAAATATTAAACCCACCGTCTCACGCCTCCAGTAAAACATCCAGTCCAAGTGGGCGTGGCCAAAAGAGGACAGGGTGGCAACCAGGAGGGACTAAAAACCATCCGGTACAATCAAAAAACTATGTTTAGCATAATCACTGACGACAAATGACGCACACCAATGAAAAATACAGGCGGAGCAGAGACACGACTTCTGAAACTGTGTTGATTCTAAGAAGCCCTCGCAGAGGAAGCAGCGCATGCGTGCTGCAGCGCCAGGCAAGACCTAAAAAAGGGAGACGAAAATGAAAAATATAACACCGACCCAAAGTAGACAACCTATAACAGGATCAAAAAGAAGGGAAGGAAATGAAACCAAAAAGGAAAAAAGGAATTAGAGGTGGGTTGCCACCACCTGGGCAAAAAGAAAATCAAAAAAGGAAAAAAAATAAAGTGATGAGAAAGGGAACGCCAGGTAAAAAATCATGATGTGTTAAAAAAAGACATGAAGACAGAAAGTAAAAAAAAAAAATTCATACACTTATGTATCCAAAAGTCAGAATTTATCAGGTACGTTCAAAATTGTCACTCTCTGGTATGTGCACATGCACTGTAAAAGATCTGCACATATAATTCAATTTTGCATCAATGTCCTTCCTAAAAACAAAGGCAGGTAGGCCCCTCTAGAGAAAAATGTGAAGGCTATGTAAGATTCCTAGGTGCACTACCAGGTTTTAATATATGTGTAACTTTTGAATGTGCATATTTGAACCCAAACCACATTTCAACTTGTGCATTCTGATATTAAAAAAAAATAGGGTGATGTTTGGATTTAGTATACATGGATTTACCTTATTAGTAAAATAGGCATTCGCAACACCAATAGGTCTGGCTTTTGAATGAAAGTTCTTTTTGTGCAATTGATTTCAGTCAACAAGTCATCATACATGCACTCTGTCACTCATATTTGTACTCATGCATCCATTAATCCACCCATTGACTCATTCTTGCATTCTCCCTTCTACAAAATCACAAAAAAGCACACACAAGCTAAACATATGCAAGATAAATTAGAAGAACATAAGTAGAAACGGTAAAACATAATGCTGTCTAAACACAGCGGGCACATACATGCAATAATTAAACTAAACATAGCAGCGGTTGTCCTTCTTGCAGAGGTATTGGACAAAGTCCATTGTTGTTTTAAATTTCCGGCATGGATATCACATTTAAAATCAACATGTTAGCCATCTTGGAATGTTAAAACTATGATGACAAACATTGCTGCTTCGATGAGGAACAACTTCCTGCTGTTAAATGCGGGGAAAACAGAGATCATGCTATTCAGAGAAGCCCCTCTGCTCTGGTCCCCAGAATGGTGGCCCACCGAACTTCGGTGTCGCTCTTGTCCCTAAAGCCATGGTAAAAAACGTAGGCGTACATTTGGACCAAAAACGTACGATGAAGGAGCAAGTCACTACCACCGTAGACTCATGCTTCCATACGCCAAGCCTTTTACGGAGGGTTTTCTCTTTTCTTCCTCTGACTGTACATAAATCACTCCTCCAAGCATTAGTAATAAGCCGCCTAGGCAACTGTAATGCCCTCCTGATTTCAGCTGACAAGTGTTCCCTTATAGACTTCAGGTGATTCAAAAAACCGTGGCCAGCCTTGTCTCCAACTCTCCTGCCAGGATTGCAACTCTTCCGCTACTACAAGGACTACACTGGCTACCAATCCTCAAGCGGATCAGATTTAAGATCTGCTGCATTGGGCACAAGGCACTAAACGGCAACAGCCCTAGCTACTTAGCAGATAGACTCACCCATTATCAGCCTTCTAGAAAACGCAGTTCAGGCTCTAAGTCGCTACTTATGGTGCCTCGTGTTAAGAAATCTGTGGGAAAGCATTCCATTACCTAGCTCCCTCCTATTTCAACCAACTCCCCAGCCACCTCCAGAAATGCCCAGAGTATCTACTATTGCAAAAGCTCCTTAAAACTGAGCTTTTTTTAAGAACCTTTCCTCACTATAACTGCAGCACCTCCGTAGCGCGGAGATGCCCCTTTGGGGGTGATTTGGGCGCTTTACAAGTCAAATAAATAAATACACTTTGGACAACAGCATTCCACAATGATCTCCTGGTTTAGAGGAAGGAACCAAGCAAGATGTGGCGCACTACAAATGAAACGAGCAGCAAACAATCAACCTGTTAGGACTTCCTGGAAAGCTGTAGTATGGGCTTAAATAAAATTAGGAGAAGCAAAGAAATTAAAGTGGAATTATAAAATGAGAAATTTGAAAATGGAAGGACTTGCCAACCAGTACTGACACAGAAGCACACTCATTTTCAGGTAGATGTGCAAATATGATCAGAAAATGCTGTCATTCACAGAGCAAGAGGTACAAAGACTGAACTAGACTGAACCATTACACGATGTAATACACTGTTATGTATGGAAGCAGAATATTAATGACACTTCGACAGGCCAAATGCAGAAGAGAGCTGACTCAAAGGCCTGCCATGTATCTATTTCAATATATATTTAGAGATAGGGATGTATATGTTACTTAATTTTTTACCACAAGATTCTGGCAGCCAACTACGATTGTCAGGCCTTCTGAAGAGATTCTAGCAATAATTACTAAAGTGCAAATCTTCTACCCCTAGGGATTGTCAGCATGGGCAACCAGCACCAAAACACAGTTTCATGTAGCAAAATCCCTAGCTGTAGGCTTTATTGCATAGAAATGTCAGGCCTTCTGCCCTTCTCATAATTGATTATAATAAATAGATCAAACTTATGGCATCTGAAATATATTTTCCAAGTGAACCATTCAGTCTTATAGCTGTTATCAATAACTTGTCTTAATGACAAAGTCAGGCCTCCTCTATCCAGCTTAAGCTTACCTACAAGGGAACCATCAGGCATACATTCATACACTTGCAAAAGTGTACAAGAATATAGTTGGCAAAGCAAAATAGTATCTGTCAGATACTCTCAGTGCTAATATTCGATACCCAAGGCTTGTCAGAGGGAGTAACCCTTGCCCGCTATGGTAATCTGTGTGATTCCATGTAACAAAATACCTATCTGTAGGTTTTAATACAGAGTAAGCCTTAAATGTTATAAACTTTAACATATGCTTTTCAAAATCAATTTTCTTCATTATAAACAATCTGGCCTGTGACCATTATCATTGACTTGTAATGATAACCAAATGAAACAGTTTTGCTCATAACCCTTCCCACAAGGCAGCCATCAAGTAGACTATAACAAAATTATAAATAAAATATTACAAATTACAAATATGCACAAAACAACAGTTGCCAAAGTAATAGAAAATCCCTACTAATAGAGCCTAATAAGGATTACCATAGTGGAAATTGTCATGATCGCGTGGTCAGGACGAAGCGGAACCGAATCGCGGGAGAATCCCGCCGGCACTACAACTCCCACAAGGCGTAGCAACCGAGCTCCCCCACGTGACCGGGAGCGCGGTTGGTCAAAAGACGGAACTACGCAGGAAGGCGGCGCCAATGATTCGCTTTCGTAATCAGCAGCTGACCAACGGCCCGCGACCCGCATCTACGGACCCCGCCGAGTTCCTCGAATCATAGCCTAACCCGGAATCCGCGACTGAAGAAGTCGCCTCCTGAAGCGCCGGACAACCGGAATCCACCATCCTGTGCCCTCCGTCTCCGGAACCCACCCGACTCTCCACCGGCACTAACAGTCTCCGGAGGTGAGTGCCCTCGACGCGCTCTGCGCCCGACCCGCTCCCTTGCTCCAACGAAGACGGAGGGGTAACTTGTGCCCTCCGTTCACCTTCACCCTTCCCCAGTGGGTGAGTCCGTTGCCAAGACACCACGTAGGGGGTACCCCCTCTGAGACCGCTACTCCGGCGCTCCTCGGCCCCAAGGATTCCTGGGCCTTGAGTGGAAGCGCCACCAGCGGTGAGGGAGTGTTCCTGACCCCCGTGTTTTCCTTGCCTGCACTCTTCGCCCCGGCGCTCCTCGACCCCACGGATTCCCGGGTCTCGAGTGGTAGCGCCTTTAAGAGGCTCAAAAGACGTATTTGGGTCCTTTTCAGCCAGAGCGAACTCACAAGAGCTGTGCTGTCCTTGTCCATCCGAACCAGAGCTCTGATCACAGCTTCACCCAACCAGGGGAGAGAGACAAGACAGGTAACGCAGGGGACACCAGGGGGAATACGATCGTCTCCGGGAGAGAAGGAGAGGCAACTAAATCCTCTCTCTTTGTCTCATTACAGGTGTCTATCCCAGCTGACTCTCCCCGTCCCTCACCCACCTGTCTCCTGAGCCCGAGGGTCATTTACACGAATCCGGGCTGGGGACGGATGGGAGGGGGAACCCTACATAAGCATCAGCGTCATCCTGAGGAGAGGATCAAGTGAGAGCCACGACAGAATCATTGGCCCACGAATTATCCTCCTCCCGAGAACGCTGAGGTAGGGATGGCCTCGTTAGACGACGTGGTTGCCGCTCTGGCCTTAGTCCAGGCTGAGTTAGCCACGTCCCGGGCGGAAACAGCGGCGTTGAATGCCCGCTTTGACCGCCTTCAAAGAAACCCCTTTGATGCAGGACACACGTTCCCTACCACCACGCCCCAAGTGGTAGTAGAGATGGCAGCACACGTGCCTTTGGCTCCCCCTGAACGATATCACGGGGAGATACTGAAGGTGCAGGTGTTCTTGACCCAGATACTGCTGCACTTCCAATGCAAACCTAAACTATTTCTAACTAACCAAGCCCGGGTGGCATTCCTCATCTCCTACCTGGCCGGGGATGCCGCACAATGGGCAGTTCCAATCGTTCGGAGAGACGACGCCCTCTTGTACGACTGGGACACCTTTCGGCAGGAATTCGAAACGACCTTTGATCGCCGGGCTGACACCTTCTCCGCCGATGGCGACCTCCTTGAACTCCGGCAAGGCCACACCGGTCTCCTCTGCTACATCAACAGCTTTCGACGTCTGGTGGCCCGAAACAGACTGGCCTGAATCTAAACAAACAGCGATCTTCTACCGAGGACTTTCGAAAGACCTGAAGGACGTGATTGCCCAAATCGATCCCCAACCCCGTACTTGCGTGGCTATGATCGAATTGGCCTCTCGCCTGGAATATCATCTGAGGGAAAGAAAAGGAGACCACAAGCGCAAGGAGAAACCTCTTGCATCGTACGAACATCCCCGTACCTCAGAACCCGCAGCGACCCGTCCCGAGCCCATGGATGTAGGGACGGTGAGAGCATCCCTGAACCTCAGCGAGCATGACCATCGACGCAAGCAGGGCCTCTGCTTGTATTGTGGCAAGAAGGGCCACTTCCTTCGTGAATGTCCCGTACGCCCCAAGACCGGCCGATATCGCCCCAGCCAAGCGGCAGCCCTAACCAACGAAGAAACGATGGGAAACTCGAGGGCTTGAAGGTTCAGGAGGGGACGACTTCAAGCCGCTTAATGATCCCTTCTACGGAATCCGATGTCACCAAGGAACCCAATCATTTTTTTGTATCCTTATACGTGGTGGTGGACCACATCCCCCGACTCGTCCGCGCCATGGTCGATTCCGGAGCCACCGGGTGCTTCATAGACAGGACCGAAGCTGAAAGGCTGGAAATCCCAATACTGCTCAAAGACCAGCCAGAACTCGTCTATGCCGTGGACGGTAAAGAGCTGGACTCCGGTCCCATCACATACCAAACCCCTTCTATGTGGGTCACCATAGGGGAAGACCATGGCGAATGGCTCACCTGCAACGTCATACACGCTCCCCGCTGCAACCTCATCTTAGGGTTGCCCTGGTTGAGACTGCATGAACCCCAAATTACGTGGGCAAACAATTCGATACGGTTCGACTCTGCCTTCTGTCACCGCCAATGTAGGCTGTTGAAGGGGCGCCCGGAAGCGGACGTCACCCCCAAACAACATGTGGCCACAGCCGCCGAAAAAGACGTCGCTCTCCCGCTCTGTTACTCTCCATACTCAGACGTCTTTGATAAACAGAGAGCCGAAGAATTACCTCCTCATCGGCAATACGATTGCCGCATTGACCTGATACCGGGGGCTACCGTCCCTTGCAGCCGAATCTACGCCCTCACGGGCCCAGAAACCCAACATCTCCGCGACTACCTGGACGAATTCCTGAAACTGGGCTTCATTCGTCCCTCGAGATCTCTGGCGGCGTCTCCCCTCTTCTTTGTCCCGAAAACCAACGGCGAACCCCGCTGTTGTATAGACTATTGCGCTCTCAATGCACTGACCATCAAAAATCAGTACCCTCTGCCACTGATTCCGGTACTCCTGGAACAAGTACGGGGAGCCAACATTTACACCAAATTGGATCTCCGGGGAGCATACCACCTAGTTCGCATACGAAGAGGGGATGAGTGGAAAACAGCCTTCAAGACCAGGTTCGGCTTGTATGAATACCTGGTCATGCCCTTCGGGCTCTGTAACGCCCCGGCTGCCTGCCAGTTCTTCCTCAACGAAGTGCTGAGGGACTTCTTGGACAAGTACGTCGTGGTGTATATAAACGACATCCTCGTGTTTTCATCCAACCTACACGACCATATACACCACGTAACGTCGGTACTTCAAGCCCTGAGAGACCATCGATTGTTCTGTAAACTCACGAAATGTGAGTTCCACGTAACGTCGGTGGAATTCCTCGGAGTGATGTTGACCCCTGCCGGGCAGGTGATGACCCATCGCAAAGTGCAAACCGTAGCGGAATGGCCACAGCCAGGGTCGGTGAAGGAGGTCCAAAGCTTTCTTGGCTTCTCGAATTTCTACAGGAGATTCATACACCATTTCTCCCAGTTGGTGACCCCCCTCACTCGGTTAACGTGAAAAGGGGTTCCATTCGTCTGGTCTCCTGAGGCTCAAACAGCATTCGAGCAGCTCAAAGAGGCGTTTACCTCCGCTCCTGTTTTACGCCATGCCCAACCTGACCTTCCCTTCATCGTGGAAGCAGACGCCTCCGATGTAGCGGTCGGCGCTATCCTTTCCCAGCGGCAACCCGACACCGGACAGCTCCATCCGGTCGCTTTCATGTCTCGAAAACTCTGCCCGGCCGAACTGAACTACACCATCTCCGAAAAGGAACTACTCGCCATACGAGAAGCGTTCCTTGAATGGCGGCATTGGTTGCTGGGCGTGCAACATCAGGTGACGGTGTTCACCGATCACCGCAATCTTCAGTTCCTCCGTTCTGCACGTCATCTCACGCCCCGCCAGAAAAGATGGATGCTCTTTTTTGCGGAGTACCACTTCCTCGTTACCTTTCGGCCGGGCGCACAAAACAGGAAGGCGGATGCCTTGTCTCGTCAGGAATTCCCCGACCTCATGGCGGAAACCCCGGATCAACCAATTCTGTCACCAGAACAAGTGGTGGGTAGTCTGAAGACCGAGTCGTTCCTGCAGAACGTTAGGAAAGGAATACAGACGTTTGCCTGGTCGGCCTGGTTGAAGCGGCACAAAGAATGGCGACTCCACGATGGCCTTCCCATGTGTGGCTCTCGCGTGTTACTCCATAATCTTCGACTCCGCAAACTCATCTTCGACTGGTGTCACAACGTGCCCTGTGCCGGTCACACGAGGGGAAGCAAAACCCTGGAGTTGGTGTTAAGACAATGCTGGTGGCCGTCTGTTCGCCCCGATGTCCTGACCTGGGTACGTAATTGCTCTGTCTGCGCCCAAATGAAGACGGATCATCGTAAAGCGCAAGGCCTCCTAATGCCTCTTCCGACCCCGAAGTATCCTTGGGAGAAGATCTCCATAGACTTCATAGTAGGTCTGCCCAAGGACCAAGGTTGCACGGCAATAGTCGTCGTCGACGACTACCTCACGAAAATGGGGCATTTTATCGCGTGCGAACAAGTACCCTCGGCAGGAGCTCTGGCCAAACTACTGTTGCTCCACGTGGTCCGGCTACATGGCCTTCCCCTAGGGATAATATCGGACAGGGGATCACAATTCACCGCCCGTTTTTGGAGGGTCTGGTGTGAGGAACTGGGCATACACTCTGCGCTATCCACCAGCTTCCATCCCCAAACGGACGGCCAAACAGAGAAACTGAACCAAACCCTGAAGCAGTACCTGCGCTGTTACGTTGATCAGGCCGAGGAGTCATGGGTGGACTGGCTCTGGGTAGCGGAGATTGCCTACAACACCTCTCAACACTCCTCCAAGCACCATACACCGTTCTTTCTTACTTCAGGTCATCACCCCCGGTTTCTCCCTTTTCTTCTCCCGAGGGCCCGGAGCACTCTCCCCGAGGTGCATGACAGAATCAAAACCATTCACGCAGCCCTCAAACAAGCCCGAGACAATCTGCACTTGGCCAAGACTCGGTATAAAGCCCAGGCAGACAAACACCACCGAGACCCTCCGGAATATCACAAAGGCGACAGGGTGTGGTTGTCTACCAGACACATCCGGTTCAAAAGACCTAGTGCATTCACACCGAAATACATAGGTCCATATCCGGTGGTGCGACATGTGAACCCCGTGGCTGTACAGCTGCGGTTGCCCAATCACCTGCGCATACACCTCGTGTTTCACGTCTCCCTGCTGAAACCCTCCTTCTGTCCGGTCCGAAAAGTTCCGGACCCTGTCTGGGTGCACCACGACCAAGAATACGTGGTGCGACGGGTACTCGACTCTAAGCTAGTCAGGGGCAAGCTGTGGTATCTCCTGGCGTGGAAAGGGTTTGGGCCAGAGGAGAACTCCTGGGAACCAGCGTCTGCTGTACATGCGGCGCGCCTGGTTGCGTCTTTCCACCGCCGCTGTCCAAACAAGCCCGGTTCCTCTCTCGCCGCTGGAAGCGGTGGGAAGGGGGATGTGCTGTCATGATCGCGTGGTCAGGACGAAGCGGAACCGAATCGCGGGAGAATACCGCCGGCACTACAACTCACACAAGGCGTAGCAACCGAGCTCCCCCACGTGACCGGGAGCGCGGTTGGTCAAAAGACGGAACTACGCAGGAAGGCGGCGCCAATGATTCGCTTTCGTAATCAGCAGCTGACCAACGGCCCGCGACCCGCATCTACGGACCCCGCCGAGTTCCTCGAATCATAGCCTAACCCGGAATCCGCGACTGAAGAAGTCGCCTCCTGAAGCGCCGGACAACCGGAATCCACCATCCTGCGCCCTCCGTCTCCGGAACCCACCCGACTCTCCACCGGCACTAACAGTCTCCGGAGGTGAGTGCCCTCGACGCGCTCTGCGCCCGACCCGCTCCCTTGCTCCAACGAAGACGGAGGGGTAACTTGTGCCCTCCGTTCACCTTCACCCTTCCCCAGTGGGTGAGTCCGTTGCCAAGACACCACATAGGGGGTACCCCCTCTGAGACCGCTACTCCGGCGCTCCTCGGCCCCAAGGATTCCTGGGCCTTGAGTGGAAGCGCCACCAGCGGTGAGGGAGTGTTCCTGACCCCCGTGTTTTCCTTGCCTGCACTCTTCGACCCGGCGCTCCTCGACCCCACGGATTCCCGGGTCTCGAGTGGTAGCGCCTTTAAGAGGCTCAAAAGTCGTATTTGGGTCCTTTTCAGCCAGAGCGAACTCACAAGAGCTGTGCTGTCCTTGTCCATCCGAACCAGAGCTCTGATCACAGCTTCACCCAACCAGGGGAGAGAGACAAGACAGGTAACGCAGGGGACACCAGGGGGAATACGATCGTCTCCGGGAGAGAAGGAGAGGCAACTAAATCCTCTCTCTTTGTCTCATTACAGGTGTCTATCCCAGCTGACTCTCCCCGTCCCTCACCCACCTGTCTCCTGAGCCCGAGGGTCATTTACACGAATCCGGGCTGGGGACGGATGGGAGGGGGAACCCTACATAAGCATCAGCGTCATCCTGAGGAGAGGATCAAGTGAGCGCCACGACAGAAATAGTCTGTCCCCGTGATTTTTTTGGGTGGGGCACCTATACCAAAACCCTTGCCTACTACAGTAGCCTGAGAGATTCTGAAAAAACACCTGCCTACAGGCTTTAGCATAGTGTAATAACAGTCCACCTTAAAAGCGTATTGCCTTAAACACAAATTTGGTCCAATGAAATCCTGTACTCGGGTTGGACTATGCCACTCTCTAGGACTATGCCACTCTCTAAGTAGGACTCTGAAAGCTCTTTTTTGTTGATCACATATGGTAAGTGACAGCTACTCTGTAAAGGCAGACCTAAAAATGCATGTAGATTAGTGTGGCCCTCAGCATCCAATATTGCTCTCAAACACACAGCTGCACTCTGAAGTCTAAAATGAATGATGGAAAGTGAAGTGGCTGCTGGGACTGGAAAAGAGCAATACATTCCTCCATTTCTGCTGCTGCCAGAGAAGGACCATGGTTCCTTTGGATTAAACGGGGTATAACTATCCATGCCTGTCTCCACATACAGCTTTTTGTTGTTGTTGATTATGATGTAATAACTAACGTGATAACTGGAATGAGACCACCAAAAATGAGCAACAATCAATACAAATAAAAGTAGAAAAAATAAAGGGCAAAATGTTTTCTCAACAGTAATCAAATACAAGTTATCCTCTCCACAATGAGAAGTGTATGTTTTCAAGTTTAATGTCATATGTACTAAAGGACTGGGAGGAGAGAAGCTAAAGACAGCTCCATTATTGGCAATGATTTTTAAGCAAACACGTGGGGCTTAATTACAAGCCCCTTGCGCCACCGGTCCGTCAGATATTCCCACGGTAAAAGTAGGGCACCGGAGGTGGATAAGGCATGTTAGATAAAGAATGCCATTTTCTCCCTTCACACACTAAGAAAGAACATTAAAACTAAATATTCACTGAGGTGTATTTTTCTCATTTACATACAAGTGGAAATTTCTGAATTAACAGTTTTTCAAGCAAATGTGTTCGATTTTTATGGTAACCGGGCACCACAGTTGATATGACAAGCCAGCATGAGAAGACATATGTGCAGAATGTTTGCCAGATGCAACTTTGGTAGTGGTATTTAAAAAAACGTTATCCACTAGCTCTGTGAAGATGGTACTATTCGAAATGTTTGAGGCGCATCTAGCACACATATCCAGGCACCTTAATTTTTCCTCTTATCCCATGATGGTATTGAAGGCTCAGCATTTGGTATCTTCCTTTTGGTTAAACTTGGTGTATTTCTTTGAATTGTTGTCATACGCCTTTAGACACATTCATTCCATTTTCACTTTTACACAACCTTGGAATGACAATCTCATCAGACCTGTTTCACATTTTGCAATACTATAGTGGAGATCTCAAATATATCTATATCTATATCTATATATATCTATATATATCTATATATATCTATATTTATCTCTCTCTCTCTCTATATATATATATATATATATATATATATATATATATATATACACTAAAAAAACATAGGTTTCAGGCACATTAGAGTTAGAAATCAGCCCTTAGAAAACCTTAGAAATTCACTAAAGAAACCATAGGTTTCAGGGACGTTTCACTCTTACAAAACCATAGAAATGCCACCGTCTCTTAGTTCAGCTAACTATAACTCGCACCCCCATAATGCACTGCTGATGACATCACATATAACATTATTCATGACATGGTCAGTGACATCACTGATGACATCTCAAATGACATCACTGATGACATCACTGATGCCATCATCCAGTGACTGTGTGTTTCTGTAAAGTTTAAATATGCATTATATATATGCTAAGGTATATTGAAGAATGAGTGGGTGTATAAGTGTCTGGATGGAGGATTTAGAAAGTGCGTGACTGACTGTATAAGTGAGTGACTAAATGTGTCTTACTGAATGCATGGGTTAGTGACTAAACTGTGTGAATGTCTGTATCAGTCTGTCTGTTGTTGTGTAAGCTGCAGCATGGGTTGGTCAGTAGCTACATGAGTGTCAATCTGGGTTATTGATTAGTTGCCTGAGTATTTATGTGGGAGACTGAGTGTGTGTGTGAGTGAGTGGAAGGTGTGTGACTCTGTGTATAGATGTGTGAGTGGTTGATTTGCTAGGTGTATGTGTTAAAGAGTGCATGTGGAAACAGCTGTATGGGTGGGTGAGTGTGCGTATGGGTGTGTTGGTGAGTGAATGGATGTCTCAGTGGTACATGTCCAAGTAACCACATATGTAAAAGGCAGTGTATCTGAGAGTTGGAGTATATAAATGACTATACGTGAGAGTCAGTGTTTGTAAGAGTGGCTGTGTGGATGAGTGTGTACTTATATCAGTGATTATATAAGAGAATAAGTATGCGTTAGTATCTGTATGAAGAAGTGAGGTGGTGTGTGTATAACTATATAGGTGAGTAAATGGGAGTGTGATTGATTCTTTGCATGACTGACTAGGTGTGTGAGTAACTCCATGGATGAGTGGCGGTGTGTAAGTGTCTGTATAGGTGTATGAGTGCATATGATAGTGTTGTATTGATGAGTGGCTGTATGTATGAATGATTGTATGAGTGAATGAGTGGATGTGTGTGTAGACCTAGTAATCAGTGAGTGCGTATGTAGTAACTGGTATTGGTGTGTTGATGGTTTCGAAAATGGTAGTCTGTATTTTACAGTGGGTGTATCAAAGGTTATATTAGAGTGTGAGGAGGTGCATCAGATTTTCACGTGGATGATGTTATCAGTGATGTCACCAGTGATGTCATTTGAGATGTCATCAGTAATAAACAATCAGTAAAATCCGAGGTCTACACTCCGCAACTAAAGATGCAATTCAAAAAGTTGCCACATAACATATGTTCTGAGACTGAGAAAGACAAAGGGTGGAGGTCAAAAGTGTGAAGTAAAAAACTTAAAGACAAGAAAGATCTCAATAGGGATTATTAGCATCCCATCATTACACTATCAAGTGCCCAGTGTCATCATCTGGGATACCAAACAACTCTTCTAAAACCATCTTTAATCACAGAGGAAATATGAATGAGCTGTATCCTCTTATCAAGTTCTTATCAGAGGAAAAGAGGAAAAATCTTTCTGAAAACATACAGTGCAAAATAAAGAAATTGTGATTTAAAATAGGATAAGCAAAAAAGACAGAAAGTAATGTACTTCTTGCTTATATTGTTAAATCACAGTGCAGGAAAAAAGGGAGGGGAAAGCAGTTGTAACTAATCACTGCTCGTATCTCTGGTCGACATGTTTCTGCCTTCGGGATAATTCTCCCTGGCTTTCTTCAGGACCTCATTAACAAAGCTTCTATATTCAGGCTTTGCAAAGAATGATGGGTTACTACTGTACCCTCAGTGACTGTCTTCAACTCCTCAGTGTGAGCTTGATATATTCAACATCTAAAAAATAAACAAAGAATATTTATTTAAAGATAACTATACAATTTTGTACCTCCACCTGAATGCCACACCAAATGTGGTATCTTGTAATATAAAATGTTCTTAAAAATGCTTACCAATGCATTGTGAGGAAAAGGCATCACCTCGCTTGGCACCAGCTCAAGTCAAGAAAAGGCCCCGCTCTGAAAAGTAATCGTGAGCCAACCCAGAAAAAGGATGAATATAAATAAATAGCTTTTCTTTATGCAATTATACCTTATAACACACAGAAACCATACTACAGATAGTGTCAATATTTCCATTAATCAACAAAGCATGCAAACTGTCAAGGTGGACAGATTGCATTCTCGGGCACAAACGTGGAAAGGCACATGGGTCAACAAAGAATTCTATCATATCTGGTTTAATCGAGAAAAAATGGAAAAAGAAGGACGACATAACCAATGGCCGCGTTCACCTCTTATCACCTTCCTCATTTCAATCCATTATTAAAATAGCAGTTAAATAGCATATAGTTGTTATTATGATGAAAATAAAGGTTTTGACCGCATTTTAATAGTAATATCAGTCACTAGATGGCAGCATCGTAACTAATTGCTTTTTGTTTAAACGGCAACAGAATATATTCAAGCGGTGTTTTAAGAGAGCGAATTTCTTAATCTCGTTTCTTAATAGCATGTTCCTCCATAAAAGGTTATCCTCCCTGAAGAGTTTGTAATACATGACACAGAGGGTCTACTTTTAACGAACAACATCCTGTGCAAGATCATCAATAGCATATACATGGGCCGTTTTAAAAAATACAAGAAAATATCGTATGAAACAAACGGGGCCTGTACCTGTCCGTCGGTACCTCCGACTGGAACTTGTGCTGGGATGGAGGTACCGGGTATAGGAAACCAACGTCTATTTATATTGCGATGTTTAAACAGCTGTTACTAATTTGAAACCCTCCGGCGCTTAGTAATTACGTTATCCAAAACTACAGAATGACGTCACTGATGCCGGTACTTGTAGTTTTGTGTCTACAAAAAAAGGGGAAAAAAAGGTGTTTTAACGCAAATCTATCGGTACCAAAAAAAATCGTGATAATATACCGATACGTTCAATATGCAAAAACACCCACTATTTTTATTTAAACTGTGCTTGTATTTAGTATTAGTAATTCTGTAAATCACGTATTAATGTGGGTATCTATTATTTATATCAAGTGTTTCCCTTGTTTATCTCATTTCTCAAATTATTTTTCAAATTATTTTTAAACCTACGTTAGTCAATACTTAAAGAATAACATGCCATAAAACAATCGCTCACAATTTTCAGTATAGTATGCTGACCATTGATTACTTCTAAACTACGGGATGACGTCACCGATGTTGGTATTTGTAGTTTTGATATATCGACTACTTATTAATTCAAAAATATACTTGGTGCATCATAAAATAACTAATGGGCACTATATCCCTCACAATGTGCAAGGAGAAAAAGAAAGAAAAAGCACGGATCAAATCTAGTCACATTGTTCAAAGTCGATATGAATGCGGGTTGTTCTAGAAAACGGGGTTGGACTATAGGTAATCAATAGCCAAATGTCATGGAACAGCATTTAACATTCGAGCATCTCTTTCACTACGGTAGTTATTTGAACAATTCGGATTCATTATCTTCATGGTCTTATCATGTGTAGGACAGGCGCTATCCTAATTAATATGCTATACCATAGGTCAGCATGTACAGTCAATTATGACCATATTTGCCATTAAAAACCTCATGTGCATATATTAGAAAAATTAATTAACTCTGAAATGCAGCTATTACAGGGATTATTTTCTTTTCAGCTTTAGTCTTTACTTCTTTTGTACGGACACCCAAGGTATCGCGTCATTTAAACCTGATATATCACTAGACAGTTTGAACACCCATCTCTGTTCTCGTAGGAACAAGAAACTTGATATATCACTGATATGTGGAGGGATGTAAGGGTTCTCTAAGACTGTCCACTTAAAGTCTTCTGCTTTATGTCCCTGTTCAAAAAAGTGTTTTGTAAGTTTTGTCATAGTTAGTCAGTCAGTCAAAGATCTTTATTCGGATATAAAAGACATCCATAAAAGTACATATAAATCACAACAATCATCCAATAAAAACAATAAAATAAACATTTAGAGAGTTATAAAAGAATGACTTAGTTAATCTTGTGGTGTAGATATTACATAAAATACGAATCTCATAGCAGTGACAATAATTC
This sequence comes from Triturus cristatus, assembly GCF_964204655.1. Lineage (NCBI taxonomy): Eukaryota > Metazoa > Chordata > Amphibia > Caudata > Salamandridae > Triturus > Triturus cristatus. The sequence continues at coordinate 754,379,544 of NC_140589.1, forward strand.
CACAATGGAAATGCAATATGATTTGAACTAGAATAAGCCACAATAAAAACAAAACACAGCTAGTTAGCTATGACATGTGCAAGGGAACAGTCACTAGTGCAAAAATGCAATGTGCAAACGATGCAAAGATAGTGCAAACTTATCAGGCCACGTTCATTGTTGCTCGGGATCGAACAGCAGAATGAAAGAAACAACTGACTCTAAAGATTACATCATCAGAGCCTAGCATCAATAGGTCTCTGAATGCTAGATTAAAATCCATCAAAGAATTCATTCTGAAATAAGGAATTGGGTAAAATTTAGTGTAGTTTACATAAAAACCACAAAAGAATGTAAAGTATAACAGGCTTTGTTTGCCGCCTAGGTTACAGGGGCAGCTTATATTTTCCGAATTTTTGATAAAGCCTAAAGGGAAGCAAAGAAGATTTTTGATGCTCCCGTCCCTGAACCGAAACAACAAACTCCTGTTCCATTTGCCCAGTTTCTTTCGCAGGTAACCCTGGGGCATGTTATAGGGCCTACCACATGATTCCAAAAGGGGGATGTACCTTATAATAGCCGGCTTTACATACTCGGTCTTTTCTCTATTTTTTCGGTACAGATCATACAATGCCCTTTTTACTGAATTCTTATGTGTGCAGTCGATAGTTTGAGGTGATAAAAATAGGTGCCCCATCTCCACACTTACTAAGCTTTTCTCGACAGCCCTGAGCCAGGGTATATAATTAGCCCGCTCACATTTTAGGCAGTCCGAGATAATATCACGGGTCAAAGAGGCAGCAGAGTTCCGCCATATTTTCAACCAAAACAGGGCGGGTCTAGATCTTATAAAGTCTTCTATATAGGGGAAATTCAATTCTCTGTGACACACGTAAGATGGGGCTGAAATTACCCCCCCAGGACCCTCCTACAGAATCTGTTCTCTTCGATCTGTATATTAGTACAGTTCGAATACCCCCACACCTCTGCACCAAAGATTCCTGTCGGTAAGCACTGGGTTCTATAAATTTGTAACAGTGGTCAAATAACCTCAGCATATTTAGGTTGACGGAGGGTGATTATAGAATTGATAGCTTTACCCAATTTGTTCCTCCCCCTGGCAACATGAGGTTGTCAGGATCCAAAATTGGAGAACAACAGGCCTAAATAAGGAAAAGTGCAAGTGCTATTTAAAACATTGTTCCCTGACATGATATGACGAATTCTATGTTTCTTTGGGCCACAGGACATTATGTAAGATTTTTTTAAATTGGTACATAAGCCGAGGTCGGCCATATATGAAACAAAACCTGATAATAAAGTGCGGAATGCATTGGTTGTGCGGCCCATAAGGACCGCATCATCTGCATAGAGGAGTGCGGGGAGTGGTTTACCGTTAATGTACGGGACATCACTGGTTAATTTACATAAAGAATTACTTAATTCATTTATGTACAGAATAAAAAGCAGGGGGGCCAAGACGCAGCCCTGTCTAACCCCCCTGCCATTTAAAATGTCACCCGAGACTTCGCCATCGTTGTTTATTCGAACACGAGCTTTCAAATCACTGTGTAAGTGGGCCAAAAAATAAACCAAAGATTCGTCTAAACCATAATTCAACAGAACTGACCATAAACGGGAACGATTTACAAAATCACAAGCAGAACTTAAATCAATAAACCCTAAATACAATGGGGATTTTTTGGCGATAGTGTATTTGGCCAATAATAAGTTTAAATTTAAACATTGCTCCACAGTCCCTACGTTACTTCTAAAGCCTAATTGGCATGGGTGTAGGATCATTTTTTCTTCTGCCCAGGTTCTGATCTTATTAAAGATAACCCTACCTAGAATCTTCAAGGTATTATCTATTAAGGATATTGGGCGATAGCAGCCAGGGTCAAGTCTGTTGCCTTTTTTAAAAATTGGCACAATGATGCTGCTAGACCAGGAACTTGGGGGTGGAGTATGAGATACATTATTAAAGATGTTACACAATAAAGGTGACCAAAAGTCTGGCTCTGATTTTATTAAGTCGATGGATAGTCCGTCGGGACCAGGTGCTTTGTTCCCCGCACTTTGTAAAATTGCATCTTCCACCTCCATTATAGAAATGTTCAGTGTAATGAAGGGCTGGAAGAATTCCGTGGAAGGATACGGCGCAGCATATATATTTGAAAAATGCTCCACCCACTCGTCCCCAGGTATATTACAATTTATGGGGGTAATATTAAATCCCATTGATCTTAGATTCTTAACCTCGCTCCAGAACCCAGCGGCATCTTTCAGTGCCGATGTACGCACAAGGGTTTCCCAATGGTCTTTTAGAAGCTCTTCAGATCTTATTTTTAAAGTGCGCTTATAACTTGACCTCAGTATCCTCACCAGAGACTGGTCCCGTGGTTCAGCTATAAGAGCGGCCCTTAATTCCCGATTGGCTTTGGAGCATGAAGTATCAAACCACCTTAGGTTTTTATCATTATTAGCTGGGGCTGGTTTAGAGATCTCCTTTTTCATGGCCTTACACAACCCTGTGAAGGTCTCACTAATGTCATGTCCAAGGCTATCAGTGGATAAACAAACAGACACTAATATAGGGTGTTCCTTAATAATGCGAGCTAAAACCCCCTTATTGTCTATCCCCTTCCAGATCACCCTAAGTTTGTCTGTTGACGCTACTAAATTATTTGCCCCGATTTCTCTGCGATTCCCCTGTTTTTTAATAGATTTAAAACTGAGTGAGATTGGTAATGGTCGCTATATATGGTACTAGCGACTGCCGCCTCTGATAAGAGGTCCACGAGCAGGGAGGATATGAATACATAGTCTATTGTGGTTGAACTCCCACGCCCGACATATGTGGCCACGGGTCCTTTATTCGCAGCAATGTTTGCCTTCTCCATTACATTGACTAAGTCCCGTGTGGCTAAATGGTTAAGCAATTCTTCACCTCTTTTACAAGGAGGGGTTCTAAAGTGAATATGTGCATTAAAATCACCTCCCAAACAAATGCCATCAAATTTACCATACCTTTGGCCGTCAACAATTTTATCAATAAAATCAAACAATCTTATAAAATTTGTAATGGGATGAGTTGTGAAATCGTTGTTATAAAAATTAATTAAACATAATTTTATCCTACTGATATACAGCAAAGCCTGGAAATTCATATCATTAGTTTGCAAGGATTCGATTTTATCTCCTGCCCTAATCTTGACCCAAATAGATAATCCCCCACTGGGTCGGCCCATGACCGGAATGGGTACAATTTGGTTGTGACAGCTATAGCCCTCAAAGAGCAAGGAACAAGTGCACCAAGTTTCTTGGAACATTAAAATGTCAAAGTTAATAACCCAATCTGCCCAGTCCCTGATTTTCATTTTCGCATTGAGACCGGCAATATTCCAGCTCAAGATTGTCAAATTATCGGACAATATGGGGGTGGCAGGGGCATGGGCAGTTATTTTAGGATGGGATGGCAACACTAGCGCTCTAATGCCATTAGACACCGTTGTAGTGGAGCAGGTTGGCAGTTCACCCACGGTACCAGATGTATTGATATGATCTCTAGCTACTATATTTGGGAGGATAGCTGAAGGTCAATCCAAAGTGCCCAGCTCAGATAATACACTGAATCTAACGGTGGTGGAGCTGGGCTAAATGGTCTCTGGGGGGGCCTAGAAAAGTAACCCAATGGCAATAGAGTTATAACAGTTAGAGGGCTAAAGTGAATATTGTTACTACTAAGAATGAATTTAGCTGTGGAAGGGTGTCTAAAGTTAATTACAATACAATCTCCAGGGATGTTCTTAAATGAGGGACCAACCCAGCTCACCTGGCGGACTGACAAGATTTCACTCGAGACATTAGGACCTATCCCTTTATGTTTAGTCAACCAGTCAATACACTTATTGTTCAACTGGACCCAGGACTCACCTTGACCCTCCCTGAGCGGTGGTACACCCGCCAAAATTAAAACATATGGGCAAGCATCAGGGAGTAAATGAAGGGCCGGCCCCAGATGTTTTGTGGGCCTAGTAACAGCAACTTGGCCCTTGTCTGAGCCAATAATGGCGGGTGCCCCCCGCCTCATAAGGGGCACGGTGGGTCCGCCCTTTGAAGTATGGGCGACCACACTAATGGGGCAGGGTGGTTCGGCTGCTACAGCCGGAGTATGCTGCGGTGTCATGGAAGATTGAGTATTCCCTACAATGTCACCCCTAGGTACAATATTAGATGTAGGTGTACAACTGATGATATTAGGCCTGCCGCCCTAAAAGCCCTTACTGGCGACTTCCAAATCTTTCAGTAGACGATCTCCCCTCATTAGGTCAAGACTAATAACCCCTTTCCTTTTTGCGTCTTCATTTTTTACCAGGTTTTCCAATCTATCTAATCTTTTAAAAATAATATTAAACTGTTTGATCATTTGACTTTCCATTTGTTTAAAAATAGTATCAACTATGGTCTCAATAAAATTCTCATTTGGCTTTTTTTGAGTAACACTTTCAATTATGGGCTCAGTCTGTGTGCAGGCAGAGTTATGTCCTTCTTTAGGGGAAGTTGTATCTAGAGGCCCCACAGCGAATTGCAAGGACTCATTAACAATGCTGCCGCCCCCTGGCAGTTGTTGCTTCCCTCTAGTCCACATACTCAGGGGGGTCGGTTGGCTCTTATTACGAGAGGGTTGTTTCTTCTTATTAACTGTTGGTTTCGAAGGGCCTCTTTTCCTTTTCTCTCCAACAATCTTGTTGCTTGGGGACAAAGGAGGGATAGAGTCATGTGCAACGGGATCAGATTGTGAGTCAATAATGATAGTACGACTGCTGCTCCCTGATGACGTGGTCGACGGATTGATCAGATTAGGTTTTATAACTGTGACCACAGGGGAAAGCGGCAAAATGTTATTAGCACTTATTTGCTGGGGTTCTGGGTTTGAACGTGTAAGGTCCATAGACATTCTCCTCTCAGTATTGGCAATTTCATTGGTGACCATGTTAAAGGCATTATCCAGCATGCTTTCCAATGACGGTGGGAGAACAGGAGGGCCCACAGATGCCTGTGCGATTGAACTAGGATTTCTTTTCCCCATAATGGATAAATCAGAGCTCACCTTATTAGCAGATTAGAGGGGTGGCCCGCCCGACCACTGCTGAACTCTGACGGCCTCAGACGGCCCGCCCTTTGCCCGGGCCTAGCCCGGCGCTGCCCGCACACTATCCCACGACGCGGGAGGTGTGTTGCGATTTAAAGCGCCTCCGGGCGCATGAGCAGCGTCGCCTGGTTCCGCCCTCCGATGCTGAGGAGTCTGGGAAGTGAAGGTCCCTCCGCACGGCGGCCGCGTTGTTTTTGGCGGTGCGGCGGCGGGAGGGAGAGAGGGCAACAACACACAGAACGTCCACGGGGGAAAGCAGGTAAGTAGAGAGTCCCACAGTTTCACCACTGATTCGCTTTGGTGCCCGCTCCACCGGAAGTGTGTTGCGATTTAAAGCGCCTCCGGGCACGTGAGCAGCGTCGCCTGGTTCCGCCCTCCGACGCTGAGGAGTCTGGGAAGTGAAGTTCCCTCTGCACGGCGGCCGCGTTGTTTTTGGCGGTGCGGCGGCGGGAGGGAGAGAGGGCAACAACACACAGAACGTCCACGGGGGAAAGCAGGTAAGTAGAGAGTCCCACAGTTTCACCACTGATTCGCTTTGGCGCCCGCTCCACCGGAGGTGTGTTGCGATTTAAAGCGCCTCCGGGCGTGTGAGCAGCGTCGCCTGGTTCCGCCCTCCGACGCTGAGGAGTCTGGGAAGTGAAGTTCCCTTCGCACGGCGGCCGCGTTGTTTTTGGCGGTGCGGCGGTGGGAGGGAGAGGGCAACAACCAGTTGTCATAGGTTTTTTACATCTAAACATACTTTTGTGTTCCAGCATACATAGTTTCACTTTTCTGGTTGTCATGCCAACATATTGAAAAAGGCACGGACAAGTAATCAGATATATTAAATTCTCACTGTTGCAATTCGTGAAATTCCTCTGTATCCAAGGTCTTGAGGTGCCGATGTCAATAGATTTAGATTGTTGTGTCTGTGGACAAATAGCAAAGGAACCACAAAGGGTAGTGGCCCTGTACTGCTGGTAAACCCCACAAGGTCTCGTCTATTTTATGTTTTAGATATCTCGGTCGAGTATGGACCAATATATCTCTCAAATTGGTACTTCTCTTCAAAGAAAACAATTGTAGTGGTATCTTGTCTGTACAGCTAAGGTACTGAAGGTAGTTACAAAGGTCAGACGACCCGATGGAGGTTTTTTTACTGGAGGTTCTAACAATGCCTCACCATTGTTATTGGAGTCTCTTTTGTACGCTCGTCTGATCAGACAGGGCCACTACCCTTGTGGTTCCTGTGCTATTTGTCCACAGACACAACACTTCTTTGAACAGGGACATAAAGCATAAGACTTTAAGTGGACAGTCTTAGAGAAACCTTACATCCCTCCACATATAAGTGATATATCAAATTTCTTGTTCCTACGAGAACAGAGATGGGTATTCAAACTATCTAGTGATATATCAGGTCTAAATGACGCGATACAGTGGGTGTCCGTACAAAAGAAGTAAAGACTACAGCTGAAAAGAAAATAATCCCTGTAATAGCTGCATTTCAGAGTTAATTAATTTTTCTAATATATGCACATAAGGTTTTTAATGGCAAATAGGGTCATAATTGACTGTACATGCTGACCTATGGTATAGCATATCAATTAGGATAGCGCCTGTCCTACACATGATAAGACCATGAAGATAATTAATCCGAATTGTTCAAATAACTACCGTAGTGAAAGAGATGCTCGAATGTTAAATGCTGTTCCATGACATTTGGCTATTGATTACCTATAGTCCAACCATGTTTTCTAGAACAACCTGCGTTCTATATCGACTTTGAACAATGTGACTCGATTTGATTCGTGCTTTTTCTTTCTTTTTCTCCTTGCACATTGTGAGGGATATAGTGCCCATTAATTTTTTTATGATGTACCAAGTATATTTTTGAATTAATAAGAAGTCGATATATCAAAACTACAAATACCAACATCGGTGACGTCATCCCGTAGTTTAGAAGTAAACAATGGTCAGCATACTATACTGAAAAACGTGAGCGATTGTTTTATGGCATGTTATTCTTTAAGTATTGACTAACGTAGGTTTAAAAATAATTTGAAAATTAATTTGAGAAATGAGATAAACAAGGGAAACACTTGATATAATTAATAGATACCCACATTATTACGTGATTTACAGAATTACTAATACGAAATACAAGCACAGTTTAAATAAAAATAGTGGGTGTTTTTGCATATTGAACGTATCGGTATGTTACCACGATTTTTTTAGGTACTGATAGATTTGCGTTAAAACACCTTTTTTTCCCCCTTTTTTTGTAGACACAAAACTACAAGTACCGGCATCAGTGATGTCATTCTGTAGTCTTGGATAACGTAATTACTAAGCGCCGGACGGTTACAAATTAGTAACAGCTGTTTAAACATCGCAATATAAATAGACGTTGGTTTCCTATACCCGGTACCTCCATCCCAGCACAAGTTCCAGTCGGAGGTACCGACGGACAGGTACAGGCCCCGTTTGTTTCATACAATATTTTCTTGTATTTTTTAAAACGGCCCATGTATATGCTATTGATGATCTTGCACAGGATGTTGTTCGTTAAAAGTAGACCCTCTGTGTCATGTATTACAAACTCTTCAGGGAGGATAACCTTTTACGGAGGAACGTGCTATTAAGAAACAAGAATAAGAAATTCGCTCTCTTAAAACACCGCTTGAATATATTCTGTTGCAGTTTAAACAAAAACACAATAAACCACAGTGGTAGGGACAATTTGCGCTGGGAAATGAATTATTAGTACTGTGTGTGAATTGGAACCCTTGCTACTAGGTTACCAATACGACGACCACCAACATCGTAATTTAGGCAAACAAAGTTTACCTCAAACATCAACAAATTATGAAAACCGAGCAAAGGGGTTCAAAAGTGAAGATCAAGTAATAATGCAAGTGCACATCAATTAAATTCTCAGATTAAATTCCAGATGTTCATATCTTGTCTTTATTTCTTGACAAAACTTCTTCGTTGCAAGCCCACTGCCAGCCAACACGTGTTTCGTCCTGACTTTAATAGGTCATGGACTTCATCAGGGCTGAAGACAAAGAAATAACCGAATTTCATAAAGTATATATTACAAGTAACAGCAGAATACGTACAAATATACTAACATCAAAAAACTCAAATGCTAATTATGCAAGTTATTGAGCCGCTTAAACCTAGTAGATAAACATGATGGAAGGAGCAAGAAGTATGATGTGTAAGATCACCGAAAAAATAGGGGTTGTAAGTAGTGTGTATAGGAAAGGAGGGGAAACTGCAGGGAGGGAGTGAAGATTGTAAAGAAAGGACCCTATGAAAATCAATATATATATAGTTCAAGAGTCTAGTGAAATCAAGAAAATGTTAGTCAACTAAAAAGAGTAAACGGCTACTAACCTGAACACTAGTGCCCTAAATAAGGGCATGAGAGAAAAGGATATTATCTTAAGTTGTAAAAAACCTGAGTCCTAGTAATCCGCCAATGAAGTTATGCCATTGACAGGTATAATCTACTATTATTTATTAAAGCTAATATCTGGAAATCGAACATATAATACATAGAACTCACCAATACTTGGTGTAATCAAGGACTGTGTCTTATAGGTCCAGGAGCCTATGGCTACGTCCGCATTCTACGAGTAAACAAAAAATTCTGCATTGCTAGTATTCTATTAGAAGTAAAGTCAACAATTAATGTGCCAGTTGCAATAAATATTGAAGAGCGTACCAATTAAGTCTCGGGCTGCTGGCTCCAATCCAAAATTCTCAAATAATTACGATCTGTTGTATTCAGCTCTAGTTATCAATCATGTGACCTAGGACAAAAAGGAAACTGGACTTCACCGAACAATCCGCTGTGATAAACGAAAATTCAAAAAAAGCCTTGCTCGACAGAAAGAGTTATGCCAGGGACACTAGTTAGGAACACTATCACCTTTAGTCCATAGACAAACTAGCAAAGCCGGCATAAGGCCATGTAGTTTAATTGTATTTGGTAGGGCCAAAAACGAAATTCAGGGAACCCTTGGAGTAATAATTAAGCGACTTCTCTGAATAATAAATGATATTAGTAACAAATGTCTAAAAAGTACCATCTCCGTAAAACGCTGTTGAACGCTCTGAATTCCTAAGACTGATTCTATTCGCATAACCAAAATCTAATGCTCCAATACAAATTGACACTTCAAGAACTATATATACATTCAGTTATCCCAAAGCGCTGAATCAGCGATTACCTCAAAGTGTTCGGTACGGTCCGATATCTCGACCTCTCGTAATATTCTCGGCGTCAGCAATGGGCGCCATATTGATGTGGGAATATATAGTCCTACTCGACAACGGACTATGTAACTCGTAATTAATGCCTCAGATAAGCGCCATATTGAAGCTGTAACTGAATTTATCGATCGAATAACGTAAAACATTATAATAAAGTAAACTAAATGAGGCAGAGCCTGTAAGTAAAAGATAAGATTGTGAAAGGAAACTGCCATATCCAGGTCTCTACTCCTAACAGCTCATGATTTCCAGAGCGTCAAAGTGGCGCGCCATCTTGGATCGGGATCATCACACTCTGGTCAAGGCGTCTAAGTTACGCGCCATCTTTACAAGGGCTGAAACGCCACTGGCGTTACTATAGAGTATTCACTGCTACAATAAATTCCTTTTCTACCTTCAAATACTAATCACGCGTATCTGTAAGATTCAGTCTTAAACTGAGGTAAATCAAGTAAATAAACAATCAAATTAATAAGTGTATATACAAACCTATAATTTTCATTTTAAGTCAGTATTTTAACTCCACAGGAAAGAGAAAAAGGGAGAAGAAGAAATAAGTTACCGGAAACCAAAAGTGACCCCACCATAAAAAGATTTCTGTGAGAGAAGGCATACAGTAATGTACAACATATTGACTCGTATACACTACCTCAACATTTTGACAGCACTATCCAATGTAACCAACCTGTATATATTGCTGAGAGGTCATTAGAATGAGATATTACAGTCATCCAGTAAAAACAAGGAAAGGCATAATGAGAGGAGCACATAGTAAATCTCCAAAGAATTATTCAAAGTTAATATACATTATTTAACAGAGTTATTTGAAATTTAACATCATGACCTGAGGCTAACGTAAACAGGAGTAATTGGAATACTAACATTCAGTTATGTACCCAAGAAATACTGTAATTCATTTTCAATATTAATCCCCATATTTACCGCATGTAACCTATAGTATTTGAAGGTAGAAAAGGAATTTATTGTAGCAGTGAATACTCTATAGTAACGCCAGTGGCGTTTCAGCCCTTGTAAAGATGGCGCGTAACTTAGACGCCTTGACCAGAGTGTGATGATCCCGATCCAAGATGGCGCGCCACTTTGACGCTCTGGAAATCATGAGCTGTTAGGAGTAGAGACCTGGATATGGCAGTTTCCTTTCACAATCTTATCTTTTACTTACAGGCTCTGCCTCATTTAGTTTACTTTATTATAATGTTTTACGTTATTCGATCGATAAATTCAGTTACAGCTTCAATATGGCGCTTATCTGAGGCATTAATTACGATATACATAGTCCGTCGTCGAGTAGGACTATATATTCCCACATCAATATGGCGCCCATTGCTGACGCCGAGAATATTACCGAACACTTTGAGGTAATCGCTGATTCAGCGCTTTGGGATAACTGAATGTATATATATTTCTTGAAGTGTCAATTTGTATTGGAGCATTAGATTTTGGTTATGCGAATAGAATCAGTCTTAGGAATTCAGAGCGTTCAACAGCGTTTTACGGAGATGGTACTTTTTAGACATTTGTTACTAATATCATTTATTATTCAGAGAAGTCGCTTAATTATTACTCCACGGGTTCCCTGAATTTCGTTTTTGGCCCTACCAAATACAATTAAACTACATGGCCTTATGCCGGCTTTGCTAGTTTGTCTATGGACTAAAGGTGATAGTGTTCCTAACTAGTGTCCCTGGCATAACTCTTTCTGTCGAGCAAGGCTTTTTTTGAATTTTCGTTTATCACAGCGGATTGTTCGGTGAAGTCCAGTTTCCTTTTTGTCCTAGGTCACATGATTGATAACTAGAGCTGAATACAACAGATCGTAATTATTTGAGAATTTTGGATTGGAGCCAGCAGCCCGAGACTTAATTGGTACGCTCTTCAATATTTATTGCAACTGGCGCATTAATTGTTGACTTTACTTCTAATAGAATACTAGCAATGCAGAATTTTTTGTTTACTCGTAGAATGCGGACGTAGCCCTAGGCTCCTGGACCTATAAGACACAGTCCTTGATTACACCAAGTATTGGTGAGTTCTATGTATTATATGTTCGATTTCCAGATATTAGCTTTAATAAATAATAGTAGATTATACCTGTCAATGGCATAACTTCATTGGCGGATTACTAGGACTCAGGTTTTTTACAACTTAAGATAATATCCTTTTCTCTCATGCCCTTATTTAGGGCACTAGTGTTCAGGTTAGTAGCCGTTTACTCTTTTTAGTTGACTAACATTTTCTTGATTTCACTAGACTCTTGAACTCTATATATATTGATTTTCATAGGGTCCTTTCTTTACAATCTTCACTCCCTCCCTGCAGTTTCCCCTCCTTTCCTATACACACTACTTACAACCCCTATTTTTTCGGTGATCTTACACATCATACTTCTTGCTCCTTCCATCATGTTTATCTACTAGGTTTAAGCGGCTCAATAACTTGCATAATTAGCATTTGAGTTTTTTGATGTTAGTATATTTGTACGTATTCTGCTGTTACTTGTAATATATACTTTATGAAATTCGGTTATTTCTTTGTCTTCAGCCCTGATGAAGTCCATGACCTATTAAAGTCAGGACGAAACACATGTTGGCTGGCAGTGGGCTTGCAACGAAGAAGTTTTGTCAAGAAATAAAGACAAGATATGAACATCTGGAATTTAATCTGAGAATTTAATTGATGTGCACTTGCATTATTACTTGATCTTCTCTTTTGAACCCCTTTGCTCGGTTTTCATAATTTGTTGCAGTTTAAACAAAAAGCAATTAGTTACGATGCTGCCATCTAGTGACTGATATTGCTATTAAAATGCAGTCAAAACCTTTATTTTCATCATAATAACAACTATATGCTATTTAACTGCTATTTCAATAATGGATTGAAATGAGGAAGGTGATAAGAGGTGAACACGGTCATTGGTTATGTCGTCCTTCTTTTTCCATTTTTTCTCGATTAAACCAGATATGATAGAATTCTTTGTTGACCCATGTGCCTTTCCACGTTTGTGCCCGAGAATGCAATCTGTCCACCTTGACTGTTTGCATGCTTTGTTGATTAATGGAAATATTGACACTATCTGTAGTATGGTTTCTGTGTGTTATAAGGTATAATTGCATAAAGAAAAGCTATTAATTTATATTCATCCTTTTTCTGGGTTGGCTCACGATTACTTTTCAGAGCGGGGCCTTTTCTTGACTTGAGCTGGTGCCGAGCGAGGTGAGGCCTTTTCTTCACAATGCATTGGTAAGCATTTTTAAGAACATTTTATATTACAAGATACCACAGTTGGTGTGGCATTCAGGTGGAGGTACAAAATTGTACAGTTATCTTTAAATAAATATTCTTTGTTTAGTTTTTAGATGTTGAATATATCAAGCTCACACTGAGGAGTTGAAGACAGTCACTGAGGGTACAGTAGTAACCCATCATTCTTTGCAAAGCCTGAATATAGAAGCTTTGTTAATGAGGTCCTGAAGAAAGCCAGGGAGAATTATCCCGAAGGCTGAAACATGTTGACCAGAGATACGAGCAGTGATTAGTTACAACTGCTTTCCCCTCTCTTTTTTCCTGCACTGTTTTTATGTAGGAATGCGATTTAACAATATAAGCAAGAAGTACATTACTTTCTGTCTTTTTTGCTTATCCTATTTTAAATTACAATCTCTTTATTTTGCACTGTACGTTTCCTCTGATAAGAACTTGATAAGAGGATACAACTCATTCATATTTCCTCTGTGATTAAAGATGGTTTTAGAAGAGTTGTTTGGTATCCCAGATGATGACACTGGGCACTTGATAGTGTTATGATGGGATGCTAATAATCCCTATTGAGATCTTTCTTCTCTTTAACTTTTTTACTTCACACTTTTGACCTCCACCCTTTGTCTTTCTCACTCTCAGAACATATGTTATGTGGCAACTTTTTGAATTGCATCTTTAGTTGCTGAGTGTAGACTTCGGATTTTACTGATTGTTTATTATTAAGAATAGGGGGATTGAAATCCATTTAGGTCTTTAATATTTTCCCTCAGACCCTATTGATAGTTTATTTATGTCATCAGGAATGTCATCAGTGATGTCACTGACCATGTCATGAATGATGTAATATGTGACATCATCAGCAGTGCATTGCAAGGGCGTGAGTTAAAATTAGTAGAACAAACTATGACGGCAGAATTTCTATGTTTTTTTAATAGTGAAATGTCCAACTAACTATAACCTATGGTTTTTTCAGTGAATTTCTAAGGTTTTTTAAATGCTAATTTCTAACTATAATGTGCCTGAAACCTATGTTTTTTTCAGTGAATTACAATGGTTTTTTAAATGCTAATTTTTAACTATAATGTCCCTAAAACCTCTGTGTTTTTTCAGTGAATGTCTAATTATAATGTGCCTCAATTTTTGTTTTGTTTAGTTAATTTCTATGGTTTTATAAATGCGAATTTCTAACTATAACATCCCTATTAAGTCCCATTGCATCCTAAAGGTCCCTGGTTGCCAAGTAGGCCACCAGGTACCGCCAGTAAGCGCCACAGAGCTGCATTGCAGCGAGGTGTTTCTAGGCCACACCACTTTTTACACCATGCTGAAAAAACAGGGTTTCTGGTGCACTGCTACTCAGACGAGAAAGTCCTCTTGGGTCCCGAGGTCCTTAGGACTCAAGACAACCTCATTGCCCCACCTGCAGTGCACCAGAAGCCGCATTCGCAGAGTTTTTTTTATTTTCTCGGACGGATTTGCAAACCCAGCACGAATTTTGCTGATTATTTTGTAAAAATGCTGTTTTTGGCCCTGGGGGTCCTTGTGGGACCCCCTGAGCAGGCTTAGGGGGTCAGGGTGTTTCTACCCTGCCCCCTTTTCTTGTTTTTTGTGTTTTTTCCACCTTTTTCTTGTGACTCGGTTCTACCGAGTCACAAGATGGCTGCCAACACTTCCTGGTTTGGAGTGTTGTCAGCCAATTAGAATGAAGCTCTTTTGTCGGCAGGGTTCGCAAACCCACCGCTGCCCCAGTTATCAAAACTTTTTCTTTCTTTAATTTCTCAGGAACTACTGAACGGGTTTAAACCATTTAACAAAGAGGCCTCTTTCTGAACCAAGGGCTACCTTTTTGCCAAATTTGGTGTAATTCCGTTCAGCAGTTTGGGCTGTAGCCGTGTCTAAAGTTTCCAATGGAAAATAACATGGAGAAAAGACGTTTTGGGACCCCCCTTTTTTCTTGGCCCCCACTTGGCGACTCAACCCGAAACTTTTAGGATAGGAGCTGACTGGAGCGGGCCACAGGTTTTAAAAATTTTGCGTAGATTTGTCAACCAGCGCCAAAGTTATTGGGAAAAGAAAAAATGCTTTTCCTATGGAAACTAGGTCCTAACTATAACTATCTACTGGCGACCGCCAGTAGATAACATACGACTCAACCCGAAACTTAGGGCTACTAAATTGAGAAAAATCCTAATTTTAAGACTTTCGGTATTCACAGAAGGCATTTAGGAGTCCTAAAGTTAGGAGTCCTAACTATACTACTACTAAACTGAGAAAAATCCTAATTTTAAGGCTTTCGGTATTCACAGAAGGCATTTAGGAGTCCTAAAGTTAGGAGTCCTAAACTTAGGACTACTAAATTGAGAAAAATCCTAATTTTAAGACTTTCGGTATTCACAGAAGGCATTTAGGAGTCCTAAAGTTAGGAGTCCTAACTATACTACTACTAAACTGAGAAAAATCCTAATTTTAAGACTTTCGGTATTCACAGAAGGCATTTAGGAGTCCTAAAGTTAGGACTCCTAACTTCTGTGAATACCGAAATGAGTAAGTGCCTTCTGTGAATACCAAAATGAGTAAGTGCCTTCTGTGAATACCAAAATGGTAGTAAGTTTAGGATTTTGTCTTAAATTAGTTCTGTGAATCGGGCCCACTGTGTTTAAGATTGTCAGTTCTCCTCTGTTTTAACCTCCACATCTGTTTTCATTTTGAAAGCTAGCAGAGATTGCACTCTAAAGGTATTTGTTTAAAGGATAAGATTTATTCAGCTCTCGAATGTATTTTATGCTGTCAAGTAGCTAAGGCGGATTTGGGGGGGGCGATCCGCCCCGAGTGGCACTCTTTTTGAGAAGGCCCCCTTCACAGCCCTAACAAGTCATCTGTCGACCGCACCCCTCCTTCCCTGCACCAGGCAGCAAACTCAGGGGCTGCCCCAGGAGGCAATAGGTCTAGCTACACCACTGATTTAATGGATTGTCGAACTCCTTCATGCCCCCAGGACGCAGTTTCCAGTTCTTGGGATTGCTTAAAAAAAACTCTGTTATTTGGAGTGTAGAAAGAAAAACAAGCAGACCACAAGTCCCAGAATCGACTAGTTTGTTAAATGCAGTGTTTCCAGGATCCCCAGGTTCATGTGTGGGAGCTCATCCACTTTGGTTTTTTCTTTGGCATTGCATGGACTGCAAGTCACAAAATGCAAAGTAAGAAAGCCTTGACTTGCTGATCTATATGCGAATAAAAATTGTAAACTTCAAATTTTGTGTCCTGTTGAAAACATATTCTTGCAGCAGACCTGGTCAGACTTCTCAATGATTTAGTCACAGGCTTGTTTCTTCTGTTTTCATCTGTGCATGGTCATGCAGAGTGCTTACAATGAACGTCCTTTCACTTTTGACCTAGTATTTAATTGTGTACTGATGGAGCAGGATTTCACAAAATGAAACCTGCTCGGAGCAACACCCCCATAATACGTACTAACAGTAAGAAGGAATAGAAATCGACATGCACCTTACACACACACACACACGTGGGAAAAAGCTTTGCGCAAATCTGCACTAATGTGAAATAATATATAAAGGACTAATACCTATAATTCAGTGAGCTTGAAAGATAAGAGAAAAAAAAATACATGTTTAGGATGCATGTGCAATTCGTAGTTGCATGTTGCATTTCGCTTCAGAATACTAACTAATGCTGCTTTTCCACTTAAAGCATATGCTAGGTAAAGTTAACTGGGAATAGTACGTGGGAGGGGGGTACACAGTGAAAACTACATTATCATATAATTAATAAGTGTTTATTTGCATTTACTGTAGTATGTTGGACGCAAACACCTTCTTGGTAAAAGTCGTTCCGAGTGGGAGGGGGAAGATATGAGGAGCGTATCAGAGATGACAGAAGCAAGACAAATACGCTGTGCACAGTAGCAAGAGTGCCCGAGTTGAAGGACATGAGTCCCGGAACATTTATCAGTCTGCCAAAGAACATGGTCGACCGTGGGATCGGATGTCTCTTCCGCAGAAGATGCTCGAATATTGAATTAACTTTAGCAAATTGTATCATTTGAATTTAGTATGAATAAAGAACTTGAGTACATGTGGGAACAGAAATTATGACAAAGAAATGTCTAATGTTTGGGGTGAAGTCACTGTAGGGTGATAGAACCACCTACTGACACGATCAATCAGCTGTTAGAATATGTGAGTTCTTGCAACTTAGGTGGGATGGATATGGAGATTGTAAGGTATAATTGTGGTGCTTTTAGGGGTGTGGTTTAGACTTGCAGGGAGGAAGAGAAGAAGGGTGGATGCGTCGCTTATCGTCGGTTTGCAGAGAGGCCTAGCTGTTCCTGTCCTTAAACCTGTCTTGGGTCCTTTTTACTTTGTTCCCTGATCCTTTCTCGGGGGACCCTCACCCCAACGGGGTGTTTTTTTCCCACAGACCTACTAGGTTTGTATAATCGTACATGCAAATGTATTATTCTGAAACTTTTGTCTCTCCTGCTATCCACTCTGTCATAATATTGTTTCTTCATAATATTTGCTGAAACTTTTATCTCTTAATCTTTGCCCTCCATTAAATGGTTACCGAACATGTTGATGTTTAGAAAAGAATGTACTTTACTTGCATTTAAAGACAACTTCTCTCCTTTGATGAATTAATTGTTTGTATTTGTGCCACTTTGCATATAAGCATTACAGAATTTTGAACAAAAAATTTAGATAAACTTTATTAATCAAACAGAGAGTCTGTGATTTATTCAAATGAACTGATTAAATAAGTTAGATGTGTCATCTCATTGCCATCAACTCTACAACTAAGCAGTCCATCAACCAAGTGGAAGGAAAGTTGATGTATAGGTTATTAATATATACTGGAGATATTGACTATGAAATAACAAACGACATTGAAAACTGAAATCATGGAAACAAAATTGAACCCAGCGCATCAGGGTTATGGGTGAATGTGTATGAGTCATTGTTTGAGATATTTGTAAGTATCGATCCCTGATCAGATACTGGTTTTGCGCTGGATCAGTACCATAGTTCTAATCCTGAGCAGGCTGGCATAAGGCAGCCGGTGGCACTCCCTTGATTTAGAACAGAAAGTGTGGGGTCACCGCTTTAATCTCGCCGGCACCCTTTTATAGCATAGAGATATATTTTAATATTCTTCAGATGCTGCAGGTCATTCATATATTATGTTTTTGTGTATTTGTATGCCACCAAACAAAGGTGCAAATGTGCGCTATTGGCACAGCTGGCATCTGTTCATAATTTCAGCAGCATGCATGACTATCACACATTTATGTCCAAAAATATTTGTCTTCAGTAATAAATCGGGATACAGGTAATATCTGCCTACTTATATCTGTATGCTAAAATAATAACATATCCCAAACTCAACCCCAATCATTGACAAAGCCAATAGGTTTTGCCTATGTTAAATCTATTAGCTTTGTCAATGCTTCTTTACATGTTGCACAGCAGTTGAGCTGCTGTGGAACATGCCTTCAAGTAAATAAAAAAACGCTATGATACAGTCAAAGATGGCCACGTCACAGCAATTTCTTTTTAACTTAAAGCCATGTTGCATAGCGTTCAACTGCTGTCCACCATGTAAAAATAAACATTGACAAAGATAGTAGATTTTGCATAGGTCAAACTTATTAGCTTTGTCAATGCTTGTAAATAGTGGCACTCTATACTTCAACATATATGTAGGCGTCTATTAGACCACAAAAGGAATTTTGGATGCTTGACTAATGGGCACTTGGGGCTATGATTTGCGCTGCCTTGCATTACTTTATCAAGCCATGCAGGGTCACACAAGGAGGTCTTGTGTAGCTTTATAAATCTCACTTAGGTTTTACGTCAACCTTGCATCCCCTTGAGGGGCGCAAGGGTGACACTAAACCTTGATATGGGCCTTGGATTTACCATCACTCTATTCACCCCTTTTCATAAGCTTCCGCAACTATTACCATGACCAGTAAATACTGTCATTCAGAACAATGTACCTTAAACTGACTTTAAATGAAATACATTTCTTCTATTGTCTGCTCCTTACACAGTATCCTCTTTTCATTACATTTATGACTGTCCAATCATTTCGGACAATGCTCCCAACACCATGACCAAGTTTGCCACCTGCATAACTGAATTTACAGACTGGGTGAAGACTAAATGTTTCAAACTTAACACGGAGAAGGTGGAAGTCATGATCTTTAGTTAGAACCCATTGCCATGGGATTCCACCTGTAGATCAGCCAAATTCGGACCCACATCCATGCATGCCAAGAAAGCTGGAATTGTCAACTGTCAACTCAACATGACTGCCCAACTCAACACTGTCAAAGCCTCCTGTGTTTACACCCTGAAGAAAAATATTCAAATGGCTTCCAAACAACACCCACAAAAACCATCACACACACTCCAGTCACAAGCAAGTTTGACTATGGGAACACACTCTATGCCGAGCTCAGCAAACAACCCACCAGGAGACTTCGAACTATTCAGAATTCAGCAGCCAGAATCACACTAAACCTACCTCGCCACACACACATCACACTGTACCTCATGGAACACCACTGGTTTCAAATACACAAGTGAGGTAGTTCAAATTCCTCACATAGACCCTCAAAGCACTTTGCAACATGGGCCCAACCTACTTCAATAGACGTGTCTCATTTCACAACCCTACCAGACACATCCACTCAGTTGAACTCTTACTTGTACACGTCCCACGCATAAGCAAAACCAGAACCAGAACTACGGGTCGGGCCTTCTGTTAGATTGCTCCTAAGCCTGGAAAGACCTGCTTTTACACACGCATTGGCACCAGGATACTCTACCATGGGATAGCGTACTTTACAAATACACATAACATCACATAACATAACACTCTTAGTAATTAAATAATACTATGGACACTTGATCATTTCTCTCTCACCCATCCTTGCCACCTCTGCTTTCTTCCCAATCAACTGCCCTTCCCCTGTTCTCTGATCCCACCACTGTTTCCTCTTTAATTTCCTCTGATCATGCAAATTTTGGTTTTCTAAAACCATTAGATATTGCTCATAGAGTTCCCAAACTAGGTAACAACTCTTTATTCTTCTTTATTCTCCCCCGCTATACTACAACTTTTTTTCAGTTTTTGATTAGGCTCTCCTTAACTGTCTTCATAAAGCCAATCCTACTGCTTTATCTGCTTATCTCCTTACCTGACTTCTGATTCCCATTGTTTAGCCCAGTATTTTAAATCATTCTATTAATTTCATTCACTCTTCCCACTGCTCGCCCAAAGACTTCCCTTGACCTCTTATCTTCCATCCTATTGCAGTGCTTCTTTCACTCTGTGGGTTTCATGAGCATGACACCTCTAATCTGTGAGTCTCTAAACTAGAAGCTACTTCTCTACTGTCTTCATTCCAGCCCAGTGTTTGATCAACTTGATCCTTTGACACTTTGTCTGGTGGTGTAATCTCTATGTGTACAGTCTTTTTCCTTGTGTAGTGGTTGCCCCACCAGTAGCAGCTACCAGAGTCTTCTGTCATACCATTAGCTGAAACACCGAGGTTCAATTGAAATTCTTTAAAATATCAACTCTTCCTTAGATAATGTAACTTAAAATGTCTTCATTACTCTGCAGTCTACCGAGGTGCCCAGTCCAGTGGACTCCTTGTAATTTCTTATCTAGTCGTGGTTGGTTGAGAATCCCAGTGAATTAAGGAAATACTATCCATTACCGAAGACCAATCCTGCATCTACAAAATATGGCTGAATCCATGGCCAGAAAACGTCTATCTTTGAGGTTCTAGGAGAATGTGTCCCAATGCAACCAAATAGTGCTGAGGACAAATATGCTTTGATTTTGTACATAGGTTTATGCCCCACATAGATCACATTTTGCATCCAGAACATAGTATGTATGCATACTCATAAAGATGAAAATAGTCATGCTTGACACGCTATAGCTCAACTTGGCTATGTTTGCGGCTACAACTCCAGAGAAGTGACAGGCAATGACAATGACAAGGAACAGAGACTAGATGAGCACTTGCAGATAAGTTCATTTCATAAAACAATTAGTTCAAAGGGCAAAGAAAATGTATGATTAAATTAATTGCATCTGCGCTGTGACTTGAGGAGATATCTCATCCAAAAATGACAGAATCAGCCAACGAAAAATATTTACGAAAATACTCTATCCCAGCAGTACATTTTACATGTTTTAAATGTTTGCTTGAAATGCACATAGCCCTGCCTGATCACAGCTTTTGTTTTACATGTTAGTAATAATGAAAGGGAAGGAAATTTGAATAGTATCTATTTCATTTTTAAAAGGAAAATGAACTGTAATGAAAGATATTTAAAAAATGCACCGTGATGTATTTATTGTAATGCTATGTGTTGTATACTTTGATGGTACTTGGTTACCGAATAAAGTTTATCACTACTACTACTACTACTATCCCAGCAGTAAATGTGGTTGTGCTGGTGAGATAACCTGGAATAATAAATTCACCCATTATTTACCAATTCCTTGCATATGGTGGATGCAAATAGTGGATGCACACATCCCTTCTACTGTCATTTTATTTTATGTTGAAATTCCTAAGGAGCAGATGCTGGTTTTGGGCTGCTGGGAATTTTTTTCATTTTCAACTTGACAACCACAATTAGGAATGGCTAGCAAAGAATAAGGCGAAAGGGACAACATTGATGATGAAGCTGACTGTAGTCCTCTAAAATAACAGTGAATATCTGTGAGTGTAGCATGATTGCCACACGAGGGGGCAGGTTTACTAAAATCTCACGCAACAAGGTGCAGCAGGCAAAAAAGCTATGCTGCATTGCATGAGAAAAAGAGAGCAGGAGAGCGCCATATTTACAGAAAGAGAGCACCTTCCTCTCCTCTTCCTAGCGTCGGCGCTGAAATTAGCTGTTGTGCGCCACACACACCTTAGCCAAAAGTGCTAGGGTGCCTGCTTGAGTCTAGCATAGGTTTTGTACTGGAAGGAAAGCCTTCCAGTACATAGTGCTATGCTCAGACTAAGTTTAAACCATTTCCCACTTTGTATTTGTTCTGAACAGTGCACAACACATACAAAGTCAGAAAAAGGAAGGAGAAATGAACGCCTACTTGTAATGGGCGCTATTTTCTGACGCTAAACCCTGTCTACTTTTTCAAGTAAATAGGGCTTAGCGTCAGAAAACTAGATAAACACCTTAGTTTATTTTTTTCGTTTTCTTATTGAAAGTAGAAAAGCAATTACAAAATGAGTGAACAATTCAGGAAAGTAGGTCATTTTAATGACATTACATCGCCCCACGATAGTTAGGTGCACATTATTTAGCCGTTTAAGCGCCCGCTTGGTTTCCATTGCCAACGGAATCAAATTTTCTTCTACTATCAGGTCGGTATTAGCAACTAAGGTGACCCCCAGATATTTTGCTTTCTGTACTACTCGTCGATCTACCCAGTTAATTTCATTGGGGCATATTTACAAGGCGGCGATAGAAAATTATAGCCGCTTTTGCGGCCGTTTTCGGCCTAAAAGCGGCATAAATCCTTGCATTAGCGCACGTATTCTTAACACCCAGCTTTGCATCTCTAATGAGATGCAAAGTGGGCGTTCCTGGCCTGACATGAAAGGAGAAATGTCGCTAAGCGACATTTCTCCTATCATCTAGACCCACGCTATGAAGCATAGCGGCAAGAAAAGTAGCGATAACCCCTGTTATCGCTAC
Organism: Triturus cristatus; assembly: GCF_964204655.1. NCBI lineage: Eukaryota > Metazoa > Chordata > Amphibia > Caudata > Salamandridae > Triturus > Triturus cristatus. Next base: position 754,401,975 of record NC_140589.1, read on the forward strand.
TTTCCTTACTCCTGCTTCAGGACTGACTTAGCCATGATATCCTATGTAAGGTGGATATCATGGCTAAGTCTGTGAGGCCCTATCAACAAGCTAACGCCACATTTTGTGAGATTATCGCTGGGTTTCCAGCGATAATCTCACGTTAGGCAGTTAGAGCTAGGATTTTTATCGCTTTTGAGATAAGCGTTGCTAATAGGACGCTATCTCAGTGATAAAAATCCACGCTAGCCGGCGATAATTATCCTAGCGCTAAGTGCGCTTAGCGATAATTATCACCGGTTGTTGCTGATATGCCCCATTGTTTGCAATAATAGGGATTTTACCCTTATTAAGAGCATACCCTGAGAGTTTTTCAAACTTTGTTGCTCTTGCTCTAATGCTTTAATTGCACTTAAAGGGTCAGGGGTCACTACCGCCAGGTCGTCAGCGTAGTCCATGATTTTAGTGTCCAGCCCAAATCTGCTCACCGCACGTATAGATTGGTTGTTTTCTATTGCTTTAATAAAAGGAACTATATACAGTGCGAAGAGCAGAGGTGAGCATGGGCAGTCTTGGCAAGTCCTTCGTCAGATTTTAATCTGCTCAGTTAGTGTCCCATTAATAGATATGTTAGCTGTGGGATTGAGATAGAGGGCTTGTATGGCCCGGATTGCCTTAGGCCCAAAGAGCATCCATCTCATAATAACCCAGAGGAATGACCAGGAGACCCGGTCGAACGCTTTATCAACGTCAATTAGAATTAATGACACCGGGTCTCCTGATACCTGAGCTGCGTCCAATAAGGTAATAGCCCTGCCGATGTGTTCCGTCGTATTTTTTGGGGGTATAAACCCATGTTGCCACTGCAACACCAGGAGTTCTTTTCTTAGGGAAAGTCGCATTGCGAATATTTTGGCGTAGATTTTTGAGTCGCAGTTTATTAGAGTTATTGGTCTATAGGATCCCATTTCGAGTAGTGACTTATCATTCTTAGGGAATATTACAATCTTGGCATTAGACCAGGAGGCAGGTGGAGACACCCCATTAAAAATAGAAACTATCAATGATGTAAGGAGAGTGTTTAACTGAGGGGCAAATATTTTGTAGAACTCAGCCAGGATACAGTCGGCACCAGCCTTTTTCCCATCCGGTAGGCTGGCCAAGGCTTTAGCTATCTCGTCCCATACGGGAGGTTCTTCTAATTGGTTGTGAACTTCTACACTGAGCTCTACTAGAGTGATTTTTGTCAAGATATTCAAGACTTTCTTCCTCTCTCAAATTTAAAGCCCACATTTTCCTCGGAGTAGAGATTCTGATCGAATTCACGGAATGCTTTCCGGATCCTAATTGAGTCATTTGTGATCTCTCCTGAGGTAAGTTGGATTGATAGAATCTCACTGGCAGTTACCTGTTGTCTGATTCTGAGGGCCAATTGATGACCAATGCGGCCTCCAAATTCATAAATTTTCTCCCTAGCAGCATCCCATTTAGCGGCGGTTTTCTCAGGAAATATAGACCCTATTTCAGCCTTGCTAACTATTACTTCTAGTTGAGCAGTTTCAATTTCAACACCCATTTGAACTGCCAAGATTAATTTCTCCTCTGCCTTTTTTATCTTGTCTTGCAATTTCAAGAGCTGTTCTTTCTCTTTCTTGTTTTTTCTTGTAGAGATCCGTAAGGTCTCCCCTCAGATGCCTGCCTTCAATGTATCCCATACAATTGTCACTGTTGCGGACCCTATATCTAGCTCTAAAAATTCTTTGATGCACCCCTGCATATGCTTTCGATATCCCTTATCATGAAGTAAGGCTTTTTCAAAACTCCAATTCGAAGTCTCCCACCTAATACCCAGCCCCCTGATGTTTAAAATGAGGGGATTATGGTCTGACATAAATCGGGGGGGATCTTTATCGAGCAAGCTTGGAGTAAAGAGGAGGAGACAAAGAAGTAATCTAATCTTGCAAGGGAGTGGTGCGGGGCTGAGAAGTATGTATAGCCTGGCTGAGTAGGTTTTAAGGTGGCCCATACATCACTAAGCCCATGGATTTGTATTAGGTTAAGCAAAGCTTGATATACTTTGGGCTTTCTACCTGTATAGGGCCAGTGATCGTTTGCTTTCCAATTGCTAGGCAGATTGATGTTTAGATCCCCACAGATGACAATTGAGAGTGGCCAATGAGTGAGTTCTTCTGTGATCCAGTTAATAACCCCAGGATCATCAGTATTGCTCCCATAGATAGAACAAAGTGTAAAAACCAAATTGGGAGGGAGATGGCATTCAGCAATAACCAATCTACCAAGAGGGTCAGATTTCACCCTATTTGAATTCAATAAGTGTCTATTTTGTACCAAAACCCCTACCCCTCTTGTCTTTGCCCCCCTTTGAGGTTCCTGCAATAACCCTATACCCCAAAGAATTCAGTAGGTGCTGCAGGGATCCCTCCATGTGTGTTTCCTGGAGGGTAACTACTTTGGCTCCCAGTAAGTGTAGACCCTGAGCTACCTTCTGTCTTTTTAGGGCGTCATTCAACCCACAGATATTTTCTGACACAATTTTTATGGTATATTGGTTCATCATACTAGATGTTTTTTTTTCCCTCGAGTGATCAGATTTATCCCCCATACTTTTTATGTATCCCACTTTACCCCACATTAACATTATTTTGTCTTGTATGTACTGAGGCCTCAAGAAGTTCCAAAAGCTTCTCCCTGCTAGTGCTGCATATCTACTCAATTTATTCATTTTTCCTTTTCTCTTTTCTTTGTTTTCTTTATTTTTTCCCCATTTTCCTGAATTTTAATAACTCCTAACAATATCATAACTTCAAGTAACGTGATCCCCACCACCACAGTGCTTTAACCTCCCCCCACAAAATCCCTCCCTCCCTCCCCCATGAACAGAGCAATCAGGATTGCCCTGACTGATGGTTATTTGTGAGAGCTCCTTGCCACTAGGCCGCATCTAGTAATTTCAACAAAGGAAAGAATCGGCCTAGGTCTATTTATACCATGTATGTTGAACAAAAAAGGAGGAAGAAGAAGAAAAACTCAATCTAATAAAAAGAAATAAAGAACACAACCTATAGCAACAAGGTCACAGTCGATTAAGAAGAGTGCCCCCGGCCCAGAGGGCCCAGAGCAGTCTACTGGAAAACCCCAGAAGGCAATAACATCTCTATCAAACAAGGACGACAAGGACAACAAGGAAAAGACATTCCATTAGGCTAATGCATATTCACTAATTATCATGTTACTCTCATACTATTTAATTTTGTCTAGCCTTTACTTGCCCCCTTTTTAGCCTTGACCTCCCTCAGGAACTCTCCTGCCTTGACCTCAGACAGAAAGATCCAAGTGGACCCATTCAAGATAACTTTCAACCTGGCAGGATTCATTAAAAACACTTGGGCTCCTAGTTGCTGAAAGGGGGTAATTCATTGGCGCAAGTACCATCTGCGTTCTACCGTTGTGTGACAAAAGTCAGGTTTGTCGAAAAACATCACACCGTTAGCCCCTTCAGTGAGTTTGGGTGGGCTCGATCATAGACAATTTGTCTAAGAAGAAAGTTCCCAAAAACACTAGGAATGCCCTGGGTTTTTCTCCGAGTGAGCTGCTGCCATCTCGTCGTTGTTTCAGGTTGAAAGTGAAGCGATGCGCCTGTTGGACTTCATAGTCCCAGTTCCAGTTTGATTGATCCGGGAAGGTTTCACGCAAAAGTTTCACAATATAGCGCACTGGGTCATCTCCCTCGACACCTTCCGGGATGCCTAGCAGGAGGAGATTGTTCCTGCGCTGTTGATTCTCCTGCTCCTCCATTTTTATCCTTATGTCCGTCAGGCATGCGTCATGAGCTGAACCTTGGACTTTTAGGGCAGTAAAATCTGTTTCTAAAATCTCTGTACGGCCTTCAACCATACCGACATGGTCGCTGATGTCAGTACATATTTTATTTAACTTTTGCAAACCCCCCTGCAACTTTTTAGAGGCCCCCTTAGCTGCTCAGTTGTCGGAGCGGACCTCTTCTTGAAATTCTTTGATAGAAGCTAGGATTGAAGCCAAAAAGGGTTCAGCCAAGTGTTCAGTTGCTGGTTTAATATTTTCCCAGACCGAGGTCTGATCTGCCTCTTCACAAGGGGGGGTAGGACATTTGTGAGTCTGAATAGTCCCATTTAAGTTGACTGCACCTTTTAAATTGGTTTCTGATTTTCTTCTGGCGCTGCACCGTTCCCGTGCCTTTAGAGGGATCCATACTGATGTCCTCACTTGAGGTAGTTAGATCTCCATCAGAGGTCGTCAGAGAGCCATCTGAGACAGAATAGAAGTTTCCCCGCTGATCTCGGGGGTCCAAGGGGTCGGGATTAGGTTCTACCCCAAGAATAGAATCTGTGATGCCTGTTGCTAAGCATTTTGTCATAGTCTCGGTTTCTACTAAGTGTATGGTGGAGCCCGAGGTTAAGGAGGCTAAGGAGGCGGAATCCCGGAGTAGCATTGAGCCTGAGACTGATATGTCTCGAACAGCAGCTTCAGAAGGAGCAGTAGTAGGAAGTAAATTGGCAGATAGATGCACTGAGGCCATCAGTCCTTCTGTGCCACTTTGAGTTTCTGGCTGCTCAATGGGGGGAGGAAAGTTAACACCGTTTGCTCTAGGGGGCAGCTTTCTTTTAATACTGTAGGCTTTGGATCAAGGTTCAGGCTCCTTTGTATTTCGGCAAGAGTGTTATCTAGTTTTAACTCTGGGGGGGTGCGAGAACAAGAACAGCATCTGGTGCAAGTAATGGCATCTTGGAACCGGAGAACATTCTAGCGATGGTTGGCTGAATGCTCTCTTTTGCACTCCCGCCGCCAATGCCCCTGAGTCTCCCTATAGCTCTTTTAAGGTTGTTAGCCTCCCGTTTACCTTTAGGCGGGTTATCTCAAGAGCAGTGTTGGCTTGTGCGTGTTGAACTAACTTCATCTTGTTGCCTTTCCCAGTTTTGGCTCCTTTTGAAGACATACTAGGGCACCGCTGTCGTCTTCTTGCCGGTAGCTCAAGTGTGCAGGATATCGAGGGAGGTGCGAATGCAACAATGTAGCACAGCAGCAGCCAGCATTTTAGGAAGAAATATAATGCTCTTCCTAGTGCGGCAAACCAGCGGCTGTTGTCAGCATCCAAAACGTTTCCACTAGCGAGAAAGTGAAACCGAATCCCTTGCGTCCTGCTCCCTCCTAGGCTCAACATCGCTGGTCAGTCCGCATAGCCGATGGATTGATGTGCACGGCGTGCGTGCCTGAGCGGCGCAGGTTCACGTTGACACCATCTTGCTCCAGATGAACACCTTCGTAATGCCATCCTCCTTCACCTCGGTCATTCTCTGTCGCGACTGAATCAAGCCTTAAATGGCTCTCCCACCTCTAACTGTGAGTGAAGTTCTGTAGTAATTTGGGAGAATCAGAGCTGGAAATAACAGCGATTCACTGCAGTGCTGCATGCACATATTGCACAGGATTCACTCATGCCTTCTGGGAAAGACCTTGAATGACATAAGGCTACAACCAAAGAGTAAGGACTAAACCCAAACGAACAAGTGTCCGAATGGCCAGTCACTTGGCATTGCTGAGCCACTGGCCAGCAGGTTTGCTGATGCTCTCTGAGTAAGTTGCCCATCCTCAATAGATGTAATGAGGCACAAAAGTTGGAGAGTTGCTTCTGGATTCACTGATTTCTTGACTAGGTAGTTGGTAGCGAAAGTCAGCATGTCATCACCAAGGGCTACCAATCCATTGGGCAAGTTAAGGGTACCGGGTGGGAACTTAATTGTCTGCAGTCAGTGGAACTGCCAATGACTTTGAAAGTACCACAGCCTTTAGTACAATTAAAACACATGCAAGTTGGGTAGTCAGGTTTTCTGTATCTAAACAATGCTTGCCACAAGTGAGATTGAGTCCCAGGGTCACACACTCTTCATTTACTTTGGCCTAAGTATTTTTTCAGCTCCAAAAACTGATTGTATGTCTTTGTACAGTTAATTTTGACTTTGGCAGTGAGCTAATAACTGCAAGCGTGGCTTTTAGTTTCTGTAGAAAACATTCTAGGAACAGCGAGCTCAGGACTATATCTGTGCTATCAGTGGCAGAAGGATATTCCCAGATGCTGACAAAGACAGCAGCAGGAGGGACAGTGTGGATGAGAGTGAGAATGTTGGTGCCTGATTGCTTCAATAGAGCTGTCAAATCTGAGTACCTCAGCACAGTGTCAGGATGCATCTTATTGAACCTTGGCTCAAGCCGAATATGGGAAAAGTTATTGTGGAATTATAATCAGAGAACATTTCTGTTCAGCAGAGAGCTGATCTTTTTTCCTCAGAGATATTGAAAGAAAGAAGACCCTCTATTTATATTTCCTGGAGGTTAATTGGATGTGTCCTTCCTTATATTAAACTGTGATTGTGCTTCGAGAAGTATACATTTTAGTGAAGTTGAAAGCACCCCCTCTCCCTCAGCTGTAGAGAAGGTAAACCTAGGGAGTTTAGATGACAGAGTGTGTTAATTACAATATAAAAGACAAATTCTCACTAGGTCTTAAAACAAAGTGCTTTAATGAAAGCTGTACGCATGCTCTGAAATAGACTAGCGTATGTTATTATCTGATATGATTGTTAGAAGTTTTATAATAATGAGACACAAGGTACAGTGATAAAATATATTTATGTGAATAGTAGGGCTGTATAATGAAAGAATGCATTTTTTCTTGTGGCCAGCAGAGCTAAATTGCCTTAATGCCTGTATCAGCCCACTTGTTAAGAATGAATTATAATTTGACATTTCTGCAGATGTGAAAAATAGTTGTTCATTAGTATTTGCTGTTACAGCTTCAGGCGAAACAGATTTAAGGAGCATGATTAACCTGTAAAGACTAATAATACTGTCAAGTCAGAATCGGTGGACTCAGGAGTTGTCATTTCATTCTCAATTAATTTCAAGAGACTAAAAAATGGAATGTGAACACATCTTTGAAATTCCAGAATAAATAGTAATGGTGTGAAGAAAGATTCATTGCAAATTATATCTTTTAGTCAATTACATGACGGGACTGAATTTTCCATAATCCATCTGGACAAGAAGTGACATTACTGGTTTCCCGCCAAAACCATCTTTAAAAGAAGCCAAGCAATAGGACTTCCTCCCCCCCCCCCCCTTACCTATCAGCACACGAAATGGCATCACGGCATCCTGAATTTCCCCCCCTCTCCCATGGCCTACTTAATGGGAAATGCCACATAGAGGTGCAGTGGAGGCGTGCAGTGGGAGCACGCAGCTGGCGGACAAAGTGGGTGCATGCAGTGGGTGCACGCAGCAGGCGCACCAAAGGCAAGCCCTTTAATGCCAGGACACCTCCCAGCTTCAGGAATTCTGGTCTGATCTTTGCACAGAGATACTCCCCAGCACTTCTTATAGTCGCTATACCTCAGGCATCATTACCCCAACTGCTGCCACTCCATGGTAAGAGCTTTCACCTACACCCACTGCTTTTTCTCCAGCGGCCACCCATTCACATCCCCACACAAATACTAACAATACCCTCAACAACTCCTGCCAACACACAAATCACAGAAGCACCGACAATACCTACACCCCCCACCATGCACCACACAAGTAGGCCTGGGCGGTAAATTTCGTTCCGTTCGCGGAATTCGCGAAATTTGGGTAATTTCGCGTTCCGCGGAGAACGCGAAATTGCAAAAAAATCTGCGTTCCGCAACTTCGCGAAATTTTTGCTTGTTCTCGTTCTCAACATGCGTGTTCGCGAGATATTTCACCCCGAGCACGCAAACAGCGATCGCGAACAGGAAAAAGTATCGCGAACAAGCAATTCCGCGTGTTCGCGGAACTTTCTGCATGTTCGCGGAGCTTTTTTACCGTTTCGCGGAGATTTGCGTAACGCGATTACGCAAATTCCGCCCACCCCTACACACAAGCTCCAGCAAACCTGCATGTGTACACCCACTCGCACGCACGCTTCTCAACACACAATCACTCAACACCCACACAACTGAAATATCGGATATGCTGCGCAGTGAAGCACCCAGCATCCTCTTCCTCACAGAGATCTGGCTCAACCACTCCTTGGCTCTTGACATCACCACAGTAGTCACAACGGGCTACAATATTGTGCAACAGGACCACAACGAATCAATAACTGCATAGACTCCCACGCACCCATCAAACTCAACAAGCATAATACATCAAACCAAGCAGGCCAGCTGGTACACAGATGATAACAGAGATACCAAACGATGCTGTAAGCAGCTAGAAAGGCAATGGAGACACAGCTACAACAGCACCAACAGAACTATCTACAAGACTGCATTCAGACACAATAATCAGCAAATAAAAGACACCAAAAGAAAGCACTAGTGGACCGCAATGAACTAAGCTCCAACAGCTGCAATGAGATCTTCTTGTACACCAAGGATTTCACCTCACCCTCTGCCACTGTCAACAAAATTGCAGCCTCCCAACAACTCTACGACAGCCTATCAAACTTTTTCAACAGCAAAATTGCAAACAAATACAGAAACTTCACACACCAACTCAACCCCAGATAACTCATCGCTAACAAACCCACCACCTCCTGACCAAACAGACAACCCTAACTAGAAACAACACAATGGCAATCTTGAGGGCCTCACAAATCAGCACCAGCCTGACCCACACCACCAACACTTCTATTGCACTTTCCCAGATGAATGGAAGCTTTCAGAAATCAATGTCCTCCTCAAAAATCCCACAGCTGACCTGAATCAACTGAGCAAAATCCGACTCATCTCCCCGCTTCCCTATCTAGCCAAAGTGATTGAACATGCCATCAACAAGCAATTCTGAACCCACCTCGAACTTCACCCTCTTCTAGACAACTCCTAATTAAGGGTGGGAGAATAATTCCGCTCCACCAGCAGAGTTTCTGGAGTTTTGCCCACTCCTCATTCAGCTTGAAATGCGGATTTCCAGCAAAACTCCACCCACTGCTGTGTGGCTGAGTTTTTTCTCATGCTTGGCTTGCCAATGTTAAGTTTGCTAGAATGAGTGTGAATTTGTGTTCTTTTGCATGATTTTCGGGTGCTAGAATGCCTCCTGGTGAGATTTCTCAATGTGGGAGGTCACGGGAGAACGCGATCGTTCGCATTGAGAAAGTTGCCGATCAAGTGGAAAATCTACTCAAGCAGCAGAAAGAAGCGGCACACTCTGGTACGCTGCGTGGTGCTGTTCATGTTGATTTTACAGAGCAGAACAAGCTCCTGGTGCAACAAATCAGCATGACCAATGCAACGTTTTTATGTAACTCCATGAAATTCTGAAGAGTGAAACGAGTTCTGCACACCCCTACATTTAATTAGAATTCAGACAGAATCACAGCGCTGAAATAGCACTCATCGCAGCCACAGACAACATTCAAATCATCCTGGACTTAGGAAAAACAGCAGCCCTCATCCTACTCGACCTCTCCATGTCCTTCTACACTGTCTCCCACAACACCCTCATCAGAACACTCCCTGAGATTGGCATACAAGGATCTGCTCTAAAATGGATCTGTACCTTTCTCATGGAAATAACCCAAAGAGTCAGGCTGCAACCCTTCACATCAGAGACCAAGAAACTGATATGCAGAGTACCACAGGGATATTCCTACAGCCTCTCCCTTTTCAACATATACATGACACTGCTTGCCAACTTTATCCAATCACATGACATAATTGTCATATCCTACGCCAACTCATCCTCTTCCTTACGGACAAGAAAACCACCACCAGAACTAACTTCACCAACTGCATGACCATAGCAGCAGATGATGCGAACCAACTGCCTGAAGCTCAACTCTGACAAGACAGAAGTACTGGTCTTCAGCAACAAGACCTCCCCATGGGACTTCACCTGGTGGCCATTGCAGTTATAACCAGCCCCCACTGACCACACAAGAAATCTAGGAAACATCCTAGACAACAAGCTCAACATGACGACTCAAGTCAATGCAGTGTGCATCTCCTGCTTCCACATCTTACGCATTCTGTGAAAGATCTGCAAATGGCTACCTCAGAATACCAGACGGATCATCATGCAAGCACTCATCACCAGCAGGCTGGACTATGGCAACTCTCTACACCAGAATATCCAAACAACTCCTACACAGACTCCAGACCATCCTGAACATCACAGCAAGAATCCTACTCAACCTCCAATGCCGCATCCACATTACACCATACCTCAGGAAGATTCACTGGCTCCCATTTCACAAGCACAGCCAATTCAAACCTCTCATGAACACATACAAAGCCCTACACTACACAGGACAAGAATACCTGAAAAGCTGCATACACTTTCACCAACCCAGTAGAAACCTAAGCTCTACCTCACTCTTACTCGGGCCCACTCCCCACATCTGCAAAAGCAAATCTGGAGGTTGCTCATTCTTCTACATCACATTCAAAACATGGAACAACCTCTCTCAACCCATCAGACCTTTCTCCTCACTGTTTGAGTTCCACAAGAAGCTGAAAACCGGCTCTTCGTATAAACACCTTGGGGACCCCACTCCTGGCCAAGAGCCTGGATACGCTCATTGGTGATTAATGCGCTATACAAATCAACATAATCTAACAAAATAAAGTCTTTGTCCATTTGCCAAGTGTTTAAAGGAAAGCATGGAGGTGATAAAATGTGATTGAGTATGTTGTATTTAGTTCAATTACATTGTAATCCATTGGCATTAGAGCACTGCGATATCTAAGGTATATGTCAAGACCCTTAGCCTTGCCTCTGCAAGAGAGTAAGATTGCCTCTCACGTTTGCACCTGTGCAGCATCATAGTACTTCATGCCAAATACCTAGAAGGGGGAGAGCAGAGCTATTGGTGGTGTTAGCTGCTACACTAGCCTCACACTTTCCTGAAAGGAACTTGAGGGACAGGCCGGGTTGTGGGTGTACCTGAGAGTAGAGTGCAGGGATCCTGATTCACAACTTTTCACATGGCATAGCTACTGCCTGCCCCTTTACTGGGCTACCACCAGAGTATGTATTTATGGTGTCTCTGGGATTGTCATGCAAAGGAGGCAGAATGTGCCTGTGCCCTGCTAGAGAGAGTGAAGAACCTTGATGTCACCAGTGAGCTTGAGAACCTGAGAGAGTGATGTTTTATATGAGTGGTTGTGTTTCCCATATGACATAGTAGTAATCCTTTCTGGAGAACCATGATTGTTCTTAGCAATATTTGTTCAACAGCAACTGGGGCCTGTAAATATGGTCCTTTAGAATAGCCTCCAGCTACCTTTTGAGTGAATGCTCATTGGGAAGAAGACTAATACAGCCTTATGTCCCTACAGCCTTATGTCCCTACAATACATGATACACACACAAATAAGGAGGCATGCCCCCTCATTTGTAGATGTGAACTAACCCGATCCACACATGAAGGGGTGACAAAGTCTAAAGGAGTGTGGTGCTGCCCTTCAGCCAATGAGAGCACTGTTGCTTCTGGCAGTACACTTGTGTTGCCCCAGCATAGAAGGATGTACATATAGGCAGTCACGTGATAGATTGGAAGTGCTTAAGGACTCTGAGGAATCAGACTGACAAGACGGTAGATAAAGTCACCAGAGGTGACATATCAGTATATCTGGAATTACTGGCTTTTTCCAGAAATAATTTACTGGCATGATGAGGGACTAATGAGATTCCCCTATTTGTATGTCCCTGACACAGATGTTCACTCTGATGACAAATTCTGATAATGCATTAGAGACTATTCAATGCAGTAAAACTTGAATGGAGTTTTGGGTGCCAAGTACCATATTGGCCAGCAGAACATTTTGGGTCAGATACTGGGGAGGATGCCAGCGTACCTCTTCAGTTCCACAGCACAGCAAAAGTGACACAGAACAGGCACTGAGAGATTGTGAAGCACTGACCAAAGTGATACACACTGACTCACTGATGCTTGAAGCAGAACAGCAGCCTTCACTCATGGAGAACCAGGATGAAAAGCAACCCATGCAGAAAAGATTAGAAATTAGGAAGAGAGAGAAGACAAGCAGAATAATGAGGTGAAGTATGTGATTGTTTCCTTAGATACGTGCACAGCAGAATGTGACCTTCTTTGTATCACAGACCATAAGAGGATTCTAATTACTGGACATCCACCTTACAGTTCATAAGCAAGTACCCATACGCTTCTAATAAAGAGAACTTATAGATGAAGACATTTTTGATGTGTATGTCACAGTGGCAAGGTCAGTGACATTGACACAAGTAGAGCTGATCAGTGAAAAGCTGCTAGAAATCAAAATATGTGTAATACAGATAAATGCAGGGTGAATTTGAGATGTGTGATACAAACATCATCCTCAAGAAAATGGTGTGGACACTGGCAAATAAGAGAAACAAGCACACAATATTGCTCCATCTCAATATTGTTGAGGAGTGTATTCACGTGTTATGAGCCATGGGCCCAGAACACATTTTTGCACATGTGGATGAGCCGCTGCGTAGAATAGTATCTGATGGCTGATAGAAGCATAACATGTCTATGCTTCTCAGATGGGCTACCTGCATCAAGCATAATGCCTAATGTTAAATTCTACAATGTTCTGTAAATCACCTTGTGGGGGCCTTGGCTGCATCAAAACACAGAAAAGGCGTAGGCCTCTGCTGAGGCTGACACACAAAGATGTGCCTGATCTGCTTCCATGGGACATGAATTGATTGAAAGCTTTCCTAAAGCTGAGAGAAATTTTCTGTTGTGGCCCAGCATTTGGAAAGCCTGATTACAGTAAAATGTTTACATTGTGTTATAATGAGAGGGAAGGCTGCACTCTCTCAGTGTTTATACAGATGCATGGAGAGGCTCGAAAACTTGTGGCTTACTTCTCGACAAATCTTGACCTTGTAGCCACAGGACTACCCGGCTGCCTTAAGGTAATTGCCGCAGTAGGTGTTAGTATCGAGAGAAGTGAGTGCATAGGGATGGAACACCCTTTAAATGTAATGGTCCCACACTCTGTAGAAATACTGCTTACCAGAACAAAAACACAGTACATGACTCACAATAGACTTACCAAATACGAACAGCAGATATTGGCTGCTGACAGCGTGAGTCTAAAACTTTGCCAAATTTTAAATGCATCTAATTTGTTGATTGTCTAAATGTCACAGATTTATGCACAAAGCCAAAATCCAGCATTAAAGATGAACTTTTAAATGAGCCTGATTATAAACTATTTGTTGATGGCTCATGCTTGAGAAACAATAAAGGAATTCTGTGAGCAGCTTAAGCTGTCTGCACAATCAATGATGTTGTGGAAGCTTCATGGCTTCCAGTTATTACTTCAGCACAAGTTGAAGAATTAATTGACCTTACGAAAACTTGCATATTGACAGCTCAATTAAGAGTGACTATATTTACAGATAGTCAGTATGGCTTTGGTGTTGTCCATGACTTTAGAAAATTGTTACAGAGAAGTTTCATGACCTTTTCTGGCATGCCCATACATAATGGCAACCATGTAAGGTACCTTTTAGAGGCGATCTAGTTGCCTACTCAAATTACAGTGGTAAAATATGCAGTTCATCGAAGTAGCAATTCTTACATTGCATTAGGAAACCGGTATGCTGATGAAGTTGCACTTTATTGTGAACTTGTGGCCTGCACATTTAATGGAGCTTTAGCATGAGACTCTAGGGTGGTTACTGTTTTTCTCCATTTATGTCAGTAGCTGACACATTGGAAGAGTTAAAAGGAGTACAAAAAAGTGTTTTAGAAGCAGAACAGCAAGGTTGGATCAGAGCAGGTTGTGAGAAAAATGAAAATGACATATGGATGTCAGCTGACGGAAGACCAGTGTTACATGATAGTTTGTTGTTCCTAATGACACAACATTTTCATGGACACACACATTTAGGGAGAGATGCAATAAGGCTCTTTAGACAGAACAGATTTAGGATGCTTGCAGAAGAATTGTGCCATTGCTGTGTGACATGTCAACAAATGAATGTGGAGAAGAGATCACCGGTCACACTAAGTCACATAGGGAGATCAAGTGGTCCCTTTAACTGAATCCAGATTAACTTTATCAAAATGCCTGTTTGCAAAGGGTTGGGATATGTCCTGGTTATAGTTAGCATTTTCTCACACTGGGTGGAAACCTACCCAATCAGAAGAAATGACAGTTTCACTGTAACCAAACTGTCATTGCATGAGTTGATACCCAGGTATGGTATGCCGGTTTCTCTGTAATCAGATTGAGAGACACACTTTAACAATGAGGTCCTGAATATGTTGTGTGCAGCCCTCAGATTGACCAATGAACAATGATTGCATTGTAGCTACTGACCTGAAGCTTCTGGTGATGTTGAATAGCTTAAAAGGAACAAAAATCTTGTTTGGCAACATCACTGAAATGGCATGATGCTTTGGCTCTATTACTAATAAGTATCTGAAGTATTCCAGAGAGGAAGACTGATAGGAAGACTGGTTTATCGCCTCATGACATCCTTATGGGGACTATGAGATTGCCTGCTGTACCTGCGAATGCACTTGTGAGCATCACAGATGATATGATACTCGATTACTGCAAGGGATTAACTGATGTGCTGCATTCTGTCTCTCACCAAGTTGCAGCTGCCACACTAGATCTGCATCGAGAACCTTGCCACAGCCTCAATCCGGGAGACTGGATCATGATCAAGAAGCATGCTCAGAAGGCTTGTCTGGAACTGAGATGGCACGGACCCTTCCCAGTAATTTTGGTCATAAACACTGCTGTTAAATGTGCTGGAGTTCCAAACTGGGTGCATGTGTCACACATGAGAAGAGTAAGAAATCCATATGAAAACATTGTGTTCTTTGGGCCTGAATGAAGAGCACTGGTAATTGCATCACCACAAGTTGTACATCAACAAAGAGCCATGACATAAAGGCAAGCAGCAAGGAGAAGAAAAGGTGAAGATCAGCACACAGTTGCACCAAATCAAGTGCCTGTTATTTCACAAAGTGGTATTGAGCTCTCTGATGAAGAAGAAGAGACACAACTGAGAGAACTACTGAGACAGCATCATACAAATAGAGGCTGCGTGTCAAGGAACAAGTACAGATACAAGAAGAGTCCCCCACAGAGCTAAATGAGTATGTCAGTTGATCGAATACCACCAACTATCACTGAGGAGACATAGTGGAATGGTAGGAATGACACAGAAGGAGATCAACAAGGAATGAGGAGACCAAAAAAGTGAGAGTGCATTATCGAAGGTATTCTTCACCTGAATGGACTCACTACTTGGATCAAGGGCTGAATGTATCATTGGGTGAACTGTGATGTGAAATCGGAATTTGTATAAACCTCCATGATACCACTTCCATATAATTGGATAAGGCTATTAAATATGTATTTCCAGAAACACTGAGAGATATATAAAAGACTGAAATTGCTTGAAAAGTGCCCAAGGTCTGAAAAAGAACATGGAGTAGGGCTAAGGTTGTCTATAGGAAGAGTTGAGATTAAAGAGACTTTGTGAAAAGAGACTGTTTGAATAAAAATGTACAAAGAAAATTTGGAGAAACTCGGAATTAACCATTGAGCTATTGCTGTACACTTTGCTTAAATGATCTGACTGCAGACAATCATATGTTGCCTTTGAAATAGATGCAAGATTATTATGGGTACTATTTTCATAATAACAATACTAATTATTATAATAGTATTAGTAGGAGTCTATTTCACACCTGATAGAGAATTTGAGTCTACTAATGCAACTACAATATTTGTGCACACAACAGATGTGGAGCAATTAAAAGCATCATTTGCAAGCTACAAGAGAGATGATTGCACAGCTAAAGTTTATTTCAAGTTAGTGCAAGAATACACACAAGGTATGGACACCAAAGACTGTTATGTGGGCGCCCACTTACCATCATCATCAGCAGTAGAGGTTACATACCTTTAATTTCCATTGTCATAAGCAGTTTCATGCAGTATATTGTTTAGATTTGAATATAGGAGAGAAGATTTTTAATATTTTTATTCAAACCATCAATTATTACTCTCTAGAGTACCACTAGCGAAAAAAATGGACACAGCTAAAGCATTATTTTAGACCATCTATTCCTGTAGATAGTGTTACAGAACACATATTAGAACCCGACGTTGTGGGAATCAGTAGTTGCGAACACACATTCAAATTAATAGAATGCACTTGGCAAATTTTACAAGGAGAAGAACCTGCAATTCCAGTTTGTGGGCAAGATATTAGCTTCCGGTTACATGCTGATTGGAAGCGCATTTTCTATATAGCTATATTGTTTTCTAAGATGTATCATGTATATAGTATAGATGCATTAACCATGACAGCATCACATAGACATACCCGTAGTGTAGAAGATGGAACACAGTTAGTGGGAGATATTTTTGGTGCAATAATACCACCAGTGGGAGTTATGCTGAATGACGAAAACCTTAGAAAGCTATCAACAGATGTCGACAAGCTGGCAACTAGGTCTTCTGGAGATTTAGTAGTTGTAAACACTGAATTCGTAGCAATTTGAGCCATGATTTTGCAAAACAGATTAACAGTAAACGTTTTAATCACTGAGAAAGATGCTGAAAATTCTGCATTGCTGTTCCTGCATACCATATAAAATATGAACATTCAAAAATTTGCAGAAAAAAATTCTGAAATACACACAATTGGAAGCTGGTTTGCAACTGCAGGTAGAAGAATACTCAAAGCAATATGTATGCCAATATTCATGATACGGCTTTACTTAGTCTTTCTATTTGCATTATTCAAAGGTTGAAGATACTGCTTTAACATAAAGAAGAGCAGGGAAATGAATAAAGGATCAGAGAAGGAATGAACATTAAATGATCGTCTTAATTATAAATATAAAAATCATAAAAACTTTAAAGTATGAAAAAAGGACAAGACAGCTGATAATGAGTGGGCCAACGGAACAGAATTTCATGCAAAAGTGTGATGGTAAGTTGGGGGTTTTGAGAGAGAATATTAAAAATGCAAAATAAAGTAGTTAAAATTATTTGTTCAACATCAATGTTCAACTTATATTGAACTTAATTTATGTTTAAAAATGTGCAAAAATAGTAAGTTGTCATACTTATTGGTACTAGGTCTCAAAACGTTTGAAAAACAGCTTTGTTTCATAAAGAACTTGACCGAGAAAAGCTGAAATAAGAATGAAAACTGTTTAAAAGTTGACCTTTCAATAATTATGCTTTTAGTGAAAAGCTTCACATAACTCTGCAAAATGTTTCTGATTAATAATAACTTTTGCAATGTTTGCTAAATAAACTTCATCAATAAATGAAGTAATAGAGAGTAATTGCACAAGAATGTAATTATTAATTATAGTATAGAAATGTTAACCTTTTTTGGCATATTCTTCCTCATATTATAACGAAGGATGTGGTGCTAAATAATTTCTCATTATAGCTGATGTTTCTGTTTTACATAGTTGATTATTCAGCTAAAACACAATTTTTTTTATCAGAAGTTTAGAAATGTAGTCATGTTTGTGGAAAAGAAGGTGTGAATCAAAAGGCCTTGTGCATAGTCACAATTGCAAATTTTGTTTCACACTTCACAATAACTGTCTGGAGTTCATTGTTCATAATGTGGGAAAGAAAGTGGAGAGCCTGTTCTCAGAAGAATCCAGAAGCTGATTGGTGAGAGAAGAGGCAACATTGGTGGCAACATGGATTGCAACACACCTTTCTGACTGTCTACATTAATGTGTGTTCCTAGAGTAGGGTAATGCCTTTTTCCAGATACCTATTCAGATGCATTTTCCCCTTTTTCATAGCTACGCCCGAGTCTGAATACTGAAGGCTTCATGCTGAATAAAGAAAGCTGATATATACATTTTTTAACTTATTGCTGACTGTGTTTTGCTACTGCTACTATATGATTATTTGCTTTATTTGCTTGAAACTCTATTGAGTTTCATAAACCTCTCTTTAAGGGAAATCTTGCAGTTATGGGTTGATTGAGTTGAGCTTTATGCTCAATCTCACTCTTCCTCTCGAACTTGAGCTCTCTATGGGTTCTGACTAACACTGTTTTCGCCCTATTCTTAGAATAAGGATTCTTTCCCTTATGGAACGCACTTGATGCTTTATTATGCAAAACTGATTTTGATCTAGCCGTAATTTTTATCAATTCTCTTAATTGAATGAGATATTGAACTAATTGAATAAAAAGAAAGAGGAATTACTGAACTTTTAATGAAAATAAAACCCTGGAAAATAAATCAAAATCTCGTTATTGACTAAACTTAGCATTACGATTCGTGATTATGATTTATGTGATAACTAGCTCCTGATTCTCATAAACAGTGGCAAAGATCTGTCACAGATGTTCTTAGCGTGAACAAAGTCCAAAGAAGAACATCCACTCAAAGAGAGAATAAAAATAATAGAAAAGGGTGCGAGGATCAGCTTGGTGCGTGAGACGATAAACCAAATATTTACATTTCACTCATAACCTAAACGGATGGAAGTCAAAGATCATGGTTAAGGAGACAAGTGAAAAGCCTAACACTTCACTGTGAATTAGTCAGGTTTGCACTAATCTGGTGCAAAAGATAAAATGGAAGCAATGTTCTTTTCTTTCTCTACTGTCCCTCTCAATGATAACATACACTAGAACATGTGTGCCAGTGTTCAAAGCAGGAAAAGAGGAATGTGATAACAGAGAAGACAGGAAATTGTTTGACAGGAAAGGGAGTTGCAATCCCTGAAAGCTGGACATAAATGTGTTGTTAACCGCATGTAGTATGGTTACATATGTCTCCATGGCCATAATAGTTTCCACAAGCTGTTTCACAATACGCTCTGTTTTGGAAGATAAGTATTCTGTGATTCTCTATGATTACGGATTAATGCATGCTGGAATTCTAATACCTTACTAAATGCCTTATTTATGTACATGTGAAATGTCCTCTAGGCATCAGCCCTGTTCTGTAGCAGAAATTCTTAGCAGCATACAGAACCCCAGTATTTAGAGTTCAAACAAGTGCACATCAAATAGTTCAAAAATCTAAATTTGATTTTAAAACATACTGGGGCATATTCTCAAGGAGCTATCGCCGAGTTAACAGCACTTCATCGCAGCCAAAGTTGTGATAAACTTATCGACCCATTCACAAGCTGGTGTCAACAGCCCATAACACCAGTTTACCCGCAATAGCAGCCGCAAAAAACATCGCCACAGATGACCCCGGCAGCTATCGCTAATGAGATGCAGAGTAGCCGCAACAACACCACTCCGCAACATTCTCAACGACCATCCAGATTGGCGATAAGATCACAAAACATGCAATAAGAGGCGTTAGAGGCAGGAAATTAACACCTGCTCTGACCTGGTGCATATTTGGACAACAACCGGCAACAGACAAAGGAGAACAGCCCAGAGCCAAACATGAAGAACAACAAATGCACCCGGGCAACTGAACATGCCACCCTGAGCCCCAATAGGGCAACAACACCCACCGCCACTACCACCAGGAAACCCCTCGGACCCCACCGCCCCCCACCCGGACCATCACTGAGGCAGCTCAGACAATGCACCAACCTCACAGACCCAACACCAGGGAACGTCATTGCCCACCACAGGCTCCAAAGGACAACCATCATACGCATCCTGAACACCATTGCCCACGGGCCGACGGTACCCACACAGCGGACAACCAACATCCCTCCGCAGACAAAGCTGCTGGCTGTGCCACACCAGTTGGCCTCTGGGACCTCCAAACCAACAAAACCAGAGTCGGAGGAGTCCCACAGCCAGCCACATCCAAGCCCCCCAACCGTCTTGGATGCCATCATCAGCTTGGTACCACACTACCTATTCTTCCCCCACACTGCGTAGGAACAGCTGGAGACCAAGCAAGGCGTCAAAGCCATAGCTGGCTTCCCTCATGTGTCAGGAGGCAATTGAATGCACACATGTCCTTCTTGTGCACTCTGGCAACACTGCACACAATATCCGCTACCGAAAGCACACACATACCATCACTGTGCAGGCAATAGTGGACCAGCTGTGAATCTCACCCAACGTCGACACCAATCACCCATTCTGAGTGCATGAGTCATACATCTTCCGACAGCCCATCATCACCCGACGCTTCCTGGCTGGCACATACGGAAATGCGTTGCTCGTTGGCAAGTACCAAAAGAACACACCACACACCTCAACTCCACAACCATGCAACTCACAACACTGGGAATGCACACTTCACAAACACACATACAACATGCTAAACAACATGCCCACCCACCAGACACAACAGCACAACTCACTCTGGCAACCTGGGCCAGCCATGCACATAAGCCATCAACTGCATGGCATCTCAGCCACACAATAGCATATTGTGGGAAGGGGTGGGGACCAGACATGTGTTAATGAGGCAAGTCACTGATGAATGACAATGTACACAATGCCAAGTGTGGCGTCGAAGCGATGGCCAGACTGCAGTATGCAGACCACACACATATCCATGTCGACATACACCCTTGGTGTATGGAGTGCAGTGGACAGTGGACACAACCATGTCACCCCAAACAGTGGAGAAGATCCCGGAAATGTAGCTTGTTACGTCCTCCCCTGTAAGCGTGAGCGGAGTGGGCTGGCCCGGCATATGCTGGGCACGTGTATGGGTGTGAATAAAAAGCACGTATCTCTGGGAGTGGTCCTCTTACAGAATGCCCAACGACTCTGCCAGGGCGCCGCCCTTCACCCTGCCACGAGGCCGACGCAATCGCCTGCTGCACCCCGAGCCGCAGGGCCCTGTACCAGTCCTGCCAGGCCCTGGGCACCCAGGCCTCAATGCACACCTGCCGACACCAGCGTGTGTCAATGAGGGCCCACGTGCCGGTGCAAGCTCCAAGCTCAAGTGCTGTGATCCTGGCAGCCTCCTCAGACCATCATGCCTCCGCGACACCGGCCCGTTGTACTCCCTTCTCGTTGACCTACTCCACCTTCATGCACAGCAGAAAAGTAGTTCACACATTTGGAACTGAGTCTTGATTACACTATGGCAGAGAACATCAAGTATGATTGATTTTATCTCACTATACTCCCATCGATGTGGTGCCACCAAGTCTGTGCATAGCATTCCATCCACAGGTGTCCGTGGGCCCACGCGGACCACTGCCCTCGGGCTACGCTGCGGTCGAGTCATTCGCACATGTGGGACTGAGTCTTGATTTGTCAATGGCAGAGTACATATCATTGCACGCAAGGAGAGGTGTAAGAGGATGAAGTGTTTCAGTCCGGAGGGTAAAAGGATCATCGTTGCGGAGGTGATCGAACACTACCGACAACTGCCCTGGTGTCACTAACTCTGTGCATCACAAGACAATAACATGTGGCTGTGGGCCCTTGCTGACCACTGCCTCCGGCCTGCGCTGCGGGCGAGGAGGTCACACATTTGGGACTGAGTCTTGATCATACATTGTCCGAGTACACACATTAATGCAGAGTTTACATCAATGTACTCCCTTTGATGTGGTGATACCAAGAATGTGCCTGGCATCCCAACCACGCATGTCTGTGGGCCCTAGACGCCTACGCCGTCGGCCTACACTGCGGTCCAGCAGGCCTCACGCCAATCCAATCCAGTCCGTACCAGGCAGGATATGTCATCATCACTGACTGAACACCCACTCGGCTCTGGTGCTTTTGCCTCCGTCAACCACAAGTCACCTCCAAATGTCATGTCAACGTCATGTGTTAGAGTTCCAGGAGGAGCTCGCTGAACCGCGTCTGGTCCGTGCTGACTGCTGCCTCAGGCCTACACTGCAGTCGAGTAGGTCACACTATTCAAATTCAGTCTTGATTTATTCATGGCTGACTTGATGTCATTGTACAGGCCTCAACGCAGACTGCATCCCCTTTCAGCCCCTGTGCCACTAAGTCTGTTTCCCGAGACCCATGGACACTTTCTGGTTGAACTTTGGTGGCGACTGAGTCCATCGACTTGGGGTTGTCGGTGATACTGACTTTGTGGCTAAAATGATGCCGCGGCATTCCACTCCTTCATTTGCTGCTTCCGGACAGCTTCCACCCTCTGCATCATGCCCTGGAGGACACCTTCCACTGTCCCCCGCAACCCTCCGCCACGAATCATCGTCCATTACTGTTTTGGTTATATGCTGTGGAGAGCTCACGCAACAATGTCACCTCAGGCAGTGTGGGGTGTGGGAGATCTGGGGGGATGATGAGAAAGATGATGCAGGTGTGACACCCCCCCCCCCCCCCACTGCAGCTGCATCAGGAATCTCCAGAAGGGACACAGTCCTAGACATTTTCTTCACATGAGCACGCTCAGCTCTGGAGCCCCAACCTCAGTGCACTGAGACTCACAGACACTTCTGTTTGTATGTTGGGTGACCTTTGTACTTGCTCCTGCTCCCTCCATGTTGCTCAGCAGTTGACTCTGTTATGCAGGCGTTTTCTGTAAGGGTGGGCGTAGTTCGCGAAGTAGCACTTCGCGAAGCTACGCAAAGTGAAGTTCGCACTACGCGAGCTACGCGTAGCACTTCGCGAACTGTGAAGTAACATGTTCGCACTGTGTAAGATGTTGTTTTCAATGATTGCACAGTGCGGACAAGCAACCGGCACTGTGCAATCATTGAAAATGGCATCTTGCACAGTGCGAGCTGTAGTTTTCTGCTGCTCGAGTAGATTTTTACTCGAGCTGCAGCTTTCTCAACGCGAACTGGTAGTTTCTCATCGCGAGCGGTCGCGAGCATACGCGACCCCTCGCAATGAGAAACCTGACCTTCTCGCGTTGGGAATCTCGCCGGGAGGTTTATTTTCCATGCTCGCGATCGCGAACAAGGAAAAAGTCTCGCCAGGATGTCATTTTGCTTGCTCGCGGTCGCCAACTTGACGTTGAGGACCGCGAGCAAGCAAAAAATGACCGCAGCACTACGCAACACTACGCTACGCGTGTTCGCACTGTGCTACGTGCAGTTCGCGTAGTGCGAAGTAGCGCGAACTTCGCAAACTACGCGAGCGTAGCGTAGTGCTTCGCCCAGGACTAGTTTTCTGTTTCCATTGCACTGGTGTCCACTGTTCAAGTTGTTGCAAGCACCAAGCACTCCGTGCAGGCTAGCTTATACTTACCCCACACACATCAAGCACAGATGTCACTGTGCATGTGGCCCTGCCAATAAAGGGGCCGGGCACACGTGCCCGTAGCCAGTTCAACATGATATCTGCATGTGTCCCTGTGCTCTTGTTGTATGCATGAGGGCCCTGGGCCCTAGGACATTACATTGTGCTGTGTACATCGTACGCAGACATGTCACTGCAGGCAACGGGTTGGTGCTTGAACATGTAGCTTTGTCGTCACCCACTCAATTCGTAAGGGCAATGGACTGGGCCATCGTACACAGAGGCAACGTGGGTGTGTGACTGATGTGTGCGTGCCCCTGGGCGTGGTTCTGCACTGGGAATGTGCATCTGCAAGTGTCTCTATGGCAGTGTGGGTCTCCTTTGTGGGGTGTAGGTGGTCCCTGAAGCGTAATAGACACCCACGTATGTGATCTAGTTCGCCTTCCATGGGCTCGGACCACACCTGCACCTGTTCGGCCACCTCCTTTTGATGTTCTGACACTTGGCAATGGGATGCCATGTGTGGGTCGGTGAAGTGTTGTGAGCTTGCTGTGCTTGTGGGTGCCTCATGCTGTGTGGTCGGTTGCAGGGGCTGGGTTCTACTATTCGTAGCTTGGCTGCCCTGGTGGTGGGTTGCGTGGGATGTCCATGGGCTGTTGTAGGGTGTCGGTGTTGAAGGTGTGGTGGTCCGCTCCAGCATCACTAATGTGTGGTCTTCTGTGCTCTGCTGGAGGTTCTGTGTGTCCCTCTGCAATGTGGAGGGGAGATGCATGTTGACATTGTGTTGACATGTGTGTTGGCGCATTGTTCTTGTTTACATGCAGACTGTATGACAATGTACATTGTGACTGTTTTGGAGTTGCAGGATCTAGATGCGGGACAGTGTACATTTGGACTACATGACGGATGTGAGGTTTTGCGCGTACATTTGCATTTGACAGTTTCCAGCTCTGTCAGATGTAGTAGGCCTGTTTCTGCGTGTGTGCGGAGCCAATTGTGTCCTCTGTTCTACAGTGTCGGGGTTGCATATTGTACCACATTGTCGTCAATGTGGTTGTGCTGGTATTGCTATGTGTGTGTGCTGCAGTGTGCCACGGGGATGAGGGACATGATCCAGGGTCATTGTGGGTGTGCAGTGTGCTACACATAGTTGTGCATGTGTGCCATTGTGCCCATTTTCCCCCGTCCCCCCAGTCCCTGGTCTTTACTCACCCTGTTGATGTTGTGTAAGGTCCTCCCGAGCTGTGTCCGCACTCCCAACTCCTTGCACCGTCTCCACACTGTTGACTGTGGCCTCTGTTTCCTCCAGCTCCTCCTGTGGCGCAGGACTCCCACCTTCTGTCGCAGTTGCTGCCTTCCTGTTGGCAGCGGCTTTGTGCCTGGTTTAGATTTTCACATCATGCCAGCGCCTCTTGGCCTACTCCATTGGCCTCCTTGACACTCCGACTGCATTCCAGGTGTTCTAGTTGTGGGTCAGTTGATGGTTGTGTTCTGTCACCCCAGTGACGCTGATCTGGTTTTGCTGTGGACTGCACCACGTCTTCCTCTTCTTCTTGGCCTTCCCCGAGCCCGTTGTTCCTTGCTAGTGGTCTGTAGGGCTTGTGGGGTTTGCGTTGGCCTCTGCGCTCGGTCAGGTTGCATCCAGGTTGCTACGCACTTTGGATTGTTTCTGGTTGTTGTTTTTGTAGCTTTTATAGTGCATTTTCCCACCAGACGCGTGGGATTTGTAGTCCTGCCGCTGGTTTTCACAGCTTTTTGTATCATGATTGGCCTCAACGCAGCTTTTTTTGCATTCGTGCTTCACATTTTTGTGGCGTGGCATTGATTTTATAGCGGCCATTTGACGCGTTGTCTGGTGACTATCGCATGGTACCGCCGTGTTGTGAATACTTAGTAAACACGGAGTAATTTTCCTGCGATAGGCTGCGATGTTGAGTGTTGCGTTAATCTACTCTTGCGGTAGTTATCACACGTTCATGAGAATATACCCCACTGTTTGTAAACCAAAATGTCCATAATCCTTTAGAAAATAAAGATCTTGAAGCTGGAAAACAAACATGGTTCAGCGAGGTTCAACCATAGTGACATTGTAGCACAAATTGCCTAGCAAGGACTCTGAACTCCACGAGCAAAGTTTTAAGTGAAGATCCTAGATGGCTACCTTTCTCTAGACATGCAAGAGTCGGCAATCCTTTGGGAATTGTAATTCATTGCCAGTGCTCTACTTCATAGTGCCTTCCCAACATGCCTGCAGCTTGAATCCACCAAGCACCCACACTTTGTAATGAACGCCAGCCTTTCCTACAGGGAACAGAACTCGACATGGATAGTTTCAAGATTCTGCTTCTAAGCACTACGATTATCCCCCCGTTATACAGTTTATGAAAGTTTCCAATGTTCTGGCTTGATGCAAGTAAGATTCTCAATGCAATTTTCATAAAAGGTAATTTGTGTCAGCCCAGTGATGCTACAACTTTCCCACACAAAAATGTGTGGAAAAAGTGATTTTTTTCAGCGGAATTTGAGGTTTGCAGGGGATTCTGGATAAGAAAACATTGGGGCATCCGCACAATCCATACCTCCCTGGAATCCCCCGGGTGTCTAGTTTTCAAAAATGAAATGCGGGGTGGGTGGAATTTTGTGGATCCACGCAGATTCCAGAACTTTCCACCACAGAAATGTGAGGATTTTTTTTTTTTTAAATGTTTAGGTTTGTAAGGGATTCTGGGTAACAGAACCTAGTGGAAGCCAGTCAAGTCACACCACCCTGAATTCACCCTTTTTTTTTTTTGTGAACAACTCCAAAGAAAGAAAAGGCAACAAACAATAAGATCATAAGAACAGAAGATAAACATAATGCGAAAGAATACAGAGACCAGATAATACGATAGTGCCTATTATCATGCATACAACATATAGACTAAAGTTCTAGAAATCAGATTAAAAAACTGTAGTGCTCGAAGCTATAAACATAAGGTGAAAACGTAGAATTACATACAGAAACCAAATAATACGGTAGTGCCTATTGCCATAAATAAGACATATTGGCAAGGGTTTTAGACATTAGTTTGAGATAGCTGCAGTGCTCCCGGCTGTAATAGGGGACCAAATCTTTTCGCCTCGTCTTTTAGACTTCGGGCCCCTGGTGGCATAAATTGCTATCTCGTAATTATAGACACCCAAAAATCTGGTTAGCCACATTTGGAAACTTGGAGGATCACAATTTTTCCATAATGCAGCAAGAATAATTCTGTATACAGCAGTTCCAAAAAAAAGAATGGCTTCCTCGCTAAGGTTCAGATTTAACATACCATTGTATCCAAGCATACAAATAGTGGGCGACTCGGGCAATTTACGCCCAAAAATCTCCTCCCAAAATTCCCATATCATTTTTTTTAAAAGTGTCAGCTTATCACAATAGTAAAACATATGTAGTAACGTAGCGGGTCCATACTTACACCTAGGGCATTGATCGTTACTTCTTCTACCCCATGAATATAATTTAGCTGGAGTATAGTAAAGATTGTAGATAGTTTTATAAAGTTGCGATTTTAGATTAGTGGAAAGCAGTAGTTGTGATGACTGGGCCAAAACCTTATCAATGTCTATATCTGGATTATCAAGCCTATTTATCCATAATATTTCGGTCTGTACTATATCATCTGGTGAATTTTCATGGAGGAAGATATAAATTGTGCCAATTCTAGAGGAGGGCCTGATGATAGCTTCAATAAGGGGACTTCTGATCCAGCTTATGTTAGACAGCTGGGAATTTATACTTGATCTTATTTGATGGTATTTTAAATAGTCTGTCGCAGGTATATTAAATTGATTTTGGAGGGTAGTAAAGCTAGCCTTCATATCTGTACCTAAAAAATCGGAAAGGGAAGTGATTCTCTGTCTCTCCCACCTGGCTGAAATAACATCATTTATGTTTTGTGGTAGCAAAAATGAGTGCCAGAGTGGAGTATAACGGCTTAGCCTAGGGATTTTCATATATTTTGCAATTCTTCGCCAGACTTTCCATGCCCCAATAACAATTTTAAACTTAACTTTTTTGAAATAACTGGGCTCAAGTTGTCTTAAAAATAGTCCTCTAGTATTGTGGCCAAGGGCTAACTCGTATACGGACGGTATGTCGGACTCTTCCCTATTAAATGCTGGATTAACCATTGGGGCGAGTTGTTGCAAAAAGGCCGCCCAAAAATATAAAAGTAGCTGTGGGATTGCGAACCCCCCTCTGTCAAGTGGAAGGGATAAATATTTAAGCGATCTCCTAATCTTGCCGTTTTGCCAGACAAACTTAGAGAGCTGAGAGTCTAGGATTTTAATAAAGTTATCTTCAACTAGCAAAGGGATTGCACAAAATAAATACAATATCTTAGGAAAGATAGTCATTTTAATATAATTCCCTCTCCCTATGATAGATAAATGCAGGCTATTAACTCTTGTTAGATCTTGTTTGAATGAATTGATAAGGGTTCATAATTAACTTTGGTAATATTTTGAACCGTAGCAGATATGCGAACCCCTAAATAAGTTGCCAATTCGGTCCGTCTGGCATCCTCAAACTGTATATTTTCTGTACATAATATGATGGTTTTGTTTTTATTCAGGGAGCATCCTAAATATACCCCGAACTGCTGTGTAATTGCCTCAATCTCGATTATGGCCATCTCAGGGTCAGGTGTTACAACTGCGACATCATCTGCATAGGCTAAGACTTTGGTTTCAAATACTCCTCTCACCACTGGTTTAATTCTGGTGTTATCTAAGATTTTAAGTATCAGAGGATTGATATAGAGGGCGAATAGGATCGGGGAGCACGGGCAGCCCTGCCTTGTTCCTCTTGAGATATTGATAGTGTTTGATTCACATCCCATAATCTGAAGCTTAGCCTTCGTATCAAAATACATAGCTTTAATTGATTTAATAAAACTATGCCCAAAGTTATATCGCTCTAGAATAGCCCACATGAATTCCCATGACACTCTGTCGAATGCCTTCTCGGCATCTAGGAGAATCATTGACATCTGCCCACCTGTCGCTGCAATGAGATCGAATAATGCTATTACTCTGCGAGTATGGTCGGTGGTACCCTTCCCTGGGATGAAACCGTGTTGCCACGGGGTGATCAGATGCACAATGACCCCCCTTAGCCGATTAGCGAGTATTTTTGCATATAGTTTAGAATCTGAATTAATCAGTGAGATTGGGCGATAAGAAGATGGAGAATCGGTGGGTTTACCCTTTTTGGCATTATTAATAATGTTGGTATCTTGCCAAGATGCAGGTGTATTTCCATTCCACTGTATTCCAAGGAATAGGTCTAATAACAGTGGTAATATTACTTTGCCTAAGACTTGGTATAGCTCCAACGGCAACTTATCGGGGCCTGCTGCTTTCCCCGAGGCTAGTTCTGCAAGGGCGAGTTCGATCTCAGTTAGTAATATTTCTTTCTCCAAATTATTTTTAGTGGTGTTATGTAGCCTGCTATCTGAACCAGTTAAAAAGTCTCTTAGAAATGTATTTATTTCCTCCCTGTTATAGGCAACATCGTTCTGATATAGGTTCTGATAGTAACGTTGAAATACATCCACTATGTCTTCTATTTGTGTGTGTTCTTGACCGTTTGACTTAATAGAGGAGATTGCATTGTGGGAGGCCCTTTGTCTTGTTTGTAAAGCTAATTGTTTGCCGACTTTTTCTCCATTCTCGTAGAGTTTTCTTTGATGAGTTCTAAAAGTTTCTGCAGACTTCTTAGTTAATTCCTTGTTTAAGTCCGTTTTGAGAATTAATATCTGACAAAGCAGATTTGATCCGTCTATTTTTTGTGCAAGCAATGTGGTATGTGCAGCTTCTAGTCTAGCTAGTTCCCCTACCTTCTTAATGAACTCAGAAGTCTTCTGTTTCTTGATCCTGGCTACATAGCTAAGGGTTCCCCTCTAAGCGCGGCCTTAAAGCAATCCCATACAACGTTTCTAGGAGCGCTGTAACGGTTGGTGTCAAAGTAGCACTGAGCCCAATTCCTAATAAAGTTAACATACTCACTATTAACCAATATAGTTTCGTATCGAAAGTCCAAACTGAGAGTTTCCTAACAGTACTGGTTACATTAATAGTGAGAACTAGGGCATTATGGTCAGAGATTAGCTTAGGATGTCTTATAATCGTTGGTGAGTCGGAGATATTTCTGGTGGTGAGTATATAATAAGGGTGGGCGTAGTGGGCGTAGTGGGGCTACGTGAAGCAGCACGTAGTGTGCCCAAATCTACGCACACTACGCGCTTCGCGTAGCCCCACTACGTGCCACCCACCTCCCGCCCGCCCTTCTTTTAAATAATATCAGCAATATAAAATAAATTAAAGTAAAGCGACTTACCGTAAGCGCGGCGTCTCCGGGGCTCCCTCTTCTTTGTTTCTAATTTTTTCTGGCAAATGCGCATGTGCGGACGCCCGCGCATGCGCATTTCTCGCGAGAAATGCGCATGCGCGGGTGTCCGCGCATGCGCATTTGCCAGAAGAAATTAGAAACAGAAAGAGGGAGCCCCGGAGACGCCGCGCTTACGGTAAGTCGACTTACTTTAATTTATTTTTCATTGCTTATATTATTAAAAGGAGGGCAGGCGGGAGGTGGGTGGCGGGTGGCAAGCAGCTACGCTTCGCCCTCGGCGTGTGCGTAGCGCTGCCCTGCTTCGCCTACTTCGGAAAGTGCGAAGCAGGCAGCGCTACGTACACTACGTGGGCAAAGCGTAGTGCTACGCCCGGGGTTAGTATATAATCGATTCTACTGTATTTGTTATGAGGATGTGAGAAAAAAGTATACCCGGATCCCCTTGATGTTTAAGGGGCCAGATATCGGCTAAATTATGACTGATTATAAATGAGTTAATAGCTCTGAATACTCTAGGTTTTCGACCGTAATACATATGTTTGTCTTGCCTGTCACAGATAGAATCAAGTGTAATATTGAAGTCTCCAGAAAAAATTAGTGGACCAGGCCAGCCTGCCAACTCCACTTCTAAGCACTCGAACATAGATGGATCGTCTAGGTTTGAACCATAGACCGAACAAAGGGTTAACCCTAAAGCAAGCTCCACAATTGCCCATCTACCATATTGATCCAGAGCTTGGCGTATAGGCATCCCTATATGGCTCTTACCTAATATGGCCACCCCCCGGATATTTGTCATTTGGGTTGTGGTTGCCAATACGTTGTACCCCTGGATTTTGAGTAAACTTCGCTTTGCCCAGGGTAGATGAGTTTCTTGAAGACATATGATATCTAAAGAATTTCATTTAATTATCTCGGACAACCGCCCTCGCTTATCTCTGTCGTGTAGCCCTGCTATATTCCAACTACATATACTTATCCTCCCCATGGAACTGAGTAGTTAGATCCCTTGCTTATACTGATATCTATGTTTGCTCTACAATGCAAAGATGTTCCGTGATTTAACTTTCCAATTTGGATTCTTTGATATGGAGTTGTCTGCAATTTTTTTGTTTTGTTCCCTTTCCCGCCCGACCAGCCCCTTTGCAACCCAACCCCCCCCTCCCCTGCTCCCAAATTAAGGCAAAAAGACTCCATTAGAGTATAAATGGTGATGAAGGTGCACCACGCAGTCGGGTCCCAACCAATATGCCAATTTTTTTTTTTTTCCTTGTTAAAGCTTTTCCTTTTCCCGCTCTTTTATTTCCCCACCTTTCCCCCCTTTTTAACAAAAACTACCTAAGAGTGAGGCTCTGAATTGGTAGTGCTTGTATTATCAATTATTCTCATACAAAATAACTAGCTAGATGTTGCTGTGTATAGACCCACACCTCTCGCTATTCTGAGCAGTTTTAGAGGGCCACCGACCCCACATAATACTGACATTAATATATTTCACAAACTGTAAAAAAAGTCTCAACCGCACCCTGTCGTTAATACGGTTATTTTAGGCTGTCGAGATATTCGTGCGCAGCAATCTCGGAGACAAAAAATTTGATCTGCTCCCCATAGATAACCTTGAGCCATGCTGGGTTGTTGAGATACACTATTGCCTTCTTGTCTTGAAAAGGTTTTATAAGTTGGCGCAGCCTCCACCTTCTCTCCACGGTATTATGCCAAAAGTCAGGACGTGAAAAGTATGTAAAGTCTTTGAAGGTGCGTTTAGCATCAGGCCTGGCCTTCTCAAACACTGCCTGTCTGAGCAAGAAATTGCCAAAGTAAACTGGAATAGCCCTCGGGTATGCTCCAGGTTTAGCGGTGGTTATTTTGAGCGAGAGGCATGCGATGGGCTCGTTGAACTTCGATGTCCCAGTTCCAGTTAGACAGCTCCAGCAAAGAGTCACGGAGAAGGTTAATCATAAATGAACGGATGTCCTCCCCCTCGGATTTCTCGGGTATCCCTAGAATACGCAAGTTGTTTCTGCGCTGGCGGTTTTCAAAGTCCTCCAATTTCCATATGATATCCCCTATTTGTGACTCGTTAGACTCAACCCGGTCTTGGATCGCAGCAACTTCGACCTCATTAGCCAGGATTCTGGACTCCATCTCGGTCAGTCGATCTCCAAAAGAGCTACATGTTTTAACCAGCTTCCTCACCACACCTTGTACCTTATGAAGAGCTGCTTGCGCCCTGCGCCCATCCTGTGAGGTCTCTTCGCGGTGTGATGCTATCGCCTGTAAGACAGTGTCAATAGATGCAGGGGCTGGAGTGACTGGAGCAATTGGAATTGTTGGAGTTAACTGTTCGGTGTGGGTATGGTCCAGTCTAGAGCTGCCCCATGAGATTTATTACCCCGCTTGTTGAGGACTTTTTGCTTTAGTTTAACAGTAAGAGGCTCCCGCATCCGTCGCGCTATCAGATTCATCAGTTAGATATGAGGCTGAAGTGTCTCCCCATGCAACTCCCAATTCTGCTTCATCAGAAAAGGAGAAAAAATCGCTGGCTTCTTTCTCAAGGTCAGTGTGGGATGTATAGACAGTGCTGGTGGCACTGAAGTTACCTGAAGCGCTAGCTGATATACCTCCCTTGGTTTTAGACAACTCCTGGTCCTTATTTAAAACAGGGTTAAGGTTAATGTTTGTATTAATTGTGAGCTCTGACTGATTAGAAGTCTCATGTTCTCTTGCACTAAAGCAGTCCTGCAACTGTGTTTGCTCACTGATCGCACCACACCTTACACTTGTAACTACATCAGTATTCTTATTTGAGCCAGGGTCGCGCTCCATTGCGAGAGACGCTTCATTGTCAAAAATAGCCACAATATTGCAGTGTGTACTAAGTAATGCGCTCACCTCGAGGGTTGCCTGTGCCTGTGGCTGAGATGGAACTGGGCTGTCTGCATCGTTCTCAATAACCTCAAAGCCTTCTGTTTCGATGGTTTTGCTACCTATTTTCATCGTTTGAGAGGCTGAGCTGCTTGTGAGGCCTGGTGCAGGACTGTTCTTGCTGTTGATATGTGAGACCTGTCGCTGTCTCTCCTGGCCCGGAAGTGTACTGGAGCCTTTCTGCATCAGTTCCACCACTGACGGTCCTGCAGCTTCTTTCCGCGTGTCCTTCTTCCGGGTCACGGCTCCCGACTTGGAAGAGTTGATCATGGCAGCCGTCTCAGCTCTCTGAAACCGCGCGGAGGTTTCAGCTTTCGCAGCCTTCTCCTGTGCTGCTGTTGCTTTCTCCGTCCCCCGGTGCACCAACACCTCACGCTGGGCCTGTCTTGCGGCCCTTGCACGGGCGGCTGCCGATAAGGTGGGTGGAGCAGCGACTTTAGGAGCCATCTCTGCTGAAACTGTAGCTTGCATCCCCCACGTCCCGGTACTGTATGGTCTCTGTGTGATGAATATGACAGGCACGGGCACTACAGTCCAGCTTATTTATTGAGGTAAATGGGCTACGTAGAATGCGATTTAAGACTGTCCAGCCGATGTAAGAGTAACATGTCCAGATTGCGTGGTGCGTGGAGGAGCGCGTGGAGGAGCTAAGATCCATATGAGCGTGCTCGGCGGTGCCAGTTGTATCGGGGTTGTGATTGATTAAACAGTTCGACGATTATTTCTCCAAACGCCGATCACCTCAAAAGAAAAATGCTTCCAGCAAAGCCATAGCGTAAATGCGTGGTTGTAGAACCTCGGTCTACATCCAGTGGTTATGCAGGCAGCACTGTCAGAGCTCTCTCAGCATGACTGGTCAGGAACCCGCTGCGCGAGCACTGCGATCCGAGTCAGATCGCCATCTTGCCTTCCGCTGTCACAAAACAGACGGCGAAGGATGTCGCTTCCTCACCGGATCCAGGTGGCCTAGTTTGGGGGCTCTGTGTCCGCTGCGACGTCCGTGTGCGGTCCCGATGCGGCTCTACTCTCAGCGTGGTGGAGCTTAAGATGGCGGCCTGAGCGGTGGAGACGGAGCGGGCATGGAGGCTTCATCTGCCGCAGCAGACGGAAGATTCCTGCGGGGGCCGCTGGGGTGGTGAGTACCTGGGTGCCGGTTTGGCGGGCTCTGCCTCCCCCGTGCCTTCACACGTGCGGTGCCGTCCGTGTGGCCGGGTCAGGGTCGGCCTGGCGCTGCTGTGCCAACCCGCCCGCGCCGCTCCCCGTTCTCGCCGTACGCCTGGTTGGAGCGGCTTGGATGCAGATGAGCGGGCGGCGGCTTTTCCACTGCGGGGGGGGTGAGAGTTAGGGCCTGCTGAATGCCCCCTGTGCCTGGGTTGTGCCTCTCCTGCGTTGACCCCCCCAGCGGCAGAAACGTGAATTTGCCGGGAGTCAAAGGTTGGCCTACCTGATGTGCCCTGCCCACATGACCCCACGCATGGGGAGCTGCTACTCGGAAGAGTCAAGAAGTGCTTGTTACACGCGGTGGCCTTAACCTGGCAGTGCCGGTCCTCTGTACTTCTTCTGGCCCAGCAAGTGGTGGTGGTTAACACAGTGCCTGGTGGCTGAACGGGGACTCATCGGTCCTGGACCTGGTTCTGGGTTGCGGAGATAACCCGCCGTTGCCTCTACATCGTGACATTGGACCCCCACTGGAGCTTGGTTCTGTGGCCCAGGGTTGCGGATGACATGATTGGCACTGCGTGATCTGTAGTGGTGTTTTTGAGAGCCAGGAGGCCATCACAGTTCAAATTCTATCCTCGAGTGCTGACACCCTAGAGGAACCAACGTTGGCTGGACGGACTCCGGTTGCTTTGCAGAGGCATGGGTCGCAAAGACCCGCAACAAAGAACACTTTCCTTCGTGAAGCTAGCGGATAAACCGTCAGAGGGTTACCCTGCCATGGTGGAACGTGCTGCGAGCCCGGCTGGAGGTACGTCGGTCTCGGCCCCGGCCGCAGACTGGCTGCAGGAGATGAGGGCATGCTTCAGGTCCTTAGATAGTCGCTTCGACTCCCTGGATAAGACGCTGGAATCGATGGGCGCCAAGCTCCAGGCGCACAATAAGCGTCTGGATGTGGCGGAGGCCCGGATCTCCAACATAGAGGACGGTGCTGCGCAGGCAACCAAGCGTCTCGACAGAATGGAGCGCATACTGAAGGATGTGGCCATTAAAAATGAGGACCTTGAAGCGCGCAGCTGCCGTAATAACGTACGTATTCTTGGGGTTCCAGAGTTTTTGTGGAAAATTTGCTAGCGGACATGTTTGGAAGAGACTCTTTCACGCCAGGCTTTGTGGTGGAGAGGGCTCACCGTTCCCTTGTGCTTCGACCTAATCCGGGTCTCCCTCCTCGGCCTCTGATAGCCTGCATCATGAACTTTCGAGACAGAGACACGGCCCTATGTTTGGCCAGAGAGCGTGGGGACATTACCTGGCAAGGCTCAAAAATTGGCCTTTACCCTGACTTCACAGTGATGGTGCAGGAAGCCCGGCGTAAATTCGTCAGGGTAAAGGCTATGCTCCGCAATCTTGACCTTAAGTATGGCATGCTATACCCCACACGCCTGCGGGTGGAGATTGAAGGTCGGGTGCGGTTCTTTGACAACCCTAATGATGTTCAAGACTTTTGTCGCACATACAAAAATAATAAGGATCAACCGCAGGACAAGGGGGGTGGCCCATCTCCTCCGCACAGTGGCTCCGTGGCTAGCTTGGATCTGTTCTCTGGCTCCGGGGTGGGATGATATCGTGAACTATTTGGTCCTTCTTTATGTCATTGAATATATGTTGGGGACACATGACATCTTTGTTGAGTACGCTATGCAATGCTGGTTTGCTGTCGTGGCGTTGCCACCCCCTCTGGTGGAAACCTTGGGGTTCTTTTGCTGGTTCTAATGTACCTGCTACTAATTGCGTTTCCTTATGGCACAAATGTATGCTGCGTTGCTTTTTGTTCACAGGTTGGGATTGGCCTCACACTTCTTGTAGTAAGGCTGGGTGGTGGGAAGAGGGTTGGGGAAGGTTGTTCTGTTTTCAGTAGCATTTATTTGGCATGTTGCTTTTGGTGGTATATTGTTTATATGATGACATCTGTTCTCGTCTGGCTTCTTCACACTCCTGGATGGCTCGGATAGGCTTAAATGAATGCCCCTCGGACTTGTCACTGTTGTCTTGGAATGTCAGGGGTCTTAATAATCAGCGTAAACGTAGACAGGTGGTGCACTATTTTAATAGGCATAATGTGGATGTCGCCATTCTGCAGGAGACACACTTACCCACTACAGATACAGCACGTTTTGCAACAAGCTGGGGTGCTCACAGGTACTTCGCCAACTTTAGCAATTATGCAAGAGGTACAGCAGTTTTAATCCATAAAAGAGTCCCGTTTCATTGCCAGCAGGTCATCGGAGATAGAGAGGGACGCTATGTAATAGTGATGGGAGCGATGATGGGGCACAGGGTCATTTTGGTCTGCCTCTATGCCCCCAACACTGACTCCCCAGAGATTTTCCATGCGCTACACATGCAACTTTCCAAACTAAAACCTGCTTTGCTTATGATCGTGGACATTTTAATCTCCTGCTAGATACGGGCCTGGATAGTACCTCTGGCGCGGCAGACACCAAGTCTAGAGCAGGGCGCGCAGTCCGTGAACTCTGTGATCAGTTCTCCCTGATAGACATTTGGCGCAGGCGCAACCTTACCACCACTAACTACACACACTTTTCTGGTCAACACAATACTTGGACTAGGATTGATTTCTGGCTGCTCTCCCCTGGTGTGTCCCCCTGGTACCGGACATTGAAGACCCTCCCTAGGACATATTCAGACCACTCCCCTGTGTTGCTTTGTCTTCAAGTGCCTCGCCCTGAAGGGTTCGAGCGACAATGGCGCTTCCCTGGCCGCGCGCTGTTAGATGACCTTTTCCGTCATGAGGTCAATGAGGCGATTGTGGTACATTTTGCAATTAATACCCGCTCGGTGGATTCCTGGGCCATGCTGTGGGAGGGGTTTAAGGCCTATATTCGGGGTGTATGTATATCCAAACATGCAGGGGTTCTCAAAGCGCTGTGAACAACACTGGCACAGCTGTAGGCCGAACTAGAGTCACTGGATGCAGATGCGCTTGGCGCACCTCCTGGCTCCTTACAGGCCAGGTGGCTGAGCCTCCTTTCCGACTATAGGGAGACGGCGGATCGGGAGATCCTTTATTTGGGTAAATATCAAATTGCCCATAGATATGGGGAAGGCGACCGCCCGGGCCGCACATTAGCTCAGGTACTGAGACCACCTTACAGCAATGCGTACATCACTGAAATCCATGGCCAGGACGGGACGCTACGCACAACTTCCACTGAGATCAGGGACGAATTTCTTGCATACTACTCGGCACTATACACGTCTAGACATAGCAGTGACACAGCTGCGCGAGAGGATTATTTATTCAAAATTGCATTCGTGTTTTTAGAGAAAGATATGCAGGAGTTTATGGCGGAACCCATAATGGTAAATGAGGTTCGCGGGGCAATTAAAGTACTTAGTGGCTCCTCTGCTCCGGGCCTTGACGGCTTTACGGGTGAGTTCTACAAGGCCTTTTCAGATCTGCTAGCACCAAAACTAATTGAGGTGTATGCTGAGGCCCTGGAGCGGAAAACCCTGCCTCCCACCTTGAGCGAAGCGGTCATTATTCTGCTACCAAAGCCTAATAAGGTCCCTTCGCTTTGCGGGTCATACAGGCCCCTATCGCTATTGAACATTGACTATAAGATCCTCGCCAAAATCGTGGCCAACAGACTCTCACAATTAATGGAGTTTATTATTTCACCGGCTCAATCAGGCTTTGTTCCCCACCGCTCGACCTCATTGAATTTGCAAACTTTGTTCACAGTGTTGCATAGAATAAACCCCGCAACTCCAGCTACGGCCATACTGCTTGACACAGAAAAAGCATTCGATACTCTTGAATGGCCTTTCTTTCTATCCATAATGCGTCGGATGGGCATGCCGGCTGGTTTCATTGCCACCACGAGCCTCTTATACAGTCGGCCCACGTCAACACTCCGCATTAATGGCACGATGTCACGCCCGTTTGCTCTTACCCGTGGCACCCGTCAAGGGTGTCCGCTGTCCCCTCTTTTGTTCATTCTCGCCATGGACCCTTTAATTAGACATTTTCAAGAGCGCCATCTTCATAGAGGGCTGCAATTCAGGACAGGCCCCCTATTGGTTTCATTTTCTGCCGATGATACTATCCTTTATGTCAGAGAGCCACATTTGAATCTAGCACCGCTCATACGGGAAATACTCCGCTTTGGTCAGCACTCAGGGCTGGGAATTAATTGGCACAAGTCCATTATTTTTCCCTTAACAAGCAGCACTTCCCCTTGGCAATGCGAGTTTCCATTGGAGTGGTGCTCAGATACTGCCAAATATTTGGGTATCCACATACACCTGAATCAAGATCAGATTATACGACTTAATTATGGCTGCGCGATTGCGAAATTGGAGTCGCAAGTTGAGAAATGGCTACGTCTCCCTTTATCCATGGCAGGCAGAATCGCTATCATAAAGATGATGGTTCTCCCCAAATTTCTATATTTTTTTAATGATATCCCCATACCCCTCACTCAGAGTTTTTTTGTCACATTGCGATCCCATCTTGTAAGAATGGTCTGGGGTGGTAAATGGCCTCGTGTCCGGTGGAAGATACTCACTCTCCTGTACGACCGAGGCGGTTTTGGAGTACCTGATTTTTATCTATATTACCTGATCGCACAATGCGCCTATGCCTTTGCCTGGTACCACCCTGATGCACGGATCCCATTTTTGTGCCCGCAAGCTGACTTTGTTTTTCCTGACCGCTTGACAGCGGTTCTGCCTAGAGGTGAATCTAGGAGTCCGGTCGACATACAAACGGTCTCAACCAGTAGCTGGGCATGGAGCAGGCTCCTGCGCTACACGAGCCACTCCATTTTATACTCCTCGGCTCTTCCTTTGCCAAATGCTCGTTGGCTTCCCATAACAGGCGAGAAACTCGTGCAACGCACATTGACTAAGTTTGAAATTACTAAGATGGGCGATTTTTACCCGGGCGGGCACATATTCTCGGTCTCAGAGGATGCACGCTTCGGGGACGCCACATTCATGGACACATTTTTTCTCAGTCGACTTTATTTAACAGCAAGGTCTGAGATAGGGGGATTCCCATTAGAGCCAGCCTCATTCAAGCCATTGACTCTCCTCATTGAGAAGGAAACAGGTGCACATATAATCTCCAAACTGTACAAACTGTGTATAGCACAAGTTCCCAGCGTGGATGATAAGCTTCGTTTGGAGTGGGAGTCCGACCTGGGACATCCTATCTCGGATGACCAGTGGTCCGTGTGCTGCAAGGTCACCAAAAGCGTGCCATTAAATAGTCGCCATAAGCTTTTACATTATAAGTTTCTCCGTAGAAGCTACATGACACCTGCAAAACTGCATAAAATTAACCCTGAGAGGCCCCACATATGCTGGAAATGCGGTGCCCCACACGCTGATTTCGCCCACATGACTTGGACATGCCCACGTATACAATCGTATTGGGAGCAGATACACAAAATGCTGGGGGATATTCTTGGGCTTACTTTGGTTCCTATTCCGGAGGTGGCATTGTTGGGTTATACAGTCAATTTTCCCAAAGCAGTCCGGAGGCTGGCGTCCCTGGGTTTTCTTCTGGCAAAACGAGAGATTGCATTGCGCTGGGGTGGCGGGGCTGTTCCTGCGACACATGACTGGCTTAATAGTTTGGCTTTCTGCAGCACAAACAGCGAGATCTATTCTGGCCTGCTTCCCAGCATAGCGCGCCCTAAAGATATCTGGGGCCCATACAAGGCGCATATTGCTACCTTTCCCACTGCCTCTTCATCCCACTCTAGCTCAGGGATTGTTCCCACTGGGGTTGGTTAGCTCATGTGGTCGGAACACTGACACGTCGGGCAGGGCATTGTGTATCATGGAGGTATTATACCATTCCCCCTCAGTCCGGCTCATTTTGTTGAGCGTGCTAGAGTTTGAGCCGCACTAGTTTGTGAGTCTCATTTTGACGCCTTGGGAAATATTGGAGGGGACAGTGCTACGCAAACGGAGTTGTAGAGCTGCGACTGTAATGTGATATGTTGCACAGTCTGTTATATTTTAACTTAAGAGATATCAGTGTATACTGTAAGTGGAGACAGATGTGATGTCATTGAAATGTTCTTCATATACCAAAGACAATTGTAATAACTGATGTGAACTTATAGTTGATTTGGTAATAAAAGAAAAATAAAGTTTAAAAAAAAAAATCTACAGCTAGGCACTTTGCAAAAAAAGGGTCCGTTTTCAATGTGAAAATGTGGTGTGTCCACGTTGCGTTTTGGGCCGTTTTCTGTCGCGGGCACTAGGCCTACACACACAAGTGAGATACCATTGTTCTCGGAAGACTTTGGAGAACGCGGGGTCGGGGAATTTTGTGGATCCACACAGATTTCAGAACTTTCCACCACAGAAATGTGAGGAAAATGTTTAGGTTTGCAAGGGATTCTTGGTAATAGAAGCTGGTGAGAGCCAGTCAAGTCACCTCATCCTGGATTCCCCTAAGTGTTTAGTTTTAAAAAATGTATAGGTTTGCTAGGTTTCCCTAGGTGCCGGCTGAGCAAGGGTTCAAAATCTACAGCTAGGCACTCTACAAAAAAGGGTCAGTTTTCACTGTAAAAATAAAGTTGTCCACGTTGCGATTTGAGCCGTTTCCTGTCGTGGGCACCAGGCCTACCCACACAAGTGAGGTACCATTTTTATTGGGAGACTTACGGTAACACAGAATTGTACAGCAACTGTTATTACCTATTGACTTTTGATGCATTTCTGCCTTCCAAATGAAAGACAATGTGTAAAAAAGAAGTCATTTTGAAAAATGACCTATGATTCTTATGCTAGTATGGGTACTCACAATTTGGGAAATGTGCAAATATCTACTGTTTTGAAACTCTATATTTTGTTAGAATTTCAGAAATACATAAGTGTCTCTCATACCGATTTTTCCAAGTACATATTTTCCCAAATTAATTGCTATGTACCCAGTACATAAATTTAACACCATTGCAAGATGCTGCTCAGTTATTGGCTCTGGGTTCATCGGGACCTTGGTGAACCTACAAGTCCTATATATCCCCACAACCAGAAAGGTCCAGCGGATGTAACAGTATATTGCTTTCAAACAGCTGTCATAATTAGAAGAAGTTACAGGTGAAAACATTGACATAAATGGCTGTTTTTCCAACTCATTTTCAGTTTTTCCCATATTCAACGGTTAGTTTCTATAAAGAAACCTTGAAGTATCTACACAAATGACCCCTTGCTGAATTCAGAATTTTGTATACTTTTCTAAAATGTATAGCTTTCCAGGATCCATTATTGCTTTCATACCCATTTCTACCATTAACTAAAAAGAGGTTGAAAGCACAATAAATAACAAAAATAGGCTATGTCCCAGAAAAATGACAAAACTGTGTAAAGCATTTTGGTTTTCTGACAAAAGTCTGCTTGTCCCTGAAAGCTTGGAAGATGGTGATTTCAGCACCACAACCCCTTTTTTGGTACCATTTGCAGGGAAAAAAACAGGCGCTTTCATTTGTAGCCCTTTTTTCCCATTTTTCCCCAAAAACCAAAATTTAGCTGTATTTTGGCTAATTTCTGGGGCCCCTCCAGTGAAATCCACAAACCCTGTGTACCTTTAGAATCCCCATGATGTTGGAAAAAAAGGACGCAAATTTGGGGTGGATACGTTATGTGGTCAAAAAGTTGCAGGGGCCTAAGCGCGAACTACCCCAAATAGCAAAAACAAAGGCTTAGCACGGGGGGGGGGGGTGGCCTAGCTGCGAAGGGGTTGAATCGGAAGCTGCTCAGGTGCCAGGAAGGCACAGATACTGGGAGACACATAAGCCATTGTTACGAGTTTGCTAGATTTTGGGGCAGGAATGTCAGGGAGCTGGAATCTCTCATTTCCCTCAGTATCCCTGCACCAAAATCTAGAAATTATGAAATTTGTCCCTGGAATGGGAAATCATCACAAAAGACTCAATCTTAGCTCATATTTTTTTTAGCCAATTTCCAGAATCAATCCGCAGATATTTTCTCTCTGTTTAGAGTAGCTGAAAATGTCAGCGACAGGTCCGGTTGGAGTCTGCAGGGTCAGCCGTTAAAGTCAGGACAGGCCAGGGCAATGAAGTTTCAGTCTGGGGACATTGTTGCCTGTTCCTTCATGGTGTGCTGTGGACAGGCAGGTGCACATTCTGTGTTTGGCTCAAAACGGTCCTTCCTTGGTGACGGGAAGTATTAAAGCCTTCAGTATAAGCCCTTTATCTGAGTGCGGACTCACACGTTGCATCACAGTTTTGTGCGGCACACAGCAAACAGTGCTCCTGTCAACTGAGAAGGCTCTGGCTTTCTTGGAGGGAGCATTGTCTGGTCCTCTCATATAAGTGTTGGGCATCCTGTCTATGACCACAGTCTCTGGCCTGGGAGCTCTGGATAAGTCTTGGTGTATACTTGCTTGCTGTTTGAAGGGATCAATTGAAACAGGTTCGAGGGTTAGGGGCCCAGGGAATGCATCAGCTTATTTGGGGGGGGGTATTGTATGCACCCCATGGTCCTTCAGGGTTTGTGAAGTGGGCAGACTGTGCTCCTGTGCACAACCCATGCACTTCCACACCCACATATACCAGATCAAATGTTTACAGAACTGGTCATTCTGGGTCTGTGGGCATCAACCTACCTGCTAATGCTTGTGGGGTATTGTCCCTCATAACGATGGCATTAGGTAGAGTTATGCAAATGCCCTGTGTTCCCTCTGTACTGCATCTTCATCTAACTGGAGTATCCCAGAGAATGACAGGGTTAGCAAGAGA
Source organism: Triturus cristatus (assembly GCF_964204655.1). NCBI lineage: Eukaryota > Metazoa > Chordata > Amphibia > Caudata > Salamandridae > Triturus > Triturus cristatus. The sequence continues at coordinate 754,444,395 of NC_140589.1, forward strand.
TTTGTCAGAAATGACAGATGGGACATCACGCAACATCTAAATGAGGTTGATCCTAGAAAGCATGCCTCTCTGCATGTCACTGCAAGACACTGTGCCGTTCTGGCGTCAATGATGCAGGGAAATGCTGAATTGATAACTTCGTTCACCAGCAAACCTAGAACAGGGGAAGCATGTGCCCCTAATAATTTCAATTAAACAGAAAGCCCTCTTTCTGAATATTAATAGACAAATAGTGCCTTTCTGGGATCTCACAAACTTGAGATCCACATGGAACCAGGTGATTTACGTTTGGCAGAAATGTACTGCGGTGATACTTTCAATTACTTAGAAAGCATACATAATAAAACATTAGTGCATGCCTTTTGCCTTCTGGCATCATCTCTCACTCTCTGAACATGAAGGTCTTCTGGAGGTCAATATAAAATCTGAAGGTTTACAAGTGTGGTAACACGATTGTATTCTATTCGCTAGCTATCCTTTCTTCATGAGTATCACTATTTTATATTGTGTCTTTTTCCATTATTTCCCAAGTTTCTGAACCCCAAAATGCATATGAATAAATGTACTTGCGTTGTGCAGGTGTCCAACCTAAACTGATTCAACCCATTACCTGGATTCGAAGAAACAACAATTTTTTGTTTCTGAACTCATGATGTCCAGTTTTGATATGGATGGGTAAAAAGAGTGAGCCGCCAGAGACCATAGGCAGAGACCAGGGACACCAAAATGCTGTCCTTCTTTTGGAGGTTATTTCTGGATGAGTGCATAGCTGGGGTGCACTTGTCATCAGTTAAATGTATGACTTGTGGCCAAATGTAGCATTTTGATCTGTCCCAAATATTAAAATTTGATAGCAGTACATTTGTACATGAATGGGTCAGGCATCTTGTGCGATGGAAAAAGGGGAACAGCGCCGAAAAATAGCACCAAACAAATGAAACCACAATAAGTAGTTTACGTATTATAAGATGATTTGTAACATATCATTTTCCTCTTTGAATGTGTAGAAGGACATCCTTACAATATCTCACCTCTGATGCCCATCCGAATGTTTTCAAAGTGCTGAAAGGCCTAATATTTACATCAGGAATCACACAGTCCCCTGGAATAGGTTGCATGATAGAGTCACGCATGGCTAAACCAAGCATGCCTCTGCCACACAGCCCGAACCATGAATGAGTCTTAACCACGTATTTTCCATGCATGCCTTTACCAGGCTATTTCGTGGTAAAGGGTAGGCGTGGCTAAGGTCGTCAATACTCCAACTCCCCTTCCCCCCGCCCTAAGCTGCAAACCCCCTACCTGTCCCCCCACCCTGAGGCCCAAAACCTGAAAACTACCTATTCACCTCACCCTGCCCTGAGGTCTAAAACCCTGCCCCTTAAAATACACTACCCAGAACCCCTCCCACCCCCAGCTGTCACTAGCCCTTAACATACACTACCCCGACCGCCTCCCACCCCGTGCTGTCACTAACCCTTAACATACACTACCCCGACCCCCTCCCACCCTGTGCTGTCACTAACCCTTAACATACACTACCCCGACCTCCTCCCACCCCCACGCTGTCCCTAACCCTTAACATACACTACCCCAACCTCCTCCCACCCCCACGCTGTCCCTAACCCTTAACATACACTACCCCAACCCCCTCCCACCCTGTGCTGTCACTAACCCTTAACATACACTACCCCGACCTCCTCCCACGCTGTCCCTAACCCTTAACATACACTACCCCAACCTCCTCCCACCCCCACGCTGTCCCTAACCCTTAACATACACTACCCCGACCCCCTCCCACCCCGTGCTGTCACTAACCCTTAACATACACTACCCCGACCTCCTCCCACCCCCATGCTGTCCCTAACCCTTAACATACACTACCCTGACCCCCTCCCACCCCGTGCTGTCACTAACCCTTAACATACACTTCCCCGACCCCCTCCCACCCCCTGCTGTCCCTAACCCTTAACATACACTACCCCGACCTACTCCCACCCCCACGCTGTCACTAACCCTTAACATACACAACCCCAACCTCCTCCCACCCCCACGCTGTCCCTAACCCTTAACATACACTACCCTGACCCCCTCCCACCCCGTGCTGTCACTAACCCTTAACATACACTACCCCGACCTACTCCCACCCCCACGCTGTCCCTAACCCTTAACATACACTACCCCGACCCCCTCCCACCCCGTGATGTCACTAACCCTTAACATACACTACCCCAAACCCCTCCCACCCCCTGCTGTCCCTAAAAGTACCCAAACCCCTTCCACTGCCCTTAGGCCTAAAATCCTAACCCCCTACTTTAAAACACTAGCTCGACCCACCTCCGATCCCTATACACATATGTGTGGTTGAGACATATGTGCATTATGGCAAGCGTGGTTACGCTTGCGATGTTGGAACACGTGTGGCTGAGGCCGTGGTGTTCCCATTGTTTCCCGCTGGAATATCATCTGACAGGAAAGACCCAGGCTACAACCTAGAGGGTGAGTACGATTAATGATTAAAAAATCACCTACTTTTTCTGGATGAATCCTTATGTGAAAATGGTAAAGTAAAGTGCAATCATGGTCACATATGCGTCACCTGCATTTGATTTAGGAGTGCGCACATCTGTGATATTTTTTCATGTGTAATAAATCTTCAAAAAAACATGCTGTTTTATATGTATTACGCCTGTGTGGTTATCTGCATGAAACATGTACATGAGATATGCCCTTGCCTGCAAGCATAATGTAAGATAGCTCAATGTAGTGCTGAGTTGTGTGAAGTCGTGTGGTGAATATTGCTTGTGGAGTGCATGCAGCTGCGGTGCACAGCAAGTTTCACACTTCTAGAGAGATATTCTCTATTCAAACCACGTTTCTTGTTAACGATATCACGAACAACAGCATAAGTGGAAACACAGAAATAATATGAAAAATGGTTTTCCAAATAACTGGAATTTCATATTTATTTTGGACCATATTTATCAAGTAGTTTTGTTGCACTTACATCACCCACCTACTATGTGCAATTTATCAAGCCACACAAGGGCATCTCTGCTTTGCGATACTCTGGCCCGGGAGGCGCTTCGTGTGGTGATGCAACACCCAGGGATTTTGATGCATTCCCACATTTGTCATAAGTGGTAGACCTGGAACTGCGCCAAAACTACGATGACTTCCCAGGTGAGGCGTAACAACAAGAAATATGTTCATTTCTCCTTGTTTTTTCCTCTTTCAATGTGTGCTGCGAGGAAAATGCCTCAGGGGATTTTTATTTTGTGCTGGAAGGTGTTCCTTCCTGCACAAAAACAATCTTGGTAACAAAGCAGGCACCCTTGCACCACAGTGCTAGGGTGCAGGCATTGGCGCGAGGCAGCACTTTGTGCCCCAGCCCTGGGAAAAGATGAGAATGTGCAGTATTATGTTAAACACAGCACATTCCTGCCCTTTTCCTGTCACACAGTGCAGCAAGGTGGCTTGCTGTGCTGCGCTATGTGACTTAATGATAAGCATTCCCCTTTATTTGTATTTGAAGTATTTATAAAGAGCATAATCACCATTAGGAGCCCGGCACTGGAGCTAATTGTGTGTGTCAACACTCATCCAACTCAGCACCAGCCGCGGCCGCAGCTGGTAAGAGCAGTGGGGTCCGATGGGGGGGATTACGAGAGACGACCACAAGGGAGGTCGGATGGGGGGGATTACGAGAGACGACCACAAGGGAAAATTAATAATTTTATCTTGTGGTCGTTTCTCGAAATACCCCCCCCAGCCGACCCCACCACTCTTACCTGCAGCGGCCACTGCTGCTCAGCATAAACCTTGAACATCCAAGTCTTAAATCTCCTTCGTTCTAAGTACTTGATTGGCTTCTAAACTCCAGAAGGAGGGAGTTTCAAACTGTAACCATATGGAAAGCGAAGGTTTTACTACCTTGATGCAACTTCCTTATCTTTGGCATCTTTGAGAGGCATGCTGCTAAAGAGGGAAGGCACCTAGGTGGCATGTACCAAGAGAACATACGCTTGATAAAAAGAGGACTTGTGTTATGAAAATCACTTATGTAATACATATTTTGCACAACCCTAAATTTGATTTTCCAACATGCAAATCCTAAAGGATAACTACAGTCAAGAAGAGCGAGGTTAAAGTAGAAGAATTTTGGGGCTTCCTTTGTGCCTTGAAGGACGCCCCTGAAGTCCGCGCAAGCTACCCTGGTGGACATCTTTGTTTTGAAAGTGCATCCGACACTTTTCTTTCTAGCAATGTGAAGTGGGTTGTATTTTTTATAAAAACGTAAAACATAATTGCCCTAATGCAGAGGGAGTTTTCCTAATGCGTGCTAGGACTCTTGATTGACTCCCCCAGCCTTGAACTTCCATCCCTTGTGGGGCGACATTCACCATGAGGTGGTATTTTGTAGGTGTATCTGGACAAGAGTATAAATTTCCGTTGATTGGGATAAAATATCCAATTGATGCAAGTAAATCAGATGATGAGGGTAAGGTATTTGTGTTTTTTATTATTCGTCAGCTGGAAAAGAAGAAAGGATGGCACAGCCAACACATGTTTCGCCCTCTAATTGGCCATCAGGCCTGGGGCTTCCTCAGGGCTGTACATAGACAGTGTGACACCAAGGGTTGATTAAGACAGGGTTTGGTAAGTCAAGTGTATATCATATACATAATAGTGGGTGGTAGGTACAGAAGCAAAGCGTGAGTAGGGATAAGTAAGGGAAGAGAGGGGAAAGAAAGTGAGAAAGGGATCAGAGTTGAGGTGCATGGGATTGGCAAAGTTTATTATAGCAAGTTTTTAGTGTGAATAGAAGGGAGAGTGTATAGGTGGGGGAGATAGAAGGAGGTAAGGTAGAGGTTATGGGAGTATAATAGAACAGTTGTGCAGAATATAGTTAGTTCAGTAAGGAAAGAATAGGTGATGTGATTCAGATTTAAAGGTGGAAAAATAAAAATAGATAGTTATATTAGGCGGAGAAAGTTAAATTTGCAGGAGTCCATGTCATAGAATATAATTATATAATTTGACTACAGTGGCCAAAATAGAGAGAAAACAGATGTTCAGACAAAACAAAGGAGAAAAAAAGAACGACTCAGCAATACGCTTTGTAACTGACTACAATATCGGCCATCACCAAATCAGACAAAGCCTCAAGAAACATTGGCACCTGTTACAACAAACACCGAACCTCACTCATGACCTCAAAACATACCCAGAGATAACATTTAGACGCGCACCTAATCTGAAGGACATGCTCTGCAAATCAGAATTTGTAGACAAACGGAACATAGTCACTACATTCCTGGACAGGCCTCCAGGATTCCATACCTGCAAAAATTGCAGCATTTGCAAACTAAGCTGCAACAAAACGACAAGAGTACCGTTAACGCAAGGGAGAGAATTCATCATAAAAGAATGGATTGACTGTAATTGCAAATTCTGTATTCACGTGATAATCTGCCCCTGCAACCTTCCATATATCGGCAGCACAATCAGACCATTACGGCCCAGGATTCAGGAACATTACCGCAACATCCATAAGCACACTTCAGGCCACCCACTCACTGAACATTTTGAAGACAGTCACCCTCACAATATCTTATATTATCTTTGGTTTGGAGGTTGTACACCAAACTAAGAGAGGGGGAGATCGTGAACTCAAACTACGGAGACGCGAAAGTGAACTAATGATGAACTACAAAACCACAAATCTGGGGCTCAACAAGGATGCGGAAATGCATGTATGGTTGGGAGATGATTAGCTGCTCCTTGCTCCCACATACTGGTTAAACCGCCTTCCTTAACCCAAGGACACCACCACCTGCCTCTCTCAACACCTTTCACCAGAGGCTCTCCTTATGCAACCAGAGAACACACAGCGTGCCTCTCTTGTAATGCCATTTATTCAAATATGAGCCCATACCAAGATGCAAACCCTACGACAACTTGGCGTTATTATGTAGAACTGAACATAATTATGCCCCCTACATTTTAATTTTTTGATTTTTTGATTTTCAGAGTTAATTGATATATGTGCTGAAAATACAGAACTCTCGCAAAATTCTCTATGTATTACATGTCTGACACACCGTGTTATTATTCCCTAAGGTGCCACCTAGCCTTATACCTCTACCAGCATACCTGTCTCTTCCAAAACTTCCTTCCCCTTTCTAATATGGCGATCGATAATACCGTCCCGCTCACCCCCCTGTAATCTCCTTTCAGTTTACACCCCACTCCAATATGGCGCCCAGCGCAAGCACCTTGTCACTTACGGGTTACTAACCGGAAGTTCTTACACACGACTCCCATATCACTGCCCGCTGCTACCGGCTTTACACTACTACCAAAGCCGCGGATACCTACAGAACCTGGCATTAGCCGAGACCGGAGGTAAGAGACATAATACCACCAACCCCCACCACCCCGATGCCCTACCAGGCTTCCGCCCGTTTAATACGATTCTATAAGCTTGTTCTCCCTTGTCCTTTTTCCTTACTTTAGAATCTTCGGGTTCACAAACCCTCGTACCAAGATACCTCTTTACGCGAATACCCGGTAAGGGAATCCTGATCCCACTAAGCACCTTATATGAAATTGCTCACTTATTCAGCTTAGAGCATGCGTATGCCTTGCAATACTCTCCACATAGATTCGAATTCCGCATAGGTTAGCATTCACGTTCGATTTCACTACTTACAGTTTGTGGAGAATCTAAGAGCACCTTTTTCACTCTGTGATAGCTCCACTTTCTAAACCACGCGCTTTCTTCTATGGCTTAGATCGTAGCTACCGAGGTGCTTTCCACTGTATAATTATACTCCCATTTGGTTATTGCATGTCACTTCATTCATCTTAACTTAAAAAACCTTGTTTCGTGACCCATGATGCGCCACTACCTCGACTCACATAAAATCAGCAATTCATTATTTTGGCGCCACGCATCGATTTACCCGCTCATATTTAGATGTAACTAATGTAAATTTCCTTTCTTTCATCTCGTGCCCGACCCGGCAACCTTGATGCTGCAATCCCATTTCATACTGTAAATATACACTTACCTCTTACAATTGCATGGCGTTTGACATCCTGCCTCTGTTTTAATATATACTCGTAACGCTGATTTGTGAATATCTACAATTTTTCGAATGTCTATATAATTGATTCTATGCGTTACTTGATCGCGTCATTTCATCACAAATTTTGGAACGCTTAATGACTTATCTTAAAACTGTTGACTCTCTTGACTACCCTGCTCCTATATGACATACAATTCCTTTTTCCTTCTGTCTTTATATGACCGTTTGACTTCGAATATAAAAAATGCTTTCGTTATTATGTTATTTTTCGCAAATATGCACCTTGTCAACCGGGAATTGTTTTGATTCTGTTTTGCATACGCGCAATGCACTCTGAATGTTTACACTATATTATTTTCTCGAATCTCTGATGCTATTATGTTTCCAATTTACTGTGCTGAAAATGTCGTGTTTATGCTATAATTATATTCTATGACATGGACTCCTGCAAATTTAACTTTCTCCGCCTAATATAACTATCTATTTTTATTTTTCCACCTTCAAATCCGAATCACATCACCTATTCTTTCCTTACTAAACTAACTATATTCTGCACAACTGTTCTATTATACTCCCATAACCTCTACCTTACCTCCTTCTATCTCCCCCACCTATACACTCTCCCTTCTATTCACACTAAAAACTTGCTTTAATAAACTTTGCCAATCCCTCGCACCTCAACTCTGATCCCTTTCTCACTTTCTTTCCCCTCTCTCTTCCCTTACTTATCCCTACTCACGCTTTGCTTCTGTACCTACCACCCACTATTATGTATATGATATACACTTGACTTACCAAACCCTGTCTTAATCAACCCTTGGTGTCACACTGTCTATGTACAGCCCTGAGGAAGCCCCAGGCCTGATGGCCAATTAGAGGGCGAAACACGTGTTGGCTGTGCCATCCTTTCTTCTTTTCCAGCTGACGAATAATAAAAAACACGAATATCTTACCCTCATCATCTGATTTACTTGCATCAATTGGATATTTTATCCCAATCAACGGAAATTTATAGTCTTGTCCAGATACACCTACAAAATCCTACTTCAAATTAGGGGAATAGGGGCCTCTCCCCCGGATTCTGGGCCAGAACCAGTATAAGAAGGATACATGCTTATTAAATGACGAGTAACGGATGAGGATCTTTTTCCCCTCACCTACATGCAATTCACCATGAGGTGGCAGCCTAGTGATGGAAGGGCCAAGGAGGTCAATGGCTTCTGATGGCAGAGGCAGCTGTGCCCCCACTGCTGGAAAACCTGCAGTTTCTCTACTGCTAAAAGGGAACTGGGAGCTAAACATTTAATAGGCAGGGCATCCGCCATTTTTGATGGGCTTGCATTTTTGTAAATCAGTAGTGTGTAGGAGAAGACCGACATGCATGCACCCAACTACCCACTCAGTGATTCTCCCTTGATGCACAGCTCACTATGCTGCAACTACCTCTCTGCTCATAATTATTTTATTGTTTTTTGAGGGGTTTTCTGCAAGTGCACAATGTCTCAAAAACACACAACTAAACTCAATTAATAGATACTGCACATTTGTACATTCACTTCGCCAGTCGGAACTGACTAGAGCACCTCACAAGTGTCCTTTATATTCTTATTTGTTTTTATATTTAAAAGCTATACGGGCTTATTTACAAGCCCCTTGCGCCAATTTTGCGTCATTTTTAACATGGGAAAAGTGACGTACGGGTGGCGCAAGGGTTTGTAAATAATCCCCATAGTCTCTAGTTGGCATTGCAAGCGCAGACGAAATACAACTGCATTTTTCAGCTCTCTTAAGCAACCAGATGACCCATAGCTGATTACAAAATATTGTTTACATTGTACCTTTTACATTTTGACCTTTTCTTGCAGAACAAATTTAGCTACAGCATGAGGTTTTCTGTCTGACCTAACAACCAATGCCAATTGTGCTGATTGTTTTTCGCTGTGATTCAGCTTTCATGTAAAAGTGATTTAGGCCATGCTGGTTTGTGATTGGCATTAGGTGGGCAGGCAGGCAGAACGTTGGCAGCTTTCTTACATTTTACCCAGCTCTAATAAAGGCTGTGTTATGTCTTGGAATTCTATTCCACCAGCTTTGTGCTTCTGGGGATGCAGTTGGTAAAGTCAATACAATTCTCCCTGTACCTTTTCACCTATATTTAGATGATCGGCGTGAAATAATGTGTTATAATCAAATATTTAAACAGCAATCAATGTTGCTATTTTCAGAACTTCATTTTAGTTTGCATGCCATGTAAGGAAAGTTTCTTGCTTCAACATTTTGTCAACATTATCTTCCAATAAACCCTTCCAATAAGCCTTGTTCTTTTGCACAACATTCCTTACACTCTGATGGTGTCTCCATTGAGAAATAAGTAAGGCGTTGCCTGCTTTGTAAACAAGCATTTCCCACCAATAGTACCCTTTGCTTAACATTGGTGAAGGGAGTATGTGTGAATGGGGTAGAATGAGATGTGCATATTTACACTAAAGGTCGGATGTATGTCTTTTTTTCAATAGGTTTGAAGGAAGCAGCAGGAAAACATTGTAGCCTGCGAGTATGGGCCACCAAAATGTTTCTTGGGAGGCTGCCACCCACTTCTCTTACTGGTGCCACCCACTTGCCCATTTACTCTATCCTCTCCACCCAACTGTCAGCATGGACAATGCCCAAAGCAAAGTGAACAATCCCAACTTCTTCAAGGTGAATTTGTGAGGTTCTTGCACCAACAAAATAGGTTCGTGAGTGGGCTTTTTCCTGTCACCCGGTGATTTAATGTTCCTTCCTTTTGCAGAAAGCTCCTGTTGCTCCCTATCCTGACTAACCCCTCTTCCTTGTTTAGCTGCTCCCTAAGGTATCTGTGTTGCAAATACTGCAGCTTCCTCTTTCCTGCTGCCAGTCACATTTTCCCTTTTTCAGCTGCATGCACTGTTTCTTGGTTGCTCAGTGTGCACCATGGGGGCCACAGGGGCCGCACATGTACTGACGCTGCCCCCGCTCCCCCAGAGGAGACCTTGAACTGTTGCCCTCTTCCTGAGCAGCTTCAGACCAGCATGGTTCGGCAACAAAACAGCTCCTCCGTGCCATCAACCAGAGCGGTAAGGCACAACCCAACTCTCTGAGTTTGAGACGGGGGGCGGATTTAAAACTTAACTGGTGGTGAGTGCCGATACGAGGAAGGCACATTAAATCACAGGGTGCAAAGAAAAAAGCCCTCTCATGAACCTATTTGATGCACCAGAAAATACTATGGGTGAGGAGTTCCCCCGGCCCCAGGTGTTCATACCTAAGGACCGGATTTCAAGAGATTAGTTGAGGAGAGGGAGACTCAAGAAGAAGCCTGAAGCCTTAGAGCGAAGGTTTTAAAAATGAATCACTCACTATGGTCTTTCTTTTAAGGTGCTACCCCCTGTTGTGACCATCAGAGAACAAACTATAGGCTCGGCAGGGCAGGTGGGGGAACAGGCAGTCTTATCAGGGAAGGCAGCAGAAGGCAACACTTCCATGCCGGGGCTAGGGAGATCCCCGTCAATGATTAATCAGGATGAATCCTCAAACAGCGCTAGGAGAAATAGAAAGAGTCAGTTCCCTAGTTAGTGACCCTACCCAGGACAGAGTCCCGTTAGACATAGCTTGAAAGTTAGCAGGAAAAAATGACACAAATCCAGAGGCGGCAGCTAGCTCTCTAGAAGGCATGTTTTCTTCACTTACTGTTGATATCAGGAAAGGTGTTGCTGTTTCAGAAGCAAATCAGGGTGAAATACAAAGCTTCTGTAAGGCTTTGGGAAAAAAATAGATCTCCTTTACATAAGATCGCAGACCCTTGAAAAAACTGTTTGGGATTTGAAAGAAGACTTGTGGAATAGTAAGGCAGAAATTCAGGCTCTGAGACGTTATGAGCAAGAGATACAGGAGAGGTTGAATAGTTGGAAAACAACTCAATAAGAAATGACTTAAGGATTGTGAGTGTTCCAGAGGGAAAGGAAGCTGATGACCTAAAGACATTTGTTGTTTTTCTTATAAAAGTAAGGGTCCAGATTGAGGATAGTGAGGGAGGTATACCAAAGGATATCCAGAGAGCGCATAGAGATCCATTCAGAAAAAATCCCAATAGGGTTAAAGCCTGGAAGATAATCCTTAACTTTCGGACTTAAGCTTTGAAGGAAAAAAAAGAAGAATACCCATTAAGGGGTGATGACTTGTCCTTTGAGATTAGATCCGACTTATCTCGAGCCACCTTAGACAGGCAATAAGAGCTGGAGAAGCGCCTAGAAGAATGTAAAAAGGTAGGGGCCATGGCACAGCTTAGATTTCCTGCCTCTCTAAGAGTCGTGCACAAGCACAAAAGCCATAGCAAGGCAGATGAGTTGTATTGTATTGTATTGTATTGTATGCAATATTTATAAAGCGCAACAATCACCCAACAGGTACCTCAGCGCTACAGTACATGATTCATTATCAAATGGCAAGGGGAAAAAGCGAGAAATAAAGCAGGTGGAGCACTTCCAGAGCAATCAAGCTCTGGGAAACAGCCATGTTTTAATATTTTTTCTAAACTGCAAAAGATCATGAGATTGTCTAAGTTCCAAAGGGAGGCTGTTCCAGAGCTTAGCTACAGCAAAGCTAAAGGCCCTACCCCCTGACTTGTTACAGGCTATTAAGAAGGGAGGGTCAGGAAACTAATTTTAACAGACAAGGGTGGGCAAGATAGTATTAAGGATGAAAGTGTTATTGTAGCCAATTACACAGTCTGTAAGAGGGGTGGGGGTCTCACAAATATACTCACACTTTCATTTTTTGTGGTGGGCACTCAGTGGTGTGCCAAAACGGACTAACATCGAGTCCCTGAGGAAGCAGGGGTCGGTTCTCCAAGGGGAAGGGGGATGGGTGGGGACAGGTGGGGTAGCACAGGGTGGGGGCATAAGAGAAAGAAAAAAATCATAACAAAATCATAAAAAACCTCAGCGATCTGTGATTTGCCTAGAAGAGTAACAAGGTAGGGAGCAGGGAGGCAGAAATAGGGGTATGTCAACTCAGGTTAACATGGAACATTAATGGGTTACACACGAAAGGGAAAAGGGATAGAATCTTGCAATATCTAAGGGATTCAATGGCACAGATAATAATCTTACAAGAGACCCACCTTGTAAAAAATAAGTGCATTGAGCTATTTAGAAAACAGGACTTGGTTGTAGATAAAGGGGGTAGGTGGATCATTATCAAATGGCAAGGGGAAAAAGCGAGAAATAAAGCAAGTGGAGCACTTCCAGAGCAATCAAGCTCTGGGAAACAGCCATGTTTTAATCTTTTTTCTAAACTGCAAAAGATCATGAGATTGTCTAAGTTCCAAAGGGAGTCTGTTCCAGAGCTTAGCTGCAGCAAAGCTAAAGGCCCTACCCCCTGACTTGTTACAGGCTATTAAGAAGGGAGGGTCAGGAAACTAATTTTAACAGACAAGGGTGGGCAAGATAGTATTAAGGATGAAAGTGTTATTGTAGCCAATTACACAGTCTGTAAGGGGGGGTGGGGGTCTCACAAATATACTCACACTTTCATTATTTGTGGTGGGCACTCAGTGGTGTGCCAAAACGGACTAACATCGAGTCCCTGAGGAAGCAGGGGTTGGTTCTCCAAGGGGATGGGGGATGGGTGGGGACAGGTGGGGTAGCACAGGGTGGGGGCATAAGAGAAAGAAAAAAATCATAACAAAATCATAAAAAACCTCAGCGATCTGTGATTTGCCTAGAAGAGTAACAAGGTAGGGAGCAGGGAGGCAGAAATAGGGGTATGTCAACTGAGGTTAACATGGAACATTAATGTGTTACACACGAAAGGGAAAAGGGATAGAATCTTGCAATATCTAAGGGATTCAATGGCACAGATAATAATCTTACAAGAGACCCACCTTGTAAAAAATAAGTGTATTGAGCTATTTAGAAAACAGAGATGGGTACAGCAAGTGGTATGCACTGATCAGAGTGCGAATATAAGGGCGGTGGCAATAGTGGTTAAAAAACAGGGGAGGGCACATATACTGGACTTGGTTGTAGATAAAGGGGGTAGGTGGATCATAGCAAAAACTAAACAATATGATAGACTGATAGCACTGGTAGGGTACTATGGTCCAAATTGTGTCAACATTGAGCCACTCAAAGCTGTTGTTATCAATCTGCTGGATTTCCCATATCCTGTAGTTATGGCAGGGGATTTCAAAGTGATATTGGACTTGAAATTAGATAAGTCAATCAAAAGCAGAGCAATAGCTACCCCGAAATCACAAGCTTACCTAAAGAGCATGATAAACCAATGTGCCCATTGTGATCTATGGAGGGAGAGGGCCAGAGGACTGCAGCGCACCTCCTTTCACAACAAGAAATATGGGCATAGGTCAGTAATAGATTATTGTTTGGTGGATTTTGCTTTGAAAGAGGGAATTCACGCTATCATGTATCAGACAGCCCATCTCTCAGATCATTCAGCAATAGGATTATTGATCACATTATTAGGCTCCCAGAAATAAGATGGACTTTAGATCGTACTACAGTTACAGACAATGAGGTAATGGACTCCTTAAGAATAGAGACCAAAGAATTTCTTAAGATTAGTATAGGATGGGCTCCCACAGCGGTGGTTTGGGATGCACTCAAAGAATACATTATAGGTAAGTTTACTAGTATTACTTGCTTTAGAAATATGAGTACCAGAAATGCGGTGAGCCAGCTAGAAGCGGAAATGAGAATTCTAGAGCAAGACCTGACTAAAAGCATAGAGGGGGATAGTAGGCTCTTGTTCGAGAAAAGGCTGTGTATATTAGAAGATCAATTGGAAGATATTCTCAATATTCAGATTAGAAAATAATGGGATGCTAGCTAGCTGCCCAGTTTGAATATGGGGAAGGAGAAGGGAAGCTTGTAGCCTAGAAGACTAAAGTTGACCAAAATAGAAAGCTGATTAAGGAAATCAAATGTGCGCAGTCGGGGGTCAGATTGACCAGTGAGCAGAGATAGAGGATGCCTTTAAGAGTTACTTTCAGGGTTTATATTTAGAAGATGAGGTTGTCACAGAAGAAGAGGCTAACAACTGGTTGGGAGTGGAAAGCTTAAAACCCTTGATTCAAATTAGCAGAACCTCCTAAATCAGGCTCTCACTCAAGATGAGGTCAGTAGGGCCATACAGTCAAGTAAAGGTAGTAAAGCTGCAGCACCAGATAGTATACCAGTAGAACTATATAAAATCCTTGGAGATGTATTAATCCCCTATATTACGTCAATGTATGGGGAGATTTTAGAGCAAGGAATGAAGTTGCCAAAATCCTGGAGTGAGGTGATGGTTACACTTATTTTAAAACCCTGCTTGTTGTGAATCATACAGGCCTATATCGCTTCTTACTACTCACTACACAATCTTTTCAAAAGCTCAGGCAGAGAGATTGAATAAAGCTGTCGGAGGGTTATTACACAGTGATTACAAGGGGTTTATTAAGGGAAAATATTTACATGAGTTAACATATGACTTTGCAAACTCTCATTCAATCTCCTTACCAGTGGTAACATTAGATGCCACAAAAGCTTTTGATAGGGTGAATTGGTCTTACTTAGTTACCATCTTAAAATGACACAAGCTTAGGTATAACTTCTGTAGAGTAATACAGTTAATATATCAGGATCCCTTGGCGAGAATATTAGTGAATGGGAATCTAAACTCGACCTTTAAATATCTAGAGGTACAAGACAAGGCTGCCCACTATCTCCCCTATTGTTTAACATCTATATAGAGTCCTTAGCACATAAACTTAGAATGGCAGCCAATACCCCGTATTTCTGTTACAAGGGTTGGGAACGGAAGGTCTCATTATATCCAGATTACTTTATGGTTTTTACATCGGATCTTGCTGTGGCTCTGCCTGCTATCTTGCAATTGTCCTCAGAATTTGGTAAAGTGTCTAAATACGCAGTAAATGCAGAAAAAACAGAGACAATGGTGTGTAATCAGGGGAAGGACAGCCCTCTGATTAAAAAGGAGATGAGATACTTGGGTTTAAAGATTGTGCAGGACCTCAAGGAACTCCCCGGAGTAAATCTGGCGAAGGTATTAAGAGAAATCATAGGCTTAATGAAGTGATGGGCACATCTCCCCATAACTATCTTTGGGATGGTAATTTGGTGAATATGGTGATACTGCCAAAAAGCACTTTTTCTTTTAACACAATTCCCTTGCATTTTGGGAAGACGATTGACAAGGTGCAGCATGGTATAAATGCCTTTGTCTCGACATATAAGGGGATCAGAATTTCATGGAAAAAATGTGTAAGAGAAGAGAGAAAGGGGGGTTATCCCTGCCAGATATTCAATACTATACCTGAGCCTCCCAATTAACAAATACCAGAATGCTCTTTAATGCGCCAGATGGCTCAGAATTAGGGACATTGTTTACTGTTATGGTAAAAGCTGCCAATGTGGGTGCAGACCATTTCTTATCCAAGTTTGGAGATCCAACATTCTTTAAAAAAGTTACATTAAAAGTTTTGCAAGCAATGGCCAGAGTGTGGTTCAGTATTAGACGATTGACAAAATTGAATGAATATTTTAATTTGCCCCCATATGGGATTCACCAGGCACACCAGATGCCTAAAAGACCAATTAGCTTCACCAATAAGGGATGCAAAAATACTTTATTGGGGCGAACTTACTCAGGATGGTAAGCTTTACCATGGGAAGACTTAAGTAAGATGCAGGGGAAACTTTTGAAATGTAGGTACCTACTATTGAAAAACTAGGAGTAAATTTGGATATCGCTCTTGAGCATTGGAAACTATCTGGAAAAACAACTCATGGGGAAACTCCAGGAAGCAAGGAAGTGTCAATCTGTTATTGGAAGCTGCAGAAGGGAATGGATGGATTTTTCAGTCTGGAAGAAGAGCTGTGGGGAGGATGGTGGCCGAGGGAGCAGTCACAAAATATGTGGCAAGTATCGATGAGCATATTATACTCCATTGTTAAACCTGCTTTTTTAAGAAGAAACCACTTCTTTTCACTTCGCAGGGCATATATAACACTGGAAAGTCTGTTAAAGATGGGGAAAGAAAGATCTGCTAAATGTGCAAAATGTAGCTTTGAAAATGTGACTGTGGTCCATTTGTTTATGCAATGCTCAGAAATTCTGATGTTTTGGGATGAAGTGGGTAAGACTGTTTCAAGCATTCTTAGAATACATATTAAGGTAAGTTTTCATTGATCACCTTTGGAATGGTTGAGGCACTTACAGGGAATTACAGAGACCTCTTGTTCTATTTTATCCTACAGGCAAAAAGGGAAATATGTCAAAAGTGTGTGAGTGGTAGCCCACCTCAACACTCTGAGTGGCTAGATACTTTTTTTGTATGTGTCCAAAATGGATTTAATGGGGAAAGCATCCAAGAAGAAAACGCTTTGGTGATTACTATCTCTCCTGGCTGCATCTGTTTTTCCTTTAGTGTAGCTGCCAGTAATTGGACAATTTGAGAGGGATGCACCATTCTGGGCAATGTCTACACTCGCACCTAACCATGGGCAAGATTCGAAATAAGGGTCTGGGTAGTAAATATTGGAGTCTAAGATGAATGAGGAGAAACAAATCAAAAAATGAAACCTAATTGTTAATGTATTTTAAATTATGTTTTTAACCTAGTTGGATATAACACATAATGCAATATTAATATGTATTCAAAATAATTAAACTACTGATAATTATTTGTCATTTCTATTAACTTGAAATACATAATACAAAACATATCATATTTTTCCTTTACGTGGTATTCTTTAAATAAATGGTAGAAAAGTAGTTTAATTTTAAATTTAATATATTTAAAAGAATTACATTTTTAATTTAGAACAAAGTTAATAATGCTGTACTTTTTATATTATTGCACATTTAAAATAAATATATATATATTTAATCAACATAAATATTTAACACTGACATATTTTTTCAAACTTTTATAAAACTTTACTAAACTTTTAAAGATTTCATTATAGTTTACCATAGGGAGAGCTCTGCTACAGTGGCGGATATCTCTGCTTGCATGTGAAAAGTTGCAAGTAGTACCTGTACACTCGTAAGTTAGGCTCCAAACCCTGAATTCAGCGGTTGGGAACATGTAAGTCTACACTTTTAGGTTTCTTCACGCTCATATATGGTGAATAGCCTAAAGTAGTACAGGTCACCAAACATGCAAAAATAAACGTACACATGTAGAATTACTCACTTGCATGTTTACCTTTGTGAATTGGCCCCTTTGAGTCCAGTTCAGCTGTCTTCTTTCCCTGTCGCATCACCATCAGGATTGTCAAGCACTACCTACAAAGTTTTGTTCCACAACGGAAAGCGAGAGACAGACAATTAGTTGCATTCTCCCAGCTACAATAGATATACATGAGAGCAACTGATAATTTTAAAGGCCAACAGGGTCCCACTATATTGCAAAGCCTTTCATACGTTAGAAAAGGCCTTTTCCGTTCGCAAATGGGCTCAAAAAGGCTTGATACATCTGGCCCCTATTTTTTTTACTATAAACTTGAGATGGACTTACATCCTGCCTCCTCTCTTTCCTGACATCTCACTGGTTCCTTTGCGTGACACACACCTTTCCTCCATTTCAATTGGCTGTAGCATATTTTCCTGCATTTACCAATGCTTGTTCATCGTCGGCTTCGCTTCTCAAATCTCACCGCTGAAATACTGTTAACATCCACTTTAGTGGAAACTATACTTTTATAAAGTTTTTCTTTTTACTATTGCTGCATATTTATATATAATTTAGCACCCGGAGAAATTAAGTGATTCGCATAGATTCGCAGAATGTTGCGCAGCACCAACGGGACTCGAACCATGATCCCCAGTTTTCAAGTCAGCAGCTCTGGCCACTGCACCACATCCTCTCCACTCTAGTGTTATCTGCCAGGGAGCTCATTCCTTCTCCCGGATGTTAATTGATGAAAACAGCTCATTATTCATTAAATAGGCGTAACTGATGCATTACCAATGTCTGTTATACATGTAAGACACCCCTAAGCTAAGCTCAAGGTACCCCCATGGCAGGGTGAAATGTATGTAAAAGATAGGACATATGATGGTGTGTTTTGCATGTCCTGATAGTGTGTCAGGGTCTAAATACTTATTGCTGTCTGAACCACACAGGAGCAGAATGACGCTAGATCCCAATACCCTTCTCAGAACCAACCCTGCTAGGTCTTTTAGTATTCCATTGCAGGTAAGTTCTAAGGGGGGAAAAGGGGTTGGGACAGAGAAGAGACTGCTCCAATATTCTGCCTGTTCAGCTACGTCTTCTTCTTCTTACAGGACTGCAACATTAACATGCAAAAACCTTTATTTACTGTGCCTTTTAACTTACTTATTTTTCTATGGTGTAAATATAACTTATCTTACCAGAATGTTTACTGAAGCTTACTTCTCTTCTACTTCTTATGTATTGTTTGCTTAGTTGTATGAGAAGTCTTCACTCAAATCTCTTTTCTTTTCGTTCTCAGGTACAATCTGCACTTGATCTTGCTATTCCTTAATGTAAGAAAGATAAGTTAAGTATTTATTTCTGTATTCCTAATTTACATATTATTTGGGTTTCTCTTTCTTTCTATTAACTCACTGTTAAGAGACTGGAGTGGGCTTTGAACTGGGGTTTCTGAAGTAGGATGACTGGTATTCTGTCTTTAATTCGTTTTTAAACAATGCTTCAGAACTTAGATTAAATGTTAAAAGGAAGCTTTCCTTTTATTTAGACCTTCAGTTTTAATGTTTGCTGGAAGCACAATTTATTCTGCCCTGGTTTTAATGTTTGCTGAAGAGTTAATTTATTCTGGCCATAGAACATTACTGGAGTCCTTTAACTGGGCCTTCACTTATTTATCTTCAAACCTAACACTGGCATGAGAAAGAAATATGCTGGGCTTTTGACCCTGACTTTCACCTTTTAATGAATTCTCTGAAGAGTGAACAGCCAGGCTTTTGACCCTGACTTTCACCTTTTAATTAATTCTCTGAAGAGTGAACAAGTTTCAGTCAAAGAAGAAACTGTTTGTTGAAAGGTCATGTTTGGGTCTGACAGATTCTGGAACAGTTGAATAAGCCAGCTGATTCAAAAAGCTTTTTATTTAATCTTCTAGGCTAAGGAAAGCAATTACTGAAAGGTAGTTCCAGTTTTTCCAAGGAAGGAAAATATATTCTGACTTTTCCTTTTTAAATAGAAATTTACCTCTGACACGATAACCTTTTCTAACAGAATGTTTTATTTTAGCTACATAGTTTAACACTAACCTGATTAGTGAGGGTGTGTAGATCCGACGAAGTTAACCCCGATTTTATCGCAACTAACCTAATTGACTTCCACGACGCTGGGGAAAACAGGTGCTCTTCCAATTATTTCTTCAGTGAAGTGCGCAGTGGAATGTTGAAGCACACTTCACCAGGTGTTCTGAAGCCTAAAAGACTAGACTGCTAACAGCGGTGTGGTGTTGCAGTATGTGCATGTTGGCAGCCATCTTGGAATTCCATCGGTGCCAACAAGCACTCCAGCTTGAGGGATGAACTGACCTTTGATAATTTAGTAGGGGGGAGATGGTAGCCAGCATTGCGCTAAAAGGAGGAAACCTCCCGTGAGTCCTGACACTACCCCCTCCCAACGGGATTTCCTCCAATCGTGGTTTAGCAGGGAATTGTGCATGAAAAGCTCGAATTAATCGAGGGGCATGGACATTAGTACTCTTTTCCCAGGAACGTTCATCAGGTCCATAACCCTGCCAATCAATGAGATAGAAAAGTTCATTACGTATGAGTTTTAAATCTAAAATTTGTTTAACTTCATACTGCGCAACCCCGGTTGAATTGGTTTGAGGAGAGAAACATGAAAGACTGGATGAATTTTGGTAGTGTTAGGAAGAGATAGTTGATAAGTAACTGGATTTATGACTTTCTCAATTAGATAAGGACCCATAAAACGAGGATGAAATTTACGGGGACCGTAAAGTCTGAGATTTTTTGTACTCAACCAGACTAAATCTCCTACATGAAGCTCAGGTTCTTTTTTACGTTTTCGGTCAGCGAAGTGTTTGTAACGATCCTTCGCGATCGACAGATTCTGGGTTACTGAGTGATGGATCTTAGTTAACTGTCGGGCGATATCTTGAACAGCAGGGACATTAACTTCAGCAAAATTAGCATGAGAATTGGGATGTCTGCCTGAGTTTATAAAGAAAGGGGAGTGGCCAGTGGATACATTTATAGCATTATTGTGAGCATACTCCTCAGTCCATCAATGGTCAGGCCAGTCACCCTCCTCGTCTAACAAATAAAGTCTGAGGTGTTGTTCTAAGTCTTGGTTAATGCGTTCAGTTTGACCATCAGTTTCTGGGTGAAAACTGGTGGAATACCGATGATCAATATTAAGGCCCTTGATGTAAGCTTTCCAAAATCGTGATAGGAACTGGGAGACCCTGTCTGAAATGAGAACCCTAGGGACTCCATGAAGGCGGATAACATGTTGATTGAAAAGTAGGGACAATTGTTTAGCAGTGGGTGTACCTTTGAAGGGAATATAATGTGCCATCTTCCTAAACGTGTCGGCAACCACAAGAATGGTATCATACCCATGGGAAGAAGGTAGATCAACAATCAAATCTAAGGAGACAGTGTGCCAAGGATATGGGGGCGTAGGCATGGATTGTAGGAGACCTTTAGGAGCGTGCTTGTCTGATTTTCCCCGTGCACAAATCTCACAGCCTAACACATATTGACGGACGTCTCTGCACATATATGGCCACCAGAAACGACGTTTGAGTAATTCTTCAGTTTTCACAACACCTTTGTGGCCAGCCAGAGGGTTATCGTGATATTCCTGCATCGCCTTCAGCTGTAGCTCCTTGGTTGGTAAATATAAGGTGGTGCCGAAATAGGGGAGGCCATTGCGAATGAAACGTTGTGGATCTTCCGTGGCCCAGATCTCCATTTCAAGGTCGGACATCAAATTTCGAACGTGATGTTCAAAAGGTTCTAAGGAAATAGTTCCAATGAATTTTCCATCAGGTATGATTTGCTGATTTTCAATAGCTGAAGTTTGATTTTCTGTATCGAGTCTTGAGAGGACGTCAGCCTTTCCGATTTTTGATCTAGGACGAAAGTTGATGACAAAGTCAAAGTCTGCAAAGTAAAGAGACCAACGCAGCAGACGTGGTGTGAGAGTTCGAGCAGATCTCAAAAATTTGAGGTTGCGGTGATCCATAAACACTGTTACCGTGTGTTTTGCCCCCATTAAATAATGTCTCCAATCTTTGAAGGCATCCTTGATTGCCAGGAGTTCTTTTTCTGTAATAGTGTAGTTGCATTCCACAGGATTAAGTTTGCGGGACCTATATGCCACTGGGTGTAACTGTCCCGTGTCCATGTGCCTCTGAGAAAGTATCCCTCCGATGGCTAGGTCCGATGCGTCTGTCTCCAGATAAAAAGGCTCAGAGGGATCTGCATGAAGTAACGCTGGTGCTGTGGTGAAACTGTCCTTCATCAACTGGAAAGCTTCTTCTGCTTCTTCGGATCAGTGGAACGGAACTCCCTTCTTCAGAAGACGAGTCAGCGGAAGTATCTTATTGGAGAATCCATTAATGAATCGTCTGTAAAAATGAGAGAATCCGATAAAGCTTTGAACCTCCTTGATACAGGTAGGAGATTTCCAATCTGTTATCACCTTCACTTTTTGTTCATCCATTCAAACTCCTACACGCGATAACACAAAACCTAAGAATTCTATGGTATCTGTGTTGAAAAGGCATTTTTCCAATTTAACGGACAGAGAGTTCTCTCGTAGACGTTGTGAAACAGCTCTGACCTGGTTGTGGTGTTCTTCAACCGTGTTGAAATAAATCAGGATGTCATCAATGTAGACTATAGCACATCGGTCAATGAATTCACTTAAGACATCGTTGATAAAGTCCTGGAAGGCCGCTGGTGCGTTACAGAGACCGTATGGCATCACAAGATACTTATAAAGGCCAAATTTGGTCCTGAACGGAGTCTTCCACTCGTCGCCTTCCCGAAGTCTAATCAAGTGGTACGCTCCTCGTAGGTCTAGACAAGTGTATATCTTTGCTTGATCAATTAGTACCGAAATGAGAGGCAACGGATAACGATTCTTAACAGTTATCCTGTTAATTGCTCTAAAGTCAATACAAGGCCTGAGATCTCCATCTTTTTTCGGCACGAAAAAAAGTGGGGTAGAGACAGGGGACTGCGACGGTCGAATAAATCCGTTCTCCAGACTCTTAGTTAGGTATTCCTTCAAATGAATGTTTTCCTTCTCCGTTAAGGCGTAAACCCTGCTGCATGGTAGATTAGCCCCTAGTTCTAAATCGATTTTGCAGTCATAGGGCCTGTGGGGGGGTAACATCTCTGCTTTAATCTCATCAAAGACATCAACAAGGTCTTGGTATTCTTCTGGTATCGTAGTAGTTTGGATCACACATACCGAACTTCCACCTCCACACAGCTGGGTGGCTGCGCAGGGCATAGAAAAATGTGTTTGATCATTGAAACAATTTTTGGTGCAGTAGTTTGAATTTAAATGAATAGTTCGGGCTCCCCAATCAATTAACGTGTTGTGTTCAGTTAGCCATGGTAAACCTAGAATCAGTTGAAATCGGGGGCATCTATTAAATTAAATTGCAAGGTCTCTTGGTGTCCCTCGACAGTAGTCATGTGTACCAATTCTGTATGGCTGGTTATGGGCCCTAAAGTTAATTCTGTACCATCCACCGCTCTGACCTTCTCACTTTTCTCCTTCTTGATAGATTGTAAACCAATCAGGTTAGCGAATTTGTGATCGCAGAAATTACCTGTTGCCCCTGAATCCACCATGACGGGTATTCCTGTCAAAACCATACCTCTAAATCTTAATGTCACAGTCATAACCAAATGGGGAGAGGAGGCTTGTAGTGTATTTGCCAATTGGTGATTTGTTTGAGTCGTTTTTCCATTCGCATCCACAGGTCCAACTCCGCTTACCTGTGGTGCCTCTAGTTTTCCTTCTCCTTTGCGGGCAGCTTTGGTCTCCTAAACAGTTCTTGACAAAATATCCACTTCCTCCACAATATAGGCACAGCCTTCTCTTTTCTTTTTCTTCTTTAGAGAGTGGACCTCTCACTACACCAATTTGCATGGGTTCAATTCCCGAAGAACTCTCTACTGTCCGTGTGGATTCTGTTTTGACACGGTCAAAACGAGGAACACTTGGTCTAATCTCCTTCAGCCGTTCTCCATTCTGCTCACTTTGCCGATAATCAATCTCTAAGGTTAAATCCACTAAGGCAGAGATATCGGTGGGGTGATTAGGGATTTGAGATAAAGCGTCCTTCAGTTCCTCTCAGAATACTGCTGCTCTTTTATCCTCTGGCCAGTTGGTCTCGACCACTAGTTTATTAAATTGGGCTAGATAAGACACGAGTTCTCGGTTTCCTTGCTTTAACTTCAACAGTTCGTTGTCTGAAGCTTGAGATGCTGTTCTCCTATCAAAAATTCATAGAAATTCCTTCTTGAAGTCATCTAAACTGTACAAAATTGGGTCATCCTTGGTTACTAATGGCATGGACCATGAGGCGGCATCCCCACTAAGGTAGGACAAGATACAAGAGCATCAGGGAAGATCATTGGGCAGCACATAAAATGCAGAGAGCATTGGGTCAATAAAATGTACGCTTTCTGTGAGTCTCCATTGAATTGCTCTGGAAGGGCAAGAGGAATTACTGGGGATAATGAGTGGATTACTTGTGTGGGGGCAAAGGATGAAGTGCTGATGTTAGGACTCTGGGTTTCAAAGGATGAGGTGCTTGGCCTAGATCCCAAAACTGGTGTTCCCGTTTTAAAGGTAATTATCTCCTGTCTTAGTATTTTATTTTCCTCTCTAACTGCCTCCAAGTCCCTTTGTATATTACTCAAAATCTCACCCAAATTTTTTAAATCAAGTCCTTCTGCCATTCTGCTCAGGTGCTCGTACCAACGTGGGCACTTCAGTTTGTCAGGGTCTAAATACTTATTGCTGTCTGAACTAGGGGTGGGTGGAATTTGCGAAATTCACTTTCGCAAACCATCGCGAAAATGTTGAAAATCTCCGCAAACACGCCAGAAATATCGCGAAGACGCAGAAGTTATTTTCCCGCCTGTTCACGGTATTTTTTGCGTGATTGTGGCTCACCAACTTACCCATGCGATTGCTCACGGGCGCGGCCATCTTGTTTTCACTTGTCCCGCCCGCGATGCTTACTTCCTTTTCCGTGTCACACAATGCATGCTTGCGCCCGTTCTCGGTATGTATTTCCTGTTCGCGAACACTTTTACTTGTTCGCGGTGCTTTTTGTGTGCTCGGAGAGAAAATATCACGCGAACTTGCGCACGTGGTCGTAATGGGCGCGGCCATCTTGTTTTTCACTCTATTGCATGGTTCTGGGGCCTGATTTTCAATCCTCCCTGCATCTTTCCAATCCTTTGTTTGAAGCCACTTTTTTTTAATCTTTTTTATTTATTATTTCTCTAACTATTTTCCTGCTTCTATATTTTTGGTTTTTGTCTACTTTTTTTGTTTTTTAGCTACTTTTTCACTCTTTCTATTGCCTGCTATTTATTTCCTTAACTTACTTTTTAAATTTTATTACCTTTTCTTTCCCGCCCCTTCTCTCATCCCCAGAACCATGTCAAAGGGTAGGGCTCGCCTTAGCCAGAGCCGCGACCGCCTTCCTTGTGGAAGGCGGCGCCCACAAGGGGTGCAGGCACGGGCCTTATTTGGGGAGGTGGAGTTAGCTGCACTCATTTTCTTTTTGCAGCGCCACCTCCCCTCAACCCTGACAGCAGGTGGCAGGCCTGGGTCCGGGTACAGGCTCCGGGAGCATCGACAGCGGTGGGGGAAGGTGCGCCGGGCAGTGTTGCGCTGCTCTGGGGTCCGGCGCACCCAGGCGCAGTTGACGCACCGGTGGTCCGACATCCTGGACCGTGAACAGGACCTGCTGGACCTGCTAGGAGTGGAGGTCCCGGGTCTTGCTGAGTAACTATTTAATTATTACTACTTTGTGTCTGTTCTTCTGCTCTGTGTTATATATTGCGAATATCTTTTTTTTCTTCCAACCAGCTAGAATGTTGCTGCTTACATTCCAGGTTAATTACGTTTAAAAGTCTTCTGTGACTGTTATGACACAGGTGCTCCTCTGCGCTACTACTAATCTTACTTGTTTGCAACTTTGCGTTTGCACTCGCTTAGCGTGATTCTGTAAGAGTTTATTTTAGAGAAATTAAGTTACGTAATGCTATAGTGACTCTAGTCCTTACTTTGTCCTGTAACTAAGAGATAGGGGAGGATTGATACTTAGGTTTAGGTACTTTGTATGAGTTTGTAATTTTTTTGTGGTATGTGTGATGCCCCCTCAGTTACGTCAAGTGCTGCTAGTACGCCAGTCTTTATTAGAACCTTTTCTAGTTTGTTTGTGGTAATTGGCTTAGCACTAGCAGAACATCAGCATCAATCAATCAACCCAAAATTTGGTGTATACAAAAAATGTAGTCATGTGTCCTCCATTTGACCATATGCATTGTTGAGGACTAAAAGAAGTGGAAAAGCATACTTAATGTACAATTGGCATGCCTGGAATAGGTGGGCTAGGTCGGGTGGTACGTCGTACTTAGGCGTAGTTGTAACTTAGTATTCTGGAATCAGAATGGAAGACTGGATTACTGATGATAAATAGTAAGTTGTCGATCCCCGAATTCCCCGATACTACCTGTTGACCAGTGAGAACGGTCAATTTAGTTATTGCAATTGTTGTTTACATAAGTGTCTTTTGACCGTTCTTTAAAAATATTTTATTTATTTGACACCATCCATCAATGTTTGTCTCTTTCTTAAATCTTTCCTGTTCATCAGCACCCAGGGGCAAGCAGACAGGGAGTGGACAGTCGGCGGGAGAACAACATCACCAGGAGGACACCAACAAGGGCTCCTCTGCTGGCCCTAATAAGTCTTCTTGTTTTTAATAATAATTCTTATTCCATAACTTTTACTGCACCATATTTTTCACAAACTATTGTTTCAGTTTCCCAATGCTATTTTTTACCAACAATTATCCTTCGATCTGTATGGTTTCAAAAATCGTGTTATCCCTGCCTCTGCTATGATGACTCTCTGTACTACTACTACTATCAGTCTGTCTGTATTGTAGTAGCTAAGCTTGCCCAGTTGGCCCCTCTTTGTTTGAAAGGATGTAAATAAAACTCAAATTCACCTGTAGCTCTAGCCATTGAGTCTAGTCCTTTGGGTCGTCCTCTTGTACTACTTCTAGTCTTATTGATCTTGAGTCTTTGTTAATCTTGAGGCTTTGACAATTCACACCAACAAATGCCCAACCACATTTATTACTATTTTGATATGATAGCCTATAGGACATACTACTACTTTTGTAGGGATTTTGCACATACAGACCTTTGAAATAGAAAATAGGATGTTGGTGATGGTAGGTTAGACCTTCCTCACACACCTCAATCAGAAATTCAGAACCCACCACAATCCCCTGCCCGACTATAGTAGTGTCTTGTCATAACTATTAGGTCTCCGAACCCTCCCCCCCAAGATACCCAACAAGTGGACAACCCAGAACATAACACACCCAACCTCTCAGTCGTGGAAGCAATGCACATGCACACCCTTCCTTTAATTTGCTCACTCATGTGAGTCCACACCAAATACCACCAAGTCTATGCAAGTTGAAAATGTTTATTTTGAATTGAGAAGCTCTGTACATTGTTCTATTATATAATGCAGCACCGACAGGAAAATCAATAACATTAAAACAATAAACATTGTTACACTTACTTACAGTTGGGAATTAAATCATGATAACTGAACAGTGGTGGAAGGCAGCACCACCATCCCCTAGGAATTTAGTTTCTATAAATTTATAAATGAAGTTCTCTGAGTGAAAGGACTCCTCACCTTAGAAGAACCTAGTACTGGTAGTTGTTGCATCATAAGCTCTGCAAAGCTCTGGTTCGTAGAAGGGAATCTTCCGTCTGTAATGCGAAAAATGAAATGGTGCGCGTTAGTATATTGCAACTTGCAAGCATTTCTCAGCCGTGCCAAAAAGTGTAGCATTTATGGATAAGCAATATGGACTAACAGTAAACCAGCACTTCATAAAAAAGTGGCTTGTTAATGTTTTTGTTGACCGTTTGTACGCAGCGCGTAGACAGTAGCAGTGTGAGGCAGGTCATGTGGGCTCAAAGGTGTCTTATACAACAAGCTGCAAGGTAACGTCACATGTGCAAAAATAAAAGACACAAAGGTAAAATGGTTGCATGGCTCGGGCTAACTAAGCAAAGGCTAGAATGACCCTAGGGGGGACCATATATAACTATTAGTGTCTACTCTACTACTTCCTGATTTGTACTAGTGATGTATGTTATATACTATTAACTAATCTTTCAATCTTGCTACTGACCAATAGGGGGAGGTGTATATGACGCCTAATAAATGTGTAATGTTTTCTAGGTGCACTACCAACCACGACCACCATTGCCGGGGCCAGCAAAGGCGACGCGGACGGAGAGGATGCAGCAGTTACCGATACCGACGATGGAGCGGTAGGGGGAGTGCCAGCACCAGTGGCGGGCGGTGGTAAGTTAGATTCATAATCCTTAACTATTGTTGACACTACACTCCCTGCAAGGGTGTACTGTATGTATACTGTACTGTTGAGACTTAGGGTCCCATTAGGATGGCGGGTGGATTGCCCCCGCCAGGCCGGCGGTAGTCACCGCCGACCCCGCAGGGGCAAACCTCCCGCCATGCCTGTAGAAAAGACCCCCCACATGTCGACCGGGCGGAAAAGGGTTCAACATGGTGGCGGTGTCTGAACACACCGCCAGCCATATAATCTGCATTGTGGAATGCCTTTACATGGCAGCATTGCCGGCCGCCACGGAAAGGCATGCGGAGTATGCTTGGGGGCCCCCATGGAGGGTACCTATGCTATGGTACCCCCCTGCCTTTCAAAGCACAACGTGGCAGGCTCCGCGCGGGGCCTGTCATGTTGTGCTTGGAAAAGCACAACATGCATTTTTAGCATTGCTTTCGGCACCGCCCACCAGAATGTAAAAAAACCAGGATGCGCCCGCCACTGTCGCAGGCGCATCCTAACTGTCCCCATGGGACCCGCACCCTTTTTAGCATGAGGATGGCGGGTGGACAAAGTCCGCCCGCCATCCGATGTCATAAGTAAGTAAGAGTTGTTGTGAACATTTGAAGAGTGACCTAGACACCCTTTAATTGGCATAGGGGCGGGAGTATTGAGTAACCAATGGCCTCATCTATCTGATTTCAACTCCGCTTTGAAAGTTTTATGGAGAAGACTAAAAGTCAGATCAGAACACCTGGTTTTCAACTAAAAAGTGAAAGACGGGTGGAAGGAAGAAGGACGGGCGAGATTTAAAATGTTATGTACTGTGCTTTATAGTGCTACCATGCCACTATGTGAATAATTAACTTGTCTTACTGTTTTTCTAAGAGTATATTTTACAATTGTCTTGTTTTTTTCTTTTTGATACACAGCTACTCCTTCCAAAGTTAATCGGAAGGAGTTGGCTGCCAAGGCATGGCGCCGAAAGCTGGAGGCAATCCAGCAGGAATATCGGCGGCTGGTGGTCTTGGCAGAGGAGGAGGAGGAGACTGCAGCAGCACTTCAAGCATCCTCCAGTGTCCCGGGCCCCAGCCACTGCCCTCCAGCGGTACGGCGCCACCGTCTGGCGCCACCACCCCAATACCATCTCTGGTGCCCCCCCCACTGTGGCTGCAACTGCCGCGCCCTCAGACGCTGCGTCGCCCGTCTAGAGG
Source organism: Triturus cristatus (assembly GCF_964204655.1). Lineage (NCBI taxonomy): Eukaryota > Metazoa > Chordata > Amphibia > Caudata > Salamandridae > Triturus > Triturus cristatus. Next base: position 754,473,390 of record NC_140589.1, read on the forward strand.
AGCAGATGCATGTCCTCCTGCAATCCCGGCCCACATCTTAGTCCCTGTCTTCTGCCCCTTTTTTATTTCTTGTTTGGGTGGGTGGGAATTGGACGTTGGGTTTTTGGACTATTTTCTGGACTTTCTTACGGACATTGTTTGGGGTTAGGGAGGGGGGTGGCTCAGCTTTTGTGGGTTTTTAGTTTATTTTTGTTAGGGTCAATTAAATCTATTTTTCTACGTTACATGCCATGTTGTTAATGTTTTGTAGGTGGGGTTACTGTTTTACATCACACTGTTTCCTTGCTGGTGCAAGCCCGCCCATAGCCAGTGTTTGATTTCAATAATTGGCTGACTGTGTAAGACACAAACAGATAGATGCGACACCCCTCACTGATTGACTTGTCCTACTAGTACTTTCAGTCTCTCCTCTAGTCTATGCATTCTTTATCTGGACTCAAAGGGGCGTGTGAAATTGAATTCATTGAAAACATGTCCATTATTAATTCTGCCTCCCCCAAACTTCTCTTACCTTTGCTTGATGTTTAACTTAGGCACAGCAATGGCTGCATGGTGAAGATGGTTTCCTTTTTCTAACATGCCATGATTGAGGTGGTGGTGGTAGTATAGTAGTAGTAGTAGACACTGGCAGGGCAGCAGCATTTGCAAAAAAATAAAATGAGACAGTCAGTCGCCTTTGAGAGACTGTTCGAGGAGTAGTAGAATGAAGTACAGTACAGGACTTACCGAGCAACAATAATATGATAAAATATTTTACAACAAAACATAATGGTGGTTGGGATAGCCTACTAGACAGAGTTACAAACTATAGTTGTGTTGAGTCACTTGACTAGGCCTACAGCGTAACAGTTAGTGCTGTGTATGAGGAATGACAACAAATCCAATCAATGCCGGCAATTAATGCTGAGGTATATGTTCCTTTGTTAAATAAAATCACCTCTAAAATATATTACTCATGGGTGGGCAAGCAGAAGAAGATCATCGCTCTGCCTTGAAATTGAAGTACTGTTGCTTTCGCCACATCCGCCCCAGCAAGCGTGTGATTAAGTATTGGTGTACATTTCGTTTAGTCACACCTCGACAATAAGCCACACAGCCCGGGGGAAGAGGGTTAGGGTTTGTTGAATGGATGGGAAGGGGGTTTGGGGAAAGGTTTGACAGTGAAAAATAGTACGCATGGACAAACAAACGACAATCTTTGAAGACTACCATATACATATGTTAAGGGAGAAAAAGGAAATGCATGCATGATGATGATTGATAAGGAGACCCGGATTACATACACTTCTTGTTCTGTTGTTCCTGCCTTAATACTTTTACAGATAGCAAATAGTAAGTTTAAATATTGGTAGGGATGAATCGTAAACAGAGAGCAAACCTAATGATGATAATAACAACAACAAGAACACACTGTTGTAAAGATTGTAGACAAAAAAATTAATCAAATTATTTAAAAGAAGTTGAATGTTGATACTGTTACTGTGTTATCCTGGTCAAAAATGTGGACTGGATTTGCATCTCGGCATTCCTCTTGGTCCTCTCGTCCATCAATCTTGGGTGTCGCCACTCGCCACTGCCCGGCTGGAATTTTTTTCCGATTTATTGGTAAGGTAAATGTGCATTGTAATGTTTTCCCAAGTTTAGGGCAAGGCCCGGCCTGTAATTGTAGATGGAAAACCAAAGGGGATATTGAGAAACAAAGTTGAAACAAATGCACAAGTTATGGTGTAGTGCAACAAGAACACTTTCCGAGGCGGCATGTATGCATCATCTCTACTCTAGTCTGTTTCCAGCACTGACCTTCAACAACAACAGGAGAGAGCAGGCCCACAGTGACAGACCTGACTGCACGTTGCTTAGCACATCCTACGTTTAGAGTACTTTTTTTTTTTTTAAAGAGTTGGTCAAAGGCAAAGCACATATCCATTCCAAACACAGCATTTTACAATTTAAGTTAGTAAATCAATGCACCGCAGTCATCCAACCGCTACACTCAACTCCACTTCTACACAGACATTTGGTTCTGCTGTGGTTGTTGTTGTCATGTTTACCTTTAGGCTTTTATGCCACTCATGAAACGTCCTCCTGACTTGTTATTATTCCATCAATCATCTCCTATACATGTACTGACTGACTGTGATGATCGGCCTGCAGTAGAAGTAAAATTTTGTTATTACACAACAAGAGTAGAAATATTATTGACTTGAGTCACTCTTTAGTGTGTACCGTAAGACTACTAGTACACTTTGACTTCACTTTGTGCACAACAAACAAACAACAAAAACACAAACACCAATCGTTCAGAGTCCGGTGTCTCTGTTAAGTTAACGGGCCATCTTTTTCACCATCATCATCATGGACGGTGCTGTTGTCAATCATACTCAGTGCGCAGATTGAGTCCCCTTCCTGTATTCAATTAAAAGCAATGTATCAAGCTGTAGGAGAAGTACAAATTTCTTATTTGCAAGAAGGGGAAAATTCACCTTGAGTTACGTTTAGTGTGTACTGTAGAAAGATGATTAGTGCACAATGACATAACTTCATGCACAACAAACAACAACAAAATCACCCAGTCTGCGACTCTGCGTCCAATGCATGGCATCAATCATTACCTGTTCCATCTCATTTTCAGTTAATGGGCAGTCTCTCTTGGCTCTGAAAGTAGGATAGTTATAGTAGTCATCTGATTCATGCTCCACTTCTTTTGGCGGAACTAGGAAAGTTTTAATTTTCTCTTCTATTTTCTATCATCCAATCATCATTCATGAGGGCAATGGATTAGGGCGGGAGATTCAGTATGATGGAGCGGAGGAGCTGGATTCGGAGGACTGTACTGTCAAATTGCAGACACCTGAAACTTGTATATTAAATAAGAAGAGTAGAATGGTAATGGATTTGTTGTGATTCACAAGTTTGTAACTGGAACGACAGACACACAAATAAAGGGGAAATAAAGGGAGGAAGACAGTAAGTGCAAGCCTAATTGTCAGGGAAGTATAGCTCGTCCTCAAACTCTGGGGGTTCAGCCAGTAGTAGGTAATCATGTGACACACTACTTCCGTCACCTGAGCCGCTGTCCTCATCTTCCTCCATTGCTTCATGTATTGTGTAATTCGGTGGTATGAAGTGCTGATTCATTTTGATCATTGTTAACCTCTCCACGTTTTTGCGCGAGAGACTGGTCCTTCTCACTGTTACAATGGAACCAGAAGCACTGAAAACACGTTCGGAAGAGACACTTGCGACAGGGCAAGCCAGATAGCTTATCGCCAGCCTGCTGAGCAGTGGCCATTCAGACCTTTTCCTCTACCAATACTGCAATGGGTTTTGATCAATGTACACCTCTGTTGGGTCGTCCAGATAGGCCTGGACCATCCGCTCAATGTTCAGGGGTGCTGCTGGTAAGCTTTCGGGCTCTTTTCTCTGTGCATCAGCACTGTGCTTATTAATGCCTAACTGTACATACCAATCGTCTAACGATTCTACTGGGCCTAATGATCCAGTTATTGTTGCTGTTGTCGATAGTGATGGTGAGTGTTGTGATCCAAACACACTGCCCTCAGCCGACGAAGTTGCACTTGATGCTGCATGCCCTGCTGCAGTACTTTTTGTGGGTTGATCTTGTGGGCTTTTAATTAGCAGCCGTTCGTTTTCTAAATTACTCGCTGCCTCAGCTATACAAGTTTTGTAGCGGGCAACATCAATCTCTGAAAAAGCAAAGAATTTCTTCAGTCCAAATTTAGCACGTGGATCCAGAATTGTGGCACAAATGTAATGTTCTTGTGACAAAATTTTATTTTCTATCCTTGTATTTTCAGCTAAGCAACGGGCTAAGCTCTCCACCAAGTCATGGGCTTCCTTTTTGTCATCTACACCTTTGTATGAATCAGACACCTTCTTCAGCTGATGCTCTAGCATTTGCAATAATGGGATAGCTTGGCCCATTGTACAGTCCTCCTTGCTGACTTCACGTGTGAAGACCTCAAAAGGACGAAGCATCTCAGTCAGGCATTTAATTAGGCTCCATTGCTCCATCTGAAGGTTCATGCCTTTAACAGTAGCATCCCCTCTTTTCCAGACATATTCATTGAGTGGCCTGTACTGCTCAAACAGATGATCAAGCATGTAATACGTTGAGTTCCAATGTGTTGCCACCTCCTGGATGAGTGCTTTGACTGGCATCCTATATCCACATTGAATGATCCTCAGCTGCTTCCGAGCTTTAAAAGAATGGCTGAAATGAGTGCATATTCTTCGGCAGATGGCCAGTAAGTTGCTGACAATGGGTTATTTTTTCAGAAAGTCTTGAACTATAATGTTTATGCAGTGCGCCAAACACGGAACCCTGAAATAGGAACCAAGATCCATGGCCTTAAGTACATTACTGCCATTGTCTGTGGCAACAAAACCGATACTAAGCCCTCTTGGGCGCAGCCATTTAAAAACCTTGCTGCAAAACTCTTGCAAAATGTTTACAGCCGTGTGACATTTCTCCTTGGCAAACATGGCTACAGTTGCATGTTTCCGAGTACCTTTAAAAATCACAGCTGTGTCAACAGCACCTCTTTCAGATAGCTTATCTCTAACCCCCACAAAAGAGACCCAGTGTGCAGTGATGCACATGTAACCTGTCGCTTGACAACTGGTCCACATGTCTGTTGTCAGGTGGATATTGTGAACAGCACTCTGCTGCAAAGCTTGTCCAACCAATTCCAGCACATCATGATGTAGTGCCGGAACAGCAATTCTAGCGTAATAGGACCGTCTGGGAACCTTCCATTTAGGGCAGATGGCTGACACAAATTCAAGGAAACCCACCCCTTCCACAAATGAAAAAGGGAGAAGGTCCAGCGCTAACATTTTAGCCAGCTTCGCATTGTACAACCGTGGCGTTAGGTGGTTGCGTTGGAACTGCCCCTCCAACCTAAGCATGCTCTCAATGGTAGGCTGGATTACTTTCCTTTGTGGTGCTGTTGTTTTCATTAACCCACTTAGGCTCAACGACGCAGTTTGTCTCATTGCGGTACTTGGTCGCCTTGGTGTCTATGCCTGACTCTGAGTATGGCTCTTACTGCGGTGCCACTCAGATGTTACTGAGGAGGATGTGGGTGGTACCACTACACTACTGGGGACAGGGCTAGAAATGCCTCCCTCTTCTTCACCTTCCACCGCAATAATATTGCCCCCTGATTCTTCCTGACCAACTTCAATGGGTTGAGTTTTTCTACTTTCTTTTAACTGAAGTAGGTGATTCTCCCACACGATAGTGTGGTGTATTCTGAGATGACTTGCTTGGCCTCCGGTACCATAGTGTGTACCAAGCTTACCCCGCCGAACACCTTGTCGACAAATTGAGCATATAGCAACGTTTTCCTCCTTAGTGCTAACAGAAAAGAAGTCCCAAACTGGGGAGGAGAACTTTCTGGCACTGCTGGATGTGCCACTTTCAATACCAAATGAACTGGAGGGTGTGTTTGGAATGTGACCCTGTGCAGCTACACTGTGACTTTTACTACCACTACCTACTGATATGGTTGAGCTGGATGTAGGTCCCTGCCAGGCCTTGGAAAATATGGCAACTGAAGGTAGTGGTGGTGAAACCTGTGTTGGTGATATCCGTGCTACATCCCGCTCAGTATCAGCCTTTCTGGATAGGGTGAGAATGTTGGTCTCCAATCCCTTTGAGGCGGGAGTGATGTGCGTGATGACTGGCTCGTCATTATCAACATCACCCCCCTCTTCTACATCTACCTCCATAACTCTAAGTTTTTCTGGGACCTTCCTTTTCAGGAGCATTGTCTTGTGGCGTGCATCACTCTCAGACTGAGCTGGTGGCTGCCAAGTGGCATCACAATCATCAGAAGCGGGGCTTGAAGAAGAAGATGATGGACTAAGCCTCCTTTTCCTTGCTGGTGGTCTGGAAGACAATAGATCTTCAGAAACAGTGGTTTGCTCCACTTTGTCTGCAGGAAGCTCGATTTCCTGAATGCCCCTACTCCCGGAGCAACAACTACTATGGTGGGCTGTTGTTGCGGCTGCTGCTGTTCTTGTTGCGGCTGCTGCTGTTCTTGTTGCGGCTGCACACTTATCTGCTGAGTTTCCGCCTGCGTTGATTGTGTACTACTTTGAGATAATGACATTTCAACACCCCTGCTCGTTAGTAGACTGGCTACCTCTGTGACACTCAAGGCCTTGGGCCTAGGTTGGTGGGTTTGGACAGCTGGTGCTGAGGTGCTGCTCCCAGCTTGGTTCCCGGACAACGCTGCTGCAGGCGTAACTTTTGTGGTGCCAAAAAAAACATTGGCCGGCACACTAGCCGTGGTTTCTGTTCCTTATTCTCACCGGCAACTTTCTTGGTACTGGACCTGGTACCTTTCTTTGGGGCCATCTTCTTCAGATGTCAGGCAGGACGCAGATGCACAACAAGTTCTGGTCACACGTGGGCGTGATGCACAGCAGGACTTCTGTCTGGCTGGCAGTACAACGGGTGATGATGATGATGACACCTCCTCCTCTAGCTTTTTGTGCACCTAGAAGCAAATAAGCCAGGAGAAGAACATCAGTGAAATGTTGCATTTGTTGTTGTGGTTCAGTTACTTACTACTGTACTAGTGCAAACAAAAGATATAGTATAGCCATTTCTGACTTTTTTTCAACAAGGACTATGTTATACTACAGTGTACAGTCACACACTACACTCTCAGGAAGGATAGGAACGTTAATAAGAACCACCAAAATAAAAATGTAATGGAAGTGGGGTGGACCCTATTTGCCATTAAATTATTTGAGCATCTCATCATCCAAGGAGCTGCTGCTGGCAAAGGGGGTGGATGGATGGAAGCAGTAAGCCAATAGGAAAACCATGCAGGCCTATATGGCAAAAGCAGGACACTAATAACTCCCAACACAAAAAAAGGCCACCAGCCACATGGACACTCACAAATCACAAACAAGCAGGAGGCCTGGGAAACACCAGGAGCTGACAAAAGGCCTATAAAAGCCAGCTAAAGGATGCATGCTAAAGCACACTGCTCTGCCTTTTTAATGCAACAAAATGCAAATACGAAAATTCACAGGCCCCAAAAAGGTCTGCAGGGTGCATGCATTGCACACCAACACACACCAGACACACACAACAAAGCAACCAACATCAGAAAGCCCACCCCAAAAAAACACACTTGCCAACTCAATCCAATGCCATTCATGCCCTAAATGATGTGTAAATTCAACAGACCACACAGAAACCCTTGATTAATACAGCTGTGGCTACCTGCTCAGCCTCTGAGCCTACTGGATGAAAGCAGGCCTGTTGTTGGCAGACAAGGCCAGACAAGCTTGCAGGCCTAGGCTTCAAAACGGCCACCAGCCACATGGCCAGGCCCAACAACATCAGAAACCCACCCCAAAAAAACACACTTCACAACTCAATCCAATGCCATCCATGCCCTAAATGATGTCTAAATTCAACAGACCACACTGAAACACTTGATTAATAAAGCTGTGGCTACCTGCTCTGATCCTACTGGATGAAAGCAGGCCTGTTGGCAGACAAGGCCAGACAAGCTTGCAGGCCTAGGCTTCTAAATGGCCACCAGCCACAAGGCCAGGCCCAACAACAGAAAGCCCACCCCAAAAAAACACATTTCCCAACTAAATTCAATGCCATTGAGGCCCTAAATGATGCTTGAAAATGAAATACATTCAAAAAACACCAAAGGAACAGTTGCTTCATCATGCACATACCCATGAGGCCATGACTAGCTCGGGCCTACTACTGACTACTACTACCCACAACATTTTTAAAAAAAAGAATGATAGTTACCAAAAATAAATTGTAGTTACAACAACTGCAATGCCCCCAATCAAACAGACACAACAACCACTAACTTGTAAAATATCCAATTAAAAAATCCTCAAATCCAATTGCAATGATGCAGCAGACAAAAAGAGTGATCTTTCCAGCTCAAAAGCCAAAGGCAGAATGAGCAGGAGATGGACAAAGCACTGGGAGGAGCCTGCTGGACAGGAACAGGAAGTTGGAGATTCTGTGGCACTTCCTCCCTCTCTCCACCTTTTTAAAAAAGGACTCCTTGCACAAAAAAGGACAGCCAAATGTCAATCTGAGGAGTTGTTTTCATCCAAATCATCATTTGGTTTCATGCTGCTAGAGCCGATATTCTTCTCAAAATGGAAAATGTTCCATGTTCGAGTTCTCGAGCTTCACATTACTTCCGCCGGATGTCGATGGCATGTCCAAAATGACTTGATTGCGTTCTCTCGCTCCCTGTCGCGTTGGATATGACGTGTTCGGGGTCTCTTTCTCCTTTTCGCGTTTGATATGACGTGCCCGCGTCCTCACGCTCTCTTGCTCGCGGTGGAGAATGACGTGTGCGAGATCTCAATCTTCTCATACTCTCGCTGTGCATGATCGTGAGAAGAAAGACATGATCGCACGACAAATGACGTGATCGCGCGACAAATTACGTTAATGCGGATGCGAACTGTCGCGAGACAGCGCAAATGGCTACCAACAATCCAACATCTCGTGGAGAACGCGACAGGATCGGGAAAACTTGTAGGCGAACGCGGGGATTCAGGTAAGGCGATCGCGCGCACGCGAGAAAGTTTTTTTTTACAGCGCGAGCAAGAAAAAAATTACCGGTAAGATGCGGATTGCGGAAATTTTGACATTTTCGCGCTTTCCGCGGAACGCGAAAATGCCAAATTATCACAATTTCCGCGAGCGGAACGGAATATTGGACCAGGCCTAGTCTGAACCACACAGGAGCAGAATGACGCTAGATCCCAATACCCTTCTCAGAACCAGCCCTGCTAGGTCTTTTAGTATTCCATTGCAGGTAAGTACAAAGGGGGGAAAAGGGGTTGGGACAGAGAAGAGACTGCTCCAATATTCTGCCTGTTCAGCTACGTCTTCTTCTTCTTCTTACAGGACTGCAACATTAACATGTAAAAACCTTTATTTACTGTCCCTTTTAACTTACTGATTTTTCTATGGTGTATATATAACTTATCTTACCAGAATGTTTACTGAAGCTTACTTCTCTTCTACTTCTCATGTATTGTTTGCTTGGTTGTATGAGAAGTCTTCACTCAAATCTCTTTTCTTTTCGTTCTCAGGTACAGTCTGCACTTGATCCTGCTATTCCTTAATGTAAGAAAGATAAGGTAAGTATTTATTTCTGTAGTCCTAATTTAGGTATTATTTGGGATTCTCTTTCTTTCTATTAACTCACTGTTAAATGACTGGTTTTCTGTCTTTAATTAGTTTTTAAACAATGCTTCAGAACTTAGGTCAAATGTTAAAAGGAAGTGTTCCTTTTATTCAGACCTTCAGTTTTCATGTTTGCTGGAAGCACAATTTATTCTGTCTGGTTTTAATGTTTGCTGAAGAGTTAATTTATTCTGGCCGTAGAACATTACTGGAGTCCTTTAACTGGGCCTTCACTTATTTATCTTCAAACCTACACTGGCATGAGAAAGAAATATGCTGGGCTTTTGACCCTGACTTTCACCTTTTAATTAATTCTCTGAAGAGTGAACAGATGGTTTTTGACCCTGACTTTCACCTTTTAATTAATTCTCTGAAGAGTGAACAAGTTTCAGTCAAAGAAGACACCCTGTGTTGAAAGGTCAGGTCTGGGTCTGACAGATTCTGGAACAGCTGAATAAGACAGCTGATTCAAAAAGCTTTTTATTTTATCTTCTAGGCTAAGGAAAGCAATTACTGAAAGGTAGTTCCAGTTTTTCCAACAAAGGAAAATATATTCTGACTTTTCCTTTTTAAATAGAAATTTACCTCTGACAGGATAACATTTTCTAACAGAATGTTTTATTTTAGCTACATAGTTTAACACTAACCTGATTAGTGAGGGTGTGTAGATCCGACGAAGCTAAACCCGATTTTATCGCAACTACCATAACTGACTTCCGCGACGCTGGGGAAAACAGGGGCTCTTCCAATTATTTCTTCAGTGAAGTGCGCAGTGGAATGTTGAAGCACACTTTACCAGGTGTTCTGAAGCCTAAAAGACTAGACTGCTAACAGCGGTGTGCTGTTGCAGTATGTGCATGTTGGCAACCATCTTGGAATTCCATCGGTGCCAACAAGCACTCCAGCTTGAGGGATGAACTGACCTTTGATAATTTAGTAGAGGGGAGATGGTAGCCAGTGTTGCGCTAAAAGGAGGAAACCTCCCGTGAATCCTGACATAGTGAAATACTGCCAATTTTGTTTTTCACTATTGCAAGGCATGTCTCTCCCATAGGTTATCAGTGTAAAAATCTTCATGTTTGGACTTAACTCATTTGGAAATCTCTTGTCTCTCTTTTTACTTAAAATTAGTGTTATAAAATGCTTTGATGATGCAGGAATCTGTTCCTGGGCCCCTTTGTATAAAAATGTATGATCTTCCTTCTGAACTAAACAATTGTGAGACTTCAAAGAAATCTAGAGGTCTGAACTAGAAATCTGTCAGACTTTGAAAAAAACTAGAGGCCGTGGGTGAACCAAATGTAAAGGGCAAGAATTTTTTTTTTTTAGCCCTCAATTACATGCAAAACCTATTCATGACCACCGAGCTGGTGGTCATAGATAAAGCACTGGCAGGAACCTCTGCCGCGGTAATTATCTGTCAATGCATTTCGCTGTTTGGTGCAGGGCTCCGTCAACATAATGGAGTCTTACACCAAACAGTTTTAATTAAAAAAAAAACGTCAAGACAGGAATTTCTTTTTGAAGATAAACAAGATAAAGTCCTACCTTGCCATTGGAGAGGGGCAATATTTTTTTTTACTGTCCCTCACTGCCAGGTTTTGCCAGGTGGTGATGAACATTAAAAAAATGGCTCTGTGTCCGCTCATCCTAATTGGGTGGATGAATATATAGCCAATTCTCTGACAGCTCTTATTCTGTCAGTCCTTTGGAGAAGTTTGGCCATTGTGGTGACAGAGTAATCAACACCGTGGCCAAACCTAAGGCCCGCCTGCATCAAATTTGGGTGGGTGGACCCCTGTATGGGTGGGGAAGGAACTCCGTCATCATTGCCACAGAGTTGCCTCCCTGCCAACATATTAATAAGGCCCTAAGTTCTTTACCTACCATGTTCATACATTTCAGATCAATTCCATTAAGCAGTACTTTTTGTTCTAAATATAGGATAGACTTATCTTTTTTGAGCAGATTGGTCTTTCACTCCAGCCTTACAAAATAGATTCAGCCTTTTTCAGAAGACTCCTGAGTCAACTCTATAATATTGGTGAGGGTACTCAAAACATCCTGTAGTCTATCTTGACAATTGTTAAGTTTTATTAGTTCCCTATTTCAGACCCTTTCCTTTCTAGAAAAGCCATAATTTGAAGCTCTATATAGCTTTTTCAGGAAAAGTTTGTCTAAGGCATTCAGATTAGAGCATTCTATTGGTTGAATTGCCCATACAGCCTCAAATCCACATGCCAAGGAACTCTCTAAAAGATGGAGAATGGGCCTATGAAGGATCTAGGATGCTGATTAGCATTAGGATTGACATGAGATCAGCACTAACACCAACAATCACTTTTCTTGAGGATCATAAGCCATATGGCATCCTCTAATGTCCCATCTAACATGCCATTGACATCATCATCTTAAGTATCCATGAAGTGGGCGTGGCTTGCAGCCACGGAAGATAGCTGCTTCCTAATCGCGCTGCTTTAGCAGTCAGTGAGTGAACCCACATATCCAGGCGTAATCTGTGTACCTTCAGAGCACCCAAGGGGATCAAATGAAACTGGAGTGTGGCGGCGATCTGAGGCGGCGATTGTTGGCTGTGTAGGTGAGCCGTAGGCACAGAAACAGTGAGTGGAGGTCTGCGGCCAGGAGAGGCCAAGATGGCGCCCGCTGGGGACCTGTGAGTGGCGGCCACCGATCCTTCCCTCAGCGCCAGCGGTGTTCAGCGGAGCCAGAGCAGACTTCCCCCAGGGGCGTTCCTAGAGGCGAGAGGGCTATGGAGAAGTCAGCAGAGATGCGCTGGTCTGCGTGAGGCCCAGGTATTGTGTGGCCTGAGTCGCGTCTGCCATCTTCTACAACGAAGGTGGGGAGATCCGGTGGATCCAGAGTCTCTTCCAGTAAAGTGTGCCGGGTGATTGCGGGAGCGGCCATCACACCGCCGGCGGCGGCGGCTCCAGCCTGCAGCCTCGCGCTCCCTGGGGTTACGAGCAAGACTGAGGTGGTGCGCGACCCATCCCCAATTGGCCATACGGGGTACTGAGAGGCAGTGGCCGCCCCTCTGTTGAAATGGTGATGCTGGAGGGGCGCGCCAGCCTCTTACACTGTGCCCCCCGCCACGGGAGTGGTGCGAAGATACGACCAGAGTTGCTTAAGCTGCACTGATCAGTCTGCTGGGTGCAGACACGACGATCTACCAGCCTGCCCGAACCCGTGCCTAGACTGTGATCTGGAGCTGCGGTAGTGGGCCCCGCTGCTGTTCGAACCCCTTCCTTGGGCCACTGTGAGACGCTCTTGGACTGGCACAAGGTGGGAGCCTACAGTGTAAAGCAGACACACCTGGTCTGAGCTGTGGCCTAGTCGCCCTGGGGGGTAGCCCACGGCATGGCGCACATAGTCCCTACAAACCCCGATACGGCCCTTCCAGCTGTTGGATTGCTGTTGTGACACTCTTCTCTCTCCGTCATGGGCCGAAATAAGTCAGTAGGCCCTAGTCAGACCAACCAAATCGACAAATATACCGTTGCTATGGGACGTGATGAGGGGGCGATGGGTGGTGGCTGGCAGGACGACCCGGAAGACAGTGGCCTGGACCATTCCTTGAAAGACACCATGAGGGTCATCAGGGATTTCCAGGAGACTCTGGAGCCTAAATTAGACTCTGTGACTGAGGAAGTAAACCTCCTATGCGCGGACTTCAGGAGAATGTCCGAGAAGGTTTCTGAGGCCAAGACTGGGATCTGGGGCCTTCATTCCAAGACTAAGAGGCTGGAAGAACAAGTTGCTACCCTCACAAAAAATCAAGTGGATATTTATACCCGTAGTGGCGGTACCAGAGAGGATGGAAGGGCCATCCATAGACTGGTTCATAGAGGATCTGGTGCTGAACCATCTGAAGCCCAAACACCTATCAAACGTTTTCTCTGTCGAACGGGCTCACAGGGCATTGGAGGGTAGGCCCCGACCTGAAGCTCCTCCCCGCATGATCATTGCCCATATCCTGAATTTTAGAGATAGGGACGATATCCTGCAGGCTGCACGTATGCATGGAGATCTTCAGCTGGAGAATGCTACCATCTGTTTCTTCCCAGACTTCACGCTCCGGGTCCAGCGTCAGCAGCGCTCCTTTGATGGAGTGAAGAAGGCCCTTAGAGACCAGGGAGTGAAGTACATGATGCTCTTCCCGGCCAGACTCAAAATCCTGGATGGAGGAAACGTTTATTTCTTCGAGGCGCCGGAAGAAGCCAGTGACTGGTTGGAGGGTTGGGCAACTGTTGGTCGCAAGGGAGGACAACAACACCTGGTGTCAAGCCGCAATGAAGAGGACGTCAAGCTCAAATAGGGGTGGGCTACTGGTGGCCAGAGGCAAGAGCAGTGGACAGTTAAGTGATCCTGACACAGTTCAAATGTTGCTGGGTTCACCGGTTGGCCTCCAGTGAGGCCTTCCTACAGGTTCCTAAATGTGGGGAGGTGGGCGGTGAAAGATGGGGATTTTGGATGGTGAGGGCCGGCGACCTTACAATTGTCTCAGACACTTCATGGCTTGAGGTTATTGGTTGATGTTTATGTGTCTCCAGGGATTGAGGAGTCCGGACGGGCTGGTACATGGGGTACTAATGTAAAATTCACAGTGTGGGTATGTACCCTTCTTTAGCAGATATATCATTCTTCCTGCTGACTGTAAGTTCACGACTCCTCACAAATGTTTTTTCTAGTATCATGAGGGCGACAGGCACTCTGCAAATTTGAATGGTGGGTGGTTGGGGTCTCACCTAGCAGGGCGGCAGGGAGGGGGAGTTGGGCTTTTGGATTGTCTTGTTCTGGGGGGTGGGGACATTTTAGGGGGTGGGGAAGTTTGCTCAAGACCACAATCTTCATCACTGCTCGGGGATTGATCCTGGGGACATGGCACGGATGAGGGTTTATCTGAAAGTGTGAACATGGTTCTGCGATGATGGGTGATCCAGCTAGGACACAGGTATGGACCTCGAACGTCAATGAGCTCGGTGATAAAATTAAACGCACACTAGTACTACAACATCTAAAAAGGCATTCCCCTGATGTAGTCCTGATCCAAGAATCACACCTGCAAGAGAATAGGTGTTAAGCCCTAGATCATTTTGGTTATAAAATGATAGCTCACTTGGGGTTCACTTCCGGGTCACAAGGGGTGGGGATCCTGGTACGTAATACCCTACCCCTGGTTATCTCTGGTACGTGGCCGGACAATGCTGGCTGCTTTACTGCAGTGGCGGGTAGATGGGAGGGACGCTTATTGATATTTTGCTCATGCTATATACCTCCTGGCCTACACTTCACGTGCTTCCCAAAGATGAGTTAGTTCCTGACGAATCTCCCCTCGGGAGTGCTCCTTATTGGTGGGGACACAAACGCAGTGATTAATCCGCAACTGGACCATTCCAGTACCCAGGCGGGCAGACAAGGAGAACGGGGTCTGGCAGACTTTGTCACAGCTCTGGGACTGTGCGACCTATGGAGGGCACATAACCCCTCACTCAGACAGTACACATTCCACTCAGCACGACATGGGTCCTTCTCCAGGATCGATCACTTCTTCACCCGCAATGATCAAAAAGGAGACTTTAGCAACACTAAACATATGGCACGGGGGATTTTGGATCATTCCCCGTTTGAGCCACCCTCAGAGGTCCGGTTGTAAACAGGGCGATCTTCCCAAGGATAGATCCCTGGTGTCTTCGGGATCTGACAATAGGGGAGAAACTGCGTGAAGGATCCCAGCTGGAGGAGTCTCTCCAGATCCGGCTGTTAGAGTGAGAAATTAAGCAGCTAGAGAGTAATAGTGCAACTGCCTCCTCTGTGGAAATCCGCCACAGATTGACGTTGAAACAAAAAGATCTTAGGGCCCTGGCTGAGGGTGAAGCACAAGCCTACGCGCTGGCCACACAACACCGAATTTATGATGTGGGTGATAAGGCATTGAAATTACTAGCGTGGTTGGAACGCCGGGATAGGGATCGCTCGTGGGTGTCCGAGGTGAGGGATGCAACGGGCTCTCTCTGCTCGACAAGTATGGACATAGCAGAGGCCTTTGCGGCACATTATGAGTGAGTGTACTCTCCAATATGCACTAGGACCGAAAATTATTGTGCGGAATTCCTGCGGGACTTCGCACTTCCCACGTTAGCTGAGGACATGAGTGAATTACTTGAGGCGGACTTTACGGAGGAGGAGATAGGTGATGCTCTATATTCCCTGCAATCGGGGAAAGCATCGGGGCCAAACGGGCTTTCAATAGAGATCTATCAAAGAAAGGCCACGATCGTAACAGCCCCCCTTCTCAAGATGTTTAATGAGGCACGTGAGTCCGGGAGGCTCCCCCCTGATCAGAGAGAAGCCATGATTATAGTGATTCATAAACCAGGGAAGCCGGCAGATCAGTGCGCTTCGTACCGACCGATATCTCTACTAAATGTGGAGGCCAAGGTTTTTCCCAAAGTCCTGGCGGATCAGTTGCTGTCGGTTATCACGGAGTTGGTACATCTAGACCAATCTGAGTTTATGACCCGTAGAAGCACCCGCCATAATCTACGGCACATATATGGGGTGCTATACATGACCGAGGATGTTGGGGATACTCAAACAGCTTTGATGGCTCTGGATGCCTTGATGGCCTATGACAGCATTGAATGGCCTTATTTGTTCATGGTACTTCAGAGGTTGGGATTCGGTCCGATCTTCTGCAGTTGGGTGCGGCTCCTTTATGAACAACTGACGGCCTGTGTGTGGGTCAATGGGGCCGTATCAAGGGCTTTCCCCCTGCCGAGAGTAACCAGGCAGGGAAGCCCCCTTTCTCCCCTCCTATTCGCACTCGCATTGGAACCACTGGCTTACTGGATCTGGAGGGACCCCTCAATTTGGGGCCTGGCAGCGACTGAAGGGTGGGAAGAGCTTATATCACAATACACCGACGATATCATTCTATACCTGGCAAGACCATACCACCCGATAGCCCAAGTGCTTCACCTTTTTGAGCTGTTCGGCAGCTATTCTGGATATACCATCAACTGGTAGAAATCTGTGATTTTTCCATTGTCGGGTTCTCCCCCTCGGCTCCCCTCTCGCTGTTCGGTCCCGGTGGTTATCGAGGGGTCTTAACACTTAGGAGTCTATGTCACACCTGACAAGAAGGAGATTTTTGATAGAAATCTCGAGCCCCAGTTGGCTCGCCTGAGCGCCGATGTCGGTCACTGGCGTACCTTCCACTCTCTCTCATGGGTAGAGCGGCTCTGTTTAAGATGCTTACATTGCCGAGACTCCTATACATTCTACAGAATACACCATACCCTGTCCCCCAATGCGTGTTTAAACGAATCTCGCAGGCAGTGCGGACCTGGCTGTGGGACGGTGGGTCCTCTAGGATTGCGTTGCACAAGGTACACAAGGGAGTATGCGATGGAGGACTGGCGCTCCCAGAAGTTACACTATATTACTGAGCTCCGCAGCTGCAGGTGATAAATGACTGGATGTACACGGACTGTAGCGAACCTGCCTACAGGGTAGATAGGATGGCTATGCCGAGGGGCAATTGTGAACCTCTTCTTTATGCACGGAGACAGCAGACGGCATGGCCTGAACACACTAAGGTAGTGCTGCAGTGCTGGAGAGAGGCAAATAAATGTTTAGGCTGGGCGGGCACATTGACCGGGAGAACATCCCTGTGGCAGGGTGAGCAGCTGTGAGAGGTGACCACTTTAACGGGATGTAAGGGGTGGCAGTTGATTGGCATCAACTATCAAGGGGGTGTCTGGAAAGGGGATTCCTCCGCTCCTTTGAGTACCTCCAAAGGGAATACAACTTACATCACTCACAGAGATATCACCACATACGACTCCTACATGCCCTACGATCCCATATACCGTGTGGTACATCCATTCCGGAGTACTTCCCAATGTTGTTGCTTGACCTCTTTACGGAGAAACCCACATCAACAAATTATTGTAAATTAATAAATAATATGCCTGACCCCTTGGTCAAACTTCGAGCAGCATGGGCCATGGATCTTGGTAGTCTAGATGATGAAGACCAGCAGGATGTGCTGCAGGATCCTAGAGAGATTGCAATCCGTTCGAGGTTCAGGCTGGTGCAGTTCAAAATCCTCCACCATACTTACTGCCCTCGTACACACCTTTATGCATGGGGCTAATCGGCGTCATGCGTAAGGGGTTGTCAACAGGAGGTCACATTCTTTCATATCCTATGGGAGTGTCCGGATTTATTATTTTTTTTAAGTAAGAAGGAGAAAAATAAAAGTGTCCATGAAG
The DNA here is from genome assembly GCF_964204655.1 of Triturus cristatus. Classification (NCBI taxonomy): domain Eukaryota; kingdom Metazoa; phylum Chordata; class Amphibia; order Caudata; family Salamandridae; genus Triturus; species Triturus cristatus. Next base: position 754,490,916 of record NC_140589.1, read on the forward strand.
TGACAGTATCAAAAGATGCTGTAGACGAGGGTGAAATAATAATTTCCTGCTAGTAAGTGAGATATTTCTTCCTGAAACCATGTCATGTTCCACCCTCATGGACCCTCACAAATGAGATCCATATTCTAAGTGTTAATTCTTTGGAGCGCCCCACCAAATAAAATTCCACTCATAACTTGGGACTTTCTGCACCAACTAATTATAATTGAGAAATGCTCAACAGATTTTTGAAGTGGAGTTTCAAATGGAATCATTAATGGATTTCACATACAAATCTAATGCAGATATCATAGTTTTATACAACAACACTGTTTGTGAAAATCCTGCATTATCTTTAGAGTGAAAGAAATACCTGAAGCATACCTGATGAGCCTACAAGGGCTTTGGCAGGTGATGTTTGATTATGAATGAATATGCTTCTTCTGTAACCATCCCACAGCTTCATTTATTTCCTCCTGTTACCTGATAAACAGAGGAATGCTTGGAACACTGACCTGTTTTTATTTTAATACTTTTTTTGCACTTGTAAAATGCATTTCCTTGAATTACAAGAGTGGTGTGACCCCTTTTTTATTTTGTTAGATTGTTTGAGTTATTGGCCTCTTATTTAAAGGACGACTCTGCCTGGAGGATAGAAGGGCTTCTCTTCCTTTTGCAGTGGTGGAGCCAGCTGATTTAGGTCTTTAAATTGCAACTGCATTGCAGACACACAGCCGGTCTGCTCAGTGGACATTCTGCTGGCCTGTCAAAGAAGTATCCAAGGTAGGCCCATCTAATCCAATGTGTGCCTATGCTGGGCCATGAGCTAGCCATTCGGCCTAAGTCTAATTGGGTGAATTCCTTGCAAATCTGTTTGATTCCTCTTCCATGCTCAAAGGGATGATCTTTTATGGTATGTCTAATATAAAGATAGAGAATTTAACCAGTGAAGTTTATTATCTGCTAGAGTCAAAGTGAAACATTGTCAGGCCTTAAAGAGCATGGGGGAAGGAAATGTTGCAGCTTCTTGAGAGTTTTTATGGTCTGGTGACTTTATTTACATTATTGATGGTGTGAAACACCCAAATTACAAGCTCTGTATTTATCAGGAAATTAGATAGACTAGTAAACTTCAGCTGTCATAGAAATGTGTCAGTACAGCCCTAGACTTGTGAACAGTTTATGGCTGTGGCAATATTGGTATTTCCCCTAGAGCTAACTACATTTACCTTGGTCAGCTGTATTCTTTGCTATTCCTCTCTGAATCCATCAACAGAATGACCGTATGATACAATTTCCAATTTAAAATTGATGGTTGCTTGTGACATTAAATGTATGGGCTAAAGGTGTGAGCTGTTCTCTTTACCACCATGTATTGCGTAATATGCAGGCACTTGAGCTTTGTGAAGGGTCCATACCCTCGCATATGTCAGAACAGATATTTGATTAAAAACAAATGTTTATTTGGGTTTTTAAGTTAGCATAACCAGGCCATAGAATGAATATACGAGTCCTTTCTCGTTTTTCCTTAATAGCTTAAGAAAACGTGGGGGGCATATTATCAAGAAACGGCGTTAAAATTATCGCCGCTTTAGCGGCAGAAAACTGACGATAAAGCGGCGATAATGGGCTTGATAATATGCCCTTGAGAATTCCCATAGAAGCCCATGTTCTGGTGTCAACATGGGCTTCTATTGGAATTCTCTGCGGCATATTATCAAGCTAAAGCGGCGATAATTTTAGCGCGGTGCTTGATAATATGCCCCAGGGTTTTTTAAAGTTCATGTTTTCCTCTTTATAATGCATAGCTGAAGTGGGATTCGTTTTGTGGTGAAGATTAATTTACTGTTTGCATTTTGTGCTTCAAAGGAAGTCGTGCCAGAGATGTTCTGATAATGTTTTAAATAATGCAGGTTGTTGCTTTTTACACTCAGAACTGTTAGTTTATTTATGTAAATGGTTTACTATTTAGCAGTGTTATTTCATTTACCCTTGTATGTAGGTTAAACGGGATATTTAACAATTTCTGAAATGTTGATTGGTATCTGTTTACTTTTATTAGTACGGCTCACTTTACACCCTGCAAAAAGCATGGTTTTCTACTCCTCTGTACCTAAAATATGCACTTCTTCTTGGGTGTGTGCCAGAGCTTTTTGCCTATTCTACAGACCAAACCTTCATGTCGGTCCTCTTGGCTGACTTTGTACTTAGAGATTTTACAGACCTTTCTTACCTTTAAAACTGATCACTCTCTACATCCGTTTGCTATTTAACTCTGTACTTAAAATATTTTCGTTTCCAAGACTTTCTCTTTCTTGGATACTGGGCAGTCCATGTGAGGGATTGTCATTTGAATCTACACTGAGGGGCATATTCACAAGGATCTATCGCCGAGTTAACGGCACTTTATCGCAGCCAAAGTTGCAATAAACTTATCGCCCCAATCACAAGCTGGTGTTAACATCCCACAGCACCTGTTTACCCGCGATACCAGCCGCAAAAAACATCGCCACAGATGACCCCCGCAACTATCGCTAATGAGATGCAGAGGAGGACCTCATCCATTGTCCTCTTGTGCTCTCCGACAGCATTCACCTTGTCCACGATGTCCCGCCATATTCCATTTTCGGTGCCCAATGACACGTTGGAGGTGACGAACAGTTGTTGATGGTTTTCCATCACCTCCGTGACTATGATTCTGTTCGCCTGCGGACTGAACTTCGTCTTCCTCTTCTTCTTGTCCTTGCCCTTCCCTGTCCCCGAGGTCCCGGGCTGGTCATCGAGGGTGCTTGTGGGGTTGCGCTCGTCCTCTGCGCCTGCTCCGGCTGCCTCCATGGTGCTTGGGTGTTGGTCAGTTTGTGTTTGGGTGTTTTTTCTACTTCTATGGTGATTTTTCCCGCCTGCCAGGTGTGTGCTGCAGGCCTGGCACCGCTTATCGCTGATTTCCTCATCGCGCTTTGGCCTATAACAGGTTTTTTCACGCTTGGGTTTGTGTTTTTATCTCCGGCGAGTTGGTTGTATCGCGGGCATTGGCCGCGGTTTTGGCAAACTATCGCATGGGGCCGTCTTGTTGTGAATTCCACGTTGACACGGGGTTATTTTCCCACGATAGGCTGCGATGTGTAAAGTTGCGTTAACATTTTTTGGTGATGTTTTGCACACGTTCTTGTGAATATACCCCTGAGACTTTTCTTCCTATCCTATAATACATATTGATGATGTTTTGAACTGCCTTTGAATCTTGCCTTATATAGCTTTTCTTTAGTTGCCTTTAGCCCTCATCCTTTGGGACTGACACAGCCCTTGTCCTTCCATTTGGCCATTGGTAATTTATTAGTGCAAAGCACTAATATGGCACATAAGTAGTGCAGACTCTTGGCTTGATCACTAACTGTAATCACAGGTTTGTCATTAAAGCCACGTGTGTGGTCTAATTATTATTTGGTGGGATTTTTGATAAAAATATATTACATAATGTAAGACCATGAAAATGATATCTTGCCTGGTATGGATTGGTTATAACAGAAATGGAAACTGTGAAAAACAACTTAATAGCTATCAGTGGTATACATATTTCCTTTAAAAGGCATGCAATGAAGGTTGATATTAGCATAATTTGTGGGAAAACAATCTTATTACAACAGACAAAAGGCAATTTGTGTCTCAAAAAACTCTGTTGGCAGAACATTTTGTGAAATAATTATTTTAAAGGTGCAACATCTTGCAACTTCTCCTTGGAAGAAGTGGAGTTACTCTCCAGCTATTTTCAAAATGAAGTTAAAAGAACCAATGGTGACATTATAGATGAATATATCCCCACTTCAGCAAAGCTAACAGTGTAGGGCAGGACTGTAGATGCAATACTGTCCTATGACATACTTTCTGTCCTTACATAGGCTGATATAGATAAATTAGATCCGGCTTTCCTATGGATGTATATACCTGAAAACTGTTGTTAAAGGTTAGGGAAACAGAAAGTCCAGTATTTTTGAAATTCTAAGCAGCTCTTCAATTTCAAACTGATTGCTTGTGGGATTGAAAGCTGCAGTTGTACAGCCCCTATTCAAGAAGCTCTACTTGTCTCTCATGCAAGAAGATTTCAACCATTAATACCTGTCATTAAATCTCTAAGTTCCCTTTTCCTGAAACATTGCTCTTGAACAAACCTGAATACCTGTCACAAAACATCCGGATCTCTGGCAGAAACAGAATCCCAAGAAGCCATTCTCTGCTGAAGGTGGACACTGACAGATTTAAGGAGTCCTTCCCCCTCAAACAATACTTTTCTGTAAACAAACCAAAGTTATGAATTGCTCTTGTGTTACACATCAAAACGGTAGGAGTGGGCAAAGTTGCATAATTGTTTTATATGCCTAACACATATAAAGGCATATTTATCAAAGATTCATGCAACACAAGGCAACAAACAAAGTTGCTGTGCTACGTTGCATGAACAGAGAGAGTTGAAAGCATCATATCTACTAAGATGTGGCACTATTCAGCTCTACCACTGTGCAGGCGCACTAGTGGCTGCCTATTGCCAATGCAGGCACTCTTGCGCCATGGTGCAAGGATGTATCCATTATGGGCAAGATTGTTTTTGTGCAGGAAGGGATATCTTTCTGCTCAAAAACAATCCAAAGAAGCGTATTCCACTTTCTATGTGTGTTGCAGAATGCAGCACCCATAGAAAGGGGAAGTAACGAGAAGAAATAAACATATTTCTCCTTTTTATGCCTCTCTGTGCTAGGCGTACCTATTTCACACAATTCCAGCTTTACAAAGCCGCCAAACCCATGGTGGCGGTGCGGCTACCTCCGCACCGGTGGTCCAACTGCCCTATTACAAGTAGGGCGGTCGGACCATCATGGGACCTCTACTGCCGCCAGGGATCCGCGATCCCTGGTTCTTTTGTAGTGGTCTGAGAGCCTGAATATGCTGGCATAATAGGAGTTTCCTCACCACCACAGCTTTCATGGCAGTGAGCCCACCAGGTAAGTGTGGCAGTTAGGACACAAATGGGTCCTTCAGGGCCCCAAGTTGCCTCTGCACCAGGGACCCATGTAGTGGGGCACATGGTGTATCTCCCTGTATGCATGCATCACCAGTTTCTGCAGGGCATGGACTTCACAGTCCATGCCCTGCAGGAACTTGCAGTGGCTTTACCATTGCGGGGCCTTGCTAAGGCTCAAGTATGAACCTTAGCACTGCACCTCCTTGGGCTAGCCGTCGCAGGACAGCCCGACCCGGATCCCAGTCACAATCAGCGGGGTGCTGACATGGCGGCCTGCTGCCACACCGCAAAAGTTATAATAAGGCACATAGTAAATAAGGAATTGCATGAAACCCATGGGTGAATGTACAGGACTGCCCATGCTCAACGCATGGGATGCGTGTCACTAAGAAATATGTAAAGCAACACAGCACAAGCTGCTACATTTCTTTATAAAGCCACGCAAGGCCTTGAAAATCAGGCCTTGACTGGCTTTATAAATTCCAACATAAGCCTTCACTATGCCCTTTGTTGCCTAGTAAATCTGGGCCAAGTTGCCTACTAGTGAGCACTGCACCAATATCATAGGCATAATGGCAACATAAATTACATGCTATGCATCGCCCAGAAATCAGGGTTTGCCAGAGATTACAGCTTAAAAAACCTACTCATCCACCAACCGAAGGTTCATGTCGATCCCTGCCTTTTAGAGGATCCTCAAGAGATTATTCTCTTGAACCTTTTAAATGACAGGCTTTTATCGACAAAACCAAACTAACCAAGGATGTATGGGCATGGCTCCGCTTCTTTCATTAGTATCTGTAAATCCTGTGTACATTGTAAGCTCCTATATTTCCACATGTATTTATTAACATCTTTCAATTTTGTTGTAATGAACTCTATCACCCCATGACCAGAGCCTTGGTGCCCTATGTCAAAAACTAAAGTAAATAAATATATATATTTAGAGATTGTGCAGTAATCGGACCACCTGCAGTAAAGGGTGCTAATGCAGGACAGCTATCAGGGGAAGTGCAGGTGACTGACTGACGTCTTTACATTAACTGCTGCAGAAGTGGACTTCCTGTCTCTCCTGTAATCCTTGAGAAAAACAGGTAAGACACTGCTCCACGAATTTCAAATTACCAGGTGTCAGTCACACCAACCAGAAAAAACGCATTAGGTCATGTTATAATGCAGTTCAACATTTCAAATAAAATGGAAAAACATTTCTTTCTTGATTCCATCTGTAACAAAATTAGGCATCTCACTTGCTGGAGCTCCCAACTCACCGCCTGAAATACTGAATAGAAATGAAAGTTCTAGCGATGGAAGGTTTTGTCAGTTTTGCCTTCAAATTAGAGTGAGGGCCTAATTATGAGTTTGGCGGTCCATGGGACCTCCAAATCCGCAGTAGCGCGGGGGCTACTGCAGCACCAGCAATCCGACCCCCATATTACAACTATGGCGGTTGGACTGCCATGGGGCCACTGCAATCGTCGGGAAACTCTCTGCATTGCCATGGCAGTCTGGGCCATGGCAATGCACAGCCAAGCATATTATGACTTTGCTGATCGCCACACTTTTCTTGGCAGTGATCCCTCCGTAAAAGGTGTGGTGGGCTGGAAAATAAAGGGGCCCCAGGGAGCCCCTGGTGCCCCTGTACCCGGGGGTGCATGCAGGCAGGCAGGCACATGGCGTGCTCCCCTGTGTATATGCACTCCCCTTTCCTGCACGTCATAGACGGCAAAGTCCATGCTGTGCAGGAATGGTCTTTGGCGTTCCCGTTGTGGTGCCTCTTAAATAGGCACCACAATGGGAATGCCAAAGGGCCGCCCACCGGACCACAAGGTAACTCGTATTCAGGAGGCCGGCCGGGGGAGAGGTTGGGCGGTGTGGGAGCAGGGCAGTGGTGTGGCCGCCTTCTCCCACAATGATAAACTCATAATCAGGCACTAAGATTCCAGCAGTTTTGTGGAAGCTGATAATACATGTGTTTCAAGTGATAATGGATTCAATTATCCTTATTTGTCCCTGTCATCAAAATAGAAAGGTGTACTAATACTGCTGCCATATGTACTATTGCACACACAAGAGCAATATAGTAATAAACTGCTAAAATATAGTATGCGTTTTCTTCTTATGCAACACGCTAAGGTAATTTAAGCTTCCAGGGTAAAGGAAAATGTGAGCTCTGAATATCCTCCAATAGCTTAATAATTATTCTAACCTGGTTTGAATCAGTGCCCTATAGTGAAAGGAGTGGATTCAGTATATTGTGTGTCGTGTAAAAAGCGCACTCCATGCCTGTTGATTTACCTGTGTCTTTAATATTTGAAACCTGTCATAAAGTGTACTTCCACCCTGGAAATGAACTCTCCGAGGTCGCTGAGCTCGAAAGTCATTCAAACCACTTTAACAAATTGAGAATGCGATAAATCATTTTAAAAGAGATTTGCTGTGGTCATGACTGAAAGCCCTCCAAAATTGTTTCCATCTGTGACTTTCCTAAAAAAAGTTTAGTTTGCAAAGGCATACACTTGTGTTGTTAGAGATTATATTTCGATTCCATTAAATGAGAAAACTGAATTTAATAGGAGGTGCGTCCAAATAATTGTTATATTCCTGGAACAAGAAGACATACACATAAAAACTTTTACTTCCTGCCAGCCCAATCTTGTTGGTTATGTAACACTGACGAACATATTATGGCCATTCAAAGATTAATGGCAGCACAAAATAGCCTTTCAAATTCGGTCAAAGAAAAATTATTTGGAATGAAGATTTTAAGTGCATCGCCCTCATTGACTGTGAAGGTTTGTATGACAGAGTATCGACCACCAAAACACAATATCGCGGTCCAAATATCAACTTTAAATACTCCACTGTAAAGTACCAGCATAGACTACTAACATGTTTGTGGCTCAAACTATCAACATCACATAGGTAAATAAATGTATGACTATTTAAATGTAATTAACATTATTGCAATGCAAAATATATATATATTTTATTTTGTTATATATTTTTTATTAATAAAATACAAAATAAAATATGCAAATATTGATAAAATAACTTAAAAAATGTAATTCATACAAATGTATGTAGCATGCCAATGTTGCATTAAAAATATAAATACTTTGGGGCTTATTTACAAGCCCCTTGCGCAGCTGGTACGTCATTTTTTTCCATATTAAAAGTGATGAACGGGCAGCGCAAGGGGTTGGTAAATAAGCCCATTCATTTATACTAATACTTATTATTTAATAGAAATATAATATTAATTGTATTTTAATGGTAAATAAATATTAAACACATTATAAACATATGTAAGAAATAATACTTTGAAAAAATAACAGTATATAAAAAAATAATGAAACAGTTATGAAACATTTAAAAATATATTACTAAGGGCCTGATTTAGATCTCGGCATATGGGTTACTCAGTCACAATGGTGATGATATTCCATCCTCCAAAATATAAATCCCATTATGTCCTATGGGATATATATTCAGCGGAATCGATATCCGTCACAGTTGTGATGGAGTAACCCTTTCACCGAGATCTAAATCAGACACTAAAACCAATATTCATCACATACTAAAACACGTAACAAAAAATATAAAATAATTTTTAGAAATAAAACACAATAAATAAATGTTAGAAATATAAATAATGTATCATTCTTTTCAAAATATACTTTAAAAAAAAATATCCGCGAGATATTTCATAAAAATATAGACTAAATTAAACATTATAACTAACTGAAATCTAAATACTTAACTTAAAAAATAAGAAAAAATATAACTACATCACCATAAAAACAATCTTGCAAACAGTAAGAAAAGTACGTATGTTGTGGAGGGGAATTAGATTTACTGTAATAAACACAATCTAACAAACTTTATGGAACACGCATACATGGGGGGATTATTATATTCTGACTACAGGCAAACAAACATTAGGAAAACTGTAAGCATTAGATGTTGGCAAGATTTACTGTTCTAACTCCACTGTAGAACATTTTGGAGAGATTGAAACATTGTTACTATTCTGTCTGAAATCCATCAAACAATAGGGGAAGTGTGTAATATGTGTGTGGTCCGATTAAATAATCTAATTCCAGTCTTACAAACATTGGAGAATGTGCATACAATGGCCCCAGTGTAGATTTACCATTCTAATTCCAGTTTAAGAAACATTGGGAAATGTGCATACATTGAGGCAGTAGGTCAGAGTGCATACATGGGAGGGTGAGAATTGCTGCTCTAACTCAAATCCATCAAATATTGTGGAAATGCATACAATTTGGTGATGAGGTGGGCATGTTTACTATACTAAAGACAGTTCAATAAATACTGGCGTAAATGTATAGATTGAAGGGGTCAATTAACTACTTTAAATCAGCTTATAATGGGGGGGGGGCATATTTACTATTCTAACTCCTGGCCTAACAAACATTGTCAAAATTGGCTTCTCCCAGAGTTCTTAGATTTACTATTTAAACTCCGGAACAACAAACACTGGGGAAAATTAATACATTGAAGCGAAGGGGGGTCAAATTTCGAATTCTAACTCCAACCAAACCATCACAAGGAAAAGGGCATACAAGGCAGGGGGGATATGTATTATTCTAACACCGCTCTCGCAAACATTGAAAAAAGTACATAGATTTGGGGTGTCACATTCACTACACCTATATAAATTAACTACACATATAGAAAAGTATTAAAAAAATACAAATAACGTCTCAAAGTTAAAAGTATTTTCTAACAATTTTTACGTTTAGCTACAATGATATTAAAAAAATAGGATACCTCAAAACCAACCATAAACAAAAAAAACGCCTAAACAAATCACTATTACATAGAATAATTATTTACAGATCATTACTTTATTACCTTTAGTAAACATTATAAGCATTTTCACCTAAATAATAAATTAATCCTTCTCATAAAAAAAGACTCAAACAAACCCAACATATACTGTTTAGGACGGATTCACGAAGGTAAAGTGAGATGAAAGTCTAACTTTATGAGCATTTAGGAGCATTTGCTATTCATAAATACCTTTTGTGAATACCGAAAGTCATAAAGTTCAACTTTTGGTATTCACAAAGGGCATTTACTACTTGTACATGCCCTTTGCAAATACCAAAAGTCATAAAGTTAGACTTTTGTCTCACTTTACTTTTGTGAATTGGACCCTATAAACTTAAAAATAGGTTGTACTTTTTTTATTAATAAACAGCTTTTGAATTTAAATAATAATAAAAAATGGAATGCATTATTTGCCAATTTAAACATTTGTGCACGTAATAAATCAATCAGTTATTTTAAAGGTGCATGAATTGTGATCTACAAACTATCCACACACTCCCCTAATAAAATCCAAATTTAAAATTGAATACATAAATTAAAAAACATATTTTACATTTATCCATGTAAATAACAATGTATTTTGTAAAACCTAGCAAACAAATAGCATAAGTAGCAATTGAAAGATATAACAAAGTAACAAATGAATGAATTGCCATTGTTACACATAAATTAAAAAACACTTCCCACCCAATCCCCAATAAATCCAACAACCCAATAAAAACATTGCAATAATGTTATTAAAAATAATACATGCAGATATTATGCAAAATAAAAAAATCAATAATGTTAAACACTGCTATAAAAAACTATTAATCTAAACAATATTTCAAATTTAGGTATTATGTTAAAGCACTTAAAAAATGATATGCTTACATTCCATATATTACTCCATGATATATTTGTAGTCGCAATATTATGACCACAACAATATAGTTAGCTGATTTTTTTTAAAACTAACCATGTTTTGGTGGAATACCACTGAAAAGCAAATAATATAAGATTCATTAATTACTAGGATGCAAATCAGTCAAGAAGTGCATGTGTGAAAACAGCACTAGCCCAGCTGGTGTGTTCCTTTCCCAAGTTCTGCCTGCACCTGAAACTGGCTCTTTCTACCTCCATAAAAAAGTTACATTTATTCATGTATAGGTTTTTCTACAAAGTCACCTGCTCACTACTCCTCTCTACAAGGCTTCTGCCTGTACTAGGCCCAGGAAATCCTGTATCTTTAAATTTAGGTCCTTGGGGTCACAAACAAATGGTATTTGATTTTGTTTAATATGGTTTTCAACTCTCAGTGATTTAATAGACAACAAAATGAATATAATTATTTGGATAGAGATAGATATTCTTTTTTGCTTTTTGAGGGGACTCACTATACTTTGGCTATGCTGGAGGTAATATCTTCAGGTTCAGCGCAGTTGTGTCTGAACCCGGGCTGAGGCTGAGAAAGTACATATGAATGATTGGAGATGAGTCCTACTTCCCCCATTCCTCATCTTAAGATGCCAGGCTCATTAGATTGCATGTGAGAAATCTGAGCAAAATCAACAGTTGTAGGAAGTGCATTTACTCAGATAATGGCACTTCCTGTCATCCATACAGCATGATGGCATTAGGCTCCTCAGCTTCTGCTTCCTACTGCACAGTTAAAGAATGATTATGACACCCCATTACAATCTGAAGCTCAGAATGTCACTACTTATGTTCCTCCCTGTAGAATTCTTGGGAAAATTCCATTGTAGCTTCCTCAGTTCGCAAGCCGGGTTGACGGTAATGTTGTCACCACTTCTGCCTCTTCTTGGGCATAATTAGGTTTGTTCAAGACTGTTGGCATAGTGTGCACGGGCACTTGCAAAACTTTGGAGAAAGCTGGCACAAACGGAGGAGTACAACAGCTTAATCATAATTGCAGTGTTCTGTTTTATCTAACTCAGCCCATGGTCTTTTGTGGTGATTTGTTCTCTTCAAGAACATCTGCTCAGGCTTAGACATGTCTACTATACCCATAGTAGACATGTCTAAACTGTGCCCACTGTAAAGGCAGTATGAGTAAAAACAAAACTGTGAAAAGTATCAAAATATCAAGGATACTCATAAAATGAAGTCTCTTCGGTCAAAACAATGCTTTAGCCTTAGTGGTTGGAGACATTCATATTCCTTATCCAGGGGTAGAGCTGTCCAAGGATCAGATTGCATCCCTAGGTAACGCCACTTTCTAACAGTTTGGCCAAAAATGTGGTCTCTTTTCTTGTGGCTCCTGTGTATTAGAGAGCAAATAATTGTCTTCCTCTTCCTCTTTATCAGACACACATGTCTTCCCTTGCCGAAGGTTGCCAGACTTCTGCATCCTGAAACTAAACAGAGGGATGCCTCCAAGGAGTTAGTAGGTCACGTTTGGGTGGAATCTTGGACTTCACAACACAGTGACTCACATCACTGTGCAGAACATTTCCTTCACTTAGTAACAGCTCTCTAAAGTATTCAGGCTTCCATGACACCCTGCAATAAAGGATAGGATCCTTTAATAAAACATGCATTTGAATAATGTTTGTGGACCAAATTAATGACTGATAAACATATTGAGGAGTCCAAGGGTAAATTATCCATAACTCTTCAGGTTGCCCCTTGTTGAGGCTTGATGGGCCAGGTTCTTATCACTACAAATGATGCATCTCCCTGTTACAAAGTAATTTAAAGGGGTAAAACTGCATTAAACAGTCCCTCCTCAAGAACTTCGTGTCACTGTGTTTATCAATGAAGATAGGGTATGGTTGCTTCACGTTCCCTATATTATACAGAGAAAAGGTTACTCTTCTCTGTAACATTCATTTGAATTCCTTATAGGTACGAAAGAGCTACAAAATAATACAGACTTTCAGCATCAATGCTGTCAGACACTGGATCGGTGACGTACAGATGTCACCACCAATTGAGAGAATGGGATACAGAAATGATGGAGAAGATTCTTCTGCTGAAACTCCCCATACCTAGTCACATAATATTAAGGGATGATTCTGACAGTGTTCTGCATATGTACTGTGGAGGACACATACATGCTCTCACTTTGAGGAGCAAACTAGAAGTGGCTCTGGGGAGAGTTCCACTCCTAAGGAAGCTGTCTGCCACCAGTGCAGTTATCAGTTGAAAAAGCTGTAGCTAATAGGTCATGGGTTTCATCTAATCAAGCATCTGAGAAGAAGTAATTTCTCTTAAAAATTGGCTTTCACTTGACTAACATTGATTATTTAATTTGAAATCTTCACTGATACTTATGCTTCGATATGTTTCACCCACCACATCCCTGATGGAGTGATACAGTTTGGTGTAATAAATTCATGGTCGCCCATAAGTGACTGTATTCTGCTTGCTACTATTGACTGGTTCAGGAATAAGCAATGCTTGAATATATCTTCAATAAATTATCACTTGGATGTGGAAGCGAGAGGCAAGGTTGAATCTACAATTACTTATTTGTGATCTTCATCATGACAGGTCAATTAAATTCAATTCAATTCAATATGTTTATTAAGAATTTGGATCTCTAATGAGGTCCACTTAAGACGTAGATAGACAGTCATATTAAAAAAAAACAGCGATAATTATAGAATACACTTCACTAAAACCATTATATCTACGTTGCTCCATCAATTTATACAGATTTAGATCTGCAAGAGACATCAAGGATTTCCGAAATCGATTCTGGGGAATTCTTTAGGCAACAAGGGGGCCCTCCAGTAGAGGGAAATGGAGAATGACACAGTATAACATTCTAAAACGTGTGCAATTTGATAGAATAACATAAGGAAGCAATTTTATCTAACGGAAAATTATTAAATAAAGTGCATCATATAGCAGCAACAACGGCAAATTATTAAATAAAGTGCATCATATAGCGGCAACAACATAGCCGCAAGTCATAAAGTTACATCCTATACTGAGACGGGAAAGGCTCAAATCCTGTTAAGTATAAGTACAATTTGGAAAATTATCACACCATAGCAGCACCATATATTTTATATAAAGTGCATCATAAAGCAGCAACATAATTTCCCTTAGGACTTATTTAAGATGGATAAATCCTAATTTAGTGCAAACAGTGATAAGTTAACAACAATCATAAGTATATATTTTCCATAGGTGTGAAATAAATACAAAAAGTCGAGGAGACATAAGAGCTTGGAATTTTGAAGGCAATATAATAAGAAAACGAATTAAATGCATAGCCAACCATACTCGGAGACAAATTAAGAAAATGTAACATTTATTTATAAACTGCCTAAAGAAGTTAAAATGTTTTGTGCATACTATTTCATTTTTTGGACAAAACAAAAATAACTCTAGAGCAGCCATAACATTTTTAATACCATTCTGGATAAACATTGGTCGGAGCCACCTAAATCACGATGAAATCAAAGCCGGACATACAAACAAGATACGATCAAGGTTCTGAATACCCTGATTACAGAAGTTGCATTTTTCCACCTTTCCTATTAAGTGACCAATTTACGGTTAAGTCATTTAGTGGTAAAAGGTTCATACGACAGCGGATGAGCCACCGTCAAATATCGTGGCTTAAATTCCAGGAGAGGTACTTCTGAGGAACTCTCGGGGAAGAATCCTTGACTATTGTTTCCAGTCTGACCCTTGCTCTACATATAATGACATCTCTCTGATAGCTAATTAAGCCACTTGAAATCTTTAAAAAAGATTTCAATTCTGTGAGAGAGAAGGACAGCACGAAATCCTCTTGCACATTAAAATACTGCAGTGCCATGAAGAAATCGCTAGAAAAAGAGTATTTATAATTTGTCCTGCAAATATTTCCTGTTGCATAAAACTCCTCAGTGAAAAAGGTTCACTGTTCTTTAGCCGGTAACCCCAACGTATTACCCTAGCTAATCCTTGTAAAAAGGAACTTACAAAGCCAAATTGAAGCCTAATGGTGGCTATTGGGACAAGAGTATTAAGGGTACATAATTTACGGAAGATTTGGCCTTCCATCTTATCCGAGAAGCTCCATTCACTTACTGGTATAGAATCAATTGCGTATCACAGGTAGAAGGAATTTTAGCTTTAAAAACTAAAAGCAGATGTGAGAAATGTCTTCGACCCATAGCACTATAAAATAGGCGTAGGCCATTTGCATGCGATGTCGCTTTACAAGAGCTGTGTTCAATATGGGGACTAATCCTTGTACTACTTGAAATAACTTTCCCCAGATGAAGGTAAGAATCTACAATCTCCATTTTTTGGGACCAATTCTCCAATTAAAATTACAAACTTTTCTATGTTGTCCTTGTTTCATAACCAAAAACTTACTTTTAGAAACATTTATCTTCAGAAACAGTGCAGACGTACAGTTTTGTAGTTGTGGACAATTTTTTGTTTAAACCAATAGAGGTCAGGTCCATAATTTATTTATTTTATTTATTTATTTTAGGAGATTTATATAGCGCTGACCTGGCCCGAGGGTATCGGAGCGCTTTACAACAGTGTTTCATAAGAGATACTTAACAAAGCAATATTAAACAAAAGTTCGGAAGTCCACGGGTGCTGCGTGTTCTTGAGGTAGTGGTAGAGTCTTGAGATGGCCTTGGTGTATGCGTTGTTGAGGTAGTTCAAGGGTCCTGAGGAAACCTCAAATTTGGCTGGGGAGAATCAGTTGGTGCGGAGCCAAAGCGCAACAGAGATAGGGTTTGGCGTGGTGGGGGTTATCCCTCCGGGTTGGAGCAGTTGAGGAGGAGGGCTTTAAGGTGCATTTTGAATTTTGTGAAGGCCGGGATCGTTCTGATATCTGCTGGGATGAAGTTCCAGATTTTGGGCGCGTTTCTCGCTAATGACCTGGCAGCGGTTGATTGTTTGCGTGCCCTCATGGGGATGAGAAGGAGGGAGTTGTAGCTCCTGAGGTTCCTTGTCTGACCTGCCCTCTTGAGCTTGGCGGCCAGGTAGTCCGGTTTCCCTGTGTGTAGGGCTTTGTGTGTGAGGCAGGCCATACTGAAGTACGCTCGCTGATCAATTGGGAGCCATTTAAGTTCTCTTAGTGCAGGAGAGATGTGGTCATATTTTCTGATTCCAGTGACAATTCTGACTGCTGCGTTGAGGGTTGTTTTGAGGGGTGCTAGGTGGGTTTTAGCGGTCCCGGTTAAGGTTGCGTTACCGTAGTCCAGTCTGGATAGCACCAGTGCTTGGTTGGCTTGTTTAAGGTCTTTGTTAGGAATGAATGGTTTAATCTTGTAGAGAAGCTTCAGGTTGAGGAAGGCGGTCTTTGCTGAATTTTTGATGTGTTTGGTCATATCCAGTTTGGGGTCCAGGGTGATTCCTAGTGATTTTACGCAGTTAGCCAGTGTGAGATTGCCATTTAGAGCATCCAAAGCTTTAAGCCATTCTGCAATTTGTGGGTTCTCTTCTTTGTTGGAGATGAGGAAGATCTCTGTTTTGTCCTGATTAAGTTTAATGTGGTTTCGGGAAAGCCAGTGTTGGATTTCTTCTAGGGTGTTGTTTAGTCTGAGGATGTCATCTGGGGAGGAAGTTTCCAGATAGATCTGGGTGTCATCAGCGTATAAGTGGAAGGGGATATTAGCCTTTTTAAGAATGGAGGTGAGGGTTTCCATGTATATGTTGAACAGTTGCGGTGAGAGCACTGAGCCTTGGGGCACACCCCTGCTGATGGGGTGAAGGTCGGAGGTAAAGTTTTTGATTTTTATCCTTTGCGATTGGTTGTGGAGGAAGGAGGTGAACCAGTGGGGGACCATCTCATCGGCACCAACCCTTTCTTGTAGGGCCTTGATGAGAGGTCTACCATGTCAAAGGCTGCCGATAGGTCAAGGAGAATAAGTAGGCAGCAGTGATCATTATCGAGTGACTTGCGAATATCATCTGTGATGGTTAGGATCGCTGTCTCCATGCTGTAGCCTTTTCTGAAACCCGATTGGTGGGGATCAAGAAAGTTGATGTTGTCCATATGCTGGGTCAATTGTGATACGACACATTTTTCGAGAATTTTGGACAGGAGTGGGAGATTGGAGACGGGTCTGAAGTTGTTCAGATCTGTGCCGTCCAGGCCTGTTTTTTTTAGTAGTGGCATTATTTGGCCTACTTTAAGGCAATCCGGTATGATGCCGGTTCTCCGGGAGCTGTTGATGATTCTGCACCAGAACGTGGCTATTGTGAGTTTGAGTTTTTGGGCAATTTGGGAGGGTATAGGATCAAGGATGTGAGAAGCGGGTTTGGAGGTGGAGATTAGCCTCATAATCTCGGCTTCCGAGATGGGATTTAAGGATTTCCAAGTATTTGTGTGGTGCCTCTATGTGCTTTCGGTTGGGAGTGGGGGCAGGCTTTCGCAGGCGTGGTTGGGGGTGTTGTCTTGTGAGAGCTCAATCTTGGAGATTTTTTCTTCGAAGAAGATGGCAAAGTTTTCGCACAGTTCCTTGGAGGGCTGGGTCGAGGACACGAGAGGCTTGGTGGTTTGTTGCCTGATGATTTTGAACAGTTCGTTTGGCCTGTTTTTAGCATTGTCCAGGGCGAAGCAGAAAAAGTTAGATTTTTCGTTACGGATGTATTTTTTGTACTTTCTTCGAGCTACTTTGAGTAGCTCGAGTAGGCTAGTGGAGGGGTTGTTTCTCCACAGTCTTTCTGTGGCTCTGAGTTCTCTCCTTTCGTTATTGATGTCTGTATTGAACCAGGATCTGGATGGAATGTTCCTGACTTTTTTTAGTTTCAGAGGGGCTATCTGGTCAAGAATGGATGTCAGGGATGTGTTGTAATGGTCAGTGAGTTCTGTCGTGGATAGATCCCCCGTAAAGGTGGTAAGTAGGGAGTTGACTTTTTCTTCCCGGTCGGCCATGTTGATCTGGGTGAGGTTTCTGGTCCAATTGGGCTCTACTAGGGTGGGGGATTGTAGAGTGGCTGGCTGAATGAGATGGAAGAGGATTAAGTGGTGGTCAGACCAGTCTACGGGCAGGGTGTGGTTTATCTTCATTGTGACACATTTGGCGATAATGGCATCAAGGATTGCACCTTTGTTGTGGGTTTCTTCTGTGCAGTGTTGCGTAAGGTTGTTGGTATGTAGCAGCTCACTCAGGGTTTGAATTAGCGGGTTGCTGTCTTTATTCCAGTGTAGGTTGAGGTCTCCCAGAATTAGGTTATTCGCCTCTCGTAGTGAGCAGTGGGAAATCAGGTCAGACCAGTGTTCAGCGAAAGTGGTGGGGTTGCCTGGGGGTGGTAAATAAGGTGGCAGGTTAGTGTTTTGTTGTTTCTCGTGTTGATGTTGACTGTTAGGCACTCAAAGGTGTTGTAATTGAAGGAGTCAGTTTCCGACACGGAATTATTGTCTCTGTGCATGATTGCTAAGCCTCCTCCTCTTTGGTCTTTTCTGTCTTTATTGGTGATAGTAAAGCCAGGGGGAACAAGAGTGTCCAGGAGAGGTGCGGAAGAGTCATTGAGCCAGGTTTCGGTGATGAACGCTATGTCTATGTCGTGAGTGAGGATGGATTCTGATAATTCAGTGGCATGTTTTATGGCTGATCTGCAGTTTATGAGCATGCAGTTGGTGGGGGTCGTCTCTGCTTTGGGTTTTTTCGTTAAGGGGCTGTGGGGATGCTGGTGCGGGTGGACGGTGGTCTGCGTGATTTCCGAGGGGCTTGGACTCTTCCCAGTCCGGTGATCACCTGGATTTTGGATTGGAGGGTGACATCGCTCTCAGACATGGCGTCTCTAGTTCTTTTGGTCTCTGTGCCAGAGGGGGGATGGGGTTAGCAACCCATCTCCGCGGGGGGACTACAGATGGTCTTTGTTGTGTGTGGGTGGTGGAGGAGTGGGCATGCTGAGGCTGCAGGGATGCCGCGAGGTTGGCTAGGATATCGCTAAAGCCCCAGATAATAGTAGCTATCTGGGTTTCCAGCTTGGAGAGACGCTGCTCAGTCTTGAGGTCATTGAGATATCGGGGCTGGTCCTGAGCAGGAGTGTTGTTACAATGTCATCTGCGTACATAAGGCAAGGAAAGGAGCGGCCACCTATCTATGGCGCGTCCCCTTCCATTAAGGAAAAACAATCCGGTAGATCTCTTACATATAGAGAGAACAGTAGAGGTGCTAATAGGCAACCTTGCTTCAAGCCATTTTCCGTTTGGATTACTGAAGATAGGCCCTGAGTTCCCCCCATTAGTACCTGAAACCATGTTTGCTAGTGTAGGGCGATTACTAAGGATAACAGAGTAGAAGGCACCCCCATTTTATATAGCTTTTTCCAGAGAAGTGGGGGGGGTCTACCTTATCGAAAGCAGTAGAAAAGTCTATAAATGCTACAAAGACTTCTGTCCTGCGAAAGACTGTATATTTCTCTTCTATTAGTTTCAACAAACAGATGTTGTCTAGAGTGGAGTGGTTTTTCCTGAACCCTGCTTGCTCAATGGGGAGAATTTTCTCCTCTACTACCCAATAAGTAAGATTATCAAGAACACTGCGTGCAAAGATTTTCCCCACTGCGTCTAATAAGGATATTTGCCAGTAGTTACCAGGAAGATGTCTTTCGCCCTTTTTGTACAGCGGAATTAGGATTCTACCAGACCATGACTAATGGGTCCGACCATACAGATAGCAATATTCAAACAGAGAGGTGAGATATATGGCCCATAGTATTGGCTCTTTTTTTATGATTGACATAGGAATTTCATCTGGGCCCATTGCCCCTGAGGCTCTTATTTTTTTATCAGTGTAACAACTTCCTCCTTAGAACGAGCATTATTGTAAACTAAAAGTTTTGGGTAGTTCATTAGAAAGAAGTCAGGTCAAAAGGAATTTGAATTCGAGGAGTAAAGTTCTAATTAGTGGGATTTCCATTCTTCTTCATTTATTGGAATTGAAAGAGACTTAATTCTAGTACCACAGCATTCTACAATTATTTCCCAGTATCGTTTTGAATTATTTTTAGAAGCAACTTCTTTTAATTGAACCCATTCGTAATCTTCCTTTTTTTTGTTTTAAGGAGCATTTATTTGGTTGTCTTTTCCTCTTTGGTAAACCTATTAGTCTACTTCGTTCAGGAGAATAATTCAAAAACTGAGCCCTCACTAACTTGTTTAAATACTTATTTATTTGAATTAATGGATTAAAAAAAGATCTCTGTTTAATTATTAGGTGGATGGATTTACAAGACATAACGATATTGTTTATACTATAGCTATAAGATTCCAACAAATTATTTTGGGGGTGATCTAGATATTCTGTTACTCTAAGCTGCTTATCACCTATTAAAATAGTTAAAGACTCTTTTTATTTTGAAACGAGAGTTCCAGTAAATTCTACCATTTGCTTTGTTGAAAGCTACCGCTTTATCCTTAAAATTCCAAGAGCTCTCCCCAACACAGGACAACTCTATTTATAAACTAATCACCATATGGTCACTAAATAGATTTTCTAAAATTTCCATATTTGATAATCTATTAAAAAATTCAGCTGAGGTAATTACATAATTGATAATGGAGCCACCATGCGGTCCCTTATGTGTATTTTTCGCCGGGATATCTTTTTTAGTCTCCCATTGACTACTAATACCTCCAAATTTCTGAAGCCTTCTAGTAAATATGTTTCTCTTTTATCGGTTCGACTATGATTTGGGAATTGAGCAGGCATATATATAATAGTCTCCCTTAGACAATTTTCTAGGATTATAAATCACATCACTGCCAATAGCGGATGAAAATAATACAGCGTCAGGATTCAAACTACATTTTGCACCTGCTGCAGTACTTAGATCTGTTGTAGTAGCTTCTTGAGACACCGAGATTGCAGTACTGGAGTTCAGCGGAAGTGGGTTAAAGTTGTTGGAGAAACTTCCACTTGAACTTCTACTCTCTTCTGATCTTTTACAGCTGGGATTGTAGGCAAAGATAGATTTATATTAGGGTCTAAATGGATTTGTTTAGCCCTTTTCTTCTTAATCCTCTGGGTATTTCGTCTTTTTGTTTTCTTCTTTCTTCTAGCAGATTTTTTTTCATTTTTTAAGGCCTTTTTTTCTGGTGAAATATGATCAGATTTAATTTTCATTCGTAGTAAGATGAATAATTGTATTAATTCCTGTTTTTGTTTCTTCAAATTGGATAAACTTTACGTTCTACAATAACGTTGTCCTTTCCTATAGAGGAGAATTAACAGAGGGCGACATAAAAGCATCAGGCTCAAAGAATTGCTGTAGCGAAAAGAGCTGAGAATCATCAAAAAAGTCCACACTTTCTTTATCTTTTTGTTTTAGGGAACCAAGTGACATGTCCACCTGAGTGCCAAAGTTTCAATAATTCGGATTTGTAACAAAGTTCGTTTGGGTAGATTTCAATAGGTTCAAATTAAATACCTATGGGTGTAGAGGAGGGGTCTCTAAACAAAACTTAGACTTATCAGATATCCTCCAATATAAGGCCATCCACTCTTGACTCATAACATAAATCAATAATAGACTGAGACACGCTATTGTTAGTAGAGTGAATAGTCTAGATTTCACGTGAGGAGCCTTTCACTCAGATTTCAGGACTTACCGCATCTCTTAGCCCAACCATTCTATTTCCAGGAGAAGAAACGGTAGCTAGAGCTGTAGATTCCACTGTTCCTTCTATTCCTTCTACTTTTTTGGAGTAGAGATTCAGACTTAGGCTCCATATTTGCTTCCTTATTTTGACTTTTTTTCTTATTTTAAGAAAAAAGTTGAGATGGCATTAAATCCTTTTAAAGTATTTATCTGCACTGACTTGTTCCTCAGCGGGTTGGCTTTGTTTTTTTTACATGCTCTTACAAATACCAATTTCCCTGAGTGTAGTTTTTTTGCAGTCATAGTTCTGAATAAGGCTCAAATTAAATCTTAAGGGGGGTAGAGCTTCGACAAACTTCAGCTTTGGTTGTCTGGTGGGCACTCTGGCTCGCAAGCCACACCGGCCTGACTTTTTTTCCCCACTTGGATGCACAAAAGTGCTACGAGTATACCGCCAGCCAACGACTTGCAGCAGTTGTAGGCTGTAGGGCTGTATAGCGGTGAAACTGCTACACCACAGGTTCTGCCAGGATTATACCTCCGGGAGAGAGAGAGCAGGGCACACTAGCGAGCCACTAGCCGCACCCAACCTAATTGGGCCGCTTCCGCAGACTCACCTGGCCACAACACTCAGCGGCTCCCGCTAATGGGGTCGCGCTCTCACCCCCCACACCTTCCTGAGGTTCCCTCTTACAGCACAATCCACAGGAATATTCAGGAAATGCTGCAGACCGTAAGCCTGTATACCCGAGCACCTCGGTCAGAGCCCCCAAAAGGCCTTTAGGGGGACTCTATGGAGTCGGCTGCCGGATCTTCGCTGCTCCTCGCTGCCGCGTCATGGCTGCTGGACTGCTGAGCTGCTCCGTTCACTATCAGCAGCTTTGCTCACCTCTGTTTTCCTGCGCCTTGGAATCTGGTGGTCTGAAGGTGGCGTTAACGACAGCTGGGGCGGTTACAGTTGCTGTGGTCTCTCAGGGCACAAAGGAGGAATGAGGGAGGAAAGGGGGAAGAACGAGGGATTAGTGCAGGACTGGAGCCACAGACGGATGAGGAGATAACCACACCGCACTGCACCACCCCCACTAGCCGCCAGGAACTTGCCGAGAAAGCCGCAGGAGCAGTGGTGAATGCTTCTGCCTCTTGCTGCTCCCGCCTCTTGCCGCTGCTTGCGTGCCGCCCACAGCCACGGCCGCAGCTCTCTCAATCCAGCAGTATGGCCGTTATTTCGGCGTATATCCATGTATGCCCTCACCTCCTCACCTCCTTGCTGCTGTCGCTTGCCGCTCACTCCTCGCCCGCTGTGGTGGTGACAAACTGGCGAGCTGGTGGGCTGCCAAACTGCAAAACCAGGAACGGTTGTAACCAGAAACCAAAGTCTGGGCTCTGAGAGAAAGGAGGTGAAATCTAGATATAAGGTGTAGAAAAGGAAAGGCAATGAGGAAAAGCTGTGTGTAAAGGAGCTGTAAGGAGCTGTCTGAGCGGGATCTCACTAGTGCCCCTGCAAGTCAAACCCAGAACTAACTGGGCTGCCTCCGCAGGGACCAGGGCTTGCACTCAGCGGCAGGCCAATAAGGCTGCCCCGCTCGGAAGTGCTTGGGAACGCCAAGGGGTGCCGCTTTTGGGAGAACTCATGCTTCACTCACCCCCTCAGTCTCCGGTCTCGATGCTTGCTCCTCGCCAAATGGTGATGAATAATGACAGCTTATTGGAGTGACAGAAGGCCTCTCTGGCGGGGTGCCAACCCACAGTGCCCTCCGTGTTCCTCGTTCCCCTGTCACCATGGGTGGTAGATGGAAGCGGCGGTGTCTACCAGCATCTACCTGCTGCCCCTAGCAGCTGCAGCTGTGACATCACGGATGGCAGCGTCTCTGCCGCAGGCGCAATCAATCGATCCACAAACTCCTCCTCATGCCTGGTCCTAGTCCTCTCAGTCCTTACAATCCTTCTTCACTCCCCTCTGTCTGAAAGTCCTCAGGCCTTCAGTAGGGATGGGATAATCACCACCGATATCGACATCAGATAAAAGATTGTAAGACAAGACTAACAGACCCAGAGGTGGAACTGCTATAATCCTTAAAGAATCCATTCAATGCTCCATCACCTCGGAAACCTACACTGATACTTATGCATGGATATGTTTAGCCCACCACACAGATAAGACAAATGTAATAATCTTTGGCAAAGGTACCTCACTCTGGGACTCCCCCTGATGGTCTGCTGAACTTGGACTAACACCCCTCCCTACACACAATGCAAAGAACATCGGAATAGTAATGTATTACCAACTCACCATTCCCAGTCAAGTGAATGCAGTCTCAGTCTTCTGCTTCCACACACCCAAGATGCTCAAGAAAATCTTTCTAACAGCAACCCACCAACACAATTATTACATATGCCCTTATCACCAACAATATCGTAAAAAATGGGATACCCAATAGACCCTTGACGGCTTGGGTTGTTTTATATGAGCAGGCACGTGGGCCTACAAGGGATTTCGTTTAAAAGCTATTTTGTTTAGAGATGATAGTACATTGAGCTAAATTCTATGTAAGTAACTTGCTGTCAGCTTATTCAAACAACAATTTCATCAAATATCAATACATGATCCTTAAAAGAAAAAGCAATTAATTTCATCAAGAGACGAAAATTAGATAGAATACCAGTGTATATATTAAAAAAAGTTGCCTTTATAAAGATTCAAAGTAGATCAATTTTGGAGGGTACAGATAAAACAACACTATGTAGTCGAAAGCCAAAATTAACATATGATCTAGTGTTCTTCTCAGTTATAATTGTGGACACCTTTACAAAAGGAGTTTTTTAAGGCAATTCGAAGACTTTATATAAAACAAACATTGCCTATAGTACATTCAACCAATGAAAAGTGTTATAGTCGACGTTTGCCTCTATTTTTGTCACTGTCTACTAGACCATCTTCAGGGCGTTGAGAATATTGTTAAAAATGACCCTTATCTATACACGAACAAGGAAAACCAACAATTAACGTGTAGTATTCATCATTTAATCAGACATCCCCTTGCAGGTGGGTGCAGTCACTGACTGCACCTGCCTGCAAGGGGCTCTCCAACACTGAATGGCTTTAAAGCAGCTGTTCCATTTTTCATATCAATGCACTACCCCAAGGGCAAGTTCACAGCTACCCTGGGGTCAGCACATTCATAAAGGGGAGCATTTTCCAGGATTGTGCTGGGTGCACCTTTTGAAAGGTGCGCCCAGCACAATCCAGGAAAATGTGCTGCATCCATAATATGGCCCCCGATGATCATAAAGAAAGTCATAGTCCAGATCTGACACCGGCAGTTAGGTAATCAAATGATATACTCAAGGAGAAAAAGAAGAAAACTGCAAAACTTCTAAACATTTTGTTTGTGCATGCCTAGAGAAAGGTGCAAAGGATGTACCAGAGAAAGAAACACTTATTAAAGAAGTGCTTGAATATGAGCTAAAATATTTGTGAAGGAAATATATTATATGAAAGAGGGAGGAATCCTGTAAACTTTCCACCACTGTGAAATATGAACTTAAAAGAATATTGTGGGAAAATACATCGGTAATCTGGATTTAAAATATATGAAGCCATATGGTCTAAACTATCTACTTGTCACCTGCAGACCTCAGTTCTAATTCTGGCTTCGGGCCTTGAACAAAATTGGTCTGATTCTGAGTTTAGGACCATTGTGCCTTATAATTACGTGTAATGAAAAATGCAAACTATGTGCAGTGTCCTATTACATATACGTTAGTATTCTATTCATTGCCATCTCTATAGGCAACAACTTGGCTATCAATTATCTAATATTGCTCCGCTTTTACAACAAAAGTTAAATAAGCACATATTCATAGCGGTGTGACCCCAGAATATCGAGATGGGAATCTTGATGTCAAGAAATATCATGACTAGAATATGGACGCCGAAATTTTGAAAAGTGAATAAGTAGAGATTTTTGTACCTAACTCCACATCTACCTACCTTGATGAAATATATATATGGCCAAGGGACATATGTGTGGAATAGTAAATCTATACTTCCTCTATGTACACTTACTTTTGATATATTGTCTACCACATTCCGATACCACAATATTCATTTGAGATGTCAGCAGTGATGTCATCAGTGATGTCACTGACCATGTCATGAGTGATGTAATATGTGACGTCATCAGCAGTGCATTGCGGGGGCGGGAGTTATAGTTTTTAAATGCCAATTCCTAACTATTACGTGCCTGAAACCTCTGGTTTTTTTCAGTGAATTTCAAAGGTTTTTTAAATGCCAATTCCTAACTATAACGTGCATCAAACCTATGGTTTTTTCAATGAATATATATATAGATATATATAGATGGATAGATAGATAGATAGATAGATAGATAGATAGATAGATAGATAGATAGATAGATAGATAGATAGATAGATAGATAGATAGATAGATAGATAGATAGATAGATAGATAGATAGATAGATAGATAGATAGATAGATAGATAGATAGATAGATAGATAGATAGATAGATAGATAGATAGATAGATAGATAGATAGATAGATAGATATTCTCAACTGCTCTGAGTGGTATAAGTGCCATATGAGTACAGTCCAGGTCTCCTATGATGTTGGGATAAACAGCAAGGGCACAAAATGTTACCTTCACTTTATTCACAATTTGATTGTCTGTAGGGAAAATATTGTATTGTGGTGTAGGTTGGAGTAGGGCACTAATTACCTATTTCAAAACATTGGAAAAGGTGGAATGTGCCATGGAATGATGGAATGAGGACCTCCCATTGGAGATTACAATCCACCTATCACCAAGAAAATGTTTTTAAGAGTGATCCAATAGGAGTCCTTATTCCATTCTTGAACTGTAAAACAGTCCTTGTTACATCCAATAAGCTAGAGGACCACAGTGAAGATAGCCATGTGAAAGATTACTGTGTGGTAAGGGCTGACGCCTTGTGCAGTAGCGGTGCTGCAACTTCGTGTGCCTGGCGGGGCAGCGGAGGAACAGCCTCTGGATACAACGATGGGCCGCCGTGGATAATTTCACCATAATGACTAGGCCAGAGCCCGTGGACAGTGAGTTGCTGTGACCCATTTTGTCGAAGGGGGTCACCGGGAGCACTAAAGACTGCACCTTGTTCTTTGTCCCCTGCCAGAAAAGCGAGGATGCTGATGGAGTGCCTGTACATCTTCAGCTAGGCGAAGGACCCAAGACAGGATCATCGTAGACACCTCCCATAGGGAGCCGAATGACCATTTAGCCCGTAGGAGGAGCTGCAGAACGCCTTTGGTCATTTTAATAGTGTGACCGTGTGAGAGAGAATCTTTACCCAGGCAGCTGCCTGCACTGTGTGTAAACTACCTACCAGAAATTGGCTGTAGCCACTGTGAATGCCCGTGGACAGGGTGCACTCCAAAGCTCTGGACACTCCATATGTGCTGGTGTTGGTAAGACTTGTTTTGGGCCTGACAGCTCCTGAGAACTTACTGATAATTTAAGCACATTTGTGCTGCAACAATATTGACTTTAAGTCAGAGTCGTAGTGGACTCTAGAGACTCGGGTTACTACAGGAACTTACCCTGGATGTTGCCAATAGTGAATGGGGAATAACCACAATTGCTAACGCAGGTAGTGAGTGGGACAGGGAAATGCCAAAGAAACACTAGAGCCCGACCAAAAAGTATTTTTTCTTTGTGTGGAGAGCTGGAGAAATAAAATACTTTTCTGGTTTGCACAAAAGTGAGTATTTTGCTGGACAATGATGTATTGCTACTGCTGGGCGCATGTTGAGTTGTGAGCCCGTGTTCACTTATCTGTGTCCCATTCCCCCTCCCCCTGCCTTGGACTGCTCAGACCACATTATCCTGCGATACAAGTGCAGAAGGGGTACTTGGTCCAGTTGTTCAGGGTCCATATTAGGTCAGCCCCTGGGCCAACAGGAGTAAAAAGCCCACCCACCATGACTGGGTCCAGCAGCCACCGCTTGCCCCGTGGCCCTATGAAATGGGTTCTGAAACATATTAAACACTATGCTTTTATGACCATGTGGCCTGTTCTGGGGAACCTTCTGCACCTCTGCAAGACTCAACTGTTAATTGTAATAGGAATATTATTTTTGCACCCAATTTTACCACGTACAGTTTTCCGCAGAAAGTAAATCAGAGCAGTAAAATCATACAAGGTAAATCTGGTTGCAATTTTACTGATACCTTTAATGTAACTGAGTATATTCATTTGAAAAACAACATGCAGTAACTCCACTCCATACACCTTCTAATGAGGACCTGAGTCTTTCACTTCAACAATCTCCCTGAGAAAGTCTTGGGCTGCTCACCTTCCTACCATAAAAGTCAAGTGTAAAGATGTGCACCTTGTGCTCAATTTTTCAGAGTCCCAGGGAGAAGGGCCCCAGCAATATCAATGGTGAATGGACGTAATCACCACACATGGGACCCAATAGCTCCTTTTTGACAGGAGCTATTGTCAAACAGAAAACAATTTTTCAGTGGTAAAAATACGAATTGAATTGTTTTTGTGCAACAGTATCCCTAAGTTTATTGTTGCGACTATCTGATTTCCTTTTATTGATCATATTTTAAAAACAATTTTTAACTGAAAGATTTTATCAATGATTTTTTAGCTTACGATTATCTTGTATTGTTATTGCAATGGTTTTAAGTAACCACGCAATTGTTCAAATAAACTTAAACTTAAACCTCTTTGACATGGGATCCCCAACCGGTTCGGACGGCCTACATGAGTCACTGTGTACTGTGTAGTGCTATGCTATCCGTTATTTGATAACCTAACATTACACACTAGTAGCCCCACAAATAGAATTATCAGCTTGAGTTACCCTGTATTTCTTACTTTCTGTAACACAAGGTCTGTGGCATGCCCTTCTGGTGGATTATGTATCATCGGTTTCTAAAACAGCATGGTCAAAACTTGCATATTTGAATGTGATTAATTTATTTTTTCAGTTTTGAAACTTGGACTGCACCCTGTCCTATGTGAAATACTATTTGTGTGTATTTATGGTTCTATCTGCTATGGCTTTTATTAATTAAGGCACAAAACATTTTAATTTAAATTTGCAGATCAGAGTCTAGCTATTCTGTCCATGAGCGCCTTGTGGAAATGCCCCATGTTTAATGTGCATTGGACCTGATCCTATGTTCAGAGCTCCTGGTTCCATAATTTATCCTACTGGTGTACAAAAGCCACATGAAGTACTGACAGGAGACTCGCTCAAGCAGAAACTATCGCAAGAACACAGTGCACATTGGTTTCACTGTTCCCGTGAGACATTTTCTGCTTGAGGTTAAAATGACATGAAAGAGCCTACGGAGGAGCTGGAAAAAAATTATGCGAACCATGTGAAACGCAACAATCAGTAATCACGTGACACTGCTGACATAACAAAAATGTCCCCTGGGCCTAAACCTGAAAATGAAATTGTATGTTCTGATAAATCCTTTTGACAACACTTGATCTCAGTTTTTTTTATTACACCATGCCACTGCATCGCATTTTGAATTTGGGTTAAAGGGGCAGGTTTATTATGTATGTTATGTTGTTTTGTATAGTACACTAATCACCCGTGAGGGAACCAGTCTGCTGAGTGTCTCAGAAGTGAGGAGTGCAACTTCAGAATGCCATTGCACCTTGCTTATGTGTAAAAGAAGGTTTGTGTGGCCCTGTTATATTTCAAAGCTGCTTCTCTCCCGTTCAATTTGCACCAGCGACATTTAAACTGCCAAACGTGTCCATATTAAATCATTCGATATTGAATTTCTCTGTGTACTCTACAGGAGAAAGGTGCGCAATGCCATAGCAACGCGCCCTGGTGGCATCCAATAAATCTTGCAAAGCTTGCAGCATCGCCAGTAACCTCAGGAGGTAGGTCATTCAAAGAAAGGGTACACCAGGTTCATAACATCGATGTACCGAGCCTGGCGTGGACATTGTCATCATCGGTGAATGGATCTCCCTGAAAACATCAGTAGCAACAATAGCCCCATGTCAGCGGTCCCAAGGTCTCTGTTTCACTGACCATCTGGGCTGCACAACAATAAAGTCATGGTTTCGGGTTACAGAGTGACGTGGGTGTCATTTAGCACCCGCTCCCTGCATGCTCACTGGTAATTTTTCCCCTTATGTGTCATTACTGCTCCTATTGTGAAGCGCTCTGACACCTTCGGGTAATGTCCGCGCTATATAAAAACGCATGAAATAAATAAATAAATAAATACATCTCACAGCCATATATCTAAGCTAAACTAACGACTGATAAAACAGTTTTAGTGCTAATGCATTTCCTAAAAAAATAATCTTCTTTCAAAAGTATGGATTTAGTTTTGGTTTTCTCGACGTTCACTAGCATCAATATATTATCCCAACTGCATAGAATGCTTTAATTATTATTTTTTGTTTCATGCAAAACTGAAGTCCCGCTTTCTGTACTGTCGCTCCTGAAATCCGGCACCTTATACATTCCTCCGGAAGTTGGTCTTTTTAAGCACGAGCATTTGAAGGGGAATTTAGGACTGGAGAACGCGTGACAGCCTTCCCGGAAGTTACTCGCTCAAGCATCTCCACCTTTTACTGTCAGAGTGCCTGTCAGAGGTTGGTGAAGAACCTTGCACGGGTCATGCAGGAATGAAGGCAGACAAAAGACAAGAACACTGATGTTAAAGTTGACGATTCCAAATACAATTTCAGTCTGACCTACAGCCACCTCCGCTTTTACCCATTTGACACTAGTCCCTGAAAAGCTTGAATACGCCCTCTGCTGGTGGAAGGAAGGGCGCAAACAAAACACTCAAGGACACCTCAGAAATGTCTCTTCAAAAGACAGGAGCGGCTGGTGAGCTCCAAGGCTACGTGTTATTAAATACGCAAGTATCATTTCCTCTGAGGAAACGCTGTTATTTACTTTGTGGCTGGAGGCTGTGAATGGTTTAAAGATTATTTGACGACCATTTTGTAGTCTAGTCTGAGAAGGGTCGAATAAAAAGAGTGCTAGGAAGGCCCCAGGAGGGGCGCAAAAAACGGAAGGCGAGAAGCTCGGTAATCATCCAGGCAGCAGGGGAGAAGAGAGTGCGATAGCATGACCTTTCTTTACGCTATCCCTTCCTCCCTTGTTAGTTGTGTATCCGCAAGCCCAACTTCCGGAACAGCGCACCAAGCTTCAGAAAGCAGCGAGGTGACCTCTAAACTCAATGCGGCAGTGAAAAGATGTTTAATCCTCTTTGAAAAATTAATCCTGAAACACAGGAGGAAATGAATACTTGAGCTTCGACAGAAGGTTCTGTTGATGTCCTACTTTAAAGGCCTTGTGTACCTGTTTGTTTCTCGGCTCAGCTATCCTGTCCCAACCTGTTGGATCATTGTGTATTGCAGCGGGGACCCCTCGTGGACAGGCTCCCAGAGAGCCTGCAGCAAAGCAGAGACTCAGCGGCAAACAACTGGGCAAATAACATGTTGAGCTGACCTGCCAGGAGGGCTGTACATAACTAGGTGATAAAAAACAAAACTATTTGTCACACACACACACCACACACACACACACACACGCACACACACAACACTCAGACTTAAAAGAGGTATTTTTCCTCTCTGTATTTTTGAGGATTTAAGAAAATATCCTATGCAATACAAGCCTATTTTCTAAATTTTTAATGTTCTCAGTGTTTCTACAAACCAGCAGTTACTTTCTATTTTGTAAGCCTGGGTGGAGTTCGCAGAACTCCGCAAAGTGCAAAAAAACTCAGCTGCGCTACGTGGCACTCCGCGAGCAGCAGAGTGCGTTGGATAAATGCTGTTCGCTGTGATTTTCAGTGCCAGGTGCTTGTCCACACTGTGCACCGCCCAAGCGGGCGCTGCTTCCTTTCTGACCCTTGAGTAGAATTTTACTCGAGGGTCAGCTTTCTCAACGCGAACGGACGGTTTCTCAACATGAGTGGTCGTGACCATACGCGACCACTCGCAATGAGAAATCTGACCGCCAGCATAGAGAAAGCTGCCGCTCGAGTAAAAATCTACTCAAACCTACGCGAAGCGGAGTTTGTGGGAACTCCACGAGCTCCGCAAAACGCGGAGTGTGGCAAAACTCAGCAAACTCCGCGAGTTGAGCAGAGTTCACCGCCCAGACTTACTATTTTGCTTTATCTATTAAAGGACATGTGCTTACTCCTTGGGTGTAAGTTAATACATCCCACTGGAGTTAAGCTATTTAGTTATTTAATTAATTTGTTCTATAGAACTGACACACTCCCTAGAAGATGCCAAAGCACTTCACAGAGAAAGATGTGAGAAATGTATATTCAATAGTAAATGCACATACATGCTTGGAGCAGAAACTCACACATAGTTGTAAGTAGACTCAAAGAACCAAAGTTACTGGTCCACATCAAAACAATATTTTGATGCAAGTATAGTGCAATTGTGATAGCTTTCAAGAAGGGGAAAATGAGTGGCAAACGAATGAAAACATACATTGTTACATTGTAAAATACCAACATTGTCATCACTCTGATATTGTAGAAGATAAAGACCTTAGATACTACAATTTTGCCAGTGTCAAAACAGATTTTGGGCTGTCAGAGGTGCCAGATCTGTATAGTGCTGGTGGATACCTAACCCGAACAATATGTCTAGAGATCAACTCTAGAGATCATGTTGATATGACTAAAGATCAACAGAATAGAAATATTAGGTGGAGAAGAGACTGAATTTGTCTGGGTAGAGAAACTACGGGCCTCATTTATGAGAAGTGACGCATCCCTGCGTGAAAGCAGCGATGCGTCACTTCTCTGTGCGCCCTCCTTGCGACATAATGGATGCATCATATCTACTGTATGATGCATCATGTCGCAAGGAGTTATAGATACATCAGTATTTCTGACGTATCTGTAGGCGCAAAAGTGACGCATTGCTGGAGTGTGTCACAAAAAGTGACGCAACTGCAGCAATGTGTCCTTTCACACGGGGAAGCCCCATGGGAAAGGGCCTGCGTCAGTCTTACGCCTGCTGTGAGGCAGGAGTAGGATATTGACGCATTTGCACCCTAGAAGTGGCGCAGTGAAATCTCATAGAGATTTCACTACGTCACTTCTATGAGGCTTACTTACGTGGGAACGTCCACCCTGCATACATTATACCTGATGTAGGTATAATGTAGGCAGGATTTTACAAATTGACGCATCTGCTTAGATGCGTCACTTTGTAAATAGGGCGCAATAGGAGACATGTTTTACGCCGCAGATGCATAAAAAAAATGATGCAACAGAAGCGCAAAACTGTCGTAAGTGCTCATAAATAAGCCCCTACCTTTTTTAAGACTTCTCCTAATTTACCCAAAATGCGTGGAGAGTGCCGTTTACACAAAATATGTGTCCCCTTTGAAAGCACTTCTGAAACTTCAATGATAGCCTAGCACCCCCTGTGATTCCACTTCCTGTGGCATCACTGCCTGTGACACCACCTTGTTCAAAGTCTGAACCTAAAGTGTATCCCCTTCCTAATGCAAAATGCATAAGCTCTGACTAATGGACGCTTTTTATGTAATTCAAAATTTCATTATGAAACAAATGCAACTTGACAAAACCAATTTGTTTTCGTGATTAAAAAACTATACATTTCGATCACAATTTTCCTAACGAGTTGGATTGTTTATGGTGCATGAATCTGCCTGGAACCTTTTTCCCCAGTTGCACTGTTAGTGCATGGGCATAAAACAGTCAAATTCGTGGAACGACAAAGAGAACAGATTAGAAAAAGTCAGTCCTATAATTACATCAAACTGATGATACCAGGGTAACGACCTGTCTGTTCTACACAGCAGGTACCAGGAAATGGGAAACTGATTCAATTAATCTTTTGACAAGGAGAACAATAACCGAATATAATGTACAGCGAAATACGGGGCATATCAGCAAGGCGTCGCTATGAAATTATCGCCGCTTTTGCGTCCATTTTCGGGCGAAAAGCGGCGATAATTTCATCACCTTATCAGCAAAGACACGCTATCGCGTGTTTTGCTGACTTAGCACCCGTCACAACAATGCCCCGCTTTGCATCTCTAATGAGATGCAAAGTGGGCGTTCCGTCCCAAAATAACTGGGGAAATGTCGCTAACCGTCATTTCTCCAATTATCAATGGGCACGCTAACAAGCATAGCGATAAGAAAAGTAGCGCTAACCGCGGTTATCGCTACTTTCCTTACACCTGCTTTTAGGTTGACTTAGCCATGATATCCAATGGATGGTGGATTTTATCATGGTTAAGTCTGCTCTGCCCTATCAGCAAGGTATCGCCAAACGTTGCGCAATTAGTGCTGGATTTCCAGCGATAATCGCACATTTGGCAGCTTGCGCCTGGAATTTTATCTCTTTTGAGATAAGCGTTGCTGATAGCATGCTATCTCAGCGATAAAATTCAGCGCTAGTCGGCGATAATTATCCTCGCGCTAAGCGCGCTGAGCGACAATTATTGCCGGCCCTTGCTGATATGCCCCTACATTCGATACATGGTTTCATGGAAAGTTTGAGGGTGATATAAAAAACAAAATTGGTACTTAACCCATCACTGAGTATAAAATGCAAGTCATTGATACGTGGCCCTCTCTGTGCACCTGCAGACCTCTCTTTGTTGTGACATGTTATGGTGTATTTTCTCAGAGATGTGGGAGCCAGAGCACATAACAAGGAAAGGACAAACTGAAAGGCTGTCACATAAAATCAACAGAGGATGTAACCTCCCACGCTCTGTGGTGATCACAGTCAATGACAATCAAGAGGACCCTTTCACAATCCACAAGGGGTTTCTTCTGCTGGTCAGCAGGAGCTGTTCTTGACAGCATGTGCTCCTTGATAGATGTGGCGTGGATCTGTCGACTGCTGTATCATTATACTCAGCCACAAGCAATGACAATGCGGGGCCTATTCACAAAGCCAATTTGGAGTATGTAAAGTGGTACTCCTGTAGTACTCTTTTATGCCATTTTAAATGTCTGGGGATTGTGCCCAACAGATCTAAAATGGGAATAAAATGGGAGTATCAATAATCACAAGCAAGCATTTGCAATGCAATCGGTTTCACCTCTGGGACCTTATATGTATTTAGCTATGCAGCACATTAGCCTGGGTGCTGAAACATCTACTGTTCTTTACCGTGGAGGGAAAGTAAGCACCAATCTAAAGAACGCTAAAGTGACTCTTGTATTATACTGACCTCTGCTGGACGTTTTCTATCAAGAAAATTAAATAGAGGCAGTTGCCAGAAAAATAAAAAAATTAAAGTCCCTCAAAAGAAAGTAATTCTGGTATTTTACTGACCTCTACTGGTCGTTTTCTATCAAGACAGTTGAATAGAGGCAGTTGAACAGAAAAAAAGTCCCTAAGCGGAAGCAGACAAGTCTTAGGGCTGATCTCCTGCAGTACCCCTCTGGCCCGCGGCAGTTTTAATTCTCTACTTCACTCACCACACACATCCACACTGATCATCACGCTATTTTACCAAAAGATCTCCACCAAATAGACCTCTCGCGGGACCCATAGGTGATTGAAGCGATGACCCAACAAGGAGCTAAGCCCGATGATGAAGCATGACACCCTTACAGATGTGTGAGGGCACTACTTCCTAATAAGGAAGATCCCCTCCTTTTTGCCACATGTCCACCCTGAGACACCCAACTATAGGAACAGTTATCCGTTCAGTAATTTCAATAAAATGGGAGCATTCCGGGACAATTCATATGCAATTAATACAAATAGAAAGGACTGTGCTCTATTTATTTATACTTTTACTAACAGAAAGTTGGATGATTCAGGAGTGTGATAGTAGTAAACACAAAATTATAATATGGGGGGTTGAAAGGCATCATTCCTGGGGGGATGCCAACTTCACCCAAATATTTCACCTTCCATTGTGGACTTTCCAACATCAAAAGTATGTTAGTTTCCTTTAGTTTTTTACTTAACTCCAATGGAGTTCTCCAATTGGAAGATACCAACAGAGCAGCCAATCATGTTCATGTGCCATTAGCTATTACATTGCACCAATCACAGCGAGAGCAGCACTGAAGGAAACAGAAATGCTATGAATTTTAGCTTTATAAAGCTCCAGAATGCCTATTTCTTTGCTGTTCATGGCACTTCTCGACTGCTGACTTTCGCCTCCCATTTATTGCCTTATGTTTCCTGCTTGCTGCCTTTTCTCTAGTGAGTGCTGTCCTTCACCTCCTGGTTCCCTCCAGCGCTGTTGCTTCTGTCTTTTATTGCCTCTCTGGTTCTCAGGAGGTAAGATAGCAATTAATTGCAAGTAAGCCTTAACAGCTTCTTTGAAAACCACATGCACACTGATCATTAAGATAAGAGGGATTTAGAGTCAGCTGTAGAGGCATGGATTGACTGGGTTTTTCTGCTCGTTTCTTTCCCTCTGTTCGCTTTTTCTGCTTGTTTCTTGCCCTCTGTTTGTACCTTCTCTGCTCCTTTCTCACCTCTTTTTACCTTTTCTGCTCATTACTTGCCCTCCTTCTGCCTTTTCTGCTCATTTCTTGCTCTCTGTTTCTGCCTTCTCTGCTTGTTTCTTGTCCTCTTTTTGCCTTTTCTGCTTGTTTATTGCCCTCCTTTTGCCTTTTCTGCTAGTTTCCTACTCCTGTTTTGTTTTTTTCTACTAGTTTCCTTCCCTCTATTTTGTTTTTTCTGCTCATTGGTTGTCCTTTGTTTGTGCCTTCTCTGCTCATTTCTTGCCCTCTGTTTGTTTTTTCTGATCATTTCTTGCCCTCTGTTTCTGCCTTTTCCGCTAGTTTATTACCTTCTTTTTTAAGCCCAGGTGGAAAACTCCACTCCGCCCACGGAGTTTGCAGAATTTGGGCACTCTGCACTCAGCAGGGGAACACAGAATTCCTGAATTCCACCATTTGGGTGCAAATTGGAGGTTTTCTTTTACTGTTCACGCGCATGAGTTTTCTTTTTGTGCTCAACTGCGAGTGCCAAGACTCTCAGGCCACTTGCCAGTGCGCGCACAACTTCTCACACCGCTAGCGAGTTCCAGTGATACTACGCACTCACTCACATTGCTTCCGGCCACAAAGGCACCAATATACCATTCATAGAGGTGATCGGAATTGCAAACGGAGTGGTTGAGCAGCTTTTCTGCTTGAGAATGCAGCTGAGAGGCATTTGATGGGGATTTTATTCTCAAACTGGGCGTTGGAGTTTTTTTTGTGCAAGAAACCAGAAGGAAGTTTCCCAGAGACTCCAACTTTATGTTCATGTCCAGCAGGCTCCACCCTCTCCTGGTCACTTTTCATTGGGATTTGGAGCTGGAAGTATCACTTTTCTTGTCTGCTGCATATATACCATTGGAGTTAAGGACTTTGTTTTTGAGATATCAGAAGTAAGTTGAAAAACTGGTGTATAAGTGTGTTGTTTGTTTGACTGGGGCATGCACCTGGATTTATTCGTACTTTTATTTGATTTTTAAAATTTAGTGTGGTGGGTGGCCTTCAGTTTTAGTTGGGCCTAGTTTTTTGTGCATGAAATTTATCTTCTTTTGTAAAGGGAGAATGTTGCACAGTTCAGTACATTTTCATCTCAATTTGTTTAATGGGTTTGCAATATTGATTGATTTAATTCACTTTGTGGTATAGTCTGTCAATGGGCCTTCCAGTCAGTAGGCCCTGTGCTATTCATGGGTGCATGAAACAACTGTTTCTGTGGTGTTTGTGGAATTAAAACATAATTTAGCCCATGGATGGCATTGGATTAAAATACAAAAAGTGTTTTTTGTGGTATTTCTACATTTTCCCCTTGCAAACAGTGTTTAGGTGGGGTAATGTCTGTGGAGGATGTGTGTTGTTGTGAACATTTTTTGCTCTGTTAATTTTCGTTTTTGGCATTGCTGAATTAATGCCGTGTTCTCTGTGTTACCATGCCTCTTTTGTCTGGCCACTGTGTGTGTGTGTATGTGTGTTTGGCATAGGCCACCATTTGCAATTGTTGTTCAAGAATCATTATGCCATATGGC
Organism: Triturus cristatus; assembly: GCF_964204655.1. Classification (NCBI taxonomy): domain Eukaryota; kingdom Metazoa; phylum Chordata; class Amphibia; order Caudata; family Salamandridae; genus Triturus; species Triturus cristatus. Next base: position 754,528,341 of record NC_140589.1, read on the forward strand.
CAGGGGCCATTTTGTATAGTCGGTGTCCACCCTAGGACTACATGTGTTCTTTGTTTTCCAGGCCTCCTGCTTGTTGTTGTTGTGACCATGTGGCGGGCGACCATTTTGTGTAGCCAGCCAGTGTGCTTTCCTTCTTTGTTTGTGACCATGCCTCCTTGCTGGTTGTTGTTGTTGTCAGACCATGTGGCTGGCGGCAATTTTGTGTAGCCAGACAGTTTGCTTTTGCCATAGGCCTGCATGTCTTCTATGGTTGTGACCATGCCTCCTAGCTGGTTGTTGTTGTCTAGCCATATGACAGGTGGCCATTTTGTGCAGCTAGCCAGTGAGCTTTCCCCATAGGCCTGCACGTCTTCTCTGTTTTTGGCCATTCCTCCTTGCTGCTTGTTGTTGTGAAGTTCGACCATGTGGCTGGGGGCCATTTTGTTTAGCCAGCTATTGTACTTTTGCCATAGGCCTGTATTTCTTCTCTATTTATGGCCATGCCTCCTGGCTGGTTTTTGTTCTGACCAAAGGGCTGGTGGCCATTTTGTATAGCCAGCCAGTGTGCTACTTCTTTCCCAATAGGCCTCTTTGTTCCCCATGCCTCTAGCCTACTGTTTGACCATGTGGATAGTGGCTATTTTGCATAGGCAGACATCCGGTGTTCTTTTGCCATAGGCGTGCATGTGTTTTTCTTCTATCATTATGTTGCAGCTATGCCTCCTTGTTTGCTCGTTCACCCTGTGGTCAGTCAGTGGCCATTTTGTGTAGGTAGCCAGTGTGCTTTTACCATAGGCCTGCATGTCTTCTTCTCAGTATTCCCATGCCCAATGCCTATTTGCTCAGTGTTGTTGTTGATGATGACCATGTAGCAATGGCAGGCAGCCATTTTGTGTGTCCAGCCAGTGTGGTCCTCTGCCATATGCTTGCATGGATGGTTGAGCAATGAGATAGCATTTGAATAAATTAAAATGAATGATATGCTTGAGGATAATTTACATTTTTTTCAAGTTTAGTTTTAGATATTTTTATTTCCTAATTTTTTATGAGTAATTTTTTTTTTTTTTTGTCGATTTTTTTTTACCATTTCCATAACATCTGGCATCAATGAATCAACCCCATGTCTGCTATAGGTGCACAACAGCAATCATTGTGTAACAATTATTCGATTGTCATTTTTCAGCTGCACCTCCCTGAGTGCCATATCCCACATGATGCATTGCACATAAAACAAACAGTTACAGCTGTATTGTTTTGTTGTTGCTCTTTCTAATCATTCCTTAGTGTATAGTCACCATGAACTTTTAGGTTGGTGTCGTTTTCTGTTTTATGAATAAACACTGTATACTACTGTTAATTATTTATAATAACTTAAGTAACCACACTAAATTATACTGCTTGTTTGCTCTACTACTTGAACTGCAACAATGCCACATTTCACTGAAGTTTGTCTTGCTTGTTTGCTTTTAGGTTCACAAGAGGAGAGACATCACCCACAGTACTGCCAGACAGAAGGCCTCTACTCGACGTAACATGTGACTGACTACGCAAAATGGTCATCTCTTCAGCCTGCTGTGAAGCTGCCAACTGACAGCTTCAAGATGGCCTCAGTGAAAGGAGCAGACAAGAAAGTGGCTAGTGGGGAGCAGAAGAAGCAGGTTTTCACAACTGGCGTGCCAACAGCAACCTTTGTAAGGATAGTTGCACCTGCCTCACCGGCATCCGGCGAGCAAGCTGAGAGCTGCACTCCTGCAGCACCATCCCAACCTAAGCCCAGGACCATGTCTATCTGTAAGGCAGCCAGTGCAATCATGTCAACGCTGACGAGTAGCGATTTTGAATTGAATTTGTCCCTTTAGCAAAGTAGTACACAATCTTTTTAGGAAACACAGCAAAGTGGACAGCAGCCACATCTAGCAAAGGATTTGTCTGATGTTGGAGCAGAACAAGAGGTTAAGCTCCCTTCAGAGCAAGAAGTTGAACCTCCTCTTTTAGAATCATTGGCTCCCACATCTCCAGCAAGGAAAAGGAAGGGTACTACAGCACCATCTTCTCCAAGCACCACTTCTGATGTTGATGATAGGGACATGAAGTGGATCCCAACAGAGACCAGCAGACAACAAGATAGGAAAAGGAAAGTTCCAGAAAGACTTAGACTTATGAAAGAGAATGAAGAGGAGGACGACGATGATGAGGTAGTCATGGTGGAAGGTGACAGAGAGGAATCTGACATTGCTATTCAACCAGCACTGAGGGACGTGGCACAGGTAGCATTGTCAACAGCTCACATATTTGCTAAGCCCCAGCTGAGGGCAGTACCAGCCCCAGCCTCAGGGAGAAGCAGAAAGGCAATCACTGACATGACCACCTACGTCCAATTAATCTTCAGGCATTGGCAGTGGCCCGGTAAAAAAGTACTCCTCCCCAGTTTGGGACTTTTTTGCAGTTAGCAAAGAGCACATTGCATCATGTACCATTTGCCACACAAATGTTTGTCGAGGTAAGGCTGGTACACATTATGGTACTGGAGGCTAGATGGCCCATATGAAAAAACACCACACAATCAAGTGGGAGGGGCACCTTTAAAAAATTGCTGAACATGGTGGTGATGGTTGGGGGAGCCGGGGAATATCAGCTACAAGTCTAGTCATGGGAGAAGGTGATGATGATAAGGAAGAAGAGGGTGATATCGCCTTCATGCAAATCAGCCCTGTCCCCAGCAGTGTGGCAGCAGATTCACCCACCTCAGCAACTTCACAATGGCACAAGAAGACTCAGAGTGAGATGATGGAGACACCGTGGCATGCAGTAACTGCCCCAATACCACAACACACATTGAGTCTAACACTAGCATCTACGTTTCAAAAGACGCCTGTGCCAGTGCCCGAAAAAAAGAAGAAAATCCAGGCTACTATTATGGGCATGTTTATGCAGGAGGGGCCTTACGAGCGAAAACACCCAACTGCCCGTCTGTACAATGGGAAGATGGCAAAAATGTTAGCGCTGGCCCTCCTCCCATTTTCATCTGTGGAAGGAGTTGGATTCTTATCATTTGTGGCAAGCATCTGCCCAAAATCGAAGGAACCAAGTAGGACCTATTTTGCCAGAGTGGCTGTTCCAGCTCTGCATCACAATGTGCTGCAGTTGGTCGGACAAGCTTTGCAGTACAGTGTTGTTCACACTATACACCTGACGACAGACATGTGGACCGGTTGTCAGGTGACTGATTACATGTGCGTCACTGCACACTGGATCTCTTTTGCAGGGGTAAAGCAAAAGATATCTTCAGGTCTTGGCCCTGAAGAAAGTTTTAAGTGCGCTCGGCGACATGCAACAGTGGCCATGTTCGCCATGGAGAAATCACATACAGCTGTAAACATCTTGGAGGAATTTAACAGCAAGGTGTATGAATGGCTGGATCCATATGTCTTAGAATTGGATTTGTTGGCACGGACAATGGCAGTATTATAGTCAAAGCCATGTCAGACGGGGGCTATTTCAGGGTCCTGTGTTTGGCCCATTGCTTCAACCTGGTGGTGCAAGACTTACTCAAAAAGGAAGAGATAGTCAGCAACATACTGACCACCTGCAGAAGAATCTGTATCCATTTCAGCCATTCTTTTAAGGCCTGGAAGCAGCTGCAGAATATTCAGCTTAATAATAGAGCACCAGTTAAAGCCCTGAAACAGGCGGTGCCAATACGCTGGAACTCTACCTTTTACATGCTGCAACGTCTGTTTGAGCAGTGCAAACAGATCAATGACTATGTCATTTAAAGAGGAGGGGATGCAGTTGGGAAGGCTATGACCATGGAAGCGGACAAATGGGGCCTAGTCAAATGCCTGACACAGATGCTACTCCATTTTGAGGTATTCACATGGGAAGTTAGCAAGCAGGACAGTACAATGGACCAAGCTATCCCTTTCCTGCATCTCCTACAAGACCAGGTAAAGAAGGCATCTGAAAGGTTCGCCCCTGTAGGTGTGAATGAAAACACAGAAGCACATGCCTTGTATGAGAGCTCAGTCCTGCGCTTGGCTTCTAATATAAGCCTGCAACATGACATCATTGAGTCCACAGTACAAACAAATTCTGCCCACTTTCATCCCTTTTTCTGAAGGGGATGTTTTAAAATATAAGAGGTGGATTGTAAAGCAAGCTGGAGACTTGAAAGAAGAATGGCTGGAACTTTGAGTCCCACCCCGCAGGTCTGGGGTGCCACCTTCAACTTCCAGAAGGGGCAGTCTTGTCTCACAGCAGACAACAACACCGTCAACCAAAACACTGGCAACAAGAGCATAAGAAGGACCAGACCCAACCTCTCCATTGTATTGGTTTCAATTGGCAGTGCTCAAGTCTAGTGCATAGGCAATGGCAAAACAAGTAGAGCAAGTGGCAGAACCAATGACCATCCTCAGGATGTTCCAGGAGTATCTGGATGATCCAAAAGAAGTCTATGTGGGTCAAAATGCATTGATGTATTGGAATGGGAAGATGCGCCAAAGGCCAGAGCTCAGCAGGCTGGCAAGATAGTATCTGGCTTTTCATGTCACCAGTGTGTCTGCTGAACATGTGTTCAGCGCAGCTGGTGTGGTTGTCAGTGAGAAGGACCAGTCTCTCACCTCAATTTGTGGAGAGATTGACTTTGATCAAAATGAACTAACATTTTATACCACACAATTACACAGTTCCTGAAACAGCAGCAGAGGAGGAGGAAGAGGGTGATTGGTCAGAAATTGAATCAGATGTGTCAGCTGACCAACTTTAAGTTGAGGACAAACTCTACTTCCCAGACTAAGTATGCCAGTGCCCCCATAGAACTTTAAAAATATTTTCGTTGAACTTAGTTCTTTTTTGTAAAAAAAACCAACAACAATTAGCTAGAGGAGCATTAGTATTGTTGTGGCAGATTTATGCTGTCCCACATTTAATTTATTAGTTACATATGTGTTGCTGGATTGCAGTTGGACCAGTGTGCATTGAAGAAGCCTCCACAACACCTTCATGACATTTGAGACAATGCCTACCCCCTCGCATGCCAATTGCCTAATGCCTATCCCTTTTTGCATCACTTAGTACTAGAACAGCTACCCCATGAAATAATTTATTATGTATAGGACTGCCTGCCAGTACCAAATTCCAATGTGTTGCCTGTATCAAAGATGATTGAATACCCAATACTTGAACTACCCGTGCGTGCCTTGGATTGGATGAGGTAACTTCAACTATTGCAATGGTGAGTGACTGATTGCGTGAGTGATGATTTAAGTTGATTGGTGATTCATGTGGTGGCAGACACTCAGGGAGGGTGTGTGTTGAACTGTAATATGGGAAATTTCATGAGATGATTATTGATTTGCTTTGTTTGGGGCTTGAGTGATGGGCGCCTATTTTTTTCTCCTTATAGGTGATGATCAGCCCTTTCACATTTAGCCAGATTTAATTATTGCAGGGGTGACCTTTTTTCTTCTGGTTTGTCAAACACCAAAAAAGTCACTTTAGTTATCAAACAAAATCCTACGCAAAATACTGTTATTGTGTTTCATTCTCTACTTGTTCTTCAACAGCAGTGCACTGCACTACATGTCTATCTTGCTCGAGTCCTCGCGATTCATGATGATGATGATTATGACTGGTCTGGTATGGAGTCACTCAGGACAGGAGGATTATCATGGAAGAACTCAGGGCGGGACTAGGAGCTGCAGGACTACCTCATCAACAGCAAGAAGCAAGATGTTCTTGAGTATCAACTTCAGTTCAAAGGTAAACCAAGAGTCTGAGGCTAATACTTCTTAGCTCTTTGCAATAGAGAGAGGTGCTTTTGTGTATGCTCCTCTCTGTGCATTTGTGTTGGACTTGTGGCAAAAGTGAAACTCTGAGTCCCCCCTCTTGTTTTTTTTGCTCTGCCTCTGAGTCTTCTTATCTTGATACACTCCTCATGAAGCTTACCTTCCTTCTGCTCTTCTCCTTGACTCTAAAATACAGTTTCTCTTTTACAATCTGCATGCCTTCTTCTAGTCTCCTTCACGAATGAAAGACAAAAGATACCTGAGCTCAACAACACTCCGGCTTACCTACCGGACCAGTGCAGAGAGGCCACAAAGGATGGACATTCCCGAGGAGAATGCAGATGCACCACCCAATTTTGCAATACAGTAAAAAAAAATCTTTTAACAATCATATTAACTAAGAGAAGTGGGGTGGGTGGGTAGGTTCACAGAAGACAGAACATTTAGATATATGGTATATTGGGTCTCGGAGGCAGAAGGACTGTTTGCAATGCATGTCTCTGTACTCCGTCATAACACATTCCTTTGTTTCCTTCTAAAAACAGATTGATGGCTAATGATGTCCTGCAACTTATTGCCCAGATGAATGTTGGCCTTGTGTTCTAGTGTTTGTCTTTCTCAAACCTTTCCCCAAATCCCATCCATTCATCAAACCCTTAACCCTCTTCCCACGAGCTGTGTGATTTTTTGAGGTGTGGCTTAAATGACACCATCAATGGATCACACATTTGGTGGGGCGGATGTGGTGATAGTGGCACCAATTTGCTGTAGAATCTTGGAAGCAGTAGCCAACACTAGCCCATTACAAACCCACACATTAAAAATGATCCATAGTTTTTTAGATATAGATTGAAGAACATCAGTCGTCAGCATTATCATCATTAAGGCCTTGTGTTGCCTAACTGTAAATGTCTAACCTAAGCTTGTCGACTCCGGACTTTGAGTCCAGTTTTGATAACATGTGGATTTCACAAATAATACTGCTAGCTCCACATTAGCCAAAACTTACTAGCATTGCTATGTTTTTCTAGTTTAGCACAATCAGGCATTCTCATTGTGTCATCATCATCACGTAGTACTCAGGTGGTGTCAATTTTTGGTAAATCTTTGATAAATATATAACCCACTTACTCAGTATTTCTACCTCCATTTAGTTGCCTATGATGGTTAATCATCAATCAATCATTCAGATTAATCCTACATTTGGAGCTCACCTGGGTAGAATTGGAAGTGAGACCTCGCTTGTGAAGTTGTGATGCCTCCCCTGTTATTGCTGTATGTATATTCAGGTAAGACAACTAATATGGATGTAATTTAACTTAGTAAGAAATACATTAACTGCTAATTTGTTTATCTAGATAGTTTAGACCTGAGACACAATATAGCCTAGGTCATCTCATCATGGCAGTATTCCCAATAATGTTCAAGATAGTTAGAGAAGTATAAACCTAGACTCCATAAATAGGGCTAAGCCCATAAACAGGCTGCGTAAAACTACTTGAAGGCAGGCAGTGCAAAGTAAAAGTAAAATAAACTACTTCAGGCATAAATTTAGATTATGAAAAATAGTTTCCCCCTTTATTTATTTACAAAGCAACCCACCCTCTCCACCCAAACAACATGCCCACCCCTCTCCCAAACAAAACTGACCTAAGTCCGAAACCTGAAAATGTTCAAGAAAGTCTCTCGAGTCCCACTACCAACTCCTTTCCCACCCCTCCACCCAGCCCTAACAAACAACAAATCCCTCCTACCAAAACAATATATAAAAAAAGGGTTCAAAGAGGGCATTATGGACGTTGGTCAGGAGGAGGTCCATGCTCTGCTCCATCGAGTTGAGCCGACCCTCGATAGTGTCCAGCCGCTACAGGATGCGGTGCAGCAATGGCCTGTTGCCATTCTGGTGGGGGTTGGCAGCAGTTGGCTGGCGGTGGCTCTGGCGATGGGATGGTCGGGAGGCTGGAGGTTGAGGGGGACTGGCTGCACTGGGGCCCAGGAGCTGTGCGTTGTTTTTCTCCTCCTCATCTTGCAGGACCACCAGCTGCTGGTATTCCTGCTGAATACGCACCAGTCTCTGCCACTGCAAACGGACGCTCTCGCCTGCCTGTCGGGTGGTCTGGCTGGACTAGCAGAAGCAGCTATATTGAGAAAAATAAAAAAAAGACAAATTTGTACATAAAATGCTCTGCGCAAACAATTGTTTTAAATAACAGCGTGCCACAGTAGCAGTACATTACTAGGGCCATTGGAATTTATTTGATGTGATGATTATGATTAGGAGACTCACAAGGCCAATTTTATGTTTTCTTTTACCCACACATGTTGCCAAACATAAAAAAACAGTGACTGTGTGGCAGAAAAGTAACAGGCAGACTGGCAGAGAATATCATCACAGGATTAAAAAACAGTGTTTGGATTATTTATTTCTTCTAAAGGCTTTTCAAGTAACTATAAACAGAGTCAGACACTTTCAGTTGAAAATTAAATGACTTTTCATTGATGACTATGCATTATGCACTATTCTGGAGTACAAGTGGTGTGTGGTGCTTAAATAATGAAGCCATGCTCATTGCTTGCCTGCCAGTTTGCTACTGGCTGCAGCTGTAGTTGACAATGATCTCATTCCGATGGCCCAGCTCTTTGTCAAATGCATTTTTCTTCCTACCCTGTGTCCAAAGAGGCTGAGGAATAATAAAAAAGATACTACGTCAATCACACACCTCATATATAAAATACAGATATCAATATATTATCTTGTCTGCCATAAGTAGACGTGGAGGAAAATTAATCTAATGGGCTGCTCTACTGGTAAAGAAACGGATTATATAGATTTTATTTGGCACATTCGTCACTGTGTATCACATATTCCAAACTTGATATCAAATCATGCATTTACTCCCACTTTACTCTGTGACCTCACCCGCCACCATGTTTTCCAATAAATTAATTTGCCGGGCAAGAACCAAGCAAGGGAAAATTGATTTTCTCTACTGCAGGGGGGTAGGGTAGTGGGATTAGACAGGTAGTGTAGAGCTTTTTTATATATAATAGAGGGGCCACTACACTGATCATAGATTAATCACCTTTGGCTTATTTAGTCACGGTTCAATTCAAAAGGGAAAAATCTTAACAAGTGTAACTTAAACTGTTAGGTGAAACCATGAGATATGTTCTGGAATCACTTCACATGGGTATTGCATGATTAAATGTGGCACATGCCAAAAATGGACCGCCCACCCTTTCACTCATATACCATTTCCTTTCTTTTAAGTTACCCTCTGTTCTTTCATGTCTTCCTAAAGCCATCAAAGCTCTTTATGTGAGATTTTGCTGCATTGCAGATAGAAGAGTTCATAATAACCTATAACTCAACCACCGCTGTGGCTGGTAAAGCTGGAGGGGAGGGTCAACTTACAGGTTTTTTTTATGACAACGGTGAGTGACTCCATGGCAATATCTAGTGTGCATAGTAATTGCAAGAAATATGTGACTTACCAGTGCCCGTCCCTGCTGCCGCTTCTCCACCTGCAACTGAGCCATCGCCGTCTCCTCCTGTTGCAGCACTGGAGCCAGCATCACTGATGTTCTGTGTGGCGAGAATATAAAGCATTAAACATAATTTAGATCCCAGATACGCAACCCCAAATACAGCAGCAATGTAGCACTACAGGTCAGTTAGCACATGTCTTCTAAATATCAGTCTGGGCATTTGATTGGTTGGTTCACAAAGTTACACAAGCCAGGTGTGGAATCACGGTCAATGAAGAACCTATGGTGTTGGGTGACAAAGATAATGCGATTGGGACCTCATACTTTTTTTTCCAATCTTGCTCCACTGCAATTTGAAACTGGTGGTGTACCGTAACTATAAATGAACGGGTCTGCAGCACAGTACACTGGTGGGGGGGTGTGGTCCAAGATGAACATGGCCACTGTCTCATGAACAGAACTGTGTTCAAGCTAGTTATAAGCAGGAAAAGGAAAGCCTTGTGAACAGCCATACATCATGATTTTTTAAATTCAAAATACTAGCTTATGTGGGCCTTCTATCTGAATCTTGACAAATCACCAACATTACAATAGACAAATAAATACCACAGGATTCTACGGTTCTACCCTAAGAAGTCCAAAACAATCATAAAAGGACTTACTGGAATCTGCAGAGCCCCCCGCAATGGCGTTGATGGTACGCGCCGGCTGACCAGCTTGCCCCGGACCCTTGGAATCGTCCCTCTTCTTTTCCTTTGGTGCTGATGAAAGAAATTAAGAAGATAAATAAAAATAGATTAGTGATTCTGTTAATAATCTCCACAAAATGTTTTATGAAAAACAAAAGCAGTCGCTAAAACAGATCACCTATAGTACCACTAGACTGTCATTAAATCCATACTCCAAATATCCTTAACAAAAATGATATATGGAATTAATGTATTGCAGTTAATGAGCTTTGATTTTATTCTATTCCCATTTCTCAACACTCTTGATGAGCCAACTCAGTCTCCCTTTTTTGCAGTGCATAGATTCATACTTCACATCATCACTGTGAATTAAATTAAATAACCTGAAATTGTACAAGCTACATAAACAAAGTCACAGAGGGAATGCGCTGCTCAGTGACGGAAGAAACAGTCTGCAATGGATTCTTAATTAATGAGCCAAAGCGAGCGCCTGATGAATGCGATTAGGTAGAAGCACCTGTCTAGCAGAAACTAGAAACTGGATCACACAATAATATACTGGCGTAAACTTTGCTAAACATAACTTACCTCTGAGTGTGAGCAGCATGCTATCCAGATTTCTTTTTAGCATTGTAGAACACAAACACAAAAAATAATTAATACTCACCAAACCCCGGAATCTCGACACCTAGCAGATCCTGCTCTTGGTTGTTAATGTCAGCCCAGCAGTGCTGCTGCTCCCGCAGGGAGTAGCCGCTACCGGGCCTGTCACCTGCTGCCAGCATAGAGGGGAAGTGGCGCTGCACAATTAGTACTGCCACCGCCTCCTCTCCAAATATCACCTGCACGGCATAGCTGCATGCATGGCCCACTGCCATGGCACTGGGTTTGGAAATAATAAACTAAGAAGGGAAAGGAAGGGAAAGTAAAGAAGAAAGAAATAAGGAAAGAAGGGTAAATAAACTACGTCAAAAAAGTCACAAAGACACAATTTTTTTAAAACAAAAACGTAAAAGACACAAACACAAAAATGCACACTATTGTAAAAAGTAAAAATTAGGGGTAGAAAAGTAATAAAGGAGGAGGATGACAAATATTAACAAGAGATTAAAAATTAGGCCGAGCACCATAGCAAAGAGCAGAAAAACAAAATGGCCACACTCATGCGGACTGAGTGGTGCTGTTCGTACATGATTTAGAACACCAAGCACACTTCCAGGACCGTGTAGTGCCATTCCTGCATGATTTTGTAGTGTGCGGACACAATCTGCGTAGGGGTGGGCGGAATTTGCGCAGTCGGGCTACGCAAATTCCAACCAACCCCAATACAATCCCAACGGTAGGAATTTACCACCCAGGCCTAGTTCTCAACCCAACATGAACGGGAGCGCCAGAAAACTACACCCGAACATGAAACTCCGCGTAGTGCGGCTGAGTTTTTTTGTGACTCTGTGGGATTCCTCGTAGTGGGACTCTGCGAACTCCCCCACTATTCTGCTTATTTCTTGACCTCTGTTTCTGCCTTCTCCTAGTTTCTTACCCCTTTTTTGCCTTTTCTTCTAATTTCTTTTCCTCTTTTTCTGCCTTCTCTGCTCATTTCTTGCAGTCTTTTTGGCATTTCTGCTAATTTCTTACCTTCTTGCCACTGTTTCCTTCCTCCCACCAACATACGCCCCTCCCTCACCCCCCCCAGGACAACATCCTTGGCAGACTTCAGATAGAAACTCAGATCCAGGCTTTTCGATGAAGACCTTGCACCCCAGCGTCCTGACACCCTTAGGAGTGACAGTGCTGCGCTCTACGATTGCTGATCGATTGATTGATTCCCCATGTCAGCCATAAATACACAGCTAAAAAGACCAGGATGCTCTAACCAGAAAAGTCCAATATCAGCTCTCAGCAGAATGTGATTAAGATATTCAGTTTGCTAAATACTCTTATTATGCTTAATGTTATTTACCAGATACAAACAGATATGACCTAGGAAATGCAGGTAGGGATGGCTGTCAATGATGAAGAGAATTAGCTTCCAAGAATGTTTGTCTGGTGGTGGAGGGGCTCAAATCATAAAGAGAATTGTGCTGGTGGGGGCTTGGCCTAAAACATTTGAAGACCACCGACATAGAGGCAATGTGTAAAGTATTTGTGCAACACTTCAAATAGTAATAAAGTGAAAAAAAAACCACACAATAAAGATCCCACACAAAGTTAGTAAAAGGGAGTATTTTTAAATAAATAAAACAAGACCAAACTACAAAAATTCAATCACTAAAATCAGAGATATGCAACTTTAAAGATTTTTGTAAAAATTGTACCAAATAGCACAAAGCGCCAACTGTGATTATCTGGTTGTGCCATAACAGACAAAGTCACAAGTTTAGGCCAACTGCAATGGCAAAATGGACCAAGTTAGGCCGGCTCAACAAAGTACCTTAAAGTCTGGTGCACGGCTGCACAATGTTGCTTTGCAATGCTTTGCATCGTTCAGTGTCGGTTCTGAGAAAGATCTGCTGCAAAGTGAGGGAGCGGGGTTTTCTATAGCTCAATCTTCAGGTGTAATCATTAAATAACCACCAGCACTGGTTGTATGGACCTGTGTTTGTTGACAAGTAAAGTAAGGAGTACTCATCAACATAGCAATAAATCTTTAAAGACTTTTAGTTCAGTCAATAAAGTGAATTAATGTGAGCTAAAGGGTTTTATTTTCAAATAGAACAACATGTTGGTTAGAGTCACAGTTAATATAGTAATAATACAGCACATGTATTCCATAAAGGAACATTCACTATTCTAAATAAACTGGGAAAATGAAAGAAAAAGGTGTTACTTGTCAGTTCAGCAACCCGATAAGGAGCACTGATGAGAGAATCAATGCACAAGCATGAAGCCTATGCATCTCAGACTGGAAAATATTCACAGTCATAAATCAGCAGACATAAGAGCAATTGGCTAAATAATCTCTCAGGTAGAGAAGTCTAAGAAGCTCAGGGATGAGACTCCAGCTAGAGTTTTGGAAAAGGCTAATCCAAAATCTTCGCACTACTCTGGGAGCACACATTAATATAAACACACAACTTCTATGTTGCAACCTTATTTTCTTTCTTCTTCATCCTCCAATAGAATTTCAGTAAACTCCTGGGCATAAGAAAACTCCCCTTTTTGACACAGTAATACAACAGGCTCTCGGACATTAGACCTTGAGAAGGTACATCATTATATTTTGCAGAACAGTCAGTTCTTCTGATGAATCATCCTTCCAGTTGCCTCCTCTCCCCTCAGTGAGAACGCACTATCAGTTGTATAATACAAAACAAATGTGTATTCACCAGCTATCAGAAGGCTTCTGGAAAAATAAAGCATCTGTAATAAAAAGAAGCATTCTGCACAAACACCAATTCAATGTGAAAAACAGGCCTTTCAGTGCTAATTCATTATTTTTCAATTAACATGGCATCAACAGTTAGCCTTAGTATAATTACCTACTACACATTTTGTATTTAGTATATTTTTTACTTAAATGGAAGCTTTGCACATTATTAATACATCATTTTGTTAGGAAATACAATTTGTGTCAAAAGTTCCCCCTCTCTTGTGGTTGAAAAGCATCATAATTTCTTCTGAAATGTTCTTTAGAGTACACTCTCACTCTCTGCTGAGGCATCCCTTCTGTTTTTCAGGGTTTCAATTTCCTTCAACCTCTTATATTTTCTGTTCTTTCTCTCTGGATTTCTTCTCTGATTTTTGTTTCTCATTCTTTATTCTTCTTCCTTGTTAAATAGCAACTAAATCCTTTATACAAAACATATAGGCATATTAAGCACTTGCTAATGATTAACACAGGTCTCAATATGACTCTAAATAGTCCTCCTCTCACTGTTGCAAACCAATTGGCAATGACTGAAGTTCCTTTACCCAAACTCCCTAATACACTAGTATTTTTAAAGGTTCTAGTTCAGGTTTCAAGTCAAAAATGTTCTTTTCAAATTCTTCTATCTTTCTACTCTCATCAGGGATGTATGAGTTGCAATGTTGAGCTATCAACATTTTGCAGACTCCACCTTTCTCGGCTAATAATTTATCTAACGCTAATCAATCTTTCAAGACCATTGGACTAACGGCCACTTATTCTGTGTTAACTTCCAGCAAAGCACCAATTTACTAGAAGCAGGTTTAACTACTACAGTTGATAACGTTCTAATTTCATCATTTAAAACTACTCCTACAGGTGGTAAGATTGCTCAAGAAATGTCTCCACTAATTGTGTCCCATCATTAGTACTAAGTGTATGTCTATGGGGTAGTGTCATTGTTAAAGCATCCATGCTATTCACATGATACATTTTAGGAAACAATAAAGCTAGATAGCAAACACTGTCCCAATCAGCAAGCAACTGAAATTAGGCATCTTGTCCATAAACAAAATAAACTCCTGGGATAACTGCTTCTTCTCCAGCTAAAATGTGTACAGGTCCTCTGAAAACTTCGAATGTGTGTTCACAATTTCTTATGCCAATGTGTTTTTTCCTACCTTGATTCATACATTTAGAATCACATAATTTCCCTTTTTGTCATCTATGAGCCCGATTCACACAAGTAATCTGAGACAAAATCCTAACTTTATGAATTTCGGTATTCACAGAAGGCATGTAGGAGTACTAAAGTTAGGATTTTGTCTCAGTTAAACTCAAGTTTTGATCTTAATAAACTTAAGACAAGCCTACGCTTAACTGAGACAAAATCCTAATCGTAAAGTTAGGATTCTGTCTCAGTTAAACTTAAGTTTGTCTTAAGTTTAACTTAAGACCAAAACTTAAGATTGACTGAGACAAAATCCTAACTTTAGTACTCCTACATGCCTTCTGTGAATACCGAAAGTCGCAAAGTTAGGATTTGTCTCAGATTACTTTTGTGAATCGGACCCTATCTCCTTTTAATTTTGGATAAACCATTTTCTTTTTGTATTCATCTTCTTCTTTCTTCCAAACATTTCTCAAAAAATCTTCTACATCATGTGCATTATGAAAAAATTGAGCTCTTCTTTTATCTAATGTTAAAATTAACTTATTTTTTAATGGCCTCATTAAATAGGTTAGATTCTTCTTGTATGCCTTAACAGTGTGTATAACTGTGGGTGATATAAAGAAATACCATGCCATTTCCATGACTTTTGCTTGTGGGTAAGGATTCATTCTTTTCTGAAGAGGAACTTTCTAAAGAATCATGTCATAATTGGAAAAATAATATTAATAACATTCCTGTCTATAAAATAAACTCAAGAAAATACTACATGTAATTGCATAGGAAAGTAGAATTTGATGATATGTCACTTCTGTAGAGGAAGAAGGTAAGTGTGCGCAATCATAACGGTCCCTAGAATTTAATGCTTGAGTGTATTCCTGAACTAGTGTACAATAAACATTATTTGAAACATCTTCTTTTGAAAAATCTATGAATTAGGTTTTTAATTTTGTCACATCTATTGTGTGTGCAGGTGTAGTAGATGTAGGTGTAGACTTAAGTGTTTCTATCCAAGGTGTAATTTGTATTCCAACTAAACAGACTATAATTGCTAATACAATAACTATCAGAGTGACAACAATCACTATTCTACACTTAGCTTTAGTAAGGACCCACACGTTTGTCTACAGTCAGACCTTGAGGAGAATATAGCAGCAAGCATGTTCAATATTTAGCATTGACAAAAACTTTGATGTTTAACTTGTAGTAATTTCATTAACTTATATACAAAAATCTTCATGAGTCATCCCTAACCATACTCCGCCTTCTTCTGAGTGTATCATCCTTACTCTTCTACAGTAACCTGGGCCCTAGGGAATTCTTCTTAATTCTTTTTATTCACTTTCTTTATTTGTTTTTGTCCATTTCATTTATTTTAGTCTTTTCGTTTCTGTTTAAACACAGTCCATCATTTGTCGTATCAGTGCTTTTGGTTTTGATTTCACTAAATAGTGTTTGTCAAGTTCTTAATCTTAATATTTGCTTCAAAAATCTTATTTAATCAATGTTGTTTTTTTCAGTGCTGCATATCATGGAGGTTCAAATGTCTCAGATCTCAATTGAATAGGATTGTTAATCTGATGCATTAGGCACATTCTCTGAATAATAAGTCAATTCAGGTGCGGAATACCTGCAACAAAGTACTCTCAGGGCCCGATTCACAGAACTAACTTAAGACAAAATCCTAAACTTACTACCATTTTGATATTCACAGAAGGCACTTACTCATTTTGGTATTCACAGAAGGCACTTACTCATTTCGGTATTCACAGAAGTTAGGAGTCCTAACTTTAGGACTCCTAAATGCCTTCTGAGAATACCAAAAGTCTTAAAGTTAGGATTTTTCTCAGTTTAGGAGTAGTAAAGTTAGGACTCTTAACGTTAGGACTCCTAAATGCCTTCTGTGAATACCAAAAGTCTTAACATTAGGATTTTTCTCAGTTTAGGAGTAGTAAAGTTAGGACTCCTAACTTTAGGACTCCTAAATGCCTTCTCCGAATACCGAAAGTCTTAAAATTACGATTTTTCTCAGTGTAGGAGTAGGAAAGTTAGGACTCCTAACTTTAGGACTCCTAAATGCCTTCTGTGAATACCGAAAGTCTTAAAGTTAGGATTTTTCTCAGTTTAGGAATAGTAAAGTTAGGACTCCTAACTTTAGGACTCCTACACTGAGAAAAATCCTAACTTTAAGACTTTCGGTATTCACAGAAGGCATTTAGGAGTCCTAATGTTAGGACTCCTAACTTCTGTGAATACCGAAATGAGTAAGTGCCCTCTGTGAATACCTAAATGAGTAAGTGCCTTCTGTGAATACCAAAATGAGTAAGTGCCTTCTGTGAATACCAAAATGGTAGTAAGTTTAGGATTTTGTCTTAAGTTAGTTCTGTGAATTGGGCCCTCACTCTTTTGGATCTTCTTGATGTCTGTTGTGAGAAGTAGGCCTAGTATATGCTGGTCACTAGTTACAGTGGCCACCTTGCACCAGTACAATTCGACTCTTATGGTAGATAGGTTTAAGACAACCTTTTAAAAAAAGCTATCCTAGTGGTAGCTGTGGAGAGCAGCCTTCAGGCTAAGTCTCAGAGGAATGTAAAGCAGCTTGTTGTACCTTATAATCTCTTGAATCACTAAATTTAAGGACACCACACAGGTATCTATATAAAATATATATATATATATTTATTACTAGACACATTCTACTAATCTCTTTATGAGATTAGAAGTCAAGGACATATGCACAAATCAACATTTCACAACAAATTAAGCACTTATATGGCTGGGGCCCTAGGGGCGTACCAGACCATATACTTAAAAAGAGGTATAAGAAGAACGACTTGAGAAGGGAGAAGGCCTATGGTCTTCAGAAGCACTGGGACCTCACTAATCCACCCAAGGCAGGTAAGTAAAGGACCCACGGGAGACGCATGCAGTGTGAGAACACAGCCGCGGATCCCAATGGACTTCCATGGAGCAAGTCGCGGTTGGAATTTTAAAGTTTTTGGGATACTTCGGGAGAGTCTACAAGCAAGTCACTTACAGGGTAAGTAGTTATAGAGCCAACACACACAGGAGCACCAGAGTACTCAAGTTACCTCACCCAGGGAAGCCGGGTGCATAGGTGTCTTTTGGTGTCGGGTTGAGGCGTCATTTTCAATGGGAGCCAAAGAAGACTTGCTGCTTGTGAAGACAGGAGAAGTGTCCGGTGGAATCCAAGGCTGGATTCTGAAGAAAGAAGACCCGAAAGCAGTGGAGACAGTGTTCAAAGTCACTTGCCAGTGACCCAGGGCCAGGAAGCTGGATGCCCACAGAAGTTGGGTGATTTCAGGTGATCATGGGTGTCTTGACTCTTCAGCCACGAGGTCCAAGAGGCATCGACGACAACTATGAACTGGATTCGGAATGTCCCACAAAGTCTGCAGCTTACTGAGGTGTTGGCAACCGGATTGGAGCCAACAAGCCTTGCCAACAGCAAGTCTTGTGGAAAGTGAAGAAAGTCAGCGGTGCAGACCAGCAAGGTCTGAGGGACTCACCCAGCAAGGGTAAGTCAGGGCAGGCCTGGAGCAACTAGGGGAGCCCTTTGGTTCTGTAGAAAAGTCTTCAGGATACCCACAAGCTAGCTGGCAAGGGATCGCAAAGACGCCTAGTGTGGATTCACTTCACAGGAGCCCACGGTCACTCGGGACAAGGTAGGCCTCTGATTTTCAACAGAAATCTTGCTGGAGGCTTGGACCATACATGGTCCAAAGCACAAGTTTGTAGAATATTGTGAAGGGGTTGCACTTGACAATAGTGCACGGTACCCGGGTATGGCTGTTCCTTGGACACTCGTGGGGTCCACTCACTTCAGCTTTGCTGGGGACTCACAATGGCCATCGAGAAGTCAGGAAGTCTACTTTTGGGGCTGCAGGAACTTTGGATTCCAGCGGGAGTGGGAACGTTTGCGACCATTGATGCAAAGTTTTGGTGCCTGCCAAGCAGTGGAGTCACTCCTTGACTCCAAGGGAGATTCTTCAGTCTTCCAGAGGTAGTGGAATGTCGAAGGTCCAGGATTCTTCTTCAGAGCATCGTCCAGGGATATATAGTTTGCAATGGCAAGGGTTCCCTAACTTATACTACAAGGAAGGGAGGGACTAGCTCTGTGCCCACTCCTATGGGAGGGTCAGGGGAGTGGGTGGCTACACCCACTTCCCTTTGTCCAGTTTCACACCAGAGCAGGAGCTGGTAGCCCCTGAACCGGTTTGAGCTGGCATATGCACAGAGGAGCCTACTGCTCCCCCAGTGCAGGACTTCAAAGCCCTCTAGGAGTGCACCCACCCAGCCCCAATACACAAAATCCTGCCTGGAAGGTAGTTACACCTCCCTGTGACAGGATGCCTATTGTTGGGCCTCCTCCACTGCTAGTTTCGGTCAGCAGCAGGAGGGCAGCCCAGTGTCTGTGCTCGTTGCATCCATTTTGTGATGCCAGGGCTCTTCAGGATTCTACCGTGTTTCCACAGTGGGTACATGTCTATCCCTCTAGAAGGGTGGGATCATACTCTCACACCAGTTACTGGTGTGGGGGTATGATTCCAAAGCATTTGACACCAAACACGACATGTTTTGATGCAGCCATCCCATAGTCAGCATTTACCGCTAGGTTATAATGCACTTAAGAGCATATGGTTTAATCGCATCACACAAACAGCTACAGAGAATAGACTCTGAGGGCTGCAGAGGGGCCCTGCTCAGGCAGAGGCACCCTCTCACATGGAAACCAAGCACCCTGCCCTTAGGATTGATAGGGCCTGCCTTAGGGGTGACTGATAGATTTATATGTGTGTGTAAGGTGAAATATAGGAACCTATACCTCAGTGTGGAGTGTTAACACTACCTCACACAGGCTGCAGTAGCAGGCCTGTGGTGTCAGATTTAGTCTGCTTCCCAGGGGTGGCATAATACATGCTTCAGCCCCTGGTAGGCCTGTGAAGTACCTATGCCCTTGGTACCTCAGGTACCATATACTAGGGGCTCATAAGGTACCACAGTATCCAATCACTAGTGCATCTAATATGCACTTCAAGTTGTTTAGAGAGAACAGAGAGGCTGGGGCCCTGATTAGCAGGGCCCAGCCAGACTATAGCCAGAAACCAGTGTATACATCAGAAAACATGTGGGGGCGACATAAGTGCAGATCCTACTATCCTACATCTTTTAATCTTCTTCTGTTTCACTTACACATCTAGATTCTGTTTCTTTGATGATGGTTTGTGATATATCTTCAACTGGCACACATGATCTCAATTGCATTCTACCATTTGGCTATTCCGATCTCCATATGGGATTTTCCCTTCTCACACTTGTTTCATCACCTGGATCATTTGGCTGCTCTGATGATGATTCAACAGTTCCTTTATCTTCAGCTCTCAATTCTTGTTCTTCAGTGGGTATTTTAACACCACTTTGTTAAATTTCAAGAACTTGCACCAGTGGGAGATTTTGCTGTACTTTACCCTCCTCTGGTCTTTTCGGACTTACTGGTACAGGAGATCTCGAACTTGGCTCAAGGAACCCTACTTCCTCATATGAGCACCTTGCTCTCTGAGTGTGCAAAGCATGAACCCAATTAGATATCCCGGCACATTTGACAGTAGTGTTGGTAATCACTATGACTTGATGGGGCCTTTCTGCCTCAGGTCCAGGCAAGATTTTCACATGTTTCTTCACTAAAACCCAGTCACGTGTGTTATGGTCATGGCACTTCTGCTGATGTGGACTGGCAGTGTCAGCTCCAAACTGGTGAGAAACAGAAAGCACCACATCAGTTAAACCTTTCCAGTAATCGAGTATCATGTCATCTGTGATGTTGAAGAGTGCATTTGCAGACAGAGCAGGGAGTCTAATGGCACAACCTATGAGTATTTCATGTGGAGATAATCAATTTCACCAGTCAGGGGGGCTTCAAAGACTCATCAAAACCAGTGGTAAAGCCTCTGGCTATTTCAAGGAAGTGGATGTATAGACCTTGGCCAATCAAGACTTCAGAGTCCCATTTAACTGTTCCGCTATCCCAGAAGACTCTGGACAATAGCTACAGTGTAATCTCTGTCCCACTTGAAGAGCCACACACAGCATTCTAAGGAAATCATTAAAATGGGTCTCTTTGTCTGAGGCCAGAGAAAACAGAAGTACGAAACTCGCAATGAGTTCATGTAACAACAGTTTAGCTACAGTGAGACTGTCAACTCTCCTCATAGGGTAGGCTTCCACCTATCGAGAGAAAATGCATACTATAACCAGAACATTCCTCAGCCCGTTGCAAACAGGCATTTTTATAAAGTCCAACTGAATTCTGTTAAAGAGTCCTCCTTATCTTCCAATGTGGCTGGCTAAGTGTAATAAGGGTTCTCCTTCCCACATTCATCAGCTGACATGTAACACACCTATGACGTAGTTCTTCAGCTAAAACTCTGAATCAGGGATTAAACTAATTCTGCCTAAACAGTGTAACCATCCAATCCCATCCAATATGTGCAGGACCATGGAAATGTCATGCCATAGATAACAATAAACTGTTGGCAACAATGGCATTTCATCTTCTGAAACCCTAATGTTATTTTCATTTTTAACACATCATGCTTTGATGGACCTCTGCTGTTCTGTCTCTGAAACGTCTCCCTATAGTTTCTTGATTTCTTCCCAAGTATTAGCTACTGACAACAACTAAGAAAAGGTAGTGTCCTCATCAGATTCATTTGTATATTCTCCAATAAATGTGCATGTAGAAATTGCACAATACCATGCAACTTTATCAACATATTAATTTCAAACTGTGACATAGTCATTGCCAAGTACGTGAGCTTCATATTTACCTTCTGCAATCTCTTGGGGTAATGGGAAAGCTTCTAATAATTTCATTACATATTTCCCATTTCTGATTGGGGAGCCATATGAAATCATAAATTACCTTTGTGAACGCAAGTAGATGATGGATGGAGCTCTGAAACTTTTCAGACACTCCCCCAAAGTCACAGATTTTGGTTGAATCCATCATCGTTCTTTAGCACACTTTTCCACCTCAGTTCAGACCCAGATATATACAAATCATTCTTGACCCTGTGCCTCATGGGAACAGTCCATCGCGAACTGCCAAGCCAGGTCTTCCCTTATCCGGAAAGAAGCATCCTGGGGCCAGTTTCAGGGTAACACCCCTCATCAACCAGGCTAGCTTGAATCCACAGGCAAAGTGAGCAAGGGACCCACGTCTGGGCATACCGTGCCAACTTAGGATGAACAAAGCAAACACAAGGAGATGATGGATGGAGTGCTGAAACTTTTCAGACACTCACCCCCAGTCACAGATCAGGGTTGAATCCATCATTGTTCTTTAGCGCACTCTGCCACCTCAATTAAGACCCAGCTATATGCAAATCAGGCCTGGCAGTTCAGACTGGACTATCCCCATTGCACGCAGAGTCAAGACTGACTTGCATATGGCTGGGTTCAAACTGGAAAGGCATGGGGAGCAAACAAATATGGATTTAGGCCCAAATCTCTGTACTGGGGTGAATGTATGGTATTGTTCTGCGTTCTGTCCATCAATCTTTTTGCATTTGTCAGCCCAGGTTGGATGGGTATAAGCAGACGTGGGTTCCATGCTCTCTATGCCACTGGAGTCATGCTATCCTGGCTGATGAGGGGTGAAACCCCAAAACCAGTCCTGGGATGCCTGTTTCCAGTCCAGGGAAAGCCTGGCCTGGCAGTTCAGGCTGGTCTGTCCCATTGGGCACTGGGTCAAGACTGATATGCATGTGGCTGGGTTCAAATTGGAATGGCATGAGAAGCAAAGAAAATATGGGTTTAGGCCCATTTCTCTGTACTGGGGTTAATGTATGACATTGTTCTGCATTCTGTCCATCAATTGTACTTTTTGCATAAATCACCTTTGTGACCATAGCTGCCCAAAATCATGGACCAAACCAAAGACATATTGACTATCTGTAAATATAGTCACTCTCAATTGAGCTGAAAAACAGCAAGCTCTTGTAAGGGCAATTAATTCAGCCACTTATGCAAAGGTGGCACACTGGAGCAGGAGGCCTCTATCACTTTTTCAATTGTGCAGACAGCATAAGCTGTTTTTAAAGTTCCCTCATTGGAGTAGGAGCTGTCCACAAATATTTCATTGTCTGGTTCATCGAGGTCTTCATCCTTAATGTCTGGTCTTGGCTTGGTGCATAAATCTGTAACACCCAGACAGGCATGTCAAATTATATTTTCATCCATGTCACTGTCAGGCAACAATAGACATGTAGCTGGATTAAGTGTTTGACATCTTTTCAAAACAACATTATCAGCAGCAAGTATTTTCTGTTCATACTTTGTAAGTCTGCTGTTTGTCAAATACTGAGTTTTTGTACTGATGAGCAGTATCTCCACTGAGTGAGGGACCATCACTGTAAGAGGGTCCCATCACTTTGCTCTCACATCTCTCACCAACTGACACTGACACCAACTTCTGCAACTGCTTTAAGGCAGATGGCCAGTCATGCAGCAACAGGGTCAGCTGTAGTTGAAAAAAAGCCACAGCTCCTCCAGAGTCTCCATGCAACTGAGAGAGTGCAGCCCTCCCTCAATTGCATGCAATTTACATTATCTCTTAAATCAGGAGCTAAATCCCCTACTGTTTTTGCAGGATATATTCCTACATTGTTTCCTTGGTAGGCCAGTTGAAACTCAACATCTTCATCATGCGTTTGAAATTCAAGACCATCCAGTGTATAGAGCAATTTAATTTGCGCAAAATAACTCTTCCTAACAGATTTATAATACTTGAACCGCATATCACACATTGATGGTCTTCCTTAAATGAACCTATTTTTACCAGCACTTTCTTTGAAACAGGCACACCAGCAGCATTTAATTTACTAGCCCTGGGCATAAGTTGTGCCACCTTACTAGGGACTTACAAGTAAATTAAATATGTCAATTGGGGACAAGCCAATCTTACCATGTTTTAAGGAGAGCGCGCAAGCACTTTAGCACTGGTCAGCAGTGGTAAAGTGCACCCTAGTGAGTTCTAAAGGCCAGCAAAAACGAAGTCAGCATAACAAGAGGTCTGAAGGCAAAAAGTTTGGGGGAAAACGATGCCAAGGATGCCAAGTCTAACAGCCAAACCATGGTCTCTTGTCACACAATGGTTTGGTACTAAAGGCCACCCCACAAGAGGGACAGCAGATCTGAGGTTCTGTAAGGAGTATATGGGGGTGAATTCAGTCAACAAGACTAATGCATCAAAGAAAGTTGGAACTTAACAAATTTTGATTACTGAATAACTAGAACAAAGTGGCAAGACTATCCGAGACACATAACTTGCGAGCAAAGTTTTCTGCTTAGCACAGCAAAATGCATTTTGTCGCAGGGAAAGAAGTTTTAGGAGAATTTCACACAGAATGTATCTTACCTTCTGGTATACTCACATCTCTTCCAGAGGAAGACTTTGAGCACCAGAACTTCTTCTTTTAAGTTTGTAAGTAAAATCCAAGAACAAAGAAAGGTGGCAAAATGTTCCCAGCAATGAAGCCATGTTGGCAGCTATATTTTTCTTATGTGTCCTACTCAAAGGTTTTGGCACTTAAAATGAGGGTATCTGTGACATTCCATATTTATGGCAACCAACCTCATACAATCCTTTTTGGTTAAAACTTAACTCTCTGCCACACTTAACATTTTTAACTCTTATAATCTGTTTTAAATTAGAATGTACAACTTTTCAACAGGGTGAATCATAGCACTTTATCTGACACACTGTTGGCCTGAAACGGCACATAAATTATGCACCCATTCATTATAATATGCACCTTGTTGTTCTAGGGTTCTTTTTTACATGCAAACTTGGTCATCCGTATTTCTGGTTCTCCAGATCCAATTTTTGTCATTGTAATTTTTGTCTTGTTTTATTACACTTTTATTATTTTCACTAAATTGATTTGGGAATTTCACTAATTGATTTCTTCCTTTCCAATCACAACTGGTACAGGAACCCACAAAAAGGGAGCAGGAACACCAGGAGAAGGAGAACACTAGGCCACTACTCAATATGAGGGGCAGAGACATCTGCCCTGAACGTGGCCTACACACGCCTACTTGCTCCCTGCTTGAGCCTTGGCCACCAGCATACTTTAATAATTCATGTTTTTAGTAATAAATTGGTGGGATACTGAATTAACAATGTACTAGCCTAAAGTGCAATCATTACCCTAATAAACTGGCTCGAACCTGGTTATGGTGGGCCAAACCTCAATAAATGCAGCAGGAGGCAGAGGTTCTAATACTATAGTCCACCCACTAACATTGCATTGGAATATTGCGAGCATGGCTCAGTATATGGGCTCCTCGCTATAAGACAGGTTTTTCGGGGCAAATTTGATAGCTCTGCAGTAAACATGAATGACTAGTGCTTCCTCGTTACTTTGCCATTGGTGAAAGTGTGCAAGAAGAGGCTTTATAAGGGGGCTGAACATACTAACTTTCAAAAAAGAGTTGATCTTTCTTCAAATGGTGGCGTAACTGTTGGCTAATTCTTTATCATTGCTTTTGGATAATGAAAAGATATGGAATGCAGATCTACCAAATGTATCTCTTCCCCTTAGTGACCATTGATTCTGCGTTGCTAGACATGGTGACGAAGTCGTTTGGAGAATTGGACAAATGAATTTCCATGTTGTTGAAGAATTTCAGTCCAGTATCTTCTCTCAGAATTGATAGTCGCCAATTAACTATAAAGTACTGTGCTGCTAATAGTGTGCAACTAGGAAACAAAAATGAGGGTTACAACCACCCTGAGCTGTGGGCATAGGCTGAACATTACTTTAGTAAATGGTATGGTCAGAAGGGATCAGTTTGTTAATCCCAACAGGTACTGTGTTCAGCAGGCCAAATCCTTGGCCACATCGCTGTGAGCCAATGGCCATAGGGACCTGGTGGGATCGCTGAAGGTCAGCCTATTTTTTGAGTGTGAGCAATCATAACTGTCTAAGGTTGCAAATGACGATCTCCCTAGGAGCATTTTCATGTAACTCTACCCGACAGTCATTGTTCATTGTGAAAGCAATATAGTTTAAAATGGGTAACCACGACAAAGAGTTCATGTGATGGATTGTGATTGTTTTTCTATACTGCTAAAGGGTGTTTGCAACCTAATATTTATGATATTGAAATGGAGTGAAAACACCCTTTCAGCAAAAGGCAGCTAGCTGCTGACATTCATTCAAGTTACATAACCTGTCGAGCATAAACAGCTGCCAGATCAAGGGAAGAAATAGTGGAACACGTACAATAGAAACGTTCAGCAAAAAAACTAATAGCAGTATACTTGACAAGGGGTGCTAAAAAGAGGAAAAAGCAAAAAATGGGATGAGATAATAACTTCCATAACAGATTAAGAGCGATGCCAGTTTTTGGGGATATTCTCACTGAGGTTTAGGAGAACAACTTTGTCCCAGCACAGTTAAAATAGGTTCTATCATGATAGGTACTGCTTCTTAGAAGTCTTGCCTGTGTATATTATATATTGACTATGGAGTTAAGAAGAAAGTGAGATTTTAAATAGGAGGTAGTGGCTAAGCATAACCTAGATAATCAAAGGGAGAATGGATCACTTGTACCTGTAATACCAGGGTCGGGTGTGGTAACCAACTTAAAAACCCTCATTCATGTACAGGAGTGGTTGGGTGGTATATCTTGGTTCTCCGCTTCTCTTAGGATGTGAAAGAATCATCATTGAGTCTTTTTTGACAGTATGCTTTCCTCCACCTGGAGGTAGCCCAACTGGTAGCATCAGTAGTGATTAGTGATAATATAAATTGTAGTGAAGTGAGTTAAAATTGGTACCTGCTCCTTCCCCAAACAAACTTTATTCGGTAGGAGAGGCAGCAAAGTTAAAAAAAGATATGGAGGTGCACTTGTAGAAGTGTTACCGTTCTACAGCACCTTATTGTCCATGTGACAATAAGGTTGTCGACATGTTTCAATCCTTTTGAAAGCCCATGGGGGTCGGGGGCTTTCTTCAGGACCTATAGAGAATGTCAAGAATGTCAAGATGCTAATTGTAAGCACCCTGGTAAGGTAAGTAATGAACTCACCCTTCTTCTTACTGACAGGTCAAAAGTACCTGTGTTGTTCCTGCTTTGGGCTTCCTCGGGGGACCGGTGGGCTGAATAACCTTAGGTTTCAGGCTATCCGGCTTGTGCTAGCTCCAATGGCGGTGCCCCAGTGAGTTAATTACTTACCATACCAGGGTGCTTACAATTAGCATCTTGACATTCTCTATAGGTCCTGAAGAAATCCCCTCGACCCTCATGGGCGTTCAAAAGGGCTGAAACATGTCGACCTTTCACATGGACAATAAGATGTTGTAGAAAGGTAACACTTCTAGAAGTGCACCGCCATACCTTTTTTAACCTTGCTGCCTCTCCTACCGAATAAAGTTCGGTAGGAGAACTACTGGTCTACCTCCAGGTGGAGGAAGGCATACTGTCAAAAAAGATCCAATGATGATGCTTTCATGTCCTAAGAGAAGCTGAGAACCAAAACATACTGCCCAACCACTCCTGTACATGAATGAGGGTTTTTAAGTTGGTTACCACACCCGACCCCATCTTGGCAGAATAGTCTGATATTCCCTGTGCATACAAAGGACTTTATGGAGGATCCAACGAGTCATCTTTGGGTAGCTTCACTCCAATCCATAGACAAACACTGCAAAAGAGTGGGCTGAGAATTGAGTCCTAATCCTGAGAGAACAAGTAGGTTTCCACAAATCATTTTCAACATTGGTAGTGCATTTGCACAATGTGTGACCACCCAAAAATATGTGTTAAAAAAGCCAAAGGTTTTATGAAGCCTCTATGGGGTTCTCTAATGTATTGGATTACATGGATGAGCTACTATGTGGCTTGTTTTGAAAATAAAGTAGGCAATGGGTTAAACCAAAGTTAATCATTGCTACCATGCCATTCACATTGCATATTTCAGATTTACCCAAAATACTGACTGCCTTTAGATCCTTTTCTCCCAATCTTTTGTCTAATGAGATCTTGGTACTGATATACACCTGTGTTATTACTGTGCTCGACCACAGTCCAATTGGCCTCCAGACACATTTATGGCCTAATTACGAGTATGGTGGTCCTCGGACTGCCAGACTCGTGGTGGATGGCTGTGGCAGTCTTACGACTGCCACATTATGACCTTAGAGGTCATGCCGCCTTGAGACCCCCAACTCCGCCATGGAACCACCGTTCCCTGGCGGTGGTGCGCCGGTCGATAGGTAGCCATATACTTGGTGGGACCGCCGTGGTCCCACCAAGCATATTACGAGTTTCCTCTCTGCCAGGGTTTTTATGGCGGTATCTCCTCCATGAAAACCCTGGCAGAGACAGGGCCCCATTGTCCCTAATGCCCTGTGTTTGCACACAGGAGGGCATAATATGTGCCCTCCTGTGTGCATGCACAGAATTTCCAGCACTGCATGGACTTTCCAGTCCATGCTGTGCT
This sequence comes from Triturus cristatus, assembly GCF_964204655.1. NCBI lineage: Eukaryota > Metazoa > Chordata > Amphibia > Caudata > Salamandridae > Triturus > Triturus cristatus. Next base: position 754,556,337 of record NC_140589.1, read on the forward strand.
GGAACCTTTTTTGACAGTCTCATTTCGATGCCTATTTATAGGCACCACTATGGGAACGCCAAAGGAATTGCCCAATGACAAAAAAAGCAATTATATTGCAGGCAGTTCTCACAAGGGTTTGGCAGTGAGGTTGTGGTGCGGTCCCACCGCCGCACCGTCAAACTTGCAATGGGCCCCTTAATACCCTCCAAACCTTTGTCTTCAAGAATTATTGGAACTCAAACAAATACAATTATGTTGCCTAACGGAAACCGGTATCGAGAGTTCAAATGTTTTTGGTTGACCAATGTTCAGAAATTGTCCATTAACCTACTCTGCCAGTTTTTCATGTACTGATATCCATAATGAAAGGGGGCAGGGCTGTAGCTTTGTTGGGCAAAGAGTTTTTTTTTAACTTGTAAATTACAAAAGTTGAGGTGTTGAGAATTATTCACAAGGGAAAGACCAACCTCTTCTGTTCTACAACGTGAAATGCCTCATGCCTAGAAATTTGTCCTCCCTCAGTGCCATCAAGTGTAATCATTGGAAGGCATTCCAATCCATAAAATAGGGATGTCTTTTAAAGGCATTCACCTAGGATTAGGGATGTCTGGGGTGAAACTCTAAAACTACGGCTACATTTTGAGATATTATCATTACTTGTAACTTGGCCCTCAAATATTATTGAGAGGCCTGACCTACAGAAAAATGGAAAAGGTTCAGGTCATGTTCTTGGATTAAAATATCCTATTGAAAATTGCCTTATGTTAAATGAAATGGGTGCGATCTGAGTTGAAGACTTGTTCTTCCTTTGGTATGTTGAACAATCTAATAAAAAGGGTGGTGCAAGGCAATTTTATGAGGCAGATCCGGCACACCAATACTAAGGCACTTCCGATTTGACCTATTAACCAGTCAAGGTTGTCTACAATTTGAAGCCTTCCCTGTAAGCAGAGGGGCATTGACTTTATTTGAATTTTAAATCAGAGGTTTACACTAGGTGGGGTGGTAGAGGGCCACAAAATTGTAAGGCTTGGGGAGAGAAGTTTTGTACCCTTTGCAATGAACACAACTTATTTCATGCATTCTTTATATGTGGTCTTTAAACTACACTGGAGCATTGATATAAAACAAATGTTTGTACAAGGAAACATAAGAACTTTAAATGAGAATTTGTTTTATTTTTTTACTAATAAATGAGTTAAAGTTTGATACTTTTTAAATCTTTTCTTAATTTTGACCATTGATAAGTTGACTGATGTTACTGGCTATTGTGCATGTTTAAGTTGTAAATTAATGATTTGAATGAAGGACAGGTATGGTCATTAAGACCCCAGGTGTAAAAAAATCTGCAATAACATCTCTGTGCAAATAACATTAGCAGCATGCATTAAGTCTGCTTTTTCACCATATTAAGACCTCAGTGGTAAGTAGAAGGAAATAACATGAGCAAACATTGTTTGCACCCTTTTGGCCAGTGTCATAATCCCTTGTGAACCATTTTGCATGGACAGTGATCACTAGCTTTAAGTAATGCTAATGATGGCAAAACCCAGAGGCCCTCATTTATGGGATTTTGGCACAGGGCAGCAGAGCAAGACACCTTGCTGGGCTGCCCTACTCCAAAGTGAAAGGGTAGGATTGCACCACATTTATGCAATACCTTGCATTCCTGTCCTTTCTCCCAAAGCTGGCACCATTTCGGCAGACTAGCACCAACGCAGGCACCCTTACACCATGGTACAAGAGTGCCTCTGTTGCCTGCAGGATTATTTTTGCGCAGGAATAAAAATAATCCTAAAATGTGTTTCCCTCTTTCTATATGTGCTGCACAATATAGCACATATAGAAAGAAGAAAAGGCGAAGAGAAATAAAAATATTTCTCCTTGTTATGCCTCACCTTGGGAGTCATTTGGCGCTTCCCCAGGTTTACATGATTTTGTAAATCTGGAGCAGTGCCAAAGTCCATTGGTGTAGCGTGGGAAAACCCACCCCAACGCATATGGAATACCTCCCATGCGCAGAGTAAGGCAATGCAGCGTATTGCACTGCTTTGCCTTACTCAAGATTTATGAGGCCACCCAAAGTCATGCAGGGTGGCTTTGTGTGGCTCCATAAATCAGATTGAGAGCCCTGTGTCACGCATGTACCACTTTATGTGGTGCAAAAGTGAAGCAGGGCACTCATAAATAAGCCCCAGAGCATTTTACCATCAGCTTCCAACGGGAACAAGTTCTAAAACTAGGGAAAACGCTATTCACACAGGCAAGCTAGAACAAAAAGCATTTCCCTAGTCATATATTAGATTTTCTCATTTGTATTTCTGACTCTTCCTTTGGAATATTTTTATATGTAAGGAGCAAGTGATGGTTTGAGAATGGCTGATTAGTAACTTGGTTTCTGAGGACAAATTCAAAGATATGAATGGATTTCTGGTTTTTTTCCTTCAGAACAAGATTGTTAAAAGTTCAACAAAACATATTTTTGAACTTGATAAAAGTTTAACAAAACATATTTTTGACCTTCTTTGGATAACTGTTTGAAAGTAAAAAATAAATCTAGCATTTAGAACATAATGTCTGTTCTCCTACCCTATTAAGTAAATTAAAAAGTTTTCTACTTTACCTCCAAATAAACACATTTATTTGGTAACAAGTACTTTTGACTAAGCATGTATTTACTAGGAAATCATTATGTGTGCCTCGGGAGGGGATGTGAGGATGCACTGCAGGTGCTTTGCTTGTTTATCTTCTTCCATCTAGAGATAAATCAATAATGAGCATGGAGATTAACTCCTCATAGCAATATTTTCTATGGCTTTTAGGAGCCAGATTGTTGCCTTCAAATTTCAAACAGCCAGCATGCAACTGACTGAAACACATCTCTAACCTTTAATAACAATGTGCACCAGGCTACAGGATTACTAAATAGCCAAAAAGGAAAAGAGGTACAAACAGGCAGGTTGCAAATAGTTGTTGCAAAGTTTGCACTAACTTTTATAACCTGCCTTTGATTTTGTGAAGTGACCTGTTTACTAATAGGTCTCATTGCAAAATACTCAAACAGTAGATCGCATAATTGCCCCTTACTGAATACTAATTTGGTAGATTCCTGTTTGCAACGCACTATGATTGGCTACCTATGTATGATTGTGACATGCAAGAGACCTCTATTCCTGCTTTTGTATTCCCCCTCTGGAAACGTTTTTGAACACAATCACAGTTTTAATGTTTCTCATTTGAAAATGTTGCATGGGGAATAGGAAGTAGTCCCCCAAAAGGCCACCAACTTGATTGTTAATGGGGAACCTTTCACATGGGAACAGTTTCCCCTTTTGAAACAGTTACCACCCCGCTTAAGGTGCTAAGTGATTTGAAACCACTATCACGGATATAAACCGTTCACACAAACTGTGAAAAATTGGGTTGTTGCTTGACTGGTGTGAGCCTTGGTCAAGCAACAGCCACAGTCCCTGGCAGGGTGAACCACAAAAAGTCACTAAATTAACCTGTGCTTGCCCTCTTAGAGGCAATGTGTAAAGTATTTATGCAGCACACAAACAGTAATAAAGCAAAAGCACAACACAAGAAAAATCCCACACTAATTTAGAATATATTTGAAAACAAAACCACAGAAATTCAATCAGTAGAATAGGAGCTATGAATTTTTCACGTTTTTAGTAAAAACAAAAGCTTAAAAGATCAATGCACCAACCGCGGATATCTAGTCATGCAAGACCGGGTCATAGTAAAAAGAATATGGCCGAGCACGATGGAGTGCAGTTTGGATACAAAATTGGATTGGGTCCAGTCAGTGCTTGCCTCTGGACTTAAACATTTTTGAAGAAAAATGTTCTAAGAAGGTTACGGTCAGGTGGAAAGGCTGCAGGCGGTTTCCAAGTAAGGAGTGTCATCATTAATGAGCCTCTGGATTAAGTCACAGTGCAGATTTCTAAATTTTGGACTTAGTACCTCTCTAGTGGAACAAGGTAAGAGGCTGAAGCTGAAGACAGTTCCAAGAGGTCAGATACCCGTTTGACGAAGGACCACTGAAAGGTATTTGCTGCTGTAGAGAAGACTGTAGCGGGAGCAGCTACAAAGTCAGGATCGACAGGCGATGCACCTTGGGAGGATCAGCAAGCAGGTTCTTCCCGGTCTTCCCCTTGTTCTCAGAGCAGTTTTTAGTAAAAAATGTCTCAAGTTTTGGATTTTGGTTATCTGGGCACCTTTAGCACCACTCCGAAGGGTCCAGAACTGGTGGGGCACCACTTGGGGGTTCAGGACTCACTCAGGTGGGGTATAGGTGTGGGTTCAAAATGGTGGGAGATTTTATGTTCCTCTGGCTCTTAGAAGGAAGTCAGCAAACTAGCTCTCGGAGTCATTCCAGTAGTCCTGGGTTCAGGTAAAGATGCAGGGTCAAACAGCATGGCTAGCCTCTGAGGGTTCAAGGCAGGCTCCATGCAGCCTAGGCAAACTTTCATTCTGCAGCAAAGCAATTGTGAGGAGTGCACAGCTGGCTACTGTGTATCCGACCTTTTCAGGTCCATTGAGAGTAATCAACATTTTTGTTTTGTTGTTTTGCACAGAGGTTGCTTCCAGAAGGGGTGGGTACTGCCTCCTCACCAAGCTGTTAGATGAATCATTGAATCTACCGTGGCAAATCTATATAGTCACCTTGGAAGGCCCAAAACACCAGGGTCAAATCCAGTCCTGCAGAACTTTCCTGAACAAAGAACTGACCAAACTGTTTTGACTGCTTCAGTAGACCTAACCCTATATATGCCCAGTAAATCTGTAAATGATTTCTACCCTGTACCTGATCAATTTAGATCTCTATAGCTATTCTCGTTTGTGTTGTGCATGGATCATCCTCACAAAGGAGTGATCTTGCTAAGGATGTCTACATTGTGTGTCTTCAATCCACATCATGCATACCATTTGTACTAAGAAGATGTACTCTATATAGGCTGTATGGAAGGTATATTCCAAGGTACACTGCGCTCGCCAGCAGCAGACACAACTATGGCAACGCACTTTCTGCTAGCACCACCCAGAAACTCCTGAAGAAACTGCAAAACATCCAGAACGCTTCTGCCAGACTCATCCAGACTCATCTTGAACATCCCACCCCGCAGCCACATCACCAGCCACATAAGAGACCTTCACTGGCTACGTATCAACAAAAGAATTACCTTCAAACCCCTCAACATGCTTGCAAAGCCTTCCACAATGCAGGACCTGATTACCTCAACCACCACCTCTCCTTATACACTCCCACCAGATGTCTCCGCTCCACCTAATTGGCCCTGGCCACCATCCTATGGATTTTCAAGACCACTTCCAGGAGAAGAACCTTCTCCTACCTTGCTGCCAAGACCTGGAACTCCCTGCCTCTGCACCTCGGGCAATAACCATTCCTGCTGCAATTCAGGAAGGACCGCAAGACCTGGCTCTTTGACTGAAACACCCCCCCCCCCCCCACCCTCCTGGGCCTTGAGACCCTTATGGGTGAGTAGTTGTGCTTTTTATCAAACTTATGGAACTGATTAATTATATTCATGAGTGAGGGCACAGTTGCTTGTTTATCCATGACTTTCTACATTACAATCTGGGAGAAACATCTGGCCAGTTACATGAGCCCATGTTCCTATTGTACTGAAGGTGAAGACCAGGTAAAGGACACTGAAGGAAACTCCCCTGCTATGTCTGCTACTTGGACAATGAGGAGGAGTCATATCTGTGCATAAAGAAACTGTTCTGGCCTGGAGGACAATCACATCACCAAGATGAATGAGGCCTGCATGGAGGACTACACAAAGAAGAAATACTTTTCTACATTTCTGAGGATCTGCAGTCAAGCTAACCATCATCAAACTGAACAACTGCTGCACCTCCTTGGGGCTAAATACATGCGGCAACCATAGAATAACTGAACATATCATTGGGCTTGCATTGCCTCTAGCTCCTCTTAATTGTGTGAAAATGTCTGTCCCCTTCCTTAACTCTGATAGAAATATGAAGGCGTGTACCCTTTCAGCCTAGTGCCATGGAGAAAGTTTTGCTCTCTGAGACTTGGCACACTTCCATATCCAGAATCATTCAAGTCATTATCCTGCGACCTACACATACCTTTATAGATTTAATGAGATGTGATGTTCCAAGTGTCCACTCTCAGATCTCAAAATGATGGGCCAGTGTATATCTTGGTCCTGTGGGTGTTCCTGTGACTGGAAATATTTGAAGGAGACCAGCTGATACTAAGACTGGGGTGAGTGATGTTTGCTGTATCTGTGTAGCTTACCATTTGAGCATAACTGGTAACCGAAATGTGTCCAATATGATATGCATGTTAGGCAAAGAAACTTTCCATTGTGTGCTCCATATTCAGGAGCAGGAAATGGGAACGTGTAATATGAGCTGCTGCAGCCACCCATGATCACAGTACACGTCATTGCAGTGTTGGAGGGCGGAGGGCGGAGTAGATTTGTTGGTAGGCTGGTGTTGGGGGTGGGTAGGTAGGGTGCAGTTGAGTCTGAGCAGGCCACCTACAAGTCCTGCTCTTATGCAGAGGCCTCCTGAACCTCAGATTCGGTATGATGATTCCAGTATTTCCAGTATGGACAGCATCTAAGTGGTACCTGTATACTACCGCCACTGCTCTGAGGACCCTTAAACCTATATCTTGTTGAACTAAAGGAGCTATGCACCTTGCACAGTGCCTTTTATTAAAGTATTCTCGTGTAGTGTGGCTCCTACACTTTGCAGATCCATAATATGAGTTCCTAAACACACCAAGAGACCCAGTTGCCTGTCCCAAACCATGTAACAGCAGTAGTGTCTCCCTGATATATTGACAGTTGGCCAGATGGAATGGAGACTGGTGAGCCTCAACTGTGCTTAGTGCCTTCTAATAGACTTCCTCACTTCTGTGGTGCTCTGTGTCTGGAAACTTAAGTCCTGGCAACATGATCCAGAATACCTTGTGCAGCTTACACTTGTGGGCCGAAATACACCTCACTTTTCTGTGGGCATCAATTGGGTTTGGAAATATGGGGCTCATTTACAAGGAATTTACTGTGCAGCGCTAAGTTAATTCTGAAGCACAAGTACAAGATCTGGGTCACTTTGGGTTTCATGGTGGCCAAGCAAAATATCGCACGATTGTGGAAGGCTCCGAACCCACCGGGCATAGCTGAATGGGCTAGGGATATGGATTGGTGTATGGTGACAGAGATACCTATTTATGTTTCCAGGGGTTGCCCGAAGAAGTGGATGCAAATATGGGGGCCATGGAATACCTTCCGGGGGGAAATATGTGTGCCGCCGGGGAGTTGAGATGATATTGTTGATAACGTTGGATAGTGTGGCATTCCCGAGGACCAACTTTTGTACTGTGGTAAGAGGGTCTTGGTGTTGTGCCGCAATTTGTGTCGTTGATTACATGAGAAAAGCTAGGACCTAATTGTATACATGCCAGAAATGTTTCAATCAAAAAAGTTTACAAAAAAAACAAACAATTCTGAAGCACAGGGATGCGCCATATCTACAAAGATATGACAGATCCCTTTGCTCTCAACTGTGCTGGCGCACAATTTGCTGCAATGCGCTGATGCAGGCACCCTTGCATCATAGTGCAAGGGTGCCTACGTTGAGGGAAATGATTATGTATGTGCAGGAAGGGACACTTACTGCACATAAACAATCTGAAATTGAGTTTTTAAACTTCTATGTGTGCTGCTTGATGAACGATTTTTTTTCAATAATTGTTTTTGTGCAGGAAGGAACACCTTCCTGCACAAAAAAAAAGCACAAGAGGTGATTTCCTCTTCCTACGTGTGCTGCAGAATGCAGCACGCATAGAATGAGGAAAAAAACGAGGAGAAATGAAAACATTTCTCCTGGTTGCGCCTCGCTACGCCTCCTCTGGGGAGGCGTAGCATTCAGACGCATTCTCAGGTGTATGATTTCTCATAAATCTGGGAATGTGTCAGGTTTCATGGGTGTTGCACAGGAACCCACCCAGCAACACACATGGAACACCCCTTTCCTGCAAAGTGCTGAGTGTAAAAAGGCTATAGTTGCAAGGACAGGAAAAGCCAGACAGGGTGGCTTTTCGGGTCCTTGTACACATGGGTAGCAAAATGAGCCACAAGTACGTCACAAAAATTGACATACTGGCGGCGCAAGGGGCTCGTAAATAAGCCCCATGATCTTTGCAACTCTGGCTGACATGCAGTGAGCTACCACCCTTTAGTCCTGGGCTGCAAAAGTACCTGAGGTACAGTCAAAAACATATCATAGTGCAAGATTTGTATTAATGAAACAATAATAATATTAATGACTGCGTAAACTTCAGTTAAGTTGATGGAGGGAATTTTTTAACTTTAGTTGAGTTGGTGGAATCAAGTAAATGAATTGCAAAATGTATATCATTACGAAATTGACAAAAAGATCAGTCTATGCACGAAATTGAAATTATGAATCACATTACACTGAAACATGCTCTTATAGATCAGTTATTAGCACCGTTTTTCCATTTCGAAATACTGTAGTTATAAAGTATTACAATGTCCTAATTGAATGGTACTCTCTATATAAACTTTCCAAGGAATGACATTCTAACTTCGCTTTGACTGGATACGAATTTGTGACCGGAAGGTCATACCTGCTATCCACAAGGTGTACTTGGTTAGCCGAGCAATCGTGCCACAGTCCATTGAATCAATGGAAGGAGATACTTTTGATACAATCACGTGGATTACAGAGGACAGAACACTATACATTAGAAGAGCTGCACTGAATGAGTGCTTAATGTGTGCAGGTGTTTGCAATTGCTTGGCACCGTCACATGTTCCTAAACATTCACACTTATTTAAGGCAGTCTACCACTTGGTGGTGCTATCTGTCTATGTTTGGGCAGTACTCATCACTAAAGTATGTAACATATTTCAAAAAAACATAAACCAGCATGCCAGACCAGGGCCGGACTGGGAACCAAAACCGGCCCTGACAAAGTGCTCGGCCGGCCCCCGGGGGGGTTGGGGGTGCGGCCAAGCTCTTTGCCAGGGCCGGTTTTCGGCCGATTTTGTTACAGGCCCGATTTTGCATCTATGCTGCAAAAACGGCCCTGTAACAAAAACGGCCCCCAGGGGCCCAAAACCAGCCCCCACCCATGCGGCGCACCGGGGGATTGCCCGGTGCCCGCTACGGGCAGTCCTGCCCTGTGCCAGACCATCCTTTCAGCCTGCGGCAAACTGAAATAATTCAACACATCACACATACATTGTGTGATCCTCAGTCTTTGACTGTGCTGGCAGGAACAGCAGGCAGTGCCAACCAAGGTGGCCTCCTGAGAAATACCTCGGGCTCTGGCACTTATACTCCTTCAAATTCCATTGCCTCCCTCGCCACCTCCTCTCCTCCGCTCCTACTTCAACATAATCACTTGCAGTTGTGTCAGTGTCACTTGTGATGGTACAAATGCCATCCTAATGGAACTGGTCATGCCCGTAGGTTGTTCCAAGTATCTGTGGAAGTGTTAACTGTTCCTGACCTGAACCCACCTTAAAAATTCAATAATCAGAGAGTTAATATGTGAAGCATGGCACGAATAATGTTTATTCACGGAAAAAAAGAAATAGACACCCATCTCTGAGAACCCAGATAATTGAAAACTTATTTAGCAAAATGCAAGGTAATAGAAATGATGTTAGGTTGAAATAATAGAAAGAAAATCTATGAACATTTAAATAATAATATTACATTACAAAGCAAAAAACAAAGCTGTCGACCCATTGCAAATGCCAGTTAGGGAACAACTTTTTTATATACTATGGGGCAGATTTACAAGCCCCTTGCGCCACTTTTGCGTCACTTTTAACATGGGAAAAGTGATGCAAACGTGGCGCATGAGGCTTGTAAATCTGCCCCTATATATTAAAACTGAAAAATAGAAGAGGCAAAGGTAGAGGGTGGCAGGGTAAGGAAATTGGTAAGAAAAGAAATGAAGTTTTGAAAGTGTGCCACTGGAGGAAGGGGGTCTTGGTGGCTGTTCCCTCTTAAAAAGGGAAGAAGAGGGAAGGGAGGAAAGGAAGACTGAAGGGTTTTCATGGGAGGAAAAGCAAGGAAAAGATGAAAGGGGGTTCTGTAAATAAATTTAAAAAGTGTAATGACACACGGTAAAAACAATCAAGAAGGTAAGTGGTTGACTAAAAAAAGACCTTTGGAAACTTTATAGAAGGACTCATATTTAAAGACAAATTACATTTACCCATTAAATAGATAAATGCCTATTTCAAAGAAAACACAAAAGATAAGTGCCAGTTGTCTAGAAAATGTCAACAAAACTATTCAAGTGAAATGGTTTCTCAGGCGTGGGGTTCTATGAATTTTGGGCATTTTATCAAGGACGGCGTTATAATTATCACACCAGAACATGGGTTTCTATTGGAATTTTCTGCGGCATATTATCAAGCCCATTATCGCCACTTTTAGCGGCAGTTTTCTGCCGCTAGAGCAGCGATAATTGTAACGCCGTCCTTGATAATATGTTTTTTATGAAACCGCACAAAGCCACACAGAGCAGCATGGCTGACATAGACATAGGTCCACTTACATGCCCTATTATGAAACAAGCAATATTTTAAGGGGTGCCCCATATATTTGATGACAACTCTTGCTTGCTCATTTTAGTGGTGTGTACCTAGAACTGAGAATTTCAATCCTACTTTGGTAGTCAGTCTGTGTCTCGAGAAAAAAAAAACCTGGGTGATAATTGTTATGTATTTTTGCGTTTCTACATTTTGCGTGTCTTGTTATGTGGCGCATTTTCAAATAGGCTTTTACACAGAATGTAGTCTATCTTATATTTTGACCGCAGTTTTTGGAGCAGCTTGTGTAAAAATTTTGTGAATGACGGAATATTGCCTACCATGAGCCTTACCACCTGACCATGTGCTCTTTGCAAAACATGATGGGGCAAATTTACAAGCCCCTTGCGCCACCGATATGTCACTTTTTGTGTCGTACTGGTGGTGCATTTCACTGCCCCATATTTACAAGGACAGGAAAAGCCACTCTGCGGGATTTTTCCTGTCCTTGTAAATATGACCCCTTTACGCGCGACACTTTGCGTGAAAGGGGCATTCCATGGATGTGGCTGTGGGTGTTCCCACGCAACACCCATGGAATCAGACACATTTCCAGATTTACAAGGAACCATAAACCTGGAAATGCGTCAGAATGCTATGCCACGTGGCGTAGCGAGGTGCAACGAGGAGAAATATTTTAATTTCTCCGTGTTTTTTTCTCTTTAAAAGCGTGCTGCATTCTACAGCATGCATTGAAAGAGGAACATTCCTATAGTGATTGTTTTTGTGCAGGAAGGTGCCCCTTCCTGCACAAAAACATTCTCCCTACAGCGCAGGCATCCTTGCACTATGGTGCAAGGGTGCCTGCGCCGGCGTATTGAAGCAGTTTGTGCGCCAGCGCAGGTGAGAGCACAAGAATGTGACATACTATTGTAAATATGTTGCATTCCTGTGCTTTGAAAGTGCCGCAGCGTGGCGCAGCCAAACGGCGTGCATTGCTGAGCTGTGGCACTTCCTTGTAGATCTGCCCCGATGAGTTTATGCCCTTTGCGATTTTAGTAGCATGGTATAGGTAGGAGTTTGTCAATGTATGAGCAAGTAGGGCAATTCCAGGAGGAGTGTTAAGAGGGGCCTCAATTGAGGTGATATAGACAACATTTTAACAATACTTTCAAGAGAGATCTTAAAGAAATAGGTCCGTCTAGAAGACTGGCAAGGTTACCTATTATTTAAGAGGTAAAAATACATTTTTAAGTTTTAAGTCACTTTGAGCCGACAAATATACTCTTGGGGGCAGATTTATGATAACTGGCGCATCCCTGCATATCAGCAGCATGCGCCAGTTATTAGGCGCCACAGCTGCGCCACCATGGATGCGCCGCATTTATAATGCGGCGCACCATGGGGCAAAAACGGCACAGATGCGTGACGCATCTGTGCCGTAAAAGTGGCGCATTGCTGGAGTTGCGTCGCAAGCGCGACGCAGCTCCAGCAATGCTCTGGGGGGCCCTATCTGTACAATGCTGCGTCAATCCTTACACCTGCTTCAAGCAGGCGCAGGGTTTTGACGCAGCATGGGCCTAAAAGTGACTGAGTGAAATCTTGTAGATTTCACTCAGCCACTTTTCGGAGGCGTTCCTGTGCCGAAACGCCCCCAGCTGGCCTGGAACGCCTACATGTGGCGCAGGGCTTTACAACGTGACGCATCTCCCAGATGCGTCACGTTGTAAATACCCCGCACCATGGCGCAGGATTTGCGCCGCTGCTGCGTCACAAAAGTGACGCAACGGCGGCGCAAAAGTGGCGCAAGTGCAACATAAATCTGCCCCTTGATTTTTTGAGAGGGGGGGCATTGAGTGGCAAACAGGTGATAATCATCCACTATTGATTGCTTTAAGGACCTGGTGCATATTACTATGATGATTCATCATGCCTGGAGAAAGAGAAGGATGTTATCAAAGAAGGCCAGAAATTAAACTCTAGAGGGCGGAGAAATGTAGGATTTATGTTAAACAACACAGTCAAAAGTTGAGCTCAAGTTAGACTTCACACTCCAAATTTAGGGCGTATGAAGTAAGAGAGACTATCACAGAAGTCACTATTCTAATATTTTCTATGTGGCACAGGAGACCTACAAGTCAATAAAATCATAACTTCCTAAAACCGATGCTCGAATTGCTGTCAGGTACAAAGTGGATTTTTTTGGAAAAACCAAGGGAGATTCGAAGTGGTGTCTACTTATTGTAAATAGAAGTAATCCACAATATTTCATATTCATTCCTTATCCTGAAAGAATGCTCATTGAGTCCCTCATGACTGAGAAACAGAAGGCTGAAACTGTATAAGGATTTAAGAAGTACATACTTTTAGGGCAGTGGTTTTAGAGGGGGATGCCCCTGTTTTTTAATGCCCTTCTGAACTTAGGGGCAGATTTACAAGCCCCTTGCATCATTTTTGCGCCACTGTTGCTTCACTTTTTGTGACGCAGCAGAAGCGTAAAAATGCAGCCCATTTACAAAGTGACGCATCTAGGGAGATGCGTCACGTTGTAAAGCCCTGCGTCACATTATACCTGCGTCATGTATAATGTATGCAAGGTGGGCGTTCTAACGCAAAAAAGCCTCGTAGAAGTGACGCAGTGAAATCTACAAGATTTTACTGCGCCACTTCTAGGGCGTCACTGCGTCAAATTCTTACGCCTGCTTGAAGCAGGAGTAAGGAGTGACACAGCACAATGAGGATAGGCCTCCTCCTGCATTGCTGGAGTTGCGTGGTGCTTGCAACACGACTCCAGCAATGCGTGACTTTTGCATCAATAGATGCGCCAGAATTTCGAATGCATCAGTCAATCCTTGCGCCATGGTGTGCCATATTGTAAATACGGCGCATCCATAGTGGCGCAAGGGTTTCTAATGGTGGCGCAGGGAAAGTGACGTATCTAAACAGATGCGTCACTTTCTTGTAAATCTGCCCCTTAATGTCTTGATGGTATAAACTGACGATTCTATCTCTGTAGGAACCGCTAGTGCTTTCTTTTCACCTTTTCCAAGTGACTTATCATCCCTGCCGGGCTGAAAGTGCGAGGTTCAATAAAGAGATGTGTGTGGACCCAGCATTTAATATGCCCCTGTGTTGGATACCAGTTACCGGGTGAAACATTCATTATTTTGCAGCCAAGAGGCTAATTACCAATGAGACAGTTATTGACAAGGGTATTAAGTGCCACACTACTTTAAGGTTTCGTGTCCATATCCTTAGATCAAAAAATCCCAGCAGGAATTTCATTCATTTGATAAATGTTGGAATTCGCGGCTGGGGCCTGCATCTAGGTGTAAAACTTAGAATCACCCGAAAATTAATGGCATTCAAATAAATCCAAAGCACAATTAAAATTTGTGTGATTTTGAGTCTAATGTAGGCAAAGTCCTTGACCTTTTGCAATTTCTAGTAATATATTTGCAATGCACTTATTCAGCATCGGACTCCGTAACAGTAAGAGTGAACTGAGAGTAGCCGTTGAGAGAAAATGAGGAAAAATGAGGAAAAGATTGAACAATTCTTATCATTTCACCAACATTTCTCTACTAAGGCCCTCGTTCTTAAGTAATGCAGATTACGTTCAGATTCATTCAATTAAACACAGTAACTTGCCAAAATGGGATTTGCTGTTTCACGGGTAAACCCGCACCTCCCAGGTTTCCCCACTGACCTTTCAGTAGGAAAAGCCTCACAAAACATCAATCAAGAAAAATAGCGAGTATTAGAGAGAAATCTGAGGATATAAGGGTAAAACATACATTTTCAAGATTATTCCCCAATTTTAGGAAAAGAACACATAATCATGAGAACATTGCAGACCCGGAAATTACAAATAGCTGCAATTATATGTCGTGCTTGGATGCAGGGTCTCCAACTAATGACTAATTCAGGACTCCTACTGACTGTCGTAAGCTGCAATTTACATTACAATTAGAAACTCAAAATACGCTCTTGAGAAGTCTTTGGGGCAGATTTACAAGCCCCTTGCGTCACTTTTGCACCATCGTTGCGTCACTTTTGTGACGCAGCAGCGTAAAAGTTGCGACTCATTTACAACGTGACGCATCCAGGGAGATGCGTCACGTTGTGAAGCCCTGCGCCACATTAAACCTGCATCAGAATTTCTGACGCATCTGTCAATCCTTGCGCCATGGTGCGCCGTATTGTAAATATGGCGCATCCATGGTGACGCAAGGGTTTTGCATGTTGGGGCAGGGAAAGTGACGCATCTCTACAGATGCGTCACTTTCTTGTAAATCTGCCCCTTTATTTTTTTCTTTTTATGTTTGTTTGTTTGTTTCTTTCTTTCTTATTTCTCTCACAGGCAGATGTGGGACTCAACATAATTTAGAGAACTGTACAAGAAAATTGAACATAAAAAACACTTTGTATAAAATGTATGCAGATTCCTAATATATTAATATAAGGTCCACCTGGAAGAGATGGAAAATAAGAATTAGGGGGGCAGATTTACAAGCCCCTTGCGACACATTTACGCCACCGTTGCGTCACTTTTTTGCCATGGTGTGCCTTATTTACAACGTGATGCATCCAGGGAGATGCGTCACGTTGTAAAGCCCTGCTACATTAAACCTGCATCAGGTTTAATGTATGCAGGGTGGGCGTTCCGTCGGAAAAAGCCTTGGAAAAGTGACGCAGTGAAACCTACAAGATTTCACTGAGTCACTTTTCCGAGGCCGCTGCGTCAAAACCCTGCGCCTGCTTGAAGCAGGCGTAAGGCGTGACGTAGCATGTTAGGTATGGGCAGCCTCCAAGTACTGCTGGAGTTGCGTCGCGCTTGCGACACGACTCCAGCAATGCGCCGCCCTTACACCATGAGATGCGTCACACATCTGTTTATCCTTGTGCCACGATGCGGCGCATCGTAAATGCGGCGCATCTGTGGTGGCGCAAGGGTAAACTTGCGTGACACATCTTACCTGGCGCATCCCTGCTGATATGCAGGGATGCGCCAGTCCTTGTAAATCTGCCCCAGGGAATCTAAAATTTAACGCATCCATTTTCACTGGACTCCTGAAAGATGGTATTAGCAGGGTTTTTAAGGAAATAGGAATCAAACTGTAGGTACTCACTGTATGTAAGGGTACAAAACATAGAATGTGTGACAATTTATGAAACTTTGGAACTTTATGTCCATGTCGCTCTTCTTTTGCTCTTGAGACCACCCTTGATCCAGCGGGTTACCAGCTAGCGATGCTCACAAACCATATACTCACCTGGGCCTATAAACACACATTCATGTAGGCTGGTAAAGTGCCACTGGGGTCAATTTGTATGATATGCTTTCAAGTTTAGTTTACCTATACATTTCCTTTAACATCTTTCTAAATCAAAAGTACTTTCCACTGGTCAATGGCCCTTTTAGTTAAGCTAGTATAAGGTGAAATGACATAAATTGAATATTTAAAATAACCACAGACTCAGGAAGAGTTTAAATGTTTATCTAGTTAAATTCATGTGAGCCAAAGCAAAATACAATTCGTACACTGTTTTCTCCAAGGAAGGAAAATCAATCTATCAAATATGTCAGTTAATCATCTAAACCATATTATTTCAATGACAGTACCTGGAGAGGAGAAAATAGAGAGAGCAGTACAATGACATACTACACAGAATTACAGTTACCTACGATGGTGTGGGAACCAACCCCTTTGGCCAAGGAGCTGGAAGGGTCCCCTGGCACAGTTCAGGTGACAAAGGTTTCAGGACACATTTCAGGGACAGGATAGATGGCCTCTTCTAGATCCGACGCCTGCATCGTACCCCTCTCTGACACTATCTTCCTACTCGATTCTTCTGCGATCTTCTTCTAATTCTTTGCCTTATTTCCCTCCTCAATTCTTCCACGATCTTCTTCTAATTAATTAGATTTTGTCTCTAAGTCCCGCAATTCGATTCTTCTTAAGTATTGGATCAGCTCTCGGACAGCATCCCGGTCTCTCGGCAACACTGGCAGCAGCAGCCGCATCAGCATCACCATCAGCATCTCCTTAACTAACTAACTAAACTACTTCAGTTATACCTTTCCAATGGCATATACCACCCCTAAATGTTTCAAATTTATGAAACTCCTAATTCTGATTGGGCAGAAAAGGGGTGATGATCATCACACCATGCTAAGTTTTAGCAATTTTCTAGTTCATTACTCAGTGGTCCCGCCGCTTAATTTATTTTCCCAAGCTTTATATCCCACCCGCATTTCACATCTTTATCAATAAAAAAAAAGAATACATTCAATAGTTGTCTTATTCATCTTGCAGGAGTCCATCAGTTTGCCAGGACATGTTGCAAACGCGGCCTTGGACGAGATCCAAGCACATCCTCATGGCTTCTGGCTGGTAGTCACTGCACATGCATTAGCAGTCACATACAATATAGACTTTGGCATCAGTCTGAGGCCCAAATACGAACTAATAGACAGGTCAAAAAGAAACATGTTAAAAACAAAATAAAATGATTTCACTGTATACCACCTATCTCTACTCTAATCCAATTTATGTAAAATAAATCTCCCTGCGTTAGCATTTAGTAAATAGCATGTTTTAGTTTCAGCGAGGCAGATACTTAGCATGTGAGCCTTCAAGTGGCCATATTAAAAGCAAGTGCACAAATGCAGAAAATTCCCTCCAATCTTTAGTTTGTCATTCTGCTTAGATGCAGTTGACGCATGCGTAGTACAGATTCCCTCGTTAGCAGCCATTTTAAGTTTCGCTCGGTTTACTTGTTAGTAAGACACATATGCAAGCTTCCTCTATGCTAATTGTATGGAATGTGGTGCATATTTGGCTTTACAAACATGGTTAATACAGTGTTATGAGTTATTTGAGAGGATTGCTTCCAAACAAGTCTCTTTTATATGAGTCCTTGCTCCATCAATCCCCTCTCTGATGGCATTTGCGCCATCATCAATTTACCTATCACCAAATTAGATGCCAACTTTAGCACATCTCAACTGCCTTTTCTGTCTTTTCTTCTCCTTCTTCATTATTGTATTGTAAATTTTTCGGGGCTCATTTATGAGCCCCTGCGTCACTTTTGCGCCGCCGGTGCGTCACTTTTTGTGACGCACCAGTGGCATAAAACATGCGCCATGTTGCGCCATATTTACAAAGTGACGCATCTAGGTAGATGCGTCACTTTGTAAACCCCTGCGCCACATTATACCTGCGCCAGGTATAATGTATGCAAGGGGGGCGTTTTGACGCAACAAAGGGTCGTAGAAGTGACGCAGTGAAATCTACGAGATTTCACTGTGCCACTTCTAGTGTGCAAATGCGTCAATTTCTTGCGCCTGCCTCACAGCAGGCGTAAGACTGACGCAGGCCCTTTCACATGGGGCTTGCCCCATGTGAAAGGACACATTGCTGGAGTTGCGTCACTTTTGTGACACACTCCAGCGATGCGTCACTTTTGCGCCTACAGATACGTCAGAAATACTGACGTATCTGTGACTCCTTGCGACATGATGCGTCATACTGTAAATATGACGCATCACTGGAGTCGCAGGGAGGGCAGTGAAAAGTGGCACATCACTGTTTTCACGCAGTGATGCATCACTTTTCATAAATGAGGCCCTTCATCTTTTTGTATAAATCTCCCTTCATTTCTTCCAACTGAATTTCATCATACTTCCTTTTCTTTCCCCTTTCGTTCACTTCATATCTCTTTCTTTTCTTACAGCATTTGCACCAATTCATTATTGCTAAAACTAATATTGTTATTCCAAGTATTGGTAGTATTATTTGACCTATAATACTCTTACCTAGATTAGTAAGCCTTCCATACACTGTCAACTTCCAGTGGTTTCCAATCATCCTCCAATTTTGTAATATGTTTAATGTATCCTCCAATTTCAACACTTTTGTCAGGAATATTTGTGCAACAATGTTGCGCTTTCAACATTTTACAGACTCTGCCCTCTTTTGCCAATAATATATCAAGAGCAAGTTGATTTTGTTAAACCATTGACCAAATTGCAACCATTTCTGTATTTATCATCAAGAGACCTCCAGCAGTATCAGTTGATAGATGATCAACTACTGTGGGTAACTGACACATTTTTTGTGAATTCAGAATTACTCCCACTGAAGGTATCAATACACTAAATATTTCACCTACTATTTCTGAAAAACTAGCTCTCTTGATACGTGTTAGTTCCTTTGTGTCTTCATTGCTTCCAGTGATTCTTTTCACATGGTACACCTTTGGGAATACTATTCCAAAATAGCAGCTCCAGTACCAATGTGCGGGCAGCCTAAAATAGGCTTTATTCCCACACAAGTAATAAACTCCAGGAAATACTGGGTCTGTTCCACCCTTTAGTCCCTATCCCCCGATAACTAAGAAGTTATGTTCACATTCACTGGAAACAATAAATGCATTGTTATAGTCAGTGTTTAACCTATGGAGGCAGATTTTCCTTTTCTTTTCAAAATCCAGGGATATCGCCGCATGAGTTTTGCCAGCTGTATAAATCTCCTCTTTCTCAGCCCATTGAGGAATCTGAGGTTTCTTTTCAGAAGCCTTTCTTTGGAAATCCTGTCTCCTTTGCTCCACTAAATACAAAAATATTTTTTCTTCTTCTTGTAATGTACATGTTAAGTTGTGCTTGTGTGCTTCAGCTACATCTATTGTTTTCATTGTTAGGAAATATTCACCCATAAATTGTGCATCCTTAGTACTAAGAACTGGGTTCATATTCTTTCGAATAGGAACCTCTGAAAAAATCATATCTACGTTAGAATAGTAATACTGTAATTTTCCTGTTCTATAAAATAAGCTCGACAAAATACTACATGAAATACCACATGTTAATGGTAAATGGGGATAATTTACGCCTTCGGCTACTGCTGGTAATTTCATTCACACATAACAATCACTAACTTCCATAGTGTCTACATATTGCACTAATAACTTTGTATATACATTTAAAGCAGTGTCATTATTTGTCACAGTGTGGTGTAAATATAATTCATCTGGTGATTCTAATGCTACTCCATTTCATTTGATATTGAACTTATCTGATGCTTCTAATGCTACTCTAGCTCCTTTAAACTTAGCTACCCTTTCATTAGTGTTTGTGTTATTTTTCGTTTCTGTCACCATCAAATAAGGGATGGCTACTGTTAATATTATCCAAAATTATGAGTATTAAAAATATACTACATATACATATTCTACAACATTTCTTTATGCTATTTCGTTTTGATCTTCCAGTAACCCTATCCTCAGCCATTTTTGACTAAGAAGATTTCTCTTCCATATTTCTGATTTGCCTATGGGATTTTAAAAATTCTGGGACTTTTCAAGTGGGTCTCACTTCTTCTTCTTCTATCTGTTTTGCAATTATTTCTTCATCACTTTCTTCATTTAAATCTAAATTCTCAAATTCTTCAAGAATCACGTAAGTCCATTCAGGACCTTTGAACTTATTATTTAATATCCTCAGTATTTGACTTCTCCGTTTAGACCTACTAGTTGATTGCCCAGACTGACTAGTGACTTTGTTTACTTGTTCAGGTTCTTCACTTATTGTTCTGAAGTGATATTTTTACCTTTTAACACCACCTGACAAGTTATCACCTCTTCTGACCCTTTTTGCTTGTACTGCACTGTCTCTTTCTTCATGTGTTCTTTTATTTTCGTTAAGTTGTGGCACAATTTGATTATCTTCGTCTTCAGAATCCCTCTCTGTCTGTCCTTGTTCAGGGCTTATAACTGTAGCCTCATCTGCCTGGACATGTTCTTCTTCCCTTATCTGGCCCTGTGCAGGTTTTATTTCTATTTGTTCATCTTCTTCCACCTGAATTTATTCTCCTTCTCCTAACTGGTCCTGCTCAGGTCTTACTGCTCTTATGTTTTCTGCAGCCTGAACGTGTTCTTCTAGACCTATCTATCCCTCCTCGGATCCATGAACGTGTTCGTTCACCTCTGTCTGAGTATATTGTTCTTTCCTTGTCTGATCCTGCTCAGGATCTCCAACAGTTTGATTTTCCCTTCCCTGAGCTTGTTCTTCTACACCTATCTGGTCCTCTCTATTTTTCTGTCTCTCTAACCTGGTTCTGTTTCTTGTCTTTACATTCACTTCGGGTATGTCAACCACTGGTATCTATTCGTCAACCACTGGTATCCAGTCGTCCTGACTTGTGCTCGGTTGTTCTTGGTCAGCTATTTCAGGATCGGATATCCTAGATCCTTCAGCTGCACAACCTTCAGCGGCCTCAACTGCATGAGTAAGTTGAGGTCCCTCTTCGTCAGGCTCTGGTACTCTTTTAGTATGGCTTGCGTGAATTCAGATAGGCAAACCTGCACATTTTACTGCTGTTGTTGTAACCAATATAACCTGATGTGTTTTTCCCCACCTGGGTGCTAGGCACGACTCTCGAGTGTGATTCTTCACCAACACCCAGTCGCCGGGATTCAGATCATGTGCTTGAATTGACTGCCTGGCAACTGCGTCCTCTCCAACCTGGTGAGAGACAGAGCACACTAGGTCAGCCAATCCTTTGCAATAATCTAATACCAGATCATCAGATATATTCAACAGTTTGTGTCCTGGTATACATGCTTTTCTCATTGCTCTTCCCATGAGAATTTCATGGGGACTCAATCCTGTATTTCTGTCAGTAATAATTCTGAGTCCCATCAGAACAAGAGGTAAAGCATCAGGCCACTCCAGCGGGGTGGACGCACACACCTTTCCCAATCTTGCCTTTATTGTGCCATTCATTTGTTCAACCACTCCAGAAGCCTCTGGGCGATATGCACAGTGTAGTTTTTGTTCAATTTTAAATGCTTCACAGATTAATCAAATTATTTCATTATTAAAATGAGACCCTCTATCTGATTCCAAAGTTACTGGAAAACCAAATCGTGGAATCAATTCCTATAACAGTAGTTTATCGACTGTTATGCTGTCATTTCTTCTAGTAGGGTATGCCTCCACCCACCGTGAGAATGAGAAAACTATGACAAGGATGTACTTCAATCCCCTGCAAGGTGGTAATTGAATACAATCTACCTGCAACCTCACAAATGGTCCTTCTGCCTTTCCAATTCTTCCCCAACTGACCACTGTTTTCCTGCCTGGATTTATTTGTTGACAGTTTAGACATCTCTGGCATAGACTCTCTGCGCCATTCCTGAACCTTTTATTAAGCCAATCCTGTCTAAAGAGCCTGATCATGGGTTCCCTACCAATGTGTGTGTCTCCATGATACATTCTGGCCATCTGTGAAAGTAGGTAATCTGGCATTACTGGCCTGCCATCCAGATATATCCACACATCATCCTCTGTCCTTCTCTGGCATCCTATTTTTATCCATTCTTCTCTTTCACTCGCTTCCACCTCATCCTGTAGTTGTCTTACTTCTTCCCATGTTTCTGTTTCTGAGAGTAGTATACGTTGGCAGTTGATTCCACTTGTTTCAATTTTCTTGTTCACCGCCAATTTATTTCTGGCACAATACTGGGCAACCTGGTCAGCATACTTATTACCAGCTGTCACATAGTCATCTCCTGACTGATGTGCTGCACACTTGACCACTGCCACCTCTTTTGGCAATTGTATTGCTTCAAGCAGTTCTTTCACGAATTTTCCATTTTTAATTGGGGATCCAGATGAAGTCATGAAATCCCTCTGCATCCAAAGCTGGCCAAAATCATGCACAACCCCGTAACCATACTGGCTATCAGTAAAAATGGTTACTTTCCAATTTTTCTCAATTTTGCAGTCTTTAATCAAAGCTATCAATTCGGCTACTTGTGCAGATTTGACTCCGGGTAAATAGGATGCTTCAACTATTCCAGACAATGTGCACAATGCGTAAGCAGCACTTAATCCTCCCTCCTCATGTCTTAAACACGATTCATCTACAAATAGCTCATGTTCTGCATTTTTCAGTGGCTCTTCCTAAATGTCTGGACGGGGTTTAGTGCATAACTCTGTCACATCCAAACAGTCATGCTCAACTTCATCTTTCACCTCCTCTCCCCGTACAATAAGGTAGCAGGGTTTAATACAGTACACCTGATTGTTGTCACATTATCAGCTCTCAATATGATTCTTTAATACTTAGTCATCCGACTGGGAGTAAGGTACTGTGTTCGAGTTCTTGTTAAAAGAGTCTCGACTGAATGTGGGACATACACTTTTACAGGATGTCCCATCACAATTGATTCACTTTGTTCCAGACTCACACAGGTTGCAGCTACTGCTTTCAAGCAACCAGGTAACGCTGATGCTACAGGATCCAAAGTAGCAGAGAAGTATGCTACTGGGCGTTTCATCAAACCATGTCTTTGTGTTCAAACTGAGAGTGCACAGCTTTCTCTCTCACAACAGAATAGTGCAAATTATTTTGTGCAATCTGGCATACCTAAGGCAGGGGCTTCACACAAACAATTTCGCAACCCCACAAAGGCTTCCACGCTTTCATCATCCCATTCTATTGGGTCCTTTGCTAATTTTTTTGTCATTTGGATTACGGGTTTGGCTAGTAACGAACACCCTACAATCCACTGTCTACAGTATCCGTCCACTCCAAGGAACATTCTGATCTCTCTCTCTGGGTTTGTGGTAACTGCATTTGTTTTATAATCTTTATTCTTTCGGGGGTCACTTTCCTCACTCCTCGTTTTATTTGATGTCCTAGATATCTGACTCCTGTCCTGCAAAATTGCAATTTCTCTGGGGACACTTTATGTCCACCATCAGCCAAGTGATTTAACAAAGCAATTGAATCAGTCACACAGTCATCTCTTGTTTTTGAAGCGACTAACAAATCATCAATGTATTGAACTAAAACTGATTTCCTGGGCAGTACTGACGTTTCTAGAAACTTTTTCAAAATCTGATTGAAGATTGAAGGACTTTCTGTATATCCTTGAGGAACTCGATTCCATACTAAAATACGGTCCTCAAACTTAAATGAAAAGAGATACTGGCTGTCTGGGTGTAATGGAATGGAGAAAAAGGCTTGGCATAAATCAATTATAGTAAACCATCCTGCCTTCCATGGTATCTGATACAGAATTACTGCTGGGTTGGGCACTACGGGGCAACAAGGTACGACAATCTTATTAATCTTTCTTAAATCTTGAACTATTCTGTATTTCCCACTAGGTTTCTTAATGCCAATTATAGGTGAATTACAGGGACTGCTCGTTGTTTCTTTCAGAATGCCTTGTTTAATCATTCGATCAATTTCTGCTGCAACACCAGCTTTGACTTCAGGACTCATTTTGTATTGTTGAGTGTTTGGATAAACTGCACCTTCCTTCACAGTCACCTTCACTGGGTCCACTTTTGCCATTAACCCTACTTGTTTTCCTGTAAAATCTCACACATCAAGATTTACGGTTGCTTTTAACCCATCTGATAAATCGTCTTTTGTCATTAAGGAATACATTTCATCTACCTCTGTGCCTTGTTTAGCTAACATGATTTTATAGACTCCTTCTTCGTCTGGGGTGTGAATTGCAACACCGTCCGGTGTGCAAAATATAGTGCAATTCATTTTGCACAATAGGTCTCTTCCTAATAAATTTACTGGACTAGAGTCACACACCACAAACTTATGCATTTCCCTAAAATTGCCAATACGCACCTCCATTGGTTTTGTAATAGTTGTTCTAATCTGTTTATTTGAAACGCCCACTACTTGGATTGCTTCTCCAGGGAAGGTTAGGTTTTGAATGTCTACTGTTCTCACAGTAGAAGGGGTAGCACCAGTGTCCAACAAAAAGGTAATATCTTTTCCTTCTACTTTACCATCAATATATGGACCTGACTGATCTACCGGTAACGATGCGCCAAGTACGCACTCCTTTTCCTCCCCCCTCAGGCACCGTCATTGGTCATTGTTGCCCAGATATATATATAAAAGAAATTGTGAAGTTACAGAATTTTTCTTACCACTTCCTTCTTGAAATCCGGTGTCCGCACTGTACTAGGCTCTGTTCACAAAATTTGGCATAGGGGCAGGTGGCAACTGACTCTGCTGATTTACAACCTGCTACGGTTGACTCATTATCACCTCATTCTGCGCCTGTGGATTTAAATTATTTTGATTTGGGCCATTATAATTCTCAATATTTTTACATTTGTTTTTCCAATGCCCCAATTTTCCGCACCCATGACAGGGAAACTACTTCTTTGCCTCCTCTCTACTCATTCGTCCTCTTTGTTTTCCCTCATTATTTTCATTATGGCCTTGTCCTTTCCCTTGATCCCCTGTCTGACTGTTTAATTTTAGCTCTTGGTGCTCTGCTAATTTCACTTGGGCCCACATTACCTTTTCTTCTAACTTTTTACTTCTATTTTCAAAGTCATCTCCGCAGTCCTTGGCGTAATTGAGAGTCTCATCAAAAGGCTTTGCCTGCCAGCACCACATGTGCTGCTGAATCACTTGAGAGATTTCTTGCCTTAAACCTGAAACAAAAGGATATACAAAATGAGCCATGCCCTTGTCTCCAATATTCTCGAATCCGCTATACTGCTTAAACACTTGCAGTAGACGCTCATAATAGGCATGTACAGTCTCATTTATATCCTGTGTCGTCCTATTTATCTTTACCCAATCTGTTTCCTTTGGAGAGATTTTCCCTTTCAAAAAAGTAATCACCTGGTAATATTTCTTCATTACCTCCTCTGAAGGGGTTCCTGTTTTCTCTTCTCTCAGGTACTCATCACTAGGCCAATCAACTGTAATTTTGTATTCGGTCCATAATCGGCAGGTACCACTATGTCAAACAGACCATCCAAATCCTTCAAGAAAACCTTAGAAACCTTCACATACCTTTCAACTTGCCGGTACCATTCAACTGGTTTTTCTCTTAAACACAGGAAATCATTAGTAAATGACAAAATATCTTGTCTGGTCCATGGAACATGTACATATCCTCCTCCAGGAACTTCTCTCATTGGGCACAATCTTTCTACCTTTCCTGTTTCTTTCAATAAAAATTCTGAAGTTGTTCGATTTGCCTGTGCTTCCTCCTTTTTTCTCATCCACATTGCTTTCCATTTCTCTAAATCTCCCCATTTTTGCAAAATGTTCATTAATTCCTTAATCTCTAATTTTCTCCCTGACACATTTATGTTTTCCAAATCCTTATCACTAAATTCTGCTCCATATGGTTTCTGTAGTACCTTAGATTTCCCTATTTCAATTCTTATTTCGGAAGCTGATCTGTCAATTTCTCATGCAATACCTTCGTATTTCTAGTAATACTTCTACAAATAAAGAGCAATTCTTCTTCGCTGTAAGTATTTAATCGGTCCAATCCCACATTTCCAGCTATCTTCTCTTCCAATTCCACTCTTAATTTGTAAATATCTAAAATCTTTAGCGGCTGTTTCGGCTTATCTCTTCCCTGTGCCCATCTTTCTAATTCTTCTGGAGATACTATTGTGGCATTCTTAACTCCTGTTGAAGTTTCTAGTTGTATTTCTTTTGAACAACTAGGTGTAACTCTTTTCGGGGTTTCATTTTCCTGTCCTCTGATCGGTAAATCCATCAATGATATTACCGAATCACACTCACTGCCTTGATCATCAATTATTATACTTTCTTTTCTAGACTCAATTATAGGTGTGGTCATGGCTGGTGGTCTGGGACAGATCGGTTTGTTCCCACACAATGGAACAACCGGACCTATGGTCACTGGTATAGTCAGTGCTTCAGGGTGTGTATTTAATTGGGTTATTTTCTGTATTAGTTCTTCTCTATTTTTCTTCATTGCTTCTCTTTCCTTTTCCTGAAGTACCCTTCCATTAATTTGCTCATGTATAACTTGGGGAACCAAAGGTGTTCCCAAAACAGGGGTGCTAGGAGTAGTTCTCCTGGGTCCTTCCTGGTATGGTGGAGGGTTTTTCATTAAAATGTCCTCCATGAACTCATCTTCTGATTCCCTCAACCTGTCATTGTCAAATTTCTGGTTTTCTCTGTGCACTTGCCTCCTGACTGTTCCTCCGCCATTAATACTGGATACAGTCCTTCTGTAACCATTGCTTGTCTCCATTGTTTCATCTGGCTATCTCGTGATTCCCGTATCTATCCAATTTTCTAACCATATACAGGTATGATAACCTCTTTCCATCATCATGAATGATGCAGACGTTTTCGGGGGAGGGATAAGAATCCCCTCTCTAGTCTTAATGGGTTTATCCTTCTTAAAATATTTTTAAATTTTCTGCATGAATGACATCTTTCTCTTTTCCCCGTACATTTTGGGTGATGATCTATATAAATATTCTTCTTGAGCAAATCCTAAATACCCTCTGTCTGGGCGATTCCCTATTAATGTCATATCGTATTTCCACATACAAATCTCACTTTCAAATACCAGCATAGCTTCTATTGTGATAACCAATTAGATGTTCACTTTTACTCTAATGTCTTGACCAATACCAGCGTGGCTTTTATTCTTTCAACCAATCAAATTCTGACTCCAGCTGTTTGTTTAGCCAATACTAGCGCGGCTTTTCTGTGACGTCAGTATTACTCCTTACTACTGACCCCTCCTTTACAATTTCTCATCTGTCACACGCCTGCTGCTTCAACCAATCCCAGCGCGGCCCTCTTTGACGTCAGTGCAACTCCAGCAACTGACCGCTCCTTTACAAGGTAACACGGTAAACTTATTTTCTTACAATTTTCATACAAATTTCATTAATGATGACATAGAAACATTCGCTACTCTGTCTGCTCCACTAAAACCAAAGAAGAGTTGGGGGTATATCAGCAAGGGCCTGCAATAATTATCGCTCAGCGCTCTTAGCGCTTGGATAATTATCGCAGGCTAACGCTGGATTCTATCGTTGAGATAGCGTGCTATCTGCAACGCTTAGCTCGCAAGCGATAGTAATCCAAGCGTTAGCCACAAAACAGTGCGATTATCCCTGGAAATGCTGCGATAATCGCACTGCAACCGGCGATACCTTGCTGATAGGGCAGGGTGGATTTAGCCATGTAATCCACCTCCCATTGGATTACATGGCTAAGTCAGAATAAAAGCAGGCGTAAGGAAAGTAGCGATAACCGCGGTTAGCGCTACTGTTCTTATCGCTCTGCATGTTAGCGAACACCTTGATAATTGGAGAAATGTCGGTTAGCGACATTTCTCCAGTTATTTTGTGGAGGAACGCCCACTTTGCATCTCATTAGAGATGCAAAGCTGGGCATTCAGGAAACAGGCGCTAAGGCATGGATTCACGCGTTAGCGTGTCCATGCTGATAGGGCGATAACATTATCGCTGCTTTTCTTCCGAAAACGGACGCTAAAGCGGAGATAATTTGATCGCATCGCCTTGCTGATATGCCCCTTGAGTAAAACCTTTCCGCTTGCTCTTTACACACTACGAGTAAAACTCTTCTGCTTAATCTTCATTTAAGCTCCGACGAACCTGCTACTCCTTCGGTATTACCCTTTCTAGGTGATATAAGACCAAAGTTTCACCAGTAAACTCTTTTGCTATTAATCACTCTCACTCTTACACTTAAAATTAATCCCTGAATCAGCACTACTAGCCCTGCATAGCTTTTCATAGCTATTCCAACAGACGAGTAACCTCACTGCAGTGTGGCTTCCATTCACCTCCCGCTATTCAATATTCCCGGGCATTTCCAAACATCATAAAACAAAATACAAACTGGTTAGTTAATACATAATCAATACCTCAAATGTTGATCTTTTCACTTAACTAGTTAATAAAAAACCATAGCTCTGCTACCAAGAAAACTGATCCAGCGGGATACCAGCTAGCAATACTCACAAACCACATACTCACCTGGGCCCATAAACACACATTCATGTAAGCTGGTAAAGTGCCACTGGGGTCAATTTGTGTGATATGCTTTCAAGTTTAGTTTACCTAAACATTTCCTTTAACATCTTTCTAAATCAAAAGTACTTTCCTCTGGTCAATGGACCTTTTAGTTAACCTAGTATAAGGTGAAATGACATAAAATGAATATTTAAAATACCCACAGACTCGGGAAGAGTTTAAATGTTTATCTAGTTAAATTCATGTGAGTCAAAGCAAAATACAGTTCGTACACTGTTTTCTCCAAGGAAGGAAAATCAATCTATCAAATATGTCAGTAAATCATCTAAACCATATTATTTCAATGACAGTACCTGGAGAGGAGAAAATAGAGCAGTACAATAACATACTACACAGAATTATAGTTACCTAGGATGGTGTGGAAACCAACCCTTTGGCCAAGGAGCTGGAAGGGTCTCCTGGGACAGTTCAGGTGACAGGGGTTTCAGGACAGGTTTCAGGGACAGGATAGATGATCTCTTCTAGATCCGATGCCTGCGCCGTACCCCTCTCTGACACTATC
The DNA here is from genome assembly GCF_964204655.1 of Triturus cristatus. Lineage (NCBI taxonomy): Eukaryota > Metazoa > Chordata > Amphibia > Caudata > Salamandridae > Triturus > Triturus cristatus. The sequence goes on from NC_140589.1 coordinate 754,585,315, forward strand.
TTCCTCCTTGATTCTTCCGCAATCTTCTTCTAATTAATTAGATTTTGGTTCTAAGTTCTGAAATTTGATTCTTCTTCAGTACTGGATCAGCTCTCGGACAGCATCCCGGTCTCTCGGCAACACCAGCAGCAGCAGCCGCATCAGCATCACCATCAGCATCTCCTTAACTAACTAACTAACTAAACAACTTCAATTATGCCTTTCTAATGGCATGTACCACCCCTAAATGTTTCAAATTTATGAAACTCCTAATTCTGATTGGGCAGGAAAGGGGGGATGATCATCACACCATGCTAAGTTATAACAAGTTTCTAGTTCTGTCCTCAGTGGTCCCGCCCCTTAATTTATTTTCCCAAGCTTTATTTCCCACCCGTATATCACATCTTTATCAATAAAAAAGAATACATTCAATAGTTGTCTTATTCATCTTGCAGGATGTCCATCACTTTCCCAGGACATGTTGCGAACGCGGCCTTTAACGAGATCCAAGCACATCCTCATGGCTTCTGGCTGGTAGTCTCTGCGCCTGCGTGAGCAGTCACGTGCAATATAGACTTTGGCATCACTCTGAGGCCAAAATACAAACTAATATAGAGGTCAAAAAGAAACATGTTAAAATCAAAATAAAATGATTTCAATGTATACCACCTATCTCTAGTCTAATCCCATTTACTTAAAATAAATATCCCTGCATTAGCATTTAGTAAATAGCATGTTTTAGTTTCAGCGAGGCAGATGCTTAGCACGTGAGCCATCAAGCGGCCATATTAGAAGCAAGTGAGCAGATGCAGAAAATTCCCTCCAAGCTTTAGTTCGTCATCCTACGTAGATGCAGTTGACGCATGCGCAGTACAGATTCCCGCGCTAGCAGCCATTTTAAGTTTCTCTTGGGTTACTTGTTAGTAAGACACATATGCAAGCTTCCTCTAAGCTAATTGTATGTAATGTGGTGCATATTAGTCTTTACAAACATGATTAATACAGTGTTACGAGTTATTTGAGAAGATTGCTTCCGAGCAAGTCTTTTTTATACGAGTCCTTGCTCCATCACCCTGAGATCCAGTACTTGGAGGCCAATTAATTTAGGGGACTCACAGTGCTTAAGTTGAGCTGGTGGTTGCAGGTGGGGTTGCAGGTGGGGTCAACCAGCACTCATTTTTGGGGAATGGCACTCGCTTTTCATTAAGCAGACTTTGATCCAGAATAAGAGAGGTAAAAGTTATAAAAGGGGGACAGAAGGAGGAAGCGAAAGACAGAAAGACAGAAACACAATGAAAGGGGGAGAAGCAAGGATGACAATGAACCTGCAAGAGTGAGATATAGAGGCCTTGAGTATCTGGTGGTGGATTAAAGAGGTATCAGGTTTGATGAAGGCTACATTACTTGGTATTCGGCACCCCAACCTTCACTAGTGCCAGCCACGGCTTCTGAGCAAACCTTTGGGCCCAACACTTATTCTTTTACGAATAAAGCAATGGGGACCGAAGATGGAAAGATCTGTAAATCAGACAGCTACAATTCAATTAACTAAAAAGCCATAGATAATAAATGTTCCTTCGTGGAGTCTACATGATAAAGAGCACAGATGAGACAGTTTTATGAGAGCATTTGGTAAAACATAGGATACATAGTTTACTATTTGAGAAAGGTCGCAGAAGACAAGAGTAAAAAATAATTGTCAGGCTAACTTGTGTTATGAAATTAAGTATCGTTGTTATTTAACTTGCTTGCTGGTCATACTTTATGGCACTCTTATACTGTTAACACTTCTACCTCAGAACAGAGTTTTACTGTTGGAAGAGGGCCTTCCTTGAGTTGGACACAATGGGTTTGGGGTTTGACTCATGATACCTCACTGCGGCTCAGTTTTTGGCCTGTACCTATAGCTAACCTCCTTAGCCTTAGACGCTGGGACATTATAGGTAGATAAAAATTAGAAGATGTCTAGGGAAAGGGTCATATGAAGTCTTTTTTGGATTTGAGCAAGGATTTGTACTTCATGTGTTACAGTTCTACAGGTACCATCCAGTACGACATGCCCTTGATGCCCAAGGTGATTTGTTGGGATTCCTCGCCAAGTTCAGCTAATATGAAGAAAATTTGGGACTGGCCAATTGGACCAAAAGGGGTTTTTCTTATGTATTGTATGTTGGTCTTCAATAATCCGGATTGATTTTCAGTCGGAGGAATGCTGTTGGAAGCACATTTGGGCCTACCCGAGGGGGAGGATTCAATAAAGGCATACAACCTCATTCCCAGTTTGTCAGAATGAAGGTGCTGTTTATTTCACCTGATAATGATTGGGGTTCAATATTTATCAGATGCGATAAATAACACCTATCACATGTTTGTGGCAATAACATATTTTGGTGCTTCCCTCACTATAACCACAGAGTTTGGTAAACACCATACATACTTCCCCTGTTAAATTTTGGCATGTTTGAGCAGCCAAAATGTAACAAAAGGTGATATATTTAACTCACTCTATAATTACCTCATCTGCTAAATACCACCTAACTCTGAAATCCGATCCCTGGGTGAACAGGTGTAAAGTTCAGACTAACATATAATCAGTGCCTAATTTGACCATGTTAATGATTAATGCTAAACATAAACTAATTAAATTCAAAGATTCCAAAGAATAAACACCTTTGTATAATAACTAAAACTGTATCTCTCACTTGTTCTGAACTCTAGACTTATCCTGGAATATTTTTCAGGTTGGATGGGAATGTAATATGATCTAGGCATAAAGGAGTAGTGTTAGATGTAGGCTATCCGAAGTACTGGGTTGGCAAACTTGCACTTCTAAGCATCATTGAAGATATGAGGCATGAAAGGAGCTATAGTTCCTTTGGTGTGTTGGGATTTCTGTTTGCTAAAAGGAACATTGCTAGCTACTGGCGATCTAGTAGTGCCCTGCCTTTACTAAAATAGTTGAAGTGGTAGGGTTGATGTTGTATTGTAGAGGACTCAATATCCTGCTAGCCTGTGTGCATGGAAAAATTCTACAATTTAGGGAGCTTGGATGGAACATCTGCAGATTTCTATGTGACCCGGGAGTGCTGTAGTTGTTCTACTGTATTCCTTGTACTGCTATTCATTTGCACTTTTCTAACATTCTTCACTGCTTTGAACAGCTACTTGTTTTATTCATGGTAGACAATGTTTGTACCAGAGCCTGTATTATGTTTACAATGGCTATAACAAGGTATACATCTATAAAAAAAACAGTTGTAGTTTTTATTCATGCTATTTGTGGATGCAGGTGGGGCAATCTTCAATTTAACATAAAACAAGCTTTGATAAAGCCAATAGGTCTCTCTTTTCTCAAATAAACATTGTGAAAGCCATAGGTCTGACCCACATTTCCAGTTCTCAACTTTGTCAATGCTTGGGGGGGGGCGTGATCTAGCAGCCAGCAAGAATGGCGGCCACCTATGGGAGCTCCGAGCCCCCGCATGTATTCCTGACCGATCCTGTGCCATCCAAGCTCCCCTAGTCGTGGTGATTAGGTGGAGCTAAGTTCTAAACCAGACCTGCGGACAGCCTCACCTGTATGGGAGCTGAGGATCGCGATCCAGCACCGCCCGAGCAATCACCTGAAGCGGCGGTGGTGGCGGTCGGGGACCGGAGGTGGATGCCAGCGAGAAGAGGTGCTCACAGCGGCGCTGGCGAGGTCCTGTGATAATCGCGGGACTCAGCGGATGCCTCGAAGTGGAGGGGGAGACTCGGCGGCGGCGTGCATGCCGGCCACGCAAGGCACACCAGCGGCTGTAAGGTGAGCGCCGGGCGGACTGCGCTCCCAATCGAGGTCCCGGCTTTTGGGCCTGCACGTAAGGGCCTACCCCTGGCCTGCCCCCGATCGGCACCAGAATACAAGGCGCTGCAACAACTGTGTGCCTCCTCGGGGTGTGGATGCGAGGAGAGACGGGACTGAGCAATGGGTGTCCCTACCCACGACCGTGAATAGTGGGCCTGAGGCAAGGAGGGTGATCTGCGACACACTAGGGGTCTCGGCCTGAAGCATCGAGTGAATCGGAGTGATCGGCCTCCGGCGGGAGGCACAGGCTGCCAGTGTGCTGGACAGAGAGATGCGCCGGGAGCAGATACATGCTTGATTGCTGGAGATGGAGCCTCGTGGCTGATTTGGGTCTTGCGCACCATACCTTGAGCGTCTGTCAGAGAGTGGAACCGGGGAGGTTAACCCAGGCATCCCAGAGCCCGATGCCAACAGATCTACCACGACCTACCTAATTGACTTTGGGGATTGGCTGATCGCCCATGCTCCTCGGACGCGCGCCTACTCGGAGTCGATAGAGCTGCCGCCTGCTGTGAGTGGGGGCTGCGCTTGGTGCTGAGACCCAGGAAACACCTCATACAGAGGGCTGAAGGCTGACCTGGCTATCCAAACCTGGAGCTCTGACAGAGGGGAGATTGTATTAAAAGGCAGTGCCGCAAAGACGGAGAGATCGCCGTGGGCCCCACTTGTCAATAGGCCACGGGAGCAGGGAGGGGTGCACCAGACAGTGCGGGCTGGCGGAAGCTGCCCTCGCGGTTTGATCCCTACCCCGGGTGAGAAAAGCGAAGCAGGCAAGTCCCTACTGAGACCTCCTCTGATCATCTAAAGGGACCTAGACGCCCCTGGGAACCACAGACGAGATCGCAATGGTAAATCGAACCGACCAATTGGCGGCTGCCCGAAACCGCCTACAAACAACCCTGCGGAGGTGGAAAGCCAGACGACGGAACAGAAGTGACTAAAGCTGGAGGGACATGAGGACCAGGGAACCCCGCCGGACCCACAAGTGAGGTGGGGGGAAGGTAACCAGAGAACATTACCCGCCACGAGACACTGTATGTGGACGCAGGTATTATGGGTTGAGTGCGGGGCCCTATGGAGGGGGACCAACTAGAGACTTGATAGTTATCATTAACGGATGGCAAAACTTATACTATTGTGATATGATCATGCGGGGGTTGGAACTGACAGACCCCACGAATTTTTTGCAACCTAGTGGGGTGAGAGGCACTCTGCCATGTTGGGGAGTGGGTAGTTCTACATTTTTTTATGATAAGTAGTTCTGGACAGAGGAAATGGCTGTTATGCATTACCTACCAGCTTGACCCCCTCAACGGGGGGGGGGTAACATACCTATACATGGGCAGCCGCTCTGTTTGGGAGGCTCTTGCTGGATCAACCGACGAGGGGTACATACTGAGTTCCTTTCTACACAGAGGGCTGAGAGAGAGCGCAAAATTATTGAAGTGCCAAGGCACCCGGTGCCAACCATATTACATACACTGCTGTTGATCCGTTGTACACTGCTTTTCCACCTTTTCGACGATGGGGGGTGACAGGGATGTATCGCTTTCCATCCTTACCTGGAATGTAAAAGGGATGGGCGTCAAAATAAAGCGGGGAGTAGTTCAGCAGTACTTGAAACGCCAGTCTCCAGACGTGGTGTTACTACAAGAGGCACACTTGGGGAATAAAAGTAAAGCTCTCACACGATGGGGATATAAACTCTTAGTACACGCAGACTACACATACAGGCTCACAAGGAACAGGTATTGTAATCAAGAAAAACTTGGCCCTGATTGTACACCGGACATGGGCTGACCCTCGAGGTAGATTTGCTGTTTTGGAGGCTCAATGGGAGGGAAGAGCGCTGAATATAATTTCGCTATACCTGCCACCGGCACTGGGTAGAGAAGCCCTGGCGGACTTGGGGAAGATACTGACTGACCTTCCTACAGGCACACTGATCCTGGGAGGGGACTATAACCTCACTCTTGACGACGCAATTGACAGACACCCACAGAGACCCGGGGTTAAACCAAATGGGCTCATGGCAGAATTTACAAAGGCAATGAGCCTCATAAATACAGGACGCAAAACACACCTAGCCAAGCCGCAGTTTACCTACTACTCTAATGCACATAGGAGTTCATCACATATTGATTACTTCTTGACCTATGCGGCCACTATAGGTGGTTTCAAACATCCTCGGGTTCTGATGAGGGGGATCTCAGATCATTCCCCGGTATGGATCGAGTACACACACTGGGAACGACAGCCTCGAACTACGAGTGTAATAGACCCATGGTTGCTGAAAATACCAGATATTAAAGAAGACCTGTACGCACACACCAAGAATTACTTTCAAGATAATTTAAGGTCGGTTGATTCTGCCCTCACTCTCTGGGAGGCGTTTAAGGTGGTATTGAAGGGACGGGCCTTGGCACTAAAAACGGGCTATATACGAAACAAACGCCAGGTGCTACTCCAGTTGGAGGCTGAGCTTAAGCACTGGGAAGATGAATATGCCAGCAGACCCGCAGACGACACACTACATCATCTCACACTCAAACAAGAGGAGTACAAACTAAAGGCGAGGGAGCATATGATGACTAAACACTTACATATGCAGCATAGACTATACGAGTTGGGAGATAAGGCGGGGAAGACGTTAGCATGGTTAGAGAAAAGGGATCATGGGGATAGATGGGTGCAGAGACTAGTATTGCCTAGCGAAGAGACGGTTACACATCCCAAAGATATAGCAGAAGCGTTTGCAAATCACTTCGAGAAAATCAATTCTCCCTCTACCACTTACAACGCAGAGGACTCCCGCCAAGTCCTCACCGATAGTGACCTACCCACCTTTTCCCAACTGGAGAGAGACACCCTTGATAGAGACCTCTCTGATGAGGAAATCCAGAAAGCCATTGCCCAAATTCGCTCAGGTAAGGTGATTGGACCTAACGGCACCCCTATTGAGTTTCTAAAAGTAACAGGCTCTCAGATAACCCCACATCTCCGGGCCATGTACAACGAGAGCTATGAAACCGGCCGACTCCCACCTGATCAACGATTAGCTACCATAGTAGTAATCCGCAAACCGGGAAAACCCGGGGACCAGTGTGGGTCATATAGACCAATTTCCTTGATTAGTGTGGAAGTTAAGATATTGGCAAAAGCACTGGCTACAAGGTTGGTTATAGTTATTTCCTCCCTGGTCCACCCGGACCAATCCGGCTTTATGCCAGGTAGGAACACCACACTAATTATTCGTTGCCTCCATAACGTACTGGCACGTAGGGAGTACTTAGAGGAAGACGCGGTGATCCTGTCATTAGACGCCTCTATGGCTTTTGACTCTATAGAATGGCCATACTATTATTTGAGGTCCTCGCGCGATTCGGATTTGGTCCTAAGTTTTTGAAGTGGATACAGTTACTTTATAAGGATATACAGGGTCAAATACGGGTTAATAATTACACGTCCCGGGTTTTCGGGCTAAGAAGGGGTACCCGACAGGGTTGCCCACTGTCGCCACTGATATTTTCCCTCATGCTAGAGCCACTGGTGGCATGGATACGGCGGAATGTAATGGTACAGGGGTTGAAATGGACACTGGACCAGGAGGATAGAATATCACTATACGCAGATGATATCCTACTCTATCTTGCCTCCCCCTATAGGACCATCCGGGCTGTCTTGGATATTTTCACAAACTTTGGAAAATACTCCGGTTATGCCATCAACTGGAACAAGTCTATACTGTATATGCTTCGTGGACAGGTCCCTCCCCTTCCAGCAGACTGCAAGCTGGAGGTGGTCGGAGATGGTTTTTGGTATCTGGGGGTATACGTCACGGCAAATCCGGCCCTGTTCTACAGCCATAATCTGGCCCCCCCACTGACCCGACTGATCTGCGACACACTAGGGGTCTCGGCCTGAAGCATCGAGTGAATCGGAGTGATCGGCCTCCGGCGGGAGGCACAGGCTGCCAGTGTGCTGGACAGAGAGATGCGCCGGGATCAGATACATGCTTGATTGCTGGAGATGGAGCCTCGTGGCTGATTTGGGTCTTGCGCACCATACCTTGAGCGTCTGTCAGAGAGTGGAACCGGGGAGGTTAACCCAGGCATCCCAGAGCCCGATGCCAACTGATCTACCACGACCTACCTAATTGACTTTGGGGATTGGCTGATCGCCCATGCTCCTCGGACGCGCGCCTACTCGGAGTCGATAGAGCTGCCGCCTGCTGTGAGTGGGGGCTGCGCTTGGCGCTGAGACCCAGGAAACACCTCACACAGAGGGCTGAAGGCTGACCTGGCTATCCAAACCTGGAGCTCTGACAGAGGGGAGATTGTATTAAAAGGCAGTGCCGCAAAGACGGAGAGATCGCCGTGGGCCCCACTTGTCAATAGGCCACGGGAGCAGGGAGGGGTGCACCAGACAGTGCGGGCTGGCGGAAGCTGCCCTCGCGGTTTGATCCCTACCCCGGGTGAGAAAAGCGAAGCAGGCAAGTCCCTACTGAGACCTCCTCTGATCATCTAAAGGGACCTAGACGCCCCTGGGAACCAGAGACGAGATCGCAATGGTAAATCGAACCGACCAATTGGCGGCTGCCCGAAACCGCCTACAAACAACCCTGCGGAGGTGGAAAGCCAGATGACGGAACAGAAGTGACTAAAGCTGGAGGGACATGAGGACCAGGGAACCCCGCCGGACCCACAAGTGAGGTGGGGGGAAGGTAACCAGAGAACATTACCCGCCACGAGACACTGTATGTGGACGCAGGTATTATGGGTTGAGTTGGTTGGCCCTATGGAGGGGGACCAACTAGAGACTTGATAGTTATCATTAACGGATGGCAAAACTTATACTATTGTGATATGATCATGCGGGGGTTGGAACTGACAGACCCCACAAATTTTTTGCAACCTAGTGGGGTGAGAGGCACTCTGCCATGTTGGGGAGTGGGTAGTTCTACATTTTTTGATGATAAGTAGTTCTGGACAGAGGAAATGGCTGTTATGCATTACCTACCAGCTTGACCCTCCTCAACGGGGGGGGGGTAACATACCTACACATGGGCAGCCGCTGTGTTTGGGAGGCTCTTGCTGGATCGACCGACGAGGGGTACATACTGAGTTCCTTTCTACACAGAGGGCTGAGAGAGAGCGCAAAATTATTGAAGTGCCAAGGCACCCGGTGCCAACCATATTACATACACTGCTGTTGATCCGTTGTACACTGCTTTTCCACCTTTTCGACGATGGGGGGTGACAGGGATGTATCGCTTTCCATCCTTACCTGGAATGTAAATGGGATGGGCGTCAAAATAAAGCGGGGAGTAGTTCAGCAGTACTTGAAACGCCAGTCTCCAGACGTGGTGTTACTACAAGAGGCACACTTAGTGGGGAATAAAAGTAAAGCTCTCACACGATGGGGATATAAACTCTTAGTACACGCAGACTACACATACAGGCTCACAAGGAACAGGTATTGTAATCAAGAAAAACTTGGCCCTGATTGAACACCGGACATGGGCTGACCCTCGAGGTAGATTTGCTGTTTTGGAGGCTCAATGGGAGGGAAGAGCGCTGAATATAATTTTGCTATACCTGCCACCGGCACTGGGTAGAGAAGCCCTGGCGGACTTGGGGAAGATACTGACTGACCTTCCTAGAGGCACACTGATCCTGGGAGGGGACTATAACCTCACTCTTGACGACGCAATTGACAGACCCCACAGAGACCCGAGGTTAAACCAAATGGGCTCATGGCAGAATTTACAAAGGCAATGAGCCTCATAAATACAGGACGCAAAACACACCTAGCCAAGCCGCAGTTTACCTACTACTCTAATGCACATAGGAGTTCATCACATATTGATTACTTCTTGACCTATGCGGCCACTATAGGTGGTTTCAAACATCCTCGGGTTCTGATGAGGGGGATCTCAGATCATTCCCCGGTATGGATCGAGTACACACACTGGGAACGACAGCCTCGAACTACGAGTGTAATAGACCCATGGTTGCTGAAAATACCAGATATTAAAGAAGACCTGTACGCACACACCAAGAATTACTTTCAAGATAATTTAAGGTCGGTTGATTCTGCCCTCACTCTCTGGGAGGCGTTTAAGGTGGTATTGAAGGGACGGGCCTTGGCACTAAAAACGGGCTATATACGAAATAAACGCCAGGTGCTACTCCAGTTGGAGGCTGAGCTTAAGCACTGGGAAGATGAATATGCCAGCAGACCCGCAGACGACACACTACATCATCTCACACTCAAACAAGAGGAGTACAAACTAAAGGCGAGGGAGCATATGATGACTAAACACTTACATATGCAGCATAGACTATACGAGTTGGGAGATAAGGCGGGGAAGACGTTAGCATGGTTAGAGAAAAGGGATCATGGGGATAGATGGGTGCAGAGACTAGTATTGCCTAGCGAAGAGACGGTTACACATCCCAAAGATATAGCAGAAGCGTTTGCAAATCACTTCGAGAAAATCAATTCTCCCTCTACAACTTACAACGCAGAGGACTCCCGCCAACTCCTCACCGATAGTGACCTACCCACCTTTTCCCAACTGGAGAGAGACACCCTTGATAGAGACCTCTCTGATGAGGAAATCCAGAAAGCCATTGCCCAAATTCGCTCAGGTAAGGTGATTGGACCTAACGGCACCCCTATTGAGTTTCTAAAAGTAACAGGCTCTCAGATAACCCCACATCTCCGGGCCATGTACAACGAGAGCTATGAAACCGGCCGACTCCCATCTGATCAACGATTAGCTACCATAGTAGTAATCCGCAAACCGGGAAAACCCGGGGACCAGTGTGGGTCATATAGACCAATTTCCTTGATTAGTGTGGAAGTTAAGATATTGGCAAAAGCACTGGCTACAAGGTTGGTTATAGTTATTTCCTCCCTGGTCCACCCGGACCAATCCGGCTTTATGCCAGGTAGGAACACCACACTAATTATTCGTTGCCTCCATAACGTACTGGCACGTAGGGAGTACTTAGAGGAAGACGCGGTGATCCTGTCATGAGACGCCTCTATGGCTTTTGACTCTATAGAATGGCCATACTATTATTTGAGGTCCTCGCGCGATTCGGATTTGGTCCTAAGTTTTTGAAGTGGATACAGTTACTTTATAAGGATATACAGGGTCAAATACGGGTTAATAATTACACGTCCCGGGTTTTCGGGCTAAGAAGGGGTACCCGACAGGGTTGCCCACTGTCGCCACTGATATTTTCCCTCATGCTAGAGCCACTGGTGGCATGGATACGGCGGAATGTAATGGTACAGGGGTTGAAATGGACACTGGACCAGGAGGATAGAATATCACTATACGCAGATGATATCCTACTCTATCTTGCCTCCCCCTATAGGGAGGCTGTCTTGGATATTTTCACAAACTTTGGAAAATACTCCGGTTATGCCATCAACTGGAACAAGTCTATACTGTATATGCTTCGTGGACAGGTCCCCCCCCTTCCAGCAGACTGCAAGCTGGAGGTGGTCGGAGATGGTTTTTGGTATCTGGGGGTATACGTCACGGCAAATCCGGCCCTGTTCTACAGCCATAATCTGGCCCCCCCACTGACCCGACTGAGATCAGATGTTGAGCACTGGAGGTCCCTGCCGCTCTCCCTGGTGGGCCGGGCCGCCCTCTTTAAGATGCTTGCTCTCCCGCGGTTTTTATACATTCTCCAGAACTGCCCGAACCGAGTTCCAGATACCTATTTTGCAGCGGTGGAGGGCGAGGTTCGTACATTACTATGGGATGGCGGGGCCCCTCGGGTATCACTGAAAAAACTTACCAAGGGATGGTACGATGGAGGCATAGCCCTGCCAGACCTGAAACTATATTACTGGGCCTCGCAGTTGGTGGTGGTAAATCACTGGATTTATCGACCTCCTACTGACCTGGCGTATGTGCTAGATAACTACCAAACGGGTCGAGCAGGGTACCTGGGTGCGCTTTACTCTAAAGTCAAAAGACATAAATTTATTGGTCCCATGTCTCACACGATTGACATGTGGCACCGAGCGAATTCCCAATTGGGGTGGGCAAACACCCTCACAAAAGCGACACCATTGTGGCAGACCCAGAGACTAGGTACCCTCTGTTATCAACCGGGGGTTTGACAAGTGGGACTTGATTGGAATTTCAAAGGTCGGCGATTTGATCAAAAAAGGTTCCATTCTTAGCTTTGGGAACTGACAGAAACCTATCACATGGCGCAAGGGGAACTGTTTCGCTACCTGCAGATTCGGCACGCCCTTCTGACGGCATTTACTAAGTTTCAAGACATTCCAGATTCGTCGCCTCTAGAGGACCGGCTATTAGATGGACTACTACACTCGAAGGCCATTTCTCTGACATATAAGAAGTTATGTAAAAACCTCCCCGATACTTTCGAGACGCTTCGAGAGAAGTGGCAACACGACATAGGACCCATAGAGGAAGAGGACTGGAGGGAGGCACTGATGTCTCCTAGGGGGGCGGCGATCACCCTCCGATACCGGCTGATCCAACTCAGGATCCTACACCGGTCCTATATGACGGGGGTCGTCCTTGCAAAGATAGGGGCTAGGAAGGATGCGCTCTGTCTTAGGGGATGCCAACATGAGGCCACTTTCTACCACATGGTATGGGACTGCCCTGCTGTCAAATCGATATTGGAGGGGGCCAAGACCAAGCTTCAAACCGCGTTGGGGAAAACGCTGGCCCTTACGCCTCAGATGGGTCTACTTAACATATGGGCGGATACGGACCTCACGGAGATCAAGCAACAGATGACAACGCTGGGCTTTACCTTAGTTAAACGTGAAATAGCACGCCACTGGGGGACTGCAGATGCACAATCTATACGCGTATGGGTACAGGAGTTGGATACATGCATGATAGCAAAAAAGGAAGTGTTCATAGTTTGAGGATGCCCCAAAAAGTGGGATAGCAAATGGAAAGCGTGGAATGGGTACCGGGGGAATCTATGTACATCCCCGGTGGTGGACTTGGCACTTACGAAAAACGAACTCAGAGAAGTGTTAAAATTGTAAACGCAATGCATTATACTTTACCTATGGATAAAGTGGTTTATGATAATGCTGATACGCATGTTACTCTGTATGTAATTATTGCAAAATTAATAAAAATGTTAATTTAAAAACAGAACCTTTGTCAATGCTTGATCATATTGCACGGCCAGTCCATCTAATTACCAGTGCCCACACTATTCATCTCTTCTTGTTGTAATGTTTATAGTGCTCTTTATATGAGGTCTCTCTGGCATTCAGAGCACATCTCACCTGCAATTGTAACATTATAAAAAGCAGTTGAAAACCTGAATTTTGATGCAATGGATAGTTTACACCATGGATGACCAAAGTAGGTCCCAGAAGGCTTGATCAATGTCAGATTTTCAGAATAGCCACATAAGATAAATTTGCATACAATGCATTCAAATCTAGAGTGCTCTTGAAAACCTTGCTTAGCTGTTACCCTACTGAGCATACATTGGACACCCTTGCTTACACTTTAACCTGAGATGTATCCTTTTGGCATTTGTTGACTTTAATTTATAGACTGGCAGCAGCCAGTTATGTAAGGCTAAGGATATCATATGTTCATGCATGTAGTTGCACATGCTTTGATCCCTTCTTCTTCCCTTCTGAGAGTCAACTCAAAGCAAACATGTTGAGGGAGTGGGATATCCTGAATCTTCATCTTGAGAGTTAATCTTTAAATAACCCCTACCACTGGCCATATGGACCATTGTTCATCGACAAAGAGAAATAAGGAGTGATCGTCTGCATACTAATCTATCATCTCAGACTTTAGCACAATCAATACAGAGAATTAGTGTGAGTTTAAAAGTTTTAATTTTGCAAATTCACAAGAATCATTATTTTATCAGTAAGGATTAATGATTAAGGCATTAGTATTAGAAAATGAACATAGTCCAATACTTGATATTTCAGTATGAGCTAAACTAATACTTTAGTCATAATAATAGGAGTTATAGTTATAATGCAAAAAGTGTTCCATAAAGGAAATTCCCTAATCCAGATTTAGTTTGAATTATATAAGAAAAAGGTGTCAGTTCAGATATCCAATAAAGAGTTCTAATGAGAGAATCAATGCACAAACGTAAAGCCTTTGCATATCATGCTGGAATATTTTTCAGATATAAATCAGCAGAAACAAAGGAAATAGGCTGAATAACCTCTCATGTGGAGAAGTCTAAGAAACTCACAGGCATATCATCAAGGCCAGGCGATAATTATCGCTCAGCGCTATTAGCGCGAGGATAATTATCGCCGGCCAATGCTGAATTCTATCGCGGAGTTAGCGTGCTATCAGCAACGCTTATCTCCAAAGCGATAAAATTCAACGCGCAAGCTGCCAACTGTGCAATTATCGCTGGAAATCCAGCGATAATCGCACAACGTTTGGCGAAAGCTTGCTGATAGGGCAAGGCAGACTTAGCCATGATATCCAGTTTCCATAGGATATCATGGCTAAGTCAGTTGAAAAGCAGGCGTAAGGAAAGTAGAGATAACCAAGGTTATCGCTACTTGTCTTGTCGCTCTGCAGGTTAGCTTGTGGCTAGATAATAGGAGAAAGGTCACCTAGCGACATTTCTCCCGTTATCTTGGGGTGGAACGTTCACTTTGCATCTCATTTGAGATGCGAAGATGGGCGTTGGGGGAAAGGGCGATAAGGCAAGGATTCACGCGATAGCGTGACCTTGCTGATAAGGCGATAAAATTATCACCGCTTTCCGTCCGAAAACGGACGCTAAAGCGGCAATCATTTTATCGTCTGGCCTTGATGATATGCCCCTCAGAGATGAGAATCTAGTCAAGGTGTCGGGAAAGGAATCCAGAATCTTTGCTAGTTACTCTAGGACACACACTAATATAAACACACAATATTCTTCGATACAACATTTTTCTCTTTCATTTTCTGAATCCTCCAATAGAATTTCAACAAACTCTTGGGAATAAGAAAACCCCCCTCATTTTCTCATATGGTCACAATATCTGTTCAGACATTAAACCCTAAAAAAGGTACATCATAAATATTTTGCGGTCCGCGCAGTTCTTTCAATTAATTATCCTTCCGGTCATTGTGCGCAAACAACTAATCAATATGAAAAACAAGCATTCCAGTGTTAATGCATTATTTTTCAGTTAACGTGGCATCGGCAGTTAGACCAACTTAAATCAACACTTTTATCTATTTGCAGGCCTACAGCATTTAATTATGATTACTTGCTACTAATTTTGCCTTTAGCATATGTTTTATTTAAATGTAAATATGGACATGATTAACCAATTATCTGCTAGTCCCCCCTCCCCCCAACCCCCTCCCCAGTCCTAAGCCCTTTTGCAGGCTATTTGAGGCAGTTTGCGCTTAGAGCTTTATAACTATTTTCCACATAAGGTATCCACACCAAATTTGTGAACTTTTTTCCAGCATCCTGGGGATTCTAAAGGTATCAAGGGTTTGTGGAGTCCCCAGGAGTCAGAGAAAATATGCAAAATATAACTACATTTAGAGTTTTTGAGGAAAAGTAGGAAAAAGGTGTGCAGGACAAAAGTGTCTGTTTTCCTAAAACCGGAATCAATGAATGGTTTCCTTTGCTAATGTCAACATCTTCTCAACTTTCAGGAACATACAGAGCTCAATAATAAAAACAATTTTTTTACCACAGTTTTGGCATTTTTTCAAAGAGGTAGCCCATTTTTCCTACGTTTTGTGCTTTCAACCTACTTCCAGTTTGTGGTAGAAACTAACATGAAAACAATGGTTGTTCCAGGAAAGCTACAGATTTCTGAAAAGGAGAAGCAATTCTGAATTCAGCAAGGGGTCATATAACTGTTGAAATTAAGAAATATTCAAAATGAGTAGGAATAAACGGCTATTTGTGACAACCTTTTCATCTGCAACTTTTTGTCATAATGGCCCATTTACAAAAGCAATATACTATTACATCTGCTAGATCCTTCTGGTTGCAGGGATATATAGGTTTTGTAGGTTCTTCAAAAACGCAAGGAACTCTATGCCAACAACTGAGCTGCACCATGCAATGATTTTTCATTGTGTACCGAGTATAGACCAATTCATGTGGTGAAATATGCAAAGTGAAAAATGGGCATGCATTTCTGAAATTAGCATAAGATGTGGAGTTCAGAAGCAGTAGTTATTTGTAAATCCCAAAATTAGCGGGTACCCGTACTAGCAGAAGATTTAGAGGGTATTTTTCAAAATGTCTTCTTTCTTAAACACTTGCTTACATTTGGAAGGCACAAATGTAGTGAAATGTAATTGTTAATAAGAAATGTTCTACTACTCTTTGCTCCCACATGTCTTCCAATACAAATGGTACCTCACTTGTGTGGGTAGGTTTATTGACTGGAACCGGGTCAAAAATCAACATGGATGCACCACAATGTTCCACTCAAAACTGACCATTTTTCTCAATGTGGGTAGCTGTGCATTTTGGGTCCTAGCTCAGCTGGCACCTAGGGAAATCAAGCAAACCTGTACAATTTTCAAAACTAGGCATCTAGGGGAATCCTGGGTGGGTGACTTGCATGGATTTCATCAGGTTTTGTTACCCTGAAGACCTTGCAAATCTCACACTTTAACTAAAAAAATATTTTTCCTCACATTTTTGTGATGGAAAGTTTTGGAATCTGGAGCTACATATAAACTTCTAGCCAGGATTACCCCAAGTCTCCCGATAAAAGTGGCACCTCACGTGTGTGGTTAGACCTAATGCCTGCTACAGGAAATGGCCCAGAACACAACATGGATATATCAAATTTTTCTACTCAAAACTGACTTTTTTTGCAAGGTGGGTAGCTGTGCTTAGCTCAGCCGGCAACTAGGGAAACCTAGCAAAACTGCACATTTTTGAAAACTAGGCACCTAGGGAAATCCAGGGGAGGTTGCCTTGTGTGGCTCTCAAAAGGTTTTGTTACTGAGAATTCCTTGCAAACTTCACACTTTGACTAAAAAACACACAGTTTTCTCAAACTTCTGTGATGGAAAGTCCTAAAATCTGAAGGGAGCTATAAATGTCCTTCTACCCAGTATTCCACCAAGTTTCCAGGTACAAATGGTTATATTACTTGTGTGGGTAGGCCGAGTGCCCGAGACAAGGAATGGCTCAAACAGCAACATGGACACATCACATTTTCCACTCAAAACTGAGTGCAAAGTGGGTTGCTGCTGATTTTGGGCTCTAGCTCAGCTGGCACCTTTGGAAACCTAGCAAACCTGCACATTTTTGAAAACTAGACAAGCAGGTAATTCCAGGGTGGTGTGCATTGCGTGAATCCATGGAGGTTTTTGAACCCACAATGCCCTGCATACCACAAATTTTGTCTGAAATCACGTATTATCCTTCTGTGCTGGAAACTTCTGGAAGTGGCTGGAATCCACAGAATTCCTACCAACCAGCATTCACCCACTTGTACAGATTAAAACATTGCACCACTTCTGTGGCTTGGCCTAGTGCCCATGATAGGAGCAGAACAAACCAAGGTCAATGGGAGCCCTTGTGAGGGGACTCTTATTGACCTAGGTTTGATCCATTCTTGTTGCGGACACTAGACCCAAATACACAAGTAGCACAAACTTTTTATCAGCACACGTGGGGTAAATCCCCTGTTGTCTAGTTTACAAAAATGCTTGTGTTTGGTAGGTTTCTATGGGTGGCAACCAAGCATTACCTCAAATCCAACCGCTACCCCTATTGCTGATCTCTCAACATAGCATTTTAGGGACTTTTTTGTCAAGTTTTCTTGGCCCACCCATACAAGTGAGGTGCCATTTTTATCAAGAGACTTGGGGTAATGCTGTGTGGTAGGAAAGTTGTGGCTCCCTACAGACTCCATAAATGTGACTAAGATTTGTGTTTTTAGTCACCGTTTCAGGTTTGCTGGACAAAATCGGTGAGAAAATGGTTTGGAATGTATGCAAAGCACACCACCCTTGGCCCCCCCGGATGTCTAGTTTTCAAAACTATCTGGTTCTAGTAGGTTTTTTCAGGATGCAGGCTACCCAGGCCCAAAAATAGCAGCCGTTCACCATTTTAAGAGGGTCAATATTAGGGGTTAGCCACACTCTCCTCGCCCAATGTAAAACCAACACCCAAAAGAATCCAATGTGCTCTTGCTTGCCTTTAGGATGGGATGCTTTAGTCCACAAGGGAGCTGAAAGTCTATTGAAGTTTTAGGGGGAGGGTGTGGCCTGATGGGAAAGGCCACCCCATTATTTTGTTTAGAAAAATATATTCCTGTCATATAGTGGGCTTTCTACCCCTCCAGTGCCAAATTGGGGGCACACCTCCTTTCTGCCAATGGGTGGGAAAAAAGACTTGTTTGGGGTGGGGCATGGCAAATGTCAGAGTGCAACATTTGCACCATTTTCCTTTGCCCCAAAGGCAAAATCCATGGAATAAGGTGGATTTGTAGCCCTGGGGCATGTTCTGGACAACCTGCTCAACTAGGATAAGCCTTATAACTGCCTCCTGGGGGCAGGAAGACATTATAAACCCAACTATGCAAGGTGTATGGCTCGATGACAGGGTAAGTTGACACACCCTTTTGTTTATTTTGGTATCATTATGAAATCCCTGGTGTCTTGTGGGATTTCTGCCCCACGGGGGGGTCCACAGATTGGGGTGACTATCAAATCCACCCCCCAGGAGGTCAAGAAAGTCTATTTGGCCAAGGGTGGGGGGAGCACAGGCAATGACCAGGGGACCGCTTCCGGCAAACCTTGTTTGAATCAATTCAGCTCCTAGTGTCTAGTGTAATTATCCTAGCCCCCTGGGGGGCAGAACAACTGTCATCTCACTTAGTAGGGGTGGGGAAATACCCATTCATTGGTAGGCAGCCCCAACCCCTATATTAAAAAAGAAAGTTTCCCCACTATCTAAGTGGCATTCTGCCCCCCCCCCCCCCCGGGGCACATTGGGTGTAATTACCACCATCTGCCCCCAGGGGGAGCAGAAAGTCTGTTGTTCTATTTACTTGGGATGGAGGCATGGCCATGCCCATGCTGGACAGCCCCACCTCTATATTTAAAAAAATTATTCCCTGGCATCTTGTGGACTTTCTGTCCCCCGGGTGGGGGTGCAGAAAGAC
This sequence comes from Triturus cristatus, assembly GCF_964204655.1. Classification (NCBI taxonomy): domain Eukaryota; kingdom Metazoa; phylum Chordata; class Amphibia; order Caudata; family Salamandridae; genus Triturus; species Triturus cristatus. The sequence goes on from NC_140589.1 coordinate 754,604,309, forward strand.
GGTAGTCCCATTTAGCTGGGGTTGGGCATAGCCATGCCCATGGTGGCCAGCCCCAACCCAACATATCTTTTTTAAACTTCACCTGGGGGCATATGTATCAAACGATTTTGTATTCGCAAACGCTGCGAATCGCAAAAAAACAGCGTTTGCGAATACAAAATCGCAAAATGAGATGTATGAGGCATTTCAGCCTCGCAATCTTAAGGAATCGCTAAATTTGCGATTTCTTAAGTTTGCGTAAGCATTTAAGAAATCGCAAAATTGCGATTTCTTAAATGCAATGTAACACGCACCCAAGTTGTGCGATTTCTCCTTAAGAAATCGCAAATTACCACCAACTTCAAGTTGGTGGTAAATTGCGATTTCTTTAAAATATGCACGTTTTTTGCATATTTCAAAGTGCCATGTGGCGCACATACATGCCCTTAGGGCATGTATGTGCGCCATATGTGCACACATGCTGATTTCAGGGGTGCATCCGGGTGTCATCATGACACCCTTGCACCTTTGAAAATATTCTCAATTTGCGATTAGCAAATAGCGATTCGCAAATTGAGAAGGACTTCCCATTCATTGCTATGGGCCTCCTGGCCCATAGGAATGAATGGTAAGGTATTCCTTAATTGCGGTTTCGCAATTTGCTAATCGCAATTAAGGAATTTTAAGAATTCGCAAAATTTGTGCGAATGTTTAAATACATCCCGTTTTGCAATTCTCAAATAGTGATTTTCAAAAAATCGCTATTTGAGAATCGCAAATGGAGATGTTGATACATATGCCCCCTGGTGCCTTGTGGGCTTTCTGTCCCCTCTGACGGTGGAAGATTGAGGGTGATTATCCCATCTACCTTCCAGGAGGGGCAGAAAGACTGTTTTCCAATTTAATTGCGGTAGGGATATGGCCATGCCCATGCTGGGTAGCACCCACCCCTATATTTTTATTGAGAAAGGAATTCCTGGTGTCTAGGGTGCTCTCTGCCCACATGGGGAGGCAGATCAGGGGTATTTAACATTGATCTGCCTCCTGAGGGGCAGAAAGTGTGTTAAAATATACATTTGGGGTAGAGGCATGGCCATGCCCTGGTGGGAGCCCCCACTCCTATATTTCTAGAAAAAAGAAACAATCCCTGGTGGCTTGTGGGCTTTCTGCCCCTAGCAGTGCCGAGTTGGGATGGGGACATAACCATGCACTGGTGGGCAAACCCCACCCTTATCTTTTTATGAAAATAAATAAGTCCCTTGTGTCTAATGGACTTTCTCTCCCCGTCCCCCAGGAGGGGCAGAAAGACTGACAATTTCAAGGGCGTTGAGGGAGCACGAGCCCTTGCCTATGGGCCCTCCCCCTATCCCTGGTGTTTAGTAGGTGGATCCCTGCTTTGAGATAGCTCTTCTGCTGTGATCCTCAGGCAGGGATCCACTGGGCAGAGGTACGGTTGGAAAGGGGAGATTCTCTTGTGAAAGAATCAGTACTTTGGGGGGCTGAGATATTCCCGGAGCACTGAATCAGTGGGTGTAAAACGAGCCCATCAGCTTGTTTTACTTTCACTTTCAGGAGTAATGATGTCAGTATTACCTGCACACTGACCCTCATTACAACTACAAAAAAAACTCAGCATGCTCACAAAATTCTTCCTGAGCAGACGGAGCTGCAGAAAAAACAAACCTCTCTGGTGCTTTGCACCAGAGGGCCCTTTCTAACCCTCATCAGTGTCAGCCATTGGCCAACAGATGTACTGGGGTGGGAGTGCTGCCATCAGCCATTGGCCGGCGGCTGCATTTAAGGGGTTAATAAAAGTATTTTGTCAGTGAATAAAAATATGCGTCAACAGTGTTCAACAAACAAGAGAACACAGCTGGACTGAAAGAGTCTTGTCTGAGCGAGAGTGCTATTTTGATTAAAAAGCACTAGCAGCTGTTACAAGACAAACAATATTGCATTCAACACGTGTTTTACAATTGTTAAGATGCATTGGAAAGATACAAAAACATTTTAAAATTGAGTCATTGTAAAACCACATTAATAAGTTATTATCATTATTATTATTATTTATTGTCCAAAAAGCGTAGAATAAAGGAGCAGAGGGGGTTTGTTCACACAGGAAGGGACGATCTTCTACTGCGAAAAAACATCAAATGTTGCTCAAAAGGTGCAGAATACTTTAAAATAATTTTATAAAAATGTAATCACATTACTAAACATTCCTCTAGTTATTTTTTCTGTATTCTTTTTGTTCTATTGGGGAAAAAACATATTTTTTGCATCTCCTAATTTTAACTGTTCAGTTGTGTCGAGGGGTATGTTAACCCTATTGTAATTGTAGCGTTGGTCTCTTTTTTATACTTTTGATTTATCTAAATGTTCTCATCTATGAAGTCAGGTGTTCTGAACTGATGTGCACTCGCAACCACCTAAGGCCTCTCTTGTGTGATGTCCTTAAGGTATCTTCATGGTAATGCTCCATGAAGCATTGCACTCAGTGGAGCAGGGAATACACTTGAGTAATTTAAATATATTTAAATAGTCAATGGCATTGGTTTTACATATCCATGCTTTCCACACCACAAGCCCTAGTCATCAGCATTGTAGATGAGGCAGTCGAGCAGGATAGATTGAAAATTCACGCCTGCTAGATATCCGCAGTGGATAGAAAGTCATGGAACCTGGGACAGCCATGCTGTGCAGCCCATATCACCTGCCGTGTGTCACAGGGGTCACAACAACATGAAAAAACGAGAAAGTAGAAGTGAACACAAGAGTTACAAGTGCTGCAAATTAAATATGTTAAAGGCTGGTTTTATTCCTTGGCAAAGTTTATTAAAGAACCATTGGTGAAATTGAGTCCAGAATAAACGTGTTCTGCAAAATTGTCTTCTTATAAATTTACATGTATAATATTGAAGCATTTGGTTTGTGTACTACATGCAAAGTAAAAAGAGAATAATTTAATCTGAACAGTTTCAAATGGACACAATCTGATATGCTGTGAAATACTAGCAGTTAGATAAAGGACACTTCAAAAGGAATTTACAACAGCATTCAACAGGGGACAAGAACTGATAAAGCATGGAATGTGGCCTGTGTTCACATCTGGGACAAACATTCTGCATTCACCTCGGGCTCTAAACGCAAAGGGCCTGATTATGAGCCAGTCGTTGTTTTGCGACCCATGGTTAAACCCCTGTTTATGCACAGATCGAAATTATGGGTTGAGTTTTTTTTAACCTGTCAAATGATTATCAGAAGCGTTAAATACCTCAACATTCATTAAATTTCGATGGGGCAAACCTGCCAAAATTTAATAGGGGAAAATCATATGGTAATTACTGTATCATGTGGATTTTGGTGTGTTAAACACCAAAATCCTCATGTTTTTTACCCAGAAACTCATAATAGGTGCTATTTATCACACCTGATAAATAACAAACCCTGTGGTATTGTCATCTACCAAGTGAGATAAATAGCACCTATACTTGTAATCAGTCCCATAGGCAACACTAAAGTAATTATAAAGTAAAAAGACACTGGCACTTGTGTGCAGAAGTGTTCATTGTGTAAGAGCAAAATGCAGTCACTTAATGTGAAGTTAACCAGTAGCTGTAGTAGCCTGACCCATTGCCCCATGCTGTATGCTGTAGTGAATGGAAGCTAAATGTAAATGACACAACAACAGACCAATGGATGAAGAAAGGTGCATCAAAGCATCTTTAAGCCAATATAGTATACATATAATTTTAGCAAAATCAAAAGGCCTTGGCTAATGCCAGACCTAAAAATTGTGACGTTAACATGCTCATTAACACATATTCCCTAGATAGATGGGAACCGAGATAAAAGCGTGCTTGTTGCATTGACTGTTTTGCTCATAGAGCTTTCACTAGTTAGTAGGACTGATCCATGCTACTGCAGAGTTTAGCATCAATGGCTAACACAGAACGATGGGTCAAAAAGCAACAATTGCTTTGGACAAAAACATAAGAGATGACATTTCAATGCCATTGGATCTTTGGCTTAAAGACAAGATGAGCTTATGTATGTTTGTGTATCCCTCTTGAACAGGTGTCACATAAGAACATTTCTCAGAGCTCTGCTTTATTCATGTAAAAATACAGTGTTACATTATGCACTTACATTTATCGCACTTCAGACAATCGTACAAATCTATTCTCTTTAAATACACTATCAACTGTTTTAAAAAAAAAAACATGTATTTCATTTTCTGACAATTTATATTTTTGTCTAAAATAATGCAATCTACTTTTCCTATATTGATGTTTTCAGTTGTCTCCTGAAAGATGGGTTAAGCATTGTTCTTAAAGAAACAGTGAGTACATTCCAGGTACAGGTGCCCTCTGTGAGAGCAAACCATTTTTGAGGAATTTGGAACATTGAGGGCTTCAAGACAAATATGGGGGCAGATTTACAAGCTCCATGCGCGACATTTATGCCACCGTTGCATCACTTCTGCAAATGCTACTAGTGGGCCTGCAGCACTAATTGTGCCACCCACACAAGTAGCCATACAGACAGAATTCAGGTCTGCCACTGCAGTGCCTGTGAAGTTTGTTAAACTGCCATGTTATCCTGACAAGTGCACCCACTTGCCGGGCCTTACCCTTCCCTTTCTATGCACATGAGACATCCCTATGGTAGGTCCAAGGAACCCCCCGGGCAGGCTGCAGTGTATGTGAAAGGTAGGACATGTACTGAGGTGTGTACCATGTCCTGATAGTGAAATACTCTCCATTTCGTTTTTCACTGTGGAAAGGCCATCTTGCCCATAGGACAAAATGGGGAGGCTGTGTAATAGGTTTCCAGCCTAACTTCCCAAATGCTTAAGATGGAAAGGTGAAGTTCGGTGTGCCTGAACTCACAAATCAATAAAACATCTTTTTGTGAAGGTGGTTTTTGCATTGTGTGTTTAGAAACCACTCTTTTAGAAGTGGCTGGGTTTTTGGTTTCTCTAACATTTCTGTGTATCTCTGCCTGGTTGTGGATTGACCCGTCTGGATCTGAAAGTGATAGGATCTGGGGAATGTCTTGAACCAGGGGAGGAGGTTAGACAGCAACAGTCTGACCTGCATCTGGAGTGTAGGGGGGAGGAGTAACTCCTGGTGGTAAAGAGGCTTGGGTGCTGCCATACAACAATGGCTCCATCTCCTGATGAGTGATTGAGGATCCAGACCCCCACTAATCAAAGGAAGAAGGTGTCACTGGCAGGGAGACCCCAGAACTAGTTTGGACAGGGGTCAGTGCCCCCCTGAACACAAAGACTTCAAAGACTTTGAGGGATATAACAATGAGCTGAAACCCCTGGACTTTGGAATGGAGAAATGGAGTGATCAAGACTGTAAATGATGGAACCACTTCGTGGTCAAGAGGAACCTCTGCCAAGGAAGAAACAGCTGAAGAGACTGAAGGAAAGGACTGACCCTTGATGTGTGTTCTGGGGCTGGCCTGAAGTTTGCTGCTTTAACCAAGGAGAGGCTAAAGGGACTTTGCTGTGTGCTGTGTCCTCCTACTTGAAAGGACTTTGCTGTGTGCTGTGTCCTGAAGTAACATCCCCAAGGGCCCGAGGAGGGCTGGCTCCCTGTTGTGGAAACTCAGGAACACAAAAGTTTCCAGGTGTGTCTCAGCGACGCTGTGTGCGCGTGCTTTTTGCAGCCTGAGACCCTCGTAAGAATCGCCCTGTGATCATGGGCACATGGAGTCCAAGCAAGTCTCAGTGACGCTGTGTGCGTGTGCTTCGTGCAACCTGAGCCCTTTGTGAGGATTGTTCTGTGATCGTGTGCACCCAGAGTCCAAGTGAGTCTCAGCGACGCTGTGTGCATGTGCTTCTGGCAGCCTGAGACCTTTGTGAGGATTGCCCTGTGATCGTGCACACCCGAAGCTCAAGTGAGTCTCAGCGACGCTGTGTTTGTGTGCCCTGTTGCAGCCTGAGAACTTCGTTATCACCAGTGGTTCAGATCGGCATCCCCATAGGAGCTGTGCCGCCGGCCCAAGCCTGCCATTGCCTGAGTGGGACCTCGAACCAACCCCATCTGGGAGGGCCACGGTCCCACTGCCCGAAATCCACAAAGTCGCATCGGAGGCCCAAGTTGTGGGAAGAGGAGAGGAAAGCGAGGTCGCACCCACCCAGGTAACGTGTGTCGCCGCCTGGGGCGGGGTGCAGGCTAGGAGAGGGACGCTCTCAGCCTCTCCCATTCTTGCAGCGTGAGCCTCTGCTTCAGCTCGTATCGCGGCCCGTACTTGCCAAGGAGTGGCAATACCGGGGCCAGAGTGCGGAGCTGCATTTTGGTTTACACCATACCCCTTGTTGAGGGCATCTGTTGGCGGAAGCTGACCGCGAGTCAGTACGAGTGGCGGAGAGACAGGCTAAACCACCGTGATCGGTGCTGGAGTGTATTACTCATTGCGTTATTTCTGCATTAGGAACTACCTGATTGTTGCATTACGCATTGCATTCGTTCTGCATTACGAACTACCTGATTGTTGCATTACGCATTGAATTAGTTCTGCATTACGAACTACCTGATTGTTGCATTATTTCAGCATTACGAACTGCCTGATTGTTGCATTATGCGTTGCACTATTTTTGCATAACGAACTACCTGATTGTTGCACTATGCATTGCATTAGTTTGCATAATGAGCTGCTTGATTGTTGCATTACGCATTGCATTATTTTGGCATTACAAACTGCTTGATTGTTGCATAACAAACTGCATTATTTTTACATTGCGAACTGCCTGATTCTTGCATTACGAACTGCATAGCATTGCATTAGGACTGCAGTGGATCATCTAGAACTGTTCATTAATATCGCTAGAACCTACAAGGGCTGGCTGGCCTAATGACAATGTCTTTTGACAATTCCTTCTTCCAAACACCTCCAAGTCGGATTGGCAAACAAGAGATTTATCTTGAAATAGAAGATGGCCGAAAACCTAGGCCTAATCTACTCAACAGAAGAAATAAATGCAACTCTTTCCCTACGCTCACTATTACAAGAAAGCGATTTGATGAACTCTCAGAGATCAAAAAAGAACAAGTGAGAACTGCCATCCATGGAATAATTATGACAGAATATCTCCGCGCAAATGCGGCACCCAAAGGACTTTGAGTGCACAATGCTCCACGTATCTTTCTCCATGATATGGCATTCCGTAAGGATTGGTCAGCCATATCATGGAAGTGCACAAGAGACTACCTGGTACTGATTATAAAAACAGCAAGAAGACTCACGGAGGCACTCACAATTAAAATACAAGTGAGTGAGGCGAAATTAAAAGGTATGGTACACATCAGAGTGTACAAAAAGAGACTGGACGAAATTAACTGCGAAATGAATGAAACAAAAGAATATATAACACAGAATAAAATACAAAAATTGGGGAAAGACTTGAAATGTTTCTCAATGGAGAAAATGTACCCCTATACCAAAGAGGACTATAGGGCACCAGATCAACTGTCCTACAATGATTCTAGTGGAGGAATCTCCACAGAAGGCTCAGACTGGAGTGGTGACGAAACTACAACCCAAAGAAGAAATAGAGGACAGAACAGACGCCAACAAGGTCGAAGGCCCAACACATGGCCTACACCCTAATACGGAAACCAACCACCACCCACGATCTTCCAACCATTCACACCGAACTACCATGGATGGATGAACCCCTACTTCCAAGGGCCACCACCTATGGGACCACGATGGATTCAAATAACATACAAAGTCCCCCTTTTTTAGGGAGAGGCCAGACCAACCAGAGGACAAGAAGAAAAGAAGTAACTTGGACGGACTAAAAACGACAGGTTCACACCAGGAGCATGACCAGCACGAAACTGGGATCCAAGCACGACATGCTCATAGTCAACCTGATAGACATCGCCCTGACCCAAGAACAGGAAAATGTCCTAAACAAGGGACTGAGTTATGTACCAACACCACTCCTGGACACATTCAAATTACAATGTGAGATGGCTGAATTTTGCAGGAAGCTGAAACTAAAAGCCTTCTTCAACAATCAAGAAAAATATGTTACAGAAGGTGACACAACATTACGACGCAAATCCACCTTCTGTCCCCTCAACCATCAGATACCAATCGAAATACAAACTTTAGAGCAAGCTGTCATGAAGGATGTAGAGTGCATAAAAGAACACACCAAAAAACGCTTCATGAACATCTCGAGATCAGAACAACAGGCGCTTGACGAACTTCGACAAAATAGAGAATTAGTAATCAAGCCGGCCGATAAAGGGGGCGGAATAGTCCTATTAAGTATAGAAGGATTTAATCAACAATGCCTTGAACTACTCTTGGACAGGAAATTCTACAAAATAATCACCACAAACCTTACAGAAAGGTTACAGAGGACAATTGAATTGATGGTTGATGAAGCAGAACTCAACGATTGGATCTCAAAGAATGAGGCTGAGAAAACACTAAAGGTACCCTACTTCTATTCACTCCCAAAGATTCACAAGGAACGAAGACCACCACCGGTATGTCCTATCGTCTCAGGTATTGGTTCAGTCTTAGAACCGCTTTCACAATTTGCTGACCAACACCTGAGACCGTTGGTACAAAAAACACCAACGTACCTGAAAGATACCAGAGATCTGTTGAACCTCTTGAAAGAACAGAGTTACTCTCAGAAGAGAGGGTGCTCTTAGTTGCACTTGATGTGGAAAGCTTATATACAAGCTTACCTCAACAAAAAACCTTGGATACTTTAAAGACGCTACTCTTCAATGAACAATGGGATTTCAAGACACCAAGACATTTCGTTCTGGAGTGCTGCAGGCTTGCACTTACCAAGAACTATTTTGAAAACAATGACACCATGTACCAACAATGCCACGGAACATAGATGGGCAGCACTTTTGCCCCTAGTGTGGCAGGGCTCTATGTGAGTACCTTTAAGGACACTTTCATACAGAACGTTACCAACCCCTTCCTATCGATGATACGCTCCTGGAAGTGCTACATTGACAATATCATTGTAATCTGGGAAGGCAACAAAGAAAGTCTACACAGTTTCCATAGATGGATAAACACTAGAGACCAGTGTCTTACGTTTAACATACTGCAGACAACAAAAAAACATTACTTTCTAGATATAACCATCTACATTGAAAACAACGTGATCAAAACAAGGACATTTTTCAAACCAACGTCTAAGAACAGTTTACTTTCCTCTAAAAGCTTTCACTCTTGCCCACTCAGAGACAATCTCCCATACAGTCAATTTTTACGCCTCAGGCGCAACTGTAGTGACCTTGGAGAATACAAAAACCAAGCCAAAGACCTCTGTGAAAAACTGAAAAAAACTTGACTACCTGGAAAAAACGATCAACAAGTGCCAGAAAAGGGCCAGAAACCGACCAAGAGAGAGTCTACTAGAAACTACGCTTAAAGAACCATCACAAGACATAGTAGTAACCTGTGTCAGCACATACAGCATACCTTCAAACAACGTTAAGAAAATCATAAACAAAAACTGGCGAATCTTAACATGAGGCTCACTTGACTGCCCAAAGCCAAGGTTTGATAACAAAAGAACCAAGAACCTAAGAGACATCCTTGTCCATACAAGACCTCCGCCGCCAACCAAAAAAAAGCTGACTGCCAGTTTATGGAACATGCCCCCTGTCATTGGACACTACCCATGTGGTTCATGCTCGGTATGCAACTTGACCATGGCAACAGAAACTATCCAACTTCTACCAGAATTGAAATGGACAATCAGACACCATACCAATTTCAACTCCAAACACGAGATCCATAGGATCACATTTCCATGTGCCCTACGATATATAGGGATGACGCGCCGAAAAGCAAAACAACAAATATGCGAACACAGAAGTAATGTAAAATGCAAGAGGGGCACAACCAAGATGAGCAATCACTATGTTGAATTACAACACACTGTTGACCATCTGAATTGGGTAATTTTGGAAACCTTAGAGACAAAAAACCACAGTGCAGAACGGACACTCTTTGAAAAAGAGCAGAGATGGGTCAACCGCCTTAAGACCAATACTAGAGGTCTTAATGACAATATTCCGTGGCTAAGTCTGGGACATAAGGACTCAATATGAAAACCATCTGGCATAATCTAAAATGCAGCAAAGAAGACCAAACTATATATCCGAAAATAAAACTACCCAGAACCAAGTACTTATCCAACTCATCTGGTACCGATATATCAAAAACTCCCTAGAAGACTTGCAAAAAGTATTAACCGGCACAAAACCAACTACAACCCTAGCCTACCCTGAATTCAAAACAACCCAGTATATGAACTTCCTCTCCAAAATAAGACCAATTACCCAAAAGATATGTTCAGACTAGGGCCGATATGCTGCAAGGAGTATTCCATTTGATTATTTCCTCTCAAAATCTTCCCAAAAGATTTTTCCAAATACATGGTAAAATATATATTTTTTCAAAACCGTGCTACACAATAAAACGGCCCTTTTGAGTTAGTAAAAATGAGGTACTAATATATTCATAAATCTATCGTCAAAATACTTTCTTCTAGTACCGATATACACACTCTGCACAGTCTTTCTACTATGGCCACTCTAAGAACTGCAATATCACGCTGACATCCCTGAGCCGGCAATTTCCGGGGCACCGTTGGAAGTGCGAGCACAAGTCGCTCTGCGCGTCTGAAGCAGGTACCACACGAGGAGGAAACGGACAGCCGACAGACACGTATCGTATCATCTTAACTTATTTGTTCTTAAATATGTACTTCTTTCCAGCAGGTTACCATGCCCGCCAGCCTCCCGAGGAAGTCTGTACTTTAGGACTTTAAGGTACGCCATCATTTAGCAAACCCGCTCCTCTTCGCTCATTATCCTTAACTATGCGTTTCTCGGACGCGCCCAATTCCCCCGCGATATTTTGCATTTAACCTCACTTAATACTACTACTGGGGGTCCCGCAAAGAAGTGAACTTGCACAATGACCAATGATCTGTGTATCCCTCGTATTTCTTGAGTACTGAGATGAATTTTAAAATTACTCATGTAATTACAGCGCATTCTTGTGGAAACACACCCAGCTGAATACCCGAGCACCCGCTAAGTGCCAAAGTCGAGCAGCACCACCAATCCCTACTACTCATTATAATTTAGGCTACAACAGCGCCACAATGAGTCATGTAACCACTCTCCTCAGTGCACAAATAGGGATGTTGACCCCAAACTTCTATTAAAGCACTAGTCGGGGATAAAGAATTGCCATTTTTTAGTTTCTTACCTTTCTTTTCAGTGCACCATTTCTCCATGTATTATGGGATAGCACATGTTACTGGAAGAGTACTTTGAATGCTAAATGTGACACTCTTCAAATTTTCTTTTCTTCCTGTGTTTCTTTTTCTTTCACAAATGAACAGGTACTTATTGACCTCATCGGTGGTTTACCCAGGCCGTGACAATTCGCAGCCACTATTACTTTTCCTAGGTCCTGAAGAAAGCCCCCCCGACCTGTCAGGGCAATTCTAAAGGGCTGAAACATGTCGACCTTTTTTGGACATTCTAGTGCGTTAGACTAATAATTCGTCTTTCCACGCACAACACTGTTTTACTTACTTCGATTCCAGACTTATTAAAGGTGCAGTTTAAGCAATATGAGGTCTTTAGATTCCCAGTTTTAACTCACCTCACTTGAGCATGTTCACACCTCTTTTGCTGATCACTACTGTAATAACCATTGGTTCTCCTCCTGGTGGAGGAAAGCATATGAAAAAGAAACCCAATGATGATGCTGTCATGTTCTTAACAGGGCGGAGAACCAACATATACCGTTGGATTTATATCATGTGTTCTCATTGTATATCTTTTGATATAAATATATACTTGATTTTATGAAACTCGTGTGGAGTCCATTTGTGGTGTCATCATTGGGTTACTGAGAGCGTGGTTGCAAATATTTTACACACTTGCCTTGAAGATAAGCCTGGCTGCTCGTGCCAAGCTACAGAGGGGGTGAGCAGGGGCTATCTGAGAATGTGTCCTTCCTTTCCCTGACCTCAGCGAACTAGCGAACCCCAGTTCTAACACTGACTATTAAACAAATGCTCTGTTGGTATTGGATACTGATGAAATATGTCTCCATAAAATGCAATATTTAAATAAGACCCTCAGGGTTCTAAGAGACATCTGCAAACATTATGGATGGTTAGATATCATTTAACAATCATAATGACATAGGCTTGGATCTCGATCTAGTACAACCAATTTGAGTTTTACATTAAAATAATTTATCAGGAATATAAATTGAAATATGGAGTCCATAGATATTATCCTGGTAAACTTTGGGGTATGTTGTTATTTAATATCTTCATACCTCATGTAGATGTTACATTACAAAATTGGAAAGCTAACACATGTTTGTGGTACAATAAATGATGCAGCTATTTTGGTCGAGTCCAGGCAGTGCGTATTGGCTGTCTCTCAACATACTGTATATCCTCTGTGGGTTTAAACCACGGCCAACGTTTTCCATTTGTTCTTTCGTGTGCCCTTAGAAAATCCTTGCTTTTCAATGGTTAATTGCCTATATTTGTCCCTCCTCTTAGGCCCTTTTACTTGCGGACTTTCAGTTCTCTCTATGTATGTGGTTTTGGCACACTATTGTTTTTTTAAGAGGAGCCGACTTTCGAGCTTCAAAGTTGCCCGCTTTCATGATTTCCTGCTTGTCTCTTGCTTCGGCGCCCATCACTGCTCGCAGTTCCCTTAATGTCCACTTAATCTCCCCATGCAGTGCCGTCCCCACACCATCACCTTCCACTGTCGATGTTTGTGTTTGTTTGGCTATTGATAATTGTAGTGGATGCAGTGTCAAATTGCTGACTTTGGAGCTCGGTAATCATGTTCAAGTCTTGGCCATAGAGCGAAAAACTTGCTGGCCTGTAGTTGCACAGGTGAAGAAGGGGTTAAAGGTGGAGTCGATAGAGGCATTATACAAGCTGTTAAATAAAAAATACGTGCATTACAAAATGCTGAGCTCAGTCGCCTGGATCCCTTCCAAGCCGTAGCTGTCATCACTACAGCTGAGGGCTTTCTAAGTTTCCCACCATTGGGTTTGTCTGAACTATTTAGGAATGCTGGCGCATCACTAGCTGACATCAGTAAAGGGCCAGGCCAAACTAGTAGCACTGATAGGAAAGGCCCTGGAAGTGGTTGTGAGCATGTGGGACTCTGGGGAGGCAGTGCATGTGTATAGAAATAAGCTGGACTCCGTGCACTACAGATTTATTTAGCGATTCCTACTTCTTTGCATTGAGTGAAGGGGGCGAACCTTATACGTCAGCTTTTTCAGTGCCAGAATTGTGCCACGTTGATTGTCTTTGTGCTTGGTGTGTGTAATTAGTAGAGATTTTAACTATTTGTAACTCAAAATTATAATATTAAAGCACCGACTGAGGAGTAATTGCACACACCTGTTTCTACATCTAGGCTTGCAGTTGCCTTCACAGGGCCTCAGAGGTTTCCTTGTCGTGGGTGGAGGTAGTAGCCTCTGACTGCTTTGCTAGGGAGGGGTCAGGGAAAAGCAAGAAGGTTTTTGTTAAATGGCAAATCATTTGGGGTATGCTTGCTGCTTTCTAAAGGAAAACATTTTGCTTTAGAACAGTTGCCAACAGGATTTTAAAGCCAGCAGCCCAGATGTCTGGAAAACTCTGAAAACACAAATGAGAACTCAAACTGAAAAACCTGTGGTTTTGGAAGCGGGCTCTTTTTGGGGAGACCGACATTTTTCAGCTTGCCTGAAATTTAGTTGTAAATGGTGCTGTGGCTGAAGACCTGATTTTGTCTCACCAATCACACTCCAACAACTTTTACATGGACAAGGATCCCTGCTTCCTCTAGACTTGCAGTGCTCTGAAGTAACTGAAAGGAGACAAATAGTACTTAATTTTAAGTGCTAGCTTTTAGATTTACAGAGCCTTGGAGCCAGGCGCGCATCTGCCCATTGGGCTCAAAGGGCTTCAGGCTCCCCCCCCATCGTGTGTGTCAGCCCGGCTGAGACAGCTTCCCGGGCACACACACACAGCCGCACCCGAGTACTTCACAGATGTTTAAAAAGACCATGCACTTGTTAACGAGGCTGTGTTGTTTTTCACCCCTTTTTAGAGCCCCTGCATCTCCACTCTGCATATTGCTGGAAGAGTCAGCCCGCCCCCTGAAATGTTTATTAGCCCCCCCCGGAATTTGGCTCTAGTTGCGCCTCTGCTAGGAGTAGCAGAGCTGAGCCCCGAGCACAAGAAGCGGGAGCTCACTTTGCTTTCTAACGGTTGCTTTTTTTTTGCAGCATTGCTCTGTGCCATGGGTCGGTGCCTGCAGCCAGCTCGGGGCGAGTAGAGATGCACTTGACAAACACTTTGTGCTTCCTCAGGAGGAGCTACAGAGTGTTTCATTCCAAGCACACAGACTTCAGGCATGGAGCAGGAAGCCGGACTCATCCTGCTTCTGACACTGCTGCTGAGCTATGCTGGTGAGTCCGCCGTGCACTTGTCTTCTTATGTGGTGCTACCTGCTGCCTGTATAGCGCATGTCTGCCATGTGATAGCAGCCTATCGTAGCGCTTACTATGAACATGTCCTATTCGAGGTGCTGAGTGGGAAGGGTAGGAATTAAATTACACTGCTTTTTATTTTATTTGTTTTTTGCATAATGGACTTCTTCCACTGGGGTGGGGACATTTTATTCTCACGTTATGTCATTGTCATGTTGTTTGTGTAGTGCTAAAAATCCTAATGGTACTAAGGGAGTAAAGAAGGAGTAAAAATGCCCTGCTTGCTATGATACTAAGTTTTTGCAAAATGCACTTCTGTGACTGTTATGGCCTCTTCGTGCTAGTAACTGCTGCCTCTTGTTATTCTTGTGCTCTGCATGCATCCTGTACCCTAGTATGTAAATTAATACAACATACTGAAAATTGTAGACTTTGTAGAGGGGAAGGTAAATGCTATAAACTACAATATTTGATATACTTTTGAATTTCCAAACTATGCTCAAGTGCTCATGTATACAGACAGCTGATCTACAAGCATCCATGCTCACAACAAACTAAAAACTTAAATTGAAGCCCTAACACAAGTTAATTGTAATCTCCATGGACCCTGTAATAATGGTTACTAGGGCCACTGGGATTCCAACTAATACAGAACACTACAGGCTTGTATAGTTTTTCCAGGGAACTCCAGCTGCTAAAAGCAAGCAAAATCTTTGGGTAAAAATGTAGGTGTGAATGAAGAATAACTGTGGGGAGGGTCACATATTGTAAATATGATCCCCCAAGTATTTACCATTTTGTAGTGCATCCTCAGGGTCCAACTTGCAATAGTGTTGGTGTTCTGGATCTCAGAGTTACCGAACTGGTTAGAAGCAACAACTTCCAGGGCCAGATTTACCGGTTTCATTACCTGAGACCTTGTCACAAGGACCTAATTGGTGCACCTTTATGCAGCGTTATTCACTGCACTCAGTCTGAAAGACGAACAACTATTCATTTGTGCAAACTTTTACACTTACACACGTACACAAGTGATTTGTAACAGCTTTCATGAGAGAACTGATACCCTATGATGTTTTGTAGAACCCAAAACATTACCTAAGATGATGTTGGAAGTATGCTTTCTTCCAAACGAAATCATAGGGAGGATGTGTGGCCTAACACCTAATGCTGCAGACTGTGGGGCATATTTACAAGGGCATAGCACCACCAGAGGATTTTACTGATGCTCCAGTGGCTCTATACCCTCCTCCATATGTACAAAGCGGCGCTAAGCCACTTTTAGTGGTGTAATGCCTCCTGATAAATACGTCCCTTTTTGACGCATCACTTTGCGTGAGAGGGGCATGCAATGGGTGTTGCTGTGGGCCTTTCCATGCAACACTCAATGTATTTTGATGCTACCCCAGATTTACAAGAATCTGTAAATCTGAGGCAGCAACAAAAACTAACGCCAGTGAAAACCAGGCTTTAGAGTGGCACAATGAGGAGAAATACTTTTATTTGTCCTCTTTGTTTGCTATTTCTATGTGTGCTGCATTCTGTAGAACACATAGGAGGAGAAAATTCCATCAATCATTGTTTCTGCACAAAGACAATCATTACTTATTTATTTATTTTATTTATTGCAGATTTATAATGCGCATGGCTGCCCCAGCAACGGGGCGTCCCAGCGCAATTTGCTGCTTCTATGTGTGCTACATTCTGCAGCATACATAGAAGTAGCAATCACCATTATTGATTATTTATGTGCAGGAAGGGACATCTTCCTGCACAAAAACAATCATCCCTGCAACACAGACACCCTTGCAAAATGGCGCAAGAGTGTGTCGAACTCTTTGGAATACGGCGCATCCCTACATTTTTTAAATGATGCAGCGCGGTGCTGCAAAATTGCTCGCAGCGCTGCACCGTTTCCTAGTAAATATACACCTTTGTTTCTAAGGAACTGCTGGGCATATTTACAAAGAAATTGTAAAGCACAGCACTGGAATAAATTTAGCAGTACCCGACTGTGACATTTCAAAAGTGCAGGGATGCGTCCTATTCACAAGAGTACAGTGCATCCCTGTGTTTTCCCTTGCGCTGGCACAAAAAAAAGCTGCCTAGCACCAACACAGACACCCTTGCGCCATGATGCAAGGTTGCTTGCATTGCAGGTAATCATCCCTGCAACACAAGCACCCTTGCACCATGGTGCAATGTGTCTATATAATGCAGGGATGACTGTTTATGTGCAGTAAGGGACACCTTCCTGCACATAAACAATCTTTAAAGGCGATTTGCTCCTTTTATGTGTGCTGCAGAATACAGCACACATAGAAAGAGCAAAAACGAGGAGAAATAAAAGTATTCCTCCTCATTGTGCCAATTTAACCAGTGCTATTCAGTGGTGTTAGTTTTTTGTGCAGCCTCAGATTTACACAGTTTGGAAATCTGTGGCAGCATCAAAAACCAATGGGTGTTGCGGTAGAATGTCCACAGCAACACCGATGGTACTCCCCTTTCACGCAGATACCTGCATGAAAGGGTACGATATTTACAAAGCGGTGTTAAGTCACACAAAGTGGCTTAACGCCGCTTTAAAAATATGGAGCAGGGCATTGCGCCACTGGAGCGTCCTAAAAAGTGACGCTCCAGTGGAGCAATTCCCTTGTAAATATGCCCCCGGGTTTGAGTCCTATGTCAGCACTACATCGTGTGATTCTAGGCAAATTACTTAATATCCCTAAAACACATAATAAATCTGACCTTGTGTAATGTAATCTGTGTAGAGCATTCTAATACATTTAGACCGAGTCCATGCAATTCAAAATGGAAATTCCTAATGGCAATGGCTAATGCTGCCCGCCTCTGCACTTACAGAGAAGAAAATTAGTTTCAGGGGTTAAAGGGACCAATGCTTGCCGGAAAAGAATTATTCATGTTTTATTTTCTATAAAATGAATAATATTTTAATGATAATACAGTTACCACATTCACTGCAGTAGGCTCAATTAATAAATGGAATCTCAGCTAAACAGACATGCCTCTCTGCTGTTCCTTGTTACTCAGTAAGCACCCGCTGATTAGTCATTTAGACGAAGCTGTAAGAGTTTACCGGGTAACACAGCAAGGTTTTTAAAAGCCTGCGGGGCATATTTACAACAGAATAGCGAGGCGTGGCATTAAGCAAAAATTGCTCACGCCATGCTTCACCACTCTGAAACGCAAGGATGCACCGTATTCACAAGAATGCGATGCACCCCTGTTTATCCACTAGCACTGGTGCTAAATCTAGCTGCCTAGCGCCAACACAGGC
This sequence comes from Triturus cristatus, assembly GCF_964204655.1. NCBI lineage: Eukaryota > Metazoa > Chordata > Amphibia > Caudata > Salamandridae > Triturus > Triturus cristatus. Next base: position 754,622,136 of record NC_140589.1, read on the forward strand.
ACCCCTTGCACGATAATGCAAGGGTTTCTGCTTTAGGGCGAATGATTGCGTATGTGCAGGAAGGTGTCCCAGAATGCCGATTTGAAACAACTATGTGTGCTGAGTTGTGTAGCACACATATAAGTTGCAGATCTGTATTTTTTTTAATGATTTTTTATTTAAAGGAAGGGACATGTTCCCACACATAAACAATCATTCATGACGATGTGCTGTTTCTATGTGTGCTATACAATGCAGCACACATTGAAACAGCGAAAACGATGAGAAATTAACCCTTTCTCCTCGTTTCGCCATGTTAAGACCATATTTTCCCTGGCCTTAATTTTGTCGCTGCCACCCTTGTAAATAGGGGGCAGCATCAAAATCAATGGGTGTTGGGCGGAACTCCTACCATAACCTACCATAACACCCACTGCACGTCCTTTTCAGGCTAAGTGTAGCGTGAAAGTGGCACTTATTTACAAGGCGGCGTTAAGCCAAGTGAAGTGTCTTCATGCCTCCTTGTAAATAAGGCAAAGGGTTTATCGCCAAAGGAACGTCATTAAAAGTGATGTTACTGTGGTGATAGGGGCTTGTAAATTTGCCCCTGCATGCAAACCCCTGTTTCCATGCCAGGGTGGATATTGTGTCAACAGCAATAATCAGTTACCAAAATCCATAAAATAATAAAAGCCTACATAAAATTCTCTTTACTTTTTCTAGAATTATTTTAAAACTATTTCTTGACCGTGTACACTTTAGTGGAATGTCTTCGAAACTGTGTGAGTTTCTTAGCTTACAAATGGCACTGAGAGCAAAAAACTAATTTATTTCAGTACGTTTTTCACTTTTAGAATGACACATGATACTTCACCTCCATCCAATCTATGGAAAGAAGTTGATGTTAAGAATGAAAATTAGGCAAGTCCTACTGCAGGTTGTGTGCAAACTACAAAATAAAACCAATAACAATAAGACGGAGGTCAATAATTAGCCTAATTATATTTTACAGCTGCTGGGAAGGGACTATCTCTAATAGAGGTCTACTGATAAGGGGTAAATTAACTGTTTTTAATTATTATGAAATGTGAAAACTGCGGACCCGATTCACAGAATTAACTTAAGACAAAATCCTAAACTTACTACTTATGATATTCACAGAATGCACTTACTACTTTTGGTATTCACAGAATGCACTTACTACTTTTGGTATTCACAGAATGGATTTACGACTACTAACTTTACGTCCGCACTCGGGCCGGAAATTCTGGCCCGGAGGCGGAGCTTCCGGCCCGGAGGCGGGGCTTCCAGGCCGGAGGTGGAGCTTCCGGCCCGGAGGTGGAGCTTCCGGCCCGGAGGTGGGGATTCCAGCCAGTGGCGGAGATTTAGCCATGGCCAAAATCTCCACCTCCGGGCCGGAAGCTCCGCCTCTGGCCCGGAAGCCCCGCCTCCAGGCCAGAAGCTCCGCCTCTGGGCCGGAATTTCCGACCCGAGTGCAAACGTAAAGTTAGCAGTCGTAAATCCATTCTGTGAATACCAAAAGTAGTAAATGCATTCTGTGAATACCAAAAGCAGTAAGTGCATTCTGTGAATACCAAAATGGTAGTAAGTTTAGGATTTTGTCTTAAGTTAGTTCTGTGAATCGGGCCCTGCGTGTTTTACTGTAAAGTGAGTAAGTTTGTTTTAAATATATCGAATATTCTTTACATCAAGGAGTTTAGTAAGGTCGAATTTAATTTGTAATCGTATGTTTCTTTTTAATTTAACTAATGTTCGTTTTGCAAGTGTGGTAAACAATGAAACAATAAAATTCAATTGAAACTTAAATTTCAAATGAGGCTTGGATTTGTTCGGTACTGATTAGCACAAATGTTACAATTTTGGTAAAGAGATTAGGTTCATAATGTAGTCAAGCAAACAATTCAACACAATTCAAGATGAAAATCCTTGAAGGTAGCTGTCCAGAAGAAATCACAGGACAGTTGGGATCTGTTAGAAATTGGGGGCCCAATTTATGAGGTTTTGACATAGGGCAGCATCGTGCTGGGATACCCTACCTCAAAAGAAAAGGGTAGGAATTCCCTGTATCTATGAGATACGGTGCATTCCTGTCCATTTCCCCAGCCCTGGCACACAATGGGCTGCCATGCGCCAATCCAGGCATCCTTGCAGCATGGTGGAAGGGTGCTGCATGTTTGCGGGCTGATTGATTTTGTGCAGGAAGGGACACCTTCCGGCACAAAATCTATCAATCCAGGTGATTTCCTTTTCTTATGTGAGCTGCACAATGCAGCACACATAGAAAAAGGAAAAAACAAGGAGAGATGAAAACATTATTCCTCGTTGCGCCTCCCTAATGTCAACCCTGGGGTGGCGTTAGATTCTGATGCATTCCCAGGTATAGATTTCTTGTAAATCTGGGAATGCTTTAAATTCCATGGGTGTTGTGTGGGAACAGCTAGAGAAATAACTATGGAACGCCCCTTTTATGCAGTGGATGGCATGAAAGGGGCACATTTTGCAAGGCCATGAAAAGCAACATAAAGTGGCTTTACGTGGCCTTGTAAATATGCCGGGGCACACTGTGCCACCTGAACGTCAAAAAAGTGACGTTCCAGCAGCAAAAGAGTGTTCATAAATGAGGCCCTGGGTTTTTGTTTGTTCAAGCAGGAACCACAGTCCTAGTCAGGCTAAGTCACAAACACACCCTAAGGTAATCTGTGCTCACCTACTGGTAGCTTGGCACTGAGCAGTCAGGCTTAACTTAAGAGGCAATGTGTAAAGTGTTTGTGCAACACTTCAAACAGTAAAACAATGTCTGAACTGGGGTGGTGGAGTGAGCTAAAGAATGATGATGGATTAAACCCAGATGAGTTGACTGGGGGTGAGTGTTTGCAATGTTCAACACTCCGTCCATTATCCACTTTGGTTTTGCTTTGTTCGCCCTAAGTTGGCAGAGTATGCCCAGACGTGGGTCCCTTGCTCACTTTGCCGCTGGATTCAAGCTGGCCTGGCTGATGGCGCCTGATTAGCCAGAAACCGGTCCCAGGATGCTTGTTTCCGGTCCAGGGAAGAGATGGCTTGGCAGTTTGGGCTGGACTGTTCCCATGAGGCACAGGGTCAGACTGATTTGCATATGGCCATGTCTGAACTAGGGTGGTGGAGTGAGCTAAAGAATGATGATGGATTAAACCCAGATCATTTGACTGGGGGTGAGTGCTTGCAATGTTCAACACCCAGTCCATCATCCCCTTTGGTTTTACCTTGGTCAACATGGCAGGTGACATAGGGGGTTCACAAGGTGGGTAGGCAGGGGGTAAGGCGGGCTATTCCCCATTTGCCAGGAGGTGTTGCACCCTATTGTGACCTACTACCCTATCCTGCCCCATAAGAGAAAAAGAAGAGCGAGAAAAAGAAAGAGAGAGAAAAAAAGAAAAGAGACACCAATGTAAGAATCAGTGTCCATCGTGCCGGACAGTCCACTCTCTTTACTTTTCTGTAGTAACTTTCTGCAGAAGTTCCTGGACTTTATCGAGACTTGTAAACATATGAAATTTGCCTTGAACCAAAACTCGTACTTTTGATTGTTGAGCAACAGCGGCTTGAGCTCTCTGTGCTTTAAACAAGTAAAGAAGCTTAACGAACTCCTCCCGACGATGCGCTGCTGCTGCACTCATGCCCGAAAAGATGCAAGAACTGGGAACTTCCCAATAGGAAAATTGCTTCTTCTGAATTGCTCTGGTCAGAATCTGCTACTTCAGTTGATAGTCCGCAAAGTTAACTAAGATTGTTCTAGGCAGTTTTGAGTTGGGGAATGGCTGCTCTGGAACTCTGGAACTGTGTGCACATGTAATGGTAAGGTCATCTGAAAACTCGGGAAGAACATTCTCTTTGATAAAGGATTCGACCCACTGGAATGTTTGAGACCCATCACAACCTTCAGGGACCTCAGCTAGCCACAGATTTCAACATCGAGAATGGTTCTTCAGTTCTTCTAGCTTTGTTTCCAGCAAGTTTTTCTGCTTTTTATCTATTGAGACCTGCTGCTGCATCGAGGTCACCTGATCTTCCAGGAGAGAGATTCTTGATTCAGCCTCCTGGAGTCTTGCCATGTAAGATCCAACTACTTCTTCAATTTTTGATAGACGTGCATGAAGTGCTGCTATCTCGGTTACTTGAGTGGCTTTCATCTCTCTTATCTTGTCAAGAATAAAGTTGAGCATAGCTTTTATATCACACTGGAAGCTTGTTCCGGTCTCCAAGAGCTGAGCCCCAAATGGATCCTCTAAACCTAGCCGTAGTTGTTGACTTGATAATAAGATTCTATCAACCACGACAGTCGATGATGATGATGAGGGGTTCGCCAATGGTCGAAAAAAGTAGAGGGAATTCTTGAGCAGCCGACGCAAGACATGGTTGAGTCTGTACGTCCAATGCGTCCTGTACATCCTGTTCCGAAGCTTGATGTAATAGAGGGAGTAAAGGAGCCTTTGATTTCATGAATAAGGAATATTCATTGACTTTGCCCTGAGGTGTACTGGAAGGATTTTCCTGAATGCTCTCCTGATTCGCTGTTTCGTCTTGATTCACAACCGGTGAGCTATTAATCGGACTTTCCCACAACGTTGCCAAGCCAGATGATGTGCTGCCTCCTTCTAATACCTCTGGACTTAAAATGTATTCCTCTCTGACTGGAGCTTTCCTCCCTCTCCTGGCTAATGGCCCCTTGACTCCCCACACCGTGCTCCAAGACATCGTCTTCAGAACTAATGGGACTAGTAATTGGGGCTGACCCTCGGCGAGATTTCTGCGCGCACTCAGCTCTTGCCATCGCAGAAGCAATCTTCAGCTGTGTAGTATAATTTTAGACTTAGGTGCTATATTTGAATCCAGTTGAGCCAGTACATTAGTAATTTTTAGATGTTTTCCCATCCTGTTCAGAATTGGTTTCTACTGATAAGCCCCCACAGCCCTCTGCAGCCTACTTCCCCAAAAACGTTTGACTCCTCAGCTTATTTTTTTCTTTTATGATTTAGGGAAATAGGTTCTTAAGTGAAAGCGAAATTTAGTCATACTTGAAAAAAAAAGAAAAAGGGAAACTGTAAAAATCCAACTCCCTCAATTTTACTAGTTCCTTCTTTGTTAAGATCCAGCCTTTTACTCCCAGCGCGCTTACCGGCCGTAACTAAAGAGGCCTCGCTCTTCTTTTGAAGTCTTGTGCCTTCCTTTCCTCCCAGTAGTGGATTCCTGAATGCAGCTCCGAGTGCTGTTTGCTCGACTTCCAGCTGCCAAGGAGACCTGGAACGCGGCTGGAATGCAGCAAGCGCCCAGAGCCTGAATCAGACAAAGAAAACGCGGTGCAGTCACTGTCGCGGTGCGCTACCTCAAAGAACAAAACGAAGAGCAGCAGCTGGCAACCAGCCTCCAAGAGCCTCGCACAGCCACAGATCCGCATCAACGGTCAACGATCAATGGTCGGCGGCTTCCCAACACGGGGCGGAGCAGTGGTCACGTGAGGCTACATGCAGGTGGGATTCGCAATAGCGGGCAGTCGATGCAGGCTACCGGTTGAGTGCACCGTAGCCACCCCCTCTTCTTCTCCGGATGCAGGATTTCGGCAGCTGACATCAGACGCGGGATGCCAGCTGAGGTCTGGAATAGCTGAGCGACTATGGATGGACTCGCTCGAGTGCACGGGAGCAGAGCGAGAGCCAGTGTGTCTTTCCTTGTCATCGGGTCCTGCTCCTGAAACGCTAAGTTTCCAATTGCCTTCATTGTTTTTGGACCTACTCCTTGCTAGCACTATTTTGGCACCATATTGGCTCAGCGCGGCTTATTGGGCAGCTTTCTGATCCTTGGTTCCGCTGGAAATGACTGCCCGTGGGGGAGCTGCATTCACCTCTTCTTGCCCCCTCCTTGTGTTTTCCTGTATTTCCCCAGCTACAGCCAGGACAATGGCTATCAGGATATTAGGCTGAGAGGGGATAACTGAAGTTTTGTGGCTTTATTTTTCTCCATGCCATTGGGACCACCAGGTTTCTCACCAAGTGGCGTAAGTGCACATGCTTTTCTTACCGGTTGGTGTATGGGGGCTCCCTGTACTACTTGGTTGAGGGCCGCTGGGGGAGTCCCATGTCCTAACTGTGGCTACCTTGTTACGGGAACAGCTCAACAACTTCATTATGCGAAATCTCGCTAAAGGCACTGCAGCAGCTCACTTCGACTCTCCAAGCCTCAGTCAAATGGTGAAAAAATGTGTTGGTCAAGCAGTTGCTCGGGCAAACCACGCCGCAGCTCGTAGGAAAGATCTGGGTCTGCTCACTGAAAACGTTGAGATGGCAGGTCCGGAGTCTGGCAAGCAAGACAATCTTGGAGGTGCCTCTCCTGATTTAGATTCTAGCATCAGCCCCCTCTCTATTGCCTCTGCTGGGGTAGGCACCTCCACTTCTCTAGATCTGGCCAAACTAAAGACAACAACGCTGGTGGATGAGGCTGGAAAATCCAAGGACCTTAAAAAGTATCCTTTATTTTACAAAGCCAAACCTGGACTATCATCTGTGGATGCGGAGGGGGCAGTGAGTGTCTTTTCTCCAGCCGAACACCCCAGTAAATATGGATATCCTAGGGATGTCAGTCACTTTCCTCCTCAATCCCCTCCTCAAATTTTGCCTTCTTCTGGGACGAATCCATCTGAACTATACGTTCCTGAAGATGCTGGATTGACCGTACCAGATGAATCAGTATCCTCCGACCCGCTGGCTTCGCTGTCAGAAGCTGGGCCTTAATTGACCCAGGACAACCCCTCCAGGATAATAGACCCTTCATTACACAATGAGATGCTAAGAGCCTCCTTAACTTGATTTCGGATGAGATTCGAGATCTGAAAGCCTCTCAATCTGTGGAAATTGCTGCAATTCACGCTCGCCTAACTAAAATTGAAGATAACATGGCTCAGGTCCCGATATGTCTTCTTGAGGCAGAGACTAGGATTTTGCAATTGGAGGATCAAGTTTCAAGTATGAATAATAAAGTTGCAGCCTTCCAGAGCCAAAAAATAGCATTGGAGTTCAAACTGGAGGAATTGGAGAATCACTCTAGATGCTCCAATCTTCGCATTCTTGGTATTCTGGAAGGCCTTAAGGGCCAGCAGATATTACAATTGTTTCATTTGTTTATTGAAAAACAAATGACCTCACAGAGTTTAATGGTGATTTGACTCTTATGTGAGCCCTTCGGGTGCCTGCACATCTTCCTCCCAATGCTAAGTTTCAGCGGACAATCCTGGTTAATTTTGGGGACTTCAGGGTCAAGGAACAAATTCTAGCCAAGGCCATCAAGCAGCGACAGTTCACCTCTTCCGAGGTCCCACTTTGTCGCATCTTCCCGGATATGTCTGCTTCCGGATCCAAAAGGCGGAAAGAGTTTGTTAAAATGTTATATCTGTTTAAGGAACAGGGGGCACAGGCAATGATTTCCCAATAGAGCAAATTAAAAGTGCACGTAAAAGGCAGATTCCAGTTATTGTGTAATGTCCCGGAAGCTCAGGAATTACTGCAACAAATTTATTTAGATAAGTCCTAATATCCTTAATTAGGGGTGGTCTTGCAGAATTCTAATTGCAAATATAAATGAGTTGTAAATGTTATCACTTCCTTGTTTGCTTACTTTTTTGGCTTCTCATCCTGATGTTTTAACCTCTTCAGGCATATCTTCATAGGCAGCCTTTTTTTGGCTGATATTGCTCTTTTTACCTTTTCTTTCTGTCCTGCTTTCATTCTTTTTCCTTTCACTGAAGGAGGAGGAAGGAGTAGGTAGACCGGTAGCGCTTGGCACCAAGTCATAGTGCCAGTTAAGGGGGGTGGGTTAGCCTGTTAGGTGTGAGCAGGGACGGTGGACTGCTCACCGTGGCTTTGGGGGGAGGGTGGGGTTACTGCAGTGGTAGGAGGAGCATGAGGGAAAAAAGAAATCCATTTCTAAAATTCAGATTCATCCATTTATTATCAATAAACTCATATTTGGTCAGGCGTAGGATGAGGTTATTGATTGATGCCGTAGTTTTCCAGAACACTTTGGTCTATTTCGCTAGGTTGTTCGGACTATATCTTGCCGTCTGCTAACGGATAAAAAGGAAATTCTGAAAGTGGTCTCCTTCAATGTTAATGGTCTTAACAATAAAAAGAAAATGCGTGCCTTTCAGTTGTGGATAAAGCCAGCTGTCATTTTAATCTAAGAGATTCATATTCCGGCGGGGAAACTAGTAGATTTCCCAATATTCAGGTCCTGGGCAGCATATAGGGGTTTTTCCTCCTCCTAGGCATCTCATTGTGGCACGGAGATCTTCTTGGGTGAAAAACGTCAGGCGAAGGTTGTCAATTCTGTACGTGATCAGAGCAGAAGGTAGTGCTGGACTACCTGTAATCTCGGGAACAAACTTTTAACTTTTGCCAGCATATATGCCCCAGTAGAGGATAATCCTTTACCATATGAAGAGTTTTTTGAATCTTTGATTCAAATCCCTGGGGAAGTGATCATAGGGGGCGATTTTAAGTTTTTTAATGAACCCTAAAATCGATTCCTCAGCTATATCCAAAAAACAGCTAAAACCGAAAACTTTAAGGGGCTGATTCACAGAACTAACTTAAGACAAAATCCTAAACTTACTACTTTTGGTATTCACAGAAGTTAGGATTTTGTCTTAAGTTTGTCTTAAGACAAACTTAAGACAGACTTAAGACAGACTTAAGACAGTCTTAAGATAGACTTAAGACAAACTTAAGACAGACTTAAGACAGACTTAAGACAGACTTAAGACAGACTTAAGACAAAATCTTAACTTAAGTCTGTCTTAGGTCTGTCTTAAGTCTGTCTTAAGTTTGTCTTAAGTCTGTCTTAAGTCTGTCTTAAGACTGTCTTAAGTCTGTCTTAAGACTGTCTTAAGTCTGTCTTAAGTTTGTCTTAAGACAAACTTAAGACAAAATCCTAACTTCTGTGAATACCAAAAGTAGTAAGTTTAGGATTTTGTCTTAAGTTTGTTCTGTGAATCGGGCCCCAAGAGTTCTACAAAATTATGGTGAGACCCAGGACATATTTGATCCATGGAGGGCAGGAGTCCCGACTAAGATTGCGTATACCTGCTTTTCGGGTAGATTTCGCACTTCCTCAGAGATTGATTTTTTCCTCATCTCTAGGAGACTGACTTTTAGCCAGCAAAGAATCTTTCCGAATGGATTTTCGGATCGTGCTATGGTCATTCTGGAGTTAGAGTTGGGTAACTACGAATCCTAAAAGATGGATGTTAAATAGGCAATACCTATTAGAAGAAAGTTGGGTACTTCTTGTCAAAACGGAGATAAAGGAGTTTCTTGAGCGAAATCATGGCTTAGCACCACCTCACGTGGTCTGGGACTCGCTTAAAGCATATGTACGGGGACTAACCATTGGATGCCGACAATTTAAGAAAAGTGAAGGCGGAAAAGAAAATTTTAGAGCAGAAGGTGCAAAGCTCTTTTAATATCTTTCTTAGTAGCCCCTCGGTTTTTAACCAACGGTAATTTGATCAGGCTAAACGGGATTTTAGCGAAAAATATGATGTTAAAAGTGAATCTTTTTATCAGCGCCATAGGCAAAAGGTCTATGAAGAGAGCAATTATACCGGGAGGTTTCTTGCTTGGCAGGCCAGGGATCAAGCAGTAAGCAATCAGATAAGCACACTTAGATGCCCTATAACTGGTCTCCGTTCTGATGACCCGGGGGCCATAGGGGATATAATGTCACAACATTACAGGAATATATATGGCCAACAACAGTCTATCGATAGGGTATCTTTGGGAAATGTTCTCCAGAGATATGAAATGCCCGTACTTTCAGATGTTGATAAAATGTGGCCTGGATGGTCTTCCGGCAGAATTGTTCAAAAAAATTTTGAGTGCCATTTTGGAATATCTTTTGCTGATTGCTAACTCAATTTTAGAGGGTGGTTCAATATCATCTTCATTTAGAAAAGGGAATATAGTCAGTTTTTTTAAAGGATTGTGAAGACCTGAATTCTTATCGCCCTAGCACGCTTTTAAATTCTGATGATAAAATTATCACTAAACTATTAGCCAATCAATTCAATGTAATTGCCTTGCACCTGATCCATCCTGAACAAAATGTTTTTATTGCAGGGAGGCAGCTTGGCACCAATACGCACTATTGGCTGAATCACTTGATTATTTTGAGACTCGGAAGATACCAGCTTTGGTACTTTTATTAGACGCTGAGAAGGCATTTGATCTGGTCGTTTGGGAGACCTTATTTTTTATTCTGTTACATTTTGGTATACCTCCCAAAATTACGGGGCTGATTCAGAAATGGTACTTGAATGCAGAAGCTAACATTATTATCAATGCCTTTGTGGCAGGCCTAGTCAATGTTAAACAGGGGACTAGACAAGGCTGCCCACTGTCTCTGGTGTTATTCGCATTTTTTATTGAGCCCTTGGCGCTAGCCATCGGAATAGTGTTGATATTCGTCCTCCTCTACCAACTATGGGAAAACTGAAATTATATGCTCACAATATCATGCTCATAATAAAGCCTGAGAAGTAGGTGCAAGCAAAAATCTTTCAAGATTTTTGAGCAATTTGAGTTACCCAGCGAATATAAAATCAATAAACAAAAACAGAAATAATACAGTGTGGCTGTAAGCCCGCAGATTTACATGTTGATATCTTTCCTTGTCTAAATATAAAACCGAGGAGATATCTGGGTGTTACTTTTTCGGCTCGAATTTCGGAATTATATAATTTAAACTTAGCCCCGCTTCTGCGAAAAGTCCAGGACTTATTCCTTCGACGGAATTCCCTTCCATTAACTATTATGGGCGGGGTAGCATTGATTAAAATGTCTGTTCTTCCGTTATTTAACTTCTTATTTTCTGTGATCACCTGTGTATTAACGGCTTCTTTGTTTGCTAAATTAGAGTCTATGTTTACATCTTTTCTCTGGGATAAGAAAGTTCCCCGAATTGCACTCAGCACTTTATATGAGGAACTGGAAAATGGCGAATTAGCTCTCCCTAACCTTAGAGATTATTATTTTGCATATGTTGCACAATATATGTCAAAGTTTAAGCCGGAACCACAAATTGATTTATTTATTAACTTTTTCATGAAGTTAATTTGTAAAGAGAATCAGATACGCTGCCCACTAAAAATCGTAAAATCTCCTGAACTAGTACGTTATAAGTGTATGCAGTGGTTTTTCTATAAACATCAGGCTTTTTATAGAAGATATTCAATTCCCGTAATCAACTCCTCAACTCCGTTATCCGACCTCATTTCACTATCTGGTATTAGAGATTCAATTGTAATTACACAAAAATGGGCCAAGGCTGGCTTTGGGAAAATCTCTGATTTCTTAAGGAATGATAGATGGCTGAATATAGCCGAAATGTATGATTTAATTCCGAATGACTTCCTTCTCCTTGGGTCATATAATATTTTTAGTAAATTCTTGAGTAGCCTCGATTTGGTACGGATTATCAAACGTAAATGTTTCGTACATGAACTACTAGACGAAACTATAGTTAAGAAACCTGGGAATGGATACAGCATTTAGCCTCTATCAAGGGTATAGATCTGATGGAGAAAGCAATAACTAAATGGGGAAAACATGAGGAGTTGGAAATCACAGCGAGTATGTGGTCAGTATTAAAAAAAACGTACCTTTAGTACACTAAGGGGGGCTAACTGACGTAGGATGTCACTCTTTAGCAAATGGCTGCTTTATCGGACCCCACTTTTTCCATCTAAGGTTTATCCCAATCAATCTGGGCAGTGCTTTCGTTGTCTTAACCATCCTTCAGCCAATTGGACACATATCATTTCACAGTGCCCCTTGATCCAGGGATTCTGGAATTATATTTTTTTGCTATTTGGAAACAGAATGTTCAATCACAATAGATTCGAATATTCGGCTGAAAGTGTTTGGTTATGACCCTGCTCTACATTTTTCCTGACAAGGTGATCAAATTATTATTTATCGCAATGGCAGTCGGTAGATCACTCTTGCTTCAGAAATGGCGATCGAATCTTATACCAACCAAAGGTGAATGGGTTCGGAAAATGAAGCAGGTAAAAAAAAGTGAATGACTTTATGCACTGCGAAATGTGGGGCTTAAGAAGTATGAGAAGGTTTGGGCAGCCTATTTCGATTAAAATCTTAAAACGTGCCTATATTTCAGGAGGTATTTGCACTATGTCCGAATCCTATCCATAGTCATAGTTTTGATATAATTGCGTATCCCCTGGGATTTGATTGTACTATAGACACATATTTCTTAGCACTTTAATGCACTATACAACACTTTAGTTTTTATTGCTATGTATCTGTATTGGCTGTTATAGGATGAAATATCATTCATGGCACATATGTCGATTGTTTTGCATACTTTAATGTACCTAAGGTTCAATCGATTTCTTAGTTTGTATTAATACTGGCAGTTGACGTTGTACTAAAATATTAGGCATTGCATTCTTTAAAGTCATATTCATAAGATTTATAAGATTCATCTTCTTGCACATTTTAATGTAGTATTCAAATGTTGGCTTAAATTCATACATTGTCTCTTTCTTAATGATTTTACGATTTACTGTTTTTAGACTTATTAGTGGTGTTTAACGATCTTGTATTACCCAACACACTAAATGAATTGTATGGATGTATGTATTGACAACATTTTCTTTATGGATTTCAATAAAAAAAAAAAAAAATTAAAATTAAAAAAACCATCTAGAATTTTGCATCATAGAATAGCTCTTTACCACCCCCAGGTCAATGAGTTTACTAAGCGCATGAACCGCATATTGGTGGAGTGTATATAGAGGGCATGGAGCAACAGGATAAAGGTTATGCAGGTGATACAGAGTATGTTGTGGGTGCATCACACTACACCTAATCGTTTGTTTGGGAAGAGTCCATGCGAGATGTTGAGGGGGAGAATATCAACATTTGAAATATGTCCTGCTTAGATGAGGAAGTGGGGCTTGTGCGTTTTGCCTGCAGGCAACATTGAACATTACATTGAATCAAAGGTAATGGTGGATGGTAAAAGAGTAAAGGAAGGGAAGCAAGAATGTGCTAGAATTCATTGGAATGGGCCCAAGGTGCAAGTGGGTGATTGGATTAAAATCAAGTCCCCCCGCAAGGTCTCGAAGTGGTTGTCTAAATTTGGTTCAATGTTAAGAGTGGATGCTGTGTCCCGCAATGCTATGAGAGTTAATAAGGATTGGTGGAATACAGCTAGAGTATATAAGTTGCCTAATAAATTATCTTTCAAGATAAATGACCAGTGACAAAGATGAAGGTCAACTGAATGAACCGCAGAAAGGTAGCAGAAGAGTGAATCCACTGAAAAGATTTGGATGGTAGTGTTTTTCCCCTGGGGGAAGGTGAATTCATATGTTTTGGAAGACAGTTTCTTATCACTGTAAACCTGTGTTTCTTTCAAGTAAAATATTTTGTTTTACCTTTGTATATATTTTAGTGTATTTCTATTATGCTTTCCTTTGGGCCAATTTGTGATTTCAGCTGTCTTTGGTCTGCTATATATATTTGTCATATTGTTGTCATATAGGTAATTTTATTATCTAATCATTTGTTCGATAGCATTATATATTTAGCAATGTGTATGATAACACATTCTTTATTGTTTTAACGAAATGAGATGTTGTAGTATGCTGTACTCTATGGTCACGTGCAGCTCTGTGTCATCTATGGTGACATAGGGTGTTCCACAATGGAATTTTCATGATCAATTGTATAGTTGGTGTTTTAGCAGTTATTCCCCAGGGAGCTGTGGAATTTGCAGTCGAATAAACCTGTGTCTCCTGTACACATTTGTCTCTGAGTCATCACTACAATAAGAAACTGACAACCAAACAACAACCAAAAGATACAAGTTTTTTCACTGAATAAAATAACCTGAAATGTATTTAATCCCCCTTTGCTGTCTAATCACAGTTCAGCCACACCAAATAGTGCACTGCTCTTCTTACTAAAGACAATCATTTTGACTTATGTCCTACTTTTTTCTGTGAAAGCTCTACATTGCTAACCCCTGCCACCCAATTGGTGCATAGAAATTGCATGGACTGATATCCTCTTGTGACTTTTGCCTATCCACTGATGATCAAGGCTGATGGAGGCCCTAATTCTGGACAGTTCTTGTCCTCTGAGGCTGCCAGACCCTAGTTGGATGTGCACTTTAGCCCTCAGACAATTCTGTGTATCCTGGTCTCTTGTGAATACTGAAGTCAGCAAGGTTGAGGAGGAACCGGATCTTCCATGACAGATAACACCCTTTCCTGTGCCTCCACTCTTGAGAAGCACAAACACTGAGGAATATTGCATGCAACCTGATAACTGAATATAGTAACCCACACGACCTGTATTTATTCTAATATCACTCTATACCTAGTTGTCTGACCTGAAACAAATGCAAACTAGTTGACACATGTACATATTATTTATTTTTAAATAAACAAATAAAAAATAAATAACATTTAAATGTGTCAACTAGTTTGTCGTTTTTTTCAGGTCAGACCACTAGGTACTTTCAGCGATAGTAGAAGAAATACCAGTAATGTGGGCTACTATGTTCAGTTTATAGATTTAGCTTTCCCCTGATCCCAGACCTAAAATGAAACAGTAGGGGGTAGCTTGGTTTCAGGTGGCATGCAAACTGACACCCACACATTGATGGAGATATTTTCTCAGTCCCCACCCACATACAAGCTCCGACCAGAGGTTAACTTGTCGTACATGAGGCTGCATCCACCACCTACTAAAGCCACTTGTACAAATGATCCTCTTGGTGAAACACATTGGAAGCAACCCAATGAAATGCATGACTTAAGTTTGATCCCAATATTAAGTGTTACAGCAGTTCTGACCATCAGATTGGGCTTGAACTCTGAACTGGCTTCCTAGAGCCTCTTTTGGAAATCCAAGACGCCAGTATGGTGTTTCCCACCAGTTTCACTTCACTCTCCACTAGTTAAAGCTTAGTTACAGCACTGTTGGACTTTTCCATATACCTACACAATGTAACTTTAGTTGAGTGAGCTTCTGGCTGCTTCTCCTCATTCATGGAATATATTACTTGGTCCAAGTGAGCTTAGGTTGAGAAACTTAGGTTAAGCTGCTTCCACTGGCTCACTTCAGTTTCTTAGTCCAAGTGAGATTAGCACACAGTCAGTGTGAATCAACATACATTAGAAGCAGAGATAGGTCCTAAGTCGCTTACTCAGCCATGCTCAAGAGCATCCAAATAATTAACCATTTGACTTTCATTCACTGCATACTGTCAGTGATGAGTGGCACAGTTCATTTTGTATTTTGCCTGCATACAAGGTCAAAAATGAAAACAATTTAGCCTATGGGAAAGAGGTGGAATCAGAAACTGCACCCTCTTGTCTGGTAGCAAGGTGTGGTAGGTAGAACTACGCAGAGGATTGGTGTTCTGAAATATCTGTAAAGGATAGGAGAAGGTGGTTTAGGCATGTATAGGGGCAGACTGAGTGGTGGTGTGGTAGAGGCTGCATGTAGGGTAAAGCTTTAGAAACGTTGCTCATGAGAGTGTAGAGGGCTCTGAGCTTGGGAACCGAGGCAGCTGCCAACCAGTGTCAAGCCTCCATTCCCTTTAGCGGCCTCTCCTGGCAGCAGGAACAGTTCCCACTATTTCAAAGTCCTGCCCCTCATTTCTTTTTTAACTACAAGTCTCTGAGATTTAGATAATATACACAAAGGTGGGAGTCTTTGAACTTTGCAACTTTGAACCCCACTATTGGTCATTTTACAAACCTAGCAGCAATACTTTCTCACACATCTATGGAGATACAAAGATAACATTTCCATCAATTCATTATAATATTCATAGGATTTTCAGCCCAAGAGAACATATTCAGAAAAAATGAATTCCTTCATTGTAGCGACATTTGCTCCTGTAATGCATATCTTCTTAACAGTGCGGGTCAGCTTTTTTGCAGTTTTTGCCAATTGACTTGTCATCTCCTGTATGTCTGATATTTCACAATATTATACATGGACCTTAAATCAGCATCAAACTCAATGTAGAGACCTAACTGCCACATCTGCAATACTACTGGTTTCATACATAGCCTCCCCAATAATTGTGCATCAACTCTAGATAGCTATTACACTACATACAAGATACATGAATCTTGCAGTTAGCTATCTTTTATTGACTGTAATGATCTCTTTGTATTGTTTACTGTTATTCCTACTCCACCTTTCACCCACTGTAAAAGATTCATCAGAGTGTTACTGCAGACAAGAAGCATCCAATTGAACTTGATGGCGTAGCTCAACTGTCTCATCAATTAAAATAGTGGGTTTCTCATAAGCACCCCTTTAACCTTAACAGAAGTTTCAAAAGGAGGGTATCTTTCTCACCAACATCATGCTATCAAAAACTATCAAATGGGCTGCAGCCTCAGAGCTCTCTGTTATCAGTCACTTCATGCATCTGCCCAACTAACAGCTACATACAAACTCCTGAATCAAACTAGCTGACCTCTGGGATAAGGAATTTTAGGTCAAGCATCAACAATGTTGCAACTGTGAACAACATCATCAAGTCCCACAATCTCAAAATCCTCGGGATTCCTGAATTCCTGATTCACATCTAAAAATAATAAGCATCCTCAATGATCTCACTTCAACCAGCTACAATTTGATGTATATCAATAGAACTGCAAAATAAGAATATGTTTTCCTATCAATGTTTATTCTACCTAGTGTCTGCATACTTGCCTCTCAAAGTGGTTTTCATCCCATAATAATGGCTAAATACATGCTAAGTGCAAATCCCCATAATTACAGGCCACCTGTCACAAGTTGGAAGACACCTCCCATTCGTCCATAAACTCTTCTCCCATCTAAAGGAAATACATACTCTCTATTTGTATATGCTGTTATTGAAGAACAAAGCCAACGTGTCTCCTACCACTGTTCTGGCTCCACAAACAGCAAGGACATTCTCTTGACTTCATCCTCACTAATGGTAGGCAGAATCTACAATGCACCTGTGAGTTTTGAAAAGCTTACAAATTTCACACTTTTTAGATGTTACAAACATAGCCAAAGGGGGAAAAATCTTGCAAAAAGATTGTACAAGAGAATTCTCTCACTAAAAGTAGGATTTGCTGAGATTTTTCACTGCCAGGTACTTTGGTAGAGTTTTTATCACAGAGATACTTTGCAACTGTCAAGAAAGTATCAGAAGCATACAGAGCTTGGAAAGTTGTGAAAGACAATCACAAAGTTCGCTGTGTAAGTTCACATCATTCTAATCATTACCAAAAATCTGAACATTGAAAATTGTAAAAAAAAATCTTGAGATCTGAGTTGGGTCATCGCGGTTGAGGTCAATATATTGTTACTTGATCGCATTACTTTGACTAGGTGATGAAAATGAACCATGACTATATTTGATCTATAGATGTCACAGAAAGTTTGTGAGTACAAGCCAGGTAACATGGTCTTCCTCAAATCACATACCTGCTTGCAGCTGCGGTCCATGCAGGTAACAGAGGTGGGGCGGTGGGGCTGGGTGGGGGGATTCCGCCGGATAATGCAGAGGGAAAATTAATTGTTTATTTAATTTTCTCTCTGTATCGTCCCTCGAAATACCCCCCCACCCAGCCCCACCGTCTCACTGCTGTTACCTGCACGGACAACGGCTACCTGCATGTACTAAAACTACAGTTTACCCAAAAGTAATCAAGTCAAAACACTGTGGACACCATTTGAGTTTTGAGCACTATTAATGTAGTTATATATTCATTGATTTACATAATACATGGTTAAGCCTTCTTTATCAGTGGTTTCAAAACCCTATTTCACAGTAAGAGGACTAACCTGTAATTATGCCCTACATCTCACTGTGATGGATTCATTCTCAATGTGTTTAGCTTCCCTAAACAAGCAAAAACAAGTTAAGCTCAGCGCTGTCTTTCAGTAATGGTTAAGAACACGTTTTCACAATAGAAGCCATGCTCCTAGAAACATCTATCAGCACACCTGACAAATGTATCCTTGCAGGTTCACCCTTGGTGCAGGCATCTAGAAATGAATCCTCCTGAATGTGTGAAAATCAACATTGTAAATGCAGAACACAATATATTTAATCATTTGCAGGATATTTAGCTTCCCTAAACAAGTAAAAAATAGTTAAGCGCAGCATTTCCTCTCTCTTTCGCCGATAATTAAAAAGCTTTCAATGATAGTGTTGCTCCTAGAACAGTAATCAGCACACCTGACAAGTTCACCCTTACAGGCCAGCCTTGATGCAAGCATCTACCAGGAATGTAATTCGCAGTGTGTGAAAATAAACATTGAAAACGTGGAATGCATTTTAATTGCTTTTCTTTCTTTATATAGGTCTTGTTAAACCTACTTCATAGTGTCAATGTACTACAAAGCACACACACATTGCATGTTTTTAATTTCCTTACCATGAACTTTGCATTTGAAATCTGAACTATAATACTCATTTTCATATAAAACACATTTCAAATATTAGCACATTATCCTATAAAAAAAAAAAAAAATTCTCCAAACATTCTCAGACATGTTACAGTCTCTGGCCAACAATGAAAAACAAAGGGATAACACTTCAATGCTCTCACTCTTTCAAAAATGTACTACAGTCAATTAATAAATCATGTAATATAAAAATACATAATGAGTAACATGTAATATGCCAATCATGTATAAACTACTCAGCCTTCGGCTTGGTGGTTTGTGGATGTCATCAGAACACCTCTATAAATTATGTATTCCCAGGTTATTTATGCATTTGTTGGTTTTCTCAAAGACAGGCAGTGGACATTAACTACACAATCTGAACTAGAGCATTGCACAGCATCATATAAAATACCCGCCTATTTAATTTAAGCCGTACTCATTTAAATGCTGACTCTTATGGCCATGTGTTGTATGTAGGTGAGGGGAAAAAAATCCTCATCCCTTACTCGTCATTTAATAAGCATATATCCTTCTTATACTAGTTCTGGCCCAGAAACAGGGGGAGAGGCCCCTATCCCCCTAAGTTGAGGTAAGTTTTTTGCGGGTGTATCTGGGCTAGAGTATAAATTTCCGTTGATTAGGATAAAATATCCGATTGATACAAATGGATCAGATGATGAAGATAAGACATTTGTATTTTTTATTAGTAGCTGAAAAAGAAGGAAGGATGGCACAGCCAACACGTGTTTCACCCTCTAATTGGCCATCAGGCCTGGGGCTTCCTCAGGGCGGGTATTTGCGGAAAGTGTTATCTTGGTACAAGGGTATGTAAACCCGAAGATTCTCTGGTCTCGGCTGAGCGTGCCTGGCAGGAAGAGTGTGACCTTCAAATGGGTGTGAGGCCTGCAACACATTAGCAAGTATGACGTTTACTGAACCCCTACTTCAATGATAAAGCCCTGAAATGGTTTGTTCTTTGAGGCAAGAAAAACAAGCACTGGCAAAGGTGTGGGCTATTTTACTTGATTGTGCTGTATTATTGATAGTATATTAGCTTGAGTCTTCGCCTGATAAGCTAGGTTATTAGAAATATAGGGGCATATTTACAGATGGCGATAAATATCGCAAATCGCGCTTAGCGCTTTTATATCTACCGCCGTCTATCGCTGGAATTCATCGCCATGCTTGCGCTGTATTTACAACGCATAGCGCAATGGTGATATGAATTCCAGCGATAGCGGGGTAATCACCATTTTGCAGGGAACATCGCTGTTTTTCCAGCAATTTTCCCTGCAAAACGGCGATATGCTTGTTGATACGACCATGTGGTCGTAACACAAGAATCCACCTCCCATGTTAGGTATGGGCTAGTCATGATTTTAGCAGACGTTAGTTTTTGGCGAAAACAGCGGTTTTCGCCCAAAACTAACGTATGTTAAAATTTGTGGGCCACCTTGTAAATATCGCGATGTGCACATCAGCGGTATTTACAAGGTTGTACTGCCCAGTGACGCCCACTTTGCATCTCATTAGAGATGCAAAGCGAGGCGTCGGAAAAAAATGGTGCTAACATGCGCTAATGCATGTTAGCACCCTCTTGTAAATAGGGCGACATTTTTATCCCTGCTTTTTTGGCTTTCAAAGCCAAAAAAGCGGAGATATGGCCCTTGTAAATATGCCCCATAGAGAGCCAGCCTAAATTGCAAAAGTGGCGATGCAGACAGGACTTCTAATTAATAGTAAAAGATGAAACATAAAACATGATTGGCGGATATGCCAACGTTACGGTAGACTTCCTACAGATCGTACCTTTTCCTCAAGCCGCACTGTCCATTTGATCCGTATACTTAGGATGAGCATGGGAAAAATGGCGTGTTCTTAGGATGAGCATGGGAAACATGGCAAGGGAGTAAAAAATAGGAAGTGATGAGGATTGGAAAGATGGCAGGACAGTAAAAAATAGGAAGGGGTGAGCTAGCTCACATGACCCACTCTGATCCATCATCCACCATCTTTAGTTTGTTTCCATGATGCATTGTGCCAGTTTGGGACTGCAGGAAGAGGCCTATGGCTTTCTGGGGTTAGGCAAAGCCCAATAATTATTTTATAAATGTTCAAAGCTGGTGACAGTCGCAGAGGTCTATTCTGTGTGCTTAGAACTATATTCACACTATTGTATGTCTGTTTTGGGATTTCATTAGCTGTAGCAGTAAAAAGAACACACCCATATGTGGATTGGGACAGAAAAAAGGCTGGGTAACAAAATAAAAGTGGCCACCATTAGTGAATTAGATATTTGAAAAAGTGTCTCATGCTGCCAGATTGGGGCAGTTTTTAAATTGTAAAGACACTCTATTTAAGTGTTTTGCAAGTTATAGAAGCCTGCATTGATTTGAGCTTGCTGCAGGCAATGTTTTTTTAATATCAGGAAAATCAACAGTAAGAACCAGCCCAGCAGGCCATAAAACAGACGCACAAACAGCCGAACAAGCATTAGCCAATTGGTCTTACCTTTGGGACCTTATAAGTCTTTAGCCATGCAGCACATTATCCTGGGTGCTACAACATCTACTTTTAGAAGTCTGCATTATTGTATAGGAGGTGGCAGTTTATACATCACACATTGGGGGCACTCCCACATCATGCTGGTCAAGGGGCCTAGACTTGCCTGCTTACCAGGAAAAGTGCCACAAAGAAAAACTAGATCACACTGGAAACAATAATGAAATGTGCATTTACTTATAAGGAAATGCACGTTCAAAAAAGTGAAAGCGTGTATGTAAATAGGCAGTAGCATTGAGAGATTAAACCGTGATTAGGCAAAAATACAGCTGTGCAATAAGCTTGCAACTCATGACCGCAAAGCACAGACACTTTGAAAGAATTATAAAAATTGCGAAAAAGATATTTTTTGGATTGCCGAATTCTCAAGGCTTGGGGCACCGCAATGCAAACAGTTGCCATCATTTGAAATTATTTTACACAAAAGCTTACGAAGATAACAAGGTGACAAGCATGAACCGAATATGTTTCCAGCGAAATATTAAACAAAATATCAAAAACACACTGGAGATCCCCAGACTGCTGTATCTGTCCACACCCACACAGAACTTTGCATTCCGGGGAGCAGCTCATTTGGAATGGTTAACGGAGCAAGACCGCCGCTTGCTATATACACGAGTAAATCAAGGCGCCACTAAGTGCACAGTGTGGGCCGATAAAAGAGGTCCTCTCTGCAGCTGTATTAGTGGTATGTAATGCTGGAAACGTGTTTAATCTTCTGAAAAGTGAGAATGCAGGGTGCGTTTTAAAGCCACCCTTGTAGACATCAGTTGAAGGGGTTGGGGTCCAGGAGGCTAGCCGACGATTGGGCTGTAAACAGTGGGGACCCTGATCAGAGGCGCAACTAGAGCCACATTTCGGGGGGTCTACCAAAAATTTCGGGGGGGGGGCTGGTTCTTCCAGGGATAGTCAGAGTGGAGATGCAGGTGCTCTAGGAAGGGGTGAAAAAACAATAAAGGCTCTTAGCAGTGGCGTAGGAAGGGAGGTGCGGTGGGTGCGGGCTGCCCTGGGTGTCATCACTGAGAGGGGTGACAAATTGGCAAAAATGTGTTTTGCACACATATTTTTGCCATTTTGTGAAGCCAGGGATTACAAGAAATTTTCCGCACCGGGTACCACTTGACCTTGCTACGCCACTGCCTTTTAGCAAGTAAAATGGTCTTTTAAAGACCTGTGAAGTACTCGGTGTGGCTGTGTTTGTCGGCTACCATCTTGGAAAACAAAAAAAACATGAAAAGCCAACCCATTTTACTGAGGGAAAATTGGCTTATGAATCAAAAAGCAGCCAATTTTTGAGCATTATTAGCCATCGTTATTACCGTACTGATACTGCAAACTGTGGTATTTATCAGGTACAATATTACCTCTCCATTATGAGTTCTATTCCTCCAAATGGGGAAATAATCTATTAATGCTAAATTTTCCCATTCTTAGCTGCAAAACTAGGAATGTGGTGGTACTGATGTGCACAAGGTTTGCTAGATAAGTGTGCGCTACTTGCACTACTTGAATTTTTGCACTAACTGTGAACCAGATTTGAGTACAAATTCTTATAGCCTGGATTAGAATGTCACATAATCTTCAACAACACAATTTTTAGACTAGTACGGCGAAAACGTAATTTCACCCCAGACAAACCACCATGCAGAACACTAGCATGCCATTCTAAATTAAATATTTCGGGGATATGTAATAATCCATGGGTTAGTGTGTACATCAAGTCTATTGCCACTAGCATGTGGGAGCACCAAAGGCTGACCAAAGCCTTTACTTTACCCTATGAACACGAGGGAAATTATGTAATGTAATAAACAAATTTGCAAAGAAGATAGACAGAACATTGAAATCTGATAAGTGAATAAAATCATATGACGTAACACACAATTGAATTCTGAACTAAAATATCATCTCTGAACCATCAAGTGAATGTGATTGGCAAGGCACCTCAAAATTAGAACGGAGGGCATGCGATACAATCTAAGAAACAGGTGAAAATATTTCATAAACTTTTCAGTAAAACCTTTATACAATAAAAGCAATCAATTCATACATCACAGTTTTCACCTAGCGAACATTTAAATGAGTCTATACAAATTATTGAGACAGCTTACAAGGGATACAATTAACACACTTTGGCAGCAAAAACTGGCACATGAAGTGCAGCCAATGAGAACAGGTCTAAAATATGGCATAGAAGAAGGTCAGGCATTTTAGCTCGGTGTAGTTCTGCTGAATTAGCATTCAACCGGACACAGTTCTCCTTTTGGCTAATATTGCTGGTCCTATTGCCAAATGAAGAAGTGCACAGAAATGCATTAATTGGTAGGCTTTGAAATCACATTAGAGACCCAGGGCCTTCAACAACCATTGTCGCCCAAGGCAGCCAGCTATAATGCTGAATGAACGGGGAAAATGTAATAACCAGTGTAAGAGCAGTGCTTGAATCAGAATTCCGCAGAATCACTTGACTTCAAGAGTAAGTCCAGTACCAAGATCTTCCCTTATTTGTTAAAGCAGGGGTCTTCATTGTGCAATTCTGTCCTGGTAGCACCAGAAGAAAAAGATAACATCATGAAACCAATTGTTTGACCAGTTTGGTGCACTATCCAGGGCCTCATCCTGTCAAGGTTGGACTATGGAAACGCATTGTACCTGGGTGCACCGCGGAAAGTTACAACTAAGCTGCAGGTAGTGCAGAATGCGGCAGCCAGGATTCTTACCAACACTAAGAGTCGCTCTTCGGCCAAACCTGCCATTAGAGCTCTACACTGGCTGCCCGTCATGGAAAGAGTACAGTTTAAGGCACTCTGTATATCGCACAAAATTCTTAATGGAAAAGCACCCCCCATTCTGAAAGACCTTGTTACTCCCTACTCCACCTCCAGACCTCTCCGATCCTCTAATGCCCACCTTATTCTGCCGCCTAAAATCAAGAGAACACGCTCAGGAGGTCGACGTTTTTCATATAATGTATCCAAATTATGGAACTCCCTTCCCTTTGACCTCCGCGCACAACCCAACCTTCTGACATTTCGTAAATCGCTGAAGACCTGGTTGTTCCCGTGAGCTTCCCTTCTGATTCCATCTGTACTTGTTCAGCGCGGGGACGCTCACGGGCAGCCATGCGCTCTAGAAATCCGGTAACATTAACATTAACTAACCTGTGAATTTGGGACTTGAAAGATCGTGATCACCAATTACAACTTTAACAGTTATATTTTTTTATTAACAAAGGCAAGGTCATTGTTCATGTTGTGCAAAAGAGTTTGCATTTTCAGCTTTAAGAGACTAATCCTGAGCAAGAAAGAGTTGTGATAAAGATAAAACACAAGCAAGGGCACAGTGAAAATTCTGATAAATTAATTGAGATTTATTGGTTTGTTGTAACCTTACACGAGGGGAGCCTCAAACAAAAATGAGCAACCGTCTTTCCTTCGAAGTCAGCTGATGAGTTAAATTACTACAGGAAATCATTGGTCAAAGAGTATGAACTTCATTTGACTTGTGGAATGTTCATCCATGCCATTTTCTTTTGTTTAGGGAGTCAGGTTGTGTAACACAGCGGACAAATTTAAAAAAGCAGTTAGTTATGCAAAGAATCCTGAAGGTTGTAACTCCCTATTCCAATCTTCAGTACTCCAAGTCCTCGTCTTCCTCGCCACAGGAATTCACACATGAGCTTTAGCCTCCCACAGAAACCCCAAAGTAAAAGTCAGCATACTAGTCTCCCATCCCTCCAATATGGCTGGCTCCTATATCCATCATTCATTAAAAGGAGCAACCTCCCCCCAGGAAAATCTGCAACCAAAGTCACATAAATTCATGAAGCCCCACACAACAGGGCCAGGAGGAATGGGAAACTATACTGTGGCGAGGAAGACTAGGTCTTGGAGTACTAAAGATTATGAGTAAATAACCAGGGTATTACCTACTCGTCTCTCTTCCTTGCCACAGTAATCCACGCATGAGCAGATACCCAAGCAAGCATCAGCTTCATGAATATCAGAAGATAAGCCAACACTCAGGAGAGATTGCAACACCATGTTTAATACAAACACTAAAGAAGTACACAAACAGAAACATCAAGGTGCAACAGCACCCAGCACAGCAGTAAGAAAAGAAACAGAGGCACCACCTCCAATCTCCAGCCTGTAATGCTCCATAAATGTATGAGTAGTAGTCCAAGTGGCGGCCCTGCACACATTCTCCATGGAAACACCCTTAAAAGTGGCCCAAGACACAGCCACCGATCTTGTAGAACAGCCCTGAAACGGGTTCTCCACCACCATGGCCTGCACCTCATATGTCACCAGAAAGGCCTGGTTGAGCCAATGACTAAAGGTAGAATTGGAGGACTTCAAGCCATGCCTGCCCAGACCAAATGTGACAAAGACACTGTCCCATTTACATATCGACCTTGTCCGTGTCAAGTACACCAACAACACTCTCTTCAAATCCAAGAGATGTAAGAGACCTGTTACAGGAACATCATGGCAACTTTAAGATGCAAAGTCTTCCTAGAGACACTGTTGCAGCTCACCCTGATTCCCCAGCCCTGGTGCAAAGGGTAAAAAAATGCGTTGGCCAAGCAACAGCTCAGGCAAACTGCACCGCAGCCCTAAGGAAAGATTTGGGACTGCTTCCAGAAAACGCTGAGATGACAGCTCCAGAGTCCGCCAAGCAAAACCATCTGGGGGGGGGGGGGGTGGTGCCTCTGCTGAGTTAGATTCAAGCACTAGCTCCCTCTCTATTGCTTCTCCCAGGTCAGGCACTTCTCAAGATCTGCCCGATCTAAAGACAACAACGCCGGTGGTTGAGGCTGGGAAGTCCAAGGACCTTAAAAAATATCCTTTATTCAAAGCTAAGTCCTGACCAACATCTGTTGCTGCGGAGGGGGCAGGAAGTATTTCACCATCAGCCGATCTACCTACTGACATCAGTAAAAATGGATATTCAAGTGATGGCAGTCATCCTCCTCCTCAACCCCTGGCTCAACATTCGCCTTCTTCTATGGGGGAGCCCATCTGGACTTGCCATTACCGTAGACGCTGGGCTGGCCACACCAGATAAAATCGTATCTTCTCTCACATCCGCTTTGCATTCTGAATCTGGTCCGGAACTGACCCACGAAAACCCTTCTCAGGATAATAGACCCTTTACTCTGCAATGGGATGCCAAGAGTCTCCTCAACTTGATTCCAAATGAGATTCGAGAACTTAAAACCTCCCAATCTGCAGAAATTGCTGCAATCCACACCCGCCTCACTAAAATTGAAGAAAACATGGCTCAGGTCCGGCACATCTTCTCGACGCAGAGACTAGGATCTCACAATTGGAGGATCAAGTTTCAATCATGAATAGTAAAGTTGCAACCTTTCAGAGTAAAAAAACAGCAATGGAGTACAAACTGGAGGAATTGAAGAATCAATCTAGACGCTCCAATCTTCGCATTCTTGGTATTCCAGAAGGCCTTGAGGGCCAGCAGATATTACAGTGGGTTGATTCTTTTATTTACAAAAAATGTCCTCCAGGAGTACAATGGGAGCCCATCGGATGCCTGCGCATCTTCCTACCAATGCCATCCCGGTTAAAGGCAGAAAGAGTTTGTTAAAATGTTACATCTATTTAAGGAACAGAAAGCATAGGCAATGATCACTAAACAGAGCAAAGTGCTCGTTAACGGCAGATTCCATGTATTTTGCAATGTCCCTGAAGCTCAGGAATTACTGCAACAAATGTCTTTAAATAAGTCCTGATGGCCTCAAGGTGGGTTTGGGCTTGCAGAATTGTAAATGTCATCAGCTTCTTGTTTATTTCCTCCTCTGCTTTTCACTCTGATGTTTTGTCCTTTTAGATACCTCTTTTTAGATAGCCTTTGGGGGTTGATATTCCTCTTTTTTTTTCTTTCCTTCCTGTTTTTTTCCCCTCTTTTTCACTGAAGAAGGGGGCGGGGTAGGTATGCTGGTAGCGCTTGGCACCAAGTCATAGTGCCAGTTAGTGGGGGTGCTAGCCTGTCAGGTGTGAGCAGGGATGGTGGACTGCTCACCGTGGCATCGGGGATGGGGAGGGTCACTTGGGTGAAAAAGGGAGCATGAGGGGAAAACAAAATCCATTTGAAAAAGTGTAGATTCATCCAATCACTTTTCATGAATTCAGGTTTTGTTAGGGTCAGGATGGGGTTGGTGATTGATGCCATAGTTTTCCAGAACATCTTGGTCTACTTCGCAATGTGGTCAGGAACATACTTTGCTATCTGATAATGGGTAAAAAGGAAATTTTAAAAGTGGCCTCGTTTAATGTTAATGGTCTCAACAATAAAAAGAAAATGCGGGCCATTGAATCGTGGATAAAGACAGAAAATCCAGCTGTCATTTTAATCCAAGAGACCCATATACCGGCAGGGAAGCTAGTAGACTTTCCAATGTTCAAGTCATGGGCAGCATATTAGGGTTTCTCCTCCTCCTCTGCGTCTCATCGTGGCACGGCGATCTTCCTGGGTAAAAAACTCCAAGCTGAGGTGGTCAATTCTGCACGTGATCAGAGTGGAAGGTGGTGCTGGGCTACCTGTTATCTGGGGAACAGACTTCTAACCTTTGCCATCATCTATGCCCCAGTAGAGGAGAATCCTTTACCATATGAAGAGCTTTTTCAATCTCTATTCCAAATTCCTGGTGAAGTGATTATGGGGGAGATTTTAATTTCTTAATGAACCCTAAAGTCGATTTCACAGCTATGTCTAAAAAACTGTTGAAATCGAAAACTCTTAGGGGCATACTATCAAGCCAGGCGATAAAATTATCGCAGCTTTAGCGGCAGAAAACTGCCGCCAAAACGGCGATAATGGTCTTGATAATATGCTCTATGGAATTCCAATTGAAGCCCATGTTAGATGTCCTTCACATCTAACATGGGTTTCAATTGGAATTCCATAGAGCATATTATCAAGCCCATTATCGCCGTTTTAGCGGCAGTTTTCGACCGCCAAAGCGGCGATAATTTTATCGCCTGGCTTGATAATATGTCCCTTTGAGTCTTTCAAAATTATGGAAAGACTCTGGACATAATTGAACCATGGAGAGCAGCATCCCCGACTAAGATCGCGTATACCTGTTCTTCAGGTAGATTTCGTACTTCCTCACGTATTGATTTCTTCCTCATCTCTAGGATATTGACTTTTAGCCAGCAGAGAATTCTTCCGAACGGATTCTTGGATCATGCTATCATAGAGTTAGAGTCAGGTAAATACGTTATGAATCCCAAAAGATGAACTTTAAATAGGCAATACCTATCAGAAGCAAGTTGGGTGCTTCTCGTCAAAACAGAGATAAATGAGTTTCTTGCGCGAAATCACAGTTCGGCACCTCCTCACATAGTCTGGGACTCGCTTAAGGCATACATACGGGGGCTGGCCATTGGAAAAGATGCTGTTAACTCAAGAAAAGTACAGGACGAAAAGCAAAATCTAGAGCAGACAGTGCAAAGGTGCTATGATACCTTTCTCAGACACCCCTCAGTCCTTCACCAACAGAAATTTGAACAGGCTAAACGGGATCTTCGCAAAAAATATTATGTTAAATCCTCCTATCAGAACCATAGGCAAAAGGTATACAAAGAGAGCAACTACACCGGGAGGTTTCTTGCATGGCAGGCAATGGAGCAGGCAGCAGGCAACCAGATTAGCACACTGAGATGCCCCATAACTGGTCTCCGTTCTGATGATCCAGTGGCCATAGGGATATAATGTCACAACATTACAGGAATATCTATGGCCAACAACAGTCTATTGATAGGGCACCTTTGGAAAAATCTCTCCAGAGATATGAAATGCCGGTACTTTACAAGGATGACAAAATGAGAATGACGCGTTCTTTCTCTAAAGAAGAACTGGGGGCTGTTATCAAAAATCTCCCAAATGGTAAAGCTTGTGGCCCGGATGGTCTTCTGGCTGAATTTTTTTAAACCTTTTTGAGCGTCATTCTTGAATATCTTTTGCTGATTACAAATTTAATTTTAGAGGGCGGATTAATACCATCTTCATGCAGAAAAGGGAATATAGTCAGTTTTTTTAAAAAGGGAAAAGATTGTGATGACCTTAACTTATCGCCGTATCATGCTCTTAAATTCTGATTATAAAATCATTACTAAACTTTTAGCCAACCGATTCAATGTAATAGCTCCACACTTGATCCATCATGATCAAAATGGTTGTATCGCTGGGAGGCAGCTCCGGACCAATACCCATTATCTGGTTGAAGCACTCGATTATTTTGAGACCCACAACATACCAGCTTTGGTCCTTTTATTAGACGCCGAGAAGGCATTTGACCTGGTGGTCAGGGAGGCCTTATTTCTTATTCTCTTAAACTTCTGTATACCTCCCAAAATTACGGGGCTGATCCAGAAATGTTACCTAAATGCAGAAGCCAACATCATTATTAATGCCTCTGTGGCAGGCCAAGTTAGTGTTAAACGGGGGACTAGACAAGGCTGTCCACTATCCCAGTGCTATTCGCCTTTTTTATTGAGCGCTTGGCGATAGCCATTCGGAATAATGCAGCTATTCGTCCCCCTCTACCAGCTATGGAAAAACTTAAATTATATGACGACGATATCATGTTAATA
This sequence comes from Triturus cristatus, assembly GCF_964204655.1. Classification (NCBI taxonomy): domain Eukaryota; kingdom Metazoa; phylum Chordata; class Amphibia; order Caudata; family Salamandridae; genus Triturus; species Triturus cristatus. The sequence goes on from NC_140589.1 coordinate 754,651,831, forward strand.
TTATATGGGGATAAGGAGGTCCAAGCAAAAGCTTTTGAGATCTTTGTGCAGTTTGAGTCGCTCGGCGGTTATAAAATCAATAAAAAAACTGAAATAATCCAGTGTGGCTGTAAACCTGCAGATTTACATGCTAATATCCTTCCCTGTCTAAATACTAAACTGAAAAGATATCTGGGGGTTTATTTCTCGTCACGAATTTCCAAATTGTATGACCAAAACTTCTGCGAAAAGTACAATACTTATTCCTTTGATGGAATTCACTTCCACTAACTATCATGGGAAGGGTCGCACTGATTAAGATGTCTGTTCTCCCGTTATTTAATTTCTTATTTTCAGTGATCCCCTGTGTCTTAATGACTTCTTTCTTTGCTAAACTAGAGTCTATGTTTACACCTTTTCTCTGGGGAAAGAAAGTCCAACAAATTGCACTCAGCACTTTATATGAGGAACTGGCAGATGGTGGATTAGCTCTCCCCAACCTCAGGGATTATTATTTTGCATATTTTGCACAATATATGTCAAGGTTTAAGATGGAACCACAAATAGGTTTATTTGTAAACTAGTTCATGAAGTTAATTTGTAAAGAGAACCAGATACGCTACCCACTAAAAATCGCAAAATACCCCAAACTAGTATGTTATAAGTGCATGCAGTGTTTTTTTAATAAACATCAGGCTTTCTATAGAAGATATTCAATCCCCGTAATTAATTATTCAGCTCCGCTATCCGAACTCTCTTCAGTGTCTGGGATTAGAGATTCAACTGCAATCATACAAAAATGGGTCAAGGCTGGCTTTGGGAAAATCTCTGATTTCTTAAAGAATGATAGGTGGCTGAATACTGCTGAAGTGTATGATTTAATCCCGAATGATTTCCTTCTCCTTGGGTCATATAACATTCCTAATAAATTTCTGAGTAACCTCGATCTGGTACAGATTATCGAACATAAAAATTTGGTATATGAATTACTTGATGAAATTATAGTTTAGAAACCTGGGGAGTGGGAACAGTGTTTAGCTTCTATCAAGGGTATAGAGCTTCCGGAGAAAGCAACAACTAAATGGGCAAAACATGAGGAGTTGGAAATCACAGCGAGTATGTGGCCTGCATTAAACAAACAAATTCAGCACGTTGAGGGGGGCCAACTGCCGCTGGATGTTATTCTTTAGCAAATGGCTGCTCTATAGAACTCCACATTTTCTATCTAAGGTCTACCCCAACCAAGAAGGGCAGTGTTTTCGCTGTCTAAACCGTCCTTCAGCCAATCGGATACACATCATATCACAGTGCCCCTCGATCCAGGGGTTCTGGAATGATAGTTTTGGCTATTTGGAAGCTGAATGTTTAAAAACAACAGATTTGAATATTCAGCTGAAAAGTTTTGGTTATGACCCTACTCTACATTGTGCTGACAAGGTTGTCAAACTTTTATGTATCGCAATCGCAGTAGCCAGGTCACTCCTGCTTCAGAGATGACGATCAGATCTTATACCAACAAAAGGCGAATGGGTTCGGAAAATGAAGCAGGTTAAAAAAAGTGGGCGAGTCTATGCACTACAAATTGGGGGGCTTAAGAAGTTTGAGAACGTCTAGGCAGGCTATTTTGATTAAAGTTTCAAACTGAGCCTATATTTCAGGAGGTACTCTTATTATGCCTGAATCCTATTTATGTCCATAAATTTGATATAATTGATATAATTGCAAATTGTCTCGGATTTGATTGCACTAGAGACATCTATCACTTAGCACTTTATTGCACTGTCGACACTTTAGTTTTTATTGTCAAGCATTTGAAGAGGCAGTCATAGGATGAAATATTACTCATGGTATACATGTTGATTTTTCTGCACATTTTAATGTACCTAAGGCATAATCAATTTCTTAGCTTGTTTTAAAACTGACAGTTGACGTTGTATTGGATTTTGAAACACTATCCGTAGTATTTTTCAAAGTCACATTTATAAGATTCCTAACATTCATCTACATATACATTCTAATGTATTATTGGAACGCTTGCTTAAATTTTTTTTTTTTATTCCGATGCGATATTGTCTCTGTCTTTTTGGGGTATTGCTTTTAGACCTGTTTGTGGCGCTTAACGGTTTTTTATTACTTGAGATGTTTAATGAATTGTATGGATGTAATGATAAAACTTTCTTTTTGGATTTCAATAATAAAAAAAAAAAGAATGAGGCTCAGGAAATAAAACAGGCAGCACCACCTCAGCAGACCTGTGCAGAAATGAAGCCACCTTAGGCACAAAAGTAGGGTGAGTTCTCAACACCAACCTATCATTCAGAAACTGCAAAAATGGGGCAGATTGCAAAAAAGAACACAATTCACCAATCCTCCTGGCCGGTGCAATTGCCACCAAAAAGACAACCTTCAAAGTCAGGAACTTCAAATGCACGGAATTGAGAGATTCAAATGGACACCTCTGAAATGCCCTCAGTACCAACGGCAGATGCCACAGAGGGGCAGACAACATTGCCCGAGTCCGCCTTAAAGCCAGAGACCGCAACAAACGAGACACCAGAGGCTCCACTAAACCCAGGACCCTGACAGGATCCACATCCTCAAAAAGAAACCCTTTTCTCAAGCATCATGCAGAAACATTGGACCATTGCTTGGCATTAACCCGCAAAGTAGAAGGGCGCTGAGACTGTTCAATCATGCTGGCCACCACCTGAGAACAACACCTACTCATGAGACTCCTCCGTTCAAGAACCAAGCCTTAAGATGCATTGACTGGAACACCTGGAAAGGGAGCTGGGGACCCATCAACGGATAAGGCTGATAAGGAATCACCCAGCATGGCCGAACTGCCAACAAGAGGGTAAACCAAGGGAGTTGCCTCCTGAAACCACCAGAATAACAAAGGCCTTGTGCAGATTGATCTTTTGCAACACCACCTGATCAGGGGAACCAGGGGAAGGGCATACAAGAGATCCTGATGCCATTGGAAGGACATCGCATCCACCTTCCACGTCTGCTGGCAGGCCATAATCGTGCAAAAAACATGGGAGTTGTGCATTTTCCAGGAAGGCAACCAAGTCCATCCTCGGAGACTCAAACATGCTCCTTAAACTCATTAACACCTCCGGGGTCAACGACAGGGTACTCATGGACTGAAACACCCTGCTGAGCCTGTCCGCTACAACATTATCCCTGCCCGTCAAGTAGATTACAGACAGGGACCTCAATTCCTCCCAGGAGCAAAGAATCTAAATGAGACAACTGAGGGACTTCACCCGGCAACCCCCTTGATGATTTAAGGAACTCATGACAACCTGCTTGTCTGCCCAGACCTGTGCATCCTGATCCACCAGCTGCAGAGCATAAGCGAGGAGACCCAAGTAAACTGCCCTTAGCTCCCTGTAGTTGGAAGACCAAGCCACCAGAATATTGGACCACTTGCCCTGTACCAACAAATTCCCCAGGATAGAACCCCAGCCCAACAGACTGGCATCAGTTGTCACAATATTGGTAGGAACCACCTGAAAATGCAGGGCAGATTTACCTCATTCAATCACCAACCCAGTTCCTCCGTGACCTGGGGTGTCACAGGTATCCCCTGGTGATAATCCTGACCACTCAGAAGCCAGTGGGACAACACATGGTTGATTACCAGATACATACAGGAAAGAACTATCATTAAGCCCCTGAACCCTCAACCATTGGCTCACAGGAGGACAGTCCAGAGACAACAATTTCTGAGTCTCCGATATCAGATTAATTTTTCTGAACTGGGGCAGGAGCACCTTCCCCAAAAAAGCCCTGAACCTGGCCCCAGTGTAAGTCAGATCCTGAGTTGGGGTGAGGCAGGACTTGTTTGGAATAACCAAAAATCCATAGTCCCACAGCCTCTTGCAGACCTCCATGACATGTCATTCTGCCTTTGGAAAAGAAGAGGCTGAAATCAAGAGATCATTAAAATACGGTAAAATCATAATCCCCCTACCATGCAAAACATCAATCAGAGGAGCCAACACCTTAGTAAAGATCCTTGGAAATGGACAAAGACCAAAAGGCAATACCTTGAACTAGTAATGTCGACCCAGGACACAGAAGTGCATTAAACGCTGTGAAGCCTGAAGGACCAGGATTAGGCCTGGGCGAAGCACTACGCTACGCTCGCGTAGTTTGCGAAGTTCGCGCTACTTCGCACTACGCGAACTGCACGTAGCACAGTGCGAACACGCGTAGCGTAGTGTTGCGTAGTGCTGCGGTCATTTTTTGCTTGCTCGCGGTCCTCAACGTCAAGTTGGCGACTGCGAGCAAGCAAAATGACATCCCGGCGAGACTTTTTCCTTGTTCGCGATCGCGAGCATGGAAAATAAACCTCCCGGCGAGATTCCCAACGCGAGGAGGTCAGGTTTCTCATTGCGAGAGGTCGCGTATGCTCGCGACCGCTCGCGATGAGAAACTACCAGTTCGCGTTGAGAAAGCTGCCGCTCGAGTAAAAATCTACTCGAGCAGCAGAAAACTACAGCTCGCACTGTGCAAGATGCCATTTTCAATGATTGCACAGTGCCGGTTGCTTGTCTGCACTGTGCAATCATTGAAAACAACATCTTGCACAGTGCGAACATGTTACTACGCAGTTCGCGAAGTGCTACGCGTAGCTCGCGTAGTGCGAACTTCACTTTGCGTAGCTTCGCGAAGTGCTACTTCGCGAACTACGCCCACCCTTAACCAGGATATGGAGATAGGCATCTTGCAGGTCCAGGAAAGCCAAAAATGTCCCCCTGATTGATCGAAGGCAGAATGAGGTGAAGAGAGACCATCTTGAACTTGACATTGGGAATGAACTGATTCACCCACATCAGATCCAGCACAGGCCTGAGATCGCCCGTATGTTTCTCGAGCAGAAAGAGAATTGAATAAACAACTTCTCCTTCCTGCAAAGGAGGTACTGGAATAAAGGCCCCTTTGTCCAAGAGACTGCGAACCCCTTTAAGACGGCTTGTCACTTTAAACCTTCCAGAGGACAAGGCGTGACCAGAAACACATCGCAGGGGCTTCTTCTAAAAAAACAATTCGTAAATCCTCTGTCATCACTTGAAGCACCCACTCCTCGGATGCAGACTGCTGCCACATCCCAGAAAAGAGAGAAAAGTAACCACCCACTAGAGCTTGCATCATAGCCATATAGTCAGAGCTTGGAGACAGCTGAGGAAGAGCACGCAGATGAGGGGAACTGTGATTTGTTGTTGAAAGGAGCACCCCATCCACACCCCCTGCCATGAAAGGGCTGGTGAGATTTCCCTTGATGGCCCAGGCCAAATCCCCTCCTGGAACTGCGATCCTCCGCAGACTTTTTCACAATATCCTTGAAAGGAGGACCAAACAATTTCACCCCAGAAAAAGGGATCCCCATCAGTAACCCCTTCTGGGCTACATCAGCCTTCTATGACCTTGACCACATCTGGTGCTGAGCAGCAACAGATGATCCAGCCGTAGAAGGAGCTGCACCCAAGGAGTCAAAAGATATGTCAGACAAGAATGCATTAGTCACCAGAACAAACCCGACCTGGACTGTTGCAAAACGTTAATGATCTAGTGATGTGGATATAGTGGAAACTCATTCTGCTCCCATCATTTTATGTGTGCATGAAAATGCTCATCTTCCATCCATGGCCTGGACTATGGGTTGTGCAAGATGGAGGGGGCCCCTGACTGACCTACTAGCCAGCATGACTTTCTTGCTTCCACTTACCGGCCACCAACGCATCATCCACCACTATTATATATGGAATTAGCCTCTCCATTGCTGCAGTGATATTCAGTTTCGTCTTCCAGGTCAACCACTGCTCCTCCATTAGTTTGCACGCCCCCTTCAAGCAACAACAGTGGCGAAATCCAGCAAACTACTGGCCAGAGTGATCCCCCTACCACAGCAGCTAATCACCGTCCATGCAACCAGCTTCCGGAAGGTGAAACTGATGTATCACTATATAAATAGAGGAAGGAAAAAGTCCTTGCCACGCTTCCAAATTAATGCAGTGGCCATTTTGAAGTAATCAGAAACACTGGTATCTGCCAAAAATGATCAATTACAGAGGGAAAAAAAGGGCAAAGTAGCATTTTTGTACAAAATTCAACCTTTTTACTTCAATTAAGGCACGTGCGGAAAACAATACTTCTATCAAAAATGTAAAATATAATTGTAATGGCACTCGGAAGCTCTCACATTTCTATCTTTTAGCAATATTACCACAGAAACGATTAACATGTTTTGCCATTAATAGCAGTTGTGTTGTCACCTCTCCATAGGCAAAGGTCTTTCTAGGAAAAAAAACATGACTCCAATTTCAAAACAGTCACCAAGATTACCAAACTGACAGAAATAGGAATCATTGTAAACAAGTAACAGGGACAAAATGAAATGATGCAGGAGGTGTGGGAAGGATGGCAGCAACAGCAGGGGACGGAGAGAGAGGGATAGAGGATGCTTTAAATTAGACCTAAACCTGAACACACACCCACAATGTAACAATAGCAGGAAAGAAATAGAAAAATAGTTCCCCAAACGACCAGATAAACAACCAAAGCGTAAAGACACAGTACATGGTCCCCGCTTCGTGGGAGGAAGTGAAAGACAAAAAGGAGAGACAAAGAAGAAGGGTTGACCACTAGAAAGCAAGGATTTTTTAAAGGACACTGAGACAAACAAATGAAAAACAATGGGCAGGCTGTAAGCCTACAAAGAAGTATATACTAAAGTATACAGAAGAGGTGTTGAAAGCTTGACCTAAGATAGAAGAGAAGGGTGGAGAATTAAGTCAGTAAAAACAGGACCCGAGGATCTGGAACTATGGAAATTTGTCATCGTCCAGCATTCTTTGGCACTTTATTTCTTTATTCCCCAAAGTAGCATGAATTTTCGCCACAATGCTGTCCGCATCTGACTTATGCACTCCAAATTTAGGTTTTTTTCCATAAAGTGGAGATTTTGATTTCCCTTCAAACTTTAAACGAGTCTCTGTGTGTTACACATTCATCTATCATACTTTTGACATCGCCTAAACATTTTGATGGAAAATTAGCAGGCAACATACAAAACGGTAAGAAACTATTACAACTTACTCACTTATTTATCACCCACTCTTGTAGTCACTCAGCCATTCATTTTCCTGCATTTCAAATGAAAAATAAATCACAGAGTAATGTTGCTCTTAGTATTTTTGTTGATAAACAAGTTTTTATTGTTTTGAGTGATACAACATAAAAACGTTGAGCCTGTCGAACCACCATCATACAACAACATAGCATGAGAACACGCCACATTCCCGCACCCCCCCGATAACCTCCCCCTGTCCCCTCCCCCCGAACAACACGCTCATGGTACATTGCCCAACCATTTCCCCCAGACCCTTCGGTATTTCATTTGGCAGCCCCTTCCCTGGTAGAGAGTCCGTTCCTGTGTCGCACACCAGTCCACTCCGGTGCTCCATTTGGCCAAGCTAGGCGGCTGCGGTTTCTTCCATGCCGCTGTAATGTCACGTTTCGCTACCATTAACGCTGTCGTGAGGAATAACTTCTCTGAGCGTGTGCCATCCAGGCCCTCAGTGACGCCCAGTAGGGTGTGTCTAGGGTCATGTGGCACCTCCCACCCCAAGACCTCTGTGAGTTCGGCTTCTATGCCCCTCGAGTACCCCCCCCAGTTCCGGACAAGACCACACCATGTGGATGAAGTGGGCCGGCTCAAAGCCACAACGGGGCAAGCTGCGTCAGCGGAGAGGCCCGCACGGTGCAGACGAGCCGGTGTGAGGTAGGCAGTGTGGAGGTAATAGATTTGAATAAGCCTCAGTTTGGCGGAGGCCGTCACCAGCCTGGGGGCCATAAGGGCATCCCGCCAGTCGGCCTCGTCCAGGGGACCCACCCACCCCTCCCATCGTTCCTTTAGGCCTTCCCGGGACATGGGGGTATTGTTAATCAGAGAACGGTATATCCTGGAAATACCCCCCCTCCCGAGGTTGCCCAGCATGACCTGAGCCTCCGGGGGGCTGTGGTCCGGCAGCCTAATGTCCAGTGGGGTGTAAGTGCGTATGGCGTGTCGCAGTTGGAGGTATCTATAAAATTGGGATGAGTGGAGGGAGAAGCGCGCCTGCAATTCTGAGTATGAGCACATGCGTCCCCCCCTGCCAGACATCTCCCAGCTGGGAAATGCCGAGTAGATCCCATGATAAAGCCCTCAAGTTCCGCAACATCCCGCAACCATGTCCCGTGCCAGAGGGGGGTGGCGCGAGTCAGCTTCCCGGTCCACCGAGTGTGGCGAAGCGCCGCTCGCCAAGCCAGGAAGATCGCTTTGGTGATGTCTGGGCAGGAGGCGGGGACGGGGGCGCCGTACAGGCGGTCCTGAATACGTGAGAAACCCAGGTCCTCTAATTCCACTCTGTAGGCCGGGTCGGACCATCCCCCCCCAAACCAATCATGGACGACCAGGAGGCGGGTGGCCAGGTAGTAGAGGTAGAGATTGGTCATGCCCAGACCCCCATCAAAGGTGGGCAGGCGACATACCGACAGGGCCAACCGTGGTCTCCCACCACCCCAGAGAAATCTGGTCGCCATCCCGTCCAGCTCGCGAATCCAAGGCCTTGGAAAGGACAAGGGAGTGTTTTGCAACACATATAGGAACCGGGCAAGAATCATCATTTTGTATAGGGCCACCCTCCCCAGCGGATTGAGCGGGAGTGATTGCCATCTCGCCAGATCTACCTTGGCTTTCTTGACCAGGGGGGTCACGTTAAGTGCCCAGCTCAATTCCGGGAGAAGGGAGACCCAGATGGCCAGATATTTGAAGGACAACCGGCGGAGGGAAATAGTGTCCTGCCAGTCGAAACATTCCTGGGAGGAGTGCAGAGGCACAAGGACCGATTTTTGCGGGTTTAAGTAGAGGTCAGATGCGCGGCCGAAGCGGCCCAACATGTGTAGTGCACGCAGTCCCGAGCGTGCCGGATTACCAAGGTACAACAGGACGTCGTCCGCGTAGAGGGCAATTTTGTCCGCCTCCAGGCCCGGCCACTCCCAGCCCTGAAGGAAAGGGTCCGTTCTGATCAGGGCAGCAAGGGGCTCCATCGCAAGCGCGAAAAGAAGGAGCGATAGTGGGCACCCCTGCCGCGTCCCCCGGCCGATCCGGAATGGCCCCGACAGCACCCCGTTAACCAACACTCTGGCGCGGGGGCGCGCGTAAAGGACCCGTACCATTCCGACGAACTTGGGGCCGAAACCCATGTGGGTCAGGACGTCAAACAAGTAGGCCCACCCAACCGAGTCGAAAGCTTTTTCGAAATCGGTGAGCAGGAGGATGAGATATGGAGGTAAGCGATGGCGGTGAGCCAAGGCCACGTGAAGGCGACGGAGGCAGTGGCGAGTGCCCCGGTTCGGCATAAAGCCGCATTGGTCCGGGTGGACCAAGCACGACAAAAAGGGCCGGAGCCACTGGGCCAGGACTGCCGCGTAAAGCTTGATATCAGTATTAATAAGAGAGATCGGCCGGTAGGCCGACCTATCGCTGGGTGGCGGCGTAGACTTGGGCAGAACCACAATCGTGGCTATGTCGGCTTCCGGAGGGAAGGAGCCTTTTTCGACCGCCTCCGCAAAGAGATCACACAGCCGCGGGACCAGGTGATCTCTATAGGTGGCATAAAACTCCTGGGGGAAGCCATCCGCTCCCGGGGTCTTCCCCGCGGACGTATGCCCTATCGCATCCCTGATCTCTTCAGGAGAAATGGGCACCTCCAGACTCTCCCAGTCTCCTGGCCTAAGTTGGTTAAGTCGTAAGTTACTGGCGGCGAGCAGAGAAGCCAGGGAAAGGTCCGGTGCTCGGGCCCGATACAGCTGCGAATAGTACTGGGCGAAAGCTTCCGCTATCGCCACGGAGGAAGATTGGAGCACGCCATCGGAGTCGGCAACTGCCGGGATGATGCGCGATGCCCTGGGGTAAGTGGCCAGCCGATGCAGCAGTGCACCGTTCTTATCACCCCACCCATACACCCTCGCCAGCGAGGATTGCCAGAGGAGCTTGGCCGTGTCAAGCGACCGTTGGCGAATCTCATCACGCAGAAGTCGCAGTTGCCGAGTCCCGGCCGGATCCCCGGACTCGGAGAGAGATTGCTCCAGTCGCAGCGCTCGGGCCTCACAGGCGGTGAGCTGCTGCAGTTGCATCTGGCGGTGCCGTACCACGTGCGCCTTGGCAGCCCCCCTAATGGTTGCCTTACAGGCCTCCCAAAGGGTGCCCGCCGAGGAGACCGAACCTTCATTGTCACCATAATAGTGCGTCAGTGCGGACCCCACCTCCTTACGGAGCATCTTGTCCTGGAGGAACCAAGCGTTAAAGCGCCACATCTGGCGGGCCACGCGGGGCGGGGGGCCCAGACCCAGGAGGACCGGAGAGTGATCAGATATCCCTCTGGGGAGGATGCGGATGTCCTGGATGCCTACACAATCGGCGGGGTGGACGAAGATCGCGTCAATGCGTGCATGAGTGTGATGGGCGGCCGAAGTATGAGTGTATTGACGTGTGTGCGGGTGCCAAATGCGCCATGCGTCGCACAAGCCCTGAGCCTCCGCCCAACCCGCCAGCTGCTTCGCCCGCGAGGCGCGGGAGTCTGAAACCGGTCCCGAGGAGTCGAGCTGCGGGGCCGAGACTGCGTTGAAATCCCCCCCAATAACTATAGTGCCCGGTGGGAGAGTTGCCAGCAGAGATGCGACATGAGATAAAGCCTGAGACAGCCCGGAGGGCGGCGCGTAGAGCGACAGGAAGCTGATCGGCCTACCCTCAAACGTGCCGCAAACGGCAATCCCCATTCCATGGGGGTCGTGGATCAACCGGGCAAAAACAAGAGGGAGGGAGCGGCGCAGCAGTACGGCGACCCCCCGCGATCCACGCGAGAACCCGGAATGCCACACCCGGTCATACCCATAGCACGCCAGAAAGGGACGTTTCTCGCCAAGCAGGTGGGTTTCTTGAAGCATGAGTACATCCACCTCTTCGCGCTGGGCATATTTAAGGACGGCGGTGCGCTTGAGCCTATCCAACAGGCCGTTCACATACCAGGACAGGATGCGCAGCTGGGCCTTGGCAGCTAGGTCATTCATGACAGCGGTGGGAGCGGGTCGCGCTGGGAGCGAAGCGGCCAGGGGATGCCGGGAAGACACCCAATGGCGTGGGTGCGCAAGGAGGGAGCAAGGAGCATTCGGGCCCCAGAGGGACGACGGATCTCACGCTAGGGGAAGTCAGCGGACGGCGGCGGAAAACGAGCGACAGCGGAGTGCGTGTCAGTGTCTGCATGGAGTATCGTGGCGACACTTGTGGTGTGGTGCTGCATGAGAGGCTCATTGGAGAACAAACCCAAACCAAACAAAACACCCTCCCAAGGAGGAACAACCAACTAATATCCAACCACGACCCCCCACCCCCCACCCTACACTTCAAGAAAGGAAGCATCTGTCGCCCTAACTTTAACCAACAATTACAAGGCCCCAAGCATGGGCGCTCGGGTGTAAAGTGCGTGGTGGACCCCTCCTGAAGTACGGATTCCAGTGTCCTGTCCTAGGTTTCTACATGAAAGTGTGTGACTGCAGAGGCCCCCGCCACCGGGCAAGGTCGCCGCCTCCCCCTGTGGATACAGAGAACAAAGAGAAAGTCATATAGTAGGGCTGCGGGAGAGGTCTGACAGGTCTATTTGCATGTTGAGGGGGGTCGGAGACCTATCCGGCAGAGGCGACAGATGGCGCCGAGATCCCCTAGCTGCATGAGATGATGTCCCAGACGAGGCAGATGAGTCTCTCGTTTTCCTTCCAGACATGCTCGCGGACCGGGTCCTGGCTACTGCCGCGCCTCGGCGTTGCCGGGATTGCGTGCGCCTTCTGCGCCGTGGTCATAGAGGCCCAGCTGCATCGTGGCCCTGGGGCACAGTATTGGGCGACACCCGTCCGGGCTGGCGCATAGGTTTTTCCTCAGTGAGCCAGGTCCATGCTGCCCTGGGAGTGTCAAAGAACAGTGTCTTGCCCTGGAAAACAACGCGGAGGCGGGCTGGGAACTGGAGTTGGTACTGGAGGCCCATGGATCGCAGCTTTTGCTTCACCTCCGTGTAGGAGCGGCGTTGTTCCTGGACCTCCCGGGTGTAGTCCGGGAAGATCATGATGGTGTGATTGTTAAAAGTCAAGGGGCCGCTCACCCGTGCCTCCCGCAGGATAGCGTCTCTGTCTCTGAAGTTGAGGATCTTCAGAATAAAGGGGCGCGGGGGGGCTCCCACTGGAGGTTTGGCTGCCAGCGACCGGTGCGCCCTCTCCACCACGAACCAAGTTGACAAACTAGCTGCCGGCATCCAGGACTTGAACCAAGCGTCTAGGAAGTCGTCGGCTCGGCCAGACTCGACCCCCTCCGGAAAGCCCACCAGGCGAAGGTTGTTGCGGCGGGCTCGGTTTTCGGCGTCCTCTGCCCGCCGATGCAGATCCTTGGAGTGGGTCGTGCGCTCCCGGACCTGGTCCTGTAGCTGGCGAATGTCATTCTCCGCCGTCGAGATCTGGGATTCCTTTTCCGTAATGCGGGCCGTGGCGTTGCGGAGGTCCTGCGGCAGGAGTGTAACGTCCATCTTCACTTCCCCAACCATCCCCGCCACACCCGGCGGTCCGAGCTCACAAATTGGTCGATCTTTGTTTGGTGGGACGTTGTCGGCGGTTTGGGGCCCTTTTCCTTGCCTATGGTGGCCCCCGGGGAGTATGTGCCGGGCTTGAGGTGTGGTGTGGTGGACCGCCAGGCGGCCCTCACCCGCCAAGCACAAAGGCCTCCGGCGCAGGGCCTGGGACGGAGAAATCGAGGAGAGGGGAAGGGTAGAGGTATGTCTTGTCCCCAGTGAGGGAGGGCCCAGAGTCCGTCGGGCACGCCACCTCCCCGGTTTGATCCGGGCTGGGCCCCTCTCACCTCGCCACAGGCACCTCACTGTAATCCGCACACGTGGTGGTCACCAGTTGAGGCGCAGCTCCCGGGCAGTCGAATCACTGTCGCCCACCCCGGCCCACAGGCCCGTCCCAATCAGCGGGTCAATGCAGTGTCCACCTTCGGCCCGGGGCTGACAGCTGGACCTCCCTGGGCGCAAGGGCCAGGGGGCGCCCCCGCCCGTCCAACAGCAGTGCCGGGGGCCACCCCACCTGGTCAAGATGGGCAAAGTTCGAGGGGGGGAGGGGGGGGCGCTCCCGCCGGCAAGGCCTCCCGGTCAGTGGTACAGGTCTCCAGCGGCCGCTAGGTTCGGCTCAGCATCCCCCACATGCCGCTGCTGTTTGCGCCAAGGAAGCGCCACAGCCCCGTGTGTGGCGTCTTCCCTCAGGGTCCGGCGGGACGTCACCGCCTCGGGGATCGCCCAGACAAGAATTCCCCCGTCGGGTGCCCAGGATAGGATGATGGGGGCCAGGGGGAGCCGGCCTCCCCGGCCGGTGTGGAACTGCGGCTGGCAGCGTAGGCGGAGAGTTGGCGCCAGCGACGGCACAGCTGGATCCGGCCTCTCGTTCAGGCCCGCACCGCTCGGGCCGATCCGCCCGTAGGACAGGGCCTACCCGCTACAGTTCGTGGGCTTCCACCCCTTGGCAGCTCCGGGGGCGCTCACCAGCCGCCGCCCCCCCAACTCACTTGAGGTCCGTTGAGGGCGCGGGCTCCCCTCCGCAGGCTCCCGTGATGGATGGCTGGACACCGCCGGTCATGCGACCTTCGCACCTCGTTGTACGCCGCGGGCTCATGTAGCTCGCAGTGCCGGCCGTGGAACCGCCCGGGCGCAGTCCTCTCACCGGTGCAGCCAACGGGCCTCCTATCTCAGCTCCGGTAGCTAGAAATCGGCCGGAAATCGCACCGAGGGTAGGGCAGCAGCTCCTCTTTAAGCGGTGACCGCTGGATCGCACCTAGGACAGCTTTGACAGATGCAGGTCGGATGCGAGGGGTCAAGCATCAAGGAGCCTCACATCAGTGCGGCCATCTTGGTTAGCCCCACCTAGCGCTCTCCTGCTCTTAGTATTTTAATGTAATTCAACTTTATGCACATGGGGGCATTAGGTGAAAGGAATGCGGGTTTATTTATAAGATTTTGGAGTAGGGCAGTGCAGCAAGGCACCTTGCTATGCAGCCCTATGCCAGAGTGAAAGGGCAGGAATGCACTGTATTTAAGCAATACGGTGCATTCCTGTCTTTTCTCCCTGTGCTGGTGCTGTTTCTGCAGCCTAGCATCAACATAGCCACCCTTGCACCAAGGTGCAAGGGTGCCTCCGTTGCATGCAGGATTGTTTTTGTGTAGGAAGGGTCACCCTCCTGAACAAAAATAATCCTATGAGGTGTTGTCCTCTTTCTATGTGTGCTTCAGAATGCAGCACAAATGGAATGAGGAAAAAACAAGGATAAATAAACCTGTTTCTTCTGGTTAAACCTCACCTTGGGAGGAGTACAGATCTAACACTTCCCCAGGTTTACATCACTTTGTAAGTCTGAGGCAGCGTCAAATTACATCAGTGATGTATTTGGGAAAACTCACCGCAATGCCCATGGAACGCCTCCTGGTGCCCATGGAACGCCTCCTGGGTGCAGAGTAAGGTGATGCAAGCAATTTGCACTGCGTCACCTTACTCATGATTTATGAGGCCACTCAAAGCCACACAGGGTGGATTTGCATGGATTTATAAATTGAAATGAGTGCCCTGCATCATGCACATACCACTTTCCGTGGTTCAAAAGTGATACAGGGCTCTCATAAATAAGCTCCTGAGTGTGTTGCTCTGCGGACTTTGTGTTGCCTCTTGTATAAACAGTAACTACACTTTGCATCCTACTACTCATAGTTTTATATTGATTATCTAAAGAGTAAAACAGCAGGTAGCCAAATGCAGGTAGTTGTTGGCTAAACAATGTCATGTACCAGACTGAGAGCTCTATGCTCATGCTGCTCACTTGGACTTGCACCATTAATACCATCAGCAAGTCCTTGTGACATGCTTACTTTAGGGTCATCACGGCTAATCAGAATGGGTAGAGCTTCTTTTTAGGTGGCCATTGGAAGTTTTCAACGGAACGCACCTAGCACCTTCGGTGGTGTACCTTCAGGGATCAACAGCTCCATATTCACATCTCCGGGTATTCTACTTGGGTCACAGAGCCCACAGCAGTGGTATGATGACTCGCTTAACTCGCCTTTTGGGTAAGTACCACAATACTTTCTAAACCTGGTTTTCACTGCCTTCAACGCTTTTCTGTATTTGACTATTTTAGCTGTTCGGTGCTTTTATCAACCTTATCTTTTGCTGCTTCGAGAACTTCTCTGTACTGGTTGTTTGTGCCTTTAGCATTATTATCCCATGTGATTTATAGCTCCCTGCTGCGTAATGATGCAGAAACTCTTTTTTTAAGAGTTTTATATAGTGCAAACTAGACCCAAGAAATCGGGTATCAGAGCGCTTTACTTGAGCACCAGTTTTGTTACAGATGGACACGTTCAATTTTGTTAGGCACAGGGAGATTAAGGGATTTGCCCAGAATCACAGGATGTTTTAGCGTGGTTGCCAAGACTTGAACCCGGTTCCCCAGCTTCGAGGTTGACCGCTCTAGCTGTAAGGCTACATCCTCTCAGCTTTCACAACCTTAGTAGCAGATTTCTGTCCAATGAAGAGTAAACTTCTCATCGAGGCTTTCGTTATCACCAAATGCTTCACAGTGGTTGGATTGGTGCTTTGACACCAGGTATGACAAACTCCGATCTTCACTTCGACTGATGCACATGCACAAGCAAGACCACAGCAAACTCTCTGGGAGAGCACTGTCGATCTTTGGGTTACGTATCCCCTGTCTCGTTGCCAGTTGTAGTGTCCTCCCCATCCTGTGTATTAGTAAATTAATATGCCAAACGCAGAGCTTAGTATTACATGTCTTTATTGCTGTGTGTTACAGCAAACTCAACGTTCTAAACATGAACTCTATTTGCCACACCTGAACACATTCGTCATAGTTCTACAGAGTCCATCAGGAATCATTGCTAACTCAGAAGACACAACAACAAGCAGCAGCACAGATGGGTTTCCACCTCTGCAATAAGCTGATTAGGTGGCCTTCGGTTTTAAAATGTACCAGATTCAAACTTTCAAAAAACACCTAGGCAAACTTGTGGCAGTCCTGTTCTTGTTCATGAGATGAAGACTAAAATCAGCCAAAATAGTCTTCCAACAACTAACAAACATTTCAAATTGATTTGAAGTTGCTATGCGCTTCTAGTGGGACCACTCTTGGGTCTCCAAAACATGCAAACATTAGCTATCTTTGGGGATTCTTTGCTTTCTTTTAAGAGTAACATTATAGTCAATGATGATCTCCTGTATTTATTCATTTATTTAAGGGCATTTATTAAAGTGCAACATATGCTCTCAAGCTGGCTCTTGTTACTCCCAAAATATGAAAGGGAACTTAATGTGCAAATCTCACAGTAGCTAGGTGGAAAACAGTAACGTTTTAACCTGTTTTCTGAATTTGATGTGAACTAGGATGGAATCTAGGCGGAGTGGTAGAATGTTCCAAGTCAGGACACTTAGAACATGAAACCCCCTGAATTCCCATTTACTATTTGTTTCCTTAGGCACTTGAAATAGGAGTAGCTGCCTAGGGGATCTAAGGGTATGGTCAGTATTTATTAACAATCTCGAAATGTATTTGTCTTTTATACATCTTAGGAGACTTCGCAGGTCAGCTATGACACCTCTGAAAGGCGTCCATCTTGGTAAGGTTAAATAAACACCAAAAGACCGAATGCCTGTGATGCTGAGAGCGCCCTAACGAGGAACATCAGTCAAAGAAGAGTGTAGGATTGTTTCCATAATAACATGGATGCATAGGACTGCTCTATTGCCAGAGATTAAATAAACAGTGGTGGATATTTCATTCATTGGAATAGAAGAGAAGTGCCTACTAGTCAAATAATATAGTCGATCCCTTTGATAAATGTGCACAAGGCATCGTGCATATGCTTGTAGATAGGATTTTCGGACATAAAAAATCCATGATGAATAATGACATACAATGTAGTGAGAATAGCGAAAATCATTGCTCTGCACATAGCTAACAACAAACATATTTCAGGTATTCAATGGTCAAAGAGAACACTGTTTGATAACTTAACAAATTCTTGATCAATTGAGATAAAATTATCAAAAATGTAAGATAGGAACGATGATGACATCACTGGCAATGCATTGCACACACTTTATTTTTTCAAAACCCCAGCTTGCTATTGTTTCATGTTTACTGAAGATATCTGCATCTCTTGATACAGATGAGTAAGTACTTAATGGTATATCTAAAAAAATCAATTTTAATTTGCTGTGCTTGCTTTCACAAACCCATTTGGGAAAATATAGAAGGTTAATATGCTCGTTATTTTATGCCGTAATGGTAAATGCATGCCCACCTTAAAGATCCGCTTCTTTGCTGTTGTATGTGGCTAACACAGTCATCACTTTTAGAGGTGGTAGGCATAGATAGCACAGAAATAGGGATGGGTAAACAAAAAGAGTTTTCAGCAATATCTATCAAAAGAGACCACTTTTTTGTCTCTGTCGAGCAGGCGTCGAATAGCAGGAAAATTCTGAGGAGCTGTGCTGATTGTGTTTTTTTTTTTGCAGATTTATATAGTGCGAACTCGACCCGAAGGTATTGGAGCGCTTTACATGAGCACCGGTTATGTTACACAAGGACACATTAATTTTTTGGGTTTTTTTTGGTAGGCATGGTGAGATCAAGTGATTTTCCCAGAATTGTGTGTTTATGTAGTCAACACGTATTAGATAGCATAAAAAACTTTAAAAAAAATCTTATCCACCTCATACATTGTCGACTAGTGATTAGTACCGATGCTAAACTTTATGTAGAAAATCTCTGGCTCCAAAATTTGCTCTTCTAAGCAATTTAACATAATTTTGACGACTGAACAAAAGTTGTTCCACATTCAAGAAAGCGAGCATAGCAAGCAAACGCAAGTCCATGCAGGTGGGCTTAGAGAACTTTGGAAAAATTGATGCCAAAATATTGTATTTATAGCAACATTTCCAAATATGTTTTTCATTGTGGATGCAGACTGTGCATAGTGAGGTGTAAAACCCTTACATCGCTACATTGCTTCAGGAGAACAGGTAAGCTCTCATTGAGAGTTGCATTGTACTGGTGGGGTGCAAACTCCACACACAAAATTAGCATTACAGCGCGGTATTACCAGTCAGTAGCATGCACTTACAAACTATTTCTTCATAATGGGAAATAATTGTTGTACCTGGTGCAAATCCACATGATTTTCCCTGTTCCAGAGGGATTTACAGTCAAAATTAACACCTGGAAGACAAATGGATTATAAATTGAGGGGGTGAGAAGTCACCTTAAATAATCATCACAATCTTTGTCAGGGTGAGCCACTTAAATTACTAAATAAGCGTGTGCTTAACATTCTCGTAGCTTGGCACAAATCAGTCAGACTTAAGTTAGAGGCAATTTATAAAGTATTTATGCAGCACTCAAACATTAATAAAGTGAAATCATAACACAAGAAAAATCCCATAAAAAAAAATAAAAAATATTTTAATTTATAAAATGAAGCAAAAACAAAAAAAATCCAATAGGTAGAACTGGACATATACATATTTTAAGTTTGAATTCAAAATAGCACCACAAAACACAAACCATGGGTATCTGGTCACGCTAGACTGAGTCAAAGTCAAAAGTTAAGGCCGACCATGATGGAGTGCAAGTCAGATACAGGGACCAGGTTTGTCCCGGTAAAGAGTTTGCCTTCTGACTTCTAGGGCCAGATGTACAACCTTGTCATTTAGAGACTCACAAATTACGCTCAATTGCGAGTCGCAATCTACGAGTCACTAAATGCCATGTACAAATATGTCTGAGACACTGTTAGCGATTCCTAATGGGGTCGCAAATTGCATGCCTCATGCATATTAATGAGGCACTTGTAATTTGCTACCCCATTTGGAATGGCTGGCCCTCCCAGGTATGGTGGCCTGCTGGGCTCAGCAGACCTCCATGTCTGGGATTGCTTTTAAACAAAGCAGGTTTTTTTAAAAAAATGCAGCCCGTTTTCCTTAAAGGAAAACGGGCTGCATTTAAAAAAAGATGAAACGTTTTCGTTTCATTTTTTAGGGCAGGTAGTGGGACCACTGCCTGCCCCTAAGAAATATTTTCCACTGCATTCGCAAAGGGGAAGGGCAATAAATTGTAAGTTTTTTCTGACTGCAATTGCGGTTGCAAAACATTCTTACATAGGCCTCTGACTCGCTATTAGGAAGGGGCGCCCTTGGAACGCCCCTTCCTAATAGCGTCTCGCAATTCCTATTTAGTGATTCGCAATATTTGTGACTCACTAAATAGGGATTATACATGGCCCTATTAGATTTTTCATGCATTACACATATTAGAACCTTTTTTGCAGCAGTCTCTTTAACTCAAATTGACTTGTGGATATTGAAATTGGTGTACTTAAAGGCGAGGGACGTCTGGACATGAGATTGTCGAATTGCATTGAAAATGCCTTGTGATTAAGGCGAAACACGTGTTGGCTGATGTTTGCTGGACTATACAAATAATAAATCAACAATGGAAACAACGAACATTCTGGACTCTTAAGACTTATTTCTGTTATGAGAAGAGAAAATATCAACTTGAGATCTCTGTTTTGAATTGGGCATATTGTGGACAATTATATTCACACTGCTATTTTACCTAGGATTAAATGGTCCTTTGTTTTACTCCAAAGAGAGTGTTGCGAAAAAGGTTTTAATATGTGTAATGTCTGTAGCACATTAGTTATCTAATGTGCAATTAGCACCTACTGGTAGTAAAGGGCTGAACCTACATATCCCTTTGTTTGACATAATGATGTGACATTGTTTGATGTGCGGTAAATTCCATTTTGGGAACCACTACTACCTTTTTTGTGAAGTTATTGTAGATTTTGCATGCGTAAATGGGTCGCAGACCCGTTTGCGCATGCAAAATAGGGTTGTACATCTGACCCCTAAACATTTATAGAGAAAAAATGGTTATCGATGAGTGACCGGTGAGGCAAGCTACAAGCTGGATCTAAAGTGGTGTTCAACAACGGTGGGTTGCTGATGAGCGATGTCCCAGTGCAGCCGTCGAAGAAGGCAGAAAAGCTCTGAGCCAAAGTCTCTGCTCAGGAAGGCCTGAACATTGATCAGATGCTGCTTGGTATCCCTCCCAGAGAAGCCTACTATGCTCATACTTAAAACTTTTCTGAAAGTCAAATCACATCAGCAATTTGGAGCCGACCGGCAATTCAATGTCCACGGCTGTGGCTTCAACAGCGATCCCAGTTCCCTCAGGCAGAAAGTTGGCAAACAGTTTTCAAGTCCCACTTCTTGCAGTGTGGGGACAGGAGGAGTATACTCTAACACCAGCCAAGGGTGTAGGACCTGGGGGTCACCATCTGGTGGTTAGGATCATTCTATGCACACCAACTACAGGGAAAAGTCTCATCCAGTTGGAATTGGTCAAGTGGACAATTGTAGGGAGAGAGGCCTCTGAAAGATTGTTGTGTCCCTGTATCTCAAACAGGATGTCAGTCAACAGGCCCTTGGAATCACTTTTGGGGTCCAGGGTTCAAGGCAAACGGGTCCAGGTTCTTCAGACAACATGGCAGGCAGTCCTTCTTCTGAGTCTTCACAGGTCCAGGAGTGTTCTGAGGAGAGGTCTGTGTGGTCCATCTTTATGTCCAGTGTCAGCCTGTGGGTGGTTGGCAGGCCTTTGTCCACCCCTTAAACCAGTTCTGGTCGGTTATTCTCCTCCCGCTAGGTTTAGATACACCCTGTTTAGAGAGACAAAAAGGAGGCAGGCCTAGGCGTTAGCTTCATCTGTCAGTGATATGGTAGGAATCCTTTGAAGCTCAGATGAGACTGGGCACAGCCCCCAGGCCATCCTGAAAAGGGTGAGGCACATCTTCCCACATTAACAACCCTTAGTTCACTGTCTGGGAGCAATATGCAACTCTCCACTAGGAGCAATCAGGGGCTAGGTGATTGCTGGCCACTGGCAGGAAAGCCTTTTGGTTTCAAGAAGTACATTTACAAATTTCTAAAAGTGCACTTTCCAAAACAGTATTTTAAAATTCAACTTGACCATCAAGCTGGATTATAAATTGATATTAAAATCAGCCTTGAACCATTTTTCCATTTTTATACTCCAAAACTGGTTTTAGCGCATATTAAAGGTAATAGTATAAACCAGTGTTAACCTTTGAGAGAGCTAGCCTTGCCACAGTGAAAAACCACTGCGGAGGTTTCTCACTGTCGCAACATGATAAACATAATATGCATGCCCTACTTTTTAAATACCATGCACCATGCTTTTAACCCCTTCGATGCTGCGCAGATTCCGCCGCTGTGCTGACGGAATCTTGCGCGGGCGTGGTCATGACGGAATGGTTCCGTCATGAGCACAGCTCAACCGTGGGTCATGACGGAACCATTCCGTCATGAGCACCGAAGGGGTTAAGGCCCACCTCTGGAATGACCTATATGTAATAAAAAGGAAGGTTTAGGACTGGCAAAAGGTTAATTTTGCCAGGTCAAAATGGTAGTTACAAATTGCAGACAGGTTGCAGTGGCCAGCCTGGAGATATTTTTTACAGTGTTACTGTTATGGGTGGCACAAAGAGTGATGCAACCCATTCGAAGTTTTTAATTTGCAGGCCCCGGGTAGAGGTGGTAGCATATACTAGGAACTTACAAGGAAATTAAATTTGCCAATCAAGTGTATGTCAATTTAAACAGGTTTGATAAAGGAGAACACAAGCACTTTACCTCTGGTTATCAGGGGCAAAGTGCACAGTGTCCAGTGGCTAACAAAACGGGTTCAGCAACAGAAGGTAAAAATCTGGGGGCATGCTACACAAAAAATGGTAATTTCGAACACCACCTGTCCTGAGCAGGTGTTAAATGTGAGGAGGGGGGCTGGTAGAGTAGAGGAGGGAAGAGTGAAAAGGTACCCTGGCCCTTTTTTTGCTCCCCTCTGGCTGAGAAAAACCTAGAGCAGGGATGAACACAGAGACTTGACTGCAGTTGCAGCCAAAACCTCTTGCGATTTTATCAGCTGGAGTTACAGGCTAGTAAAATCGCATCTGGTGTCCCAGAAAATAAAGATCAGAATGAGCGCAGAAGTCTGATATTTTAGCAATCACATCTGGGTCCCCATTAGATGTTTGCACTGTATATCATGCATCTTGCAGCTGTCTGCATTCACAATTTTTATGTGGCATTCTTATTCACTCTTTTAGGCTTAAACAGTCATCGCTAACCCGTTGTCGGAAATCCAACTGACCTAAGGGACTAAAGTTTTCACACACAGTTTTAATTAATGAGGAACTAGCTTAGGTTCCATTTATGTTCATGCGATCAGGAACCATGGTCCCTGAATATCTGGCTACTTGGATAAAATAATTTATCACACTTGGTGAAGGAGTCCGAAGAACAAAAAGCCTGCAAAGGTTCCCTGTTCCATGGAGATCGGTCACCAAAGCTTCTCCCTAATGGACACCATAAAGATTCAATAAAGTTTTAGATTTTTTTTGTTCTCCTTCCTTGAATCATTCTTTGTCTGAATTTCGGCTCCTGCGCCTAAGCTTCTAAAAGATCTGGTAGCAAAGGATAGTTCCTTGATGAACTTCACTGGTCTAATTTAAAGTGACAGTGCAATTCTCTTCAGAAAATAACATCATTTAATGAGATTACTATGGCAGAAGATTTCATCTTTGCTTTTGGTTTTCCTCTGGATGATTTTTTCTTGAGCTTTGGGTGACCTTCCTGGAATGCTGCACTATAGAATAGTGAAGAAAATAATGGCAGCTAGGTGAATAATCACTGAACCACTCAATATAGTCACATCTAAATTATTATAGTTTCCCATCAATGTTGCCCACGTCAAATGACCAGCTGCCACATGGTCATTAAGAAAAGACAAGTGCTAAGCAAACAAATGATGGATGGAATGCTGAATAAATCATACATTCACCCCAGTCAAGAGATCTGTGTTAAATCCATCGGTATTTTGCTCACCATGCCACCCCGTTTAGACCCAGCCATATGCATATCAGTCTTAACCCTGTGCCTCATGGGTACAGACCAGACCGAACTGCCAAGCCAGGTCCTCCCTGGACCATAAACAAGCATTCTGGGACCGGTTTCTGTGTATTACCCTTTATCAGCCAGGCTAGCTTGAATCCAGTGGCACAGTGAGCAAGGGGCCCACGTCTGGGCATACCCATCCCACTTAAGGTGTAAAGTGCTACTCAAACAAATGATGGACAGCATGCTGAATAAATCATACATTCACCCCCAGTCAAGAGATCGGGGTTAAATTCATTGTTCTTTTGCTCACCATGCCATCCCAGTTTAGACCCAGACATATGCAAATCAGTCTTGACCCTGTGCCTCATGGGAACAGTCCAGACCGAAATGCCAAGCCAGGTCCTCCCTGGACCGAAAACAAGCATCCTGGGACCGCTTTCTGGGTATGACCCTTCATCAGCCAGGCTAGCTTGAATCCAGTGGCACAGTGAGCAAGGGAACCCACATCTGGGCATACCCATCCCACTTGGGGTGAAAAGTGCTATGCAAACACATTTTGGAATGTCAGAAACGACTATCTCTATTAGTCTTCAAATAACACGGGAGCAGAATGTTGCTAAATTCCCAATGCCCCCGTCAGAACGTCTCTGCAAGATCTTTTACTAACTCTCTCAGCAGGTAAGTGTCAACGGGGGAAAGGGGATTGGGAAAGAGAAGAGACAGCCCTGGATATCTTCGTCTTCTTATTAGAATGCAAGCTGTAACAATTAACATTCAATAACTTTTCTGTTGCTTAAGTTTATAACTTACTGTATTTTTAAAATAAGTTTGCTTGTCTTACCAGGATGTATTCAGGGCCAAACCTCTCTTCTATCTTCTCAGTTGTGAGGTGTATTGCAACTGATTTGCTCTTGCTCAAGCTAACTCTCTCCTCTGCTCTTCTTACAGGTGCCAATGGAGATTTTCAAGTGTCTTGGAACAGAATCGTAAGGTAAGTACTGTGAATTCTTGTGTTATCTAACTAATCAAATAGTTATTTAAAGAAAACTTACTAAGTTCTTTTGCCTGAGCTCTGTGTATTATTCTTCATTGAATTTACCAGGAATTTATGGTAACGAGAGGTACTCATTCGTTTTTTGATTTGATTTTGTTTGGTTATTAATTCTTCGCTCACAATCCTGATCAATAAGTATTAAATTAGAACAGCGCTAGAGAGAGTTCACGCTCGTTTTAAACTGAACTAGAAATTACTAGGAATTCTTTATTTGCTTCAGACCCAATTTGATCACTATATGCGCATTTTCTAAGTATGCTACTCAGACTGAGGTGATTAGTGCTCTAATTATTCCCTCAAAATCCTGTAGAATAAGTATTAAATAAGAACAGCGCGAGGGAGGGCACGGGCTCGTTCTAAACAGAACTAAGAAGTCACTATGAATTTTATATTTACTTCAGACCCTATTTTATCACTAAATGCGCATGTACTAAATACGCTACTCGGTCTGAGGAGATTAGTGCTCTGACCTTCTTTTTCTTTCCAGTCAGAAATGAGTTTTGAGATGCGCTATACATATGCGCATGCGCCCGTATTTTCCCGAGACACTACTTTTTTTAACACTAACCTGATGGAAGATGAAGTCTGTTGACCGTCGAAGCTAAACACAACAGAAACTACGACGTGACCTACCCTAACATCCACGACGGTGTGAAGGTAGGTGTTCTCCCATTGAATTCTCTGGTGAAGTGCGCTTGAGAACGTTGGCAAGCGCGCTTCACCTGCTTCATTAGAAATCAGTGAAAACTAGAACGCTGACCCGCGAACGCGTCGGCGGCCATGTTAGACATCCAGCGGCGCCAACACATTTGCCAGCTAGGGGCCCCATGAATTCGCCCATTAAGTCTAGCAGGGGAAACAGCACAGACAGTTGTGGCTTCAGGATCACGCAGAGGAAACCTCCTGTGAACCCTGACAGTACCCCCTCTCAACGGGGTTTCCTCCAAGCCGGGTTTATCAGGATACTTTGCATGGAAGGCCCGAATCAACCGGGGGCATGGACATCCAAGCTTTTCTCCCAGGATCACTCTTCAGGTCCAAAACCTTTCCAATCAATGAGATAAAAGAGGTCATTATGGCTCAATTTTGAATCCAAAATTCTTTTCACCTCATATTCAGGTTCTCCATCAACAAGTATGGGAGCAGGAGGAGATGTCTGTCGTAAAGCTGGTTGCACTTTTTTAAGTAGGGAGACATGAAAAACTGGGTGAATCTTAGTAGTAGCTGGTAGTGTCAAACGATAAGTTACAGGATTTATGACCTTTTCAATAGGGTATGGACCCATGAATCGTGGTTGGCGTACATTTTTTGTGCACAACCAAACATGGTCTCCAACGTGAAGGATGGGTGTTGGTCGTCTCTTCCGATCAGCACAACGTTTGTAAGACGCCTTAGCGGCAGTCAAATTTTGCGTAGCAGATTGATGGATTTTAAATAAACGTTGGGCAAAATCCTGAACTGAGTGAATGTGTGAGTTAGGATGTCTGCCTGAGGTTATGAAAAAAGGGGAGTACCCAGTGGAAACATTTTGAGCATTATTGTGGGCATACTCAGCAGACCATAAATAGTCAGGCCAATCACCTTCCTCATCTAGTAAATAGAGCCGAAGATATTGTTCCAGCTCTTGATTTGTGCGTTCCGTTTGTCCATCCGTTTCTGGATGGAAACTAGTGGAATAGCGATGGTCTATGCCAAAACCTTTAATGTAGGCCTTCCAAAATCGAGAAAGGAATTGGGAACCTCTATCAGTGATTAACACCTTAGGAATGCCATGAGGGTGGATTACATGTTGGTTGAAAAGCTGTGACAATTGTTGTGATGTAGGTGTGCCCTTAATAGGTTCAAAATGTGCCAATTTACTGAAAGTGTCTACACAAACTAAGATAGTGTCAAAGCCATGAGAGGATGGTAGATCTGCAATTAAGTCTAAAGACACTGTGTGCCAGGGATATGGAGGAATTGGTAGAGACTGTAAAAGGCCTTTTGGTGCCTGTCTGTCCGATTTTCCCCGAATGCAAATCTCACAACCCAAAACATACTGTTGAATGTCGGTCCTCATGCGTGGCCACCAAAATTTACGTTTTACCAGGTCTTCAGTCTTGTGCACACCCTTATGACCCGCTAATGGATGATCATGACATTCACGTAAGGCTTTAGTTTGAAGGTCGGTGGTGGGTAAGAATAGTGCCTGCCCTTGATAGGGTAGTCCGTTCTGCACAGTCCGTAGTGGGTCTTCTGCAGCCCAATCGTTAATGAGATCTGCAGTCATGTGTTCTCGGATTTGATCTTCAAAAGGTTCCAAGGAAATGGTTCCAATGATTCTATCTTCTGGAATTATCTGATGACTTTCGACCCTGATGCTCTGGTGTTCAGTATCCATTCTGGACAAGGCGTCTGCTTTCCCATTCTGTGAACCAGGTCTGTACTTGATAACAAAGTCGAATTCAGCAAAATAGAGCGACCATCGAAGTTGACGAGGTGTAAGGGTTCATGCTGACCGTAAAAACTTCAGGTTTCTGTGGTCAGTAAAAATCGTCACTGTATGCTTGGCACCCATCATATAATGCCTCCATTCTTTAAAAGCATCCTTTATGGACAGAAGCTCTTTTTCCGTGATGGTGTAGTTGCATTCCACTGGATTAAGCTTACGAGAACGATACGCTACAGGATGCAGCTGGCCGGTTTTCTTATGCCTCTGGGACAATATACCTTCTATGGCAAATACTGAGGCATCCGTCTCTAAATAAAAAGGCTCTGAGGGGTCTGCAGTCTGCATGAAGTAGAATCGGTGCCGACGTGAAACTTTTCTTTAATAAGTTGAACGCTTGCTCTGCCTCCTCTGACCAATTAAAAGGAAGTCCTTTTCTCAATAGTCTGGTTAAAGGTAGAATCTTTTGAGAGAATCCATGGATAAATCTCCTATACAAATTAGTAAAGCCTATGAAACTCTGGACTTCTTTAATGGTGGTTGGAGATTTTGTTGTGATCTGTAATTTCGAATGCTCTGTGTGTCATGGAATGGAGTGATGCATTGGATGATGTATCACTCATTCCAGAGAGCGAGAGCAAGGAGAGCAACGAGAGAAGTAGTTGGTGCTGTATTATGGATCTGGTCATGCCGTCAATAAACCTTTGACTACAACCTTCCAGGTGGACAGATTCTTCATTACACTGGCGACGAGTTGTTTATGCCTGATTGGGGACAGGCAACACGGCGAAGCACCAATTCCCCTATCTTACTTTCGGACTTCAAAAATACTCGGACCCGATCGGACTCGATCTGCAAATACCTTCGGACTTTAAACATGTGTTGTGAGGTGAAAGGAAGACTTCACTTATTCATGTGAGTTTGACACAATTTTAGATGAATTTGACAAGTTTCGCAAATAAGTTCAAATCCTACCGTTACTGCCTTCGCGAGCCTTCACGAGCTTGTCAGCAAACGCCTGCATCGTCACTGTGAAACGCACGTACTGGAACGCATGATTCGGATTACACGCTCCTACGCATCGCGTCATTGCGGCCATTTTGTTTGCAATCCCCATAGCAACGTCTTCACACGGAGACAAGAAGACACGGAGCAAACAAAACACGAACGAGTGTTGTTTTGTTTTCTTGTATTGAACTTTATCAACAATTCACACGCTGCAAAGGTAAAAGAGTTTACAATTAGTTGTTTAATTGTAGTACCTTGGTTTTTAGGTGGAAGTTGTTAGAAAATATGGAACTTCATTTTTACAACTAAATCTCAACAAGGCTGTTAGGAAAAGCAACGTTAAAACATTAAATGTACAATGTCAACTCTGTCATTTTACATGTGGAAAGAGGAAAATTTGTGAAGTGGCTGTTCCTGCTGTATTCTACATCGTTTCTGGCAAAATTCAATTGGGTGGGGTGAGATGGCGTTAGCTTCAGCTTCTAGCATGTCGCAACCGCCACCTTTTCTTTCTGAGGAAGGTGATCCAATTTTACCGTGGAAAAGATGGAAAAATCTTTTTGACTCATACATTGTGGCCATTGGGGGCGAGAAATTTTCAGCTTTTAGGAAGCAAGCCATTCTTCTTCACAATTTGGGTGTTGAGGGAAGGAATACTTATGACAGTATGGATTTAATCCCCATTGGTGAAGGTGATGGATCTCCCAGTGATGTGTATGAGATGTCCTTAGTAATGCTGGAGAAATATTTTGGTCCCCACATCAACGTAGTCTTAGAAAGACATACGTTTTTTACTAGGATCCAAGGTCCAGTGGAACATGTCGGTAGTTATGTTGCAGCTCTGAAAACTCTTGCTCGCACGTGTGAGTTTGGTGAGCTTTCGGATTCATTGGTGAGAGACCAATTGGTAAGGTGCACTAACAGTGTTCGTGTTCAAGAAAAGCTTCTCTCTAAAAATCCTTCTTTAACTGAAGCTGTAGCTATTGTGGAGGGAATGGAGAACACTTCCAAATGGGTGAAAGAGATTAGGAAGAACAAAGAAGACAAAGGTCAAAAATCGAGTGAAGTACATGCTATAGAGGAAGAAGAAAATCTGGAAGCTTGCAGCACTCTAGAGAAGATTTCTTCTTCTACTAACAAGACACCCGTTGAAAAGGACACAAGTGTGCGTGCTCCTTTTAAAAGTGTTCATAATAAGGGAGAAT
The DNA here is from genome assembly GCF_964204655.1 of Triturus cristatus. Taxonomy (NCBI): domain Eukaryota; kingdom Metazoa; phylum Chordata; class Amphibia; order Caudata; family Salamandridae; genus Triturus; species Triturus cristatus. The sequence goes on from NC_140589.1 coordinate 754,680,638, forward strand.
GTGACAATCACCCTGTTGAGGGGGGTAGTAATGCTAGTGATAAAACTATTTCGTCTAGTCCTAAACCTAAGTGTATGAGATGTGGTAGCTTTTCACATTTCTCAAATTATGCACACTGTTTTGCGAGGGAGGCAGTGTGTAACAAGTGTGGCATTAAGGGGCATTACGCTAGAGTATGCAAGGGTTTGGACAAGAACCGCTCCTCCCAGAAAAATGTTGAAGTTGTACGCACTGTTCTTTTGAATGTTAAGGCTGACAGTGTGAAAATTGATGCTGATAGAGTAATTATGCCAGAATGCAAAATCATGGTTGATGGGTACAATTTTTCTGTCCTAGCTGATTCTGGTTCGCCTTTCACCATGATTGGTAATAGGCAATGGGATGAGTGTGTGGGTCTTGAGAATGTGACCTTGTTGACACCAGATATCCTCCCTGTTAGTTATGGTGGTACTAAAATTAATGTCCTTGGTTATGTTGAAGCTCTTATCAAATTCAAGGATAGGCACACCATGGGCAAAGTTTATGTGGCTGAAAGAGGGGACAATTTGCTTGGATGGAGGCATCAATGGGATCTTGGCATTATGCTTAACCCTTGTGCGAAGGATCCCAAAGATCAGGTCATGTTGGTGGATTCCTGGGGTGCGAGTGATGAGTGCTATGATAAGTTCCCAGAGGTCTTCTCAGATGCCTTGGGTTGCCTTAAAGGGTTTGCACATCGTATTGTCCTGAAGGAAAGAGCTGTACCTTGTGTGCACAAGGTAAGGAAGGTACCTAACATGATGGTTGAGCCACTTAAGGTTGAGTTGCAGAGGTTGCTTGATTTGGGAATTATTGAAGATATTGAGGCCTCAGAGTGGCTTGCGCCCATTGTTCTTGCCCCTAAGAATGGGGGTACAAGTGTCAGGATGTGTGTGGACCTGAGGGGACTGAACGAGTGGATTTGGGTTCATCGGCAACCTTTACCTAACATATCTGAGTCTCTTAGTATTCTTAGAGGAGCTAAGATTTTCAGTGTATTGGACCTATCTTCGGCTTACCACCAAGTTGTGCTGCACAGGGATTCCAGACATCTTACATCCTTTGTGACGCCTTTGGGGGCTTATCGCTTTCTCCGAATGCCTTTTGGGTTGGCGCCAGCAGCAACCTGCTTCCAAAGAGTCATGAAGATGGTACTTGGAAAGATACCTAATGTTATGTTTTTCCAAGATGATATCTTGATATATGGGAAGGATGAGAAGGAACATTGCTCGACTCTCTATACTGTGTTAGAGAAGCTGAGGGATGCTGGACTCACGGTTAAAAAACAGAAATGTCGAGTGGGATTGAGTTCTGTGACGTACTTAGGACGGATGTATGACATTACAACGCGTGTCATTACAACGCGTGCAGTTACATCGCATGCGTTACAACGCATGCGATGTTACAACGCTATGCCATTACAACGCAAGTCTTTACATCGACTTGCACTAGATGGCGTGCTAACATTAGAAAAGTGTAATTTACTATTCCAACTCCAGTCCATGTAACAGTAGGGAAGGTGTTGGGATAGTAAACTACACTATTTGTAATGTTAGCACGCCATCTAGCGCAGGTCGATGTAAAGACTTGCGTTGTAATGGCATTGCATTGTAACATCGCATGCGTTGTAACGCATGCGATGTAAAAGCTGCGCGTGGTAAAAACCGCGTTGTAATGGCTGTTCCCCACTTAGGACACGTGATCTCAGGGGAGGGGATACAACCCAAATTGGAGCTAGCTGAATCTGTGGTGAAGGCTCCCGTTCATCAAGATAAAGACCAAGTGAGATTATTTTTGGGACTCGCCGAGTTCTACTCTAAGTTTGTTCAAGGTTTTGCAAGTGTAGCTGAACCCATCAGGGCTCTGCTTAAAAAGGGGACGCACTTTGCCTAGTCTGACGAGTGTCAGAAGGATTTTGATGGTATAAAAGCTGAGATTGGCAGAATGCCCACTTTAGGACATTTTGATGTGAATTGTAAAACTGTTCTGATGACGGATGCCAGTCTAAAAGGGCTGGGAGCTGTGCTCTCCCAAGTAGTGGATGGTGAGGACAGAGCTATTGCTTTTGGTTCTAGGGCTCTCAGGGATGCGGAGGTGAATTACTCTTGTATTGAAAGGGAGGCGTTGAGTGTTTTTTGGTAGGCCTGGGCAAAAATTTCGTTCCGTTCGCGAAAATTGCGATAATTTGACATTTTCGCGTTCCGCGGAGAGCACGAAAAATGTCAAAATGTCCACTTTCCGCAGCTTGGCGATAATTTGTTTCTTGCTCGCGCTGTAAAATAATACATTCTCGCGCACGCGCGATCGCCTTACCTGAATCCCTGCGTTCGCCGACAAGTTTTCTTGATCCGGTCGCGTTCTCCATGAGATGTTGGATTGTTTTTAGCCATTTGCTCTGTCTCGCAACAGTTCGCGCCCGCAGTGACATCATGCGTCGCCCGATCACGTCTTTCTTCTCGCGATCATGCACCGCGAGACAACTCAAAACAAGATGGCCGCGCCCGCGAGCAACCACATGGGTAAGTTGGCGACCCGCAACCATGCAGAAAATCTCGCGAACATGCAGGAAAAAAAAATCCGCATCTTCGCGATATTTCCGCTTGTTTGCGATAATTTTAAACATTTTCACGATAATTTGCGAAAGTGGATTTCGCAAATTCCGCCCACCCCTATTTTTTGGGAAGTGCAACACTTTAAATTCTATCTTTGGGGGATTCCCTTTTTGGTCCGAACAGATCATCGTCCTTTGGTTCAAGTTTTCTCATGCCGCTGCAGTGAGAACACTACACCTAAACTCAAGCGTTGGAGTGAGGGGCTTCAAGAATTTAATTTTGTAGTTCGCTATATTCCAGGATTGAGTAATAAATCTGCAGATTGTCTTTCTCGTCTGCCGGTTGGACAGACCTCGGATTGTAGCGAAGTTGAAGGTGTGCTTTGGGTTGCGGAGTCTGCCTTTTCATCTGAGGAATGGTTGGAGGGTGTAAATAGTGACAGAGATTTTGTTCTTCTTAAAGGGTGGATAAATCATGGGTGGCCTGATTATAAGCATCTGGATCCTGACATGAAACCTTTTTGGGGTGTGAGAGAGGAGTTGTCTTTTTGTTATGACAATCTTTTTAAAAGAGATAGAGTGATTCCTCCCAGTGTTTTTAGGGACAAAATAATCAATCTTGCTCATGAAGGACATTTGGGAAGGAGCTTAACGAAAGCTCAGGTGAGAGAGAAGTACTGGTGGCCTAGTATGGATCGCATGATCGAGACTGTGGTTAAGGATTGTCTATCTTGTGCTGCTAATGATAAGTCTCACCCTCCCAGCAATGCTCCTTTGTCTCCTGTTGAGGTTCCTGAGAAGGTTTGGACGAAGTTGGGTTTGGACATAGTAGGCCCATTCGAACTGTTGCCTTCTTTTGAAAGGTTTGTTCTTTTGCTTGTGGATTATACTTCCAAGTGGGTTGTTACCAAGTGTGTGTCTGTGACTAACACGAAAACAGTGATAGATTTCCTTAAAGATGTTTTTGTTTCAGAAGGAGTTCCGAGGTTCTTAGTTACTGACAATGGGGTACAGTTTGTTTCTCATAAAATGTGCAATTTTCTTAAAGATTTTGATATTGTTCATCAGAAGACAGCGTTATACTCTCCTCAGGCCAATGGATTAGCTGAAAGGATGAACAGGGTGGTTAAGGATTGTGCTCAGCGAGCTCTGGAATTGAAGGTGCCCTTTAGTACTGTTTTAAGGGACACCTGGTGGGCTCATCGCACCACACCAAATGCTGTCACGCTAAAGTCTCCCTTTGAGGATTTGAGTGGGAGGAAAGCTCCTTCCAAGTTAAATCCTAGTTGGTTACCTCCTAGTGTTGGCAGGAGTATATCTGCAGACACGAGACGTACCAGGGTTATTGACTACCAGGAAAAGTACAAATCTAGTTACGACTCAAGGATGAATGTGAAATACAAGAAGTGGTGTGTTGCTGATCAAGTACTTGTGAAGAATCCTAAACACACTTTTAAAGGTAGATCCGTTTTTTTGGGTCCTTTCACCATTGTGGCCATCAAGAAGAATGTGGTAAGAGTTGACACTGATTGCTGGTGGAGTATGTCAAGATTGGTCAAATATTCGGGTGGTTTTCGGAATGTGGGGGTTCCCAAACCTATTATTCCCAGACCCGTTTTGACTGATGGGGGTAAATTTGATAGCAAAAGTGTTCTTGATAAAAGGGGATTAAGGTCTCATTCTCCTAGGGGTAGGAGGGTGCCCATTAAATTGAAAGACTACGTGTTGTATTAAGGTTATTTTCATTCTCTGTGTTGTAGCCATATTGTAGCTATAGTAGAGAAACTTCATGTTGTGCTAAGGCTTATTTTCACCTGCTATGCTTTAACTTGATGATTGCTTGCAGTGTGTCATTTTTGTAGTTATTTTGTTATGTTTTTATGAACTTGAATTTTGTTGTTGATATGTGTTATTATTTATTGGGAAGGGGTTGTGTTGTGATCTGTAATTTAGAATGCTCTGTGTGTCATGGAATGGAGTGATGCATCGGATGATGTATCACTCATTCCAGAGAGCGAGAGCAAGGAGAGCAACGAGAGAAGTAGTTGGTGCTGTATTATGGATCTGGTCATGCCGTCAATAAACCTTTGACTACAACCTTCCAGGTGGACAGATTCTTCATTACAGATTTCCAGTCCGAGACCGCCTTCACCTTTTGCTCATCCATGGTGATTCCAGAAGGCGATAACACGAATCCCAAGAACTCCACAGTGTCAGTGTTGAATAAACACTTCTCTAGCTTTACATACAGGGAGTTTTCTCTGAGACGTTGTAACACTGCTCGAACTTGTCTGTGATGTTCCTCTTCTGATTTGGAGTAAATTAGTATATCGTCTATGTAGACGATCACACATAGATCGATGAAGTCACTCAGTACATCATTGATGAAATACTGGAATGCCGCTGGCGCATTGCACAGACCATACAGCATTACCTGATATTCATAGAGACCGTATTTTGTTCTGACGGCCGTTTTCCATTCATCACCTTCTCGCACTCTGATCAGATGATAGGCTCCTCGAAGATCAAGGCGGGTGTAAATCTTGGCTTCTTTGACTTGATCAATCATAACAGAAATAAGAGGTAAGGGGTAACGATTTTTTATTGTTATTCTGTTGATTGCGCGAAAGTCTATGCAGGTCCGAAGATCTCCTCACTTCTTTGGCATGAAGAAGAGGGGAGAGGAAACAGGTGATTGGGATGGTGTAATAAAACCGTTTTCAAGATTTTTCTTTATGTATTCTTTCAAATGGAGGTTCTCCTTTTCTGTGAGTGCATAAACTCGACTGCATGGTAAATTCGCTCCCGGCTCGAGGTCAATCTTGCAGTCATAAGGCCGGTGGGGTGGTAGCTCTTCTGCTTTGGCTTCATCAAATACATCCATGAAATCTTGAAGGTTTTTGGGAATTTCAGTAGTTTGAATAACGCATATTGTTCTTCCATTGTCACAAAGCTGTGCCGCCATACTGTTTTCTAACTGTGTTTCAGGTTCCATAAAACAATGTTTGGTACAATATTCTGAATCTAAGGCTATGGTCCTGGCCCCCCAATCAATTGACGGATTGTGTTCTGTGAGCCAAGGTAGTCCTAAAATAAGTTGAAATTGAGGGGCGTCTATTAGATTAAACTGCAATATTTCTTGATGACCCTCTTTAGTAATTATTTGTACAGGTTCCGTGTGGCTCGTTATTGGTCCCGAAGTTAAATCAGAGCCGTTTACAGCTCTAACCTTTTCACTCTTCTCCTTTCTGATTGCCTGTAAACCTATGCGAACAGCAAACTTTTAATCACAGAAATTGCCAGTCGCTCCGGAATCTATCATAACTGCGAATTCTTTCAAGATCACCTTCCGAAACTTCAAGGTAAAAGATAATGTCAAGTGTGGTGTGGAGACCTGTAAGGTGTTCGCTAATTGATGATCCATTGGAGTTGTATTTTCGCTCGCATCCACCAGTCCAACCCCTTCTACTGGTGGTGCTGAGAGTTTTCCTTTACCCTGATTTGGACTTTAGGTCTCTTCTGGCAAGCCTTAACAAAGTGGCCACTACCTCCGCAGTACATGCAAAGTTTATTCTGAGGCCTTTTTTTCCTTTTCTTCCTTAGACAAGGGGCCTCTAAGGGCACCAATCTGCATAGGCTCCTCTCCGGTGGAATGCTCAACAGTCGGTGTTGATTCAGACTTGACTCGGTCAAACCGAGGGACATTCGATTTAAAATCTCTCCTTTTTTCTCCTTTTCGTTCATTTAAACGAAAGTCTATCTCTAGAACTAAATCTATTAATGCCGAGATCTCTGTAGGTCGATTTGGAACGTGAGATAGGGAATCTTTCAGTTCATCTTTCAAACCCCTGTAAAACACTGCTGCTCTTTTGCTTACTGGCCAATTCGTCTCCACCACCAACTTATTGAATTGGGCCAGGTAAGCTACCAATTCTCTACTTCCTTGACGAAGCTCAAGCAATTCATTATCCATAGCCTGCAATGCCTTTCTCCTATCAAAAATACGAAGAAACTCCTTCTTAAAGTCTTTGAGATTGTACAGGATTGGATCATCTTGCGTTACTAAAGGCATCGACCAGGAGGCAGCGTCCCCACTGAGATAAGATAGAATGAACGCTACCTGAGATTGAGCATCGGGGAAAATTGCAGGATGGCACATGAAATGAATGGAGCATTGAGTCAGAAAATCTGGGCCTTTTGTGTGTCTCTGTTAAATCGCTCCGGAGGGGCGAGGGGAATTACCGGGGACAAGGAGTTCACAACTTGGGTGGTACCAAAGGGTAAGGAGCTAGAACTTACATTTAGTCCTTGGGTTTCAAAAGCAGTAGATTTTGAACTAGTTCCAGAAATGGACTCCCTTCCTTTAAGATTAAGTATCTCTTCTCTTCTCTAACTGCTCCTAAATCTCTTTGTATATTTCCTAGTATTTCACGAAAATTTTTTAAATCAAAACCTTCCGTCATTCTGCTCAGGTGTTAATGATAACGTGTTCACTTCACTCTGTCAGAAATGACAATCTCTATTAGTCTTCAAATAACACGGGGCAGAATGTTGCTAAATTCCCAATGCCCCAGTCAGAACGTCTCTGCGAGATCTTTTACTAACTCTCTCAGCAGGTAAGTGTCAAAAGGGGAAAGGAGATTGGGAAAGAGAAGAGACAGCCCTGGATATCTTCGTCTTCTTATTAGAATGCAAGCTGTAACAATTAACTTTCAATAACTTTTCTGTTACTTAAGTTTATAACTTACTGTATTTTTAAAATAAGTTAGCTTGTCTTACCAGGATGTATTCAGGGCCAAACCTCTCTTCTATCTTCTCAGTTGTGTGGTGTATTGGAACTGATTTGCTCTGGCTCACGCTAACTCTCTCCTCCGCTCTTCTTACAGGTGCCAATGGAGATTGTCAAGTGTCTTGGAACAGAATCGTAAGGTAAGTATTGTGAATTCTCGTATTATCTAACTAATCAAAGAGTTATTTAAAGAAAACTTACTAAGTTCTTTTGCCTGAGCTCTGTGTATTATTCTTCTTTGAATTTACCAGGAATTTATGGTAATGAGAGGTACTTATTAGTTTTTTGATTTGATTTTGTTTGGTTATTAATTCTTCCCTCACAATCCTGAAGAGTAAGTATTAAATTAGAACAGCGCTAGAGAGAGTTCACGCTCGTTCTAAACTGAACTAGAAATTACTAGGAATCCTTTATTTGCTTTGGACCCTATTTGATCATTATATGCGCATTTTCTAAGTATTCTACACAGACTGAGGTGATTAGTGCTCTAATTCTTCTCTCAAAACCCTGTAGAATAAGTATCAAATAAGAACAGCACGAGGGAGGGCACGCGCTCGTTCTAAACAGAACTAAGAAGTCACTATGAATTTTATATTTACTTCAGACCCTATTTTATCACTAAATGCGCATGTACTAAATATGCTACTCGGTCTGAGGAGATTAGTGCTCTGACCTTCTTTTTCTTTCCAGTCAGAAATGAGTTTTGAGATGCGCTATACATATGCGCATGCGCCCGTATTTTCCCGAGACACTACTCTTTTTAACACTAACCTGATGGAAGATGAAGTCTGTTGACCGTCGAAGCTAAACATGACAGAAACTACGACGCGACCTACCCTAACTTCCACGATGGTGTGAAGGTAGGTGTTATCCCATTGAATTCTCTGGTGAAGTGCGCATGAGAACGTTGGCAAGCGCGCTTCACCTGCTTCATTAGAAATCAGTGAAAACTAGAACGCTGACCCGCGAACGCGTCGGCGGCCATGTTAGACATCCAGCGGCGCCAACACATTCGCCAGCTAGGGGCCCCATGAATTCTGTCATTACGTCTAGCAGGGGAAACAGCACGGACAGTTGTGGCTTCAGGATCACTCGGAGGAAACCTCCTGTGAACCCTGACATGGAAGGAATGCTGAATAAATCATACATTCACCCCCAGTCAAGAGATCTGGGTTAAATCCATCATTCTTTTGCTCACCATGCCACCCCATTTTAGACCCAGCCATATGCAAATCAGTCTTGCCCCAGTGCCTCATGGGAACAGTCCAGACCAAACTGCCAAGCCAGGTCCTCCCTGGACTGGAAACAAGCATCCTGGGACGGGTTTCTGGGTATTACCCTTCATCAGTCAGGCTAGCTTGAATCCAGTGGCACAGTGAGCAAGGGACCCATGTCTGGGCATACCCATCCCACTTAGGGTGAAAAGTGCTACGCAAACAAATGATGGACGGAATGCTGAATAAATAAAACATTCACCCCCAGTTAAAAGATCTGGGTTACATCCATTGTTCTTTTGCTCACCATGCCATCCCAGTTTAGACCCAGCCATATGCAAATCAGTCTTGACCCTGTGGCTCATGGGAACAGTCCAGATTGAACTGCCAATCCTGGGCCTCCCTGGACTGGAAACAAGCATCCTAGGACCGCTTTCTGGGTATTACCCTTCATCAGCCAGGCTAGCTTGAATCCAGAGGCACAGTGAGCAAGGGACCCACGTTTGGGCATACCCATCCCACTTAGGGTGAAAAGTGCTACGCAAACAAATGATGGACGAAATGCTAAATAAATCATACATTCACCCCCAGTCAAGAGATCTGGGGTAAATCCATTGTTCTTTTGCTCACCATGCCACCCCAGTTTAGACCCAGCCATATGCAAATCAGTCTTGGCCCTGTGCCTCATGGGAACAGTCCAGACCGAACTGCCAAGCCAGGTCCTCACTGGACCGGAAACAAGCATCCTGGGATCGGTTTCTGGGTATTAACCTTTATCAGCCAGGCTAGCTACAATCCAGTGGCACAGTGAGAGGCAGAGCAAAAAAAGATGGATTGAGGCCCAGCTCTCAGTACTCGGCGTGAATGTATGACATTGTTCTGCATTCTGTCCATCAATTGTTCTTTTTACATTTGTCACCCCGAGTGGTACGGGTATGCCCAGACGTGGGTCCCGTGCTCTCCATGCCACTGGCGTCAAGCTATCCTGGCTGATGAGGGCTGAAAACCCAAAACCGGTCCTAGGATGCTTATTTGCAATCCAGGGACTACCTGGCCTGGCAGCTCGGGCTGGACTGTTCCCATTGGCACTTGGTCAAGACTGGTAGGCATATGGCTGGGTCCAAACTGGGATGGCATGGTGAACAAAAAACTATGGATTTAGGCCCAGATCTCTGTACTGGGGTGAATGTATGACATTATTCCGCATTCTGTCCATCAATTGTTCTTTTTTTATTTGTCACCCCGAGTGGTACGGGTATGCCAAGACATGGGTCCCGTACTCCATGCCACTGGAGTCAAGCTATCCTGGCTGTTGAGGGCTGAAAGACCGAAACCAATCCTAGGATGCTTGTTTCCAGTACAGGGAGGACCTGGCCTGGCAGTTCGGGCTGGACTGTACCCATTGGGCACTGGGTCAAGACTGATTTGCATATGGCAGGGTCCAAACTGGAACGGGATGGTGAGCAAAAAACGATGGATTTAGGCCCAGATCTCTGTACTGGGGTGAATGTATGACATTGTTCTGCATTCTGTCCATCAATTCCTCTTTTTTGCAATTGTCACCCCGAGTGGGATGGGTATGCCCAGACATGGGTCCCATGCTCTCTCTGCCACTGGAGTCAAGCTATCCTGGCTGATGAGGGCTGAAAGCCCGAAACTGGTCCTTGAATGCTTGTTTCCCGGTCCAGGAAGGGCATTGCCTGGCAGTTCGGGCTGGACTGTTTCCATTGGGCACAGGGTCAAGACTGATTTGGGTACAAACTGGAATGGCATGGTGAGCAAAATAACTATGGATTGAGGCCCAGATCTCTGTACTGGGGTGAATGTATGACATTGTTCTGCATTCTGTCCATCAATTGTTCTTTTTGCATGAATAAAAGACAGTCACACAAAACGGATGTGAGGCAACACAATCACAGTTAGCTCAGTTCAGTAGAAAGCATATTTTAGACAAATTAGTCCATAACTCCCAGTTACACATTTGAGAATTATCGGTTTTCAATCATATCAGCCACACCATGTGTCCTTTTAGTTAAAACAGACTGCGTACATTTGGACAATCGTGTTACTATCGACAAGAGTGCTTGATTCGGAGATGCCATCCAGCCCAGAATGGAAACGCGGCGGGCCATATGGTGTTGCTGAATTAAGTACTCTTGTCAAAAGACACATGATTGTCTATATTTACACGGACTGTTTTAACTAAACGGACACATCGTGTGGCTGATATTATCGAAAACAGATAATTCTCAAGTGTGTAGCTGCAGCTATTGTAGGACTATTTATTGAAGGCGACAAGGAACTTGGAGCCGTCACAGGACTCTGGCTATCTTTACATTGATAGGTAACAACATGTTAGCTATAGGGCCCTGAAGAAGCTCTTGTTTAGGGGCGAAACACAGTTGTATCTGTATGTCTGAAAAGATCAAAGGAGGAGATTGGAATTACCAAAAGAATAAAAAATAATATCCTAGGAGTTATGGACTAAAGTATCTACATTTTCACTATAGAATAGTCTTTTGCCTCTTAGGCCCTCAAATCTTATAAAGAAAAATCGGAAACTACTAGAACACCTACTAGAAATTGAGATGGCTCTATCAAAACTTGCTCATTATGAGTAGACAGTGTGTTAGGACTGCTACTGGTTTTAGCAGAGCTAATGATATTGTGCAGGATTATAAATGGATTTTCTAAACTATGGTTTGAGTTATTGTAGAAGACATATTATAGAGGATAATGTTCTTTGTAATACTTTAGAAAGCTGGCTCTCTATATAGTGCACTGAAAAGAAGTACACCGTATAGAGAGTCCAGTGGGCCCCCAATTGTCTTACAAAGCTAAAGTGGATAATATTAACGCTCTCTTTTGTGGTAATGTGTGCAAGCAGTTAAGCTTATCAGAGGGTAGTGCTAAGCATTTATTGTACCCACAGAGGCAATAAATGAGACACATGCTCAAAGAATAAATCCAAGGCCAAATTAGAAAAATAACACTTCTTTTTATATATGTTTTAAAACCAAGTACTTCTTTCAAAGGAAAGTACTGTTTTCAATAAAAATATTCACAGGTAAGTTAAGCGTTAAGGGTATTTTAGGGTCAAAGGTTTGCTAAACCCTTTCCCTTACTGTGGCTGGTATTGTGTCCTGCAGGGCTATTCTACAGGCAATCTCTCCAGAAGGACCCGTCCTCTGGGAGATCTTCAGTGTACCTCGAGCAACCTGAGCCATTCTCACTAGATGCAGGGGCTCTTGGCACATTGGATCGGTCGTGACTTAGAGGTGCTGAATCCTCTGCTTTGAATGGGGGCATGTCTGGTCTTCCTCCTCACTCGTTCCAGCCTGCTTCTCAGGGTTGGCGGCCTTATCCAAAAGATGGGTCAGACCATACTCTGACAAAAGCTTCTGAAGCATTGCAGTGGTGGGGTGTGAGGCAGTTTTTATATTGTACCCTTTACAGAGGGTCCTTAACTGAGCATTTTTCAGCTGCAGATAAGGAGTAAGGTCGAGCTCCTTAGCTGCATACTCTGTGGTACTCATCATCTTACTAAAGTTGGGACCTTTTTAGAGCTAAATGCTAACAGTTTTCAACTTCAGGGACTTAACCATGGCCCTAACAGTTAATTTTTAGAATTTAGAAAAAATTGAGCAATCGAGAAAAAATGCAATATTAAGTAAAGCCAATTTTTGGATTTACTTGTGCAGTCACATATTGACCAAGTGGTATCATAAAACACATAGCCATAGACCCCACCGCTGATCCACCAATGTAGGAACATGGCTCTCTATTTAGTGCAGTAAAAACAAGTACACTGTGTAGAGAGTCAAGTGGGTCCCCATTTGGCTTACAGAGGCTAAAGTAGATAATACTAACACTCTCTTTTGTGGTAGTGTGGTCGAGCAGTTAGGCTTATCAGAGGGCAGTGTTAAGCATTTCTTGTACTCACAAAGGCAATAAATGAGACATACACTCAAAGAATAAATCAGAGACCAAATTAGAAAAATAGCACTTCTTTTTATATATATTTCAAAACCATGAACTTCATTCAAATGTAAGTACTGTTTTCAATAGCAATATTCACAGGTAAGTAAAGCATCCAAACCAGTGCGCTTTTATGCAAAATGTAATCCTATGGGAGGTAAAGTCAAAGACTCATAAACATAGGTGCAGTCAGTTTCAGGGGGTTCACCTTCAGGGTTAGGAGATGTAGTGGGTCAACGGTCGAAAATAATACCAGCAGTTCTTCAGGAGCGGCCCGGGATTCAACAGGAGCCGGGTGTTGATGAGGTTGTATTTTGGCATGCTCGGTAAAGTGGGGCCACCTAGAAATAGGCTGCACATGGAGACTTGCAGACAAGTCAGAGACCTCCCAAAAGGGGGCTTAGGTCGCAAGGAGTCTTGAAGCAATAGGGCATAGATGGACCGAACGTTTCGGGTGCAGAGTGGTTTGGGTGGCTGGGCTGGTGCACAAAGATGCTCCTTGCGGTTCAAGGCAAAATCAGGACAGCTGGGCTACTCACGAAGCGGGTCTCAGTGATGCTGACATCCCTCAACAGCTGCTTAGTCATGGTGCAGTGGGAATCCAGACTGTCCTCTAATTGTTGGTGTTTAGTGCAGGACATCCGATGCCCCGGGGGTCAGTACTGCATGGCTTCAGCTGAACCTGGTGTCTTCATACTCGGTGGGGAGACAGATCTGACCTTACAGAATTTGAGCACCTTCCCCTGGTTGTCTGCAGCATTGGTTGGGCCGGACAGCTGCAATGTGGTGAAATGTACTCTGCCAGTTGGTGCCTGTGGACTGCAGGAGAGTAGCTCCTCTACTCCAAGGGAGGCTGTAGGTGACTTTCCAAGGCTACCCAGGTCTTTAGTAGTTCTACATCTAGTAGAACTAGTCACTCTGTTGTGATTGTCGAGAGAGGGCTGAGGACGAGCAGGGTTTTGCACCAAGATCCACAGGTGTGCTGCAGTTCTCGCCAAGTAGTGATTCTTCTTCATCATTCTTCTCTTGATACATCAAATCTGAGTTCTTGGGTTCAGGTGTGCCACCTAAATACTCAATTTAGGGGTGTTTAAGGGGAGTGGCAGGTAGTAGCCAATTGGATACCTACCTTTAGGGTGTTGACACCATCTATATGACCACTTCCTGTGGGAAGTGGGCATAACCCTGACCCTAGAATGCTAAGTCAATCCTAAACTAGATGGAGGAATCTGAAAAGTGGGGTCCACATCAGCTGGCCCACCCTAGGGGTGCCGGCTGAATGTGGGCACACCTACTAATCTTACTAATTTTCCTGCCTTTCTTGAGGCCAAAAGGTGGGGTTAGGACTTGCAGCTGGGCATCACCACTATCTGGGTAGGCCTGGGTTGCATAACAAAGGCAGCAGGGCCTTGAAGCTTCCAGCCCTGAAATGCACATCCTGCGTGGAGAAGATGTGAACACCTCCACCCAGAGCAGGCTTAGTTCATAGTGGCTGGCTGTTTAAGACCGGTCAGTCAACACACTAGTAGTTGGCAGGTTGTCAGGGGGCACCTCTAACGTGCTCTCTGGGTGCATTTATTAATCAATCCAATGCTGTCATCAGTATGTGTTTTTGTTGAAGAGGTGTTTGGTACCAAACACCTTGGGGTACAGTGAAGCCATAATGTAGCTGGGGAACTCATAGTCACAAGTGTGTATAGACCATGTACTCGTCATGGCTTCCCTGTGCACTTGTGATTTTTAAGGGTGAGCTTAGAAATCACAGGGACGTATCCACTCCCACAGATATGCCCACACATGGGTATTGCACCCTGCCTTAGGACTGTAAGGTCTGCTGTAGCAGTGACTTACCTGCACCACATGCACTGCTGGGTAGGCATGGCACACAGGGATGTGTGTCATGCCGACTCTTCATTTTTCTCTGGACTAAGATATGCAGGCTGCAATGGAAGTTTGAAAAAGCTGGATCAGGGGCCCCTTAGGGTGGCACAATGCATGCTGCAGCCCTTAGGGATCCTCTTTAGTTCTGAGGCCCTAGGTACAAGAGGTACCACTTACTAGGGACTTCCATAGGTCCTAAAGGGATGGCAATTATGGAAGAATGGTATAGTTTGAAGAAAGAACACTGGTACTGGGGACCTGGTTAACAGGAACACAGTACACTTTCAGCCAAAGTTGCACCAGATACCAGGCAGACAGTGGGTGGTAACCATGTTAAAAGGGGCACTTTCCTACAAATGCCAAAAGGGTTTCAGAGTATTGAACATAGTCACCAGCCAAGTTGAAGGAACATTCAAGCGGCAAATTAGAAGTTATTGCAAGGTCCGTATCTATTACAAATTTACAGAAAACTATTAAATCGATTGAGAGTTCCTTTCTGAGTCCCCGAGGATCGCTAAACTGAACGAACATAATCTATGTCTATATCTGGGCGCAGAAACTCCATTGGGGCCGAACATTCAAGGATAGAGTAGAACTGGATTAATCCTAAGAGAGGCATATGTCTTTTCATCTCTTCTACAACCCAGTATTACCACTTTACCTACATTGCTCTCTATAGCGTGTGACTCTTTTGAAATACCGTTTCTAGACGTGGGATAGTTGATCTTTAAATTCTGATGGCACTTTTACAAGTTTGCATTTCAGAAAAAATTTGGGAATTGGCATTAGACCCCAGCAAGGAACAACCTTCTTCTAAATACTTTGGCTCTTGTTTGCATTACTGATCTTTTTGCTATTAGCCTCCTGGAACCCAATTTTCTGATGGCCATTGTAACTTCCTAATGACTTCTATACAGAGGACTTTAGTTGTGCCTCAGTGCTTTCTCGATAGATCACCACAGACTCTTTCCATTAAATATGGTAGACAGAGTCAGCCTCTATCAGAGACTTTGGCCCCTTCTGACTGACTATAAGCATATGCCAACGAGACTTGATGGACTCTCACTTTAAGTAACACAATATGTTAGGACTTCATTTATAGTTCGGAAGACGGAGTATGTACCATTGGTATGGCGGTATACTTTACTACTGCCAAGCCAAGAGTACTCCACCCTCTGAATTTAGAGATGTCTGCTCGCCCAGCAGACATCTCTTGCATTGGCAGGAATCACAGTCCCAGCAGTTGCTATCAATGCATTGAACATTTGACAGATGGCTAAATAAAGATGACTAGGCCATATGGCAAACGTTTAATATTTTTTAAAAATTATATTTAAAAAAATCCAAAGCACCCACACATACTGCCACATCCCCAGCGCCTACGTAGACACAGAACTGCAGAGCTGCGAAGTCGACTCACCCTGATGGCCTGGTCTTTCCTGGAAATGATGGGAATTTCCCTGATACGGAGCAATGCCGTGCAGTTCACTACAGGTCCATTGGGCACCTTAAAGACCCTCAGCCCTATCCTGTTCAACCTCAATATGGTTCCTTCATCAGGTCGACTTAGGTCTTCTATCGTTTCTTTCACGGTCTGTCAAATGAAAAAACATTTACTTTCAGGCTAAATGGGAATGTAAAATTCTCAAAGTGTAACTTTCTCAGCTGTTTATCTGTAGTTCCCAACTGGATTAACAATTGTTTCATTTTGAAGCCAGAACAACAAAAAACAGGACTAATTTGTAGTTGACCCCCTTTTTCTGGTTGACCATCTGGTGCCCTTTATTCTAGATTAATAAACTAGATCAATTGCCTTTGTCATAATGTTTCATGATAAGCATACCAGACCTACTGCATCAGACATAATGTTTCCAGTCCATATAGCTTGCCACCCAATCCAATCCAATTTAGGTTTACAGATTTGAGCATAAACCTTTTCCACAAGGATACCATTAGACACACAGTCATACAATTAGAAAGGTATACAAAGTCACAGTTGCCTAAGGAAAATATTTTTTCTCCTAAGACAGCCTAACAAGGGTTCTCACAGAACAAACCTTTTATATACACAGTTTGATACACTAAAGTAATCTGTGAGATTCCTTGTAACAAAATACCTATCTTTAGGCATTAATGTAGAGCAGTAATTATCCACCCTTAAATACCATACATAAGCATTCCACAATAAATAAGTCGGGCTGTGTATCTGTATCATAACATTTCATAATAAAAATATCAGGTTTAAATCCATGATCATTGACTTACCACCATATCCACTATACTCAGTCCTGCTGTATAAAGTGTAAACGTTGCCATAAGCCAAAAAGTGCAATGCAAGCAGGCTTTCAGTAAAAGCACAGAAATTCAGCCCAATCAAACCCTGTAATTGTGGAAAACAGCATATGTTTGCATCTTAGACCCTCTCTCAGTAGGACTCTGAAAACTCTATTTTGTGAATCACATAAGGTGAGGTGATAGTTACACTATCAAGTCAGACCAAAAAAATCCATGTAGATTAGCAAAGACCTGGTCTCTCAAACACAAAACTGCACTCTGAAGTCAAAGGTTAATGATTTCCTTCTCCAATCTGTGCTGCTGCTATTCAAAAACAAATGAAGTAAATTATCTGGTTATCTAAAGACACTTTAATAACATTATAATGATGTGCGCCCTTGAAAGTTCAAACTCAGACATACTGCTGCTGGCTCAGGCAGATGGATAAATAAACAAAATGATGAAAGCTGAGAGGAAGGCAAGCAATTTCTTGTGGAAGCACACAACGTATGTGCAAACAAAACATGTACTCATGGCTACCATTCATAGGCAAAGCCCCCTCTCCTGGTAGTGCTGCTTAAAGCCCTTTTTGGGTTAAAAACATAGGGCCATATATATGAAATTTGTGGCGCAGGACAGTGCAGCAACTCTCCCTGCTGCACTGCCCTGTGTAACAGGAAAGAGCAGGAATGCTCCATATTTATCCAATACAACGCATTCCTGTCTGCACTGGTGCCATTTGGTAGCCAAGCACCAAGGCAATAAAGATATTTCTCCTTGCAACACCTCCGCTGGGGAGGTGTATCTTTTTGGCACAGGACCAGGTTTAGAAGGTCCTGCAAATCCGGGAATGCAGCAAAATCATGGGAGTTGTGTGGGAACCCCCACGTAACACCCATGCAATGCCTCCTTTGTGCAGAATAAGGCAATACAGTGATTTGCGCTGCATTGCCTTGCACAAGATTTTTGAAGCCATTCAAAGCCACTCAAAGTGGCTTTGCGTGGCTTTATAAATGTGACTTAGATGTTTGCATCATGCATGTACCACGTTGCAGTGAAGTGCTTCCCATAGATGAAAATGTGGAAGTGTTCACATGCCCGGACAGCCGCCAGGCTCTCTTTCTTCATCTGTGAGTATGCTTTCTCAGTGTCTGTGAGACTGCGGCTGGCATATGTTACAATGTGTCGCGGGTCGCCTTCTTCTTCATACTGAGCTAAGATGGCTCGGAGTCCTACTGGGCTTGCATCCACCGTGATTTCTGTTTTCCTGCAAGGATTAAAATATGCTAGGCTAAAGGCAGAACTCACTGCTGTCTTGATTTTGCTGAACGCCTGCTCACATTTAGCTGACCTTCGGAAGATTTGACCTTGTTTTGTGAGTTCCCTCAGAGGTTAGCTGATGGTGGTGTAATCCTTTATGTATTGGGCACATTAGCTGGCCATGCCCAGAAAGGATCGTACGTCACTAACATCACTGGAGTCAAGGGTTGTCACTGTCAGCTAGTGCCATCACTTATTCGGGTCAGGTCGCATTCCGTCGCTGGAAAAGATGTGGACGTAGAAATTCAGCGTAGATTTGGGAAACTTCCACTTGTCTCAATTGAGTGTGAGGTTGGTGTCTAGAAGAGCATGGCACACTCGATCTAGAGCTTTGAAATGTTCCTTGAGGGTGTCACCAAACACCAAGATGTTGTCGCTGTAGTTGAACGAGTTAGGAATATGATGAATGACTCACCTTACTGCTTCTTGGAATATTTCTGCAGCTGATGAAATTCCAAAGTTGAGGCGTTTGTATCTGAAAAGCCCTTGATGAGTTGAGAAAGTGGTGATGTTGCGGCATGTCTCGTGAAGCTCAAGCTGGTGGTACCCCTTGTGTAAGTACAATTTTGAAAAGACCTTTGCCCCATTTATGCGAGCGATCATGTCGCTGATGTGGGGTCCCGGGTGCCCTTCTCGTTCTATGGCTGTGTTTGGGGCTCTCATGTCCAAACAGATGTGCACTTTGTTGTCTGATCCCTGTTTGGGATACCCACAGGTTTGGTCCAGTCGATCTCTCGATAATGTCAGCTCTCAATACAGCTTGTTGGAGATGAAAAGGCACTTTCCGGGGATGTTGAGCTGTTGGTGTTACTTGTTCATTTATGTGTACTTGGACTTTGAAGTGGGCTAGTTTTCCGAGTCCAGTAAACAATTTTGGAAATTTGCTGATGATGTCTGGCGTATCATCTACTTTGTATAGTATCTCCACCAGTTTTAGGCGCTCGGCGGTGAACAGGCTAGGAAGGCAGTCAGCTGCTTCGGGTCTTCTATGACATGAATTTGTGCATTAACCGTTCTGTCTTCGTATGTTAGAGACATACGAAATTGTCCCAGACACGGTAATGAAGTCACCCATCGCCTCATCCTTTTCCTGTGTTTCCAAGTTGAAGGTGTAGCGTTCATAGTCTAGGTTCTGTTTATGGAAGAATTTTCTGTTTAGTGCATCTCTCATGTCTTGAAATTAAGTAGATATGGCAGGCGGCAGTTCGTTGATGACTTGTCCAACGTCATTGCCCATCAGGTTGCGCGGGGCGATAAGTTGTTGGTTGGGGTTGGTAACTCGCGACCCCTTCATGAAGTCTTCGAAGTCTCCTAGCCAGCCTTGCCATCTAGGACCCATGCCGCTGCCAGATGTGAGAATCAAAGGTTCTAGGGGGCATAGGAAGGATACGCCTAGCATTACTTGACCTGGCTGCGCATTTTGTAAGGAGTCTGGAGACACCAACATGAAGATGTGCAGATGGGACTGACTGGCTCTCTCCAAGGGTCATCAGAGCACTCTGGGGACAGGCGTGCGACGGTATGGAAGCGTAGGATGCAGTAATAGTGCCCAGGAGCAGTGTATGAAACAGTCTGTAATGGTGCCTGGTTTCAAGATGGCCGCCGGAGGAGTAGCAGGGTTTCTGACTGGGTGGCCTGACTTCAAGATGACCGCCCAAGAGGATAAGCATGCAGAAGGTGTCGTACTTTAATATTCGGGACCGCGTAGGGGACAGGGCCCTACCCCTGTCTATCTTGGTATTAGCGAACCGCAAATGGTAAATGCGGCATGTACAAGTGCTTTATATATCGTTCTAGCTATGAATGCACTGTGTACACGTTATTCTGCTTCACTACGCGGGTTCCATTTTGGAAGCAGTGGCCATCTTGTCATTGCCCTCACATAGGCTATAATGGAGTAAATACGGGCCTCACAATACATGGGCTTTCCTTCTGACTTCTCTGTGACCTGGGCAGCTGGCTCTGCTGCCCCAGGTCAAACCGGTCTCACGAGCTCCCCTTCTTCCGTCCACCTGTGATTAGCATCAGGGTTTGACCCGTCATAAAACCCTTTCATTCTACACAATCCCCCGGCTAATCTCTTCCACACCTGCTTGTTCCTGCTTTATGACTTGTTTCCCAAAACAGGAGATGCTCATGTTTATTGGGGGGTCTATTGACATCTAACGTGGGATCTGAACCTTGCTGTGTAAATCATTGTGGGCTGGCCGAACTGGAATGTGGGATGGTCATCATGACTCTGCCTTTTCTTTGTAATGTACACTTGTATATTGCCGTATCATAAAACCTAGGAATGTATGCTTGAGGCAAGGAAAAGGGTATTTAAGATGAAGTCCGTTCCTATGATTTTCAGCAGTCTCCTGAGAACATACACGCTGTTGTACTTCTAGGATACCTGTAATTGGTCTGCAGCCAATAAACGAATCTTTGACTTCACCCAGAAGACTCTGTGTTTCTGTAGGTCTGAAACAGGGTGAACCCAGAAGTCATAGGGTGTGTGCCCCTGCACCGCTGGGACTAAAATACCCAGTACTTCAGTTTGGCGCCCAACTCGGGACGATTTCAGCGGTACCAGTCCAAGCCAGAGGTTCGTGAGGAGCTTCGTGTGGAAATTCCGGAGGAAGGCCGCCACTTCATCGACCCCTGCATGTCGACGTGGTCCGAAAGTCTTTTCTGCGAGGTTCTCCGCGTCCCGACGGCTACGAAGGACTGCTGCCCTGATTAATCGACCTGTTTTGGACCCTTGACGAGTTTTGAGAGAGCTAAACAATCGAGAGAGTCTTCTGGTGACGCCATCGATCAGCAATATTCAGTTAAGTATAAGTGGAGCGTCTCCCATTTGTTTTTGGTATCCTTCGGGATCGTTTGATTTGGTAAATTGGTACTTTGGAGTTTGCAAACGCCAAAACCAGAGGACTCGTGTATTCACGAGACTATCGTAATCGATAATCCTTTGACGTTTGGATCTAGACTAGTGAGCAAAGATGCCTGGTTCTGGACTATTTGGTAGATTATTCTGTTTGGGTTGTGGAAAAGATTTCCAGCTAGAGGAATCATGTCCGGTTCCTCCGGTTGGAACTCCAACTTATGAGCTCTATGTAAAACATGGTGTAGGCCCCATTGCATATAACGAAGTGTGGATCCACTACACCAGGAAAGATGGTGTTTTAAAATGGCCCCAAAATGGTAGTTTTGATACCGATATTTTAGATAATTTGGAAATTAAATTGTTTAAGAAGAAAGCCCGGCCGGCGATGTTTGACTCTTTCCGCTTATGGCGAAAGGAAGCCAAACAAAAGGAAATTAAGTTAGCGAAAAAGAATAAGAGAGAGAAAGGTATGACAGTAATGCAAGCAGCTGTACAATTTAAAGACAATGAAGAGGAGCAAATGAGTGAGCAATTGCATAGGCAGCGCAAGTTAGGGATTGACAAATGTTACCCAGCTTTACCACATTCTAAGCAGAATGAGTCCGAAGAAAAGGAGAAAGATCCCCTGATGTCACATTTGTTGAGTTCGCCACCCCCGTATGCTCAAACTGCCACGGCGCCTCCCCAGCTTGTAAATATGCCACCTCCAGTGAATATACTGCAAGCCTTGCCGCAACCGCCAGTTGCTTTGCAGCCGGCTCCTATCCCTGTAGCGCAGCCCTCTCAAGCGCCGCCAGTTGTGCTTCCAACTGCCCCCGCACTTCCTGCGACTTTGCCTAATTCAGCAACTGCCTCCCCTAACACTCTTCCTTCCACCACTCCAGTACCTGTCTCTACATCCTCTTTTCTTCCCTCTGTTTTTCCCCCTGTTCTCGCCTCAGCTTCTCCTTCAGCGCGACAGCGCTTAGCTAATGTGGTTACCATATTAATGTCGCCTCTCTTTGAGTCATCTGGTGCGACTCCTGGTTTACAGCGTAAGCAATTGCGTAGCCAATTGCCTAACCCCGATGAGAAAAAGGTAATAGATAACATGGCGCGTAGATGGATTGTTTTCCCTTCACTGTATGATGTGGAATCAGTTGTCAACGTTTTCCATCAGTGGGATGCCCCAAAACAGAGATATGTGTTTGAGAAAATGTGCGAAATTCTCTGTGAAGAATTGGAGGATAGTGGTAAAAATCCGAACCCGCAGGAATTGTGTAGAGTGAGGTTCGATTTTGGAACTGGTATAATTGTGGACCGCGGAGTAGATAAAGCAGTTGCGGTTGTATTGTCCTTCAGGAATGATGATTGCCAACAGTCATTGTTTGAACAAGATGTCCTTGTAGGGAAAAAGGTAAAAGCGCGACAATACCCTATGAGAGAAGTTCCCCCGGTATGGAAGGAAGCGGTTGCAGCTGCCGGTGGTAACCCCGCTGTGGCAGCGCATTTCCAGCGTGTTTGGGTGCATGTTCCATGGAAGCGCTCTGAGGTGTTAGCGCTTAAGCAGTCCTTGCCTGATCCCCGTAAAAACCCAGCAGGTTATTATAAAGAGTTGTCACAGACGGCAGGGTCATGCATTATGAATCTGGCCTACATAGACATGTTGTTTGGTAATGTTGTTCCACAGCCCCTATGGGGGTCAATTCGTAATGTGGATCACAATGCAGAACTAGGGGATACATGGGCTAACATTGTTGCTGCTGATGCTAGACAAACTGGTGGTGCGAAACCAGAACCTTTAGTAGCTGAACTGCCTGGTAGAATCATCACGTATATGAAGACAATAATGCCTGCGATGCGCGTAAATTGGGACAAGTTATCTGCATGCAAGCAGAAGAAAGATGAGACAGTGTCAGACTTCTTTACTAGGTTTGAAGAAACATTTATTGACCACAGTGGGCAGGATATGAGTACTGAGGGTGGCCAACGGCTGTTTGTGGATAAGTTTGTGCAGAATTTACTTCCTGACCTGTGTAAAAAGTTAAAAGATTCAGAAAGTTCTTGGGCTGTTTCTTCTTCCGCGCAAATACTGGCTACTGCACAGTATTATGAAAATAGAGATAAAGACGAGAAAGATAGAACAGAAAAGAAAACGAAGGAACTAAAGACAAAGGTCCTTTTACAGCAGGCCTATCCGCCACGTGGAGGTCAGAATAATTATAGGCAACCCCAAGGTGTCTATCACCAACCCCAACAGTTTCAGAACAACCAGCAAATGAATGGGTATTATCAACCACGTGTCCCTGTAGGTCCCAACCAATGTTCATACTGTAAAGAGGAAGGTCATTTTAAATATAGTTGCCCTAAATTAATGCAGCGGAACGGTAATGTGTATGGCGCAAGAGGTAGGGGTGGTCAGCAAGCTCCTAGAGGCAGAGGGCGTGGAGGTGTTCCCCAGAACGCGCGTCCTCTGCCGCCTCAAAGTACCATCAATAGCTTTGATCAGCAAGCTAACGCGATTAGTAATACGGCCCAGTATTATAATAATGATTATTATGCAGAGGACGGTGATGCTGAGAATAATGATTACTAGGACAGCCGTAGACAGAGAGAGGGAGTTGTTTCAGTGCCAGTGGATCAGAGTGGACCGTATGTTGAGGTGACTACAGCAAATGTAACGGAGCCTTTTCTGCTAGACACTGGTGCTGCAAAGAGTTCAATTATGCATTCAAAACTCCCTGGCGCACCTTTGTCTGGCGATATAAATGTTTCAGTAGGTTTTTCTGGCGCCCCAGTTAGGAACCCGATTTCTAGTCCCATGTCACTTTCTGTTGGACCTTGCGAGCTGAAAGCACCCCTGATCCTAACGACAGGTTGTGGTGAGAATTTGCTGGGATTAGATTTGTTGAAAAGATTGCATGCTACACTGTATTGTTCTCCTTCAGGAGTACAACTTACATTAGGTAAGAAAGTGATTTCCCCAATGTACTTGTCTAAAAACACGATGCCACCTGAATTGTCATCCCTTCCGGATGCCCTTTGGGCTACTGGTCCCAATGATGTGGGCCTCTTGGAGATACCGCCATATGTGGTGACTTTAAAGGTTAATGTCAGACTGCCACGTATTCCCCAGTACAAGATCTCTAATGAAGGGCAGAAAGCATTGTTAGACATTGTCAGCGACTTGATTAATAAGGGTGTGATTGAAGAGACAAGAGGCAACGTTTGCAATAGTCCGATTTTACCTGTCTTAAAACGAACGGATCCTTCACAGCCATCTGTTTACAGATTTGTGATTGATCTTAGAGAGGTTAATAAGATTGTTGTGCCACAGTTTCCGGTTGTCCCCGATATAACTGCCTTGTTAACAATGATTCCAGCCTCTGCTGCATGGTTTTCAGTGATTGATTTAAAGAATGC